>NC_079151.1:20219185-21635269 GCF_947563725.1 Argiope bruennichi | reverse complement strand
GCGGTTAATAGTATCAAAAATCGAATTCATGCTTTATATGTGTTTTTTCAATCAACTGAAACGAAACTTTGACGTAGAAGTAGAATTGCTGTCACAAAATCACATACCAAATTTGATACATTTATGTTCGTGTTTTTGAGTTATCGCTTTTACATGTTTCTCAAAATAAAGATCATCCTCTCTTTAAATTTGGTTCAAACTTTATTAGGTGTCTACACCAAAGCTATTGAACCTATGTACGAATTTCATCTATCTAGCTCTCTTCGTTTTGTAATTATCGTGTTAATGCATATTCAAACAGCCAGATGGACACACTTCATATGAAAGGAGTTTGCTCAAAATTAGATAGAAATCTACAAAGTCGGTGTAAAGACCGTATACCAGATTTCAATCTTCAAGCTCAAGGCGATCTTTGTCACAGACAGACAGACATTTTCCAAAAATGTGCTTATTGAACTTGGGTGGGGGTGGGGGGAAAAATCTTGGAAATTCGTCAAAATCTCGAGTTCGAATTTACTACAGTACTCTATATAACGTATATGAGAAAATAAAAACATGGACATCTATCAAAATGCGTACAAATACATTATTTAAGTCAGCCACAAATTGGCCAAAAACTTCATTTCATCTTATTGGACTGGTGCATTTGGCAAGTTAGGCGTATATTTTTGGCTGCTTCCCTATTTCACAGAAAAATATCTCGAGATTTTTTTAAATTGTTTAAATCAATAAATTATTTATTTATTTCTAATTTTTAGGAGATTCTTGTTCCTCTCCATTGGAAGAGAAAAAAGGCCAATGTGTGTGCTTCTGCTGCCGAAATGCATCTGTTAGAAGTAAAAAACCGGCTAGGGTCATTTATTACGAAATACCAAGACCAAAGTTCGGTGGGGAATCAGTAACTGAGAGAGACTACAAAGTCCATCCTCTTCCGAAACGGTAAATGATTGTTTGAAATCAATATTTGGGTACAATTCGGTTTAAACGCTGACCAAAAAGGGCCAAGAAAAAATTTGGGCAAATTATAAAAATATGCTCAAGGGTATTGTTATTTATTATGAAAAATTTCAAACGTGTGAATCACATGCTATATAGTTTGACGATTGAGATTGCCAAATTGGCGAAATTTTTTCTTGGTGCTTTTTGGTCGCCGATATTTACCAATATTTGTCTTAAGTATAATGGGGACGATGCATCTAATAACTACCTTAATGAGAAATACGACATCCATTGTTCACAATGGAATTTTTGATATTTTTTCTTCAGCTCGAAAGTAAGCCAAATGCAAGACATGTATCATGTTGTTATTTGTGATGAAATGCGATATATTTCGCCAGTTTGGCATTTTGAGGTTAGTTAGTATTCTCGCGCATATTTTATTAATTGATGAATCAATATAAAATTGATACATCGTGTTAATATTTTTGTTTCGCAAAAATTCGCATTATCTAACGGAGGTATATTGAACATAAGTGGTTTAAATTATAAATATGGTAATCATTCTTTACTAAAATTAAGAAATACGAAAATGAAAAACTAATTTAAATATTATTAAAAATTCATTAAACGAAAAAAATAAATGCTCAAGAACACACAGAATTTATGAAAAAAATTAACTATGCAATTTTATCAAAATAAAACGCTAAAGGATTAGATTCAGAATTATAAAAGTTTACGAGTACTATCAATCGCATTACAGTTAGAAGCAGCTATCATTCATATTTATAAAATAATTAATCTGATAAATATAAAAATATTTTTAAGACATTTTCTTCAATGAATTAATTCTAAATCTTATATCCAAAATAATAAATAAATGAAATAAAAACTATTTCAACAGGACGTTTGAAGCTTTGCTATATTCAGGAATATGCTAGCTAAAAAAAACAATAAACAAATTCAAGGTTTCATTGGTAGAATTTTTAAATGGTTAATGATTTTCTTGAATACTAGCCTCCTTTGGCGATCAGCTTGTTCATCCAGATTATTAAATTGCTAAGAGACTAATATGGAATAGTTAAATCATAGCGATTACCCACCTGGCTAAGACTATTTTGGCACTTCATAAATTTTCTGTTTAGAGCTTATGTCTTGATTTCTTTTCTTCTTTTTTATCTTGTTTCCTCTAACTGAAAAGAATTCCAGTCTCTCTCCAAAACATTTCTAATAATATTTTGGAACTTCAATAATTTGCTAAACATTGAATTAAATGCATCTGTAAAAAGATTCAGTGAAGCAGTCTGTAACGTTCATACAGTGATTTATTTATTTTTGAATGTTGCCATTCAGTTATAAGTAGTAACAATGTTTCAGTGCCATGCATGTTAGCCTTTTATATATAGAGAGAGGATAATGGAACTCTGGAAACATCTAGGAATGTAGAATTCTTGGAATCGGGTAGTCAGCTTAAATTTGACCCTTTGACTTAAAGGAATTCAAGTATTACCAAACATTTTAAGAAAGATCAGATCGCGCTTTGATAATCCAATTCTTTTTCCTAATTTTGAAAAAAAGTATCAAAGGATCTGAATGAAACTACCTTTCATGAAAATACCTTGCTATCACTTTTACTAAACAATGATTTTTTTGGCAAGAGGTAACAAATTTTTTTTTTGGTCCTTTTCCATTAATGATTTCGGTTTCATCAATACAGAGACATAATGAAGTTATTTTGTTCAAGGAATCCAAAAACTGTTTTTAGAAAGTCTTAATTAGTCTGAAAATTCTTCGTTTTGAACAGTTTTCATTAGAGTACTGGAATATTTTTTGCACAATTAGTCTATGGGATCGTTAGAAATACTTTAATTTTATTTCACTGAGATCGAGTATAGAGAAGAAGCACGCACCAAACATTTGTTCTCAAGAATTTCACAAATGATGAAAACGTAGACAGTTTAACTCCTGCTACCCCTGGAGAGATGCAATTTCTGCTTTCGAGATAATTTTCTGTTTTAAATTTGCGAACAAATCTTTTCAATATTTTCTAATAACGCATCTTATTAGAATTAATTGTCTTAACATTTAGGAGCTGAATTAGGTCAGAATTGTAGTTTAAGAAATCCCGAAATACATAATATTTTCCTCAATTTGTACATTTAACAATAATATATTATCATAATTATTTTATTTCATTAGAAGATAAATAACTTTATTGCCAGTGATTAACAATATTTTTTTTTATTTGTATAAACAGTGAAATCCCATCCTGGCATCCTCGGAGATCACAGCCATGGAAGCGCCTGATGGTTCCTTGTGAAACTGAAACAACATATAAGATGGACTTCCAGCCACCCCCTCATAGAAGGCTTTTACCGCGGAGAGCTCAGATGGCCAGAGAATAAACATTTCCACAGAAAAATAAAGCCTTACACAAGTTCTGTAGAAACAGCAATAACATAAATAAAATATATTTCTCACATAGAAATTACATATCATTTCAATGAATTAAATGGACTATGATTGCTTTACAATTACCAAAAAAATTTTATGATTATTGCAATACAAGAAAAGTTACACAATACACGACTTTAATCCATGATCCACTATAGATGACAAGTATTATAGTTCTGAATATGATAATAGCTTTGATAAAGTTATCCTACTCATAATAATCAAATGAGATACATTTTTCATAATTAAAGAATAAATTTGATATTTTGAGAAATTTCTGGATAAAAATTCTTGGTTTTGGAAAAAAAAATGTTATAATCTGACTATTATTCAGGACAAAAATGTTGATGGATATACTAATATAAATTTCTCATCCTGGGAAATTTCTTAACAATTTATTTCTTGGCATTTACAAAATTTTCTGATTTAGCCGTTGTTCAAGACTAAAGCATTCGAAACATGAAATTCCATTTTATTACCTGGTACTCATTTAAGTATGTACAAATACAGTTAACATTATCTGGTAAAAGATTTCGAAACTGTTTATTCTGTATTTTCCCAAGAAATTGAAAGGATAATTAGTTTTACCAGAAAACGCAACTAATAAAAGAAAGTTAATAATCAATTACACTCTGATTTATTATTATGATTTCGGTTTTGCGAATAATGAAAAAGCGGTTGCTCAGAATATTTTTGTAGAACTATTAATTTAGCGATTTTAAGGTCACTATTTCGAAGTGAATCTCGGAGTGTATTTTGCTATAAAAAACTTGGTGAATTCCAAGTATCCGCAGAACATATTATTCACATGAATTAATTTTGGTAATGAAAATAAAATTTGACAATATTATATCACATAATTGCAATTTTTACTTTAGAATTTAGAAAAAAAAATAATCTTTTACCATTACCAAACAAATACTTCTGTACTATATTAGTGCGCAATTTTTTTACGATTGTCATTCCACCAAGTGAAAACATCCAATATATCTATATATGCGCTAATTGTCGTGTTAAATGATTGGTTAAAAATAAATTCCTAAAAAATTATAAAAATCATAGAAAAAACTATAGCAAGACGAGTAACAGAAAACTAATACTGTGCTCTAAATATTAAATTTAGGTCTTTTCTAAAAACATAATAGAAAATTTTAGAGCTTAATTTTTTTTAATTCCACATTGCATTATTAATAATAAGCTAAGGTTGCCTGTTATTGATAACGCAATACCTTCCACCTCGTTTTCAAGTTATTTCCGTCGAATCGGTGTCTCTGATGACAGTGCAATGAATATTGACAAAGTAAATTTTTCATTCAATACGAGCGTTACATTCTACCATTGAAAAAAGTAAATTTGTAATTAGTTTTTTCGCATATTTTGTAAAATACAAGGGAATAATATAAAAAATTATTTATTCCTTACGTTATCCTTCTTTGTGCTATTTATGTAATAATGATGATTCATATTCACTCTTTTATAATATTTATTTAAAATTGTACAGGTATTGTTGCTTGAAACATAACGCTCAGTTCGTACCAGTTATATTTAAAGTATTTCTTCTGCATCTAAACATGCATAATATTTTTATTAAAAAAAAGTACATTATTCTCTTCAATATGAAATTTCTTCTTCTCTCATTTTTAGGCAAATCTTCAAGACAAAATTACACCATAGCATTTCGATACAATATTGATATACGTACATTAAATAGAATATTCGCAGGAACAAACCAAGGGGAGCGGTGGCCCCAAAATTTTCTCTCACACACTCAAATAAAAGTGTTATCCCAAAGAAAGCCTGCATACCATTGCCATACAATAGCTACGAAATATTAACCTTTGGCATGAATTACTATTTTCACCGAATCTATCGTGTTCTCTTTGGTGAGTTATTTGGGTCATTAATCGCTGGATGCGGTTAACAGTATTCAAAAATCGATTTTGTACTTTAGATGCAATTTTCCAAATCGACTGAAACAAAAATTTGTTGCCGGTGTCTTGGCATAGGGGAAACACGTCTTCCGCGTGACCTGAGTTCGAGTCTCGGTTTTGGGCATAGTTGTTCTTCCGTTGTTTTTTTCTGTGAGATGTGTGAATGTGCCCTCCTGTAGAAAGGGATTGTGCAAGCGAATGAGTGATACGTGAGTGGCAAACTACTAAAAAATCAAGAGACGCTCCCCCACCGGCTTAAAATCGCTGTCTTCGTAACAGCGGGCTTGTCTATGGTAAGAGCCATAAGGAACAACCACAACGTACCGTACCATATTTGATGTAATTATATCTTTGAGATATCAAGTTTACATGTTTCTAATAGTACAGGGTAATAGATGATCAATCCTTTGTTGGATTTGCTCAGAATTTGATAGGTGTCTCGAACTGTCGATATTAATTTTGTGTATCTAATTTTATCTATCTAGCTCTCTTCGTATTGTAGTTGTCGTATTAAATTATATTCAGACAGACTTCCTCTCGGCGGATTTTGCTCAAAATTTGATAAAATCCAGATATTTAGTTTAAGGACCGTTACCAAATTTCATCTGCCTAGCTCAAAGCGTTTTTGAGTTATCTTCGTCACAGACAGACAGAGAGATGGACGGATACTTTTCAAAAATATGAACTCAGAGAGGTTTAAAACGTGGAGGTTCGCCAAAATATCAAGTTCGAATTTTCGTTGATTACTATATTTTCTTTATACTAATTATACGAAAAAGTAAAAACATGAAAAATCAGCTTACATAATATATATTATTAATATAGTATGCATTTAACAGGAAATATATTATTGAGAATGTTAATAAATTATTAAAATAAAAACTGAAATTTGTGGTCCTTTTAAAAAGTAGCGAGTAGATTATTCATTACCTAAAGGAACCTGATACTCTTTCCTCTAGCCTGTGCCTAGTATCAGGTAAAATTATTTTTGATGGCATCACAACTGACGTCTACCAACATTTACAACATGGAAGAGAAAAGCTTAAAAGAACAATTCGTGTTCGAAGAACAATTTTTGGATTCGTGTCATAATCATATAAAAAAACTACAATCATATATAAAAATCTAATAAAATAAATAAAATTAAAATAAAATAAATAAATAAAATAAAAAATTCTAATAAATAAAAATCTAAATCATATATAAAAACTGCAGCAATAATCATATAAAAAAACTACAGAAAACATTTTGAAAAACTACAAAATTGTTTTATTAATCGTAAAATAAAGTCAGTATTTTGGCTAACAATTATAAACAATTTAAATGTTTTTAATATAAAAATTTATTAAATAATTTATCATTGTTATGAATAATGGATGTAAAACCTATGTATATTTTTAAATTTTATATTTAAAAAATTAATTTCTACTTTATGCTATTAATTTAATGCACATCATTTTATTAAGATATTACTATATTTCCAATAATATCAATTGATAGAAATTAATCAAGTAAATATATCATATTCCATCTAAAAGTGCCCATAGTTGCCTTTATATATTATCAGAGTTCGTAATTCACAACCACACAGACCTGTTTTGAAGGGCAGGGCTAAACTTTCCCGATCCTGAAACTAAAGGCGGGCCTCTCCAACTCCCTCACAGTTTGAACTCTTTTCATTGGTCGAAAGCTACCAGTCCCGCCCTACAAACTTTTTTTTATTAGATTTCGAGTCATATCAACAAGCAAAATCATGAGCTGCGCATTTTATCGGAAGTAAATCGAGGATAGCACTTATGCTTTTCTATGGAACATTTTGAGATGACTTCGTGGTAAGTTTCTTTTTTTTTAATTTACTTATGTAATTATTTAATATAATTTTTACCTTATATAATCCAGAAAATGTGTCGTATTTTTTTAGCAAAGATCATTGAAGAATTCACCGATTAATAAGCTTTTAATCGCATGCTTTTCTTTCTTGACAGAAAATGTTTTTTAATGAATGCGGAAGATTCAAACATTAATGGTTTTGGCTCCCTCTCCCCCTATCCTCTTTCTTAAAGTTTACCGAGGAACATATTTAAACTTCTTTTATTTATTGTAAAATGTCTGAAAATATATTAAATGATTCGGGTAAGACTTTTTTATTCGAAATGCCATATTTTAATGTACAATGATGCAAAAGTTCCATAAAAATAAACATTCTTACTTTTTATCGGTATTTAGCATCAAAACACAGTATTTAACTTTTAAAGATATGCAGTTTAAAGTAAAAAAATAAAATGTAAAATTGTGTCAACGATCAAATTAAAGAAATGGGGTTTTCAATCCAAATGGACCACTCATTTCTTTTAACATAATTGAAGCAAAAGTATTTTCTTTATCTTACCAAACTGCAACAATGAATTGTTTTCACTCCACTGGTCACTTTTTGATTTGAACATCAGTGCATTATTCACACAATACAGCCATTTGAATAGGATTTTTCTTAAAACTGCATAAACAGAAAAAATGACCACAATGAATTAACTATCGAATTATTCAAATTAAATTATATGTATAATTCTGATTTTTTTTTTTTATTTGGCTTTCAAAATTGCATGCAATTCTATGTTCAAATAATAAAATCTATGGAATGTCATTGTTAAACAATTTGTGTTTATCTTTAGGTTACAAGTGCTTTCGAGAAAGTTCTTTCCTCCAAATATTAATCTCAAAATCAGGGCCAAAAGACAGATACCGATTTCCTTATTTCTAAATTATAATCAACCATACAATAAACCTGATCTTTAAGTAAGAAAAGTTTCGTAAATTTTTCTAATTGTTGTTTAAAAAATAATAGCTCCCTCGATTTAATCAGTTCTAATCGGCAATTATTTATGATGTTTGAACTGCTTTTGGAAAAAAGCAACAAAGTGTTCGCTTAACCTTATCTTTAAATAATTTAATCAAACTATTTTTTGTAAAGTAGCCCATTCTCAGGATATTATAACATACTTAGTCTTTTAGTCTTATAGATATAGTCTTAAGTCATATAGTCTTTTTTTTAACATATTGATTTTATGTTGAAATATTTCAATGACAATATCTAAATATAAACCTTCTTTCACTAACTAGAAACAAATAACTTTTTTTCTAAAAAAAATTACTTTACATCTCAATAGAATATAACTTACGAAAAGCCAAATTTAGTCTAAATGTGGCAACTCTCAGATCGTATCCGCAATTCAGTATTTTTAATGAAAAAATTTAATATATCTTTCAAATAAGTAATTAAAAACAAAGAATAGAAAATAATTTTTGATTAAATGCTCTTCAAAAGCCTACATTTCGACATATAGCACATTTTTATATTGTTACTGCGTATAATGGCATAGTCAAATATATTTCTTAAACATTAAACGTTGTTAGCCAAAATTATTTTTAAACGATTGTTATTCTGAGATAAAAACGCATTTCATGTAAATATACTTTGTAATTAGAGAATTAAGATTATACTTTGTAATTAAGAATTAGTTAATTTTAGAATAAATTGTCTTACTTAGTCATCTTGAATTTTCCCCTTGATTCGGGTGATTTGCTTTTCAAAACTCCGCATATTAACTTTAAAAAAATATATATTGATTTTTGCGATCATACATAAACATTTGCCAAGCTTTTTAGTACTGTTCATACCTTACATCATTGTTGCATTTCTTCATGACTGTGATATTTTTAGACACTTGAATTTCGTAGACATATCATGCTTCAATTTTATTATAAATTGACATAAATATTTTAATATTATGAGTGCGACGCAACTTAGACAAAGACAAACAAACTCAAACTTATTTATATTGCTAGATGGCATTAAATGCTTTTTTTTCTTTTTGTCAATAAAGATAAGTGACATTCTGCTTACAGTTTTAATAATTTTTCTATAGAATCTTGTTCTTTTAATGAAATTCATGACAGAGGTTTATTTTTGGAAGAACTGGTGGTAGGGAAGGTAAAAAAGTTTTCGAACATTATAAGACATTAAAAAAACTTAATAATTTCAAACTTCAATAATTTAACTAAAATTGTCTGAATCGCTGTTTTAAATTTAATTTCTTAAAAAAAATAATAATTAATTTTAATTCATTTGTCCTGTTCAATGCAGCAATGGTGCTTTCGCCAGAAACTAAAATCAAGAAAGACATAAAGTTTAAGAAGCCCTGCATTACAGATATAGAATTTTTATTAAATATGAACATACGTTAAAATCAACTTAAAAATTAATAAATATTTAGACAAAAGAATAAATCATAACTAATTTTTTAAAATCTTATTTTGTGTTAATCAAAGCAAAATCTTATTTTACATAGCATCTTTAACTCCAACCAATTTTTTTTTCACTTTCATCTCTTTATAAACGAAAGAAATTATGTTAGCAATTTGAAATATAAAAAAATATATATGTGTAATAATTTACCTATCACTCCAAATGAATTTTATTCAAAAATTCAATGCTAATCAGAACTACGACAAGAAAAAACCTTTTTCGCAGCATCAATTTTTTTTTTTTAAATCATTCACTTATTTTTTTATGTAACTTTATAATAAAGTACATAAAAAAACAAGTAATTGAAAAACTACTTTTTTTCTTGTTGAAAATTTTTTCAAGTACTTTTCATTATAAGTAGTTGAAAAAACTTTTCAGTGTTGATATTTTAATCATTTTCTTTATTTTTTAAAATAAAACATTTGTAATTATTAAAAACATTCATAACAAATATGTTATGTAATTAATAACTTTTTTTTTGTATATCGAGTTAAGTGTTTCAATTTGTTAAAAGAGAATAGTTTATTATTATTATTATTGAAATGGATAAATTTTTAGCAGAAAAGGCAGTCATCCTCTAATGCCAAAGAATCACAGTTAATAAATGTCGAAAAGCTTTAGTGGACGAGAAAAAAACTTGCAGATGATGCTCATGAAAAACAGATTTTTTAATAAAATCTTTAAGAAGAAAAATAGTTTAATATTCAAAAGTATACTGATTTCTCAAGTTCAGCAATAGATTATTTTGATGCTGTAATTTACTTTTGTACATTGTCGGATTTGAATTTTTTTCTGTTTTGTATCTGGGAAATTATTGCGTCTTAAAACGGCTGAACGAGAATTATTAATTTCATAATTGTATCTAAGTAAAATTAGTGAAAAATATTTTTTGCACATTTATTTTAAGCAACATTATCCACTTCTATGCTTAGTGCGTCTTTCACCAATTAGGCCTTTCACTAATTTCCTGTAATAAAGTTATCGACTAATCGAATATATATTTCATTAATTTCATGAAATATTTTTTGCTGATGTTTGTGGAAATAAAGAAAGTAAAACTTCCACTGCATTTAATTTTTCGTCATTAATTGATAAAATTATTGAAACCTCAAAAATCCCCCAGAGTTAAATACTAAAAGTAAATAAATAATTGAAGTCAGTGTGCGCAAATTGCAGACAATTCTGTATACCTAAACCAGTTTTGGAAGAAAATTGATAAGTCACCGCCATCCATCCCTACCTCGATCATCCCACACCCATTTAATAATTTCAAAAATAAAATGCATTAATTAATATAAAATCATAAATATAACATCTTTTATTAAGCGATAACCATTCAAACCAGCAAACTGAAATTGCTCTCATAAACAATATTTTGTTTGAGTAATATTAAATCATCATCTGCTATTGTCCAATATAAATAACTCAAAAGAACAATTGATAAATAATTAAGGCAATTAATTGAAATAGATTCTTATGATGTTTTAATTTTAATGTCATAATATCTAGTTTAATTAACATTTATAAATAAATTTTAATCGAATTAAATTTTAATTAAAATAAATATTATTTATAAAATAGTTATAATCATATTAGAGATTAATTACTTCACAGGAGCTGTCAGAAAAATAATTTGTAATTATTAATTCTAATTCTGTAAAAAGTAAACTTCGAGAGAAAAAAAATTTACAATCTTTTTAGCCAATTTTTATTCATTTTCGAATGCAAATTATTTACAAGAGTCTTTCTTTTTATTAATTTTTACAAAATGATTAAATTACTATTAAATGTTTGCTTTTATCAGTACTTAAAAATTTGAAATGAAATATTTGTTTTTTATGAACAGGAACAAAATAATAAAATGTTTGCTTTTATCAGTATTAAGAAATTTATAGTTAAATATTTCACCATTGGTACGTCAAAGATTGAAAACATTTAAGCGGTCCTCATCTTGAAATGAAATTAAAAAATAAAAATTATTATAAACAAGTTATTTTTTGTAAAGTCAAGGGATACTTGTGTCAAAATTGAAGAAAATCTAACATAGATTGGCTCTGATTGAATAACAAACGAAATGGCAAGCGATCAAGCAGAAACAGGACTTGCTTCGATAGTTCAGCTATTCGATAAAGCTGAAGTTATAATGTAATAGAACATTAAAACACGCTAAGCAGTTTCGGAAAGATAGCAATTTTCTTCTTCTCTCATAATATTTTCCAAAAACAGAAGGCAATCCGTTTCCATCACGAATTAAAGAGTGTGTTCCTTAAATGTCCATTTGGCAGTCAATACATTATTCTTCAGCCTGTCTGTAAATGAAGCAGATCTGCGTTTGAAACAAACTGATTTATAAGCTATGAATAATTACGGAAGAATGTATGTAAACATTCCTCAGTAAACTAAATTATTTCTGAGGAATGTTCAGAGGGATTTATTTCTGATGTATTAATCAAATTATTAAATTATTTCTGATGAATATCAGAAAGATCAGTACAATTTCTTTGCATAAAATATTACTTTTTAAAATATAACGTATATAGAGCAAAAGTATTGCAATTACCAAAAAATTCTCTCATAATTTTGATGAATATCCATATTTAAATCATATGCTTTAAAGCACAACGCGTCTGATAAGAAGTTTTTGTATTGATACCAATTGTCAAAAAATTAAGCATCTAGACATCTAAAAATTTATACGATAATGATACTCTCAAAGTAAAGATCTGCATGTAATTTGCACGAAATTTGTCAAAGGAATGTGCATCAAAGATGTACCCAGCCTTTTGTCCTTGTGTTCATTAACTCAAAGATTCAAAAGTGCAGCAAACTAAATAAAAAAAAATCAGCATATGAGTTTTTATTAAAATTGCCGATCTGCTGCAAATTCTGGTTTTATTCATCGAAGGACTTATCCGAAATTGTTGATTTGAAAATCAGCAAATTCACATGTAAGAGAATTCTATAAGTCAAAAGCGTAACAAATTAAATAAAAATTTCTGTGCATGGTCTTTACAATAAAATTGCAAACACATATCAAATTTTGATTATATGAATGAAAGAGTTGACTGCCTGTCTATCTATTTATCTTGTTATGTGTGCAAGATGAATTAAAATTGCAATATTAGGTAAGAAATTAAAGTTTTGACTTCAAAATTACAGGTTCATATCAAACTTTTGTGTCACTGAAAGATGTTCAAAATACAAACCTTACACTATTCATGCTTCATAAAAAATTCATTCGTATGATGTGAAAAAAGGAAATAGTCGAGTTAAAAACACCCCGCTAATTAATTTGAAATTTAATTTTTACTTCGGCGCATAAGTTTTAAAGAATAAGATACGTAAAAATAAAATTATTGATACGAAATTTCTAAAAAAATAAATATATCGCATGCAGTTTTAACAGATGTTTTATTTTGAAAAGATAAAATTAAAGGTACTAAACCATTATGCTTGCTGATTGTGCTTAAGATGGCGCGACTAAACACTTACATCTGCTGATTTTGCATACTTTAAAAAAAATTTCAGTAATTTAATATTAATTATCAATCTTCTTAAATGTTCTAGGGGAATCGGTCACACGTTATTTTATTGGAAATGAAATCACATTTTAGTAAAAAATTTATTAGAATAGTTCGGATATCTAAAATATAAAACCTAAAGTATTATAGACTATAATTCTACATTATCTAAACAAATTACAGCAAATACAAATATCTCAGCATATTTTACAAGTAAACGATGTTAATACAAGTTTTTTACATCGTTACTTTTAAATGAATGAGGTTATGTAGAAAATATAAAAATTTTACTTGAAGAATTATACATAGAAAGGAAAGTATTTAGAAAAATAATGAAAAATTTCTGTTAAATAAGTACCCTAATACAACATGCATTTTAAAAGTAAATTCTATTAATTTTACATGTCGATCAAATTTTACATGTGTTGGATTCGTTCTGTGGAACAATGAATCTCCGAATGTATTTTGGTAGAATCGAGAAAAAATGAAATTTTGTTTCTCTTAATATCAACATAATTTAGTAATACAGGATGGAAACATTTCTCATTATGGCTAATAGTTAAATAAAGTTTTCGCATTCATCAACATTAAGGATTTCAATTTCAATTTTTTTCATTCAATCAGAGCTCCATTAGACAATGTTGTACACTGCTGCAAGGATTTGCATTTGGATACAGTATATATTTGCTTTGGGTTAAAACATCAAGCAATTTGAAAAATGTATAACAGTTTAAAGCTCCGTACAGCATTGATACTATATAACATTGAATAGGAATCCAAAAATCAAAATAATCAAGAAGCATGCAAAAAAATTCAGGATCAATCGATGATTAAGACAATTGATTAAGAAAAAGATATTCAGATAAAAGATTGATTAGGAAAAGACAAGATTCATAAAGGAAAAGATTAAAAAAAATATCTGAATGTTTATTGCTGAAAAAAGGATTGTCAGATCTCAATAAACATAAAATTAGATAATAAACATAAAATTAGAATTCAATATCCAAATAGATCAAAAAATTTAAATGAGATAATCAATGCAGAAAATTTAATCTTCATTTTAGTCATGTCAAAAGTGTTATGGCAAATAACTCGTATCTAAGATAAATTTATGAATATAAAATATGAAATAAGAAAGAGAAATATCAGGTTTTTCTCATTATTTCAAATAGTTCTTCCAGTTGTTGTATCCAACAAAATTTAAATATTTTAAATATAACTAGAATTTTATTAACATTGTATTGTACCAACTAACTCAAAAATTTCATTTCTGTTATCTCTCCGTATGATAAAGAATGGACATATATAGTACTTTCCGCTTATTTATATTATCTTCCAATGTTTTATAGAAACTTTCAATTTTGAGGGGGTCAAAAATTTCCAAACCAAATTTTATTAGATTATTTCTTTGCGATTTAGAATTTTCGTGCTTACAGACCGATAGTTTTGTCGGATTTAGAAAGATATAAAAATACGGAGAATTCAAATCAAGTTCAAAGACTCAAATTCAAAATCACATTTTTTGACGATCACACTATTGCAATACTTTTATTTTTTATGCATCGCATAGGAGAAAATAGAAAGGAATTTAAAAAAATACTTTAGTTCGCCACCTAATAATTTATGAAACTGTCTGATATTGCATCTAATTTTTAAAATAAAATTACCCTTATCCCGTGTTACCCATATTCCGATATCGTGAATATGATTCGTTCTCTGACATATCGAAGAAACTTTAAACTTTTATGCGCTTTTAAAGAACTCAGGAATACTTGGAAATCATGCTAACAAAATAAAATAAACAAAGCTGCAATCGCCATAAATCAGTAGATATACATTTTTGTTATTCTGAAAGGAGAATAAATCAAACTGGTTTAACAGTTTCCTTCTGTAAATTCATTTTTTAGATGAAAAAAAAAAAAGAATGAATATCAATAATTCTCGCTAAAACTCGCTAAAAAAAGAATGAAAAGGAAGAAAGAGAAAAATAAAAGGGGTGAATGATAAAGTTATCCTTGAATTTTAACCAACGAACTCAAACATCTCATGAAGAACTGCAAAAATGAGTACAAATTATATCTTTGATTATGCTGTTTATAAAGCTGAATTCTTATACGTTAGACAAGGAAGAAGAAGAAAGAAACAAATATTGAGCAACTAATGAATGGCAAAAATAGGATTTTGAAATAATTCTTTTTGGATATTTTTTTAAAAAAATAGGGGTTTTGTTTAAAAACTTTTTAAAAAATACAACTTTCTTTAAAAAATAAGGAATATGGAGGTGATTAAAACTCTTCATCTAAAAAATTCCGTGCAATAATCCCGAAAAACTTTGCATGCTTGAACAGCTCCTTTCAAAAGCATTGTAAGCTCTTTCTCTGTTTTTATTAGATGTATTTGAAAATAGTTAGCGTCTTCATCTACTTGAAAATAATAATTCCAAATTGATATCGATTTAAAATCATTGCCTTTTTTTCTAATTTAAAAAAAATATTATTATAGATAATAGCATTTGTTGCATATCTATCTTACTTACCTTTATTGGTTTCTGAAAAGAGAGGGTGGATAAAGAGTTTGATTCCGACTTCGAATTTAAGCAAAGCCGAATTAAATCCTGGTGAGGCATTTTGATAATAAAAGTTCCGGAATAGCCTTCTTCTTACCTTCCGAAACCAGGAAAATATTAATTTTACTCTAATCTCAGTAAAAACAATAAGCAACAAACATTAAGCGTTCCAAACCCCCATGAGTACGAAAAGTTCATTTTTTTGGAATTATGTCTTTCTGTCTGTGAAAACCATAACTTAAAAACACTTTGATCAAGGAAGAGGAAATTTTATGTATGAACCTTATACCAAATTTGTAGAATTTTGGATGAAATCTTTTCATATGAAGTTTGTTTCTCCAGCTGTCCGAATATGATGGAGACAATAATTGCAAACATAAAAGCCTAAATAGATTTAGCATCTGAAAATGCAAATTTTGGGCCACATTTTTGAAAAGTTTGACAGTCTGTCGGTCGGAACTTTCACATGTATGCCAATGCGATAACTCAGAAACACGATGATTTAAATAAAGGATATTGATATATGATTTTGTGTTTATAATTGTTAATCTACGCCAAATTTTGGTTTCAGTGGATCAGAATAAAGAAGTCTAAAATATGCATCCGGTGATTAATATCCAGCAAAAAAATCGCCGTTCTAATTGGCTCATTCGTAACTGTTGTTCACCAATGCCGATTAATAATATACAAATTCTTTTATTAGAGATTACACAAAACTGTTTCGGGGGACCACTATTCGCGGTTTTATTTTCACTAATAGAAGAAAATTGTTGATGTTCTTATAAAGAAATACATGGAGTTAATAGTATCAGCAATAACTGTAACTCGCATATCGAAGCTGATTTATTATGCTGATTTTTCACTGAAATGTGACCAACGTTTCAATCGTCCAATATAAGAAGATGATTGTCAAATGATTTCCCTAACATATTTTAATTCATATGATTAGAGAAAGACTTCAAATTTTTTCTTCCAACCATCATCGTACATTTTTAAAAGCATAAATTAAAAAAAAAAAAAAAAAAAAAAACCCTTCGAGATTTGAGTTCCACTTTAATTGAAATAATTTCAATATACATCAAGTCAGATCCACAGTTTAAACCCTAAATATATTTACAAGTAATCCATTTTAAGAATTAATGATAAATGGCAAATGAAAAACAGATGGTTTATCATGACATCAATTAAAAAAAAATCTGGAGAAATCATGATGAACCAGAATAAAACAAATCAAGAAATGAAGCTCTTCAAAGCGAAAATTATGCTGTTAGCTTAGAATTACAAAGATATTGTACATTTTTAGTTGCTTTCAATTTTGCTCACTTTCTAAAAATTTGTGAAAGGAAATAAACTAATTAATGAAAAATATCTTTAATTGGCAAATCATTTAGGAATCATGTTTCTTCATAATAAAGAAAGATCATGCTCATCTTTAGCGACATTAATCAATAAGATGTAGCATGTATCTAACATCAAATGCAAACTTTCCTTCATCAACAAGTTATTATATATTTTCCAAAAATTCTTTGAATAGTAAAAGTCACAATGAAAACAATTCAATAAAATTGCTCTTAATTCAATTTTTTTTTTTTTTTTTTTTTTTGATGAAAGACAAAAATTCTATGATAGCTGGATAATAAAGTTTCAAAAAAATAATAGCAACTGTGATCAAACAAAACAGAAAGCCTATCATTGGTGAAAGTAAAAGTTTTGATGTGCAAGGTGAAAAAACATCATTACTTTTGCAACAACCCAATAAATAAAAATTACATTTATAAATTACAAATTAGAATGATGTAAGCAATGATGTTCGATGCATATTAAAATTTCTTGTGACGGTAATTGGAAAGTCTAAATTTCTAATCGTTTCTCTATTTCAATTATTTCCTTTATTAGGTGGACTTCATTACTATCATTGTTCTAAAACATACAAGATACATGAACATTTATTCAAATAATTTTAATGAAAACAGAACTTAAAAAGTTAAAATATCGGTTTTCATTAATTCAAAAAATAGGAATTGTCATTTCAGAAGTGAATAAAGCTGAGAAGTCATCAATAAATTAGATTCTTGTTTAGAATATGAACTTTATATCTTCAAAGAGCCTTATTTTTGTATAACGTTAATCGGTATCTGAAAAAACAATAATCAATTTATTAAAATACTCTTGTACGTATAAAAATAATTTAATTATAGATTAAAAAAATAGTTGAAATACAATGCACAGAAAAATCTGAATAACACCAAAAAGCGAACTGAGTTTTAAATTTTGAGAGACGGGGTATAAAATGAAATGTATTAAAGAACGAAACTAATACTTTTTCCACTTAATTGTAACTACTAAATTTGTATTTGCTTTTATATTGCCTTAAAATGCCTTTCCATTATTATTAAATCTGAATAGATTTCATGAATAACATTTTTTTTAGCTTATTGTAATGATTCCATAAAGTTTGGAAACAATATTCTTCGCTATCAAATATTTCTGCGTATCTACTTTCAATTAGTTATCAAAACTAAATTGACTAAAATTTCTATTATATTTATGATATAAAAACTTCAACTGTTGTTCAAAATAACTGATAATTATTATTTTAATTAAATCCATTCAACAAAATGATTTCAAATTGAATAAATCAAATAAATCGTTACTTCTGACAAAAATAAAAGCTTAAGATATATAAAAAAGATTTTCCCCAAGATATGTAAAAAAGTGAAATGATGATAAACTAATCAAAAGGCTTTTGTAACGAAAATTAAGCCAATTTCTAAAAATTCAGCAAATATTTGAATAAAAGTCATTAGAAAGATGTTGTTTGGTATTTTGATATAAAATTCAGTCTCGTGTGATTATTCTTCCGGGATTTAATTACAAAAATTGCAAAAAAACATAAAATTTTCATTTAATTTTTAATTAGGTGAAAATTAAATCTTGCAGTTCAACAAGTTGAAAGCATTTTTTTCCCTTGGTTGTAGAGCACATGTGCTAAAATTCAACAAAATCGAACAAAAGTTACTAAGAATGTAAATAAGGAACGCATACACACACAAAGACAATTAGATTTAAAGATATAAATTCAGGCTGACTTTTGGAAAAAAATAAAACTTCTTCTTTACTATGTGCTATGTTTAATAAAACTGATCACAATATATATTTTTTGCGTCACAGAAAAGTAAGAATTGAAAATTGATTATCAGTTTCAATCATTCACTTAATTAAAATGTGGAACTACTACTAAACTGCTTACACAAATTTACTTATTTTACTTAATTCTTTATGCAAAAAATAAACTAATGGATGTTTAATTCATAACACATTTTAAATATAAAGGCATGAATCAAATTTTTAATGATTTTATATGAAGAAATTTTAATCGAAAAATGTTATTGATTTTACATTTGCACAAAAATGTAAACTTTCGTTTAATTATTTTAAACATATAAAAATTGATTCTTACAAGTTAACAGAAAAGTTATATACTATATCAATTTCTTTCTTTCTCGCAGGCAACCAGAATTCAAAGTGAAATTTTCACAGCAACCTCCAGCATGTCATAGAAAAAGTACCTTCTTCAGTTTCAAATTGGAGATCAAATGCAAAGGTCTCAACTATATGTCTGCCGAAGCTAAATTTCTTGGATTTGTAAAAGATTTTGGGGTAAGTTCTATGCTCCATTCTCCTCAAAAGCTCACCTTCTTTAGACTGAATAAGGGTGTGCCAAACCCGGATTTTTACCCCTTTTAATTAACCCTCTCCTTTATTAGCTTCACAGAATTTAGCCTATTTTAAAATAGAAACAAAGAAAAAAAATCAAAGTAAAAAAATCAAATTAAATCTATTAGCGATATAAGAGCTAATTAATTCTTGAATAAATCTCTAAATATCTTAAGTAAAATAGCCTCACAAGTTCTTCTATTAGACTGGTTTTTCTCTTTACAAATGCAGTAAAAGAACCCAAAAGAATTGATGAATTCGCCACATTCAGTGGTTAATCATCTATCAAGATTGTAGCGATGTTATATCCTCCTGAAATTATTTTTTAAGGTTGCATTTTTGCTTTAATCTATTCACATATTACAGTACTTTGTGTTTTCTTTATCTCTATGAAAGTCTAATAATCAAAGATCGAAAAAACGAAAGCCAATAAAAATGTAAAGAAAAAATAAGAAATAAATAAAAAAAATGAGCGGATCTTCTTTTTAAAAGATTTCTTAATAAAAGATTTAAAGACTAAAACCAATGTTGCCACGCTTTGATTTTAAATATACATATAAGAGTTGCAATTCTGCTATGGAAGAGTGTGCAACTGATCTCTTCCTCTACCATCCCCCCTCCACTTCCATCCAAGGCTCGCTTTCGTTCTCTCAGTGTTCCCTCCCCCCTTCTGCTTTCTTACACTCGTTAGCTGTTTACGAATTTCGGTTTGTCTTCCTGCTGCCCTGATGGAGACATATTTGATTTATTGAATATTCAGTTTCTTTTATTAAAATTGACTCTTCGAAAAAATCAAATTTATTAAATATTGCATGCAAGAAAACGATAAAAGTTGCAAGTCTAAAAAAATGCATTTTCACAATTTATACTGAGCAAAAAACTGAATATAAAAAAGTAAGACTCTCTTTATGCCAGTTTTGGGCATTTCAGTGTTCAAAAGTATCCAATCAGGAAAGGCCAATAGCAGCCAAAATTCGCATTATTAAATTTAGAATTTTCAAAACATGTCAATGAAAGGAAATCATATATTTTCAGTATTCCATGAACAAAACTTAATGTACATTTCTGTGAAGAAGGCTTGTTGTAAATTATCAATTAATATTACTATATAATCATTATTATTAACACTATTATTAAATTAATATCAAATTAGATCAGTGGAAAGTAAATAGGCTTCAGTAATATTAAATCCCTTCTTAACCACAAAAAAGTGGAGAGCGAGTATCAAATATTACGTTAAAAAAATATTTATTGTATTTAATTCATATGGAAAACATAGGCATGTTGGCATTGCTCCAGACTTGAAACATGAATTAAATTTTCTTTTGTAACGAAAAAACTTTTAAATTTGGAAAATTCTCTTTTGCATATTTAAAGTTGTAAGACTATCTCATGCATTATTTGCTTATTTCTTAAAAAGATTCTCAAAAGATCAATTGAAACTAAATCGACATTTTATATACGCATTTATTTTTTTACTTTAAATATATAAAAAAAATCATTAACAGTAAATATATCTATAATCTGATATATATTGATTCCGAAATAGTCTTTTATATAATATAATAACACAAGTCTCTCGAATAATCAAAGAAATAATTTTCTAGCTTGAAGAATTTCAAATAGTGTAGCAAAATATTTTAATAGAATTAATTGATTTCATTCTCCATATTTTAAACTTAATTTTTTAATTTCTCCTTTTCTTCTAGGAACTAGAAAATCAAAACGGGCTTCAATATTCATTCGTATATGCTTGGGGTAAGTAAAATGATTTTTCATAGGTTTATTTTCAGATTAAATTCGATAAAAATTTCAAAACAATTCCACATATTTTAAAACTTATTCCTATTTATGTATTTATATTATTCAGATTACATAATATTCAATAAAACATAATTTTTTTTCATTCTACAAATATCATTACAGTAGCATTTATTTTAGAAAATATATCATCACTTATTAAATTATTTGCACAATATATTATATGCGATATAAAATAAACAACTATAATTAGCATTACAGATGTAATGGCGAAATGGAAAATTTTCAGATCCTGACTATTATCTCTAACGAACCGCTCTAATACTTTTTCCCTCTAAACACACCATGAAATTGTTAATTCTTTTTCATTTTATGCCTGTTTTCATGTCATTATTATTATATTATTAACTATGATGGCGTTTTCAGGTTACCCCAATCCTCTGCTGTGCCTTACATTTCTATTTTCTTAAATTTAGCTGCATCGCGATCTATAAACACTTCTCCTTTAGCACGTCATTATTAATTAAAAAGCCTCGTTGTCAAGACAGTATAAAAACTTCAACAACATTCGCAAGCAAGTGGGAAATTGAGCCGCTTCCCGGCTTAGAGGTGCGGAAAGATTTAATGCCTCTAAATCTGTCAGCGAGGTTGCAAATCGTTCGGAACATCTTCATCCTCAACGACACTCCAAAAGGACCACCGCAAGTGTACGATTGGGGTGTAGGGATTGGAGAACAGTCCCTTTCCGAGCAGACCTTCTTCGAAGCATTTTTTCGGCGAATGAGTGATGCTGCCTTGCTGATTTATTGCTCTGTAAAGCTTGTAGAAAATGTCCCGAGAACTAATTTCCTATCACAATAAAAGGAAAATAAACAGTTAGAATAGAGTTATGGGGCAATTTTTTTCGGTATTTGTTGAGTTGAGCATAGTATTTGAAGTAGAGTGATGTAAGAAGAGGAGATATTCATTTTGTGGGGAAATACTAAAGATGACTATCTGTACTAAATTTCATTGGAGAAAATTATTATTAAAACTTGTGTAATTATTTGTTTAATCAAATCAGGGAAATTAATTAACAGTCAGGTGTGTATAACAGCTTTAGGAAGAAAAAATATGTATATAATGATTTTTAATACCATTTGATTATGTTTTATGCAAAGTTCAGTTGAAAAAGGGAAAAAAAATGTATCCACTATTTCTTTTCTTTTTTTTTAATTAACATTATAAATTTTGAAACAAATTAAAGTAGCATGAAGTAGGCTATTTAATATTTAAAATCTATAGTCAGCCATCAGTATAGTAATCTATAGTCAATTTTAAATCTTCATGTTTCTGTAAGAATTAAACACAGTATTGCTTCTTAATGTTACGTATCTTAGCAATGCAAGATATATGATGACTTCAGCTCATTTTGCTCGTAAATCCATGAATGAACGTTACCTAAAAAAATTCTTATTGTTTGAAAATAGACAATTAAACCGAACAAAATTCAGTCGAAGCTTAAAGCAAATCAATTTATTAGTTGTATACTTACAATTTAAAAACAGCACTTTTCAAAACAAAACACAAATTTGTTTATCGAAATTTATATATTCTTTTAGAACGTTATTGTTCGATATATTGGAGCAAGAGCCATTTTTGGCCAAATTGCACCGGTCTATGAATCTCGTATCTGACTATGAAATATTCGTTAACTAAAATATAAAAATATACGAATAAAAATATTTGAAGAAGTAACAATGGATACATAAAAATTCAAATATTTAAAAAGGACAAAAAGGATTTCAGAATGAAGATAAAGAACCGGAGAGAAGGAGGCAAGATTTTTTTTTTTTTTTCATAAGATATTATGCAAAAGTAAAATGTATTAGATACATGTAAAAAAGTGAAGGATCTTCAAAAAATTTTTAAAAATATATTTGAGTGGTTTGTCTTACTCAGAAAATATGATAAGACGATGAATGAGGGGGGGGGAACGAACTTAATGCAGTATTCTGCAAAATGTGGAAATCGTTCTATGCACTGTGCAATAATCTCGAATTGAATAGCTAGATTATGTCTTTTGACATTACACATCAAGTAAATTTTTTCAACGTTTTCCTAAATTATCTATGCATAAACTCAATTTTTTTACACAGATGGTGGATATTCTTATGTTGTAAAGAAATACCTGTATGTTTGGCTCGTGGATGCAGAAACTAATGAAGTAAGTTGTGAAAAAGAACACATTTTCTTTATCATAAATCTTTATTAATATTATTTTATAATTTTTATAAAATATTTGTGAATGAACTTTAAACTTTGCTTTAGGAACTGAAAAGAATTATATAATTATAATGCAGGCAAAAAAAAGAGAGAATAAAAGATTTTAAGAGTAAAAAATTAGCATACATTGATCATTAAATTGATATTTACCAGATGAGACATTTAATAATTATTTTCAGCAATTTAAAATTATTTTTATACTTATTTTTAAATAGGTGAGAAATATTATTATTTAATTCATGAATATTACCTTCTAAGCTTCGAGATATTTTTAACCTTTTGGAAGGAAAGATACTTGTGAGGAAGTTTATGAAAGGCTTAACGTTTGAAATAATTTGGTGAAATTATATTATTCGATATCAGTTATTCATATATTTAAATTACTGTAATTAAAATAAATAACTAATTAAAGCTGAACCTAGCATTTCAATTACTTACTTTCCTATCAGTCTAAGAAAGAAAAATTACTTCAAAAACTCAAAAGTACTTCTTGAAAACGAATAGCATTTCAAAAGCTTTTTTAAAAAGTATTAATTCCATCTGTTTTAAATTGTAACCAAATTATTTATTTTTTTAGCAAGTGTATCGGTTTTATTTGTTAGAAGAACCGAAATGTCACATATCATTTCTCCTATGCAATTCCGCCTTGTGGGTTTATTGCCAATATCTGAACATTTTTCAGTTTTGCTTCTTCCAGTTTGAATAAAACTTTTTTTAGAAATTGTAATTACTTTTTAATTTTATTTCAGTTGATAAAATATGAAGGAAAAAAGAATTTTGATGCACTGAATAGAGTATTACTGATTCATTCTCATTATTGTGAGTAAGTATCGATTTCGTTAGAAATTACTTCAAAATTGATTGTAAACGAAATTGAATAATAATATCTAAAAGGGAATGCTCTTCTATATTTTGCTTGAAAAGTATTTTGAACATTCCTTAATAAATGAAAAGTCTTTAAAACTAAAGTCTTTTTTTTTCCTGATAATGTAATGTTTTATAAACAGTTAATTTCAAATATCTAATACTGAATCCTTTTATTTTAATATTCTTCAATCTTAATTAGGCTACTTTTCAGTTTCATAAATATTTAATATTTCAAATACAAATATTGCAAATTAATTTTTGCTAATTCCATTTCATTGTTAATATAATTTTTCTCATCTTTTTCCCAGTAATGTGGACAATTTAACAATTTTCAAGCTTCCTCCTTTCTTCATTCACAATGAAAAATATGAAATGTAAAATTCGTAGTATCACATTCATTTCAATTTTTTTTCATTCTAAGATATATTTTTCTCATCTAGACGTTGTGTTAGTAATGCTCAGTCTTGTGGAAATAACACAGAAAAGCCAAAAGATCCTACACCGAATCCTAAAAAGTAAGATTTTATTTTGAAATTTATTCTGCTGTATGAAGCGACAAAGCACTTAATTAGCATTTTATCATCTGTTGAGGTGTTCTAAATAGTAATTTCAATGCATGGTGTGTTTTAAATCTTTATATTAATAAAATCTAAATAGTTTAGTAAGAAACCATTAATGTGCTTTTCTTTGTGGCTAAATTCATGCAAAATTTCGGGTTTTTTTTTTTTTTTTTTTTTTTTTTTTTGAGATAGCAAACAAAAAAACACTACCTATGATATTTTTTTAAGAACTTCCTAAAGTTGAGAAGCTGGCTTAATAAGTCCCGAAATCAAAAAGCTGTGAGTTCGAAACAGAATTCCTCCTAATACCCTCTCCTCCCTGCTAATGTTTATGTGTCTAGTGCATGTTAAATCTTCCATAATATGTCGAAAACTTTTATGTAGTTTTGTTAAAGAAGTTTCGAAACTGGATATCGCCTCTTTTTTTGGCCAAGACACAAAATATTAAAGTCATTCCCTAAACACTTTCCAAACGTGATATGAATCAAGTCAAACTATGCCTTTCTAAAACAAATAATTTATCTCTTTAAAATATGTTTAATGAAGACTGAAAGGTAAACAATAAATTAATCCCATACTTCATACTAATTTTGATTTGAAATAGCTTTCAGATGCAGTTACGAGATGTGATATATCCTGAAAATAGATAGAAGCAGCATATTTCGATCTGTTTAATTCGACAGTGCGTTTTTGATAAATTAATTAAAAACATATCACGTTCTTCAGAATTAACAAATAAATGTTAGCTTTCGTACATTTTTTTTTTTTAATCTTTCATGTTATGATGCGAATGATAAGATTAACCGCTAGTACATTAAACGGCGTCCATAGTATCATCATTTCTAAATTCTTTACAATTTCTTAACCGTTATCTTTTCATCAAGAATGCTTTTAAGTTGCCTTTTACTCAAACAAACCACTCTTCACTCCTCTTGACTTCTTTCTCTCAATCCAGAGTCAATTGAGTCGTCAGTGAATTTGCGTGGGGGTTGTTCTAAAGCGTTCTCTACAACAGGTGGGCGATTCGCACTCCACACAAAAGACCAACTCATGAGTTGAGCAACCATATCAATTGATTTACCCCACTTCATTCTTCTACCTTTATCCACGATTTTCCTTCCAAATCTTAGCAATAAAAATGAGCACAGATGGACAACCCCCCCCCCATGTCAATCCCCTCTCTCCTCCCCATTGCTGTTCGTTTTCAGACGACACGCGACATGAAAGTGAAGAGGGATAGGAGGGAGGAAAATATCCCGCTTTGCTTTTTTACAACTGCGTCAGTGAAGTGTCATCTGGCATTTCTGAGTAATCAGGACTTAATGCCACATCTCTCTCGTTCTCTTTTTTTTTAAACATTTAATACGATTTCTCTAATAAGTGTAAAATTTTAAATTTATATTAATTTTTAAATTCTCATAAATTAATGAAATTCTATTGCTTTAATTCTTTTGTGAGAAATCAATTATAACAAAGAATTTTAATTTAAATATTCGTAATGCCATTTTCAATTTTACTTTTAATATGACTTTTTAATACGTAAAAAATAAATAAATGAAGGATTTCCCTGAACCATATAAATGTAAAAAAGCTGTTAGATTTTATTTTCCAAATTGACACTTTCATCTGTTAAAAAATGATTTATCAATTCATTCTTTCTTTAATGAGTCTATAAAACTATCTGATTCTTTTTCTGCAGCTGAAAATCACAATCAGTCATCACGTCACAATCAGTGTGAATATCTAAGGGTTTACTAATGCTACTAAGCCGCGTTGGGCTGGTAGTAAGGTCTCGGTTTCGGAACTAGGGGGTGCCAAGTTCCAGGCCACTTCTACCGAAGATCCGTTATGTAAGTGGTTTTAGTGCACGTTAAATACGTCGGGGTCAAACATCCTCCCGATGCTGTGGTGCGAAAGTTAGGAGAGGGGGTTCCAGCTCAAGTGCTGTCCTCGTCGTACGACCGTGATTCAGAATTATGAGGTCCGTTCTAAAATAGTCTTAGTGTTGCGTTAAAACGGGACGTTAATATAACTGAACCTACTTCTGCTAATAAGTCGTTTAACGATGCAACGAAGGATTCTAATCCTGTTTCTTCTTTCCTCATATTTATAAAAAAACAAGCAAAGGTGCTAATATAGCACTTCCTGCCCCAAATCTTTATGGAGGTTTACTGGATATTCCAGATATGAATTTAGCATTAATAATTAATATCATCCGTTAATGTATTCAAACTTGAATCTTTAGTCACATAGTAGTGTGAAATGCTTGTTAAATGCACCTATACTTTTTCATCCATTTCTGTCATGTACTCAAGGGATAAACGCGCCGATATTATACTTTTTGTGGAAATAATTTCAAAGCTTTTGAAAATTCGACGTCTAAATAAAAAGAAATCACCCATAGCGTGATTGATCACCTCGAAACTTTTTCGCATACTCTCTAATAAATGTATTTATGTGTTATTAACCTTATGCATTGGAGAAAAATAATTACGATAGAGCCTATTCGAGTGCAGTTTTCTTTAATGATTAATTGATAAGATGCGGCTAATGTACAAGTATCAGAAAATTCAATGTGTGAAAGTTTTTTTTCCGACCCATTAAAAAAAAACACAAAATTACAATTGTAAGAAAAATTCATACTAAATTTCGTATATTTAAGTCGTTGCATTTTTTGAACTTTTGCGTTTACATACTTGTAAAAGTATAAACCGATAGACAGTTCATCTTTTGTTTGCTTTGGCTCACAATTTGACAAGTGTATCTAATATAGATGTTAAACGCGTGTACGAAATTTTTTCCATCTAGAGTTCCTCGATTTGTAGTTATCGAGCTAATTTGTATTCGGACAGCCGGACAGACAGACTTCATCTGAACGTATTTCGTGCAAAATTTGATTTAAAAATAAACACAAAACTGAAGTATTGACCATATACAATTTCATATACAAAAGTATTAGAATCAAGTTAATAGGAAAAACAAAAAAACAAATAAAAATTAAACCAAAAAAATTATAAAAAATAAAAAATTCTTTCTTTTTCTTTATATTTTTTATAATTTTTTTGGTTTAATTTTTATTTGTTTTTTGTTTTTCCTATTAACTTGATTCTAATACTTTTGTATCAATTCATCTGTGTTTTAGAAGTAACTGCAATTGCGCTCTCTAAATACTATGAAGTTCTTTTTTGGTTTTAGTTTAAATAGGTTCTAAATTTTAGTTGCGATTTCGAAACTGTTTTGTTTCGTTTTCATTTTAGTTTCGTTTTCAAACTTTTTCTTACTTAAGATTGGTTACTATATATATATATATATATATATATATATATATATATATATATATATATATATATATATATATATATATATATATATATATATATATATATATATATATATATATATATATATATATATATATATATTACATATGAAATGATCTAATGCAATAATATTAGATCATTTCTACACTTCTTTTCACTGAACCCCACTAAAACATATATGGATTTGTGTTTGACAGTTATTTCTAACTTTTTCTGTAACAGTCACTTGATATAATTTTAAGGGTAAACACTGTCTGATATAGAGAGAATAAATTCAAAGGTAATTGTTTTTGAATTTTCGTTTATTAGTTTTCGTTTAAACGAGAAAATGTAAGACTTATGAGAATGTCGTTTATCATTTCTCTTATAATGCAAAAGTCTAATGTATATTTGTAACTATTTTTTTCTTGTGATTAAATTTAATTATTTAACAAAATTTGAAGCTTTAAGTTTATAGTATTTGCAGCATTTTTTAAACATTATCTCTTCAAAATGTATTGATACTGTGGAGTTAAAACTTCTTTTAAAGAAAGCAAAAATCATTTTATTCCCATGAAAAATTAATCAAAAAGAACGTTATGCTACTAAAATGAGAAATAGCGAAAAGTTCCACATCTCGCTGACAACACACCTGTCTGTGCACTCCTTCAAGAAGAAAGATGCCCCGCAGTTGAAATATTTAGAGGCAGATTTCAAAGCGAGATCTTCTTGACAGATTTGTGGCTTTGCCGCTATGTTCCTTTTAGTTTAACCTTCTTTGCCCTCCCCTTCTGTTAACTCCCCCAGATTCAAAACTGTGTGACTTCTTTGTAGAGTTGGTGATGTCGCAAGACCGATGATCCGTTAACTACCCCCCCCCCCTCTTCCTCTCTACCCATTTCAATGATATGAATTTCTGTGGCAACTCTAAACTAATAAATTATATTACTACGCTATTTTAAGCACTAATTTACAGGCTTGATGAAACAAGAATGCTGAATGTATAGTTCAAAAATTAAATTTTCCTATCGCTTCATTCGGTTTTATTCTCCGTTGACTATTTTATGAAATGCTTGACAATTTTTCATCTATTAGTTGTTGTTACTTATGGCCCTTGTACAAGCCCGCTGACGAAGTCATCGATTTAAACCGAGTTTGTGCAGTAGCTTCTGAGGGTAAAGGCCCCTGAACACCCGAGGACAGAAGTCTGACTTTTAGCTTATATGATGATGACACTCACTTGCACAACCCTTTTTTACAGGGGGGGGGGGTTCTTTCACACACCTCATAGGCAGAACACAGGGTAAAGCACAATCATGTCTGAACCAGGACGCCCAGATCACGGTAAAGACGCGCAAACCCTAGACCAGGACACCGGCATTTCTCAGTTGTGTGTAAATGAAGTGTTTATGAGTAATTTTCATTTCTAAATTTTGTTCGTACTTTTTAAAATATCACTTTCAAATAATACAGTTTCTATCTAATGATGCACGAAATTTTTAAGGTCCTTTTGTAATTTGACGTATCACACTTTTGATGTTTTTAACAGTTTACTAACTAGGCAGTATTCAAATGGAACGAATTATTCTGCTTTTTTTTATCAAGCTGCAAGTTATATTTCTTTCAATGCAGTTTCGATACAAGCCCCTATAACACGATACTCGAACAGCATTTTTTTTTTTCTAAAAATACGAATTAACTAACATGGATGAAGCACGTATTTTTCTATTGCATTCTATTAAGAGAGTAAAAAGTTTTAATTTTACATAGTATACTTTCATATAACATAGAACGAACTAACAGTGTATAAAAGAAGATCCTCAGCTAACTGTCAGAGCTGCACCCTTAGTGTTAATGTGAGTACCATCAGGAAAAGCGGTCATCTAAACGTCCGAATAGAGAGATATTTTTTAAGTGGAATTAAATAATGATTAAAAATCACTTGTATAAAAGCCGTTTTCTTGACAAGCAGTTTTCCTCAGAAGCCTCAATGACGATAGTTACAAGTATACATTAGACGAATTTTATATGACGAAGTTTAAACTGATTTTTATATTCGAAACAATTTGATTTTACGACAAAAATTAAGCAATTAGGTTTGATTTTTTTAAATTATTCCAACAAGTAAATGATTAATAACAAGTATTTTATGCTTTTATTTTTTTTAAAAAAATGCATTGATATTTTTCCTGTATTCTTTCAGAACCGAATGGAAATTTAGCATGCGGTTCAATCAAAATTGCCAAACAACTTCTGGGAATCCAACAGACAAAAAGAAAAGGCAATTTAGGGTAAATATAAATTATAAAAAAAGATTCAAATTAATTATTTAGTAATTTTTTACCACTTTTTTTTAATCAAGGGAGCTATTTTCTTTCTGTTAGATGTATAAAAAAGTTAAAAATTAATTATTTAATAATTTGTTGCCATTCTTTTTAATTAAAAGAGTTATTTTCTTTCACTTAGATGCATCTCTATTAATTCGTGAATTTTTTTTATTTTTCTATTAGCAACAAATATATTTTGAAAACTCAGCATTTAATGTGTTTAAAGAATATATTTTTACAATTTTTCAGCTGCTTGTTACAATGTCCGATTCAGACAAAGATAAAGGCGTTGAAATGGCTCGTTCAAACAGAATAATTGTGCACAACAATTCCAAGAAAGCAAAAGGTAAATATTGTGCTCTATTAAAATGAAGTAAAAGGCTGAATTACATTTTTAAAAACTCTTTGAAAGCATAGCATTTGAAATTAACTTCTATCTTAAAAACTTTAATACAACATACTAAAAATAAATATGTTGTGAGTGATTATTTCATGTTCCTTTTCCTTTAAAAAATAATAACCTAGTAAAATATTCTCATCTATTATTTTTAAACTTGTAAAAATTTAACTTAATAATAACGCTAGGAATAGAGCTCTAAAGTATCAACGTTCCTTTAATCTAATTAGTTTTACCATATAAATTAATTTGAAACTTGACATAATTTGAATTTTTTTAAAGTTCTTCTTCTGTCTTCTTTCTCTAATGCTAATCAATATTTTAGCTTTTTAATTATTTTAAAACAATATTTAACAATATAAATATGTTAAAACATATTTTGTGATTAACTATCGATTTTGGCTTGATTTTATTTTGTAAAACTATGGCAAATATTTTAAAAGTAGTTATTCTGAGATGCTTTGAGTAGTTATTTTGAGATTTCAGCATTTTTATTTCTTAAAGCAAAGGGGAAAAATAACAAATAGCTACAAAAACAGTTATTTTATTAATACAAAGCTTTGGCATTTAAATTCCTATCAAAAATATACTACAATTGGCGCAGATGGGAAAAAAAACATTAAATCTAATAATGTAGATCTCTATTTCAAACGGCATTCTTAAAATTATGATCTTCTTTAACTATTTGCTCATGAAGATTATTACATTATTTCCTCCCTTCTAATTTTTCAGCATTTTTGTATAATATAATTAAGAAAGCCTTCTTAATATTTCATTAAAAAATGCCACATAGTAGAATCAATAAATATTGTTCTTATTCATGAATAAAAAATATTTTTGTTTTATTTATTGTGAGGTGGAATCGGAAATGGCAAAATCACTGTGCTGTTTTAAAGCATATATTTTGCCGAATATATGCCAACAAATTTTAATGGAAAGTAAGCTCTCTTTCGAAACAACCCTCTTCATAATACATTATATGATGGTAAAAATATTATGTTCTCAAAACACAAAACGGCTTGCTCTACAATTTCTTACACCACTTTAATTAGTCACTACATATGAATGAAATAACAATTTTATGTTAATTGTTTTATTAAGAAATATTGCTGTTATTTTCTGAGATAATACTCTTTGTAGATTTTTTATTAACATAATAATGCTATTTAACAAAGAATTAAATGTGAATTAATTATAAATGTTTAACAGATATGTGTAAAATATATGGCATTCCTTATTAAAAGTAATCCAATAAAAAAAGATTAGCATTTCTAAATTAAATTTACCATTTTTCAGTAACTGGATAGCCATTATACTTCTCCTTAGAATATTGATAATATTCCTTATAATAATAGAATATAATATAGAATATAATAATAGGATATAATATAATAATATTCCTTAAACTCATCAATATTTATTGTCAATGACATAACTTTTGCTTTTCAGATATGTTAGCCCTTGATAATTTGTTACCACAGTACGGTTATCCTGGAAGTAGTTTAGTTATCTGCGGAAAGTATTTTGACAAGGACACTACATTGTTTATTGGAGGAAAACCTGTACCCACAACAGTAAGTAGAGATAAACATTTTAGTTATTTTTCTGGCTCCTTCCTTATTAAAGTAAATAATACTTTGAAAGTTTTTGTTAAATTAAAATAACTTTGTGTTAAAAATAAACTTATGATAATCTTAAAGACTAATTAGTCTGTGGTGGAAGTTTATAAAGCACATAGCTCACTATGTGCTAAAACTTCTAACTTTCAATTAAACTAAAAATTTTAATTAAAATAACTTTTTTAACCTTACTAGACAGTCGTTACGAATGTAAGAGAAATTAAAAAAGAAAAATGTTTAAATTCATTTCTACCGTTTCTAAATACTTTTACCTAACCGCTATATTAAACCTTATTTTTTACCGCTATATTAACCGCTATATTAAACCTTATTAAATCATATTTTTTGTTGTTAAAAATTGGTATTTGTGTGGCAAAAATACAATACAATTTTAATGGAAATGGATTTCCAATCAAAAATTGGCATAAGCCTTCTAAAGTAATAATATAAGATTTGATCAAAAATGTGAAATTTTTTTAACTATAAGCTGATTTCAAGTAGTTTTTTTTTCAATTATTAAATTATGCTTTATTTAAAAAATGCGAACTCTGGAAGTTATAATTTTAAAAACAGTGTTCAATAACTTTATTTTCCATATTGCCTTTGAATTAAAAAAAAACTATTTGGGCTACTATTTGCAATGACGTAATAGTTATTTCAGATTTCAGTTCAGAAATGTGGAATAATTAAAACTCATTCTGCATTTATATATTAAAAAAATAAAATCATGTGCATCAAATAACAAAGCTATCTTATGTTAGATGTAAGTAAGTAAGCATTTCGTTCTCTTCCATGTGTATACATATGATTTCTAAAATTCGTCACAAATTGCAAGTTGTGCTTCCATTTTATGTTTATTTCATAAAATTAATTTTCTTTTGTGAATTTTAAATTTGCATGTGTTTGCTGGTACATAAAGTATTAATAAAATTCATCTATTTGATTTTTAAATTACCTATATAAATAAATGTTATATTTGTTTCTAACATGCAGAATTTTCATTCTTCAGCAACATAAACAATTATTTTATTTTGCAGAGACCAGCGAACAACACTACAATTTTACAAGCCATGCTACCCGACTTCGGAGAAACTTGCCCGATGTCCGTCGTTCTCAAAAAGAAAGACAGATTTGTTGAATTCCCAACACCTTTGCTATATTGTAAGCATTTAGTTTTCATCTTCTTTATTTTTTTCTGTTTACAAAAAGAATTTGCTGAAGTTACGGCTCATAATTATGCGTAACATAGTTTTATATTAAATATACGTATCCTAAAGCTTTCTCAATAAAGATCGCTTCATTTGTAAATTAGTATATTAGAAGAATTTACCTATAACTCTTCGTTAACAATATAATATATGTGATGCTTCAATGAGCGTGCGAGAAAAAATAATAAATTTAAATAATTAAATTAAACTAATATTTACATAACAGATAACTTAAAAAAGATTATAAATAAAAATAAAAGATAACACGTGATATAAAAATGTATCAAATAAAAAGCTGCAATTAATATATTCAAAAACATATTAATTACATAAATTTATAATTTCCGAGAGTAGTTTGATTATTTTTTGATAAAAAAAAATATTCATTAAAAATTTGTTTGACGATACACTATTTGAGTTATAAAGTGAATAAAATTAGATTTTTTTTCTTACATTTTGAAAACAAAATAATTTTTGTTAGAAATTTGCATTATTTTCTTGATAATTAGTTTATGTTTTTCCTTTTTAGATAACAGCTCAAACCATTCTTGTTATCCTGCACTTGATTGCGAATTCTGTAAAAGTATTAAACTAATGGTAAGGCTTCTTCAAAATGAATATTCAAAAATTATTACATTTTCAGAATTTTGCTTTATGAGAAAAAAAATTTTAATAATCATTACTTTTTTGTTAATAATTAGAATCTCATTAATAAATAGTTATATTTTTTATAGTTACATATCACTTATTGATCTCTATATTTGAGTAAATATTGGACATAAGTTATTGAACATTTATATAAGACAATATCGGACATTTTAGCTAAGCATAATCAAAAATATGATTAAACATGACTGCTGATTTATAAATTTCAAATAAACTTAATTTTCGATTATGCTTAGCTAATCGAAAATTAAGAATTAGGAAACTGTTAGCTAATCGAAAATTTTTCGAAATTAGGAAACTGTGACTCTATCACTGTGACATGCTTTCTTCCGGAATTGCTAAGAAATGATCCGATTTTCAAAACTGAAAATCCTGTTGATTTTTAATGCGGAAATATTTAACTTATATTTTTTTTTTTTTTTTTGGCATGAACCAAAAAAAATTTGTTATAATAATGAATTATAGACAACAATTCATTAAAAATGTAAAGCTATTCCTATTCAAAGTATTGGATAAATTAATGAATGAAGATGAACAAACCTTTCCCAGAATAATATTTTTCACCGTGTTTAAGCGACTAGTTGACGAACAAAGTAAACTTGAGTGACGTCATGGTCATTTGACAATCATTATCATGCATGTTCATCTAGCTTGCGGTCTCATTATTCTGTGCTATGATAGTTTAATATTTTTCACTCATAAAACATTCATTGCATTAGTAAACTGAGTAGTTTGTCACTTAAAATGTGTACTACACCAGCATAAATTTACTTCTTTAAATTTTCTCATACAAAACATTATTACAGAATTTTTAATCGTTAACGCATTTCGGATGAAGTCACAAGAATGCAAAATTTTTAGATTTTTTTTATCACTGCATATATACATAATATACATAAAATTAATAATGCATGGTTAAATTTGCTCCAAAAATATAATCATTATTATAATAGATTATATTTCTTCCGATGATGTAAGAAATATTTATTTTCAGGCGCCTATGTTTTTGGATGGCAACAGCCCAAAACTTCGCATGTGGCAATCAGATTCGAAAATTCTCCATCAACGACAGCAATTGATGGATTGGCATGCCAATCAGCCATCAGTGAATCTATCAGGTGGTTCCTCCATCTGGGCGGATTCTGTCACTAATGATGGTTACTCATGGCCACAAGGATCAAATTCTAGAAATCCAACTGGGAGTAGTCCGCAGCTGAATTTCTCTGGATTTCCTGAATCGAGTGGCATTTCAGAAATATCACCTCTTTCAACCAATCAAAACAATTACATAGAGATGGCAAACGCCCCAAGTCAAGTAAATGGCCAGAGAATGCAAAATTCGTCCATTCTGCAGTATTACCAACCTCCATGTAAGTGTCTGGAAAATGATACTTTGAGTTTGAGGAGACAGTGGACTTTGAAATAAGCAAAAATGGACGAAAATGTTAGATTTTTAGTTTTATCGTTTCATCATCAAAATATATGTTTATATTCAACTAAAATAGTGTTATAAAATGTATTGTTCTATAAAATAAGTATTTGAAGGGTTAAGAAGGAACAAAAGTACATCTTAATGACTTTTCTCAAAATGATATTGTAATTAGATTTAAATATCTTTGAAATGTTTCAGGTGTCTTAATTTTTGAAAAAATTAAATGAAATTGATAATAAAGGTTTCGGTCAAACGTTAAAAGAAAATGGGGGTATGCATTTTATGTTTCGAGTTTTTTAACTCGTTAAAAATTAATTTTAGTTCAGAAAAACATTAAATTCCTATTAAATTTCAGTAAGTGTGCCTAAAAATATTTCTAAAAAAATCAGCATTTAATTGGAATTACAAAATCATACGTAGTTTTGTTCCAAATAAATTTCCATTGCATAGTAAAAAAAATAAAAAAATAAAATCGCCTGGAATGTTTTGAAATTTTTAAAAATTATGTATTTTAATTTTTTTTATAAATAATATATTTTGTTTAAAAATATTTTTAAAGAAATTTGGTGCATTTATATTTTAATACATATGCATAAAATATTTCTTAAGCGTGACTGAATAATTCCCAAAAGTGTCTTATAGAGTCCACTGTCCCCTTAAAAAGAAAAAAGTTCGTAATAAAAAATAATGTTTACCTAAGATGTTTTAAAATGTCATTAAAAATTAATAGTTAAATTAATATTATTTTATGAAAAGAAGCTAAAAATTTATTTTTCTCTTGCGTTTTTCAGATCAATATCCCGGACCGTTGCTCCCTTACAGTCCACCAGAAAGTGTACCTGGTAGTCCCAACTCCTCGTGAGCTGATGGGAAAATATGGAAAAACTACAAACAAAGAGAGAAGCTAATCATATGTTATATTTTTTTTTGGAAATACTGCAAAGTGAACATTATGTGCTCATGAATTTCATCGGGCTATTAGAATGCGCAGTTCTCACAAAACATCTCCAATAACAAGTGCACATTTTAAGTTTTTCATTCTAATTCTTAATATCAATATATTTTTACTAAAATTGCATTTTATACTTTTTGATTTTACAAAACTATAAGAGATTTGAAGATTTTTCTGATGAATATTTAGTTATGGGTGAAGAATATGTGTCACTTTATTTCCAGCTCCAAAACAAGACAAAGTTGTATTCCCGATAACGTAAAGAAAAAAAGGAATACTCCCATGATGGAAAAAAATTACGTGAAAATATCGATCCATTAGAATGCAAGAATTGTAATTCATTACACAATAAGTTTTAAATATCAAATTTCAAAGTGCCTTAAGAAGAAATTAATAAACATTACTGCCAATCTTTTTTTAATAACACTTTCAGCAAAGAAGCCCATTTTAAAGGCATCCAAACTTATTTTATTATTCTAACAAACATTAAAAAAACAGCACCCGTTTTTAACCTTTTAAATATGAAAGAAGCATATTTATTTCAAAATTACGTTTTATAGACAATAAGATCAGCACATACTATTTTCTTTTCTATAAAAAAGTAGTATTGGCTTGGAAACTTAAAATTATTGAAGAAACCTAGCAGAAACTCCAATGTTTTTTTTTAAGCTTTATTTGTTTCACAATGTTTTATTTCGAATTTCATTTCATTATAAAATGGTCAACATTTAGTTAGGAGTAAAGGTTATGAATTTTTTATACATTTTTTATATCGTCTGATACAATCATAAAAAAATTTTGAATCATGTTTACATATTTTTAAATATTTCAAAAGTTATTAAATTTAATCTTAATTGCAAAAAAGGTCAATTCATCAATTTAATAGGATAACAATATTAAACCAACAAAGTTCCAGTGCACATACTGGTAATACTTTTTACTGCTTTATTTAGATTATGCAGAAAAAAATTCCATAAGTGCACTTATAAATAAGAATTACTTATAAATACAGAATTTATTTCTTCTCAGAATTTTTAAATATAATTTTCAAAATGTTTGAAATAAATCAGAAGGTAGTATTTCGTTTGATAATCTAGTCTTGACTTTACTCCAACTATTTTGCTAATATGAAGTATTTGCAAATATCTTTATATGCATTTAAAATGTTTTAGCAACACGAGAAATTATGTAAAACGTTTATGCCTTGGAGAATCTTTTAATTGTAATGAGAGCCATTTTCTGGTTCCCCCTTAAATAAAATATTTTGAAACAAAGAATTCTAAGTTTCTTGTATATATGTGCGTGTGCGAATGTATTTACTTGAATTGATTTTCATTGTTAATTTTTTTTAATTTCGCAATTAATTTTTAATTTAATTAATTTAATTCAGCAATTTTTAATTTTTTTAATTTGGCGCAAGCATTGCCAAATGTCATTGAATTCTGACATTATTTTTCCCTTCTAAAAAAAAGTCCTTTATTTTTCTGAAAAATAATTTATCCTTTTATAACAAATATTTTGTCCTATTTTTCTTTTATTTTTCTATAAAAGTCTTTATTTTTTTATCCTGGCCATTATTTTTCCCTTCCAAAGTCTCACTTTAAAGTTAAAGGTAAAACTTCACTTAAAACTCTATAAAACAGGTAATAAAAAGATTTTGAGAGATTTTTCTTGATAATTTAAATGAATCATTTAGATTTTAAATTCTAATAAATGTTCCACCGGAAAGCAGTAAATCATCTACGATTTCTACAACTTTCCTGAATAAAAACTGAATTTTTTTCAGTTAGAAATAAAGATTTATATACAAAATTAGTATATTTCTTGAAAATATAAATAAAGAAGTATTAATATCGACATGATGTAGTGACTTAAATTAGCGACTCAGAACAATAAAAGAGCTTCGAGCTTTACTTTTTGTAGTTATTGCAAACATATAAACATTATTTATATGCATATTTTGAGAAAAAAAAATGGTCAGTTTTTCTTTAACATGGTAATATATTTTTAATTGTTTTAACAAGTATTTTTTTAATGTAATGCGAGAGCTGCAACAAATTTATCTGTTTCTTTCATTAATGAATGTTTGCTTTGGTGTATTTTACAAAACAAATAAGCTTTAAGTATTTTAAAATTATAAATACGTTAAATAGATTAAATAAATAAATAAAATACGTTAGATAGTGTTTTGCAATCTGATGAAAAGCATATCTATCTAATCTTTAAAGCATATCTATCATCTTATATATATCTGAAATATGAATAACCTGATAATTAGATTATTCTGAAATATTTATGTTTATAAGTTTTATTTTTAATGAATTTAGTCAAGAATGTTTATAGTCTCAAAGCAAATATCCATATTTCGAAATTATTATTATTATATTGAAACTGCTGTTCTTTTCTTTATAGAATAAGTTTTCTGACAATATATAAAACAAATCTATATTTGCAAACACCAATAGATTCCAAAAACAACATTGTTGCATTTTAACTGTAGAGGTAATGTTTAACAACGCATGCATCAACGATCAATGCGGGGTTAACCTACCCCTCTCAAGAACATACTTTTTCATGGCGTGATATGTAACACTATGGTTCAACGCGTTCGAACAATTCACCCTGATTAGGTTTCCTCTTCCCTTCTGTGCACTTTCAGGCCCGCTCCCCTGCAGACACCTGCTGGAGACCAACAAGTGAAAGCACTGGGGTGAGGGTGCCTTTCGGAGCACCCATCGTAGGGTATTATTTATGCAAAATGCCTTGTTAAGCACAATTTGATACTTTGGTGTTGAGTCAAGAGGCATCTGTTTCATCTGTAGTCTGTGTATTAAGGTTTCCAGATGGCTTGCTTTATCAAATAATTAATAATTCTTTCATTAAAAATAATTTAATTTTAACAAATTTTTTATTCATTTGAATGAAATAGAAGTACAGACAATAACAATTTCAAACTAAAAATAACGGTATCAATTTATTTTGATATTTTAAAGCTCTACGGAGTAATGCATAATTAATAAATAACTAATAGATGATTTCAATAAACAAACCTATAATAAGTGTAAATAGAAAATATATATAAAAATATAATAAATACAAAATATACAACCTTTTGAAGATAACAATTGTGCAATAAAACTTCATAATGAAAAGTCACTAAATCGCCACCGCTTAACATAAAGCAGATGCGATGGACGCAAATACGGATGTATTTTACTACTGCAAAAGATTAAAAAAAATTAAAGATTTTATTTCACTTCTTGGTTCTGACTTTGACTTTGAATAAGTCAAAATAAATTCAAAATATAAATGATATTTTACGTTATTAATAAATTCAGGCGATAAAGAAAAATGTTGTATTATTTAAGAGTATAAAGTAACTGTAGTGACAATGAACTTCAATAAACAATCATATTGAAATACCATTTCAAAGCTGTACAAGCGCGAGTAAAATTAAATTTCAAAGTATCAGTATCTAAATTCGATTTTTCTGTCGTCTTGCACAGACTGATTAAAATTAGGTATGATGAAAAAGGTGCGAAAATGTATATGCAAAAGTTCTAATCTACAACATTTGCATGTATATTTGGTATTAAAACTATTAGTAGTAGTATAGTTCAATTGCTTTTTCAAGCTTCAATAATTTACAATAAATTATATAAAAATAAGCTACGGAAAAAAAGCATTCTTTAAAGAAATACAATTATTTCGTCAACACACAATTTAAGAAATTTTATCAATAGGAATGTGGCGATTGAATTTCAGACAGTGAAGCATACCAAAAAAAATTTAATATAAATCAAACGTTGTAAAATAATTTCTAACAAAGAGATTATTATCATATTTTTAATTTTATGAATAAAACCATACAGAATTCAATGGTGAAATATTAAAGCAAAGAAGTTAAATATTATTAATTAATATAAAATCAGCTATTGGTGATGCAAAAATTTAAATTGGTAACTGATTTCGAATTCTTTTAACTTAAAAACTATTATAAAGATATTAGTTGGAATATTCTATCACTACAACTTTTAAAATAAACTGCTATAAAAAAATATATTTAATGGTTATTACCATTTCATTGATTTAATTATTTTAGTGAATTTCTGGCAAAAATTTAATGTTTCAAACATTACAAATAAGAGATTTGAACGTTGATTAAAATCCTTCCTTTTTATTCTAACTAAAAATAACAACCATAATGAATGTAATCGAAATCAGATTGCTACTTTTCATTCAATAAACAATTAATGTTATCCTAGACCTTCGTATATAAAAATCTTCAGCATCTTTATGAAATTCATACAATCTAGCATTATCATACATCATATGAAATACAATTTTTTATGAAATTCATACAATCTTTACGAAATTCGCGCAGCCTTTTTTTTTTTTTTTCTTTTATAATTTATAAGCTTATGTGATTTTGAGAAAACTGAGTGCTGAAACATTTACATTGAAATAGTATGCACCAAGAAACTGTATAGTAAACAGAACTTGTCCTAATAGATATAAAAGATTTATTTCTATAACAAATTGATCAAGCACCTATTAAAATAATTTCGTTTTCACACTGCAGCAATTTGGACATCGATCAGATTTGAACTGCTTCAACTACTCATTGCTGGTCTTCATTCGCTTCTATGTATTTCTTGATTCTAATAATTTCAGATTTCCCGAATACTATATAATTATTTTTTCAAATAGTAACTCAATTTGTTACAAGCTTCAAACAATGTTTTAAAAAATGATATTTTAAGCAGCCGCAAAGTCAATCTTTAATTAAAATTTAACTCAATTAATTTTCATTATTGGTCAAACATCTATAACTCTTTCCGTTTTACGAAAACGAGAATCTCTTTAAATACTGAAAGCAAAAATAATACATTAGAAATCTTTAGAAAAGAATCTTCGGCAACATTCACGGATTAAACTTGCTCGCATTAAAAAAAAAAGAATACTATTAAATCGCTTAAAATTTAATTCGAGCTTTCTATGTGAAAAATAAGAAGTGCACAAGTTACAGACTTCACTCATATCAAGATTCTTTTTAGATTTAGGCACTGTGGAAAACTTCTTCCATTGCTGCATTTTTCTTCGTTACAAAAATGTTTAAGGAGCCTAAATACACATTTGTTTTTAGTATCGTAAACGATTACTTTTTTCCGTACTCCAATTAAAATGTCGGAGATTATCTTAAGTACATCAGAACTCAGAAACCTTCCCATTATACACTTCTAATTGTAGAATGAGTAAATTATAAGTAATCAGTACTCCTGCTGACGTAAATAAAAGACTCTTAGTAAAATTAAAGATTCCACAAGCCGTAAGGATCAGACATCGCCTCGAATTGATGAATTTATTCAGTAATTTGCCAAATTCTCTACATTCATCAATTACATCGTATTTAAAAGCGACGATCTTAACTTTTTCTCTCAATTCTTCATCTGCGTTGGCAACTTTAGAGGCAAAATATATTATTAGAAAGAATGAAATGCTCTGAAGCAAAGTAGATGCAGAATTTTCGAAGATATAAACAACTGTGCGATAACCATAATATCCCAGAATTTTCGAAAGCATCGCAAATATCACTATGAAATGAGATGCCATCAACCAAAATACCTGCGGAGATAATGTTGATTCGGCCAAGAAAGTGAATTCATGCACTACACTGTATTTCTTAATGAAACATTTTACGTAATGCTGTTTGTCCCAAGATTGGATATCTGAGAGTTGTTGAGCGCATTGTTGAATGAGCCATCGCAGTACTAAACACCACTGGATGTAGAACAAAGTCAGAAGCAGTGGTAGAACACTTCTAAAAGTCCTCGTACATATGAAAAAAATAAGACTAAAACTCAATTTAAAAACAAAATTAGGCCTTATATTGGCGTGAAAAGTAATCCTTCCGAACCAATTTTCCATTTCTTTAGGATCAAAAAGAAACATAAAAAAAGTAACTCCTAAGATTAGAAAGTAAAAGATGAAAAGCATTTTCATAATATAATAAATTCGAAATTTATAATGTTTCATTTTGAATTCACTGCATTTTTCAAGTTCTTCAAATGTATCGAGGAGGATTCTAATCTTAAATCGATTAAAATATATAGAATACCAGTTAGCAAGATTTATTAAATCTAAAATAATTAAGGATATCATCCATTTAGAACACTGGAAATGAGAACATCGGCACAACTCATAAGAATCCAAGATTATATTGTAAAAAGTAAACAAATGCATAACTGCAATCGACATAGCATGAAAGATGCAATCTATTTTTCTTTCAGAATGTTTAGACATTCCAGGAACTCCCAGTGCATGCAAAGATTTGAGAAATGCGTGCAATTTTGCCATTTTTTTTAATGCCAATTTCAACACACATCAATTTTAATATATAAGTATTAAGAGGAATCTCATCGTGTCTCTGAAAGACCTCGATTTTTCTTTTCTCTTTTTTAAAATTCGAAACATAAATTCAATAAATTAAGTTTTACCACTTGTCAAAATAATGGAAGATGCTTGGTTATCTGGATTTTAGAAATATGGTGCAAAAATATTTGCTTTATCTCAAATTTTCGTAAGCATATCCAGAAAATCATTCAAAGAGAGTTTTTTTACATAATGAAAAAATATTTTTTTATTTTCATCCTAATTAGTCTTCCTAAAATAATGGAATACTTTCATTATAATAGCCAATTTCTTTGTTATTTCATTTATGTAACCGAATATTCTGAAGTACTAAGCAAAAAAATGAATTTTGAATCGAACAGGGAAAGCCCTCTTATATCGGTTGAAAAATAAAGTATATCTGCCCATATATCTTGTATTAAATTTTCTGTACATGAAAATAAACACTTTGAATAATTCACTATCGATTTTTTGAGTTAGATTTTTTTATTTGGAACTTATCGCATTGTTAAATGGATTAGAATAATGCTCTCGAATTTTCTTCTTTCATCTATGACACATCTAGCACTCGGAGAAGATGCATTTTATTCAGTGGATAAAAAAAATTGTTAAGAAGATTAAGAGCATTAATCAATTATACTCCTATAGAGCCGTAATATTTTGAACCTTTTATAAAAGAATAATTTACTGTTGAAAGATTTTATTTTAAAAAAAAAAACATCCTGTAACAACAATAGTTTTCGAAAATATGTAATGAATCTTTATCAATAAATTAAATATTCAGGATTGTTTCCTTGACAACTGATCCTAAACAAATACTTTTTTTTTTTTTACTTTATGCGAAGTATGCAAAAAGAATGTATTGTAATCGTCAAAAAATTCAAACGCGACCTTTTGACGAAACTCCACACTTCAGACCTCCATGTGCTCAAAAAATATATTCTTGAAATTATGTATATATCTCTGCTTGTGGACTCAAAACCGCTTCGAGGTAGACAAATGAAATTTGGAATTAAACTGAAATTGAATTTATATTGAAATTGATTATTTTTTGCTCATTACAAGAAAGATATTAAAACAGTACATTGATGAAAATACAAATTTGAAATATTTGGATTTTATTTAAGATAAACATTCTTGCTTCCAAGAGAACTCCAGAATTTTACTATCAATATATTGTCAATTATAATATGATTTCTTTTCAGAGTAAGATTGATCCATGAAAATTTTGAAAGTCTTGCCCAATTCTATAAAGTTTGCTGTTAGGCTTTATTTAAAATTAATTTAATTGTCTATCACCAAGGTAGAATTTGATATTTTTGAAGCATATATGTAACTGGTCACAAATTTTAAAACTGTATCATACCTCAAATAACAAAACTAATAACTTTGGAGTGCATGGGTTATAAAGTTATTAAATCATCAATTGCTGTACATAAACAAATCAGGACAAATCAGGAAATTGTTAGGCAGAAACAAAACATGAACTACAGATGAGCATGAACAACAAAACATGAACTAGATGTATTTACAATTTTATCAGTACGTTACAAAATTATTTAAAGAAAAATTTTAGATATAAAAAATTGCGTTAATGATAAATGAAGAGCCATTAATCATTCTTCACACTTCCAATGTCTATATTTACTTTTTAAATTGAAAATCTTTTGTTTGATTTGAGTACTCATTCAATAATTTAAATTAACTTCGATCTACAATTAATTAAACAAAACAGTATGACCAACTGCTGTCACTTCCTACATTTCTACTTTAAATGTTGATAACTAACATGGAGTCTGCTTTTCATGATACTATAAAAAGATTTTAAAAAAATAAAAAAATATTGTTTTATAACATTTTTTGGGGGGGTGGAGGGTACGATTAGCTAGTAAGACAGCAAAATAAATAAATAAAAAAGAGCATTTTTGATTTGAGTCAATATTTTAATTGCTTCATGGAAAAATCTGATTAAAGCAAATAATATTCTCATGTTAAACTAAAAATCATTATTTATGCATTTAAACACCATCTATCAATGGCGACAAGTTGTTTTATTAGAATATTAGTTGTTTTCAATTAAATCTCTTCAGCTTGATTTTCATTTTGCTCCTAATTCCAACAAAAAAATATTTTTAGATGACATTTTAATACATTTACATTAGTTCTGTTTACTAAAATATAACATATGGAGTCAACTCCTGTGGAATTTTAATGTCTTTAAAGTGGTGACAAAAGAGACCTATTATTAGACTTTATTTGTTCTGTTATTTGTGTAAATGCACCTTCTAAACAGAATCAAGCTCTAAAACAGAATAAAAATATTTGGAAGAAAATTTTACTTGTCGTCTTTCGCTAATTTGTAATTTCACTGTCTTATTTCTCGTCAGATCTTATACAATTCCGGAAATAATAATAAGAATTTCTCTTTGGCTTTCAATAATAGATAAAAAAATTCAATTAAATATTAGACATAAAAATGAAGACGGTTTGAATCTAGTTGTAACAAAGAAACACATGGTTAAAAATAATATTAAAAAAAATTATTTTTAAAAATTTGTCAAAATTCAGAAAAATTACACAACAAATATATTGGTACAATAAAAAAGACAATTTTTGAAACGTATAAATTTATTTTTTGTAACAATTTTTTTGAAATTGCAACAGAGAAATATCAAAATCTTCAATAATTTTTTAATTATTGATTTTTTTTTTTTTTAATATTCTCGTTTTCAACGAATATTTGCACTTAATTTGTTATTTTTTAATATATCTAAGTTAAACTGCCAAGCCTAAGAGCACCAACAAAACACACACTAAAGTACTTTTTTATACTTTATCTATCCATTATTATTTAATTTTTTTCATTATTATGTTACAAAAAATATGTAAAAATTACTTTTTATTCGCTTTGTGATTGGAAAATAGCGAGTCACCTGACCCATGACATTTGAGGTTGTTTTTGCCAGTATTGTTTGAGATATTTAATGAAAATTATTAATACATTATAATAAGTTTTTATATTGCACCTAGAGGTAAAATAGCGTCAAAAAGCTTGAAAGAAAAGCTGTAATTAGTACCCAATTAAGAGCAAATGCATTTAAAACAATATTACTTGTTAATTCTACTTTTAAATACACCATTTATGGCAACACTTATTAATAGCTTTCGGTTTGTTTAAGTAATGGAAATTTTTCGTTTCTGCAAGCAATCTGAATACCTAAACATCGTTTTTTTTTTAATTTTTTATTTTAAATAATAGTAATGGGGCGTATATTTATATAAAATGAAGAAAAAAATGCTAAGAAAAACCGAGCGAGAATCTGGCAATTTGAAAAGAAAAGTTGATCATGAAATTGCTAAACTGGTGGTAACATGTAAAAAAATGATTCAGTATTTATAGATATTGAAGATATAAGCAAATAATGTTAGCATTGTGGAGCTTTGAGATATGAATAGGAAGTAAACCGATCGGGAAACGTAAGTTCTCATCATGGGAAGATTGAGCTTCCAACATTGAACGAACGACCAGTGGAGTTTTAAAACCTTGCTAACTGGAACTGACGGACATCGCATACAATATCGGATAAAATCGGGATTGGCGAGCAGGAGGCAAAATCCACTAATTAATTAATAGAGAGTAGTTATTATTAGTAAATGTGTTTTCAAACTTTTATTGTTGCTACTAATTAAAATTAAGAATATGCTATTAAAAACAACCATTTAACATAAAAGTAAGGCCATTAGATATAATAAAGCTAAAAAATGAAAGAAAGACTTTTACATAAAAAAATTTCTAATTTTTTGAATAATTTTCTAAATAAAAATTTTTTGGAACTGTAGTGGTAATTCTATGAATGAACAAAATTAAAATGTCAATAGTTACTGGATATTCTAACTGAACAAATGGCTTTTTAATTATATATTAGATAGTCTCGATAGTGCATTCAGCAGCGGTTCTGCCTCATAAAAGTGTTATATCTGGCTTTGATGTTGAACTTTCTAAACATCATTGTTAAATGCGCTAGAAGTAGAGTTCAAGATAGACACTTTGTTTGTGTGATTTGTAAAATTATCATAATTTGTGGTTTCTTACACAAAATCAATTTTTCAGATAACCCTTTGCACTACAATGGATTAAATTTTTCTTTCTATTTTTCAAAAGTCATAAAAAGTTTTAATTTGTAGAAATCTTTTTAGTTTATCTAAATCTAGTATTTTATGTATTTTTACATCTTTTAAAATACTTATAGGTATTTGCGTAAAAGATACTTTTTTTTTTTTGTCTAAATAACTAATAGATAGTTATAATATATAATTCACAATTTCCTATTAGCTACTGAAGTTTTTGCATCAGCCCATAATGAACTAAGGAAACTATTTTGGAAGAATTTGCTTTCTAAATGTTATGAATTTGATGAGAAATGCTAATATCCTTACTATGCCATATGAAGAGAAAAAAGTAATAAAACAGCATAAGAAAAATTACCAAAACATTTTAAATATAAGAATCATCTTTCATTTTTGTATGAGACTCTCTAGATTAGTAGTTGTTAATATTAACTTATATCTCTAATTTAGCATTTTTTTAAAGATATCATGAAGATAAGAAAAGTCAATGAATTTTTTTTTTTCTTGTTGGGCATAAATATTAATGAATACTATACTTTCAGCAGTAGACTAAAATTTTTAATTCTATATGTAGAGAAGAGAAGTCATTTAAAATTAAATTTATTATATATTTATCTCTTAAGTTTTAAAGAACTAACTATTAAATATTGAGTATCCTTGTTTGAAAATAACCTCACAGTTTTGTTGGTTTTTCTAATCACGGTAGATCTTCAAAATGTATTTTTATATATAGTAAATAGCTCCTAGCATTAACTTTTAAGGGGAAGAGGGAATTTTCCACTAGTGTTTGAATTCTGTTCAAACAAACAGGGGTGTTTGTGCTCCGGGGAAACCCCGGAATTCCGGGGATTTTGAGCTTCGATCCCCGGAATTTCCGGGGATCGTCGTTCAAAAAGAAGTAGGAATAATAATGAATTATTTATTTTGATCTGGGTAATTTTGTTTGCTTTTAAAGCAGAAAACGCAAGGTCAGTGTGTGTGGTGAAAACTTTTCCTTTCTTTCTCCAAAGGCAGTGATAATGCGTGAAAAGGGGGGAAAAACTTGTTTTTTGTTCTTTCCTTATTGCGAGTTATGACTCATTCCCCCGGTTCTCGGACATTCTCTTCTGGATTCTTTTCGGCAAGTAGGCGCGGCAGAAAAAAAGGGAGAAACTTCGTTCGACCAGATGTGTCATCACGTGACTCTGGGTTCAAAGGTCTTATCTCTACTGGCGTGGCGCCAATAAGTAGAGAAGGGGGATTTTTCGCCGTATTAGCTATTTGTCATTGATAGCTTCGCAACTTTTTTTTCTCCGCTGTGTAAAATTTTCGTTTCATTTATTGATGCACGTGTAAATTTTTCGTTTCGCTTATTGAAATATTTTTTTATTTATGTACGCAAGAGAATTTCATTTAGAAATTTCAGCATATGAAACAGAAATTACCCCTTAAAAATTCATATCTAATTAGTTTTACAGCATTAGATCCAGAGCTAAGAGGTAAAACCAGTACAATATTAACTTTTGAAAAATTATCATCTTTTATGTCCCATATTTTTAGTGATAATGAAAAGTCAAAAGTAGAAGCTGAAATAAGGTTATACCAGAGTGATATTGATATCACCAAAGAAATGCTCTACACATCTGATGAAAGTGGAAATCAAGTCAAGTGTACAATTGATAAATATTGGTCTAAAGTTTTTAATTTAAAAGATGATTTCACAAATGATTATAAGTATCCTACATTGGCTAAATTGGTCAAAGCCTGCCTTAGCTGCTTCCATAGCCCATTAGTGGAAAGTGCATTCAACTTAATGGATACACTTGTCACTGACTATAGAACCTCTCTTAAGATTGATTCCCTAGATGCAGTGCAGACTATTAAATATGATTTAATGGCTTCTAAAGAAACCTTATGTGAAAAATATGGCTCAAAAAATCCAATGACTGATCCAATTCACAAAGATCTCTTACTGAATATGAACAGAAGTTGGAAAACATTTCAAGAGGACTTAAAAACATGTATTTGAGATGAGTCACCTATAAAAGTCTCTGAAAAACCTTCTACATTAGCAGAAAAGCAAACTGCTTCTACCTCTGCATGTGCAGTTCTCGAGGAAATTTCTTCAACTGTAAATGAGGAAAATAAAAGTCAACCTTCCTGCAATTATGAAGTTCACCACAAAAGAAAGACAAGCCCACAAACATCAGAAAATAAAAAAAAAGCAGCAGAAATTAGATAATTTTTTTTTAAAGAATTAATTCAGGTAATTTAAAATATTTGCATAAAATGTAGTAGTTTATATGTTTAAAAATTTATGGTTATTAATTTTGCAAAAAAAGTCATTCATTGAACTTTTATAATTAGGTCATTCAATACTTCATAATTGTAATTTTTCATTTCTCCCCCCCCCCTTCTCGAAACTCCAAAATGCCGGTAGTAAGTCCGTAAAAGTTTCAGGGGATTTTTTGGGGTCCCACAAACACCCCTAACCAATTAGTTATTGTTAAATACATTGCATATATCTAAAACTATTTATCTAATATCATACTTATTACATTTTGCATATTCTTAATCTGTGCTGTCATTGACAATAATTAAATGATATAAATAACACACACACACATATATATATATAACTCGGCAATTAATAGAGCAAGCATGATACACTTTATATTTGATTGTCATGTAATTAAATTGAGTGTCCATTGTCTTTTTGAAAGCAAAAATCTTGTGAAATAATTTTAGCTTTTAATTCAGTCATTTATATCTTTTGTTATAGATTTGCAAGACATGTATTCCTCATTTATTGTATTCCAACTTCATTTCTACATGGATTATTACAATAATTTATCTTCCTGACAATGTATGCTGATGAAGATTGTTGACATCATCACCATGCAACTTATCAAAATACAACATAAGCTTGAAAAGTAAAAGTTTTATTTTTGTTACTTAATTATATACTTAAATTTTCTTGATTTATAAATAATCTTGATCTAATATATATGCATTTGTATAATGTAACATTTTCTTACAGCCTCTAGCAACCTTTGCATCATTTAAAAATAATAATTCAGATATAGAGAATTTTTTTGATATAGCTATTTAGGTATGACTTATATATTAGGTATCACTGATTTTTTTTTTTTTTTTTTTTTTTTGTATTCTTATTAGTCACATTTTTCAAGATGAGATCTTTATGAATCATATTAAATTTAAATGATAACTAAGCATTAGCTTTTCAACAATCAAAATATACTTCAAGTACTTTATATTGCTCAGCATGTAATTTATGATAAACTTAATGGCATGAGATTCTAATACTTGTATATATTTAATGACTGCCACTCTCACAGAAAAGTAATGTTTTAAACAAAATTTTTTCCAAAGCTTTATCTAATCATTAATTAATTAAAAGGTATATTTTAAGTTACTAAATGTGGAAATTGCATATTCATTTATAATAAAAAAATAATTTAATTGTTTCTTGGACATAATTGAATTTTGAGGTCTATTTCACACTGCTAACTATTAACTTGGATGTTAAAATTGTACTTTACTGTGTTATTTTGAATAATAATACAGAACAATATTTACAGAAAAAAAGTTTGAGATTTCCAAAATTTTTATAAAATTTATATGATTTTGTTCAAGATTAATATTTTTCATACGTTTAGAGAAATTATTTCTGGAGTAATTTTTTTCCCTTCTTTCTTTCTGCCTGCAGGAAATCATTTCTAATGTTTTCATTTATTTTCTATTCTTTGAATTTGATGTGATGTCTATTATATATATATACACACACATAAGCCAGGACTGAAATAGAATGTATGTATATTTCTTTTCTTTTCATTCTGTGCGAACAAAATAAAAATCACATTTGTCAAAAATTGAAGCATTAATGTTTTAATCTTATGATTTCTGTAGTTTTTTAATCAATCTTTGTTAAACAGGCTAAATTAAATTAGAGCAATAGGAAGTCCTAAAAAGTAATGATCTTAAGAAATCTTCAAAAATAGTAGATGAATTTTTATTATCTGAATAGAAGACTGTTAATTATTCATTTTTCTACTCGTGATTTGTTTTCATTTTTACATATAAAATGTCATGTTGTTAATAACCATTATCCTATTAATGTTCTTCTATGGAAATTTATAAGGATTTTATTGTTGAAATTTGTCATATTCTGTTTTTAAAAGACGTATCTTACCTTTTTTTATAGTGAAAAGATAATAAACTATCAAATTTTATTCATTGAGTTTGAGTTGGTTATTATTATTGAGTTGGTTAACTGCATTCAAACCAAATGATGTGAGTCCAGACAAGAAAATAGGAAATTCTATACATTTGATAAAAGATGCATATTCTCAGCAAAATAACAGTGGTAAGACTTTATTCTTCAGTGTAATAATTGAACCACTAAACTTAACATTATCATCTGAGCACATTTATTTTACAGAGTTTCTTCTTGCATTAACATTTTATTCTTGCTATCCTGCTGCTTATAGTTTTATATGTAGTTCAAAAATTTTAATTTTGTGTGTACTTAAATTTTAATTTAACCTTTTTAATTTATCTCATCCTGTATGCATTAGAAAATTGTCCAATGCTTTAAAAAGTGTATTCAATAATAATCATATTATCTACCTTCAGAAAAAGAATGAAATACTATATCCCCATGAAAAATTTATCTGCTTCTTATGGATGAAATATATGTAAATCCAAGTTAAAATTATAAAAGAGGAGAACTAATAGGAAAAGCAGAAAATACCAATCAATAACTCAACATTATTGAAGTGCTCATAATAACTCTTTAATTTCAAATTTAAAAAAATAATTGCCTTAGTTCTTATGAAGAATCAAACAGCAATATATTAGCTTATAATTATCTTTAAATACAACTTCATTAATGTTGTGTAGATTTGGCTACAAATATTGATAACATTTAAATTGTTCATAATTCGTTGTAGAAACATATAAGTAAAATGAAAAGAAACATCCTTGTAATAAATAGGAAAAAAAGTAGAAGTGTATATTGAATGTAATCTTTTATACATGAAAGTTGATATTCTGCTTTTAGAAGTCAATGGATGTTTCTAGAAGGTTCTGACCTTTTCTTCAGCAAAAGAAGTTAATTTATCTTGAATGTGCCTCAATTATTCCTACCATGGAAATTCTGTCGGAAGACTCTATCATGTAAGATTATATCTTTAGAAATTTATTGTATTTTTTCTCTAATAATAAAAATAATTTAAAATTCAAAATGAATGTGGATGACAAGGGAAGTGGGCAAAAAGTGCCATTCTTGGAACATAATTAACAGCATTTTGATGAGTGTCAGAAATTAAAATTGATATCTGTTGAAATAAAAAATAATAGGTAATTGTTATTATAGTGTAAAAATTTCTTAATTATATTTTCTATTATCATTATTTAATATTTTGTTCAAATAAGAAGGCAAGGCTTTTAGAAATGTTACATTGAATTTAAATGTTTTAAGACAAAATGATACTGCTTTTATATATTTACTACTTCTTTTTTTATTTTTATCTAGGGATTTTCAGTTGATGCCATATAAAAAAGCTAAGGGTATTACTGAAAATAGAGCAAATACAAGTGCTGCAAGCCATGTTGCAGTTATCACAAATAACATGAGTAAGTGAAAATGAATAATAAGAAACATTTTACTTCATTATTGATTTCAATATCAATCACTTATTTATTTACATGATCTATTTTTGATTAAGCTGTGAATGAACAAATTTTTAATTTAAAACCTAAATATGAATTTTAGTTTTTGAGCATTTATTGGTAACTGATTCAAAATTATTCGCATAAGATATTATTTCTGTGTTATCATTTATTGCAAAATGTTCTTGATTTACTTTTTGATTAAAAATATAATAAAATTTAACTGTCAATTGATTTGTTGTTTGATTGGTTGCCTTTTTTTCTGGTTTCAAAATCATAAAATGTTCTGATTAGAAAGTAGTTTTAAAATATGTTATGTTCTTCTTCACATTCTTTTATTCATTTTTTAAACTTTTTTTTTTCTCAAAGCATAATATTAAGGATATGATAATTATTTTATTTAAACTTTCCTATTACAAATAATTGAAGGAAATATATGCATTTTCTTCTAATTATATACTTTGCAATAAATAGAAATAATATTGCTCTGACAAATCTTTTAAGTTCACATTGTAAACTATGTTAAAAACTGTATTTGATTTTGGATTTGAATGTTGTTAGATTATTATGTTCTTTTTAATATTATGTGATACTGCTGAATGGCTGTTTTATGTTTACACCTTGTTTAAAAATATGTAATGGGTTTTTCTAATTCATTCTTTATGACTATGAAAAAATAATAAAACACCTTTTAGAAATTGGGGTTAAGAAAGACATTTGGTTTTATACATAAATTCAATATCCATTATTTATTCAAAAAAAAAAGATATATTAGCTATATTTCTAGAAAATTGGAAGAGTCAAGGGTCTCTTTACTTTGACATTTAGTAAAACGTAAATTATCTTTCCTTATTTATGCAATATTTATTACATTTTTACCCATATTAAAATTTAATTGTTTAATTTTTGAGTATTGAAAAGTTTATTTGCTTTTCTTTTTTTGTAATTAAAATGAACGAAAGTTTGCTTTTTAAAGATACATCATAAGTAGTATGATTTAGATAAAGGTATTTCTAAGAGGCTCATTTGAAGTTTATAGGTACAAATGTGTATGCAGAAATCAATAAGATGGAAGGAGGAAAATATAGGTTGCATATACTCTTTATCAATTCAGAAATAATTTTATTTGCTTATTGCACCATGTTTTGTCAGATTTCCTGTTTTATATAGTTCATTGCAATTGACCAAGATTGAATAAAAACTTATATAGATATATATAATTTTGGTCAATATTTCTTTGACCTTCAGGAACTAAGAACAGAAAAGCTCCCACCTCTGGAAAAGTTTTCTCTCTTACTCAAACGTCCTAAAAATTAAAAAATGTCAAATTGTAAAACATTATATCTTGCTTATTCAAGAAATTATAATTATGATTTTTCTTAAATACAGGTAATTATTCAATATTTTATTATATTGGATTAAAATTTATATCTGGCAGAGTTTTAATACAGAGTGTATTAAAACTCTGTATTTTTATATACAGAGTGTATGTTGTATATAAAAATACCAATAAAATATAAAATTTTTTCTATGATATTTTTTTATTTAATTGTGTGGAATAAAGATTTATTTGAACTGTGTTACTTGAAATAAAAATATATACATATACTATTTTGGTAAATATTTGAAATTATATACTGTTTCATGCTTTATTTAATCTGATAACCTTAAAGGCTTATGTGACATAGTTTTATTATTTTTTTTAATATATCCATTTCATTTTCGAAAAGAAAACATGCAAGTTAAAAACAGAGGTTTTTAAATACTAAACAAAGCAGAATGTTTTAGTAAATGTAAATTAATCTTTGTAAATGTAACTTAAATCTTTTAATTTAAGAATTCATAACTAACTATCTGAAGTATGAAAAAATGTTGAAATTGCATTTCAGTATAATTTGTTTTAGTTAAAAATATTGTAATCATTATTTTTTTTAAAATCTAGATAATGTAAAATAATGTAATTATTCTAACGTTATTGTACAAAATCCTTATCAATTTTTTTTGACAACACATAGTTATTCAGTAGTGGAAATTAAATGTTTTTAAATACCATCATTCAAGTAGGAGTTTTTCGACTGTCAGGTCTACTACCTTATATTTTGGTTGAGCTTTTAATCAGCTTTTTAATGAAGAATTATGGAATTTCTGAGTTAAGGAAAATTGCATTATCTGAAGTATCAATCCTTCACATACTTTTAGAATATACTTATGAAAGAACTATCTAAAAACACTTTACAACCCTATTTCAATTTTAATAATAGTCAAAACTCCTACTACTCTCCTCTCCAAATTTTGATATCAGTCCACTTACTGATTGTATGAGGTACAAGTCACTATAAAGAGGGGAAAACAGTGTTTCAGCAAAATAAATTCAGTCAACAAGGAAAAACATCTCAATCATGGCTACAGACTTTGGATCAATAAATGGATAATTATACCATATTCAAGCAAGCCTTAGAGAAATGTATCAAATGTTTCGTTCAACATTTGAAGCATTTGGACATTTTCTTTATGCCAAGTCTTGTCAATTATTTTTCCAAGATGTAGGCATACTTAAAAAGAACCAATGAGTTATTCAAATGCTTTACAACTTGTATGCAATTTGTTGTTTAAACATGAACAAGTAGGATTGGTCCTTAGATAATGATGCAATGCTAATGAAAAAACCTAAAAAGTAATGGCATTTTAAAAGGGACAGTTTCTATGGTGGTTTTTTTAATGAGTTTTGTGATTCTTACCCATCATGTTTGTGAGGAGATAAAAAAAATCAATTACATGCTCTTAATTAATAACAATAAACATATTGAATTAAGAACTTGCAACTTAGTTAAATAAACAGCAAGAAATTCAAAGTAATATTGTGACAATGCTTACTTTTGTTAATATATAACATCCATCCTCACTGCTGTCTAGTTTAGTTATATAAGATAATATCAACTACTACAAAGCTGTATCTGTAAATTCCTTGAAAAGAATAATCATTGATACTATAAAATTAGGTCTTTTCAAGGCAAAAAGAGGTGATAGGCCTAAAACAATGTGCATTAATATGTAGTACAATGCGACTTTTTTATGTCCTAATTATGCTCTGTTTATTCACCTCATAATTTACAGGAGTTTGTCAGCTAGGAATTGGCAGAGCTTGCAACATTATCCTTGGTTTTATTCAAGAATAACAGCTTTATGAGAAAGACAAAGAAAAAAGCATTATATGATGCTTTGAGTAGTGCTCCAGAATTATTGGTTGGTAACATTGTCAGCCTATATTTTGCTTTTCATAGAAGTGTGCTCATTTATTCAATAATATACCCAAAGCAAGGGATTACTGGTACTTGTATACATCTTACAAGTATTACTGGTTACAAATCATATTGGATTTGTACCAACTTGTATAGATCTTGCATCAAGAATTTTTATGAAGCAACAGTTCTCGAAAACAACCAGTGGAGAAACAGTTGTTTCTGACAAATGACTTGTGCTGCATGTAAGTTGTGAAACTGGAAGGGAGCCTGATGAAACATACTTAAAGAGAACATTTAAAAAATATTTTTCTGTATAATATTGATTCACAGAAAACTTTCAAATAATCCTGCCAATACAGAGCATTTCATTTTGTAACCTGCTTGCTATTTGGCTATCACATGCATACTGTAACAGAAAATGCTTTTGTACTTACTATTGGTGTTACAATATAAAGATAGGAGACTGGTTGTCACTGGCAAAGATATTGTTCTTGTTTTACTTACTACTGTTACTCCAGACAATGTAGTTTCTCATGCACAAAAAAGATACAATTTCTGTCAGTGTTACTTTTACGATTCTGAAGGTGGGCAGAATTCTAATGTACTGAGCAACTGTCAAAATTTCATTGTTGTTCATTCATGTAATTAGTTTTTGTGATAAAATGTAAAGGTTCTACTGGAAGGGAAAATTGTATGCAGAACATTTGTTCAGCCAGAATACTTCCTAGATATTATTGAGATCTTCTAAAGCCATAATTCTACTTATAATGACATTGAATGAAATAAAGAAGTTCATCATTATGTTGCATAATATTACAAAGACAGAAAACTTAAATGCAATCAAATTTGACTGTTTTAAGTAACTAGCAGGTCAGGAAAATGCTGTTATTGCCTCCTTCCATGCACATCAACATTTCTGTTGTATAATCCATCAAGTGCAAACATGCTAGGGACATAGTTTTGAATCCTTCAGTCAGAAAATGGAAATTAGTATACGAATTATTGACTTTGTATATTCTATTAAAGGACCAGAAGCATCCAAAATGATATTTGTAATTTCTCATAAGTACAATAAAATTTGTGGAATAAGTACATGCATCTGAATGATAATCTGCTTTGTATTAGCATTTGAGAGAATTACCGAGATCAAAGTTGTCTTAATATCAAAGTGATCTGCTTTGTCAGAAAATGTGATAGTATATAATCAGTTCAATAGCAATAAAATTATTCTAAATTATCTAGATTTAAAAAATTAAGGAATACAGACAGCATTTAGAAATAAAAAAAATTATTTTTATATAAAATGTAAATGTCTTTTACTCTTTTTAAATTAAAAGATTATGCTCCAAATTTCACTTTTACTGAAGATTCTGCATATTTGGTGTTTAGAAAGATTCAATTTTAAACTCTCTTGCTTTCAAGCTCTCTTCCAAAATGAAGAGCATAAATTTTTAATAAAAAAGTTAATTCATTCATCTTTTTCAGAATGTCACTGGCAAAACAGAGCATAAAGCAGTGCAATAATTCAAATATTTGACTTTTTATTTTATTTGTTTTGTAACATTTGCTATTAGTATTTCAAGTCTGACAATTCAATTAAAACTTTATCTTACACATGTTAATACATATATATATATCATGGAAAAAAGTTCACTTTTTCACTGGTATTTTAGTTTAAATATATTATTACAAGAAAACTGCTACAACTATGTGAAACTACTTCTAATATAAGTTTTGATCTCTTGCCTATATTTACAGAAAATTATTATTGCTAAAAATTATTATAAAAAAACTTGTTTTATTAGCAAGATATAGCAGCTTTACAATTTCGATTATTTGAATTTTCAGGCAGGGGAGTAAGGGCAGAAACTCTCTCCACCCCTTTCTTATGTGGGAATTTATATGTTCTCATCTTCTGAAAATTAAAGGAATATTTGACCAAAATTAAAAAATTTGTAAAATTTCAAACCAAATATCTTGAACTAATTGGATATTTTATGTTTGTTGATATAAGTAATTTAAAATAAGAATATCAAAAGTATAATATTTCCTTTTATTTTATTCTCATAAAATTTGTCTTTTATATCTTGTGACATCTTCAGAACTTGAGTTAACATAACAAATCAATATAATTTTTACAGTGTATTATAACATTAAATAAACATCTAGTGCATTTTACTTTTGAAAAGAGAGTTTGCATCATAGTATAAATTGTTGTGGAGCAGAATGGCCAGCAAACTTTTTATATAATGTCATAATAATATCACTTGTTTGTTATCATGTGATGACTTTTAAAATAACCTTAAAAAAAGAAACTCAAGAAAAAAAATGAGATTTTTTTAAAAAAATTTAGTTTTACAAATTGAAATTATTTCTCTAATAAAATCATTTAGTTCCTTACTTAAGTAAATTTACAAAAATACTACTTCAAAAGTATATTGAAATTTTATCATACTTTATATTTATTGGAAATGTGATTCAACTTTTTTTCAAGAAAAAGATATAGCTTTTTTTTGGTTGAATACCGTTTGGGTCTGATTCTGAAATAACTATATATATATATATATATATATATATGAACCATTATTGAGCTCTCATTGGGTGAGTTTAAAAACTAATTTTGTCTAGATCTTTTTTATTATTATTATTAATTTCCTCTGGGAATTCTAAAATTCTGCTTGTATCCTTTATGATTTTTGGCATATTCATCAAATATGGGGAAAAAAAACTTTTTACAATTCTACTGTGAGTATTTATTTTCAAATGACATATTTCTTCAAAATGTAATTGAATATTTGTGAAATGGAAAAATTTTGTTAATTTTATCTTACAAAAGTGTCAAATAAATATGAATTATCTGGTTTGAAAGAAAATATAAAAAATGCTGGTTTATCTACTTGGAGTGTAAAATTAGGATGCAAAATCCATTTAGGATCAATCACTTTATAGCATTGTTTAGAAATATTATTATTTGTAGTTATTTCATCAAACAGCCTTTCTCCATTGATAAGCAACAGTGTTTGAGAAGTTTAGATGTGGAGATTCTGGATTTTGAAGTTCTAAATCACCTATTTATAAGTTTAGGCTAAAAATGTCTCCTAATGCTCATGTACAGTTTTTTTGAATTTATTGTCCACCATTGATGATTTCTCAAATCTATCTTCAGAGTACTTTTTTTTTAAATTTGGACTCTTGTTGCAGCATTGACATTCTTTAGCTGTGCAGTATCAGTTGTTTTTACTGAGATTTTCATAATTCATACTTTCTGCATTTTATAATTAATTATATTCTTTACATTAAATATAAACTTTCTTTTTTGTTGTTGTTCTTTTTATAATTGCCATTGCTGAAGTTCTGCATATATGTTTATAACAGTTACTCCAATATTTTTTGCTCTATTTTAGTGACATATATTTAATTTATGAAATGTTAAAAATAAATTATATTTTCTCTTGTGCCTGTGTTTGCATTATATCATGACATTATCAGAAATCATATCAGACTGTCAGAAATCATTTTCACTCACCTTTTTATTTTTCAAGTAACCTTGTATTTAAACAGGTAAGGGCTGACTTTTGCATGGTCTCTATATAAAAAGATAAACTGAAATGTGTTATGTTTTGAGAAAACACTTGTGATCATAATAATATTAAAACTTCATTCCTTACTACTATACATGATTTAAAGTTGGTATAAACATTAAATAATTTATAGTTATTTATTATTTGATTGGTTTATAATATCATGTAATTTATCATTTCAGGTTCAGAGTCAAGAGTATTTGAGTTTTGTGAGCCATCCTATTACTTCTCTGTTAAGGAAGTATCACAACTTGAATTTAACCATCAAAGTACTCATTAACTAGTTTATTTGAGTTTTGTGAGTCATCCTATTACTTCTCTGTTAAGGAAGTATCACAACTTGAATTTAACCATCAAAGTACTCATTAACTAGTTGACTATCCACATTAACTTCTATGGCTGTACTTATTATGCTTTTATTGATTTTTTTTATCTGTGTGTTATGATGTTTGTATTCTTCAAACTATTCTTTCACCTAAGTAATTATTTAACTACTTCTAAGATAAAATCTTTTCAAAAGTTTATTCAATTAAGAAAGTTCAAGTCAATCATAGATCCAAAGCAATTTTGAATTTTTCATTGTTATTTGGAAATGAATTTCTAGCTTATACCTGAATAAATAGACAATATTAAAAGAATAATTAAGGAATACCCGCCCCCACTTCTTGTTATTTAAACAGAAACAGAATGCAGTAAAAAAAAATGTAAAAAATTGTATTTATTATTCAAATTGAATTGGTATTAATAAATTTATTACATGATGAAGTGGGGAGGGGGCTCACATGTTAGGGATTGAAGGCGACCTAATTGTTTCTTAGCAAAGCATTATTTTTTAATATTTCTTCTAAAGAAATTCTGCTGATGAAAAGGAATAAGAGATGGAATTAAAGTTGACAGTGTATAGCTGTTTCCATTTTAGATTATTTCCTTTTGATTTTATTAAGAAAGATTTTTTTTTCTTTTACCTGGTGACTGAATTTCATATGAATGGTGTTGGTTCTATTTTAATTTTATGTCCATATAGACCAATATGCCTTTGCAGTTGTTTCAGCTTTGTGGTACATGCTTTTGTGCACTTTTCTTAGTTTGAATTATGTTATTAGAGAGTGGTATAGAATAGTCTGCATCATTCATTCAATTGTGATACCCATCGAAATCAGAATTGCAAATGTATGCCTTCACCATTGTAATAATCTTCTGTCATTATGTGTTTTGCCTTCTCCAACTATCATCATTAGGTTTTTTTTCATTATTGTCTGATAAATTCTTTGACAATTGTAATCTTAACTGGAAAAAGATATTTCCTAAGTAGTAAGAGAGCTCCCATGTTTGTGTTATGACTATAACTAATACAATATGATGACATTACATATCTATTATTCTATTATAGTTGAAGTTCATTTAGAAAGTTTGAATTTAAAAATCCTATATTTAAAGAAATAGTTAAATTTGATGACTCTTTATGCTTCATGGAAAGATGGCCTTTGGTGCAAGTCTGCTATTTATTTATCTGTGTATTTTAACATATTAAAAAAAAATATGCTGTTTATAAATTGAAATTCTTTTCCAATAAAACAAAGAATGAAATACTTTTATATATATACTTTTATCCTAAGAGAACTTACTTGAATTGTTAAAAACAAATATAGTTATTGAATTCATAAAAAAAATTATCTCATAGAAAAATATAAACCCATTTTTAATAGCAATCTTTTTAATAAATTAAAAGAAGCATTATTTTTTTATTATTATGATTTGCAAAATTTATTTAACTTCATATAATCTTTTGCCAAGATGCAATGACTCTGTATAGAAGTATAGTGTGTTTACCAAAGGACGGGGCCAAATTATGTGATAGCTATGTTCTGTTTTAAGGCATATTAATATTTTTGTACTTTTAAGAAAAATAAAATAAACATTGCATTGTATGTTGTATTTTGATTTGATTAATAGACATATTTGAGATTGTGTTGCCAGTAAAAGACAAAGTAAACAAACAAATTAGCATGGATGACACCCGTTTAAAAACAGCCTGCATCATCTGGGGGGGGGGGCAAAATTCTTCTTTAAATAATTGCTCAGATTGATTTCATAAATGTTAAATATATCAAGCTAGTATCCTATATTACATTAGTGCTGCAATATATGAACCAAAATATGATCAGTGGCCTAAAAGAGCAGCTATGTTGCATGTTTTGGAAAAAAGCAAAAAAGAAATAGAAACCCAACAACACAGAAGTAAAAACTAAAAAAAAATTCTTTATAAAAAAACTTAATTATCGCTCTTATATAACATAAGAGAAAACAATAAAAAGCTGTAAAATCACAATTCAGATCATAAAAAATAAAATCCCAAACATTCATTATATAAGAGCTTTATTATAAATGTTATTAATACTAATTTACATACTTTTCTATCCTCTCCGATTTTTTTCTAATTTTTGATAAAATTTTCCTATATAATGCATTTTTAATTTTTTTAAAAAGGATTTTTATCATTACTTATTGGTATTTGAGATTTATCTTTCTATTATAGAAAATTATTAGACCTCCTTCTAGGAGGCTAAGAAACATCTGTATACTCAAAATATCATTCAAATTTCTTAAGGCATATAGAATTGCATGAGGTTCAAACAAATACACAAGATATTTAGCCTTGTAAATTTAGATCATATGATCATAATAGCACACACAGGGAATAGTTTTTAGCATCCATAAGCTGCAAAATATATACAAATTTTAAATTCTTTATGGAAATTCTAATGGTTAATTCAATGATTGCTTTTATCAAATAATTAAAAATTATTTATTTAATCTAGTTATATCATAAAAATAAATATCATAAATTAATAGTTATGGAAGATTTAAAATAAAAAGGAATTACCATTTACTTATGAAATTCACAGTTGAAAATACCTTCACTTTAGAAATTTTGTAATCCCTTAATTTTAATCTTACACTGAAAATAAAATTATGTTTATGATCATAGAAAGATAAAATTTAAAATTAGTATTCTATAAAATCGCTTACTACATTTCTATTATTTAAGAATAAAGAAAAATTCTTGAGCCGAGGTATAAAAATCTTTTTTTAATAAAAGGGGAAAAAACTATCTATAAGTTTGATAAAAAAAATGAAATGAATTATTTAAATTTCAACAATGAAAATCACTATTGTGATTCACATCTAGCATTTTTTTAATTGTTAATATAATATAATATATATATATATATAATTGAAAAGATGATTTTTTAATACAAAAATTAAGATGGGACAAATTTTAAGAATGGAACAATTTGAATTTTAAGATAGTGCAAGTATTTTTATACAATAAGTATTTTTATGTAATAATATTTTCAGATCTTATAATTAAGTTATCATGAATTTTGCTTAATTTTTCATTAATTAAAATTAATTCACGTTCCCACCATTCAAAGCTTATTTGATAAAATTATCAAACTGACACAAATATATTGGCTTAATTTTGTTGGATCCATAATTTGGTCTATAATATTAAACACATCACAAACATGTATATCCTTTTTTTAGTATTAATAGTAACAATTGCAAAATGCATATAAAAGCTGGGCAGTTTTTTTCCATCCATAAGACATAATAATGATAAATCATTACAATTTTCAAAACAAAAAAAAATGTTTTTAATAAAATTTTGGATTTATTTGGATGAAAATATTTCATTGAGCTGATATTCTTGGAGCCTTTTCTGAAAGAAGAAAATATAATTCACATTTTGATTTATCAACCATTATGTTTTAAAACTTAATTTCAAATAATTTTGTGCATTTTAATTATATTTTTTAATTTTATAATTTCCATACAATGTAACTCTTTTACACATTTTAATTAATCTGTTGAATAATAATTTAGATATATTGATCGATTGCTACACTATGTTATACAAAAATGATTTATATCTATAGTTATTTAGTTTTAATTTTAAATAATTCCATTTCATCATATCGTTTTGGAGTGCGGCAAAGGAAGTCGAATATGAGAAAAGCATTGTTAAAAAAAAAAACGGTGAAGGGGAAGCTGGTTTTATTTAAGTGTGCCTCTGGGTTTTAAAATAGAAATGCGTTTATTTTTTCACAAATTCGATAATCATTCATTTTTTTTTTTTTTTTCAATATAAAAAATCGCCAATCGGACAAAATATTCATTTATTCTACCAGTCATAATATGGTAATTTTATGACTTAATTTTTAATAGTAGTAAAAAGGTGATAAATATTTAAAATGTCGGAGTTAAAAGAAAATTCAACAGAACTTAATTGCAGTGGGATTTGTAGTTCATATATTAATGCTCTCATTTAAAAGTTTGATTTCTTTTTGAAAATGCTTCATATATTATCAGGTACATTTAGACGGTTAAAATACTAGAGAAAGCGGACTTCTTTTAAAAAGAAGCATATTTTTATTAAGAAGTCTTCGATGCAAATTATTCTCTTTCTTCGTTATCATATCGAAATGTGTTACATATTTCTCTATATCAGTGGAAAAATCAATCCAGAAATTGAAAAGCTTTCTCTCCATTTGCAGTTATTAATATTTTTCTTATTATTTGCGTAATTTATATTAAAGTTGTAGTCAATATGAATGACAGAATACCATACAATGAATTAGATGCGTATAATTATATTTCAATGGAGTTTTTATTGCTCTTGTAGCGTAAAAAAAGTTTGTTATTGAAATATTTTTAATCGAGATGCAAAATTTTCGAATGCATTTTCAGAATTCTTCCTGTTTCGGACAAATAAAATTATTAAAAGCCCCCCCCCTTTTTTTTTTGCCCTTTTGTTTCTTCTATACTATCTTTCAAAATATGGGGGAAATACTTTTAGCTACAATTAGGTCAACTCATAAGCATGCGATATGCGTCAAATGCAGCCGCCAATGTAATTTTGGAATCCGTTGCGGATTTTATCTGAGGGGGAAAAAAAAGCAGAACCTGATAGCATAGCATGTAATTAAATATTATAAATACGCGCAATATTGTTTTATCATCCTACCTCGTTTTAATGAAACATGAATTGATTCCATTTATGTTTGGCATTTAAATCTTGTCATCCGGTGTATTTAATTGGAATATATTATTAACTTTTGTTTTATCCATACACGTATCTTATTCAAAAGAAAAAAAGCACCCCAATACAATTAGTTTCAAATTGATTAAAAATTTAAAATTTCATTTATACTATCTACACTGAATTCATGATGCAGATAAAACTAATTAATTTTTGTTATGAGATAGAATTTTATATTTATAAATTAATGATTGATTCCTTACATACATTATTTTTCGAATTTTTATTTAAACTATTCTTAAATGAGCAATAACTGTTTAAAATTTCTTGAGTTTTTAGATTAAATGTTTTTGTTCTATATAATTTCTTTTCCTAAAACTCAAAAATCGTCATCTTGGAATTGTATGATCATTTGAATTTTAATAAAACATTTTCTGTGAAAGAAATTTATTTAATATCATCCGAAAAATGATTGTCCTTTTTCGAGAGGTGTAATACGACTCTTTACAATTTTGATATTCACATTATGAATAATTAATTTTTTTTTTATTAGCATGGATTTTCTTTGGTGAATTAAAATTGAATCACCGTCATTTACTTGCTTTGTACGTTTTAGTTTTTTTTAATGATGAGTTCTTATTGTCTGAAATAATTACGGTCATATTATTTATGAAGTTTTTCTTAAATGAAATTAATTTTTATTCATTATTAAAACTATATTAGAAAAAAATTATTATAGTCAAATTACTCTATGCCAATTTTATATTACATGAATTTAAAGTAAATTTTAATAAGAAAAAAACAAATAGTTTTAAATATAAGAAGAAAAAACTGACCTCCATATTGACAAGAAAAATTTTTGAAAGCTAAGAATCGATGCTGTAATTATAAGAATATTCATCTACATTGAAGTTGATTAGAAACAATATTGATTAGAAACAATAATTCTAAATCAGTACGTCTAATTCTTTTGTGTTGCATACATAATAGCAAATTTTATTAAAGTTGCTCCTTTTAACTGCACAAAACAGTTTATTTTATGCTTGGATTATTAAGATTTTTTTTTATAACTTCATGTTCATAATTCCGCCAAATTGACATTAAAACTGTGTTATTTTAATTGTTTCATTTAAGTTCTATTTATTGTGTACATGAACTTTTCTAAAGGAGACAATCCCATAAAACCATAGCGTTATTAAAAACGTAAATATCCAGTTCATCTATCTTCCAAATTTGAGATTGTGCTTCATTTTTTTTTATTTGCCTTGTAAACTACACAGATATTAAATAGAATTTTTCTTTAATCTTTTACATTGGAAGAAAATCGCATGATCAAATATTTGATGGAAAAAATGAAAACGATTTAAATTTCTGGACAATGATGCAATCTATTTTTGGAAATTAGGCAAACAAATATTTTTTAAAAAAATGGTCAAAATTCAACAAAATTTCGCAAGACTATTAAATCTGTATAATTAAACAGACAGCTTTTCAAATTTTGAAACGGTATAAAACTTATTTGTGTACAATGATATTTTATGCAGTTATCTCGAAAAAACGCCAAACTTCACCAACTTACTTTTTAATTAATTCAAATTCTTATTAAAATTTCACGAAAAATGCTCCACGGCCCGTATTCCCGACGCAAGTTTGGTATCTATAAGTCAGACGGTCTGGCTTGTCGAGTACCAACATACACATACACACGTACATACACATAACACATAAACACACATTTATCATTAGTATTAGCAGAGTTTATTATCTTGTCCCTGATCATCATCTTAAAATGCAAGTTGGAACACACCAGAGCGTTATACCGGCGCGGTATTTTTTTATGAGAAATAAATATGAAAAAAGTGACTGTTTGTCCTTATTCTCATAAATATAATTGATATTTCTAGTTTTAAAAAATAATAAGCCACTGGCTAACAGAGGCAAGAAGAAGTTGTTAAAAGCATTAAAATTACAAGCATTTAATTGAAATTTTATGTTCTGATTCTGAAAACTCTTGATTTCAAGATGCAATTATTTAATTTTAGTACACGCTTTCATTATATTGCTACGAATATATAATGTTGCTTTCCAACGCTGTTGATTTCTTAGTAAGGAATATTGTTTTACAAATACCTCTTATGATGCCGAATGGATGTCCAATCAATGATCCTTGGCCTTGACAATATACATGACGACAATTTGGCGACAAAATAGAAAAATTCCGGAATCTACAGGAATTTTGTCAATGGGTTCATTAGGAGTTAATTGTATTGATCTTTCCAGAACCTCCTTTGCTCTTTCACGGAAACTATACAGAGACGGAAGACAGAGCTGAAGTCAGTCGAGTATTGAATCAGTTATCATTGAATCGTGTGCTGAGTAGCCAGTCTATAATGAATGAAATAATTGACAAAAAAGTAGAACGAAAGAAAGAATAGAGAAAGAGAGAGTAGTTGAGTTCCTTTTGAATGATTTGTGCGGTTACGGTGATTTATTACTAATTATCTGCTTATAGACTCCTGTTTATTGTAAATGCTGTTTTTATATATGTTTTGATGGTGTTTTGTTGCCTGTGTGTTCGTATCTTCGAAGAATAAAGCCTCGTTCTGTGTTATTGAGTTACTGTTCTCTGTTTCACCGTACACCCACAACATCGGACCTGCCCATTTTCGGATTACATATACAGAATTTTTCGTAACAAAATTCTTCGTTTCAACTATTAGTATGCATTACTTTAAGGTTTGATCAAAAATTGAAATATCAAATTATAACTTCAAATTACGAATTGTTTCACTGTTGGCAATTTTTTTACTTATTATTATCATGCATTACTTTTATATATATATATATATATATATATATATATATATATATATATATATATATATATATATATATATATATATATATATAGTAAAATGGCCCCTTGCTTATCTTTCCTATCATCCAATCCATTCTTTTTAACTCCCTTCAAATAACACCATCCAGGTCAGAGTTTTCTCGGTATTTCTTTATTTATGTCTTATCCAATCACGGTAACACTGCGATACGGAACTGACGCAAACCAGATAATAATTTATACAAATATTTTGAAGCACGCATGATAGGTCTCATTACAAACGTCCCATGTGTGGAACCCTCTCAAGGAGGCACGTTCCACCAACGGCGATAGCACCATTATCCACTCACCACCATTATTTCAGTGCATGCATTATTTAGTCATCGTTATGGTTAAGCGGCCCCTTCGAGACTTGCTGGAAAAAGATTGAAGATCTTATTGAATATAATGAACATTTGCCCACGAAGCGTATTCTACGGTGAAAATCCCCAAGATTTATCGAATATAAATGGATAAGATAATCCACTGATGATAACTATATATCATTTGTCAAGTACCACACTGCAAACAATGTTATACACCAAATTGCACTTATGTTTATGGGTATTATCAAAATTTCTTAAATAAAATCTTTGTACATATTATTTATCCTTTTTCTTATATAGAATATTAGTGGGATTTAAGGATTTAATTTTGTTATACTACTAGTGTAATGAATGCCAACGAATCTTCAAACACAAATATTAAACTGTATGTTGCGTCGTTAAATTTGACATAATCAAGATTTCAGTCATCTCATCCGGGTAATTTAGACTTGTAATGTACTTTCTCACATCCTATTATTTCACTTTGAACCGGTACGTATAGCTTAAGAGCCTTAATTTTGTTATATGTCAGTACTAAAAATAAATTTACTGGCCTTGTGACTGAAAAGCAACCTTCACCCTGAAAACACCGTAAAAGGCTAAACATGACACCACAACATGATGACACTTAACACTAGTAAGACCTAATGATTCCAGCTGGCATTATTCTTTCCCCCATTAGCCCATAATGCTCAACAGTATTGTTATGATATCTTTACCATATTGGTTGGTGTTTAGCATATCGAACAATATCACAGATATATCGTATAATATCTTGCCCTAATAGACCACAAAACCGATCTCAGTTTTCTTGAGACCTTAAATAATGCCAATCTCGGAATTTAAAGGAGTTAATATTGTTTGGTACAATCGGATGCTTTATTTTAGTAAAGAAATCTTTTAAGCTTAAAATCAACTAATAATTATAATAATAAATAATAATCGGATAGGCTCTAGTGTTAGTTAACTCAGATAAGCATAAAATTTTGTGTCTTCATTAGTGTTTTAATAAAAAAGAAATTTAAAAAAAGAAAGAAAATTCTTTTATTATTGCTAAATAAATTCATTTTATTTGTTTTATGTATAAAATGTCTTCTTTTTTCAGAGCCAGCTCAGAGATAATAAATAGAGAATTATTTATTGGAACTGTAGAAATAATTCTCAATATCGACGATGGTACCGTTAACTAGACTATACTAAAACGTATTAACTAAAATATAGTTCAATTATTAACTTTAATATAGCTAGACAATTAGAAACTTTATCCAATATGATTAAATTAATAATAATAATTTTGAACCTTGATAGTGTTATAGAGCCAGAAAAAAAAAGAATTTATCCCTTTTGTGAATTGTAGAAAAATGTAGATTGTATTATGGTTTTCACTCTTTCCAGTAACATCCGACTCAGTTTAATTGAAACTTGTTTTTTACTTTTCTGCTCTTACAAAATCTCTAAATGTTTATGTAAGTCAGCATAGTGCTTTTTAACACAGAAGAGACAAGTGTTCTTTAGGCCCATAAACCATACCTATCTCTGTAAATTGGTCTATTCATCTGAGATGGCTATTTCATGACATTTTAATGTCAGTTAACTTTTGATAATCTAATAAACATTAAACACTTCTTTAACCATGAGCTGCAACTGTAAGTGTAATTGCTTCAGCTTCGGTAACAAACAAATGAATTTTTTTGCTATTGAAGTGCTATTGAAATTACGAAGTCCTCCCAAATTAGCTTTAATGTTGCTTCAAAAAGGAATATTTATATAAATAAATTAAACTAATCAGAATCAAAATCTCCAGAATCTTATAAATAAAAATAGTTTAAAAAGTAATCAAAACATTTGATAATTATTTTCCGAAATAATAATTTAAAATTATATTTCATTTAATTTCACATTTATTGAGAATTCAAGCTTTAATTAATCGCTTGATTTTAAGTTGAAAGAGATAAATACTTAAAAAGCTCTGATCTAAAAATTTACCTTTTTTCCTAAAGGTTATTACCTAAATTTAGTGATTTGAATATTCTAAAACTGCAATAAAAAAAACTTGAGTTGATAAATTAATTTTTATTATATGAAGCATAACTTTATTCTGTAATATATAAATTATATTAAAACAAAGTATATTAAACTCTTAATTATACACAGTTTTTAATTCAACTATTTTGTTTTAAAAATTTCGGTGACAAATTAAAAAAAAAAGTTTTAATACACACAAAGAAAATCAAATGAAAGCAAACGATTCTTTGCCAAAAAATAAACCAACAAATTTGTAAATATAGAATTTTACTGTTTATTCAGTCATTAATGTTTATGTAGGCTTCTTGCTATTAGCAAAATTTTTCAAAAACGTTTTATTGCTGATTTTTTTATTTTTATTTTGCAAATGATCTACTGCTATCTCTCTGTCCAATTTCAGTTAATCGAGAGTTAGCTGTATTGTGAATGATTTAAACACTTGATCCAGGGATTTTAATGCATCTCCATGCTCTATACTTCTTTAAAAACAATTTTTGGAATTATGTCTATCTGTAGTGATTGGATTTTGAAGCGTTAGGAAATAAACGTTCATAGATGGCGCTAGACCACTAGCGCGAGTGTAATTAGAAGAGTGATGTCATTCGAGTGTTGGCTCTTGGAGGAGAAGGAGTTACTGAGCAGAGTAACTCGAACGAATCTGCAATAAATTTGTTAAGTTTTCTATTTGCCTATTTTTTCAAAGCACTCACGAACCAGCCACGACACTATCTATCAATCTTGCACACTAGCTCAAAACTTGAATTAGCTAGATGAATTTGGTATGTGGTCTTTGCATCAAAATTATGAATATCCAGAAGCGGATTTCCAACAAAGCAACAAGGAGCAATAACTGCTTCTCTAGGGCAGCGGAAAAAGTGATGCAAAATATGTTTTCATCAATAAATCACAAACAAATCTGTAAACTAGTGGGAATGATTTTCCTAAAATTTTCTGCATACTCTTTACTAAAATTAGATTTGTGTTTTAGACATTTTTTCCCAACTGATTGCAACCAAAATTTAACACAGAATTACAATTGCAATCACAATATCACATACCAAATTTGATATATTCAAGTCATTGCGTTTTTGAGTTGTTGCATTTACATGCTTATGAAAGTACAGACCAAAAGATATTCAACCCATTGTTGGATTTGACTCAAAATTTGATATCTGTCCCTATTTTACATTTCAAATCTTCTGGACAGACAGACTTCTTCTGGATAGGTCTTGGGGCCGCGGTGGCCTGATGGTAAGGTCTCGGCTTGTGAACTGTAGGGTTTCAGGTTCGAGACCCGGTTCCACCTGAGAACTGTCGTGTAAGGGGGTCTGTTGTACGTTAAATCCGTCATGCCAAACGTCCTCCCACTGGTGTGGTGTGGAGAGAGAGTGCCAGCTCAAGTGTCATCTGACCGCGGTTCAAAATTACGAGGTATTTCTTTACAACGGAACGTTAATATAACTAAACTAATGTGGATAGAACTTACTCAAAATTTTATAAAAAATATTTAAATTTTCTGTAAAGACCGTATATCAAATTTCCCCCGTCTAGTTCAAGCATTTTTGAGTTATATTTTCCACAGACATTTTCCAAAAATATGTTTTTCGAAGCCAGGGAAGTCTAAAACCTGAAGATTTATCGACAATCCCAAGTTTGAACGTTTGGACCATTACAATACTATCACTACATTTTGAATGTTAAAAAGTAAAAATGAAAGTTCTATGAATTATAAATTATTAAGATAATATTAACATTTAATTAATTATGTTTGATTGAGTTCCTATCTAGATTATTTCTTTACTTAATTATTAGTTTTTATAAACGCCGAACATCTGCATTATCCTATGTACTCGTGCTCGCCACAAATCATTCCGGATGACAAAGCCCTACCTAAGGTGCATAGCTGAAATTTAGAGGTGAATTCCTTATCAGCTGCGTTTATGGAAGGGACGATTCCATTCTGTTTTCGCGTACGAAAAATTCTCCCCGGTTTTGAGACCCTGGAATTTTGCGGCTCGTAGAATTATTGTGTTTTAATTCTGTGAATATAGGTAGATGCTGCGCAATCATGAAATCATAATGAATAAATAAAAAATATATTTTCACGAAGTTACTAAAATTAAAAACTAACCTAATTTAAATAATTAACATGTTGATTTAAATTAAAAATGCTTTTAAATACGGCAGTAAATGAACCATTTGATAAAAGGAAGGGGATATGTTATAATGGACATTGCCTAAGACCTCAAACTGTTTGAATTCTTCAATGTTATTCCTGTAAAATTTTTGAAATTAATGGGAAATAAGCATCATAATTGGATAAAATTTCGTTTTATTTAGAGCAAAACAAAAATTTTTTTGTTTTAATCCAAAATTATTATTTTGCATCAAATTTTGGCAGTATGTTGATCTGTCTGAGTACGTGGATCAAGTAGCTCAAAAATATAATAAGATCAATAAAATATTTGACAAAGAGCAATACTGTAGAAGTATTAGAAAATGTTAAAGGGAACACATTTCATTTGATTATGAAATTTCATTATAAATATTTTTATAAAAGACTTTTAACATTATTATAGGTTTTTACTTTTCACTAAAACTTTTTATCAAAACCTACATTTTTTTACTGTTATTGTCTTTCTTTTTACTTTTTACTTATTTAAATCCAGTTTTAATTTTATTTCTGGGATTAATTGTTCAGTTCTTAGTTTATAACAGTGCATAACCCCCCCCCCTCCCCCATCACCACCACCAAAGTATACTTTTATATTAAAAGCACAAATATTTGCTTCAAAGATTCGTTAGATGTTTAATGCATACTGATATCGATAAAATGGACTACAAAGAAAGGTAGTAAAATACAGATCATTAGACTTAGCGAGTCTGAGCTTCAGATGTTTAATTATGAATTTTATAATTTTAAATGATTAATTCTAAATTTTGCATATTCTAAATAAATAATTTTAACTCCTTAAAAAAATTTTTATTATTTTTTTATCGGAAGATTTATACATAAAATTTATAATTTGGGCTTTTGACAAAGAATGAAAAATGTTTGAAGTTTATGCTCTTAAAATTCCAAGAATTAAAAGCTTCAAAATCTAATTCTTCTATTAACATTTATGTTTTATTAAAGACAAATTAGTTTACTGATCTTTTATTAAAAATTTCTTTTAATAAACAATTCGGTAATAGAATGCAAATTTTCTAATTAATGTATGTTAAATTGTTATTATTAATTTAGTGTATATTAAGAAATTATATAAGTTTTTTTATCCATTGATTTATTTGGAAAATCTTTCTTATTTAACATCAATTAAACCACGGAAATACAAACTGTCGTATTTTTTGCAATTCAGTTTGTTGTGACATCAGTTATTTTTTATTTATAAGAATATTTGTGTTCCTTTATCATATATGCATTTTGATTTATTAATTTTCATTTCTGATGTTATACTTGTAAAAATATTATGAATGCAAGAATGCTTTTAGAAATAAACAGCAAATTATGTCAATTATTTCTATTTAAAATATTATTCTTAATTAATGAATTCATTTTTTTATTTGAAGTAATTCAAAATCGTTAGCAGTTCTACCCACAACACTGATCAATCGAAGGTCAAGAAAGAACTCCTTGATTCAGTTGAATTTATTTTCGTCTGTCTAAGTAACAAGTATCATTCTGACAGTTTGCTCTCACTCAATTACGATCGAGCCCCGGTGTTTGCAACAATAGCGCCACCTGTCGGCCAAATAGGTAGCGTAATGTGAACGCATTAGATGGGATTCGGCACTGATCAGGTGTTGGGGAACGGTTTCACCTGCAAGGGATGATCGAAAAACACTGAAAAATCGTTTGGTGATCGTATTCGGAATCATCAAAAGATGAACGTAAAGGGAAAACAATTCTATTCCGGTTAATGTATCTTAGTGGAATGTTTTGATCCAAAGCAAGGAAATATACGTAAGTATACTCTATTCCCATCCGTTTTATTATGTTTTTCAGTGAGTAAAGCTGTTAATATTTTAAGATTTTATTTCTAAGATATTGATTTCAACAAATCTAAGCTATCTTTTGTTTCAAAAATTAATTTTTTACTGATTCTTTTTAAATGTAAGTATTTTAAACATTAAGTAAAAGGTATATTATTTGGTATTAATTGCACTAAATAATTAATTAATTAACATTCCATTTTTGTGTATTTGAAATTTAGTATGGAATGCAGTACAGAGTTTTATAATTTTCCTATAACAACTATTCTTTAATTTTACAAAATAGCACGTATACTGTGCAATGTTTGAATAGTTTATTTTGCTAACTCGAGGCCAAATTAAAACGCTGAATAATACAGAATATATTAATCTATACTGGTATTAAATAGGTATATGGTGCAACTAATTGGTTTACAGATGCCATAACAAGCAATAAAAATACTTTTAAAAGGATAATGACTGTTAGGGGGAAACAAAGGGGGGGGATGAAAATATTCCAAAGAATATTTCGTAGTGTATAGCTGAAATACATGCAATTTCAAACGATTTGTTATCTATTTGCTGTAAATAAAAAAAGTAGAAATATTTTTTTGACAGTTGATCCAAAATACTTCTATTACTTTACATAATGAGAAAATTATTATTCGAATGGGGTGAAATGATTTTTACCATATATTTGTACCTTAACGACAGTGTACAATATTTAATAATATAGTTTAGTATTAAGGATGTTATCGTAATAGTACTGTAGAGTATGTTGTACTACTTGGGACAGATTTCCAGATTTGCTGATTTAAATCATTTCTGAAAGATAATCCTCCAATATACCTTGAAAACAATTGTTTCAGGGTATATAATTGTTGTTATTCTCTGAATTAATAATTAAGTAAATGCGCAAATTTGAGTACATATAATATATTTTTAAAGCTATACCGGAATAGCTGAAAACAATGGCTGAATATAATCTGCAAATCTTTTGTGTGACTATTGACATTTTTGTTGGATGATTCAATAATTGTTTTATTGAAATGCAAAAAGAAAATTATGTTGTAATTCTATTAAGTAAATAATCTTCAGTTGAAATTCACTAATATCTTGCATCTTAAAATAGTAATGTTTAACATGATTGGTGATATTTAAAACTTAATGAATTTAATTGACAATTAAGTAAATTAATAAATAAATTCAATGACTAAATTAATGGTAACAATGAATAATAAATTTAATAATTAAAAATTAATAAATTAAATATATTTAGTAGAACATATTGTAAAATTATTTTTTCATGAATTTTTTTCAGTATTTTAAAATTCTAAAAGGATTTCTATCTACGATTCTCTCTAATTTTAACATTAGATTAATGAGATTTTGGATGAAAATATAAAAACATAATTTTTGATTGGTTACATGAAAAATGTCTAGTATTCATTCGTTAAGAGCAAGTATAATTTAAAGAACCAATTGATTATTTGTGCCACTTAAAGTCGTTAGTTATTAGCAGAAAACAAGATGATTTTATTGTTTGAGAGTAGATTTTTTTGAAATACTTCACGCATGCAACAAGAATATACACCAATTCCTAGTGAAAAGTGCTATTAGTTTTAATATAAAACTTGCTGTAAAAGTAAATGTAGTTTCACGATAGCTACCTATTTTGTTGTTTGTTTTTCCACTCGAAGTGTTCCATTTTGGCAAACGTTTTTCGTCTCTTAATGTCATCGGATGATTTATTGAATAATATTTACTCCCAAACTAATGGATGTTGATAAAAGCTTTATAAGTACGCAATTATGAAAGGAATATTATAATATTTTTGAAAACAATAATATTTATAGTTCATAAATGGCTGTATTATACTATAGAAAAATATGTTTGGAAGAACCATAAATTTTGTTGCCATCAGCAAATTATTTTACCCGATGTCCTTTTTTTAGGCAAAATCTTATGCAGAAATTTTTCATAAAGATAACTTTTAAGATTTGTACCATGCTATAAATTACTTTGAAATATTTTCGTTTTTAATGTTATAAGTAACATGTTTATGCAAATATATTATCAAAATATTGATGTAATTTTGATAGGGAAAAAAAAACATTGTTAATTTTCAATAACAAACATGTCGATATTTTCCCTTATGGGGAAAGACTATGTGTCTGCATTGACTAGACATTAAACAAACGACTATACATTTAACTAAATAAAAACACAAAGCAATAGTAAAAAAGGAAATTAAGCATAATTTTAGCTACATAAAAAGCATTAAAATATGTACATCACATTTAAAACTCAAAGAAAGAATGTACACTCATTTTAAAAAGTTGAGGCTTTTATAATTGTCTTATGGATTTTCATTTAATAAATAAAAAAAAAAAACAATTTTCTTTTGAATTTTAAAAATTTATATGCATATATTAAACCTGTATGTTTCTCTTTATATTAATCTGTAAGTAATTCTTTCTTATTTCTCTGAATAAATGCATTACTATGTCTGTATATCTTTATATAGATAATTAGAAACCTTTCGCAAATAATAATGGATTTACATATTTTACTGGTCCAAATAATATTGGATTTGCTGTAAATTACTTATATGAAACTTTGATTCCATCAACAAGTTAAGCATCAACTTGTCTTTGACATTAAACATGTTATTTTAGTAATGTCATACTGTATTGTTCATTAAGAACGTAAATTATCTCAACGGAATCAAATCCAATAACATCGAAGTACTGACAAAAACACAATTCGTCCATACTGTAATGCATTTATTTATTAATTTACTTAATAGGGTACGATACCCTCTCTCTATATATATATTTCACGCAAACTATCCAGTCCATTTCACGTAAATTTTCTTCCAATAATGGAAGAAAATTTATAGGATTAAATACAGGACGGAACAATGAAATAATTTGAATTTCATTCAATAATGAAATCTATTGCTGAAAATTAAACAAAAGAATATTTTTTTAAAAATTCCAAAATTCAGAAAAAATTTTACTCTAAAATTATATTAGTATCATTAAAAAGTTCATTTAAAAAAATTGAAATGGGGCAAAAAATCAGCTTTAAGCTGTAATACATTCGGCAATTATGATGAAGAAATGCCAGATGTTCGCCAAATTTTTAAACAATTAAAATTCTAATTAAATGTTTTAAAAAATGGTTCCGAAATGCACATTCCCACCTTTTAAAATATTTGATATTTCCAGGTCTAACAGTCCGCCCTATAGAACGTTAACATACACGCTCGCAAGCGTCCACGATACATACGCAGATATATATTTTTATTATTAATAGGCATGTAATATGTAAATTTGCGGATACTAAAGATATATTTTTTGTATTTAAAATGTTAAATAATTAGTTGACCTATATTGGCTAAGATTCAATTTTTGATTTAATAATCCGAAATATAATCTAAAAATGCTGCTACACTTCGATCCGTTTCAGTCTTAAAATATCTTCGAAACGTTTCATATTATCAAGACAAAAAAAAAAAAAAAACTAAAGAAAATCATTTGAATTGGCAAGTTAATTGCCATCTAAAATTAAATCTGTAGATATAACATATCTGAACTTTCATACGCTTAGACCAAGTTTAGTTTCATTACTTACTTTCTATAAGAAATAAATACTTTTTATAATCTATATCTTCTATCTATACTTATGATGAAAATAAATGTGTGTGTGCGCGTGCATATGTTGGCGCTCTACAGGCCAGACCGTTTGAGCTGTAGCTACCAAATTTGGCACATGTATGCCTTGAAAGGTGAGAAAATGCACTTTAAATTTTTAATCAGAATTTTAATTAATCAAAATTTAAGCGAAATTTCGGAACGTTTTCTGTTTTTTCGGAATAATTTCCGAAAAATTTTACATCTAGAGAGATTTTTACATCTAGTTAAGTTCAAAAAATTATCTGTAATATTATAAAAGTATTTAAAACACTCGTATACAAGCATTCGTGTTTTATCTAGTTTTACTTCGGCGCTAGGGGAAAAAAGGGAGAAAAAAAAACTCAATGAAAAAACTAAATTTAAGGAATGCTTACTAAACGTTGAAGGACTTGTATAAAATTTTCTAGTAGAATAAGTTTTGTGAGTTTTTCTCCATCCCTTGTCAAATAAAGCAGAATTTATTTTAGGTAACAAGTTTTCACCCACAACAGACGGTCAACAGAATAACGCTGGAAAGATTTTTAAAAATAGAGAAAGAGAAAAAGAAAGAGAGAGAGAGAAAAAAAATAAAAAAACGTTTTCATTTGAGTAAAAGCAAAGGAGAATTTTCCTGTCTTTGGTTTTCCGCAATCGTTAAGAAAGGATTTGCAGGGGAAATCGAATGTATGCAAACTGTCAAACACTCTTCAATAAAGAAATGACTTTTTCCTTTTACACGCGATGAAAAAAATAAATTAAGAAATTGCGAAATGGCTCTTTTATGTTTGTGTTGCTCATTTAACTGATTTAATTATGTATGGAAATTTCTGAATTAGATGGAACCGGAGAACCCGCATAATAATGGCTTTTCTACCAACAGATCGATATTTTCTAAGTACAAGAACCTCACTAACGATGCTCCTACTTATTTCTCTTTTATCATACTATTGATTAAAGATTTTAAGTGAGAATTAGAAAGGATATTATCATTCAGATATTTCATCATTTAAATATTTGTCCTGTGAAGCTTCTTTACAGGACAAATTATCGAAAATATTTACTGCAAAGCTGGTTTACAGTAAATATTTTCGATCATTTGTCCACAAAACAAAGTTAGAAAAATTATTTCCTTTTGATTATTTTTATTGTATATGAAGTTACGCGATTTTTTTTTTATTCCTGCTTTGAATATTTTTCATTTTAAAATATAATTTAAATTCTAAAAGACTAATATAAACACAAAGAACAGAAATAAAAAAGAATATTTTAAAAAATAAGCCGCTTTATTTTTAGTGTAGTATCATTTAGTCTAAATGATTCGGGCTAAGGTAGGAGACTACGTTATAAAGTCGATTTTTTTTTTAGAAATTATGAATTATTTTTTATTTAATACTCTTATTTTTTAATGAGTTTCTTTATAATATAGTTAGAATTTTGCTTCCAAATCTATTTTTTGGGAAATTACACTGATTTTTATATTTGCATTTACAAACTTTTTAATTCCACTTTACATCTTTAAGTGCTATTTCCTTAGCTTCTCATCTTTGATAGAATTTTCTTACGAAAAAGCCATCATAAATTAAAATCTAATTCATATTTTTTATTCAAATTTTGTATAATAATTTTTAATATTTCTGCAGTTCCTAAACTAAAGAATAAGTAATCTACTCTTTTAGAAATATTTTATAATTGTTTTAGAGCTTCACAAAGTAAAAAAAAAAAAAAAAAAAACTGAAAATCTTGTTTTATTTATTAATCGTACCCCAATATTTAAAAAATGGATAGAAATACAACTTATTTTTTAGTTAAAGAATTAGATAATATATTTCTTGAGATATCTGCAAACTTTTAAGTAAATCATTTGATAAACCTCTAAACTAGAAGATTTTTGCTTTAGCCAAAAAGCCATTTTTTTTTAATTGTCGCGTAAATGGTATATTTTGGTTCCATAAAAGTGTTTTCAATCTTTTTTACGCTTTATTCAAAAACATAACTGTTTTCGAACATTTTTAAAAAAAATTCATCCCCAACGTAGTCACAATTTAAAATGCTAAAAAAAAAAAAAAAATTCAGATGTATTATATTGATGAATCAAATTTCCAAAAACTAGTTCGAATCCGGAAATGCTCATGTAGCTTCAACCCTGAGCCTCAAATACGTTCAGATTTATTGCACTGGCAGAAACATTCAACACTTTAACTCATAAACACCTCAACTTTTCATAATGTAATTGGATGATGTCTTCCATTTCCGGAATATGCTGTCTAGCTGATTCAATTAAGAATCATCTGAATTACTTGATATGCTTGTAGCTTATGTATCATTTTTATACCGAAATATAACATGCACGAATGAGTTTTTTTGGCTTATGATTTTAAGAAACAATAGTTCGATCTTTGTATGATGCACGAATAAAACATTAAGGGGTTAAGAACCTCATATATTTACTTTTCACACGCTTTTGTCCAAATTGATTTTATTCCATGTTTATAAAGCTAGAAAACTGTAATTTTCACCTATTTCCTAATGTACTAGAATTCACAGTTCTTATCTAATGGTGTTTTTTTAATGATACGTCAGTATTTTAAAATTTTCAGAATCCTCAGTTAACCAATTAATTTCAATTTAATTATTTCGATTTCATAGAAAAAATGTCATCTGGTATTGAATTTTAAAAAAAACTATAACATGATTTTGTAATGTATATAATAATAAACAATATTTAGCATGCAAAAAACTAGAGAAAACATTTTTTAATCAAAAAAATATAGAAGTCAAAAGAAAATTAAAGCGTAAGCTGCTGAAAACAATATTTTAAGGAAATTACACCGCATTAAACATACTGAAGAACATTTCTAAACACTTATTAATAATTATATAAATTTAACTTTGATTTAATTTCCAGTGTGTTCAAAATCTTTTTAATCAGCTCTTATGCTTTTAAGATTATATTTTGACGCCCAACTTTTGAGAAGAATAATTATCTTCTACTTTTAGTAAACTTATTATTTCTTAACTTTGTCTTAAAGTGAAAATACATGAGACCAGTGTTTATTGGCAGCTGTCCTATTCAAACTAAAGTCTCTGAGAGGAATGGCATCTTCAACATATTGTTTATACAAGTTTACTAATCTAAAAACACATGATCTGATTCTCATCAGATTAATTAATAATTTTTCATTTTTTAATTCATTAAATTTAATTAAAAGGGAGAGGTATTTGTTGTTCAGAAAATACTAAATTATCTACGAAAATAAAGACTGGACTCTGATACTTTCGAAAGAATCGGCCACATGGTAAAGAAATTTGAGAAAATCTTTTAGAATAAGAAACTTCTGTTTATGAAGACACCAACTCAATTTCATGACTTTAGACGAAAGGTAAAAATAAGTTTCATAGTAGATTACTGTTACTGAAGAAGTTTCTCTTATGTTCTTGAGACTAGACTGTTTGATTTAAAGATCCAATTTAAGCACATATATACTTTGAAGGCTGATATTTTGTACTTCGAAGTGATTTTTTTAAAAGTTCAGTTAGAATTTTAATGAATTAAAAATTAAGCAAACGTTTGAAGGGTTGTTATTCATCGTAATTTCTCAAAACATTGCTACACAAAGTGATTTTTATAGCATTTTAAAAGTTTTTAAAAATTATTTTCAGTGATACTAATTCAACTACTGTAAAATTTTTAATTAACTTTTTAAGATATTTTTAAATATATTTCACAAGAATATTTTCATTGTTGTCAATGAAACCCAGATCGTTTTCATTGTTGCAACTAACATTTCTTTCTGATTTGTTTCTTTCATTGTTGACGAACAACACTTTAAGATTTTGTTTACTTTTTCATAATGAATAGATTTCTATTCAAAATATATATTTTGATCTATTCAAATCTATTCAAAATATATTTCTAGTAAAAATTTTCAATACTGTGACAATTACAGCTAACACTTAACTTCAAAATTTTTCTAACAAAGAGCAAATTTATTTAAAAATATTTTTATACTACTGCTCTTTTAGTTTGGCATTTTGCTTTCTTATTTAAATATGTTGAATTTTTTTTATTGAACCAGAGAAATTTTTATTGAATAATCCTCTGATATATAAAATAAATCATGGAATATAATGTTTAATGATTTTCATTTTTATTCTTATATTTTTTACGAATATACTTCGAATCAGAAAATTTTTTATTAGATTATTTGAAGTTTAATCCCTTCCATTTTGAAATAAATTTTCAAATCGTAAGTGGAACCAATAGAAAATCAGTATGCCGAATTATGTTATTAACGTGGGTAATATAATGGAATTGATTAGTGAGTGGAAACAATTATTAAAAAATGTAAAATGAGGTGCAATGGACATAAAAGTAGAAGGCTTTTAAAGAAAATATAACTTTTATGGCTATTAAAATTTGAAAATTAAAAATACTTTAAATAAAACTATTAAGATTAAGTTAAGTATAAAAGATTCAGTTGAAATTTTACATAAATATTAATAAAGGTGATCCAATAGGACATCAAAAGTGGTAATTATAAATAAATGAAACCAGAGATCCCTCATTAGATTAGTTGGATTGTTAATTGACATTTTTCGATTTTTAAAAGATTTAAAGCTCTCCCTGGAGATTTAGATATACTAATTATTTTAAAATGTTGCTTCCATTTTTCTCTTATTTCATTTTTTTCTTTTACTGTTTTATTTTTTTACATATAAGAATGTTTATCAATAACGGAATATGGCATTATTAAATGTACGAAATTTTTAGCGTAAGAGCAGAGTTTTTACTATCTGCGAAGAAAGAAAAAGAACTTAAGTTCAAGTGAAAAACAAAAATAGATCAAAGCAGATGTAAAAATATTCGTGCACGATTTTGGGTTGAGCTAAGAAAAACGAAGTAAATCATGGTGTTGACAGGCGCACGAGGTGTTGGTTGCGTAAATTCGATAAATTATACATTTTCAGGATTCTCGAGAAGAAAAAAACGAAGGGAAAAATGCGTCAACTGTGAGTTGAGATTACTTTTTAGAGGTGATTTTAAAGAAATATTTTTTGTTTGTTTGTAGTTTTTGTGATTTTGGTTGCGTGCGTATCAATAATAAAAATATCATCCTGAAAAACTTAAATATGGACTAAGAAGAACTATTTAAGATACTTTTTTCATTGATTTAACAGGTCAACGTTTTGTTTCTGTACCAGGTGTTTTTTTAATTTATTTTGACTATCTGGTATCTAATAATGTTCCTATATTAGTTTTACTTTTTGAGGTCCAGTATAGTTGATTTAGCGGATCAACATTTTGTATCCGGACCGGTCATGAGTTTTTAAACTGATCTTGACTATTTCATATCTAATAATGTTTCTATATTAGTTTTACTTTGATTCAGTGTAGTTGATTTAGCAGGTCAACATTTTGTGTCCGGACCAGTCAGGAGTTTTTAAACTGATTTTGACTACTAATAAAATTCATATATTAGCTTTACTTTTTAGATACAGTGTAGTTAAAATATGAAATATTTAAAATTAAAGATCATTTTATTCTTCGAAGAAATAAATTAAATGAAAAGAAAAAAATAGTATTGCTACTTTCACAGGAAATTATGTGATGATTTAAAGACGAATATGATTCTATATATTTGGTCTTGGGAAAGATTAAAGTTCACGAAAACCAATGCGTAATTAGTGAAATTTAAAAATGGTTAACCGTCTTTGGTCAACAAAGAAGCTTTACGAATTATCGCTATTTTTTGAGTCTATATTACTACTGGATTTAAAAATGGCATACAAAAGAAAACTTGGCTGTTGGAGAGAGAAATGCCATCTTTGAAACCTTAGTCGGATGAGAATCATCATGGCTCTGCAGCAAGTAAATTTAAGGTTAAAGAAACTATCCTTGAAAGCTTTTAATTCCTTTCATCAGGCCATTCAGACAATGGAGAATCGATATCAAAGTTCATGGGACAATATCCTATATGTGCCAACAATAATCTTCTCCATTGCCATGGAGAAGATTATTGTTGGCACATATAGGATAAAAATATTTCGAATAAATACAGAAAGACTTTAAACTGGAAAATTTTATGGTACTTGAATTAGGCAATCCATAAATGTTGCACATTTCGGAGAGTTCATGAGTTAGAACATCGTGGAAAACGCGGTTTGCATTTGTAGTTGATGTCAAGAGCTTTTTGAAGAATCACATATCTGAAAACTACGTTGAAGTGGTAAACAGCAAGCTTAACACCTTCTGTAATTTTGGTTGTAATACGAGCAAGTTATGTACACAACGAATTACATCGTAACTATGGAAATTTTGTGATGTTAATAAAGAATAGAGTAAATAATTTCACCAGAAAATAAGGGCAGTAGAGAATCGATATAAGGGCAGCCAGCTGAGAATATTCCTTACTGTTGAACAGGTTAACTTGTGGAATCTATGAAATTCTCTCCAAGATGTCAAACAAAAAAAGTTTTCAGAATGGAACAAAAGATTTTTAAAAATGCATTCTTTTTTATTTTATTATTCTCATTTTTAATTTTTATTAAACTTGTGTAGATTTACAGAAGTATTACTGTTTCTCTCAATTAATTAAAATGTTTTACTAAATTTATTAAGGAAAAGATTTAAATTAGTATTTATATTCTATGCCTATTTTAATGAATTAATTATATGACACCACTGTCATATTTTACAAATAAGACCTTTTAGGACAGGACTAGTATCATACTTAATTTTGGTATTTGAGAACAGTAAAAAAAAAAAGTGCCCTGCATCAAAATGTTTGTTGGTTTGTGTTATAGCCAAGAGAACTTTTCTAAGTCATAATTTAAAACATAATGTTAAATGAAGTTAGCTAGATATCTAGCAAGTTTCAACTAGCATACCGAAGACTAAACATAAATTTGAACACGCGGAGGAAAGTTAACAACCCCTCTGGAAGCATTTTATCAGCTTCCCGGTTTTTTTAAGGATTCTGTCTGTCTGGAGAAATAAGCTTAACTGTTTGTGACAATATTTTAGTTACTTTCTTTGATGAATATTTTAAGCAATTGAATAACAGCACTTTAAAAATGCATAGCAATTATTATTATCATACAAATTAAAATACTATATACTCAAAACTATTTACTTAATAAGAAGCAGATCTTCAATATGATTGATATTATTTCAAGACATTACTTTAAATCTTTTCCCTAAATTACACTTTTTTTCCCAAGATGCAACTTTGGTTTGATTGAAATAAAATAGCTAAGTTTTTTTCTGAGTTAATATCAATCGGGTTTTTGCAAAACGATTTATTCCAATAAAATTTGGAGCAAAAATATGATAATTGTGTTAATTATCAGCCATATTTGATTTAAGTTTTTCTTTTTATTATATATCGTATATAACAAAGCAAAAAAGAAGAAAGAACCGTAGACCGTTTAAGAGAACGTCCAATTGAATGTATTAAATTTATGAATAACTTTTTTCTGTTTTTTTATAGAAAAAGGCTAAATATAGCCAGCAAAATTAAATAAAAATTCACGTGCATTTAAGTTTGTAATACATTTACAAGTTTTAAGATTCTTTAGACTCAAAAGTGCTTTTCTATTCCTTTCATATCGAGACAAAATAAAGAAGCTTTTACTAACTGCTAATAATTCTTTCAAAAAAAGGAATAATCAATCAAGAAGGAAAGAAACAGTTTCACACGTCAGCATTTTATTATTAGCAGTCTGGGTTGAAGACAATCGAAAAACAATCAATTTGCTATTTGAATGATGAAATATGCTAATTTGTTCATCTGCAATTTCAGATTGATCATCCTATGAGATTTTCACTACGTTCTTGTTCCACTGAAAACACAACCGTTACTGAACCATTAACTACTCAAATACAAAAAGAAAAATTTATCATCTCACTTTGGATTGGAATGTAATTAATTTTATAGGGTATCTATCCTTTCTAATCGTAACCAGTAACTAATTTTTAAAACATTAGAATTAAACATGAATTTACAGCCAGGAAACTATTCTAAATGACTAAATTAATTATGTTTTATTTTGTTTGGAGTCCATAAACGCACTGTAGTGCCAATAAAAATCTCGGTGGCGTAGTGGTAGCGCTCCCAAGGCACAGGTCCGAGGTTCGAACCTTGGGCTGGGCAAGATCGGCTTGTCCTTTCATCCCCTCAGTGGGTTGATGAACTGAAAGGACCAAGCGTGCTTGGGAACTAAACACTGGGGGTTCCGTGTCAGGCTGACCAACTATCCGCGTCGTTTGCCTTGGATCCCAGAGCCCTCGACCAAGAAAGCAGATATGGGCACAGTAGGCCTTGGCCCACATGGGCTGTTGTGCCACTGAGAATGTCAGTAAATGTAAATGTACACAATTTCGCCCGGAGAAATAATCTTTCTTCTTGAAGCTACTTTAAAGCTTACTAAGCGTTCTACTAAAAAGTGTTTACTCCTCCTGCTGGCAACAGACTGCATAAATTATGAGAAGAAGCAGTTTCTTAACATTTCAGGCGCTAAAAATTGAATATAAGTTTGAACAACAACAAATAATGCATGTTCCTCTTTTACGAGAAATTTATATCCTGAATAACAATAAAAAAATTGTATGAAGTATTCTAACCAGATTTGAAGCCATTTTTCTTCCTTTCTGAGACATGTCTTCAAAAGTTTTTCTAAATTCGTTTCAACAGAAAAATTTGTAATTTAATTTTTCGCTCTGCTTTATATTGCTTCAAGGTTATGAATTTTTTATATTGTTTTATGCATTTTCTTTTTTTTTTCTCCCTCTGTAAAGTTCTACAAGAACAAATAGTCTTAAGAAATTTATAATATACTAGCTGATATATCCAGACAACAAGGGGTGCATTAACAAAGATTGAAATCTATTTTTAGATAAGGCAAAAATCAGTATTTCTAAGATTAATACATTCTGACTAGCTGAAAGAGAGTTTTGAGAATCATTTTAACCTATGAAATCAATTTATGTGATATCACAATCACTAGACAAATGTATTGCACAGGACAACTTTTTTAATAGTAAAAAAGTTATACATTGGTGAAAGATTTTCTAATGACAATCTTCATTAGAAAATCTTTGTCAAGTCCAGTTATTAATCTGAAGTTAGTAAAATTATGGACTGTAAAAATTTAGAAGGGCTCTTTGAAGTGGAATCATCTTGTGTAATGTGATCTTCCAGACCAAGCTGTTACAACACTAACTCATATACTGGCATATTTATTAAACCACTTATAAAAATGAAACATAATTTAATGAATAAAAATTGAATAAATGTATTAAGATACTCGATACAATTTAAGTCTAGCCTTTGAAAGTGCTAGAAAAAACGAACGATTCTTATGTAAACAGATAAGATATTAAATAAATTATAAAATGTTTTTAATTAAATAATTATAAAATGTTTATAAAATGTTATAATTATAAAAATAAATTATAAAATGTTTAATAAGTTTTAAAAGCTGATAAAAACATAAAAAATTTAACTGAAATTCTAGTATTTTAAATAGAGAAATACTGAAATTAAAAAACAGATAAATATTAGAACTTTTTTTTTGTCGTGTAACTATTTTAAGCAAAATTTTTGCGCAGTAGTTTCTGAGGGTAATGACCCCTGAGCACCCGAGGGCAGAAGTCTGACTTCTAGCTCAAATGAAGATAGCACACACACACTCGTTTGCACAACCCCTTTCCACAGGGGGGCTCATTCACGCACCTCACAGAGAGAACACAGGGAAGAGAACAACCATGTCCGAACCAGGACTCGAACCGGAACGCATAGAAATATTGGAAATAGATAAATAAATAACCAGTTATTTCAATCAATAGAACAAAAATTATATTTCAGTTGCATAATATGTAGACGATTCAAAATTTGAAGTAATGCTTTAGAATTATCCCGTGAGCTTGAATTCCCCTATTATTTTTTGGAAGAATTATTTATTAGAACTTAATCTTTCGAAAGTCTTACATCTATCCATCCCTCCTTAACCAGTTAACTGTGGAATTTTTTTTTTTAAACTGTGGAATTTTTTTTTTCTATCCCCTTTCCCACCTTTTTTTAAAATCAAGCGATGTCACATATACACATAGAACACAATGCAAATGGTTGCATTATAAATTTTGGAAAAAATCAAAATAAAGCGAATAAAATTTCATTTTTATTTGTTAAAAATTTACGCATCGATCGCGTCAAAATGAAGATTTGGAATGACGTATATATAATCGAACGCACTTAACTGGTTAAATAATCAATCCAACTCCGAATTCTATCATATGACTGTCTTAGTTTATTTCTTTTATACAGTGAATATGTTCTTTGATCCTATCTGACCCGATAATTCATTTTATATATAAATAATGTTTATTGAAATTTCTAAGCATTAAAAAATAATTTGGTTATCAATTTGTAATCGAAATATCAATAACAAAATCTTAAAAATTACGTTTTATATAGTAGAAAAGTAATTAAATGCAATTATCTAAAATGAAAGGACACCTCAAAGCATGTTCTCATACATAGCTGTTTCTTCAAAATGTAGCAAAATGAATTAAATTACGGTATTTTTTAAATGAAAAAACAATCATTGTAAATCATTGTAATCATCATAAGTAAACTGTTGTCCAATGGACTGGTGTTATTTTTATTTTCTATAGAAAATTATGTACATTTAGGAACAATTTACAATTATTTAAATGTGATTGATTTTAGATAACAGATCTATGTCCATTAAATTTTGCTACGATATATGATTACCTCTTTGGGTTTGTTGGTTCTTAAAGCATTTGTACTTTTTTTGTTTCAGAATTTTTCCTACAGATTTGTTTAACTGTTTCTTCACCCAAAAAGTATTTTTAAATATTTTAAAAGCATCGTTAATTCTTCTTAAATACTGATAATGACAATTTATACATATAAATTACGGTCTTATTATTTATTACCGAATGGCAACAGTCAAATGCATGCAACTCTTTAAACGAACGTTTCAGATTGCTTCAGTGAACGTTTTTTCAGCTGCATTTAGTTTAATGCTTTGTTAATTGATGAAGCTGCAGAGAATTATTAGAAATGCTCTGAATAGGGTTCATTAAAACTCTATTCAGTCAGAGGAAATGAGATCCAAAATAAAAAATAAATAAACCTCAAAGAAAGCTTACTTGAGTGCAAAAGTAAGCTTAATCGTTGTCAAATGGGTAATCATCATGACTTTCAGAACTTAATGACCGTATCTTGAAAAAAAAAAAAAGGTTTTGCATTATCTTAAAACTAAAAAAATTACATTTTAAATTATAACAATTTCATTTCCCCACAATGTTTATTTTACTTCTAATAGTTTTAATATTATGAAATTCAAACTCATCCGTCAAAACATTCAATTGCATGCATTTTTTTCCTTTGTTAAAATTAAGGCAAAAAAAAAAAAAAAAATACTTTCTTTGGACTTTATTTCATTCCGATATAGGATTTTTACTCCCGTTTATATTTTGTAATATATATACTTATTAAATTCCATACTTTGTTTTGACTTACTAAATTAAATCCGTTTTTCTTATAAATAATAACATGAATTCTTTTAAAGTATGCATTTCACATTAATATTTAACAACTAAAAAGGCTATAATCTGGACGAAGTAGCTGGTTCCAAAAGGCGGCTAGTATGTTTTAAAAATACAATATCTGTTCAAAGTTTTACACTAGTGTTTACAAAAGTTTTAGAGTATATCTATCCAGGAAAGGCTTAATTGATTCGATTCATATGTCGCCACAATAACGAGATAAAAATAACTGCCACTATTATCTAGCCTTCATACCTCACGTTGAGTTAATATTACAAAGAGAAAATATTATTCCATCTACATCAGATTGAAGTCGCTTTATTAAATTTACCAATATTTCAGCAATTAAGTTTAACCTCTTAAGGTGCAAAATTATTTAATTTCTTAATTAAATGCTGTCCTATTTGTAATATGTAATGGAAAGGCATTCATTTATTCCTAACCGTCTTTGGAGACCAGCTGGGTAGAGGAAATAATGGTTATGTTTAGTTTCAATGAAATCTCTTATGCATAACTTAATATCCATGATATCTCTAAGAAAATATTTTTGATCATCAAATTAAAGCCATAATTTCATAGTCTTACGCCTGTTTTGTATATTATGTATATGATCCATCCTAATATAGTCCAATTTTCTTGATATCATAGCGCTTTAAAACGCAATTGTTCGATTCCAGTATATGCTAATTTTCATATTACTGTATCTTCTCTTTTTATTCGTCATACAAATTATACAGATTTTAAATAGAATCCTTCTTCTTTAGCTTTCAAAAATGAAAGAAAATCCCCCTATTTGATATTTGATTAAACAATAAAAATGATTCGAACTTTTGTGTAACAATTTAATCTATTTTTAAAAATTAGGCCCTATGTATTTTTAAGAAATTGCCAAAAATTCGTGATAAATTTGCACGTTTATTAAATTAGTATCAATAAAAAATAATTTTTTTAATTTTAAAAAGTTATAAAAATAATTTTTTTTATGTTTTAATATTTTCGGAAATTACTTCGATAAACATCCCAATTTTGCTTAATTTTTAATTAATTAAATTTTAAAAAAATTATTCCGACTTGCACATTTCCACTTTCCAAAATATATTTTTGCCAAATTTAACAGCTGCGAGTCAAACGGTCAGTCTTGTAGAGAGCCAGTATACGCACAAATTCATCTTTGTTATTATTTGAGATAGTGACAGACTTAAAATTTAAGTAAAGAAAGTTCGAGATAAATATTTCCAATAGATTTGTGTCTTTAGAATTAATTGTTTAAGTAATTTCATTACAGCTTTAAATAACTAGTACTTAATAATAACTAGAACATAATAATTTTTATTAAGTTTATCATTTATAATTCAATATCTGAATTGAACATTTTAAAATTAATTTATTAAGCTAATATTAAGAGAAAAAGTAGACAAAGTATGAGACTACTTTCTCAAAAAAAAATTATAGGTTTCCATAGAAAAATTTCGGGGCCTCCCTTTCACTACAAAATACAAACAATGGTGCCTTCATGTCAAAATACAAGCAAAAAACAGCTTTAAAGTTTTACTTGAGATAATAATAAATAATATTTTTTCTATTTAATGTATTTCAACAACGTTAGAAAACAAGTGAGATTGTTTGTTATAGATATACGATGAATAAAAAAAAACCTAAAAATAATTTTTTGCAGTAAACTAAAGAACATAAACTACAAATTCTCTGTGTCATAGTATTTTTAATCTCCGACAGGAAAGTATGGGGCTTCTTGAAATAATAAAACTTTTGTTTCGATTTCAGATATTAACCTTTCCCTTTCAATTTATGTTTCAATAAATTTCATGGAAAAGTTTTAGTATTTTTCTGTCAATGATACAGGTTTATACCTGGATACGTGTCAAGCATAGAGTCTTATAAATCACACACCACTTACTTTTGTTCTGGAACAACAAAAAAAAAATGAGCTTATTTTCGATTTTTGTGCTTTTCGTGAGCGAAATAACTGTTTGTGATGGAGAGATCTCTGCCTGGAAGTGACGTTTATTATCTCCGTTGAAAGTTACATCTTTTCTCCAGATGGCTTAAAATAGCAACGGGACGGATTCGATTAGGTGTTCAACTAAAGTGAACAGACTTCTTTGGCCCTTTTACTTCATTTTCTTGAAAAGTATTCTCTTTACGATCAACCTGCTATAAAGAAGGGCTAAAATTTCTGCAAAACGGCGAATGAATGCTTTTTTATGGTCTTTTTGCTTTTCCTAAATGATACGTAGAAGGGAGAAAGTTTTATAATTTTTAAACAAATTCAAACTTAATAGTCCTTCTTGAATCTGAAAGCCTGGAACGTATTTTGAAAATTTATGTTAAGGACGTTTTCATAAAGTGAATTCAAAATGAGGATTCTCATTTATACGTAAAACTAAATTTTGATTATAACTTTGATTATTACAAATTGAACACTGTCGGATGTATTTGTAATTTTAATTATAATTGTATTTATTTTATTTGTTCTGTTCTCGTGTGTTTTTGTTTGCTCTGTGTTGTCTCTATGTCTTTTTATTATAATCATTTAAATGTATGACATTGTATCTAGCAACCAATTTAATGTTGAATTTGTATTACGCTCTTGGCAACGGCTGTTATGTGGTTATTATTGGCTTGAGTCGCACTCTGCTGCAGGCGTTTCTGTAACACTTTATTCTAAATGTGAAATTAAACGTGTTTGTGCTTTTAGAAGCTTTTTAATTTGATTCGTAACGATCATTTTTTTTAATAAATACAATTATAATTAAAATAACAAATACATCCAACAAACACTATTCATAGAAATTCATTTAAAATAATTTTCGAATTTTTAAAAATATAATTAGCATATTACTATATAGAACAAAAACAATAATTAAGTTTTGAAATTAAAAATCATACTGTTATTTTATATCTAAAGTGCTAATTATGCATTTCATATAAGTTATGTTGTTGTGACTTATGGCATTTTACAAACCCGCTGACAGTTACCGGCCAGTGATTTAAGCCGAATGAGCGTCTCTTGTTTTTACAGTAGCGCCGACAAGGCCTAAGAGTATGACAGCTAGTCACGCGTCACAAACCTTTTTACGGGGCGGACTTCATTCATGCATTTCATTCACTCATCCACAGATCGTAATTTAGACCTGAATCAGAGAACGATCACCTCTGAACCAATATCCCCAGTGGTATTATTCTCGCCATGGAGGACTTTGTGACCACAACAGATTTATACGTGCACCAGCCACCACACACACGGACAGTCTTTGGCAGGCGGGATTCGAACTCGCAACATAAGAGACGCGATTCCAACGCATTACCAATCAGGCTATCCATATGTGAGCCATGTACAAGCATGAAGAGGTTTGACTAAAAAAATTTATTGTTTGACGCACATTTATTTGAGAGTATTAACTATAGCATTATGAAGATAATTAAGTTCGTTAAATGCTTTCTCACTTGTTTTCTGAAAATCAAAATAAATATGAAATTTTTTAGTGGAGTCCAATAGCGTTTTTAAAGCAGGATGTAATAACTTTTTCACATTCTCTTTTTAGGACCAGATAGTTTATTTTTATATAAGTATAATTTATTAATTTATCCATTGTGAGTGATCCCAAAGTCATGATATAGGTATCACAATTCTTCCTTAAAAATAAGGAGAAATAATGATTCAGGCAGAGAACTTGTTGATTTCAGAATGGTGGAGACCACATATAACCGAAGTTTGGCGTCATGTCAGTACAATGGTGTGAATAAAGGAAGTGTGATAAAAACGAATATAAATGATATAACCGACACTATACTTTCTTTATATTTGTCTGATTGCAGGATTGGAACCAGGAAAAAAACATATATGAACAAAATATCGTTTGTTGTTTCTACACAAAATTTATAAATCCATACAAAATTCTATGCCAGATCTATTTGTAGAAATATTAATTGTTTGTCTCCCCATTTGTATGGGAATATGTGTACTTAAAAATATGCGTCCAGTTTTGGGTTTATTTATCGAGGAGCATATTCTGTCAATCTCTTTGAATAGAAATGCTTCAACTTAAACTTTGACTAAGTGAGTGAAATTCGATATGAGAACTTTTCTTGAAATTCATTGATTTATACTAAATTTTGGAACAAATCAATTACTGAAAAAAGACAAGTTTTTATTTTTAAAAATGAAAAAATTAGTGGTTGATAAATAATTGTCCTAAATGTTTAAAAATATTATTCATCGAAATTTTTCATGTATAAAATTGAAAAAAAAAATCACTAAACATCAAACATATTTGTATTAATAACTAATGTTTATTTATATGAATTGAAATAACGATTTTACAAAGAATTATGCAATGCAAGAATACTTAAAGTTATCCAATACTGAGATTTCAAATTATTAGGAAAAAAAATCAAAAAAATATGTGCAAATCATGAAAATGCGTTGTATGTTTTTAATAATAAAAGAAAATATCACACCATATTTTACTAAATATTTAAACAAAATGCTAAAATTAGAAGCAAAATGCGAAAAATGATATTGTTAAAACAATTAGAAAGTGTTTTCACATCAACTAGCAAAAACTGGTGATAATTATTTTAAACGGAAGAGAATATATAAATATTCGATGAAAGAATGAAATAAATTTGACTTGTAAAAATGAAAGCAATTGAACCAAATCATATTAAATACATTTTTAGATGTTATTAGAAGTAGAGTGAAAATGTATACATGCAAACTGAATCATTGAAACTGTAATATGTCTAATTTTAAGATTATGAAAAAATAAATTTTGTTTAATAAAATTTTCCGAAGTTATGATGCAAGAAAGTCTTGGTTGAAAAATAAATTTTATTTAAGTTTTACATTTAAAATACAAGTAAAATTTATTTTCTTTTCAGTTTCATTTATTAATATAACTACTTTGTAATACCAAAATTCATTTTAAATAATTCTTTGTGCAGGGTTCCAACTGAAAAAAAGTAAGGGATGTAAATAAATTTAATAATGTATTCTTAAATTTTAAAATTAGAAATAGCAAAGTGAACTTTAAAAAAGGCTGTTCTGAGACATCATAAGAATTAAGCGAGAAATTTTTTTCCTATTATCATCTTGTTTACTCTTTGTTCTATAAAAGTGAAAAGGAAATATGCTCCTATTAAAATACCTCTGCTATTTTTCCAGCGGATATTAAATCCTAATGAAACCAGAAGTAGATTCTTCAAAAGAGAACTTTTCGAAATAACTTCCATCAGAACTATTTAATTCTTGGAACGGAAAGAAATAACTGCGACTTTTGTCCCATTTCAACAATAGAAGCACTGAACGAATGAGAATCCAGAACTTGGTAGTAGAATTCTCTATCAATTTCCTCGCAGTTATCCAAAGTACTTTCATTTCAAAGGATTTGCTTTTGACAATCGGCAAAAGCAATCGCGCCATTTCTAAAGAGTATTCTAGAATGTTTGCTACTGGAAATTAAAAGTCGCTTTGTCAACAGAATCTTGTAAAAGAAAATCAATAACTACTTAAGATCTTGATTCTGCCTTCCTTCTTCTAAATATTTTGTCTTTCTTTTCATTTCTTTTAGCAAATTAATATTTAGGAGAATTTACAAAAATCTTCTGTGTTTAATGAATAACCAAAAAAATCTTTAAAACATTTTAAAGTTGTGATATGAGATACTGAGCTATTTATTCCATACTTGATTAAAAAAATTTTTGTTATTCTTAAATTCTTTAATTCTTAAATAATTCAATTTTTTGTTATTTTTTGTTATTTATTAAATTATTGTTATTATTAATATTGTTACAAGTAGGGATTGCAATACCGGAACAAAATTTCAATACCGGTTTTCGGTATTTTTTAGATCTTAATACCGGGATACCGGTTTTAATACCGGTATTAGAAATTTTAGAAAAAGAAAGAAAACACAGGTGTTTCTTTGTTTTATTTGCCAGTTTTGTTAGAGAGTGTAAATGTCACAAAAAATAATTTGTAACTTATAAATTATAACAGTATATAATAACAAAAAAGTAAAGGAACATCTTATTTATTTAAATCACAAAAACAGTGTAAATATCACTATTCAGTCTGTGGTACTATTACAAATTTTTGAAATGTGATTTTAAAAAAAACATAATGTATCAATTGTACTATCATTAAGCCTGAAAAGTAATTTTGTGTAAAAATGACCAGCTGTCGAAAACCCTCTTTCGGCATCTACGCTAGCTGGTGGTACTGTTAGCAATGCGCGATATATTTTTTTCAAGTATTTACCTCTAAATCCCTCATCTTCAAATAAACCGATTTCTCGTCAGATGGTTTTGGATATAGCTAATTTCTGTATTGTATTTTGGTTCGTTGAAATTTTTTTTTATTTATCGCTAATTCTAATTTTTTTTCAAGAGACAATTCCTTTTCACTATCGACAGTAGTGACATTATAATCTTCGATAATTGAACCGAATTCTTCTGAATGTGGATAGGTTTGTGGGTAAAAAATTTTAAGAAAATTTACTCTAAACTTATTCAGATTTGAACTGGTTATTTTCTTTTCTTCTTTTTTATTTTCATTTTTAAAATCATTATAAGTATGTAAATACCATAAGACATTTTCTATTTCTGTATGCCTTTCTTCTGTGCGATTTTTCAATGTAATATATAATTCTTTAGATAGTGATATGTGCTGTTCTTTCAGTGACTGCAACATGAAATTTATTGTTGCATTAGCTGTTATTAGAATCTCTCCGACATCATGCCTTAATAGTCAGTTTTATTGGAAGTAGAGCTGATATAGTTCTGGATACTAAGTCGAATTCACTATCTGAAAAAATAATTTACAGGTTTAAGTCGATGATTGCTTTTTGGATTGGATTTCTGAGTTTCAAAAATCGTTCCATCATTAGGAGTAAACTGTTCCAACGTGTTTTAGAATCTAATATTAACATATACTCTGTTTTATTTTCAGTTAGTATATATTTTAGTAATATATCCTTTTTTATAGGGGAACGTTTAAATATCTTAACAATTTTTTGAACTTTATAAATTATAGGAAACAATTCTTGATAGATTAATATTTCATCGTCATTAGCAATATCTTCTTCAACAATTACATTGTCATTATCTTCATTGTCAATATCACTCTCACTTTTACTCTCTTCAAAGTTGGAATCGTAAGTTTCTATATCCACAGTATTTGGATTCTTCTGTTCTTTATTTTTTTGGTATAATGCATCTATTACTCCTAATTGAATCCATGTGCATAGCACAACTGCTGATTTGCACCAATCAACTTTCCAACTTTTTTCATAATTGTTGCTCTATCAGTCGTTATGGATACAATATTTTCTTTCAGGGATAGTCCATATTTCGCTAATTTAGATTTAAGCAATTAATTAAGCCATTAATTAGTTAATTAATTTCGCCCGTTATTAAAACATAAAAACAAAAACGTATACTATTTAGCTATGTTGGCGATCCCTGAACATATAGTGGAGACAATTTGAAAAATTTCTAGTAAATACCGAAAAACCGGTATTTAAACTTCTGAATACCGGTATTACAAAATTGTACAAATGGCTCAAAATACCGGTATTCGGTATACCGGTATTGCAATCCCTAGTTACAAGACATAGAGTTGGATATTGAATATTTTCCATTTTCAAGTTTCCAAATCATTATTCCATCAAAAAGAATATATAATTTTCATTGTGTTTCAACTCAGATTTTAAATTTATATGTATATAAATAATAAAATATGAAACCGTTTAACTAAAACAAGCATTTTAGATTATGTCGAGTTGATAAAAAAGCTAAGAGATTTCTTTGACGAACCAACGTACTTGCTACCATATTATTACTTTGTATCCATAATATTAAGAAGAAGCGTTGACGGTATTCTTTGGTCATAACTAACTTATGTTATAATTGTTTAAAAATATGAATGGAATTAATATGTGTGCTAAAAAAATATGAAAATAATTTTGTTATTTTTCTCAGTTTTTTTATGCTTTTCTTGGAATTTAAACTCCTATCACTAGATGGGAATTAGTTTAGTTAAATTACTTAATTTTTCCTTATGAAGCAATTAAAATACTATTTCGGAACAAACTAATTTTGGACCCTAGTAAAAGAGACGATACTTGCACTCAAAATATTCAGTCTTATGGAAGGGTAATTTATTCAGTTGTCTAATCTGTATACCAAATCAGCGCACACAGAAATTGACAATGAAATCTGGCTATGAACTTGTGATTCTCCCTTCCCGAAGTTAAGACCAGGGAATATGTGCAATGAATGAGTAATTATTAGATTGTCGTACACTTTCTCAAACTTTTATTCAATGGAAGATTATCTCCTTCCATTAAAAGGAGGCAGATTTCTTTTGAATGGAATTTACAAAATTGGTGGAAATTTACAAATTTTCTACAAGACCATATACCTAGTTTCATCCACTGAAAGAGTTTTTGTATTATCGTATTTATAGACAGACAGAACATCATTCCAAAAACTTATTTTTTTCCCGAGTTTAGAAAAGACTGAGATAATGGAAATTCGTCAAAATCTCGAGGTCGATTTTTCTTTTTTGATAATTCCATAATATCCATCATTTCATAATAGAATTTCTCTTTGTATATTTCGTACTCTAGAAAATAAAAAAAAAAGATTAGTTTTTAAAAAATATAATCTATTCTTAAAATGTACAAATGATCTTTATTACAAAATACAGCTGGTCTTTTTATAAAATATAGCTGGTCCTAAGGTAATGTGTTTGCAATTTTTATGTTTCAGACATTTTTTAAAAGAAAATTAAATAACAATAACCCATATCCATCATTTCATTATTATTGATTTTTATTTGTTGATGACATGGTTTCAGTGTATCTAGAATTTTAAATGAAAGTATACCAATATCTTTTATATAATAATATCTTCATAATTTTTTAGAGATATTATTAAATTTAAAAATAAAAATCATCCTTGGAATATTTATATATTGTGAATGTAGAAAATCATTGGCTGAATCTAATTAAATTTTTTAAAAGAAAATTAATTAGAACATTTTATTGATCTATATAACTGTTATCATTAGATTGACAAATAAAAAATTAATACTAAAATTATTTTTTAGTAACGGAAAAATTTACTTAAATATCGTTCTGAATTTTTTTCATGATTATAATACTTAATCTTAAGAAGGGAAAAGAAAAAGAATACGAGAATTTCGAAAAGATTAAAAGAATTGGAAAAGATTAAATATTTTTAACTTAAATCATTCTCTTTCCTTTTCCCTATTTTTTATGCTGCATTTATTGATAATTTAAGTTGTCAGCATGGAAAAAAATATATAATAATATTTTCTATGATATAATTCTGGATACAATTCTGAAAAATGTGAAGATATTTAATATATTAAAAAAAAACTTTATTTCTAAACATCAGTTCTGAACTTTCTGTGGAATTAAATTCTGTATTTAAAAGAGAAGTTGTTTAATTTATGGAACTATTTTTACAATAATCAAACGCTCTTAGATACACATTGCTTCATGTATTCGGTAATTAGAACGCTAGTTACTCTCAATTTGAATTGCCATTGTCGAAAATTTAATGGAAAAATATGTAAATTAAAAAAACACGAATATATATTTTAGGAAAAATACTAGATTTTTTTAATGCATTAAATAATATCCTACGTTATATCTTACGTAAGTAGTCACCATAACAACAGAATTTTTTTAGACCTCTAATATAAATTCAATTAAAAGGGCAAAGCTTTGTATGGCTTTCAAGCAGTTATCTGATGACGTAAACAAAGTTTTGCAAAAATACGATGACGTAGGACAGCCGTATTTTAAAAGAGTTTCCTTCCGTTGTTTAATATCCAGCTATGCAATTCCTTGCGTGGGTGGAAGTGGTAAAATATTCTTTTGTGTATCTTTTAATCTTTTCCTTTTAAATCTATTATAGTGAGAATACAGAAATTTGGGATTAAAATATGAACAGAAAAAAGTTAACTGGTTTTATTTTCTTCTTAGAAAGCATAAAACAAAAAGATATATCTTTGTTTCCGATTTTTAAATTATGTCTCTATATGCAAGTTTTTTGTAATTTTCCTCACTTTGGATTCGATATTTTAAATGCATTGTAGACAAAGTATGATAAAATGTAAATGTACGGGAAACAAAATATTAAAAGTTAAAAGATTGAATCATGAATGAAAGTTTAGAAGATAATGTATAGAGAAATTTTCCTGACTTGGTCAAATTAATGAAAAACAAAAGATTCAAAAATGGGTTTTAATGAATTTTTTATAAGAATTTCAGTAGATTCCATAATAGCATTAGTATATTTTTTTTCTCAAATTTTTTATTACGTTATTTTTTTCTCAATCGCCCCCTCCCCTCTAAAAAAACCCTGCAAAATAGACAAAATTTGCTTTAAAAAAATCTCTAATTTTTAGATCTTTTATATGCCAAAAAATATTGTTTTGAATTACGCTTGTCTATAAGTACGATATTATATCTTAGGAATAGATATGTCTATGAATTTCCCTAAATAGTCATTACACCGAAATTGTTTATCTGTATTAAATTTCGAATGAAATGTCAATGGGAAGAACGTTTATCTGTATGTATACAAACACATTATCGCAAACATATCTGGACTTTTCTGATAAGAAAGTTTCATAATTCTAACGAAGAAACACGTAGTGATAGTGAATTCATTGATAGTGATAATGTGTTCACTCAATAATCATTTAGTTCATGCTCTTTTGAACCATCGAATAGATGCTTGTAGAACATTCCATAGTGGCTTTGCATTTCAAAACAATTTGTCAGAGAAAACACTTGAAGCAATCAGAATCAACATGGAAACACCTATTTGAATTAGATGCAATTGTCTCTTTGATACAAACTCAAAATAATTTTTGGCATAAAAAATATTAAGGATTTTGATAAAAAAAATCACACCGAATATTCTTAAGAATTAAGTAACTGATAAAATTTGAATCTTTGAGATTTTAAGAATACAAGTTTAGACACTAAATAAAAATGTTATCAAATTAATAAAATGTTTTGCTTCTTAGATAGACCTTTGTATTGCAATGAAAATTTCAAAAAATCAGTTTAAAAAACTGAATCAAAGAAGGTTTTATTATTGATAAAAAACCTAAGACAACTACTAAAAAAAGGGGGGGGGGAATTATGCCAAATGGTACAACTTAAAATTGCTATTAACGAATTGTTGTAATAATTTATCGATTGTTCTGTAAACTTCTGGGCCAGTTTATCGAAAGTAAAAATAATAAAATCGAATTATCTATCTGCATCTCACTTGCTTATTCGAAAATAAGGAATTCACGAATCAATTTAATAAACTAAATAAAAAAAAGCATTTATTATTGACAAACAACCCAAGGAGATTATTAAGAAAGAGAAAAAAAATCATTCGAAATGTTACAACTGAAGATTATTATTAACAGATTGGTGTGATAATCTATCGGATGTTCTGTAAACTTCTTAGCCAGTTTATCGAAAGTAAAAATAATTTAAAAAAAAATACGTTGTGTTTATTTCACCTGATTTAAAATCGAATGATCTATCTGCATCTAACCAGCTTATTAGAGAATAAGCACAAATATTTATAAAACTATCCCACTTGTATCTCGTGATCAAAAACCGTTTGAAGTTGAATGTAGCAGCATCTTATTTAAAATTATTACGTCGAACTTGCCATTTTATTAAAATTTAAGTACAGATATCTCATATTGCTTCATCTATACTTATATAATGCTCAATGTGTGTGTGTATGTTGGCGCTCTACAGGCCAGACCGTTTGACCCACAGCTACCAAATTTGGTACATGTATACCTTAGAGGTCGGGAATGTGCACCTGGGGTCCCTTTTTTGAATTTTAATTAGTATTTTAATTATTAATTAAAAACTAACTTTCCCGCCAAAAAATCTTTTCATTTTCCCCAACGCCAAATGAGTAAGGCTTGAGTTTTTTTTTCCCAACAGTAATGAGGCTAGGGTTAACATTTTTCGGCCGATTATTTCAAACGATTCTGTTTAAGAAAATAAACAAACTGTTTATTTTCTTAATGTTTTATGCATTTAAAATTAAACATTGTTAATTAATCGATCTTTCATATTCATTCTGAAGTACTTTTGAATTAAAATAACACAGAATAAAGGAAATTAAAAATTTCTAATACCCAACTGGCGTAGAAAAATTCATGCATTTGCGTTACCGTAACTGGCGTTGAAAATTCACGCATGCGTTTTGTGTTTTGATTGTTGACAATATTATCAACGGATGATTCTTGATTTAAATTATTTTTAGGTAGTTGCATGTTTTTGTAATTAAATTGTATTTATATTAGTTAGATATTTTTTGTATATGCTTATAGTTTTAAGTACATCGTTTTTTAAGTAGTTTTTTTAAACCTGTTTGCGACCGATTATTTTAAACGATTCGTTTTATTTTCTTAGTGTTTGATGCATTTAAAATTAAACATTGTTAATGAATCGATCTGTTCATGATGAATCTGAGAAAATTTTGTTGACAAATTCTTGTGATATTACATAAATTAAGAAAGATATTCTTTAGTGCCCATAAAGTTTAAACGCTCAGTGACTCTGTTATCAATAATCATATTATAAAAAAATGCTTCGTTTCAGTAAAAAATAATATTATATTAATTGCAGATTCATTCTTTCTACTTTAATTTAAAGCATAAATTCTACGAGAGCTAACAGAAAATTAGAGAGATACATATATACGTTATGACTGAAGGCCTTTATAATATTATGGGTAAATTATATGACTATCAAAATTTGAAGTTTTAAAATATTTTGATGAAGAATCTATTAAAGTAGGTATTGCCTAAAATATTTAATTATTAAAATTTAAACGAACATTAAGATTGGCGAACCGGCTGGTCGCCAAAGGCGGCTAGTATTTTAGTAAAAACGATTTGATTTTTGTGCTATAGAAAAGAGATTTTAACAGGTACAAGGAAATTTAAATGCACTTATAATATCGCACTATAAAAATAAAAACCTATCTCTCTCGTTTCCAAACATTTTGGAAGCATCTAAATTCATTGATTTGCACATTTACTTTTTTTTATGTGCATAAATTTAAAATAAAAGCGAAAGAAAAACATTCAAAGCTCTGTTGCTATTTCCCCCTTTTTATATTTTTCTTTTTATTCCCTTTTATTATATTTCCTCCCTTTTTTATGTTTTTAAAGATAATTCAAATAATAAAACTCTTTTTTTTTTCTTTTTTTGCCTCGAGTAAATAATTTTCGGAAGATAAGATATCCACTAAAATTCTTCAATGCATTGGAGAATTCGCCTGTGGAAAAAAAAAAAAAAATGTTTTTAATGTGTTCATTTTAGCTATGTGGAATGCACTGAACTGGAAAGCATTTTGAGCAATAAATGATTCGCTGAAGTCTTTTATGGGTATGGGAGATGGAAAGTCCCTACATTCATTTTTTTTCTTTTATTTATATACGAGTCGTTTTTGACGACCAGTAGGTTCACTGAGATTAATGGCTGCTGAAAATTTCAACTAAATATTTTGTGTAACTCAGTCGTAATGGAATACTCAGCAAAATCTTTTTAAATTCTAGATTTTGATAAACATATAACTCATATTATTTCAGAAACTTCACACCGCTTTTAACTTTTTCACACCCTAACTTTTTTTTGTCTATACTTTTATACATTCAGTTATACCAAAGGAAAGAGCAGTTGCTTTCATAAATGGACGCCTTTTTAAATTTTTTTTTCTTTGCTTAAGTTTTTTAATGAAATAATAGCGAATAATTCAAGACAAGTAGAATTTTTTGTGAGCTTCAGGTTTTTATTATGGTATTTTATTCATTTTAAAAGGTTTTGTTATTAAACTATCAAATAATTGAGAAACTTGCCAGAGATTTTATTTTGGAGAAAGAAAGAATTCTTCTGTTTGAAAGTTAAAAATCAATTAATATATTAGCAATCAAAAATTTATCTGGTGAATGTACAGGGAAAATGTCCAAAAGATTCAATAAGGATTAACGGCGCTTTATTGTACATAGAAGACATAGAAGCAAAACATAACTGAAATGTGCATAAGAACGCCATTTGCAGTAAACAACTTCAAAAGGCAGCAAATCACCATTAAACAATCCCAACAGCACAAAGAAAAATTCACTGAAGATTGACATTCCAAAATGAATCTTCGATCAACTACATCTTCCCTTGATTAGATTGATTTTTCTCGCCTTGTGTTCCTGCTTTTATAGATCCTAGGACAAAGCATCCAATGTTCTAACAAACACTGGAACTCGAGTCCTAATCGTGATATCGCTAAGATTTGACTATATTTGAGAACTTTCATTTTTATTTACAAATTCGAATTCAGATCGCCATAGGTTTCCCACGTTTGTCGCCAGGCCGAAGTAAGTGAGCATTTACTTTGCATTCAGCCATAAAATAACCTTGCTATATCTGTAAAACTCTCACCAAGAAATTAACTACAAAAGGAAGCAATATTATTCTCAACAATATTCTTTTAAAATTAATAAACTGTTTTTATGGGATTTTCTAACTGCAACATTTGCATCATGTCACCAAATAGCTTTTTTCCAAGCATTTGACATTTTGACTCAACTTTCGTATCATTTTCAGTCTTTCACGAGCTCGTAGGCGGGTCATCCAATTAAAAAGAATTGAAATGGCGCACAGCTATTTTTTTTTTTTTTTTTCATTTTCCTATGATTTGTTGATGATTGAAAGATAGATTATTTAAATTAGGCGATCATTGCATTATCACATTGAACAAGTTTTGTATAATAAGTTTTTTGGTGGCTGTTTGCTAACCTTGCTATACCTTGAGCGATCTTGCTGTAGAGTCTAGAGTTCAAAATTCATACTGAGATAGATTCCCAATATTATGAGTAATCGTCATTTAGCTAAACAAAAAGCTGTCTAGGTGACATTTTTTTTTCCAAATATTTTTCAATCACACGAACGCTTTTCATTTTTCTTATCTCCCTTTTCTCAACTTTTGTAACTCTTCTCCACGGTTTGAAAATGGAATCAATTTATTGATAACGCTGTCAAAAGGTTAATATTGTTAAGCATATCTTCTTGCTGCCCATTATCTTATTATGTTCTCTGATGTCATGTGGTTTTTTTCCTTGCAGAAATTTGCTATGGATTTTTTGCCAATGAATAAGTATTCCTAATTCCTACGTTAACTGACTATAATGTATTTCATGTCATAATATATGACCCATATGTATATAAAAACTCTACTTGTTTTTATTATTCTCACATTATCATTGCCACTATGATGATGTAGGTATGATGTTATACTTTAGAATATTATTTCTTAATAGGAGCGTTATTAATTGTTTATTTAATAGCTTACATAATTCATTATAGACTTTTAACAAAGATACTTTAAACGTTTCGTGTATTTTGCATTTTGAAAGTCTGCATATCCGTTCTGAATGCAATTGCATTTGACGTATATCAGAATAGAATTAATTAATATAGGACATTTTTTGTTATAATAATAATTATCATCTGAAATGTAATTTAAATATGAACATAAAGCCAACATTTAAAGAGCATTCAGAAATTTATGATAATTGGAGCTCATTTTAGCCATCAAATGGGAATGCATTTATTTATCGACTTCTTATGCTTTTGATATTGAATAGAAACAAGTGGCTGCAATTCAAGTCCCCCCCCCCCAACTGCTTTGAAATCTTCCTTAGGAGAAGCCCTGGTTGACTTTTCAAATCTCCCACCAAATTTAAAATCCAATTTTTGCTCTTACAGTTAATCCTAGAGTCCGGGAGTTCGTTTTTCGCTTTTTGTTTCCCTCAATGGAGGAATCCAATTTATACATCCGGAAATCTAAACCGCCGTTTTAACGATCAGGAGAAAGCGGCGTTTTATCCCAGTTTCCTAGTAAAACTGTTTCTTCTGTCGCCATATGCCTTCCCGGTTACCATGGGAACACTGACCCCCTGCCTTTCCCCTCCTATCGACCCTTTCCCCTAGAAGCAAGCCAGCAAGACACACATTTTAAGCACAGCGAAAGTTGCAACAAGTGGTAAGATGTTTAATTTTGGATGCTTGAATGTAATACATTAAAAATATTGAAATATTTCGCTTGTGCATTTGCAAATGTTTCGATTGACTCATTCTTTTCCAGATGATTTCAGGTCTTTTACTTGAAAAATATTGATTTTCACGATCTTATGATTTTTTTCCCCCCAGGGGCTCTCTGAAAACGATTTACGTGTAGCAAATTTTCTTTGTTGTTAAAATTTCTGCTGCCAAAATTACAATATTAAGTAGCTTTAAATTGCAACAGTAGATTGTGCAATTTATAATGGAGCATGGAATAAAAAGAGAAAGATACTCCGTGGCGGTTAGTGTAAGTCATTTATGAGTCAGATATACATAATTAACATTTTTATTTCCGATTCAATAAAAGTTTTGTATTTTTTGAAATCGAGCATTTCGAATGCTCATAATCTAACTAAGGATATATGTTTTTAACTTGAGAAGAACCTGTTTTAACAAAAATACATAATATATTTTCATGTAAGATGAATTGGAACAGTCTCCGGAATTCCAAGAAATCAAGTCATATTTTGTCAAACATATTAAACAGCATGCAACCAATCATGCCACTACTGAAATTATTTCTCAAGTCAAACTAAAGATATTAAATTTATCTTTATAGAGATTCATTCAAGATCCAGAAATATCATTACATAATTGATCAGAATAATCTTGTCTTTTTTTATTTGCCAAATGAAACTGAACTTCGATGTTATTAAATTAAAAAGAAATTATTTAAGGTTGTTATAATTGAATCAATTTAAATGCATCTGCTAAATAAGCAAATTCATTTCATGTGACAAAAATGAAGCAAAAAAAAAAAAAAAATCAATCGAAACACTGGGAAACAAGTTAAATATTAAAAAAAAAAAAAAAAAGATTTCTATATTCTATAAAGAAACTTTTTAAGTTAATTTGTCCCTTCTGTGAAATAAGTATTTCAAAGCCATTCTCAGAAAAGTTGCCTCTAGACTGATTTTTTTAAACAAAATATTAACAATACTTGTAAGGAATTTTAATTATATTTCTGCTACAAAAGTAATAAAGTAGTTTGTACCTAATCGTTAGTATTTTTTTAAAAAGATAAGTAGTTTTTTTTAACTTAGAAAATCTCCAGAAAATTTTTAGAAACTTGTCAATATATGTTTCAAGCAATGTGCATTTCAAGAATTTTAAGGATTGCTGCAGCTTTGCAGCCGCAACAGATGAACCGTCACTGAATATGATTATATAATAATAGATTAAGGTAAGGCAATAAATTATAAATAAAATATAGAAAATAGGTAAGCTAAAACTCATCTGTTTCAGTATTTTAAAAGAAGAAGGGTCAAATTATTCTTCACTCTAAAAGTATATCTTGCACAGTTAATAATTAATGTATGTTCATATAATGATTCACTAATAAACAGAAAATTTAAATTTTCAAGTACATTTCGGGAGTTTAACTTTCACTTTAATCATAACAATTTATTTATTCACTGAGTGGCCAAAATATTAAGACCACCTGACAGCTCAGGTGGTTCATTTTATGCAAAATGAGCTAATACGTCACGATGTTGCTGCAAGAGGGCGAGATAGCTACAAAAAGGGAATGCAAGACAAGTGAACCATCAATTACACTGTGTTACGCTAGGATATACGGGCAAAAAATGTGACTTAACTCAGTTTGAACGCGGGATGAATATAGGCTCTCGAAGCGTCGGAACCAGTATCAGCAAAACGGCTGCTCTTCTGAAGTGTTCGAGAGCAGCAGTTGTTAATGTGTACTGAGAGTGAACTACGAAGCAGAAAAGCGGGTCTCAACGTCAGGCTTGTGGTCGTCACAGGCTACTGAATGCTCGAGCTGAAAGGATTTGCCAGAGTTGCCCACTCCAACAGAAGAGCAACAGTATGTCAAATAGCGGGGAATCTTAATGAAGGAGCAACTGCGAACGTCTCTGAACGAATTGTGCGGCGCATATTACACCGTATAGGCTATGGGAGCGGACGACCTGTTCGAAAGCCTCTGCTGTTAGTCTTGAACAAGATTAGATGTCTCCAGTTTGCAAAGACGCATAAAGATTGGACAGTAGACGCGTTTTCAACTACACTATGCAGATGGCAGGGTTCTGATATGGCGAAAACAGCACGAAAGCATGGACACCAACTGCATTATCACAACGCTTCAAGGAGATGGAGGCAATAATATGGTTTGGGAGATGTTTTCTTGGCATTGCATGGGTCCTTTGATTACACTTGAATGCCCAAGGACATTTAAGTGTTCTCGCAGATCAAGTACATCCTGTTATGTTAATGGTGTACTCTGTCGGGGATGGATACTTTCATCAAGATAATGCTCCTTGTCATACAGCTGGTATTGTCTTCAGATGGTTCGAAGAACCTGGCGCTGACTTTACCTGCCGTCATTGGCCCGCATAATCACCAGATCTCAATCCAATTGAGAATTTGTGGCATGAGATCGAACAGGGCATCAGACAGCTAGATCCAGTACCATCCAATCTGAAGGAACTGGAAAGTGTAGTTCATCGGATATGGGATCAAATTCCTCCTTCCACTTACCAACATCTCACAGAATTTGTGCCAAGAAGAATGCGAGCAGTATTACGGGCTAAAGGTGGTCCAACACTGTATTGAGGAGGTGGTCATAATAATTTTGCCACTCAATGTATATTATATTATATATGAAAATATTAAAACTCGTACGTCGTTGTAAAGTAAATTGTTGCAGTTTTAAGGATGTAAAAACTATTATGTGACTTAATTGAATATTATGAATTATTATTATTTGAATCAAGAAATTTGAATATTATTCATTAATTCTGAATGGCAATGGTCAAATCTTACAGGAAAGAATTCTAAACAACTTTTAAGCGATGCCTTTTATAAAATAAATATCTCTGGCACTTAATGATCTCCGACCTAGTGCCCTATTCATTGTAAAGAAAGTATCATAAATATATTTTAATATTGAAAAGCATACGCATAGTTCCCTTAACATATAGATTTCAATTCTAAAACCTTGATAAATTTTATAAATTGTTTATATAACAATTATTCAAAGCTTGCATACATTTTTAGGACATTTTGTATAACATAAATATATGCAAATACACAACAGTAAGTAATCCTTAAAAATTTTGTAATACAAACAAAAATAATTAATAAATTCTTTTTTGCAAAATAGCTTTTATCATTCCCTTTTATAGGAAGAAATGAATAATAACTTTAGATATTCAAATGAGTTTGATCTATTCTTACTTGAATATTTTTTAACAATTTTTTTAAGCTATGATATATATATATTTATTAGAACTAATATATATTTATTAGAATATTTATGAGAAGTAAACTATTTTTTATTTCATCAAATGAAAATAGACGAATTTAATTTATGACGATTAATTTTTTTATTTGACTATTTTTTTAAATTAATATGTATCATTTCATTCTATCCGAAATAAAATACGCTTCTACTTCCCTTTAATGTAAGTAAGTTTTAATAACATAGTTTATAAGAATAACTTGGTGTAGTTTTATTTGAATATTTTATAATAATATTTTAAATTACCATATAACATTTCATTTTATTCGAAGTAAAATGCAATATTCTTTTATTTTGTTTATTTAAAATAAGTTTTAATTATTTGAATTACTAAAGTTGAAAGTTTAATTAACATATTTTTCATTCCGACTGGCATTTATTTCCATTTTTATCTAAATGCCCTCTAAAAATGTGTCGTTAACTGGGAATTTAATTTCTGAAACGGTGCCGTTTACTACTTTTAACGTTTTCCCGCTCCATTCCTTGTAATTAAATAAGGAATGCCGACATACTTTTCAGTTCCTTCCAACTAACCGAGGTGGCCTTATAAAGTAAAATAGTGGAATTGAGTTTTTGATGATCGAATTCAGAATATAAACTGAGGCAGTCTTTAGAGGCACTAGACTAAAAGAATTCTTCCATTAAACCTCTGTTATTTAAATATATAAAATTGAAATAAATTGCATTTAGTTACTTCTGTTATAGAGTAGAACAGCATTAAATTAAGTGGATGGCATATAAAGGAGCTCATTTAAAAATAAGACCTTCTTTCTCAAGTTTATGATTCTGAGGCTTTTTATTATCAACTTTTAGATAGATAGAAATAAAATGGAAGTTCTTTTCATAATATTTTGTGAACGACGTACATATAATTTTCATTAACTGGAATGGAAATAAGCTTTTTGACACTTTTATGCTTTGGTTTTGCTTTTATTGTTTACAGGCGATAATTTTGGAAGCTAATTATCCAGTTTGAAAGTTTAAACATTATCATAAGTCAACACCGATTTTGATTTTTATCATTATCGCTGCCTTGTAGTGGATTGCATGTTTATTAATAAATAAAGTTTATCTAAGACATCAAATGAGTTATGAAATATTAAACATTTTGGCAACACCCAAACCACCAACAACAAAAACAATACAACATGAATGATTCTATTTTGCATTTTCACATGCTTTTGAGCTGTTTAATATTAATGGCCCGTTATTTGATTAGTTGATTTCTGGATTCACATTAAAACCAAAATTTGGCAATTATCGTAATAACAAGTAGGACGTTGTATCAACGACAAAGTTTCGTAGCACTTAAAGTAAATGCTCAAAGAATTTGTTTACGCATGTTGTTAAAATTACAGAGAACATTGCTATTCTATTGATTCCTAAAAATACATTATTGGAATTATATCTGTCTGTTTGAATGTCTTTATTCATAACTTAAAAACGCTTTGAGTTAGATAAATGAAATATATAAGGCCTTTATTCAAATTTGCAGTTGTTGTTTCTAATGGCACTTGTCATAGACAAGCCTACTGACTTTAGAAGTTGGTGATTTTAAGCCAGGATGCGTCTCTTATTTTTTCAGTAGCGCTATCTAGGGCTAAGAGTACGACCTAGATACACACACGTCACAACCCTTTTTACGAGGCGGACTTCATTCATGCATTTCATTCACTCAACCACAGATCGTAATTTAGACCTGAATCAGAGAACGATCACCCCTAATCCAGAGCCTCAGTGATATTACTCTCGACATGGAGGACTTTGTGACCACGACAAGATTTATACATGCGCCAGCCACCACACACACACACACACACATGGAGAGTTTTCGGTCGGCGGGGTTCGAACTCGCAACCCAAGGGTGGCGAGTCCAACGCCCTACCAACCAGATTATCCCGGCGCTTAATTTTTCAGTTTTTATCAAATTTTGGAAAAAATCCATGATTTTATGAGGAGGAGGGGGGGGAGGTAGCACTTTCATTAGAGAATATATGAGAAACTTTTAGGAAATTCAATACCGGTTTTTTTTTTTTACTTAATTGAATGAAAAAAAAACGTTTGTAATCCTACGTTTTAACATAAAAAGGAAATGTTTATATTCGTAGATTTGCTCTTAACCCTCCAGCTGCTTATCCCGCGATTTCCGCAAGTTGGCAATCAGTCCATTTTCTATTGCATCCCGCGTTTTCTGCAATTTAGAGTGTTTATTTTTATGATTACAGTTTTTTATTATATCATTCTATTATCGTTTAATATGTAGTATCTGCTCACCTTGTTTAAAAAATATTTGAACTTATTTGCAAACAACGCATTTAAATAGTGATTTTTAAAAATTAGCAGTCAGAGAGTTAAAAATACTACATATAATTTTTTTTAAATCTGCTTTATAGTCAACATGCAAGAATTCAATGTTTGACTTATATGCTTGTTGCAATGTGCTTTAAAAAAGTAACGTCGTTGGGTTTTTAAAATCATTTTGATACATCTATCTCTTCAGGGAAATATTTAAATTCTTTCAATTTGCTTGTATAACTTTATATTGTCCTCCATTTTAAGAACAGAACAGAGCCACATGACAGGCAATACCTGATCATTTTCAAACATTCTCTTTTTTTTCGAATTCTGTCAGAAAAGTTGGACGAATTACCCTTGGATTTCGATCATGTAAAGAATATACATGAGTTCACATTGAGATTCAGTCACGAGAATATTTAGGTTATATGTCAGAAATCGATAAAGAATAAATAGATTTGGGCTATCTTCATTTCGCAGAAAGATGATAATGATTTTTAAATGAAAGATGATGATAATTTTTACCAGTAACACTGCATGCGATGTTTACGTGCATTTCCGTTATAATTAAGGCATTTTTGCAATATCATACTTTTTCAACATGTTACATGCATGATTTCACAGGTATGTAATTCATAAGTTCGAGAATGTATATTGAATGTATTTTTAAAAAAAGAAAGAAATTTTCTGTGTTTTTTCTTATAATATGCAGAATTTCCAATCAAATCATACGAAACATTCAGACTATGTGAGGATATATTTTCAACAGATTATGTTAAAATTAAAAGTGAATACTTTGAATATTCTAATAAATAGAAGTATTTGAAGTAAATATTTTCTAATTCCGCATGTGTGAAACATAGAAACTTTTCTCTTTCGTATTTTCAAAGCTAGATGTAGAGACCGACATCTATGAAAATTCAAGTGGAACATCATTAAGATTCAGAAAGATGTTAGCATTATAGACACGTGAATTTAAATTTTTCCCTAAGAGAAAGTACTAAGAGAAGAAACTAAATGATAAAAGATTTTTCACAAACTGACACTGTTCATTGTTTTCCGTGATGCCTAATTTACTGCAATTTAATTTATGTACCTAATTTAAATCTGCAGCGTAATTATGCTTAGATATTTAACATATTTTGATGCTTTTGAAAATTGAAATTTAGCTCAAAAATTCTAACAGTAAAGAAACATTCTGGAAAAGGATTTGAGGGGATATATATATATATATATATATATATAATGTTACTGTAAGTATAAAACTCTTTTTTTTTTTGTGAAATATCTAGTTTGTATGGATGCTATCAATAGATAATATGGATTTATTGAAAAAAAAATCAATAAAAATGTTTAATAAAATGATAACTATATACTAACTACTTATTTCATAAAATTAGTTATTATTTTAGTTTCTAATTAAGATAGATAATTATAAAGTAAAACAATTCATTTCCTGAGCGAGCAAAGAACTTCTCTGTTTCTTATATGTTTACTGAATAAAGTTTTAATTATATTTCAATAAAGTTATTTAAAGGTTACATCAGTCAAAGCATTTTAAATAATCTTTTAAACTTTATTATAAAAAAACTTACATTGAAAATTAGCATTAGCCTCATTAGAAACTAATATTATTTTACGGTTTAATAAGTGTAAAATAATCTAAGTTTTTTTCGTTAATGCTTGGTTGTTTTTGTTGAAATGCAAAAAAAAAAATTATTTTTTGAGAATCTAAACAAATTTTCAATTATTATCATTAAAACAAGATGGGCAACATCAAATTAATTATTTTCATTAAACCATTTCATCAGAAAAGCACTTCGGGTTTCAAAGTTTATTTGCTTACCCCCCCCCAATCTGTTTGAAATGTTAAAACATGGGAAGTTAATTACCAAACTTAACTAGTTTTTGCATGTAAGCCCTTACAAATATTAATTTATAATAAGTTGATTGAAATAGCATACACCACAACATGATATTCTCTCTTCTTTATTGAGATTCAGATTGAAAAACAGTGGCAAATTTGATATGTTTATCTAGTGCTTACATTAATATCTAGTTTATCTAGTGCTTACATTCTCGTTTAAAAGTTGCATAGAGTATATTTTGGTCTAAATATCATAACTGACCAATTAAAAAAACGCAGTCTCAGCTGGAACCCTCTCCAAACTTTCATACCACACTAATGTTCTGGTATTGGAACACTAACAGTATATGCATGCTATAATAAATATTTTTGCATACAATATTTTTTCAGATTACTTTTTAGATTACATGCATCATTTTTCGGAAGAAATACAAATATTTTTCTTTTTGAAAACTGGAAAAAAAAACATAATGAAAGTTTGAAAGAATAAGTATATATATAAGTAATGTTATATATATATATATACTTAATGGAAAATATTAGGTATATAATTATATGTAAACATAATAAGTACATGTAAAACTTTAATAAAAGTTTATATATATTTCTGTACTGTAATATAAAGAATATTGATATAATTTTGCGTAGATGTTTATGCTCAACAGTTTTTATGCAAAGCAATTTTCGAATTGAATATGTTGTTATCGAGTAATCTAGGAAAAACTGAAAAATACCTAATTTCATTTTACCATATCCTACCTAACAACGTAACTCATAGGTCCTATTTGAGTGATTAAAACAACAAAACCTTACCTATAAATTTCTTCCAACTAAAAAGTCGCTGGAAAATTGTCTTTTCGGAAAGAAATTTTAAGAAAACTCAAATTTGTAAAATGTAGAAGAATATTAGGGACTTGTGACATTTAAATTATAATGACATAAATAATGTTTCTTTGAAAAATAAATACATTGGCTTAAACTTTTTCCAAAGATAAAAATATTAAAATTGCTGTAAAAATGTGATAGCACAATGTTGTGAATGGAGGGGGGGGGGGGGAGGGGCTGGGAAATAATGAGAAGTGCAGGTAAAAAGCTTATAAAACAGAGTAAGTGAAATGTTTCCGATAATTAAAAAATTTATGAATGATTTACGAAGACCAAGATAAGCATAAAATAAAATAAATTTTATCGGAAAATAAAAGGCGCTAAAAGTAACCAGTAGTTTTCTTTAATAAAATAAACTAAAATCATATTATCTTACAAAAAATTCATTCATTTTTCTCATGTCGTATTCTACATTGTTTATATATAGTTTTTTGATATTATTAAAAATTAATGATGATTTGTATTTTTATACTTTAAATTATTTCGTTCTTTTATCAATTTTCTGTTTAACGCTTTATATTCAACAAGACTATATTAATCTACCTATTCCACAAGCAATAAATTCTTTTAATGCTATTCTTATCGGCCTCGGCTTTATTAAATTTGAAACAAAAAATTCTGAGGATAAAATATTGAATTGGAATTACCAAACGATTTTTTTTTTTTTTTTCATCTTTGTCAGAATTTGAAAAAAAAAAAAAAAGCCACATAATTGGGTCTTCAGAAAATCATTCTTTGTTCTTTTGTACACTATTCTTAAAAAGCTGATTAGCCAATAACTTCAGTGGTTGAAAGCAATTACGGTTAAAAAATGTTCACATTTCAAGAGTTTTCTTCCAATTATTTTGAGAACAAAAGTTCTCAAAATAATTGGAATTATGTTTTATTTGAAGAAAAATGAAGAGTAATTTGTTCAATTGCTGGTGCGTTAATGTGAAATAATTAATTTTTGTATCGTGCTCTTGCAAGAATTTATTTGCATTTTTAATTTTAAGCTATTTATAAAATTGCATTACACTAAATTTCGTGCACATTATTTTTGTTGCACATATACATAATTCAATCATTTGTTAACCCTTTAAAGGGCCATTTTTTTCTAGTCATATTATGTTAAAATATTTTTAGGCTTGAAACTAGAATAAGAAAAGGGATTCATTTAGCTTATTAGATAAATTTAATTTGATTCATTAATTAATTTGGTTAATTAATAATTAAGTAACAAATCAAGACACATCATTTTATCTGAGATAAAGAATTGAAGCATCTGTTTCTGACTTACTAAAAAAATTTGTCAGAACTTATGCCAACCTACATAATTTCATACAAAGATTGATACATTTGGTGGGAAGTATACTTCCCACGACCCTAGAAAGGGTTAAACTGCCTCTGTTGTGGGAAAAAGCTTAAAATGGCAGATGCGATGCCATCCTTTTTATTTTATATTATTATATCTAAAATAACAAAAACGTATTTTTGAAATATTTTCATTTCAAATGGTCAAGCTTTTAATGTTATTAAACTAGTACAACATCCGCTATTTATAAGAGCGGTACAAACTAAATAAATTGAAATTATTGTTTCACGTTAAGAAATTATCGACATCATTATATTAGAAGAAAAATACACAGCAGTAGTTTTTGATCATAATGAAATTTACAAAAAGAGGTTCTAGGAAATTCAAAATTAAGCAATAAAGACAAAATTAGAAATTTGTAATAAGGAGTTTAAAATCTCGCCATATTAATCCATCCGTTAGATTTTAAAATTGACCTGTCATTAATAGGCCTGATATTAATCCAGCCGTTAGATTGATTGACCTGCCATTATATTTTACGTTCATTCAATAGGTTCAAAGCTTTGTTTTTAAACTTTAAGACTGTAGGGAAAGTCTAAAATGGATCTACTGGCACCAAAATCTCAAAAAAAAAAAAAAAAAAAAAAAAAAATGATAAGGGAAAAAAAAAACCCCTCTCCTAAAGCTTTTTTATAGTAGATGCCACAATCTCTATTTCAATTAATAATAAGCGTGCATGTGTGTGTAAAGGGAGGGGGAGGGTGTGTGTGCACCTCGGAGTGATTTTTGTTAAAATTTTAATGAATAAGAAAATTAGCAAAATGTTGCAATTTTTCTGCAATAACTTTCGAAAATATTACTGAATAAAAATAATTTTTATATCATCTTTCAATGTAAAAAAAAAAATATCTTTTCAATTATACGGATTTTTTGCAATATATTTTTTTAATTAATTTAAAAAATGTGTTATATATATATTTGAAGTAATGTATTACATTGTTGAAGTGAAACATAAATCCTTTTCATTATTGCTACTACTCTACTAATATTTTATTATTTTATTAATAACTAATTATTTACTCTACTAATTTTTTTTTTTTTTTTCGATTGTCGGTGATCAAGACATGAAAATTCGGCTTATTTTTTCATGTTATGTTTCAGTATAAATCAGAATTTTGATATATATATTTTTTAATTTTATTGTATTCTGTTCTTTAATATACTTTTTTAAATTTTTTTAAATATACGATTAAGATTTAATTTCATAAGTAAGCAATAAAGAAAAGTTTAAAGTCCATTCATATTTAAAGTAATATAATTAGATACATAAAAAGTATCGTTTGAAAAATAGCATACTTAAATATGCATACTTTATGTGCAATTTTAGGTTGGAATTTCCACGTTCATTATGCGAAGGTTCTTCCATCGTAAAGCAGCTCAAACGCGATCGACGGCCACCACTGCAGCCAATGGTGGTCAGCTCGGTGCCCGGCCTAGAAGCTCTTCCTCATCGGTATCGCCAAGTCATGCTCCAACAAAAAGGGTTCGAGCCCCGGCTCTTCGATCCCGCTCCATGTCGGTGCTGAATGGTCCCATCACCACCCCGACCACAGGTCCTCCCCGCAGGTTTCACCGCTCCCTGTCCTTCTGTGGAGAAAATCCACCGATAAGCTGTCTCAGCCGTCAGTTAACTCGGACAGAAGAAGACGAAGTTTTCCGATCTTACACGAGGAGGGTTTATGGCCTGTTCGGTGTCCTTTCTGCTGTTATCGTAGGCATAGCAATTTATGCTTACCTTTATAACTATGGAAGCAAATCGTGAATTGCATTTCTAGGTTTTCGAAAATACTGGGAAAGCTCATTCTGAATTGGACAATCTTGCGTCCAATTGGCAAGAAACTTAACGAACCAGGTTAATCTATTTGTGAAACTACAAAAATCTAGCTGGTTCTACAAATATCTTGGATGACCAAAACATCAATTTGGTGCATGACGCTGAAAACAATAGATATTTGGCTAAATGTATAAAGATTTAAAGTATGGATGGTTTACTCAAAAAAATATTTTCATTCAGTTCTTATGATTTGTGCCTAAAAAATGAATTATATTTGAAGACGCAAGTGATTATAGACAGGGACACAATAATAAACAAATGCCATAAATACTTATTATTGACAGGCAAGTCTTGTTGAAAGTGACATGGAAAATGCATGTAATAGCTATAATAACAATGATTTTTTAAATTATGGAGGTCAGTATATTTATATAATTCTGATAATTGCAAATTTTACAAAATTACAAAAAATACTCTGTATATATGAAGATAAATAAAGGGTGTACGTAATAAAAATATGCAAAAGAGATGGCTTATACTATTAAGACCATAGATGATTAGTTATACGTATTAGTATATTAACGCATTAACCGTAAATGAAGCCTAGACCTGTTCTACTCTAGGTACCAGAATAATACTTAATGATCAATTATAAATCCTTTATTATTGGTCTATGCACTAACCAACTCCCTCGAAGGAGGTACGTGCTGTCATAGTAGATGTTGACACTCCATATCCTCAGGAGAAGAGAAAATGTTTTGCACTTTCTAATTTATCCAGTGATTTATCATCCACATGTTTTTGACGTTCCACCCCCAGAACTTTAATTATAATTCGGACTTATGATAATGCAATTAAAAAGTTCAATGACTCCAGACATACCTTTTATCGACTATTTCACTAGGAGCAACGTCTCCAATGATTCCATATCATCAAAATTGTAGATCACATATTGAATGATATGGAGGAAAGTAAGCAATTAATTTGATGATTTTAAACAGACTGAATTCGAATTAAAAAAAAACATAAGCCGTAGCATTTAATGCTATAGAAATGTGTAACAAATTATAAGAATGTTTCTTAGTATAAGCCATTTCTTCCGAATATATTTAATAAAAATCATGCATTTTCTAAAATTACTTTAATACAAATAATGAAATCCAGTTCAAATAATAAGCATTATGATTGCAGTAAAAAATGTTAAACATTCTGCTCATATATTTTTAATAAAATCTGTGTTATAATAATGTATTTAGATATTAAAAAAGAAAATTCTAAAAGAGAGTCTTCAAAATCTCAGAAAAGTATTAAGGGCTTGTAGGCCTAAACAAATCTGAAAATGATGCTTTGATTCAAATTCTTACATCGTCAGGTCACAATAAATATTTGCTGTCGTAAATTTCTAAAAATTATACTTCTGTAAATAAAGCAGATCCATATAACATTAACAGGTGTAAAGATAGAATTATAATTCGTTTTGAGTGATGATTTCAATTTCCATAATCAGATTCAACTATAGTTATCAAAATCACAATCTAGAGTTATCCCTAAATCATATAAAAATCAATAATTGATTGAATTCTAATTAAGGTAAGAAAAAAATAATTTTCTAGAAAGACGGGGGGGGGGATTCTATTATTATTTTGAAAAATTTATTTAATAAAAAAACAAAGACTGATAATTACATATATAATTCCATTTCCTTGGCTGATGCATATTAAATATATAGTCTCTGTTAAAAATATGAACAGATCACATCTTGTGAATCAAATAAGAAATGTTTAATGTAATACTTCAACGATGAAATCAAAATCAGAATATCAATTGCTGTAAATATTTATTGCTATATATTGAGGACCAGGAGCACCTAATGGAAGTTACAAAATTTCAAGCACATATATGAGTATATATATGTTTGTCTATAATCTCCCCAAACCTAAATTATTTTGCTAAAAAATTTAGTGAAACAAATATCTAGTCCAAAATATTATTAATATATAAACATATTAAGTTATCATAAAATTGTTCTCCCAATTTGTGTACAGTACATATGAAAAATTGATATTAATGAATTTTTCATCACAGGCTGATAAAAATCTTCGTTTTCATTGCCTTTATAATTTTCATGTAAAATTGAAACCATTTTCAAAATCTCTTATGAATGTAGCAATCTTTATCCATACAGTAATAAAAAATAAAAATATATTACTAAATGGAAGTTTCAGAATCATAATATCACATGATAGGAACATAAACAACAGGACATAACATATACAACAGGAATAAACTAATAATATAATTTAAAAGGATGTTGCTTTTTAAAAAAGTAATTAAATTTGCATGAATAAATGAAAATTTGTAACAAAAAATTAGGAAATATAATACAAGCAAAAACTTTTAGAATTATGTAAAAAAAAAAAAAAAACTTGCACTCTTATATAGGCCTTAGAGTAAAATTAATTTAATGTGTGAATATTGAACTATATATATTATGATGAACACATCCTTCTAACTTGCACATAAGTGTAAGTGTCGCCCCCCCCCTCCATCCTTTTGAAATTCTTATCACTTACATTATGGTCCAAAAATGGTTTCATTGAAACATTCCTATTTTTGCTTCAATTCAATGTTTGTTGTTCTAATGCATTTGTATCTAATGTTTACACATACCACTGTGATTCTCATGTATATAAATTATATTTTAATGCCTAGTTTCCTCCTTTGTTTTCTTTTCGTATAGTGTGGGAATGAAACTTTTCTGTTTGGCTATTTTTTCTCATGTTAAAATTAAAACTTTCCATGAAACATAAAGTGCCTATCAAAAAGTTTTAATTAAAAATCTGAAGGGGAAAAAAATATCGATATAACCTAAAAGATAAGCTGAAACTTGACAGTAACATGTCACTTCTTTCCTGTTATCACTTTTCAGTTCCATAACAATTTCAGGACATGCTTTTTTCCCCCTTTGCAGCAATTTTCTAAATTACAACTATAAAATTTAAAAATACACTTACATGAATACAGTCAACTTAAATTTTGATATTTCTATTTAATTATTTAGGAATAAATTCTTTTGATTAGATCACATTAGCACTAAATTTTTTATACTCCATAAATATTTCCTTAATATAGTTTTTGATTTGGAAACTGTATTTGTTACTTGGAGACTACTTTAATTAGTAATTTTATCATTTTAATAAGAGGAGCGGTATTTAAAAAATGCTTAACATTTTGTCTTCCACATTTTTTAAAATAGTAATAATGTGCATTAACAATTACTTTCCATTTAAAAACTAAATAAATAAAAAGTAAAACATAAATTGCTTTAATATGTAGAATTTCATGTGATTTGTGCAAAGCACCAACAAAAATAATTTAAATTAAATATTAACAATATTTAAACAAAAATAATTTTTAAATAGTTGTGCGAGAAATAAACATTTTGAAAAACTATATCATGACATTCTTATCAGAATTAGCATATTTTTTTTTTTAATTTCAATAAGCTCTAAGGGAGAGAGAGAGAAAAAAAAACAGCATTAAACATTACATTGAAGTTACACATGATGACAAATTACAGCATTTTTAATATTTTGCAGCAAAAATGCTGAAAGTTTTTGCTAAAAAAGCAAGTGATAAGACTGCATTAAAGAAAAATAGCAAGTTCCTTTCACTGCTAAGAGAGTGTTGAATGAATAACAAACTTTCTATCCTTAACTTGAGATAATATAAAAGACTATTGCCTTTAAAAAAAAATCTCAATTAGAAAAAAGGTTTCCTTTACTCTCTTGATAAGTTAATCAATTTAAAATTTAATGGACAACTAAACATTTAATTTTTTTAAAGTTATGTAGTCTGATTTGCTAATTTTATCTCTATTGTTTAAGTTATTATAAAAATTTCTTTTATGTGTCAAACCAATAAGGAAAATAACACATAGATTAAATAACAAAAGTTAATAAAATTTCTATATCAAAATTTAAAGTAGCCAAATATAAAAGTTAACTTTCCTTTATACTTTCTCAGAAAAGAAACAAAAGGACTCATTCTGCAATTTTGTATATATGTATGATCCCATATGCTTGCTTCTGTTAGCAAAATTGTATTGACTTAGTATATATAATTCTCTTTTAGTGTAAGCATTTTTCTCATTTTGTACATTTCTCAACAAAGCATTTTCTTTTGATAGTTAATTTTCAGTCATTTGTAGAAATTTAGGAAATTGTGATATTAGTGGCAGCTAGTAAAAATGTATTTATTATTAGATGGTATTTATTTTTTCTGTATATGAGCTTTATAAAATGTGACATTATTGTGAATGATGTATGACCTACATATTGTAAAATGATTATTCCATTATAAAGCTCATATGAGCTTGTCATTATTCCTTGATGTCTAGCATAGATACTTATATTTATACATATTTAAATAATTCAAAATAACCAAAACTTTATTCAAATTTTAGTTCATTCATCAAAATATTATATAGAATTAGAATAAATTTTATATCAAAAATGCACAAATAAAATATAGAAACAGCACAGTGTGATAATAGTCAGAAAAATAATGGACCAAAATTAAACTATTTATGAAGGATTTTGAAAACATTATTTTATATATTTGTATCAAAAATAAGTGAAGTGAAGTGTTTACAAAATCAAGATAAGCTTCAGCACAGTTTTTATGATTGAGAAGCATATATGCGTGTTTTGATTTCTGATGTTGTAAATGCACTTCAATAAACTATTGGTGTCTGAATTCTATTTTTTCCTTTCATTTTGCATTTTTGAAATGGACAAATCTTTTTAAATAGAAACAAGTGTATATCTTTTTGAAAAGAATGCATAAAGGTTAGGATCAAGATGTCTAAAGAATACACAGCTTATGAACTCTAAAAATATAGTCAGGAATCAAATCAACTGAATAATTCCTTTGTATTAATTACTAATTTTTAAATATCATTCATTTGTATAATAACTGTTTAAGACTGTGAAAAAAATCAGTATAACATTAAGTTTTGATTTATTATAAATAAATTTTAATATATTATGAGCCTTTCAAAATGTAACACATAAAAACTTTTTATTGTTACAAATTTATACTCAGAGTTATATGGTACAATAATATTTCAAATAAAGTGCAGTAAATGACATATTACAACAGAAACAAAAGCATAGTAACAAAACCCCCTTTATTCAAAAGATATCAAAACTTATTTTAACACAAAATATGAAAAAGTCTATCTTCGTTTCTTCCTTTCAGGTATAGGATTGGCCAAAGCAGGAGGAATTGAACTGCCATGCACTTTGTTGGATATTTTGTTCATGTAATACAAGGCCACAATTGAAAAGATGAAACTAAAGTAGATAAAACAATATAAATTATATAGAAGAGAATTCAATTTTATTGATTAAAAAAGTGAATATTTTATGCAATAAATCTAATTTCCCAATTCATAGGTTTCAAGAAATTAAATTAATAGAATAAGAGTTATTCTAAAAGAGCCCAATGAAATAATTGGTTCAAAATAACAATCTTAGTGAGATATGAAACAAAAATGCATAAGAAAATATTTTTATATCTCTAATACATGAAAAAGAAAAAAGTGACAGCAAGTAGACAGTAAATTTTTAATTGAAGAATAATTGACTGAACATTAATTAATCAACAATGGTTATTTAATTTAATGCACTTCAAAAGTAAATTATTTATAATTAAAAAGTTGCTTCAAAAATAAAAATATGAACTTTTTCAATACATACTATATATGAGAAAAGTAACATTTCATCTCTAATGTGCAACTTTCCATATAAAGGTTGGGCAGTAAAAAGATTTTCATTCAGATTTAATAATGGATAGTTCTTTTATTAAAAAATAAACCTGATTATAGTTTCCTCAAAGACAAAAATATTTTTATACTGAAAATTTACAATACAAAGGCAGCAAAATAAAAAAAAAAGTAATTAAATTTTATAATTTAAAATATTTTGGTAATAGAACATCCATTTTATATCAAACTGAATGGAAAATAAATATGAGTTAAGATTGCTAATGGATAACGGTAAGTTTAGTTAATACAAAGTTGAATAGTAAAAAATTAAAATATACAAATAACACAATATTTTGAACAATCACTAAATGTTGGCAGACAATTATTGGCAAATCAGTCACAAATAAAGTAAGCTAAAATGCTACTACATATCTCATGATAAGAATGAAGTAGGAGAAGGAAGAACAATGTTACAATGAATTTCATTTTAAAACAATTACAACATAACCTCCAATTTATTAGAAATCTTGTCAATCTTTTTATTTTCAAGAAGTCCATGTGTTTTGGAAAAATTAGCATTATTAGCTATATTTCTATTAATAAATCCCCATTTTTGCAAATTAAAAGTAGATTTGTAATTAGCCATTAATAATATTTTAGTAGTAAATCTGTATTTAAGTTTTGCTGTGTAAAAATTCATGGATCAAATTCATGTTATGAAATTATAACCTTTTTTTATGATAAGTTACATAAATTGGGGTATAGTGTTGCAGAATGAAATGGGACACTTTACATGATTTGTCCAATTAATGCATTTCTGACAAGCATAATGTTTCATAAAATAAATCTTATTACTTTTAACAGATCACATTTTTCATTAGAAATTTAGGAAGGCTACAGAAGTTAAATAGTTAAATCTTTCAGAATTTTTTCCTTGATATAAATATGCATAGATTTTTAAGAGATATTTAAATATTTCTTTGCATTATTAGCAATTTTTGGCAATAAATATTTGCTTGAATTTTATTTTAGATATTTAGTCATGAGAAATAAACAAAAAGAAAGATCTGTTTAATGTCAGATGAACATATGAAAGCTGCATCTGTTACTACATAATTTTTCTAGTATGTTAAGATTATTCAACTGTACATAAACTTATGACATGTGGTATCTTATTTTAAGACTGCTTCAGGAACCATTAGATGTCTATATATTTCAATTCAAATGAGTTTTATCAAAAGCTCATTCTTCATAGTAGCTGTTACTATAATGCAACATTATGTCCTGCAGTGTTATATTATCCATAATTTATAAAAATGTTAAATACTAAAAATAGCTGTTTTAATGATATGTAACATATAAGCAAGAGATCATTTTAAAAACTTTGTTCACTTGATAACTCAACATATCTTAAGACCACAGCAAAAAATTGTAATTAAAAATATGAAATACTGTGCCCTATCTTTCCCTACAATGAATTTTTAAATGCCAGAATATGCTTATAATTTCATTTCATAAACTTTACTGCTAACATTGCAACATTCCAAAATTGAAATTTACATGCTTAAAACCATGCATATAGAAATTAAACAAATTCATAAGAATGATTCAACGGGATGTGGTTCATCAAAACATAAACGAAAGAGGATATTCAAAAATGCAACAAGAAACAAAGTGCAAAAGAAAAACATCAAAAAGTAAGATTTAAACAGTCAATGTATAGAAAAAGTTATCAAAACTGTGGCCAACTGGCTTTCACATTCATTTCAAAATATTTATAGAGAAAGAAATCAACAGCAAATGATTTTCCCAGAGACTCATCAAAAATCAAATTGTCCAGGCAACTGAAAAATAGGACAATAGATATGAGGGGAAAATTATTACTTCGTTATAAAAATCTCATTGCATATTTTAGCAAGCAAGCATTTCTTTAATGATCTATGAATCTTTACTATATATCTCAGATACATTACTGATTTTTTTTACAGGTACATTGGTAGGATTGAATAGACATTTCATAGTTTGCTTAGTAGCATTAACCATATTGGTACAGCAAGCAGTTTCATTTGTGTGTGTGTGTGTGCACGTATGTAAGATTCAGATGTGGAAGAACCTGAGATCTAGGACCTTGCATTTTCTTTTTACGAATATTTCTCTGAAATTTGACAGCTTTGCAAGATATAGTGGAAAAAGACATGCAGTAAAATAGGAAGAATTACTTTCTCTCCATAATAAACAATTCTTACAGTGATTGCAGATTTTTTTTTTTTTTTTTTTTGTTAAAAAAGCACAAAAAGATGAGAAATTCCAAAAAAGAGAAAACCACAGATTCATGCAAGAACCAAATTTCTAATTTGAAATTTTCATGACTGATATAATGATATGAATATCCTGATAAATCAATCTAGTCAATATTACAAATAAAATAATAATAATAATAATAGTAAAACAGGCAGCACTAGATAAGGAATTTTTAAATGGAACATGAACCACATTTCAAATAGTTTTATTTGTAGTAATTGTATTATTTAAATAGTTTTTTTTTTCAATCTATATTAAACACTTCAGCTATCAAATTATTCAAGTCATTAGAAACACTTTAGACATAAATAAATTACAAAAAAAAAGTATTATTGAGCTAATTTTTCTTTAATATTTAAAGAAATTAGTGTTTCTATAAAAAGATAAACTTTATTTAGATTAAGAGAGAGAGAGAGAGCTACAACGCAAAAATTTGTATTCTATTATCTCAATTACTTTTTGTACATAGTTTTGAGAAGAAAAATGATATATGCATATATTAAATAATTTTTTTAATTGTTATTTAAGCACATAACTTACACTTGTGAATATTTTCCAAAAGCAACTGTTACAGTTAGTATATATTCTACTAATAATTTGACAATGATTAAGATACTAATAATTTGATAATAATGCTAATCTAAAATGAAACCAAAGAAACTTTAAATACTTCACAAAAAATTGTTCACGGTTCTTTGTGACATTATTTCATGTTTATCTCAATAATTTGGTCTTGAACATATCAATGGCAAATAAATAAAATATTACAATAAAATAATATTCCTCTCGGAAATTAAAATTTTTTAACATTATTTTTATAATATATTTTTTAAAGTGGATGAATTCAGTAGAATTTCATGCTCAGATATATAACATGCATATCAAGAATCAAATATGCAGGGAAACATAGAATTTGGTTTGATGAAAATAGTATAAAATAGTTATATTAATGAATAATGAATGCAATAAAGTTTGAAGATAAAAATCCTCTTGAAGTATTGAACATTTATTTACATTTATACACAAGATAAAAAGAATTTATGATATTATAATAGAAAACTTAAATACAGATATTAAGAAAAGATTTTTTGTAATAAAAGTAGCTCTTCAATATGTTTATACATAAATAATGCAAAATTCACATCTTCAATGAAGGATACAATAAAAATGATTGGACTAAATAATGACATGTTATAATAATACTATTAAATAAATAATTTTCTTAATTATTTTATATGAAAATAACTTCTTAAGTTTCATATTCTCCATAGAATATAAAAACTTTACAAGCAATAATGATAAAAGTAAAAAGTAATTTGTAAATGCATGTTTAAATTAATGATAAAATAAAGTAATAAGTAGTAGTAATAATAAAGTAGTAAAAAATAAAGTAATTTGTAAACAAGTTTAAAAATATAATAAAACAATTTTTTCATGCTAATGTATGATCATTTATAACATGCATAATTCTACAATATTTTTACAGAATTTTATATCAAAATTTCTCTTGAATTATTCAAGAGTATTTATTAGCCTCTTCAAATACCAGTAAATAATACAGTTCTAGTTACAAGGTGAGCATATCTTTTAGTAATTGATTAATACCACTGAGACATTAATTTCATTTTTCAAAATTGATATTGTGAAAATTAATATTAATTTTTAGTAAAGCAATTACTTACCAAGTTGTAATGCACACTCGGTGAATCAAACCACAAGCAAATATAGCAACCAGAATACTTATTAAAACTGCAAGAAATCAAAGAATAATTAGAAAAATATTTAAACAAAGATATCATGTTTATTTAAAACTAGTCATTTAATGTAATAAATTAGATCCTTGCTTTAAGTAGAAGAAGCAGAACAATCTGAAACAAAATCATAAATTTAATATTTTATTGTAATTCAAATGATACGGTAACTAACAGGAAAAAAAAAATCTAAAGAATTTATAGAATGTATAAAGAAAATGATTTCTAAATTTACAGCATATACTTTTTTGGATCAGTGTGATTTTTAGCTGTGAATTGTAAAATTAGAAAAAAATCAGTTCACCTTAAAATACAAATATCTTTTAGATTTCCATCTCTTCATAATAACAAATATCATATATGGAGAAAAATTTGTCAATTCCTCACATAATTCTTTCATTACCCATTAAGAAATACTGTAGTATTAAGGGGGATTATCATATAAATATGAAATATGCAGCAATATTTCCTGAATAATTTTTTAAATGCCAATAGAAGCAGTTTTGAGAGGTGCTTAATACCACTAAATTGGACTGAATCATCAAATGGATAATTGTTCACAAATAGTTTGATTTGATTACTTTATATTTGTTCAAAATAACATCTGACAAGAAAATAACACTGTGAAATAAAATTATGAAAAATATTTTCTTGCTGCTTAATAAGCATTTCATTCATGGCCATCAATCTGCTCAAGGTTTGTCATTATTAGAGACAGAAACATTCTTCTATCCTCTTAAAAAATGTTTTGATGCAGATATGAATAATTCTATAAATATTTTACAATGGGATATGTATTAGGATACACAATATCAAATTAGATACTGATCAAGTGGCATCAATTTCTTTAACATGAAAAAAAAAGTATAAATTTCTTTTAATAGAAAATAAGAACATATGATCCAGAATTTCATAAAATATGAAATTAATAAATTTTCAAAATAACACTAATTTTGAATATTTTTAAAAAATACTCTTCTCATGATCATTAATTGTGTATAATTTATATCAAAAATATAATGCTAAAAATACATAATCATAATATACTAAAAAGAATTCAAATTAATGTATATATGAAATGTCAATTTACCTTCTGGAAACAATTTTGTTTGAAAGCCTTTTCCAAATACATAAGTCTCAATGTTACCAATAGCCTTTTTTTTTCATTAAGGATAAAAAAAATAGTTATAAATTAAATTCATACATATTATTGTCACATACCATTAAAATCTTATTGAAATTAGTGTATCATTCTTAAAAACATTTCCAGAAATCAAATGTGTGAATTAATTAAACCATGTATAAACACAGCAAGATAGGGGGGGGGGGAGAAGGAAGCAATATTTTATCCTCAAAGACAGAAGAGCTTAGTTTTTCATTCAAAATTCAAGAGTAATTTTAAAGTTACAAGAAATAAAATGGGGGGAAAATTTAAATAAATTATAATGTTTATAAAGTGAACAATGCAAAAATGATGATTATATCAACTTGTTTGACACTCTTTTTTGGCTATCTAATTATATAACATTTTGAATTAGTATTTTTAAAAAATATTCCGTTTATCTGAGAATTTAAAAAGACATCTAAGATGTTTCACAATGATAACATGACTTTTGCTTCATCAGTGAATTACAATTAGTTTTTATCAGCAAATTCAATAACAAGAAGAAAAAAAAGTGTCATAAATAAATCAGAGTGACTCGACATTATAAATAAAAGGATAATTCAACTTGAAATATTAAAAAACAAATGAGTAAAGTTATTGTCAAAGACTTGCAGAATCAAAAGTTAAACAGAGAAAATAAAATATGCTATTATGAGTTGTATTATGTTAAACCACTTAACATTTGAATAAATAATTAACTAAACATTTGAGATGATTAGATTGAATCAGAGTTCTAAAGATACAACACATATCAAAGGTTTCATTTTCAGTAATGCATCAAATAAGTGTATTGAAGATTTGGTCAAGAATCTGAATAGTTTTGAATATGTTTATTTTATTTTATTTTAAAGTGCAATATCAATTAAAAGTTGCAAATAAGAAAACTACTGCTCCTTGGACTTTAACACATGGTAAACAACAAACTATACAATTATGATACAATAATAAATAATTAAGGCTCAAAATTCCTGAACATGCAAGTTTTGCGATTAAAAATAAACTCAATCAAACAAAGATAAACTATTCAACTGGTCTTTAACAGATCCCAAACAACAATTTTTAAAGAAAAATTGTTGCTTAAGCAATAAACCAATTTCTGTTTTGAAAATGTTCAGATGTATTGATCCAGTTAAATATCATCAGAACACTTTAAATGCTTATGGATTCTAATCAATGTTTACATAAAATAATCTGTTCTGTGAATGACATTTTTATCTTATAAGTTCAAAAAAAAATCTATGCATTTGTGATATAGGGACAAATCTATTATATTGATAATAGAGTGTGAACACAAATAATTTTAAAAAACAACAGGAAAAATAACCTATAATACTTGAGAAACTAATAATTATTCAACTATTAAACTTCTGTATGTGAAAAGTATAGTATTTTTAATTGTAGGGCATAGTATTGTATTAAAAAAACAACCTTATTATTTTCCTCATATAAATTAACACAGTAATATTAAGATATATATAATACAGAATATCATACAAAATGAAAAATACTCAAAATACTAAAAAATATCTTTCATTATTATAAGGATACAGTCAAGGCAAACATAAACAGGAAAGAACCAAGAAATCCACCAAGAACTGTCATCAATTGAGTTGATGCTAACTGCCAACGGTACACTTGCATAGCAGAAAACAACACCACAAACAAAGATGTAGACAATAAACAGGATGTGCCACTTTCGAATGCTAAGAAAATGAAATAACAATAAGATTTAACCAATAAAAAAGTAAAAATTTTAATGAAATACTATGCATATATATTTTAAAATGTAAAACATATAATATACATAAAGAGAAAATTATATAGAAGAATATTTTTAAAAATTTGCTTTGATAGAGAAATTTCAATCACAACAATATTCATTTATTTAATTTTTATAATGTAAAGAAATAACAGCTTAGTAAACAAATAACTTAAAAAATTTCAATTTTTTCTTGCTTATCTAACATTTTTGATGTTATATAAAATATTGCAATCTTAATTTGGAATTTTATAATATTAATTATTCCACAATATGTAAAACACTCTCAAGGTAAAGTTTCAATTAAAATGTTGATAAAGAAATTGAAATGTTCTAGGTTTACATCAAATAAATAACTGAATACAAGTTTTATAGATATGTTTATTCATAAAAAAAAGATATATTTATCATATAGTTCATAACAAAAAGTATTGCAAATGATTATTTTGTACCATAACTGCAAATTATAGCATAAGCAGTAGTTTTTCTACAAATAATTAAAACATGAATCTTATCAATATCTTTAAATATGGCCATAAAGGCAGCAGTATTACTTGTGGTCTTCAACTTCCAAATTCTTAAATGCATATTTTTTAGTAAATTTTTTAAGTATTTTGCTACAAGAATTTTAGGTATGTGAAAACAAAACATTGGTCTTATTTTCCATTAAATATTGATAAAGCTCATTTATAAAATTTTAAATTTGAAGATACAGGAAAAAATAAACAATTTTTGAGCAAACAATTTTTTTTAATCCTCGAAAGCAAACACCATTTTTTTAAATCCTCGATATTACCGATTCTACTTGAATTTTAATACAGAGAAATTATACGAGTCCATGTACTATGTATATACATTCATTACCTGATGATAAAATTATATGACAAATACAAAAATTGATAATTCATCAAGTATAATAAATAAAATAAAAAAGGTAAGCGCTTGGAAATTAGCAATCTAAATATAAAAATATAGAAAGATAAGCAAAAAAGTATACGATCCTTTCGGAGAAAATATTACACTTACAATACACATAAATAAAATGACCTTACCCATGATTAAGTAGTTACAAATGAATCAGAAAAGAAATATACTCTACTTATTGTAACAGCACAACAGAAAATTATAAATCTAGTTAATAACTTTCTACATAACATTCATAAAAAACAGCTTTGAGCCGGTAGTCAACGTCACACAAACATCAACAGAATACAGAAAAATAAAAACCAGATTTTTATCGCGCAGAGAACTGATGCCAAAAAGTTTTCAGAAACTCTTCGAAGTATAAAATATTTGTGGAATTTCAATATAATATTTACATTTTTTTGGAGATATTAAATTGCCGAATACAATATGTTTCTCTCTTTTTATGTTTAATACTCCCGATTTTTATGGATTATTTCTGGTATCTGATGTCATTTATAACAAGAACGATTCTATGCACAAATTATTGACTGTAACCGAATCTTTTTTTTGGCTGATTATTTATCAGCTGCATTTTTTTTTCTCTTATTGGCCGATTGTTTATCAGCTTCATTTTTTTTTTCATTTTTTATTGGCTGATTATTTATTAGCTTTGATTTTATTTATTTCTGGTAGAGGGCGCTACAACAGTTGTATGAAGGTTTTTTGCGTATCACGTCATCGGGTCACCAATGTTGCTGTTGGCGATAGGCGAGGATCGAACTCGCAACCTTTGGGTTCGTAGCCGAGTAACAAGACCACTAGACAAAAGAAATTTCTCATGTCTCGTAGCTGTTATCTGGCTTATAAAGAGTCACCACAAATGCCTATTCAGTCATAGAAATTCAAAAAGTGTGAAACAGCCACTTTTATAATAACAAAAATAAAGCAAAGGAATCAGTATCTCGTGTTCTTGAATTTCTGTCTGTTGTAAAATAGAAGCAGAATTTGAAATTATGGAAGTTATCGTGTTATATCATTTCAAATTAAAGAATTATTGACTGTCACGGTTTGACATCGAATCAGATAATATTCTTATTCAGATACTTTCATTAAATACTCTACTTTGGATTTCTTGGATGAAAGGGCATTTGTTTATGGCGTAAATATAAAACTCAAAGCCATTCTCAAAAGTAAAACCACTCTCAAAGGAAACCTCTTTAATACACAAACAAAAACAATTTTCAAACAAAAAAGAGATAATATCAACATAGACAGTCAAAACTTTAGCAGCGCTCACACTTTTTAGTGACAACATTAGGAACTAAATTGTAACAAAATTAGTAAATATTCACGTGATAAAGGCTCTCAAACATCTGACGCATTTGTTTCATTCTTGGTGTAATGTTTCCTACGTTGAAGATTTAATTTTAAGCATGGCAAATCTATTCAACATTTTATTTAACGATGTAAATTAGCATTTGAATTTTTTTTTATTGTCATGGCTTGAGAAGAATATAAAAAATAAAATATTTTGTTTTATTTCAATTGCTTTAGATGTTAAATTGAATCCCAAATCTCAGTTTTTCAAATAACTACAGTTTTCACTTTGTTTTGCAGCATTTTTATTGATACGTAAACTTGTCTTGTTTAAAAGTAACTGAAGCACTGCTTCAATTACTTGGTTGAAACCTCACTGCTGTCTGAGATGGTACACTACTCTGCAAGTTTCTTAAGATGTGTGATTCTTCATTAACTGGACGGTAGATTTAACGTTGAAAAGGCGCACATAAACTGTAAATCTTCTATAAAAGTAAATTTTTTTTGTCAAGACTTTTCAAATATCTGACACTGCCATTAAGTCACCGTAGCCTTCTAAAGAATTTAATGCAGCTGAATTTCGGTCTCTTTTAAAAGCCGTACGAAACTTACTTTGGAAAGGAATTCGTAAAAAAAGAAGCTATCTTAACTTCCACAGCAGCAGGAAATCAGGTCTTAGTCATACATGGAGGATATTTAAGGTAATAAAGTTTCATACCGGGAAACTAAATTTTACACACCGGAGAAAAGATTGCGATGATTTAATTCGAGATGGAAGAGTTGATACTCAGTTTATTCCAATTTAATTCATAATTAAGTGATCAATTCAAAAAATAAAATAACTCATAGTCAAATAAATTTAGCTATTTAAAGAAAATAAAAATAAATTCCTTGAAAGGTCGACTGTATAGTTTCTTTTCAAAAAAAATAATGATAAAACATGCAAAAAAAAAAGTCATAGATCGTCAAAGAAACAATTGAATGTCGATTTTTAATAAAAAATAACTAATCTTTTTAACATCTACTTTGATGAAACTTTATCTATTAAACTATTTATAGACAAGAAACAAAGTTTTTAAAACTAAAAATTTCAGCAAACTCCATTAATTTAGAACAATATCTTCCGATGATAATAAATTAATATTTTTGATTATACTAATAATTATATGTATTATTTGAATACTTGTTTTGTATTCAAATAACTCTTTAAAAAACATTAAACATTTTCATTTATTAATTTTCGATTGTTGCAATATTTGTTATGAAATAGCGTAGAAAATGAAGGTTAGCATATGTCAGTGTAACCTGCAGCATATTTTAAAAGTCTCCTAATAAATAAATACTTCAAGATATTCTATTCAAGATATCCAAATTCAAGATCCAATTCAAGATATTTCCAATAATTTTTAAAAACTAAGTTTTTGCTTCAGAAATATAAAAAATGTATTTTGGTATTACCACAAAATTAAGACATTTACATGTGTGACTTTTTTGAGGAGGGTGGTTTTTATTTACTAAGGAAACATTACAATGTCTTTCAGATAATCGGGTAAAAAGTAATTTTAAAGTAAAGGTAAAAGTACGGAAAGTTTGCAAAATAATCTTAGTATTGGACTTAAGAATACTAGTATAATTTATAGACATGGCAATGTCTAATAAAAAACATTCTATTAAATTCAATCTTATTTTGAAATTAAATAAGCCAGTTGGAGTGATTTTCCCAAAACTTCATCGTTATGCTATAATAAGGGAGTTATCCCTATCCCTATTCCCACATAAAATTGCGAATCTTGGATAAAGGCTTGTATCTTTAATATGACATTCGCAAAGAACGGTTATGAAATATAAATCTTTGTCGTAAATTTAGTGTTTTTACTGAATTTATCGTGTGATTTTCGACGATTTTTTTAGAAGGATTACTTCACAGCATGCGGTTAATAGAAACCGAAAATCAAATTTGTGTTTTAGACTAATTTTTTCCCCAATCCATTGAAAAGAAAATTTAATACAAAACTACAATTGTAGTCACAAATTCAGAGAGCAAATAGAGTTTACATATTTGTGAAAATAATATTTCTAATATAGGGAACAACAGACGGTCAACCCCTTGACTGATTTGGTTCCGAATATGATAGATTATACATAAGATTTTAAACCTATGTACCAAATTTTAGCCATCCAGCTTTATTCCTTTTATCATGTTAATTTATATTCGAACAGCTGTACAGATAGACTATATCTGAATGGATTTCGATCAAAATTTGATAGAAAAAAACATTTGGTGTAAATACCATGAACCAAATTTCATTTGTTGATCTCTAAGCGCTATTAAGTAATCGCTTTCCGGGACAGAGAAACTTTGTACCAATTTTTTTTTTCTCTTGTACTCATTGAGGTTTAAAACGGAGAGATTCGTCAAAATATCGAGTCAAATTTTTTAAAGATTGTAATACTTAATCTTTATTTCGTTAATGAGAAAATAAAAAAAAAATTAAAAAATAAATAAAAACTTTATTGTTGTGGTTTTGTTAGTGTTAGCTATTTGTTTATTACTAGTGTTTAAAACCTGATTATCTACCTACCACTGCTTTTGCCATACACAAAAATTGTTATGAATAATAATGTTCTATATTATTCAATGCGATTTCTCATCCTGAGTGTTGAAAGAAATTATAAAGTAATGAGCATATATATATATATCTAATCTCTTTCTTTGTGATTTTATTAAAATTTTATGTTATTAATATAAATATTTTTACCAGACAATTATTGATAGATGTGTTTATGAGAATATATTTTCTAAAATTAAGTCACATTTCTTAGAATGCATGCAGAAGTTTTCTCTTAATATCTCATCTTTCTTATTTCATACCATATCGTTTAGATTATTACAGCACATATAAATTTCATAACATTATATAGAAATAAACAAATATTAAAAGTAAAGAATCTTTTTAATAAAGCAATATCATTTTAAATCTTTGCTTATTTTTGTATAATGCTTTTGAAATGGCTAACATAATTTGAAGAGGAGTAATGATTTTGTGCCAATCTTCCTGGTATACTTTAGGTAGCAAAACATATACTGATATAAACCTTTAAATAAAGTATTTTTTAGATTTTATATTCAAAAAAACACCTCAAATAATCATAAAAATACATTTCTTCTTGCCCTTTTTTTATTGGTTCTTTTATAATATATAACTAAGTAATGTTTGATTTAAAGTAAACACTTTTTTTTTTCATTTAATATATTATATATTTACATATTATTAAAATTATTTTACTGTCAGAAAAGGAGAAAGCACAAGATTTATCACTTTTAATACATTTTTTAAAAAAATAATCTTTATTATAATAATCATAAAGATGAATGTATGTGTGTTGACTCTCCACAGGCCACATCATTTGACCTACAGTGTCAAATTTGGGACATAATTGAAATTAAATGCAACCAATATCCTGACAAACCAGCCATGTCGGCAAAGACATCTAATAAAGTTGATAATTTCAAATTCTATCATGATTTTTTTTTTAATGGCTATATTTCTATACTAAACTTAGATGAATAAAATCACAGCTTTTGGCATTTATACTTTATTTAGATGTGCTTGATTTGACAATGATCAAATTCTGATTAATATATAGAGTTCTAAAACATCATCATAAGATCCTATGATTTACTAATTTTATCAGCAAATAAAAATATTAAAAAGTATTTTTATTAATAAAAACTAACATTTTCATTTCAAATCATAAAATCTCAGATTATATATCAGTAAATATTTATATTGCAATCATAAGCATTAATAGGTCAAAGAAAACTCCAAAGGCATTGAGTTGACTATAACTATTGAATAAATAAAAGGTATTTTAAGTTACAGAAATCCTTTTCTTGCAATTGTAATTCTAAAAAATATCATGTTTCATATTTTATTTCATAGATACATGTTAAGAATTACATTTTCCTAGATTTAGTTTTTTTGTGAGCCTATTAGTTTTAGGTTTTTTTTTTTTTTTTTTTTTTTGTAGCCTATTAATTTGAGCTTTTGTTAACATGATAGCAAAAAATTGAAAGATCATTTTTTTTTCTTCATACAAGCATAACACATTTTTGCATGTTATATGTCTTGTGTGCATATGTATGTATACAAACATATTATTGAAACACATGTTTAAATTATTTAAAAACTCACAGAAAATTGAAAACAATTATTTTTTGTTATTGTAATATTCAAAGGTTATTGCCAAAAACAAAGATAACAATAACAACAAAAAAACATGTAGAAATAAGATAAAGAAAGTGCATAAGGCTTTTAAGTTGGCTGTTAATTAATAACAAGAAAATGTAACAATTTTAATAAAAAATAACATTTTCAATTCCTATAAGAGGATTATTTCAGATGCAAATGAACACCACTTTAATTGAATTTTCATTTCCTATTACACAAATTTACAGTACATTTCAGCTTACATTAAATAAAGCTTCCTACATTTAAAAAGGTTCTTGGACATTCATGAAAATTAGTTCTCCATTCCAATTTCAATGCAGAATTGATTACTTCAGCTGAATATAAAATACTTAAAAGGAACTTTCCTAAAAGTTAAAAGCTTAAGAGAAAGCTAGAAAATATCTAGACAGTCACTTAAACCTAACCATTGGGAATGATATTCCTTTATTAGAAAACAAAATAAATAAAATGGGATTTTTAATAATGCAAGCAACAACATGAATACTTAACAATTTTTTCAACCTTTCAAGCACATAAAAAAGCACACACTTCAATATCTAGAATCATACCATAATCTTATAATTTATAATACAGATTCAAATTCCATATACTTACTAGGAAGTTGGGTACTCCATTCTCACATCAATGCTACACTGATAATTCACATTTGATTGTTACTGAAACTGAAATAAACAAGGAATTTTCCTAAAAGTTAAGAGCTTACGTGAAAGCCAGAAAATTTCTAGACAATCATCTAACCCATTTGGAATTCTATTAATTTAAAGTTATTTAAAGTTTAAAATATTAATGGTGTACAGTCCAATTCCCATTTTTTTTTACATACTTAAAGAAATGTAGTGAGTATACAATGCTGAAAATGTGTATTCAAAACAAAACTAGTATTTTAAAAATTTATGTCTGCAGTGATTTGTACAAACATTAATGCTCTAAAAGCAACTATATCAAAATTTTCAATCAATGATAAATTATTTAATTTTTGATACACATAGTAACTAATATAGACACCACAATTAAAATCATCTATTTGTTTTACATGAGGTGGAAAAGCAATCTCACAGTGGATACAGGGGGATGGAAAAACAAATATGTAACAAAATTTTTGCTTTCTGATGACTGATCAAGGAAAGGGAAAAAAAAAAAGAGCTAGGAACATGTAGATGGTTCCAAGCATAGCTGAATTTATAATATTCTACTTAAAAAATGATATATTAAACAAAATTTAAGTTATCATTAATATGAAATAACATTAAACTATATTCTAGGTAATATTTACCAAGAATCTAATATGGATTATTAATACGTCTACAAAGTACAAATCTTAGAGACACAGAAATAAAATAAAAATTCGAACTCATAATACTATTAATAATGGTCAAGCCTAACTGGACATTTCAGAAAAAGTCCATCCTCAATCAGAGAAACATTAATTCTTTAAATGAATAAATAAATCTACACCTAAGTGAAATATTATGATAATATGAAAATCATGGTACAATTCACTACATAATTTAATTTCAATGATTTTTATATAATTATTTAATTTTCCAGATACAGAAATGTAGGAAAAACATGTTACAAAATGCTCACATAATGATTTTAACACTGTATCATAATTATCTGCCTACTGTCTCTCTTTAAATTAATCTTATTAATTATCTCTTTATTTTTATTTTTTTAATAATTACTTGCATTTTCTATTAGGTTACTTCCTTATTTGATTTATGAATCAGTTATCTTTCTTCATTAGCAATACTGAAACACTTTTTAATGAATATTGGAAATACTAATATAAAAGTTGACATATCTGTCACAGAAGTGTAATAAGTATGGATACCTTCCTACACTCTTACACGATACTATAAATGCATTAATCATCAAAATGACCATAAGATAAGTTTAAATATCAGTAACTGAAAATGATTAATACTAATTACAACATTCAGAAAATATTCAAGTATATGGATTAGAATATTTACTTAAACTCATGTAATCTTATCAATCAGATAAGAGTCAATATCTTTTCGATCAAATAAAAATTCAGTTCCCACCAATAATCCAATGATTATTGCTATATTTTATAGCATTTTATGTGAAAAGCAGTAATTGATATAACAGAGAAGACTGATACACAAACAAAAACAATTTTCAATCAAACGAAAAAGAGATAATATCAACATAGACAGTCAAACTGTAGCAGCGCTCACACTTTTTAGTGACAACATTAGGAACTAAATCATAACAAAATTCGTAAATATTCACGTGATATAGGCTCTAAAACATCTGACGCATTTGTTTCATTCTTGGTGTAATGTTTCTTACGTTGAAGATTTAATTTTAAGCATGGCAAATCTATTCAGCATTTTATTTAACGATGTAAATTAGCATTTGAATTTTTTTTTATTGTCATGGCTTGAGAAGAATATAAAAAATAAAATATTTTGTTTTTATTTCAATTGCTTTAGATGTTAAATTGAATCCCAAATCTCAGTTTTTCAAATAACTATAGTTTTCACTTTGTTTTGCAGCATTTTTATTGATACGTAAACTTGTCTTGTTTAAAAGTAACTGAAGCACTGCTTCAGTTACTTTTCAATCAATTCATGTGACGTAAAAGTCACATGTCATGTACCTCTTGAGCATGGCATTTAAGTTTCATCCTCACCGGTTTCGTCGAGCAGTCTGCCATTAACGTTCTCCGCCGAGTATGAAGCGGATTTTTTGTTTACATTTGAAGTTCCAATTTTTGAATCATTTTCTTTCCTCTTATTATGTGTTAACTGAGGAAATATTGGTGTGCTGATGGATGCATGCTTTAATGCGAAACACAAGAGTGACTGTCATGATAAAATGTTTTCTTATTTTCCTTTCAACAATCCTGACGTAGGTTGATAGCTTTGATATAGATTGTTTCAAGCCTTCGAAGTCGGTGATATGCTCCGATCATTTTGAAGAATTCATTTAGTGTGTGTCCATTTATTAAATAGAGCTGTTCCAGTAATTTGTTAGAGAAACTCTTCGAAGAAAAAGAAATCGGTAAGCGATTTGCCATCAAAAACAATCAAACAAAATCGTGAGTGCATTTCTAATTTACTTTATTCACATTTGTTGAAATTTCTGATAATTTTGAATATGCTTAGAAGGTTTTCAAATGTTTACATGAATATTACATTGCATTTTTCTACAAAATTTTATCTAAATTTATTTAACGTTAGTAAACAAATTCCTGTTGCAAAAATAACAACTGCTATAATGCTAAACTTAGGTGGAAGTGAATAAATTTCTTAAAGATTTATTTAGTAAGTGAATCCTTTACCAATTACTGAAAATCCAATTTTCTTATTGACTGTTATATATATATAATTGATGTATTTTATTAAAAGTGTTCTTAATTTGATAAATTGAATGCTATATATAAGAAATATATATATATATATATATATATTAAGTTTTGAAAACACATGTCATTTAGTTAAGTATATAAATGCAAGAGAATTGATTACTAAGCAAAATTATATGAATTCTGATTTCAGTGGAATGTACTCTGCTTCTTCCCAGACTATTACTTTTTCTGAAATAATCGACAGGATCAGTAATTTGCAAAATGAGCTACAAGAACTTCAGGATTCTGTAAGAAAGAAAGAGATTCATTCCAGAAAATATTGGACTCTTATTTTTTTTTTTTTTTTTTTACTATTTCTTTAACATATCAATCTTGAATTATAAAATTCTGTAAAAGCATAAAAGTATTTCTTTCAACTACTGTTTACATCCTATTTTAATTCTCTCTCTCTCTCTCTATATATATATATATATTTATCATGACCTTATTCTTGTTTATTAAATTTACTGTATTATATGTTTTTGTTTTATTTTATGATATTCATTCAATGTAATTTTTATCAATGTAACTTTAGCATTAAAAAAAATTCATAAATGTTCCGCTTTAAAAGTATATTGTTCAACATTATGTTTTTATTGGTGATAAAAAAAATGTTGTTCAGTATCTAGGATGTTTCTGTTGAATAAAACTGATTTCATCATTTACATTGACATTCTTGTAATACTGTGTTTATATAATTTCTAAGTGTCTGGAAAAATAAATGTTGATAAATAGTAAATAGTTTTTATGAATTAGTAAGTGCATTAAAATATCCATTTGATCCTTTTTTTTCCAAATAATTATCATATATATATATATAGTTTTGTAATGTGTAAATAAAAATTATGAAAATGTGATTTTGTTTGTTTTCCTTTAATGATTTCTACAAATTAAAATGAAACAACTGATTCATAAGTTGCATAGATTTTTAAAAAAAAGGTATATATGCCTTTTATATTTCATAATTTGAAATTGTAAACATAATTTATTCAGTATATACTAATTTGAGTTTTATGTTCGTTCCTCAGAGCAAACTGAAAATATCAAAATCTCAATATTTATAAAAGTAATTACATAAGAAAAAAAATATAATATTTTTATTAGTAAGCTTTAAAATATTAACTTATCTAAGACTAATAATTATTTTTAAAAAGAACTAACTGGGGGAACTATATTCATAAGATTCAACATTCAATAATATTTAAATATGTAAAAAAGAACATATGTAATTTTTCAAAAAACACTGCCATAGTCATTTGTCAAAATGTATCCTTTGGATAAAAAAGGAAAGAATATAGCGGCACCAAACGAATTAAAAAGCGATGTTAATTAATTATGCAAAACAATATTTCCATTGAAAATACTAATTAAAATTTTAAAATAAGAAGTAAAATTACATAACTACGAAAATTTGGATTAAATAATTCAAAATAATATCTTTTAAAAAAAAAATCAGAAGTTTTTAATAATTGATCGGCTAGCGTAATATTTACTAAACGATGGTTTCATCAACGTTATCGGCAGACATCATGACATGCGCAGAACGGTTGGAAATTGAGCAGAAGTGGTTTGTTTGGTACATGACACGTGACCGTGAATTGACCCCATTACTTGGTTGAAACCTCACTGCTGTCTGAGATGGTACACTACTCTGCAAGTTTCTTAAGATGTTTGATTCTTCATTAACTGGACGGTAGATTTAACGTTGAAAAGGCGCACATAAACTGTAAATCTTCTATAAAAGTAAATTTTTTTGTCAAGACTTTTCAAATATCTGACACTGCCATTAAGTCACCGTAGCCTTCTAAAGAATTTAATGCAGCTGAATTTCGGTCTCTTTTAAAAGCCGTACGAAACTTACTTTGGAAAGGAATTCGTAAAAAAAGAAGCTATCTTAACTTCCACAGCAGCAGGAAATCAGGTCTTAGTTATACATGGAGGATATTTAAGGAAATAAAGTTTCATACCTGGAGACTAAATTTTACACACCGGAGAAAAGATTGCGATGATTTAATTCGAGATGGAAATGTTGATACTCAGTTTATTCCAATTTAATTCATAATCAAGTGATTAATTCAAAAAATAAAATAACTCATAGTCAAATAAATTTAGCTATTTAAAGAAAATAAAAATAAATTCCTTGAATGGTCGACTGTATAGTTTCTTTTCAAAAAAAATAATGATAAAACATGCAAAAAAAAGTCATAGATCGTCAAAGAAACAATTGAATGTCGATTTTTAATCAAAAATAACTACTCTTTTTAACATCTACTTTGATAAAACTTTATCTGTTAAACTATTTATAGACAAGAAACAAAGTTTTTAAAACTAAAAATTTCAGCAAACTGCATTAATTTAGAACAATAACTTCCGATGATAATAAATTAATATTTTTGATTATACTAATAATTATATGTATTATTTGAATACTTGTTTTGTATTCAAATAACTCTTTAAAAAACATTAAACATTTTCATTTATTAATTTTATATTGTTGCAATATTTGTTATGAAATAGCGTAGAAAATAAAGATAAGCATATGGCAGTGTAACCTGCAACATATTTTAAAACTCTCCAAATAAATAAATACTTCAAGATTTTTTATTTTTCCAATAATTTTTAAAAACCAAGTTTTTGCTTCAGAAATATAAAAAATGTATTTTTGTATTACCATAAAATTAGGACATTTACATGTGTTACTTTTTTGAGGAGGGCGGTTTTTATTTACTGAGGAAACATTACAATGTCTTTCAGATAATCGGGTAAAAAGTAATTTTAAAGTAAAGGTAAAAGTACGGAAAGTTTGCAAAATAATCTTAGTATTGGACTTAAGAATACTAGTATAATAAAAAACATTCTATTAAATTCAATCTTATTTTGAAATTAAATAAGCTAGTTGGAGTGGTTTTCCCAAAACTTCATCGTTAATCTTTAATAAGGGCGTCATCCCTTAAAAAAAATTTATAAAAGTGTTGCTAAAATATGAGTAGAAAAAAGGCAAATAAAAAAATCTCCTCTTAAGGTCACTGAGAAAAAAAATTAGAAAAATAACTGAATTAAGAAGCAGAATCATACATGAGAAAACTGAACGAGTCTCCGGTGATCTGTTCTCATGTCTATCCATGACGCATCTAATCTCTCAATTCAAAGTTACTTGTCTCTTCGTCTAAATATATTTTTTATTAAAGTGCACCCATATATAAATGTAATAGGTGTATTAATTACGCCGATTCCTGAGCATGTTTGCAAGAATTCGTCCGAATAGAGTATTTCGTTTTATTCAGTTAATTTATTTATGTAGTGATATTAAATAAATTATTGAAATTTATAAAGATCTTATTATACTATCACTGAAAAAAAAGCAAATGAAAATATAAACTTCTTTAAACGTTACAGAGAAAAACATAATAAATAGAAAATGGGACCAAATTCCGAAGCGGGATCGAACCTCAGTCAACTTGAGAGACACTCCGGTTGTCTGCCCTAATTTTTATCAATGACGTGTCTAGGCTCTCAATTTAAAGTCACATGTTTCTTCTTCTAAATATATTATATATTAAAGAGCATTCCTTTTCAAAAGCACTGTGCATACTGAATGCGAAGATCACTGCGAATGTCGCCAAGAAATTTTTTGAGTATCGTATTTTATTCATTTCCTTTCTTTTATTTCTGAATGGATACTAAATATATTATTGAAATTTATAAAAGGCTTTCTAAACTATCACTAGACAGAAAGCAAATGAAAAAATTAGTTTCTTTAAAAGTTCTAAAAAAAATTTAGAAAAAGTTATTGAATTAAGAAGCGTGATCGAACCTCATACAACTGAATTGCAATCCAGTGCTGTAGTTTATACAACTGAATATCCCTGTATAAAAGCTTTATGTATATTAAATGCGAATATCACTGCGCATGTCTGCAAGAATTTGTTTCAATATTGTGTTTTCTTCCATTCATTTATTTTATATCTGAAAGAATGTTAAATAAATTATTGAAATTTATAAAAAGTCTTGCTAAAATATCGCTGGAAAAACGTAAACAAAAAATAACCTTCTTTAAATGTTACCACTATATAGAATCGGGAAAAGGCTTTTTCCAAACTGCAGTCCTAACGCTTTGAACAGCTCAACATATTAGCATAATAAGAATGTAGAGATTTTTTTTAACTATATTCCTCCGTCATAAATTTAATAGGGTCCGTCTACTTCGAGTTCCCTTTTCAAAAATGTTTCAAACCAAAAGGATAATCAAATTACAATTACACCAGTGGTAAACTGGCTAATTTGATTGCTTACTGATGGTGAATGGGTCTTGTATACAAGACAGCACGCCTCCCATAATACAAGGGGGAAAACAGATACTTTATTTTATTTTAAATACCCTTTTAGCATAAAATACTCAACAATACTTTTATGATATCTTCATAATATTGGTCAGTATTTAGAATATCGAAGAACATCGTAGAGATTTCGCATAATATTTTTTGCTGGTTACATATGTTTGAATACTTATTTTTAGCACTCTGATGTGAACCTTCATTTTAAGTATTTGGTCCAGTCAGCTAACGTCCGGCTTTACGAGTACGAGAAGTAAAAAAGTTATTGACTAGCTACAAAATACTCCTCTTGTAAAAACTGCAGCAATGAAACAAAAAGTGACATCACATCTTATTCTCCCTTGGGATGTCTTCTGGGAGCAATAAATCTGAGTAAACATGATATACTCATGAATTCCAAACTACATATACATCTTTTTTAACACCGTTGCCAATCGCAACAAAACAAAAGCTGAAACATAGACAATATTAATAGATATAGAGAATCAAGGCGACATCCTTCCACCTAAGTTAACATTTTACATTAAAACTTTAACTTACACATAGTTGCAAGAAAGATATATAAAATTAACAAAATTAAAATTGTTCACAAGTCCAGTCTTTTAGGTATTTTGACCGTACGACCTGTTCTAGTCTTTTGAAACTGTGGCTCAAAGCTTACATCACACACATTGTTAGAGCCAGACTCTTTACAAGTTTCCAACTTCTTAGTTGAAAAGTTCTCAACAATAAGATCATCATTAGAGAATTCTAGTGGATACAGTCTCTGAGTCGGTCTTAGTAATTCTCCATTTGCCGTTTTAAGTCTCACAAGTCTTGTTACTCCATCTTGACCTGGAATAATCTCTATTATTTTTCCCAGTGGCCAATTCAGTCGCTTGGTGTTGTCACTTCCTATCAATACAACATCACCGATATTCACTTTCACTGATCTTGTCTTATCCGATTTTTGAATAAGTGCTCCTAGATATTCGGATCTAAATCTTTTTCAAAGATCCTTTTGTAAGTTTTCTCTGTATTTGACTCGTTTATTCAGACTTCAGTGTCCAATATCATCAAGATCAGGAACACCACCTGTTGTGAAATAGAGATGGACTTAAAGGCATCAAAGTAACATCATTTTCAGTAACATAGGTCAATGGACGGGAGTTGATCACTGTTTCACAGTCGCAGAGAATGGCGATCATTTCTTCGGAAGTTAAAGAAGCTGTTCCTAGTACTCGCCTCAGTAAACTCTTGAGAATACCTATCAATCTCCCCCACCAACCTCCCCACCATGAGGCAGTTGGTGGATTAAACTTCCATTGAATTGGTGATATAGATGTATCATCAATAATCTGCTTCCAGTTTAGATCTCGTAGCGCATTTGAAGCTCCTACAAAGTTAGTTCCGTTGTCACAGTAAATTATTTTACTTCTTCCTCTGCGGGATATAAATCTTCTAAGGGCTAGTAAAAAACTCTCAGTAGACATGGACTCAACCAATTCTTGATGCACTACCCTGTATACAGCGCAGGTGAATAAGCAAATCCAGGATTTGGTGTTAACTTTTAAGATCACTGGACCAGCAAAATCAATGCCACAAATTTCAAACACAGCCGCTTGTCGGAGTCTGTCGTTTGGAGGGGTTGCTGTGCAAACTTGCACGCTTTTTGCAGAAAATCTTCTACATACGGTGCACTTATTAATCAGAGATCTCACCGTTTTTCGAGCATTAAGAAGTCAAAATCTCTCTCGAAGAATATTTATTAAAATTTGGGTACCAGCATGTGAATTTTTCTCGTGATAATATCGTATTAATCTCTTGATCACCTCATGATCGGACGGAAGAATAGCTGGAGTTTTAAACTCTTCTGAATCCTGTCGGAAGGTAAGTTTCGTTTTCAGTCTGAGGATTCCACTCTGATCCTTAAATACTCCTAAAGTTTTTAATTTATTATCTCTCTCGTCTACAAAGCAATCCTCTTGAACCATTTTGATTAATAATTTCTCGGCGTCAAAAATTTCATCAAAATCAAGGTCTTCATGTCTTTTCTTAATTTTTTCAGCTCAACAATTAAAGGTAAACCGTAGAATCCAGGCAATTAGATGAACTATTTTCTGGTATTTCGAAAAATATTTGTAATACCAGTCTTCCTTAGGAACAAAACTTGTAGAAATCAAACTTCTTGTCACAGATGAAACTATGGTCTTTTTCTTTTCCCGAACAATCTCGTTTTCATTTGAGCTTAGATTTCCTTTTGGCCAATCCTCTTTAGGCAAGTAAAGCCAACTTGGTCCTAACCACCAGTTAGATTTCAATAAAGTTTGAGCTGAACAACCTCTACTCGGGAGATCAGCAGGATTCATGGAACCAGGGATATGTCTCCAAGAACTTTTATTTGTTAACGCTCTAATTTCCTTCACTCTATTCGGGACAAAGACATTCCAGGCTTCTTCTCTCATAATCCATGTCAAGACAGTCGAAGAATCAGTCCAGAAGTAAATTTCTTCACTCTGTATCTCTGACAAAATAGAAGTTGAAAGTCTTGCTGAGACAGTAGCTGCAAGTAACTTAAGTCTAGAGATAGTAATCCCTTCCATTCCTTTTGGTGAAACTCTACTCCTGGCTTGTATAAGTTGTACTTTAACTGAATCACAAGTCTGTATTCGGATGAAAGCAGCGACAGCATAAGCATGCTTACTAGCATCACAGAAAATATGTACTGAAATATCTCCACTTGCAATCTCTGAACCAAAATATCTTGGAAAACGGATTTTCTCTAAACAGTCAATATCTTTTAGCCATTTTAAAAATGTATTTTTTGTAATTTTATCAACTTCTTCATCCCATGTTATTTTCTGCTTCCACGTTTCTTGAAGCAATAATTTAGGAATTAGGATGACAGGGCAACATATACCAAGAGGATCAAACAATCTATGAGTTGTAGATAAGATTGATCGCTTAGTTACCTTTTCAAAGCATAATTCTTTTACACTTGCAGTATTAATTCGTAGAGTGTCAGATTTTTTATTCGTTACCAGGCCGAGCACATTTGTATCGGCAGAAGTATCAGCATTGACATCACTGAACTCCCACCCTCTAAGCTCGAATTTTTTCTCGGCTATTACCTCAGTCGAAACGTTAATAAAATGATGTAGTTCTTTTTCATTTTTAACGCAACTAACACAATTGTCGACATAAAAACTATGCGCAAGTTTTTGAATGACATCTTTTGGATACGAAGATTCTCCAGTTCCTATTTTTTCCAAAACAGTTTGTAAATGAAGCTGAATAGTAGAATTTAGAAGAAAAGGGCTACTCGATACACCAAAAACTACACGGCAATGTCTGTACTCTTTCAGCTGACCATCATTACCAATCCACAGAAACCTCAAGTAATCTCTATCCGTGGGTGAAACACCTATTTGTAGAAAGGCTTTTCGGATGTCAGCAATAACACCGATCTTCTCTTTTCGAAGTCGGGTTAAAATACTCGGAATCTGCTCTATTAGATTCGGCCCCTTCTCAAGACAATCATTAAGACTAGGAAATCCCTTTGCCTTGGCCGAAGCGTCAAAGACAGGCCGGATTTTTGTAGTGCTATTCTCCTTGATAACTTCTCGATGAGGCAGATAATGTACTGAAGCCTGATCATTTTTGGCAACTTCCTCAATTACTCCCTCCTCAAGCCATTCCCTAAAAACATTCTCATAAGCTTCATAATTAGACTCGGTTTTAAGACGTTTAACAGTCTTGTTCAGTCTTCCCTTTGCTAAATCAAAATAACCTGGGAGTGGTGGATGATCTTCCAACCAAGGCAAATCTACTTCAAAACGATCATCTACCAAATGAACTGTATTTAGAAAATGCATTCGAGCAGCTTCTTGTAACTCGATCTGGCTTTTCTTCACAGATGGGTCAGTTATGCCAAGAGTATCCAAGGACCATAAGTCTGTTATTGTCTCTGCTGTAGATAACATGGACTTAACTAATAAAGATGAACATTCACTTCTCGCAGTATCAGTTATTCGTCCCATTACAGACCGCCCAAGTTTTGTTTCAATTGCTACTAGTCCACAAGACATTTCACGATAACCTCCTGTCATGAGCTTCCCAGCTACATCAGCTCCGATAAGGATTTCAATAGGATCTTCACAATTATCCACAGTATTTACATTATAAGCAGCTAACTCCTTCACGCAAAACTCATTCATAGTAGGTGGCGCAGTTTTACAAATAATTTGTTGACTAAGAACTTTAAAATTACAATTATAATTCTCATAACACTCGATAAATACAAAGTATATACATCATGTTTACATACCCCAGTATGCTTGCCACCAAATAGGGAGTGCTGCAAATATTCACAGCTGGTAGGCTCATAGCTCATTTCTTCAGCTGTAGCTCGTAGTAAATATGACCGCTGTAAACCAGTATCGATAATAGCTCTTGCTGCACGTTTTTTCCCGTTGCCTCTAATTATAACTTTGAATGTCTGCAGGACTACGTTTGGATTGGTAGACAAGTTGGAAAGAGCTTGATCCATTTCAGAACTACTATCAGTTCTCTTATCAACTTCAAGCGATTCTTTGTCTTTAGACTCAGATGTCGGATTCATTTTTCTACACAGAAGAATGTGGTGTTTTTTGCCACAACACAAACAACTAGCTCTGACATTACAATTTCTGACAGAATGTCCAGTTTTTAAGCATAAAAAGCAATTATGAGATTGTTGAACAATTGCCTCTCTTTGCTTCAAGGGCATTTTCCTTACTTTAAAACAATCTCCAGAATAGTGTGCATTAGAACAAAATATGCACTGTTTTGACACTTGCGACGAAGTCAAAAGATCAGTTGCACTAGGTGCCTCATAAAACTTTACATTCCTAGTTTTATTTTCATTCATTTTTTTATCACCAGAAAATTTATTATATTTCACTTCTGCTTTCGGTTTAGAAGCGTTGAAACTTCTAGAAGCAAGAAGAATGCGTTCTTCTGATTCAACCTCATCTTGTAAAAATTCTAAAATAAATTCTAAATCACTTTTTTCTATTTTAGTTGAATTTCGATCAGAATCATTCGTGTTCGTTTCACGAACTCTACGATGAGCCAATCGATAACGCTCCCAAGCAATCAAAGTTTCTTCGGGTAGCGATGACTCAACTAGAGGAAATAACATAGCAGCATATTTCTCCCTAATAACTCCTAATAGTTCAAGTGAACGTAGTTTACTCTCGAGTTGATCAAACAACTTTCTTAATGAATTTTTTGAACAGTTCTGTTTTTGAAAAACTAATGCTAGTAAATCTCTAACGTATACTTGAATTAATAATTCTTCTCTGCCAAAACGCAATTTTAATTGTTTTAAAGCTGTTTCATAGCTATTACCATCTGGAGGAAAACTCTTAATTAATTCTTCGGCAGGACTACCTCGTTCCATTGCTTGAGTTAGATATGAAAATTTATTGTGAGAATCGATATTAATGTCCTCATCAATTTTTTGAAACTGTCCCCAAAAATATAACCAATTGCGTACATTACCTTCAAAAGTAGGTAATTTTATTTTTGGATAATTTAATAAGGTACCAATATTAAAACTTTCATTTTTAGAGGATAACTGTTCAATCACAAATGATTCTAACTTTTGTTTTAAAGATCTCCAGCGATCAATGTAAGTTTCCGACTTATCTACTTCTCTCTCGATTTCAGTATCGTAAGTCTTCTCGAATACAACAACTGTTTAAATTTTTCTTCACATGCCATCATTAATAAAGCTTTCTCCTCAATTAGCTTTAATTTATTGATTTTATCGGCACAACTCAGTTGATTTTCTGCCTTGTCAAAGGAATTGCATGCTATAGTAAACAGTCTTCTCAGTTGCTTCCTATCTTTCAAAACAGTTTCCATAATGAAATAAATGCTGAAATGTTTCGTACTTCTCTTAAAAAGCAACCGAGTCCTGTCGCGGACGCCAGATGTCACGGTTTGACATCGAATCAGATAATATTCTTATTCAGAAACTTTCATTAAATACTCTGCTTTGGATTTCTTGGATGATTTCTTGGCATTTGTTTATGGCGTAACTATAAAACTCAAAGCCATTCTCAAAAGTGAAACACAACCTCTTTTAATGAATTTCAAACTACATATACATCTTTTTTAACACCGTTGCCAATCGGAACAAAACAAAAGCTGAAACATAGACAATATTAATAGATATAGAGAATCAACGCGACATTGACTGTTGAAAATGTAAGTCGTATTTCGAAATCAAATTTGCTATAATTAATTGAAAATGTTGATATTGAAAAAAAAAGAAACTTTAAATTGCGTAATTAAAGTCGCGATAGTCCGACGCCGATATTAGAATGATTTTATTTTTTGCGCCAGTATTAAAAATTTCTTGAGAACTTCTGCATAAAGGATGCTAATAAATTTCCAATATTTGATGCTAGCTAATGGTAAAAGCTTTTATTTAGAGAGTGATTCAAATTTTTTTCTACAACTGCCAATAATAATTATCGACACTAGTTATCAAGAATCGCTATATAGAATAACAGATGCTTGCAGAATGTTTTGAAAAGCTGTGGCTGAAAAGAAAACTGTGACAGTTTTAATTCTGTATAAGAATTCTTTTTGAAATTTCAAGAAAATTTCTTTGTTCTATATTTGGCTGCTTTAGGCTTTCATTCTGTTTAATAAATTCACTCGTGCAATTTTGTGAGTAAAGAATAAGTATCAATTAAAAGTCAAGCATTATTATTGTTATTTTTTAATGGGAAGATTGTTTAGTAATTAAGTTTTCTGTTTCATCAGAGAAATTATAGTAAACTGTCAACTAGCATTTATAAATATTATTACATTTATAAATGTATATATTGCTGCATTGAAAAGAATCAGTTGACTCTCCATAGCCGAATGGTCATAGAACTGATCTCATAATCATGGGATTGTGTGTTCGAATCCCGTGATTCACAGTTTGTGTAAATATTTAATTAATTGATTTTATGTTTCTCTTTATTTCATGTTACAGAAGATTCTGGACTTTCTTTAGTTTACTAGACAAGTGTTCTGGACTTTTCTTACTGCCTCCAGAAAAGTGTTCTGGAACTTTCCCTGCTAGTATTAAAGCAGAAGAGTTGTCAGTCACTGTGTTCAGAGTTCAGTTAATAAATTGGTTTAGCTTTACTTCTTGTGTGTGTCATTGAGTTCCATCAAAGTAAGTTATATGGAGCTGATTGGGAGCATTTCAGTTTAGTAAAATGAATTGCACTAAATTAATAACTCTTGCTCTGCTTGGTAGATATATAATCTGATAGGTTTCAGAAATGCAAGTTAATATTTTAAAATTTAGTAATATATGTATTAAATTGTCGTTTACTAATGTATTAATTACATATCATTAACGGGCATATACAAATTTGTGTAATAATCAATACAGTCGCTCGAAAAAATATATGAGCACCGTAACAGTATGAAAAATTTTTCAAAAATGGAAAACGACAATTTTTGGGTTATAATAAATAATTTAATAAAGATGTGGTTTGATAAATAATTTAAATGACTTGAAAGAATGGTGTGGGTTACAATAAATAATTTATTTAATAAAGATGAGTTGTAATACATTAAGCCATTATTTTTAATATTTTGAGTTGATTTAAGCCATTATTTTTAATAAAGATGAGTTATAATAAATAATGATGACTTTTTAAAAGAATGGTATTATATTCTTAAACATGAATTACATTTTTTAAATGAAATGTCTTTGTCCAATAATGATGACTTTTTAAAAGAATTGTATAATATTCTTAAACACGAGTTACATTTTTTAAATGAAATGTCCTTGTCCAATAATGATGACTTTTTAAAAGAATTGTATAATATTCTTAAACACGAGTTACATTTTTTAAATGAAATGTCCTTGTCCAATAATGATAAGAGTTCCTAGGGTTATTTGGTATTATATTCTTAAACATTAAATGAAATGTTTCAAATTGCCCTTATCCAATAATGATAAGAATTCCTAGAGTTATTTAGTATTATATTCTTAAACATGAGTTACATTTTTTAAATGAAATGTTTCAAATTGTCCAATAATGATGACTTTTTAAAAGAATGGTATTATATCCTAGGGTTATTTTTTGGAAGCCATTCAAAGAAATAAATAAATTTTATTTACATTAAAACAAATAGAGCAATTATATATATTAGAAACTAACCATTTAAATAATTTAAAATGAAATGTTTCAAATTGCCCTTGTCCAAGATTGGTCATTTAGAGAACCCAAAAAAAATAACCCTAGGAACCCTTCCGAAGAAGAGTTCCTAGGGTTATTTTTTTTGGAAAAAAAACAAAGCCATTCAAATAAATAAATAAATAAATTTTATTTACATTTAAACAAATATACAAGTTTTTTTTTATAGGGGACAAAGTCTTTTCAAATTTAATGGACAATTGTTTTCTTCGTTAAAAATGCTAGTTCTTATTGGCACACAATACACATCTTTCTTTTTTATAGTCAAATTTAAAAGTTGGCCTTCCTCCTCATTATCCGGAGGAAGTAATATTGTAGGAGGAGGTAATATGCATTGATTACTTATATTAAAATTCCAAAAATTATCCTGAGGATTTAATACTGCTGCTGGAGAGTCGTGAGAAGGAGACAATACTGCTGCTGGAGAGTCGTGAGAAGGAGACAATACTGCTGCTGGAGAGTCGTGAGAAGGAGACAATACTGCTGCTGGAGAGTCGTGAGAAGGAGGCAATACTGCTGCTGGAGAGTCGTTGAACAAGTCCCTCCCAAATATCTCCAAGAAATTGTTTATCTCCTCTCTTTCTAAACTAAAGTCCATTTCGGGCACAGGTGCAGGCTCCACAAAGGTTTGATGCACAGGTGCAGGCTCCACAAAGGTCTCGGGCACAGGTGCAGGCTCCACAAAGGTTTGATGCACAGGTGCAGGCTCCACAAAGGTTTGATGCACAGGTGCAGGCTCCACAAAGGTGGTTTTGAGTTTCTTATTTGGCGGTTCACACTCGTGGGCAGGTGTTGGAGGTGGTAGATTATACACTTGGAGTGTAAACTCCTTGTGTGTTTTAAAGCTCTGGTAATGTTTCACCAGATCCCACTCCATAATGTCGACAGCAAACAAAGTTTTTTGTACCGTTAGGATGAGGTACATTGTTCCAGGAGGCACGACGTATGTAGAGTTTGGTTTGAGTACATACCTGTCGTACAGAAACTGGTCAATTTCACAGAAACTTCTCCGTGTTATGCAGGGTTTTGCCTTGCACTGAAGGCTCTTGGCAGGCAAGTGGTAAATCATGATGGGCGCATCGGACGTCTGGTATACGTGGCCTTCCGCCTGTGCCACATTTCTTAATCCAAACGAGAAATGTTGTTTTACCAGCATTATATTGTCCATTTTGAACCCCAGGCGTTGATCTGAAGTCTTTTTTGCATTGATGGGGTTCCTCTTTAGCTTCATTGTTGTTTTTTTCCAGCTCACTTTCCGGGGCTCAAAAAAGTTCACTTTTTTGGACTCTAGCACGGCCCGCTTGAAATTGTCGACGTACAGTCCTTTCTTCGTCCAGTCAGGTATCGGATGTTGAAATATCCTCAGAGTGCTCAGATCCATATATGATATGAACGCCTCCACTCTATCTTGCACCATGAGGCTCTCGAAGGGTTCCCATTTTCCAGGATGGGCTACGGACACCAAGGCTGACGATTTTGTTGCGGGAAACACGTCCATGCTGACTGCTAAGCTGATGACTGGTACCGACTGCTTGGCGTGCATCCCTTTTTATACTCAACCTACCCGGAAGTTATAACCAGTTATAACCGGTTTCCTACCCAGTACATGGTATCACAGTCGCCAAGGACAAACCAAACACGTTTTGGAGGATTATGGCATTTCACGATTAAATCTCCAGGTTCAGGAAATGTTCGAAATTTGCAAAATTGTATCATTGGAGGAGACTCGTGGGTGGTAGAGGATCCAACATCAGACTCGTGGGTAGTAGTGGGTGCAGCATCAGACTCGGGGATGGTAGAGGGTCCAACATCGGACTCGGGGGTAGTAGAGGGTTCAACATCGGACTCGGGGATGGTAGTAGAGGGTCCAACATCAGATTCAGAGACGGTAGAGGGTCCAGCATCAGATTCAGAGATGGTAGAGGGTCCAGCATCGGACTCGGGGGTGGTAGTAGAGGGTCCAGCATCAGAGTTCCTCTTTGAATCTTGTCGAGTTTCTGTTGACAATCTTTTTTGTGGTAAGAGACTCTTTTGTACCTCTAATCGGTACAATTGCAAATCTGTTATAAAATGTTTAATCCAGTCAGTGACAATGATGGCATTTTCACCTGGTTCTTCCACACATATAAGCAGGGGTGATTTTCCAACAGTCGTCACAAATTTCCTCATGCCATATTTATAAGCAAAGCCATCAAATAGACATTTTACAAATAATTGAGCCATTTCCGGGTTTTCTGCAGCGATCAAATTTTGAGCCACTTGAAAGTTGACGACATGGGTGTTGAGGGTCTGAGGAGGGATGGTGAAACCTTTCAAAGGCAATATTTCATGTGCTTGAACTGCTAGGAATTTAAATTGATTTTTGTAACTGCATGGTTTTTTCTTCTTCAACAGCTGTGCAATGTCCAAAAGTCGAAACATCATCTGCCCACTTTCGCTAATGAGTACGGCCACCGGAGGAAGATAGGGAGTTAAAGCGATTTGAAACCACATAATGATATAGTTTTGAAAGACTGCAATATTAGGGTGAAGTTATATTCACTCAAAAGTTGAAAAAAAAAAAAAAAAAAAAAAAAAAAAAAAAAAAAAAAAAAAAAAAAAAATGGTGTTTAGATTTGTTATAATTACTTTTACATTATTAACATTAGTTTACAGATATACATATAATTACTTTTACATTAGATTACAGTTTATTTCTTATACTTTTACATTATCCAAAGTTGGTTTATTCAATATTCTAAAATTAACATTACCCCCTCACAAAGCTAGTCTATTCAAATTTTCCCAAAGCTGGTCTATTGCTAAAATTAACTTTAGAATTACAATTTTTGATAAAGTCTCTCTTCAAGGTTGGCACACTCTTGAACCCAAAAAAATGGGAGAGAGCCGATACGACTCGCATCGTATCGACTCTCTCCCATTTTTTTGGAGGCATTCAGAGGACATTCATGAACGATGCCAAGCATACCCGCAGAGGTTCTTTCTACACATTGGACAAGACAAGTTCTCTCTCATCCACATTTCTAAACATTCTCCATGAAAGTTGTGCCCGCATGAAGTTGTTATTTTTCTATGCAGAGGCTCCGTGCATATCGGACAATCTCCGAAACAACTTTCTGGCCCTGGGGAAGAGTAGATGGACTCTATGGTTAGTTCCCCCAATCTGGTCCATTTGTCCATTTCACTCATATGCTTATCGTAATTGCAATAGAGTGTCATGGCAAATTCCATCAGACGGGGGATCCCTTCTGTCTTCCACAAAAACCATTGCAGTCCATCCTTTTTCCGTGCAAACGATTTCAACTCCTCGCTGATGATAGGTACCAACTTCAGATCAATAGTTGGTACCATCTCTTTTGCAAGCTTCACCATCTCTTCCCTGTAGGCCTCACCCACATGAACCTCTGCTGGCTCCGGCAACTGTTCCAGCACTGCTCGCAGCAATTGTGTGTATAAAGAGAGAGACATTTTGCTAGAAATGAAGTGAGACAGTCGCACGAGCTTTTATATATACTGTGAGTTGGCGCATGCTCAGTGTGATCCCTTTTGAATAATATCTGCACAAAGCTCCAAGGCTGGTTCAGTGAGGAATGGGATCCATTTTTATTCTATAAAAATTCTCAATACCTCGTACTACCGCCAGCCAACGATGACATTTCTTTTTGCAATACAGGCACTTTTCAATTTTCTTTCGGCTGTTTAAAATAAAAGTTTGATGCTTTAATTTTAAACTGCCAAAGAATTTTTTGTAGTACCGTTTTGTTTTCAAGTCTGCAAAGAAGAGATGCGTACCATGGGTCTGTGCCAATGTCTTTCTCAAGCGCTTAGGGTGCAGCTTATCGGACGAATGGGAGACATGTCCATCTGTCAAAGTGTATCCCTTTTCATCAATGCATAGAACCATCATAGTCATTTGATGCTTATACTCTTGAGTATGAGCCGGCTTCAGCACTTGGTTGGTCTTAGCAGATGGCTCCGGAATAGGAGAGAGAGGAGGTGGAACGACGAGCATAGGTAGATCCAACAGCATGGTTGATTTCAATGTTAAACTCTTGAAACAAGTAGTGCTGTGATGAAAGTGTCTTCAGAAATATATATACATGAAAAGACAACACACAACAACTAAAAAAAAAAAAAAAAAAAAAAAAAAAAAAAAAAAAAAAAAAAATTTTTTTTTTTTTTTTTTTTTTTTTTTTTTTTTTTTTTTTTTACTTTCTTCTTCTTCTTCTTCTTTACACACTAACGTTAAACAAAAATTTTCTTGCCCCGCTGAAGGTACATACTTTAACTGTTTAACATGGCATGTTTAACAGAGACAAAGAGTCATGAATATCATGGATCAATGATGTGGAATGCATTCAATTGGAATTTTTCTAATGAAATTCAGTCCACAAACAGCCACCCATCTCACACAATTCCTTTTACAGGTGGGGCAATCTCCAGCATCATTATTCAATACAATGACCGATATGTCATTGGTTTTGTTTACCAGTCTCCAACGAACTTGGGTCGCCGTATCCGTCACGTATAAGGTTGTTATCTTCATATCGGCCACATGTTGCAATAGCTTCCTCTCAAAATCTGGATCATTTTCTACGACGTAGGAAGTGATACCATTCGTCAGACAATACGATTGGTTCCGGAAGCATAATACTCCCATAGCATGTCGGTGATGGTATTGTTGAATAGATCTCCAAGGAGAAATACGAGTCATTCCTCGCCGACGTCGGCACTGGAAAAATGGTCTTTTTCGCATGGGAGGGACCTTGGTGGACAGCGGCACAGCATTAGGAGATGACATGACCTCAGTGGAAGACGGCACAACATCAGGGGTAACATCGTCCAATTCTCCATCGGAAAGGGTAACAGTCAGAATGAGTTCGTCAGACATGGTTGAGAATAGAGCAGTTAGAACACACTACCAATTTAAAGCCGACAGAAAATATTTTCTTGAAACTATTTCAGAGAACACAGAACAAAGTAAAAAAAAAAAAAAAAAAAAAAAAAAAAAAAAAAAAAAAACGTGTTTTTTTTTTTTTTTTTTTTTTTTTTTTTTTTTTTTTTTTTTTACTTTGTTCTGTGTTCTCTAAAATAGTTTCAAGAAAATATTTTTTCCTATTCATGTTTTAATGTCGTATCCAATAATGGTTATATGAAACAAACGAAATATCTATAGGTAATTAATTGAAATATTTCCATTCTTGGTCCTCTCAAGAGAATATTTATTCCTCGCATCCAATAATGGTTATATGAAACAAACGAAATCGGTATAGAGAATCATTTTCTCCTCGCATCCAATAATGGTTATATGAAACAAACGAAATCGCTATAGGTCTCTTCTCAAGAGATTCATTTTTGTTGTTTTAACTGGTTCTGTCACGTGACTGAACAGTATAAATATCGCTCCAGTCGAAGCGAGAGCTCACTTTGCCTCGTGTACCCTACTGTTACTGATGGCTCTTGAATACTTACAAGCTGTGCGATACGTCGCCCATGTGCATATGTTCAATTTCAACGGTTTAATACATCTCCCGGTGGAGATTGGAATTGCTGAAGTTCTTGAAGACGGACAGATGGAAAGCCAGCGCCAGACCCTGCTCCTGACCATTCATCACAGTAACTACATGACGAGGCAAGACAGGAGAGTCAACCGAGTAGCGAGTGCAAATAGCTCCACGCTGCCGGTTGATTTCCAGGGAGAGATGACAATGGAGGAGGCGCATCGACGGGTCCGGCAATTTGTGGGCCAGGAACTGGTGGCTGTCAAGGGAGAGGAGGCCAAGAAATATTTTAAGTGTATTGGCCTCCCAAGAGTCATAGAAATAAAAACACAGATTGCCGGAGACTGCCCTAAGGTGAGAGAGCTAAAGTCCACCACTGGTGAGAACCACCACTTTGCACATTTGATCCTCGGGCGGTGCAGCAGAGTAATTGCAGTGGGATACGCTGAATTTTTGGAATCGAGAAGAAAAGAGGAAAGAAAATTAGCCTGCGACGACTGGAGTAAAGCCTGCGACGACTGGATGAAAGACCCGGGAGAGTACATTCCCCCACCTGTGCCGGCATCTACTTCTCCACCCGTGCTGGTATTTGTACTTAAATATTAGATTTAATAAATTTGTTTGATGTGTAAACCCATGTGTCGTTATTTATTCCAAAAAAATGGGAGAGAGTCGATACGATTTGAGTCGTATCGGCTCTCTCCCATTTTTTTGGATTGAAGAGTATGCCAACCTTGAAGAGAGACTTTATCAGAAATTGGAATAATCCTCATTTATTTTTAGGTCGAAAATATTTTCATGCTTGGAGAATAATTTTTGTCATTGTTTTCTATATTTTAAAAAAAACTAGATTTCCAAATTTTTTAATATGATGTTATCTTTCTATATTTTTATAAAAAAAACTAGGTCAAGGTCATTTAAATATTTAAACGATTTTTTTACATTTCAAAAGATTTGGATACTATTTCCAAATCTTTTGCTATGCAAAAAAACCTTTTCATTTCCCCAATTTAAATACATTCTTTTTATATTTTTAAAAAAAAAACTAGGTCAAGGTCATTTAAATATTTAAACGGTTTTTTCACATTTCAAAAGATTTGGATACTACTTCCAAATCTTTTGCTATGTAAAGAAACCTTTTCATTCTCCAATTTAAATACTCAAAGATCCACCAACGCATTTCCCCAAAACATATCAAAGACCCCCTAAAAGATATAAAAATGTTTCACCCCAAAAGATATAACAAATGTTTCACCCCCCAAAAGACATGCAAATGTTTCACCCCCAAAAGATATAAAACGAATTTCCCCCCTAAATATATAAAAATGTTTCACCCCCAAAAGACATAAAGATGTTTCACCCCCAAAAGACATAAAACGCATTTCCCCCCAAAAATACTTAAAGACCCCCAAAAGACATAAAAATATTTCACCCCCAAAAGACATAAAACGCATTTCCCCCCAAAAATACTTAAAGACCCCCAAAAGACATAAAAATATTTCACCCCCAAAAGACATAAAAATATTTCACCCCCAAAAGATATAAAAATATTTCACACCCAAAAGGCATAAAGATGTTTCACCCCCAAAAGACATAAACGCATTTCCCCCCAAAAGACATAAAGATGTTTCACCCCCAAAAATACTCAAAGACCCCCAAAAGACATACAAATGTTTCACCCCCAAAAGATATAAAGACCCCCAAAAAACATAAAAATATTTCACCCCCAAAAAAGCATAAAAATATTTCACCCCCAAAAAGCATAAAGATGTTTCACCCCCAAAAAGCATAAAGATGTTTCACCCCCAAAAGACATAAAAATATTTAACTCCCCCAAAAAACACAAAGATTCGCAAAAAGCAAAGTAAATATCACATACATTACAAAATAACCATTTCAATCTATATAAATTTGATTAACAATATAAATAAAATTTTATTTTTATGTTACTATGCCCACCCTCCCTCCACGCATAGTAACATTACCTTTTTTTATTTTATAACCATGAATAACCTTTTTTTCATTTATAACCATGAATAACCTGATTAACAATATAAATAAAATTTTATTTTTATGTTACTATGCCCACCCTCCCTCCACGCATAGTAACATTACCTTTTTTTTATTTTATAACCATGAATAACCTTTTTTTCATTTATAACCATGCATAACCTTTTACCTTTTGTAACCATGAATAACTTTTTTTGCATGCATAACCTTTTACCTTTTATAACCATGAATAACCTTTTTTTTCATTTATAACCTTTCATGTTACTATGCCCACCCTCCTTGCATAGTAACATTACCTTTTTTACTCCATGACCTTTTTTTACTCCAAAACACTTTTACCTCCATGTCCAAAACATATTAATCTAATTGGCTTAGTTGCATTTAATTTGCTTAGTTGAATTTGATTCTTTGTTTTAGTAATTACATTTTTCTTTAACATTTAGAATTGCTTTGGGACATGCGAAAGTAAACAATCTTTAACCTAAACTTACAACTACATATACATTTATTTATTTATATGATAGTTATACTGAAACACCAATTTGATATTTTTATTGATACACATTCATAATTATTTAATTGGATATGTTTATTAAAATAAATTTCCCTTAGACCTTTGATTAGAACATGCAAAGCAGACACTAGAACATACAAAGCAGACATGCAAAGCGGACATGCAAAGCGGACATGCAAAGCAGCCATGCATCTTAAATCTAAACTTACAACTAGATATTTAAACAGATATAAAAAAAATATTTAATGTCATGTCATTAAAATTTACTTAAACTAATATAAAAAATATTTAAAATGAGATTATCTAAACGTACAACTAGATATTTAAACTGATATTATTTACTTAAAAATTGTTTAAACTAACAACTAGATATTGAAGCCGATAAATGGAATCATTTAAACTTACAACTAGATATAAAAAATATTTAAATTGAGAGCCATTCAATTTAATTTGCTTAAACTCATCTAAAACTAAAATATGATCTAATTAAACTGGCTCCACTAAATAGAAAAAAATATTTAAAAGGATGAGAGGAAATATATCCTAAATGATTTGCTTATCACTTGATGAAGGTAAAATTTAAAGTTAATTTCATTTATTTAAATTTATCACCTGATGAAGGTAAAATTTAAAGTTAATTTCATTTATTTAAATTTATCACCTGATGAAGGGAAAATTTAAAGTTAATTTCATTAAGGGCAGAATTTTATTTTCAGAAACCTGTGAATCCACTGGGGTTCCCTCCATGGATGATCGTAATCATACATTCACCGAACCGAGGCTCGATGGGAGGTAAGGCCAATGTGGATTCGACTGCATACACAGCCAATCATCTATAGAGCGAGCGGTTGCTGAGCTATCATATCAGCCGGACAACGTCATCTACTATAGGAACCTCAGTCATATAATACTGAGGGGGTCTCATCAATAAAATTCTGTAAACAGCATGTTCTTTTTTTTTTCAGAAACCTGTGAATCCACTGGGGTTCCCTCCATGGATGATCGTAATCATACATTCACCGAACCGAGGCTCGATGGGAGGTAAGGCCAATTGTGGATTCGACTGCATACACAGCCAATCATCTATAGAGCGAGCGGTTGCTGAGCTATCATATCAGCCGGACAACGTCATCTACTATAGGAACCTCAGTCATATAATACTGAGGGGGTCTCGTCAATAAAAAGAAAATGCCGCTGGGAAAGGACAAAAGTCTACTCTAACCAGCGGGGAAAGCTCATTGAGCCAAAATCCCGTCAGTGCATAGCAAGTACCTAGTTTTTATTCTCTCTCGAAAATATTTTTCAATACTCCCACTGACACACAAACACTAAAAAAAAAAAAAAAAAAAAAAAAAAAAAAAAAAAAAAAAAACGTTTTTTTTTTTTTTTTTTTTTTTTTTTTTTTTTTTTTTTTTTTTTAAGTGTTAGTAGTGTTGACAAGAAACACACAAAGAGTTTTTGGAAACAAACTTTGTTTATTCATACACATCATTCTATTTCAATTACATTGTTCTGTGTCGACGCCTCTTCTCTCCAAATTTATGATTCAACAGTCTCTTTACCTTGACTTTTTCCTTTTCCAATTGCTTCTTTCGAGCTTCCATCATATCTATTTCCACCTGAAGGTAGTTTCTTCTATGACGGAGCACCCTCTTTTCCCAAATGCGGGTCTCTTTCCATCCTCGGGGGTAGGAAGGCATCTCATAAAAATGGGCCAGAAGGAAGAGTCTCCAACAATCGGTGGCGTGTTCGATCGTGTATTCATGCTCTCCAAAGCAGAACGGGCATCGATTCTCCACACCGTGCACCTGATGAACGTGGTGCAGGTAGAAATCCTTAAAAAACATGAGTTGCTGACACCGGGAACACATCACGGGCGTCCAATCGTATTGAGTGTTGTACGAATCCATGTCTTCCAGCAAAGTGAAGAGTACAGCGACTCGGGCCGGCCTTTTATACTCTCCCGAAACTATTTTCTAAACCGGTTCCAAGCATGAAAATATTTTCATGACATAAAAATTATTTCATTCATTACGTCCAAGCATGAAGATTATCGTAAAGATTATTTCATGAATCGCGTCCAAGAATGAAGATTATCGTAAAGATTATTTCATTAATTATGTCCATATTTTTATTAATTATGAATTCACATAACCATTATTGGATTCTTTTTGCTCTTAAAATGTTTCTTTACCCAAAATTTATGCTACACATCACATGTAAATTTTGTACCTGTGCAAATAATGACATTTTCCTGCAGAGATTCTTCATTTACCTTTTCATCTTTCACAGAATTCATAGCGATGCGACATTCACACTCAAACGGCTGACTGGTATTCAGCATAATTAAATCTTCACATGCAATTTTGGACAAGGGACAATAATCCCAATGAAGTCCACGGTTCAAGACGTTATTCACCAACGTTTTCTCACGTAAAAAGTAACGCGTGGGATGTGAAAGATGAAACTTGCAACTGCAATCTTTCTTGTCTGGATAAACACAGGAGGATAAATGCCACCCACAGTCAGATATCAAACAGGGGTTGACTCCACAACCCAATTGGGTGGATCTTATATCAAACTCCAATACTTTTGAAAGGGTGTTTAACCGATACCACAACTGGTATTTGTCAGCCTGGGACATGTCACGAATGGCATCGTGAACGGTTTTGTCAGCATTATCTATAAAATTCTCGACATTCATGGCTGTTTATCTCTTTGTTAAACATGCCATGTTAAAAGTAAAAGTATGTACCCTCAGCGGGGCAAGAAAATTTTTGTTTCACGTTAGTGTAAAGAAGAAGAAGAAGAGAAAGTAAAAAAAAAAAAAAAAAAAAAAAAAAAAAAAAAAAAAAACGGTTTTTTTTTTTTTTTTTTTTTTTTTTTTTTTTTTTTTTTTTTTTTTACTCTCTTCTTCTTCTTCTTCTTCTTTACACTAACAAGAAAGAAAAATTTTCTTACCCCGCTGAGGGTACATACTTTTAATGTTTAACATTATGGACGATTTATTACAATTACTTGAACCTTTGCCTAAACCTGAGCCAAGTATAACCATTGACACCATTGACAACTGGTTGCTGAGCGTAAGTTTTGTAGATCAGCAGAAAAAACGCCGACAAAAGAAACGGAAACATGGTAGTTTATTTTCTCAGGCTTTGGCTGCTCGGGCCAAGCCGCCAGAATTCTTTTCACAAGCCAATCTCATCCGTCATCAACTCATTTCCGATTATCTATCTCGTCAAGCTGAAAATTATCGGGTACTCCACGCATTAAGCAACATCAATCCAATTTAGAATTTCATCATCACGCACATTCCATATTGTCAGATCAGAAGTAGAGGCATCAATCCAATTTCATCAGAAATCCGTCACGCACACATTCCATATTGTCACTGAGAGTCAGATTTGTTCTCAATTTCTCACATTCCTTTTGCAATTCCTCGTAAGCCTCTTTCAAGTCCAAGTTTTCCTTTTTGCATTCCAAGTATGCAATCTCAGACTTTAAACACTTTATCCTATGTTCCATTTCGAGTTCTTCACTATCGACATATCGGTTCTTTTGCAAAAACTGCTCCTTGCAATAGATGGCATGGATGGTGTTGTACGATCTCTTTCCCATACAATACGGGCATCGTTGGATATGTAATCCGTGCACGCGATAAACGTGATGCGTATAAAAGTCTTTAAACCACATGAGTTTGTCACAAGTTGGACACGTTACGGGCAAGTAATCGTCAGACATGATGAGTAACAGTACGTGCTGTAGAACGTTCACTAATAGTTTGTAAAAGTGAAACTGAAAAGACAAGTACAAGAGTAAAGTTAAGAAGAGAAAGAAAAGAGTAAAAAAAAAAAAAAAAAAAAAAAAAAAAAAAAAAAAAAAAAAAAAAACTTTTTTTTTTTTTTTTTTTTTTTTTTTTTTTTTTTTTACTTCTTCTTCTTCTTCTTTACACTAACGTGAATCAAAAATTTCTTGCCGCGCTGAGGGTACATACTTTTACTTTTAACATTGCATAATTTAACATGACCACTTTCAGACAAACATTCTCCTTCTGAAGATGTTTGCTGGTGGCATAACAACCGTTTCATCTCCAAAATAATGCTTCTCACATTCCTTTTCCAATTTCTCGGGCAACGTGTAATCCTTGCAACCGTTTTGGGTCATGAACCCAAATGGGATTGTCAGAAGTTGGATAGTTACAGGTTATCAATTGAAGAATGGAATCAAAAATATTATGCAAAATATTATGCAAAGAGCAGGAAAAAATATCTGAACAAAATAATTAATATCACTTTCCCCCCTAATGCATCCTTTAAATATGCTAATTCCCCTAATCTAGTTCATGCGTCCATCTGGCATATATGTCGATTGTATTAGGAAATACAGTTCCATAGCAAATTCAGTCAGATAGGGCACATGTTCACACCATTCATTCTTTGAGTAGCACTCGTTGAATATGGACCGTGTCTCTTGTGCAGATGACGATAACAAATTTTGTTATCGTTTTGTCTTTGTATTTGCATAATATTTTTGATTCCATTCTTCAATTGATAACCTGTAAACGATAACAAAATTTGTTATCGTTTTGTCTTTGTATTTGCATAATATTTTGCATAATATTTTTGATTCCATTCTTCAATTGATAACCTGTAACTATCCAACTTCTGACAATCCCATTTGGGTTCATGACCCAAAACGGTTGCAAGGATTACACGTTGCCCGAGAAATTGGAAAAGGAATGTGAGAAGCATTATTTTGGAGATGAAACGGTTGTTATGCCACCAGCAAACATCTTCAGAAGGAGAATGTTTGTCTGAAAGTGGTCATGTTAAATTATGCAATGTTAAAAGTAAAAGTATGTACCCTCAGCGCGGCAAGAAATTTTTGATTCACGTTAGTGTAAAGAAGAAGAAGAAGAAGTAAAAAAAAAAAAAAAAAAAAAAAAAAAAAAAAAAAAAAAAAAAGTTTTTTTTTTTTTTTTTTTTTTTTTTTTTTTTTTTCTACTCTTCTCTTTCTCTTCTTAACTTTACTCTTGTACTTGTCTTTTCAGTTTCACTTTTACAAACTATTAGTGAACGTTCTACAGCACATACTGTTACTCATCATGTCTGACGATTACTTGCCCGTAACGTGTCCAACTTGTGACAAACTCATGTGGTTTAAAGACTTTTATACGCATCACGTTTATCGCGTGCACGGATTACATATCCAACGATGCCCGTATTGTATGGGAAAGAGATCGTACAACACCATCCATGCCATCTACTGCAAGGAACAGTTTTTGCAAAAGAACCGATATGTCGATAGTGATTTACAGCAAGAACTGGAAATGGAACATAGGATAAAGTGTTTAAAGTCTGAAATTGCATATTTGGAATGCAAAAAGGAAAACTTGGACTTGAAAGAGGCTTACGAGGAATTGCAAAAGGAATGTGAGAAATTGAGAACAAATCTGACTCTCAGTGACAATATGGAATGTGTGCGTGACGGATTTCTGATGAAATTGGATTGATGCCTCCACTTCTGATCTGACAATATGGAATGTGTGCGTGACGGATTTCTGATGAAATTCTAAATTGGATTGATGTTGCTTAATGCGTGGAGTACCCGATAATTTTCAGCTAGACGAGATAGATAATCGGAAATGAGTTGATGATGGATGAGATTGGCTTGTGAAAAGAATTCTGGCGGCTTGGCCCGAGCAGCCAAAGCCTGAGAAAATAAACTACCATGTTTCCGTTTCTTTTGTCGGCGTTTCTTCTGCTGATCTACAAAACTGACGCTCTGCAACCAGTTGTCAATGGTATCAATGGTTATACTTGGCTCAGGTTTAGGCAAAGGTTCAAGTAATTGTAATAAATCGTCCATAATGTTAAACATTAAAAGTATGTACCCTCAGCGGGGTAAGAAAATTTTTCTTTCTTGTTAGTGTAAAGAAGAAGAAGAAGAAGAGAGTAAAAAAAAAAAAAAAAAAAAAAAAAAAAAAAAAAAAAAAAAAAAAAAAAACGTTTTTTTTTTTTTTTTTTTTTTTTTTTTTTTTTTTTTTTTTTTTTTTTTACTTTCTCTTCTTCTTCTTCTTTACACTAACGTGAAACAAAAATTTTCTTGCCCCGCTGAGGGTACATACTTTTACTTTTAACATGGCATGTTTAACAAAGAGATAAACAGCCATGAATGTCGAGAATTTTATAGATAATGCTGACAAAACCGTTCACGATGCCATTCGTGACATGTCCCAGGCTGACAAATACCAGTTGTGGTATCGGTTAAACACCCTTTCAAAAGTATTGGAGTTTGATATAAGATCCACCCAATTGGGTTGTGGAGTCAACCCCTGTTTGATATCTGACTGTGGGTGGCATTTATCCTCCTGTGTTTATCCAGACAAGAAAGATTGCAGTTGCAAGTTTCATCTTTCACATCCCACGCGTTACTTTTTACGTGAGAAAACGTTGGTGAATAACGTCTTGAACCGTGGACTTCATTGGGATTATTGTCCCTTGTCCAAAATTGCATGTGAAGATTTAATTATGCTGAATACCAGTCAGCCGTTTGAGTGTGAATGTCGCATCGCTATGAATTCTGTGAAAGATGAAAAGGTAAATGAAGAATCTCTGCAGGAAAATGTCATTATTTGCACAGGTACAAAATTTACATGTGATGTGTAGCATAAATTTTGGGTAAAGAAACATTTTAAGAGCAAAAAGAATCCAATAATGGTTATGTGAATTCATAATTAATAAAAATATGGACATAATTAATGAAATAATCTTTACGATAATCTTCATTCTTGGACGCGATTCATGAAATAATCTTTACGATAATCTTCATGCTTGGACGTAATGAATGAAATAATTTTTATGTCATGAAAATATTTTCATGCTTGGAACCGGTTTAGAAAATAGTTTCGGGAGAGTATAAAAGGCCGGCCCGAGTCGCTGTACTCTTCACTTTGCTGGAAGACATGGATTCGTACAACACTCAATACGATTGGACGCCCGTGATGTGTTCCCGGTGTCAGCAACTCATGTTTTTTAAGGATTTCTACCTGCACCACGTTCATCAGGTGCACGGTGTGGAGAATCGATGCCCGTTCTGCTTTGGAGAGCATGAATACACGATCGAACACGCCACCGATTGTTGGAGACTCTTCCTTCTGGCCCATTTTTATGAGATGCCTTCCTACCCCCGAGGATGGAAAGAGACCCGCATTTGGGAAAAGAGGGTGCTCCGTCATAGAAGAAACTACCTTCAGGTGGAAATAGATATGATGGAAGCTCGAAAGAAGCAATTGGAAAAGGAAAAAGTCAAGGTAAAGAGACTGTTGAATCATAAATTTGGAGAGAAGAGGCGTCGACACAGAACAATGTAATTGAAATAGAATGATGTGTATGAATAAACAAAGTTTGTTTCCAAAAACTCTTTGTGTGTTTCTTGTCAACACTACTAACACTTAAAAAAAAAAAAAAAAAAAAAAAAAAAAAAAAAAAAAAAACGTTTTTTTTTTTTTTTTTTTTTTTTTTTTTTTTTTTTTTAGTGTTTGTGTGTCAGTGGGAGTATTGAAAAATATTTTCGAGAGAGAATAAAAACTAGGTACTTGCTATGCACTGACGGGATTTTGGCTCAATGAGCTTTCCCCGCTGGTTAGAGTAGACTTTTGTCCTTTCCCAGCGGCATTTTCTTTTTATTGACGAGACCCCCTCAGTATTATATGACTGAGGTTCCTATAGTAGATGACGTTGTCCGGCTGATATGATAGCTCAGCAACCGCTCGCTCTATAGATGATTGGCTGTGTATGCAGTCGAATCCACAATTGGCCTTACCTCCCATCGAGCCTCGGTTCGGTGAATGTATGATTACGATCATCCATGGAGGGAACCCCAGTGGATTCACAGGTTTCTGAAAAAAAAAAGAACATGCTGTTTACAGAATTTTATTGATGAGACCCCCTCAGTATTATATGACTGAGGTTCCTATAGTAGATGACGTTGTCCGGCTGATATGATAGCTCAGCAACCGCTCGCTCTATAGATGATTGGCTGTGTATGCAGTCGAATCCACATTGGCCTTACCTCCCATCGAGCCTCGGTTCGGTGAATGTATGATTACGATCATCCATGGAGGGAACCCCAGTGGATTCACAGGTTTCTGAAAATAAAATTCTGCCCTTAATGAAATTAACTTTAAATTTTCCCTTCATCAGGTGATAAATTTAAATAAATGAAATTAACTTTAAATTTTACCTTCATCAGGTGATAAATTTAAATAAATGAAATTAACTTTAAATTTTACCTTCATCAAGTGATAAGCAAATCATTTAGGATATATTTCCTCTCATCCTTTTAAATATTTTTTTCTATTTAGTGGAGCCAGTTTAATTAGATCATATTTTAGTTTTAGATGAGTTTAAGCAAATTAAATTGAATGGCTCTCAATTTAAATATTTTTTTATATCTAGTTGTAAGTTTAAATGATTCCATTTATCGGCTTCAATATCTAGTTGTTAGTTTAAACAATTTTTAAGTAAATAATATCAGTTTAAATATCTAGTTGTACGTTTAGATAATCTCATTTTAAATATTTTTTATATTAGTTTAAGTAAATTTTAATGACATGACATTAAATATTTTTTTTATATCTGTTTAAATATCTAGTTGTAAGTTTAGATTTAAGATGCATGGCTGCTTTGCATGTCCGCTTTGCATGTCCGCTTTGCATGTCCGCTTTGCATGTCTGCTTTGTATGTTCTAGTGTCTGCTTTGCATGTTCTAATCAAAGGTCTAAGGGAAATTTATTTTAATAAACATATCCAATTAAATAATTATGAATTTGTATCAATAAAAATATCAAATTGGTGTTTCAGTATAACTGTCATATAAATAAATAAATGTATATGTAGTTGTAAGTTTAGGTTAAAGATTGTTTACTTTCGCATGTCCCAAAGCAATTCTAAATGTTAAAGAAAAATGTAATTACTAAAACAAAGAATCAAATTCAACTAAGCAAATTAAATGCAACTAAGCCAATTAGATTAATATGTTTTGGACATGGAGGTAAAAGTGTTTTGGAGTAAAAAAAGGTCATGGAGTAAAAAAGGTAATGTTACTATGCAAGGAGGGTGGGCATAGTAACATGAAAGGTTATAAATGAAAAAAAAGGTTATTCATGGTTATAAAAGGTAAAAGGTTATGCATGCAAAAAAAGTTATTCATGGTTACAAAAGGTAAAAGGTTATGCATGGTTATAAATGAAAAAAAGGTTATTCATGGTTATAAAATAAAAAAAAGGTAATGTTACTATGCGTGGAGGGAGGGTGGGCATAGTAACATAAAAATAAAATTTTATTTATATTGTTAATCAGGTTATTCATGGTTATAAATGAAAAAAAGGTTATTCATGGTTATAAAATAAAAAAAGGTAATGTTACTATGCGTGGAGGGAGGGTGGGCATAGTAACATAAAAATAAAATTTTATTTATATTGTTAATCAAATTTATATAGATTGAAATGGTTATTTTGTAATGTATGTGATATTTACTTTGCTTTTTGCGAATCTTTGTGTTTTTTGGGGGAGTTAAATATTTTTATGTCTTTTGGGGGTGAAACATCTTTATGCTTTTTGGGGGTGAAACATCTTTATGCTTTTTGGGGGTGAAATATTTTTATGCTTTTTTGGGGGTGAAATATTTTTATGTTTTTTGGGGGTCTTTATATCTTTTGGGGGTGAAACATTTGTATGTCTTTTGGGGGTCTTTGAGTATTTTTGGGGGTGAAACATCTTTATGTCTTTTGGGGGGAAATGCGTTTATGTCTTTTGGGGGTGAAACATCTTTATGCCTTTTGGGTGTGAAATATTTTTATATCTTTTGGGGGTGAAATATTTTTATGTCTTTTGGGGGTGAAATATTTTTATGTCTTTTGGGGGTCTTTAAGTATTTTTGGGGGGAAATGCGTTTTATGTCTTTTGGGGGTGAAATATTTTTATGTCTTTTGGGGGTCTTTAAGTATTTTTGGGGGGAAATGCGTTTTATGTCTTTTGGGGGTGAAACATCTTTATGTCTTTTGGGGGTGAAACATTTTTATATATTTAGGGGGGAAATTCGTTTTATATCTTTTGGGGGTGAAACATTTGCATGTCTTTTGGGGGGTGAAACATTTGTTATATCTTTTGGGGTGAAACATTTTTATATCTTTTAGGGGGTCTTTGATATGTTTTGGGGAAATGCGTTGGTGGATCTTTGAGTATTTAAATTGGAGAATGAAAAGGTTTCTTTACATAGCAAAAGATTTGGAAGTAGTATCCAAATCTTTTGAAATGTGAAAAAACCGTTTAAATATTTAAATGACCTTGACCTAGTTTTTTTTTTAAAAATATAAAAAGAATGTATTTAAATTGGGGAAATGAAAAGGTTTTTTTGCATAGCAAAAGATTTGGAAATAGTATCCAAATCTTTTGAAATGTAAAAAAATCGTTTAAATATTTAAATGACCTTGACCTAGTTTTTTTTATAAAAATATAGAAAGATAACATCATATTAAAAAATTTGGAAATCTAGTTTTTTTTAAAATATAGAAAACAATGACAAAAATTATTCTCCAAGCATGAAAATATTTTCGACCTAAAAATAAATGAGGATTATTCCAATTTCTGATAAAGTCTCTCTTCAAGGTTGGCATACTCTTCAATCCAAAAAAATGGGAGAGAGCCGATACGACTCAAATCGTATCGACTCTCTCCCATTTTTTTGGAATAAATAACGACACATGGGTTTACACATCAAACAAATTTATTAAATCTAATATTTAAGTACAAATACCAGCACGGGTGGAGAAGTAGATGCCGGCACAGGTGGGGGAATGTACTCTCCCGGGTCTTTCATCCAGTCGTCGCAGGCTTTACTCCAGTCGTCGCAGGCTAATTTTCTTTCCTCTTTTCTTCTCGATTCCAAAAATTCAGCGTATCCCACTGCAATTACTCTGCTGCACCGCCCGAGGATCAAATGTGCAAAGTGGTGGTTCTCACCAGTGGTGGACTTTAGCTCTCTCACCTTAGGGCAGTCTCCGGCAATCTGTGTTTTTATTTCTATGACTCTTGGGAGGCCAATACACTTAAAATATTTCTTGGCCTCCTCTCCCTTGACAGCCACCAGTTCCTGGCCCACAAATTGCCGGACCCGTCGATGCGCCTCCTCCATTGTCATCTCTCCCTGGAAATCAACCGGCAGCGTGGAGCTATTTGCACTCGCTACTCGGTTGACTCTCCTGTCTTGCCTCGTCATGTAGTTACTGTGATGAATGGTCAGGAGCAGGGTCTGGCGCTGGCTTTCCATCTGTCCGTCTTCAAGAACTTCAGCAATTCCAATCTCCACCGGGAGATGTATTAAACCGTTGAAATTGAACATATGCACATGGGCGACGTATCGCACAGCTTGTAAGTATTCAAGAGCCATCAGTAACAGTAGGGTACACGAGGCAAAGTGAGCTCTCGCTTCGACTGGAGCGATATTTATACTGTTCAGTCACGTGACAGAACCAGTTAAAACAACAAAAATGAATCTCTTGAGAAGAGACCTATAGCGATTTCGTTTGTTTCATATAACCATTATTGGATGCGAGGAGAAAATGATTCTCTATACCGATTTCGTTTGTTTCATATAACCATTATTGGATGCGAGGAATAAATATTCTCTTGAGAGGACCAAGAATGGAAATATTTCAATTAATTACCTATAGATATTTCGTTTGTTTCATATAACCATTATTGGATACGACATTAAAACATGAATAGGAAAAAATATTTTCTTGAAACTATTTTAGAGAACACAGAACAAAGTAAAAAAAAAAAAAAAAAAAAAAAAAAAAAAAAAAAAAAAAAAAAAAAACACGTTTTTTTTTTTTTTTTTTTTTTTTTTTTTTTTTTTTTTTTTTTTTTACTTTGTTCTGTGTTCTCTGAAATAGTTTCAAGAAAATATTTTCTGTCGGCTTTAAATTGGTAGTGTGTTCTAACTGCTCTATTCTCAACCATGTCTGACGAACTCATTCTGACTGTTACCCTTTCCGATGGAGAATTGGACGATGTTACCCCTGATGTTGTGCCGTCTTCCACTGAGGTCATGTCATCTCCTAATGCTGTGCCGCTGTCCACCAAGGTCCCTCCCATGCGAAAAAGACCATTTTTCCAGTGCCGACGTCGGCGAGGAATGACTCGTATTTCTCCTTGGAGATCTATTCAACAATACCATCACCGACATGCTATGGGAGTATTATGCTTCCGGAACCAATCGTATTGTCTGACGAATGGTATCACTTCCTACGTCGTAGAAAATGATCCAGATTTTGAGAGGAAGCTATTGCAACATGTGGCCGATATGAAGATAACAACCTTATACGTGACGGATACGGCGACCCAAGTTCGTTGGAGACTGGTAAACAAAACCAATGACATATCGGTCATTGTATTGAATAATGATGCTGGAGATTGCCCCACCTGTAAAAGGAATTGTGTGAGATGGGTGGCTGTTTGTGGACTGAATTTCATTAGAAAAATTCCAATTGAATGCATTCCACATCATTGATCCATGATATTCATGACTCTTTGTCTCTGTTAAACATGCCATGTTAAACAGTTAAAGTATGTACCTTCAGCGGGGCAAGAAAATTTTTGTTTAACGTTAGTGTGTAAAGAAGAAGAAGAAGAAGAAAGTAAAAAAAAAAAAAAAAAAAAAAAAAAATTTTTTTTTTTTTTTTTTTTTTTTTTTTTTTTTTTTTTTTTTAGTTGTTGTGTGTTGTCTTTTCATGTATATATATTTCTGAAGACACTTTCATCACAGCACTACTTGTTTCAAGAGTTTAACATTGAAATCAACCATGCTGTTGGATCTACCTATGCTCGTCGTTCCACCTCCTCTCTCTCCTATTCCGGAGCCATCTGCTAAGACCAACCAAGTGCTGAAGCCGGCTCATACTCAAGAGTATAAGCATCAAATGACTATGATGGTTCTATGCATTGATGAAAAGGGATACACTTTGACAGATGGACATGTCTCCCATTCGTCCGATAAGCTGCACCCTAAGCGCTTGAGAAAGACATTGGCACAGACCCATGGTACGCATCTCTTCTTTGCAGACTTGAAAACAAAACGGTACTACAAAAAATTCTTTGGCAGTTTAAAATTAAAGCATCAAACTTTTATTTTAAACAGCCGAAAGAAAATTGAAAAGTGCCTGTATTGCAAAAAGAAATGTCATCGTTGGCTGGCGGTAGTACGAGGTATTGAGAATTTTTATAGAATAAAAATGGATCCCATTCCTCACTGAACCAGCCTTGGAGCTTTGTGCAGATATTATTCAAAAGGGATCACACTGAGCATGCGCCAACTCACAGTATATATAAAAGCTCGTGCGACTGTCTCACTTCATTTCTAGCAAAATGTCTCTCTCTTTATACACACAATTGCTGCGAGCAGTGCTGGAACAGTTGCCGGAGCCAGCAGAGGTTCATGTGGGTGAGGCCTACAGGGAAGAGATGGTGAAGCTTGCAAAAGAGATGGTACCAACTATTGATCTGAAGTTGGTACCTATCATCAGCGAGGAGTTGAAATCGTTTGCACGGAAAAAGGATGGACTGCAATGGTTTTTGTGGAAGACAGAAGGGATCCCCCGTCTGATGGAATTTGCCATGACACTCTATTGCAATTACGATAAGCATATGAGTGAAATGGACAAATGGACCAGATTGGGGGAACTAACCATAGAGTCCATCTACTCTTCCCCAGGGCCAGAAAGTTGTTTCGGAGATTGTCCGATATGCACGGAGCCTCTGCATAGAAAAATAACAACTTCATGCGGGCACAACTTTCATGGAGAATGTTTAGAAATGTGGATGAGAGAGAACTTGTCTTGTCCAATGTGTAGAAAGAACCTCTGCGGGTATGCTTGGCATCGTTCATGAATGTCCTCTGAATGCCTCCAAAAAAATGGGAGAGAGTCGATACGATGCGAGTCGTATCGGCTCTCTCCCATTTTTTTGGGTTCAAGAGTGTGCCAACCTTGAAGAGAGACTTTATCAAAAATTGTAATTCTAAAGTTAATTTTAGCAATAGACCAGCTTTGGGAAAATTTGAATAGACTAGCTTTGTGAGGGGGTAATGTTAATTTTAGAATATTGAATAAACCAACTTTGGATAATGTAAAAGTATAAGAAATAAACTGTAATCTAATGTAAAAGTAATTATATGTATATCTGTAAACTAATGTTAATAATGTAAAAGTAATTATAACAAATCTAAACACCATTTTTTTTTTTTTTTTTTTTTTTTTTTTTTTTTTTTTTCAACTTTTGAGTGAATATAACTTCACCCTAATATTGCAGTCTTTCAAAACTATATCATTATGTGGTTTCAAATCGCTTTAACTCCCTATCTTCCTCCGGTGGCCGTACTCATTAGCGAAAGTGGGCAGATGATGTTTCGACTTTTGGACATTGCACAGCTGTTGAAGAAGAAAAAACCATGCAGTTACAAAAATCAATTTAAATTCCTAGCAGTTCAAGCACATGAAATATTGCCTTTGAAAGGTTTCACCATCCCTCCTCAGACCCTCAACACCCATGTCGTCAACTTTCAAGTGGCTCAAAATTTGATCGCTGCAGAAAACCCGGAAATGGCTCAATTATTTGTAAAATGTCTATTTGATGGCTTTGCTTATAAATATGGCATGAGGAAATTTGTGACGACTGTTGGAAAATCACCCCTGCTTATATGTGTGGAAGAACCAGGTGAAAATGCCATCATTGTCACTGACTGGATTAAACATTTTATAACAGATTTGCAATTGTACCGATTAGAGGTACAAAAGAGTCTCTTACCACAAAAAAGATTGTCAACAGAAACTCGACAAGATTCAAAGAGGAACTCTGATGCTGGACCCTCTACTACCACCCCCGAGTCCGATGCTGGACCCTCTACCATCTCTGAATCTGATGCTGGACCCTCTACCGTCTCTGAATCTGATGTTGGACCCTCTACTACCATCCCCGAGTCCGATGTTGAACCCTCTACTACCCCCGAGTCCGATGTTGGACCCTCTACCATCCCCGAGTCTGATGCTGCACCCACTACTACCCACGAGTCTGATGTTGGATCCTCTACCACCCACGAGTCTCCTCCAATGATACAATTTTGCAAATTTCGAACATTTCCTGAACCTGGAGATTTAATCGTGAAATGCCATAATCCTCCAAAACGTGTTTGGTTTGTCCTTGGCGACTGTGATACCATGTACTGGGTAGGAAACCGGTTATAACTGGTTATAACTTCCGGGTAGGTTGAGTATAAAAAGGGATGCACGCCAAGCAGTCGGTACCAGTCATCAGCTTAGCAGTCAGCATGGACGTGTTTCCCGCAACAAAATCGTCAGCCTTGGTGTCCGTAGCCCATCCTGGAAAATGGGAACCCTTCGAGAGCCTCATGGTGCAAGATAGAGTGGAGGCGTTCATATCATATATGGATCTGAGCACTCTGAGGATATTTCAACATCCGATACCTGACTGGACGAAGAAAGGACTGTACGTCGACAATTTCAAGCGGGCCGTGCTAGAGTCCAAAAAAGTGAACTTTTTTGAGCCCCGGAAAGTGAGCTGGAAAAAAACAACAATGAAGCTAAAGAGGAACCCCATCAATGCAAAAAAGACTTCAGATCAACGCCTGGGGTTCAAAATGGACAATATAATGCTGGTAAAACAACATTTCTCGTTTGGATTAAGAAATGTGGCACAGGCGGAAGGCCACGTATACCAGACGTCCGATGCGCCCATCATGATTTACCACTTGCCTGCCAAGAGCCTTCAGTGCAAGGCAAAACCCTGCATAACACGGAGAAGTTTCTGTGAAATTGACCAGTTTCTGTACGACAGGTATGTACTCAAACCAAACTCTACATACGTCGTGCCTCCTGGAACAATGTACCTCATCCTAACGGTACAAAAAACTTTGTTTGCTGTCGACATTATGGAGTGGGATCTGGTGAAACATTACCAGAGCTTTAAAACACACAAGGAGTTTACACTCCAAGTGTATAATCTACCACCTCCAACACCTGCCCACGAGTGTGAACCGCCAAATAAGAAACTCAAAACCACCTTTGTGGAGCCTGCACCTGTGCATCAAACCTTTGTGGAGCCTGCACCTGTGCATCAAACCTTTGTGGAGCCTGCACCTGTGCCCGAGACCTTTGTGGAGCCTGCACCTGTGCATCAAACCTTTGTGGAGCCTGCACCTGTGCCCGAAATGGACTTTAGTTTAGAAAGAGAGGAGATAAACAATTTCTTGGAGATATTTGGGAGGGACTTGTTCAACGACTCTCCAGCAGCAGTATTGCCTCCTTCTCACGACTCTCCAGCAGCAGTATTGTCTCCTTCTCACGACTCTCCAGCAGCAGTATTGTCTCCTTCTCACGACTCTCCAGCAGCAGTATTGTCTCCTTCTCACGACTCTCCAGCAGCAGTATTAAATCCTCAGGATAATTTTTGGAATTTTAATATAAGTAATCAATGCATATTACCTCCTCCTACAATATTACTTCCTCCGGATAATGAGGAGGAAGGCCAACTTTTAAATTTGACTATAAAAAAGAAAGATGTGTATTGTGTGCCAATAAGAACTAGCATTTTTAACGAAGAAAACAATTGTCCATTAAATTTGAAAAGACTTTGTCCCCTATAAAAAAAAACTTGTATATTTGTTTAAATGTAAATAAAATTTATTTATTTATTTATTTGAATGGCTTTGTTTTTTTTCCAAAAAAAATAACCCTAGGAACTCTTCTTCGGAAGGGTTCCTAGGGTTATTTTTTTTGGGTTCTCTAAATGACCAATCTTGGACAAGGGCAATTTGAAACATTTCATTTTAAATTATTTAAATGGTTAGTTTCTAATATATATAATTGCTCTATTTGTTTTAATGTAAATAAAATTTATTTATTTCTTTGAATGGCTTCCAAAAAATAACCCTAGGATATAATACCATTCTTTTAAAAAGTCATCATTATTGGACAATTTGAAACATTTCATTTAAAAAATGTAACTCATGTTTAAGAATATAATACTAAATAACTCTAGGAATTCTTATCATTATTGGATAAGGGCAATTTGAAACATTTCATTTAATGTTTAAGAATATAATACCAAATAACCCTAGGAACTCTTATCATTATTGGACAAGGACATTTCATTTAAAAAATGTAACTCGTGTTTAAGAATATTATACAATTCTTTTAAAAAGTCATCATTATTGGACAAGGACATTTCATTTAAAAAATGTAACTCGTGTTTAAGAATATTATACAATTCTTTTAAAAAGTCATCATTATTGGACAAAGACATTTCATTTAAAAAATGTAATTCATGTTTAAGAATATAATACCATTCTTTTAAAAAGTCATCATTATTTATTATAACTCATCTTTATTAAAAATAATGGCTTAAATCAACTCAAAATATTAAAAATAATGGCTTAATGTATTACAACTCATCTTTATTAAATAAATTATTTATTGTAACCCACACCATTCTTTCAAGTCATTTAAATTATTTATCAAACCACATCTTTATTAAATTATTTATTATAACCCAAAAATTGTCGTTTTCCATTTTTGAAAAATTTTTCATACTGTTACGGTGCTCATATATTTTTTCGAGCGACTGTACTCATTAGCAGTGACGACTGTAAAATGAAATAGATGGTTGAGTTTTAGAGTCGTTGCCATTGGTGTCATGTTGAAGGGTATGCTCATCGAGTCATTAGAAAAAAAGACTTGTAAAATGAAAACGATACGTTATTTAATTGAATGGATATAGTAAACCTTTTGTAGATAACATGGTATTCATAAAATAAAAAAAAAAACATGAGACAAATGGAGAAAATGAATTGATTTCATATTAATTGTATGTAAGTATATAATGAATGGTGAAAATGAATTGATTTCATTTAATGAGATTGACATGCATAATGTAGAGAAAAATTCATATTAATTGAATGTAAATATATAATGAATTGACTTCATTTAATGTATATAGTGAGGATTTCATTTAATGAGATTAACATGCATAATGTAGAGAAAAATTCATATTAATTGAATGTAAATATATAACAAAACAGCATTAAAAGACATCGAGAAATTGTAAACATACCTTTATGATCCAATTTGTCGTCGTGAGTGCTTTCAATAAATAGGCACTTAACAAATTTTTTGCAGATTCGTTCGAGTTACTCTGCTCAGTAACTCCTTCTCCTCCAAGAGCAAACACTCAAATGACATGACTCTTTTAACTACACTCGTGCTAGTTGTCTATGAACGTTTATTTCCTAACGCTTCAAAATCCAATCACTACACAATTATTTTCCCAGAAAATTCATATTAACTGAATGTCAATATATAAAACAAGACAAACAATTAATATCATTATCTAGGAATCCTTCTTGTGCTTTTTCTTCATTTCAATCTTGAATCTGTATTCCAAATTGGGAAGCTAAAAAAATGTAAAGGTGACATTAACTTCATTTTAAATTTAAATCTAAAAATTACAAGAAATGTTTAAATTTTAGCAAAGGTCGACCCAGTTTTAAGTTAATACAGGTTTGAAATTTTCACAAGACCCAGTTTTAGGTCATGGACACGACACAGATTACAAAATATTGAATCTATAAATATACTTACAAGAAATGTTTAAATTTAAGCAAAGGTCGACCCAGTTTTAAGTTAATACAGGTTTGAAATACTAAATGTAACAAGATATGTTTAAATTTAAGCCAAGGTTATGCCCTCGACCCAGTTTTAAATTTAAAAATATATTTACAAGAAATGTTTAAATTTAAGCCAAGGTTATTCACTCGACACAGTTTTAAGTTTGAAATACTAAATTTAAGCCAAGGTTATGCCCTCGACCCAGTTTTAAATTTAAAAATATATTTGCAAGAAATACAGGTTTGAAATACTAAATATATTGACAAGAAAGACAGGTGTTTAAATTTATGCCAAGGTTATGCCCTTGACCCAGTTTTAAATTTAAAAATATATTTGCAAGAAATACAGGTTTGAAATACTAAATATATTTACACGAAAGACAGGTGTTTAAATTTATGCCAAGGTTATGCCCTTGGCCCAGTTTTAAATTTAAAAATATATTTGCAAGAAATACAGGTTTGAAATACTAAATATATTTACACGAAAGACAGGTGTTTAAATTTATGCCAAGGTTATGCCCTTGGCCCAGTTTTAAATTTAAAAATATATTTGCAAGAAATACAGGTTTGAAATACTAAATATATTTACACGAAAGACAGGTGTTTAAATTTATGCCAAGGTTATGCCCTCGACACAGTTTTAAATTTAAAAATATATTTGCAAGAAATACAGGTTTGAAATACTAAATGTTTACAAGAAAGACAGGTGTTTAAATTTATGCCAAGGTTATGCCCTTGGCCCAGTTTTAAATTTAAAAATATATTTGCAAGAAATGTTTAAAATCTTATTAAAGGTTATTCACTCGACCCAGTTTTAAGTTAATACAGGTTTGAAAATTTCACTCGACACAGTTTTAAATTTAAAAATATATTTGCAAGAAATACAGGTTTGAAATACTAAATGTTTACAAGAAAGACAGGTGTTTAAATTTATGCCAAGGTTATGCCCTTGGCCCAGTTTTAAATTTAAAAATATATTTGCAAGAAATGTTTAAAATCTTATTAAAGGTTATTCACTCGACCCAGTTTTAAGTTAATACAGGTTTGAAAATTTCACTCGACACAGTTTTAAATTTAAAAATATATTTGCAAGAAATACAGGTTTGAAATACTAAATGTTTACAAGAAAGACAGGTGTTTAAATTTATGCCAAGGTTATGCCCTTGGCCCAGTTTTAAATTTAAAAATATATTTGCAAGAAATGTTTAAAATCTTATTAAAGGTTATTCACTCGACCCAGTTTTAAGTTAATACAGGTTTGAAAATTTCACTCGACACAGTTTTAAATTTAAAAATATATTTGCAAGAAATACAGGTTTGAAATACTAAATGTTTACAAGAAAGACAGGTGTTTAAATTTATGCCAAGGTTATGCCCTTGGCCCAGTTTTAAATTTAAAAATATATTTGCAAGAAATGTTTAAAATCTTATTAAAGGTTATTCACTCGACCCAGTTTTAAGTTAATACAGGTTTGAAAATTTCACTCGACACAGTTTTAAATTTAAAAATATATTTGCAAGAAATACAGGTTTGAAATACTAAATGTTTACAAGAAAGACAGGTGTTTAAATTTATGCCAAGGTTATGCCCTTGGCCCAGTTTTAAATTTAAAAATATATTTGCAAGAAATGTTTAAAATCTTATTAAAGGTTATTCACTCGACCCAGTTTTAAGTTAATACAGGTTTGAAAATTTCACTCGACACAGTTTTAAATTTAAAAATATATTTACAAGAAATACAGGTTTGAAATACTAAATGTGACATGATATGTTTAAATTTAAGCCAAGGTTATTCCCTTGACCCAGTTTTAAATTTAAAAATATATTTGCAAGAAATGTTTAAAATCTTATTAAAGGTTATTCACTCGACCCAGTTTTAAGTTAATACAGGTTTGAAAATTTCACTCGACACAGTTTTAAATTTAAAAATATATTTACAAGAAATACAGGTTTGAAATACTAAATGTAACATGATATGTTTAAATTTAAGCCAAGGTTATTCCCTTGACCCAGTTTTAAATTTAAAAATATATTTACAAGAAATACAGGTTTGAAATATTAAAGGTTATTCACTCGACCCAGTTTTAAGTTAATACAGGTTTGAAAATTTCACTCGACACAGTTTTAGGTCATGGACACGACACAGATTACAAAATATTAAATTTAAAAATATATTTACAAGAAATGTTTAAATTTAAGCCAAGGTTATTCGTTTGACCCAGTTTTAAGTCATTCATATGATACAGGTTTGAAAAACTAAATGTAACAAGATATGTTTAAATTTTAGCAAAGGTTATTCACTCGACCCAGTTTTAAATCTAAAAATATACTTACAAGAAATCTTGAAAATCTTATTAAAGTTCATTCACTCGACACAAAATGCATTTCTTCATGTAGCAAAGGCCATTCAATCGACACACTTAAATTTAAAATATATTAGATTATATTGACAAGAAATATTCAAATCTTATTAAAGGTTAATCACTCGACACAAAATACAAAATGCATTTCTTCATGTAGCAAAGGCCAATCAATCGACACACTTAAATTTAAAATATATTAGATTATATTGACAAGAAATATTCAAAATCTTATTAAAGGTTATTCACTCGACACAAAATGCATTTCTTCATGTAGCAAAGGCCATTCAATCGACACACTTAAATTTAAAATAGATAAGATTATATTGACAAGAAATATTCAAATCTTATTAAAGTTCATTCACTCGACACAGATTTTAAATTTAAAAAATTTCAAACCAAAGGTTATTCACTCGATACAGTTTTAAAATAGATTATATTTACTAGAAATATTCAAATCTTATTAAAGTTCATTCACTCGACACAGATTACAAAATGCATTTCTTCATGTAGCAAAGGCAATTCAATCGACACACTTAAATTTAAAATATATTAGATTATATTGACAAGAAATATTCAAATCTTATTAAATTTCATTCACTCGACACAAAATGCATTTCTTCATGTAGCAAAGGCAATTCAATCGACACACTTAAATTTAAAATAGATAAGATTATATTGACAAGAAATATTCAAATCTTATTAAAGTTCATTCACTCGACACAGATTTTAAATCTAAAAAATTTCAAACCAAAGGTTATTCACTCGATAAAGTTTTAAAATAGATTATATTTACTAGAAATATTCAAATCTTATTAAAGTTCATTCACTCGACACATATTTAAAATAGATTACTTAAATCTAAAAATATATATTTGAAATTTTCAAACTTTAGTAAAGATTATTCACTCTTCATTAAACTTTCGCCAATTTGGCGACTTTATGAAGTGTTAAAAATTAGCTGGATGCGGTCATAATATATAAAAAATAATTCACATTTTAAACTTTAGCAAAAGTTATTTACTTGACACATTTTTATTTAAAATAGTTTTAAATCAAAAAATAAAACTTACTTTATTTGAAAAATATCTGCAATGATATCGCCAACTTGGCTCAACACCATATTATATTCGTTAAAATATAATTGAGCATTCATTTGTCATTTCACAAAACAAAACACAATCGTTTTAATTGTAAATCCACATATGTTGTTTCACAAAACACACCACGTTTTAAATTACAAATACTTCTCAAAAAATTATTATCATGCCACGTTACTAAATTGGAAATCCGTATCATTTCACAAAACACGCCATGTTTACACAGCGTTTTAAATAACAAATACTTCTCAAAAAAATTATTATCATACCACGCCCAAACTTTCGAGAATCACGCCACGTTTTAAATGACTAAATTCTAAATCCGTGCGATTTCACAAAACACACCACGTTTACAAAAAAGTTATTATCGTACCACGCCCAAGCTTTCGAGAATCAATTCGGTATTGCTCAGTATCGCCATCTAGTGTTAAACTTTAAATTACCATTTAGTAAACTAAAACTTGAAATAAATGTTTCTGCATCTGCGTTTATAATTTTATTCTTTCAAAATTTTAATTTTATTATTCTGATAATTTTTAAATTGTCATTTCCCAAAACATACCGCGTTACAAATACTTTACAAAATCGCTCAAGTTTTCGAGAATCGTCATCTAGTGAGTGTAAAAATTTTAAAATACCATTTAGTACAAACTAAAATATGAAAATTATTTATAAGATGGGAATATTTAATAGCGTTTATAATTTTATTCTTTCAAATTTTAATTTTATAACTCTGATAATTTTTAGATTGTCATTTCCAAAAACATACCGCGTTGCAAATACTTTACAAAATCGCCCAAGTTTTCGAGAATCGTCATCTAGCGAGTGTAAAAACTTTAAAATACCATTTAGTACAAACTAAAATATGAAAATTATTTATAAGATGGGAATATTTAATAGGATAACTTTTGAAACTCATGTATTACTAATTTTAGTACTACTACATGATGGCTGAGAAAATATGTAAACACGTCGGTAAACCAGTTACGGTTACATGAAAGGAATCATTTTTAACTGGTAATATTTAAATTATTCTTTTTCCTGGTGATTCTCACCATTATTGAGAAAAGAATAAAGACATGCTGCTTTGTATAACATATTTTGTTTCTTCATGTCTTCTGTGCAAGATTTACTTGAAAAATGTCGAAATAAAACCACTATAGTGTATGGAAATTTAGGACGTTGGCCTCACCTCGTCACTTATTTTCAGCAAGACTATCCGTATCAGGTTTACTTTGAACCTTCCTTCGGCATGCACATTCCTTGGCGTTGGGGAGACACGCTCGTTGTGTTTACAAGTCATCTCGATTTAACGTGGGACGATCGAGTTGAATTGCGTTTGTTTCACGTCGGTCGTCTCGATCGAGATGTGCACGAGGCATATACTCCCAACGATAGCAATGCCTTGGAGGTGAATGCAAAGGAGTGTCAGCGTTTGGAACACGTCTATATTCAACTGCTAAAATTTATCGATTATTGGCCCCAAAGCCCATGGCGATGGACGTGTCCCCGTGCGTGGAAATTGAATTTGTTACAGCATTTGCAAACGACGCGAAGCAATTTACAAACAATTAAATTTCGATCGCGGAATGTGGACGCATCACTCGAGAAACCTTACGTTTTGGACGAAACACTTGCCGTGTGGAATGTTTGAAAGCAAGAAGAATGCGACACGACAGAAAAAAGCATCGTATGACTCCTTATACACTTCCGGAGCGTTCGAACGATGTGTTACCAGATTTGTATAATTTCGAACGAGAAGTCAATTGGGAATGGCCGAAACGGGACGCTCCGAGACCAGTAGCAGTGGTGCATCCGTATCGACCACCACAGCAAACGATAAATACTCCTCCTCCTATTATTACTATAAATGATGATGATGATAATAATAACAACAATAACAACAACAATAATCTGAATAATAATAATAATAATAACAATAACAATAGGCGTCAATTTGTATTGGGAACTTTGGCACCAGTATTGTGAACCAAACACTGATTATATAAAATATAAAAGGGAAAAAGAGTATGATGGACCTCAATTTGTATTAGAATCATTGTTGTTACAAAACCCTAATTATAAAATCGAAATATTAGTATAGTAAATTAGTAACTTAAAAAAACAGTAAAGGAAAAATATTTTTAAAACTCTGTTACAAACACAAACACAAAGCTTAAAAAAAAAAAAAAAAAAAAAAAAAAAAAAAAAAAAAAAAAAAAACTTTTTTTTTTTTTTTTTTTTTTTTTTTTTTTAATGTTTTGTGTTTGTGTTTGTAACAGAGTTTTAAAAATATTTTTTCCTTTACTGTTTTTTAAGTTACTAGTTTGCTATACTGAACACTTTATAATTTTCATGTTACTTCTCTTTCCAAGAGTGGCTCTTCATCTGATCTTGGTTTTCCATGATCTACGACTCTTTTCCATGTTTGTGTTCATTTCTTAGTCGGACTTGGATGGTTCATGTTCCAAGAGTGGCTCTTCATCTGATCTTGGTTATCTACAACTCTTTTCCATGTTTGTGTTCATTTCTTAGTCATCTCCACTTCAAGACCGAGTCCCTTGCAATCCAAGATTGGCAATTTATCTGAACCAAAAAAATGGGAGAGAGCCGATACGAGCCTTTCAAGACTCGTATCGACTCTCTCCCATTTTTTTGGGGAATCTTTTTCAATTCACAGTTCGTATCTGCACAGGGGACAGGTGGTATTTTCCAGCATCCATTTCTCAAGGCACGAAACGTGGAATTTGTGTCCGCAGGTGGTAGTCGTTTCGTGATAGAGAGGCCGAGTGCAGATGGAACAGTCTGCAGGCCTTTTGAAGCAGTTTTCAGAGCAATAGGATGAATAGATAGATTCCAAAACTAACTCACCCATTTTCTGCCACTGCTCGAGTTCTGTCCGAATTCCTTGGAAATACACCGTCATGGCCATATCTATTAAATGATTAATGCCAAATATTTTCCAGACCGCCCATGGAAATCCATCGGGACTTTTGGCCAATTCTTGAAATTCCACACTGTACACTGATGCATCCAGCAGTATAAAACTGGTAAAGCTGGGCATATACCAACCATGATGTTTGGTAATCTCAGCCATGTGGGCGATCAGCTTACGTCGAAAATTTTCTCGTTCCCGTGAAACAGACACAATCTCAGGCGGAGACAGCGACTCCAAGACGGCTCGAACAGTCTGGATATACTCTGAGAAAGACATGGTGAAAAATGATGCAAATAGGCTTTAGACGGGAGCTTTTATAGTCTCAACAAGGAGGAAGTGGCTTCTGATTGGTCAGCTCTACTAGCAAATTGAAAGATAACTCGTTCAAGGATCTCTTTCCAATCTTGCCAAGTCATGCTCTGCTAACAAAATGCATCATGTTTTATAAAGTATTTATTTCCAATCTTGACAAGTCCAACAGCAAACCATTAATATTTGTGATGGGCATAAACATCGGTTCTAGAAACATGAATGTCCAATTCTCTGTCGAATTTTTAACAAGGTCGGGATCAGACACTTGACAAAAGGTCACTTTGCGTCCTACCCCTTTGCCAAAATCCAATCAGCCAATGCAACTAGAATGTCCAAAGTAGGTTTTAGAAAGATAACAAACCAAATTATCAAACTTGTCTACATGTAATTGTTTAATACATATTACAAACATAATGTTTAAACTGTTAAAACACAAACACAAACACACACACATTAAAAAAAAAAAAAAAAAAAAAAAAAAAAAAAATTTTTTTTTTTTTTTTTTTTTTTTTTTTTTTTTTTTTTTTTTTAAGTACTCTTGTGTCTTTAAATGTTTCAACATTATGCTTTCAGTTTATCAATGCTTTCAGAATGGCTTTCAACAATTTCAGTTCCAACTGGGTTTACAACTTCCCATCTCAAGGAAGGTCTTTTATTCCAAGATCATATCCCAATGATGATGTAACTTCTTTTGGACAATATCCCCATTCTTGCAGGACGGATCATGGACAAGGACAAACCAATAATACTTTCTCAAATGGGTTTGGACAACGTCCTTATGGACAAACCAATAATTCTTTCTCCAATGGGTTTGGACAACGACCTTATGGACAAACCAATAATTCTTTTTCCAATGGGTATGGACAACGACAAACCAATAATTCTTTTTCCAATGAGTTTGGACAACGTCCTTATGGACAAACCAATAATTCTTTTTCCAATGGGTATGGACAACGCCCTTACGGACAAACCAATAATTCTTTCTCCAATTTGTATGGACAACGCCCTTATGGACAAACCAATAATTCTTTTTCCAATGGGTTTGGACAACGACAAACCAATAATTCTTTTTCAAATGGGTTTGGACAACGACAAACCAATAATTTTTTTTCTAATGGGTTTGGACAACCTCCTTATGGACAAACCAATAATTCTTTTTCAAATGGGTTTGGACAACGTCCTTATGGACAAGCAAATAATTCTTTTTCTAATGGGTTTGGACAACCTCCTTATGGACAAGGAAATACTTTTTTCCCCAATGGGTTTGGACAAGCCAATAATTCATTTTACGATTGGTATCCTTACTGGCAAGCCAATCCTTCTTTTAACGAATGGTATGGACAAACCAATAACTCTTTTTCCAATGCGTTAGGACAAGCCAATAACGAACCAACTTTTTTTGATGACAATTCCAATTTGATTGTACAACAAGAGTCAAATGCTTTTAGAGATCTAAAAGAAATTGAATACGAATTGACTCGATCGTTTGCTGTCGAACCGACTGTCTTTGACGACGAATCACCTGGGATTGATTTGTATTTTCCTGCAGGAGGAGTGGGGGCCGTCGTTCAGCCAGGAGAACAAATCAAAATTAATACACACGTCATTTTCAAATTACCTAAAGGAACGGTTGGCATCATTATGGACAAGTCATCGGTGGTGACACGTAAACACTTAAAAGTCGAAGCGGGATTGATTGATACTGGCTATCGCGGTGAAATTGTGGTTGTATTGCGCAACATGTCACGAGATGTTGTTGAAATTTCACCCGGTGAAGCCATTGCTCAAATGTTGCTGCAAGAGACGTGCAAAAGTAAGTTGACCAAAGTCATCAAGGTTGATGCCAACACGCATCGGGGAACGCGAGGTTTTGGTGAAAGGCAAAGAGTGGACCGTCGTGACCATTGTAAAATTTTATAATGTGGTTATAATAAAGGATGTGTGAAAAATATACGTGTGCCGATTGTAAAATGGTGGTTGGATTTCATTGTTGTAAAGATTGGCCTTGTAAAGGTATGCACGAAAAATTTGTACGATGTATAAAATGTGGCAACATACTTAGAAACTCTAAATAACAAATAATGATCCAATAGGTTACTAAAATGTGAATAATATACTCAAACAGCAATTGACGATTGTAATGTTAAAATTCAAATTAGAAAGTAAAAGCAATCTATTAAAAAAAAAAAAAAAAAAAAAAAAAAAAAAAAAAAAAAAAAAAAAAACGTTTTTTTTTTTTTTTTTTTTTTTTTTTTTTTTTTTTTTTTAATCTTACAGTGAGGATTTAAATTTGAGATTCCTATTCCAACTCTTTTTAACGTGATGGATCTCGAACCTTCTTTCATGGTGACCGCGGACTATGCCAACAATGTTTCACCCGCCTTACAATACATTGAAGAAGAGGTGAAAACTTGTCAAAATCCCTATCTCACCTACGATACTATTGCGCTACGAGCTATTGAGAAATTTACCCAGACAATGCATTTGAGTCTCTTTCACGTGGTGGATATCGTACGTCAGGGACCCTACCTTCTCAACAAAGAATTGCATAGTCGTTTATTGCATTTGTGGCAGCATCGAAAACGTCCCGTCTCCTATGATGAACAAAACTGTGTCGAACGGATTTTGGGTCACGATTATAATCGGGCCGTGGATATGATCAAATTGGTTGGCATCTTGAGCAAGATTGCCGATCCCAAAGATGTGTGGTATTTTTTTGCAGTCGATGGGTTTTCGGGGGACGATGCCAAACGCTATGTCGAAACGTTTCGCTACGGTCCCAATGATGTGCAGAGTAAGCACGTAAAAGCCGTACGACTCTTGTATGACGAAGCGGAAATTGAAAATCCTGCACAAATGCGGGCTAAAATCGAGTCCATACACCAATCTTCCAGCAATGACTTTCATGGGCCCGTCGACGAGTTGTATGTATCGACGGTTGGAGGATGGTCTCGAGTCAAAGAAATTGCCGACTGGCGTCGTGAACAAGAGGAAAAAAGTAAAAAGAAACGACAGTCTGAAGAGGACAAGTCTGCCAAAGTTTTGAAAACGGAAGAAAATGCATGTGGTAAAGTTTGAAAGAGTAAATTCAAAAACTTAACTAAACTAAATTAAAACTAATGTTATTATTATTAAAACTAATGTTATTAATAGACATTAAAACTAGTATGTTAAAAACTTTTTACAAAACAAGAGAAGACAAGACAAGACAAACTAAAAAAAAAAAAAAAAAAAAAAAAAAAAAAAAAAACACGTTTTTTTTTTTTTTTTTTTTTTTTTTTTTTTTTTTTTTTTTTTTTTTTTAAGTTTGTCTTGTCTTCTTTTGTCTTGTAAAAAGTTTTTAACATACTGGTTTTAATGTCTCTTCATAACATTAGTTTTAATAATGATAACATTAGTTTTAATGCCGTAAATATTAGTCTTAATGTCTGCTCAATTTTGGTCATCCGATTGAAATTTTTCCAGAGAACCCAGTCCACACATACTTGGGGAATCTTTGACCGGTGGGTCGCAACCTAAGGGATCTTTGAAATTTTTACCAAGTGTGGGTTGATTGAAATTTTTACCAAGTGTGGGTATACAGTTTTAATCTTTGATGGGTTGATTGAAATTTTTACCAAGTGTGAGTTGATATAGTTTTTCAGAAAAACAATAGGGGTTAGAAAAAAAGATTATTTAAAGGCGCATGCGTCGAATGCAACCTATCAAAAGATTACTTAAAGGCGCATGCGTCAAATGCAACCTATAAAAGGCAGCTCTTTCACTCGACTCCACACATTACTTTGAGACTTGCTATAGCTCAAGACGCTCTTCTCTCCAAGATGGATTTCTTCAGTTTGACCGAATCCTGCATTACATGCCACACAATGATCGAAAACGATATAGCGCCTTGTGGACACTTGTTCCACGCCAGATGTTTAAAGAATAAGGATGGACATCCACTGCCCTGCCCCATATGTGTGGTTACTCGCATTCCTTGCAAGATTTGCATCGAACCCATGAACTTTACAGATGGTTTGGTCTGGTTCAGCTGCGGATGTCTTTTTCATAGTGCCTGCGTTCTTCCACAGTTTACCAGAGCAGGCCTAACCCAATGCCCCAAATGTTGGAAAAAACTCTCTGTGGAAGACAGAAAGTGGCTGATGGATTTGCAAAACTTGTAAATATCTATTGCAAATATTGCCTTTGCAAAACTTGTAAATATCTATTGTAAATATTGCCTTTGCAAAACTTGTAAATATCTATTGTAAATATTGCCTTTAAAGAACTTGTACATGATTATTGTATTTTATTGTAAATGAATAAATAATAAAAAAATAAAGATGGGAGAGAGCTTCGGCTCTTTCCCATCTTTTTTTTAAGTCAAATGAATGGCCAAGGTTGGATTGAGAATTGCAAATGGAATGAAAATAATAAAGATGGCTGAACGAATTGTTTTGTGGACAACGAAAAGCGATGAAGCAAAAGCTCTACCCCCTATCTGCGGGTCCCTTGAACTGGGGGAGATGCGTCTCACCTTTGACGGTCGTGAAGAACCAGAATTGATTAAACTCGTCTTGGAAAATATTCCCTTCACCGACGGCGTAATCAACTTTTTCAACAAATTTGGAACTAAAGGAGAAGCTTCTGGAGAAACAATCATCAATGCCGACAAAGTGTCGTTGACCGACTTGATACCTTTTGCGTTGCAAAATTATTGCGAAGTGTTTCTCCAGTCTAGTCTCACAAAGAAGGTGGATGAAAATTTTATGGAAATGAATGCAGCATAAAAAACAACAAACAAGAACAAGAACAAGAAACAAGAAACAAGAACAAGAAACAAGAAAAAAAATAAGTAGAAGGAAAAAAAAAAAAAAAAAAAAAAAAAAAAAAAATTTTTTTTTTTTTTTTTTTTTTTTTTTTTTTTTTTTTACAGTCTTGTGTCTTTATCTATCTTCAGAAAACAAGCTTACCATATCTTACTCACCATGGCATCTCCTCTTGTTAACGAGGAATGGTCTACGTTAAGCCAGGAAGATGAACTCGCTTCTCCTCCTGATGTTGCTGATGCTACGGGATCATCTCCTCTTGTTGACAAGGAATGGTCTACGTTAAGCCAGGAAGATGAACTCACTTCTCCTCCTGATGCTTCTACGGGATTCAGATTGTATCCCCGTCCCAATCGGTTTGCGACTATTGCTATCGACAACAAGGTCGTGGTGGGTGTATTGGATACCGTTTGGTTTCAACACGAATTAAAAAACGGTTGGCATTTAGACGTGCTGCAGACTTTAGAAGAGGCCGGAGTGATGGACGTGTATTGTTGTGGTTATTTTGTCAAATTGAAACGATCGGCAGGTGATTTGATGAACGTGCATTTGGATGCTCCCGAAAGACACGAATTACGCTATGCATGCAGCATGTGTCATAGGAGAGGATGTCCCGTGCAAAAGGCCTTTTTGTACTGGAGAAAATTGAGCAAAAGAAGGTCTTGCAATTTGCACCATTCGTTTTAAAAAACTTTGTTTTGAATGCCAACAGACAATTATGCAAATAAGAATACAAAGCTAAAAAGAATTTGTAATCCTAAATAATAATAATAGTAATAAAAGGAAGAAAGAGAAGTAAGTAAAAATTTTGCATGCCAACAAACAATTATGCAATATATTGAAATAAGAATACAAAGCTAAATAATTTGTAATTCAAAATAATAATAACAGTAATAAGAAGAAAGAGAAACAAGTAAAAAAAAAAAAAAAAAAAAAAAAAAAAAAAAAAAAACTTTTTTTTTTTTTTTTTTTTTTTTTTTTTACTTGTTTCTCTTTCTTCTTCTTCTTACTGTTATTATTATTTTGAATTACAAATTCTATTTAGCTTTGTATTCTTATTTCAATATATTCAAATCATCTCTTTCTCATACAATTGCATCTTTTTCTTTGGCATATGCTGCCCGCCATGTATCTAGGTTTCTTTCAAGCATCTCGATTTTTACCCTTTGAGCATCTCGGTCTCTTTCAAGCATGTCGATTTTTGCTCTTTGAGCATTCAGTTCTCTTTCAAGTGTCTCGATTTTTGCCAGCGATGCTTGTTTTTCATCTCTGACAATTTCCATTTTAGACGTCCAATACGCGTCTCTTTCCGCTTGTGTCTTTGCTTTGATTTCTTTCAATTGGTTCATCGTTTTTTGCTGATTCGGCGCCAATGCATAATACTTATCCAAGATTGACCGGAGCGTGTTACCCTTACTAGCTTGATATGCCACCCACTCGTCTCTCGGCATGTCCACCAATGCAGGATTCTTTTTGAAAAATAATTTCTTATTACCGTGCAACGTCAACATTAAATGTGTCTCTTCTTCGGTCGGCTCGTACGAAGGATCCACGGGGATGACACAATTTTCAAATTTCCATTTAGTTATACCGATCGGTATATACCATTTGGCACAACCCCCCTTTCGTTGTTTCACGGCACACTCTTCCCAGTCAATAACGCGTTTATTCCGATTTTGTTCTAGCAACAATTGCTTCATTCCGTTTGGAATCAGCGTAGATAAAAACACTATGGCATGCTCAGACATGGGACGATTGATGTAAAAATGTGACTGTCTAAACTCGCAATCCTTCACATCTTTCTCCAAATTATCAGGAATACCACTATCACAAGACGCTTTCGGATTACTCACATAATTTATCGTACGTATCAAATGATGAGCATTCTTAATCCTTGCAAACTTTTTCGCATTCTTTGCACCGTTATCCTGTTCCGGCACAGCATATTTCACTTTTTGTTTCCAAATCTTCATAAAGTCACTCTTTTCATCGTACGCCAAAATCATGTGCCGATGTATCTGTCGTCCATCCTTCATCCCATCACATAAACACCAAAAAGGTAACTCGATAAATTTGTCTCGGATCGGCATCATTACCTCTACAAATTTTTCAAAAATGTCAGATTTCAGCATGACATGTATCCATTTCAAGTCTTGCTTCAAATATCTCTGTACGATCGCGTACACGTCTTTACCCAATCCACTATGTTCGTCAAAATGTATCCCGTGCTCGTTTGAAAATGTCTCGGGTTGCCCGAAATTAGTCTCGTAAAGCCCCTGGATGGGTTCTTTGTCACGACCACACATTTGGTGGGGTCGAGGCACAAACTCAAAGCATTTACAAATGGGAATTTCTTCATTTACTGGACTCTCCTCGTTACGAATGTTATTCTCCTCGGTACAAATCTTTTTCCTGACACGATTCTCGTTGATAAAATTGTCAAGACACTGCTCGGCATGTTCCGAATTAGCACGCTTTAATCTTTCATTTTTCCCCCAACTATAATTTCCTAAACAAAACAAACAACAATTACCGACGTTTAAACCGTGATGATTTCTGACGTGCTCTTCGTAAAACGTTTTGAGAGTCACTATTTGCTCGCATCTAGGGCAACGAATGCAAACATGAGCAAATTTGTCTTTAACTACATAATATATTGTCGACCAAGACTTTTGATCGGTATTGCGCCCGATACGTGGCATGATGATTGACGCAGACAAAATCGGTGTCAATAAAATAATAAAGAAAAGTAAGTTATGCAAGACAGGTCACGGTTTAAAAAGGTTAAAGGTGACAAAAAAAAAAAAAAAAAAAAAAAAAAAAAAAAAAAAAAAAAAAAATGACATCACTCTTTAGGTTTTAGTTGCATACCTTTTTGAGTGTTACTTTTTCAGTTTTCAACCCTCAATTTATCTGTTTTTTTACCTTTTGAGGCCTCATTTTTCTGTTTCTTACACCTGTTTATGATGACCCTATTTCTTTGATTCGGTTGAGATTTAAAGAAGGATATTTTCAGTTTTCAACCCTCAATTTATCTGTTTTTTTCCTTTTGAGGCCTCATTTTTATGTTTCTTACACTTGTTTATGATGACCCTATTTCTTTGATTTTTTTGAGATTTTAAGGAGTATATTTGGATATTTTCAGGTTTCAACCCTCAATTTATCTGTTTTTTACCCTCTGAGGCCTCATTTTTCTGTTTCTGACACCTGTTTATGATGACGCGATTTCTTTGATTCGTTTGAGATTTTAGGGAGTATATTTGGATATTTAAACATTCATTTTGCGCATTAAACATTCATTTTGGGCATTAAACATTCATTTTTGGGCATTTGAACATTCATTTTGGGTATTTAGAGGTCTAGAATTTTTTACAACTTTTTTTTACGAAAGGGGGGGTGATATAATATAATGAAAGAAAAGTTAATTTACTATATATTGAAAGAAAAGTTAAAGTTACTATATAAAGATTGAGGTCTATATTACTGTTAAGGTTACTATATTGAAAGAAAAGTTAATTTACTATATTAAGGTTAATACCTTATTATAGTTAATAGCCAACAAAAACATATTTCTTTTCACAATTTTCCTTCGCCAACAAGCCTTTCAACTCTTGGAATGTCCTCCATACTCACTCGTCCATCATCGGATGACATTCTCCACCCAATTTTGCACTCGTCCATTATCGGATGACATTCTCCACCCAATTTTGCCTGTTGCCACTTCATATTTGCCCCATTTCGCCGTCATTTACTATCCTCATTCCACCATCAGCATCATCGACACCAACATTGGCATGTGACCCAAATATTTAAAAAACATCCATAAAAATTTGATAATTTTCACGCAAAATGTCCCTGTTCATGGATGTTCCAGCTCCAACAAACAATCCATCCTATAGAGTACTGGGCATCACAGCACACTTTGCAGACCAATTGTATCGGTTCTTCTTCGGGCTCCAACTCGACACATTTCTCTTGCAAGTATACAAGAAAATTCTCAGGGCAAAATGCCGAATGATGCACTAAATACTTTGATAAAACATGCATCCTGATCGTTTGCATTATATTTAAAGCATTAAATTTGATAAATATCAACTTAAAATAAATGAATTTACTAAAGAATTGACTCCAAAAAATATTTTGGCAGCATTATCCTAATAAGATGCAAGAAATATCAAAACACAGTCTCATTTTGCATTATATTTAAAGCATTAAATTCGATAAATATCAACTTATAATGAATGAATTTACTAAAGAATTGACTCCAAAAAATATTTTGGCACCATTATCCTAATAAGATGCAAGAAATATCAAAACACAGTCTCATTTTGCATTATATTTAAAGCATTAAATTTGATAAATATCAATTTATAATGAATGAATTTACTAAAGAATTGACTCCAAAAAATATTTTGGCAGCATTATCCTAATAAGAGTTTAATGATTCAAGAAATGTCAAAACACAGTCTCATTTTTTTTTTTTTTTTTTTTTTTTTTTTTTTCACTTGTGTCTTTAAGAAGAGATCGAGTAGTAGCTTCTTGAAACACACACACTCACAATGGCTCCTCATGTTCAATTTTTAGCTCACATTAATTGGATGTGGTACAAAGACGAATGGATGCCTCAGTGCATTGCGTTTGCTCCCACCTATCAACCGACATCCTCGATCGTCGTAGCTCCGACGACTGAGTCTTTGAAGGAATTTACGTATCGGGACGTGATGAAAAACTTGAAGGTATCGCCGTTTCTCTTTGCAAGAAAGGATGCTTCTTGGCATCGTGTCCATCTCAAGGATTTGAAAACATATGTGGCCAACGACTTTTACGACACGGTACTCAATAACACGCCGGACAATTGGGACGTGAAGGTGGGTACGTACGATAGAGCCACCTTTATGTACTTGGAACCCTTGTGGTCCGACGAGAGAATGGTGTATTTGGGAAATGAGAAGGACGAGGCCGAACGTTTCGTCTTGGAGCAAGCTCGACTGGTCGACAGGGCATGGACTGCTCTATAATCGGCTTAGAAACAAGGATAAGCATGTGTCGAAGGGTGGTTTGTAAAACATGTGGCGTTACGTTGGAATTGATTCAGTGTAATAATTATATTTGTTTTAATTTGATATCTCCTACAGGATATTGTCAAAGACATAATCCAAGAACAGGAGGATAACTCCAACTGGATATGAAGCCAGATTGAAAACGATTCTTCAACGAGAATGATGCATTTGAAACCTTTCGAGTACCATTTGACAAAATGAAAGGGTATCTGGTGCAAAGGTGGAAGCTACTATTGGGCAAACGTTTATGTTTTTAGAACGGTATTCTTTTTAGGATGTGGCAAGCACAAAAGTTGGATGTTATCAATTGGGAAAATGTAGTATGAAAAAACATTCATAATAGTAATAGTAATAGTAATAATAGTAATAGTAAGAAGAAGAATTAAAATAAAGAAGAAGAAGAAAGAAGACACAAGTAAAAAAAAAAAAAAAAAAAAAAAAAAAAAAAAAAAAAAACGTTTTTTTTTTTTTTTTTTTTTTTTTTTTTTTTTTTTTTTTTTTTACTTTCATCTTCTTTCTTCTTCTTGTAGAAATATTTCTCAACGTGAATAAATATGTTTGTTTGGTGGTATTGCTTCTGTGCTTGTCAGAATGGCTCATACTGTCGATTATGTGGTTGCTATGGATTGGGGGCTTGATGGAGTTACTCCGAAGCGTCTCGTGTTGACGGATACCATCACTTGCGAGCAAATGACAGTCGTCTCAGTAGGTTCTGATACTTGGGTTCAATCGGAACACGAATGGCATGTTCCTGCCTTGTATTTCGCTTCGTTTTGTACCAGTTCGTACTTTAAAATGATGTGCTTGCCCATTGCAAGTGAAGATCGTGAACCTATTTTGGGTACGAATGATCCGATGGCATTGAATTTTTTCTTGCATGGGCATGTGACGGTACAATGGCTGAGTAAAGTGGCTTATCGTCCCGATTTACCGATTGTGGTGCGAGTGTTGCAATTGGCCAACCATATTAAAGAGGTGAAAATCATAGAGTGGGCGTGTGAATATTTTGAACAACAGAAACGTTGGAAGAGAGTCGGGAGACGATTGGAATCATCCTCCCCTAAAGAGAATCTAAATTGAAATAATAATAACTCTAATAATAATAATAGTACTAATAAGAATATGATTGTAAGATTTAAAAATTTTTCATTCTTTTAAAAATAATAATACTAATAATAATATGATTGTAAGATGTAAAAATTTTTTCATTCTTTTAAAAGTTTAACTCATCACCAGTTACAGATCATATGGAGTTTGAAATGGATGCACGCTATAAGCAGAAACTTTTAACATGGATGCATACATTCAGTACTTTGGCGGATGACCATCAATGTGAACGCTGCAACTGGATACCTCGGAAGAAAATTATTTTGGAAACTGCCAATCGCCTGGATGTGGAATATACTTTTAATCATCACTGCAAGACGTGTGAATTTAATTGCTGGTATTTTCGGAGATATCCAGGAGATCAAAAGGCCGCTCTCAAACGAATTTGTAAAGCCTTAAAACCGTGTGACGGATCTTTACCAGACATGGGATGTTGTCAAGATGAACTAAAGAGAGAATACGACAAATACGATTATTTGTTTTGTAAATCATGCCATCATCCCGTATCGCATTTTCTTAAGAAGACTCTTTACGAGCATCGTCACTTGCCTTATGACTGTTTTCAGTGCGGGACTATGACGTGGGAAACTTTATTTGATCAAACATATCAGAAATTACCCATTTGTTGCGTATGTAAGGAAATTGTTAAAAGTGGAGAGGTATTTTTCAGACCCTGTTGTTATGGACAGAGAAAACCTTTTCATTTGGATTGTAGCTGGAAACATGAAACATGTCCGCATTGTGGGATTGCTTGCCGGATAAATTTTACCATGGATCATGAACTGGAATATTAAAAATACATTGGAGAATGTGCTCAAAAACGTTGAGGTGACACTTTCAAATTTTGAGAGTTACTGTAAGGTTCATAGGATGAAAATTGAAGATGTTAAATTGGATACATCTGGCTTAATGTTTCGAGCATAACATTATAAAAATTGAATATTTCGTGATAACTTTCAAATGTTCACAAAGGACTGTAATGTTCATAGGATGAAAACAGAAGATGTTACATTGGACACATTTTGCTTAATGTTTCGAGCATAATATTATAAAAATTGAATATATTACATTACCTTCATAATAATACATTACTCATTATTACTACAATAAAAGATAATGGTATAAACACAAACACACAAACAAAACAAAACACAGAAACACAATCAAACTTAAAAAAAAAAAAAAAAAAAAAAAAAAAAAAAAAACGTTTTTTTTTTTTTTTTTTTTTTTTTTTTTTTTTTTTTTTTTTTTTTTTTTTTTTTAGTGTGTGTGTTTCTCTTCTCCTTCTTATAAAATATCATTTCTTTAACGCTGGCATATTATGCTTAATGTATGTTATTATGGATAGTCAGCAAATCATTGAATCACCCCTTTTCAAGTTATTTGTTGAGCAGTATGAAAAGGATTTGCACCATTCACACCCCTATGCGTTTGAAATTCCTAGCGTGCTGAAAGATATTTGTAAAATCCTTTTCGTTCACAACAAAAAGAAATCAGTCCACTACGCGTCCATTCCCCACAATACTATTTTTATGGACAATGTGGACGAGTGCCTCGAAACTCTCAATCCTATGGTTCGAACCGAAACGAGAGGTTATTTCCAACGAGTGGACGAGACTACCGTGAGGAATATGAAGAATCCTCAATTCCGCAGTGCCATTATTGCCTTTTTTTATTTGGAAGGTTTGTGGACCTCTTCCCTCTTTACACACTCCTCCTTTTTTAACAAGAATGGAACCATTTCCAAAAATATACCTTATTTTGCTTTCAGGGACGTCCGAGTCATCGTTCAGAACGGGAAACTGAAAGCTGGGGTGGATTATGTGGCTTCGCATGACAGGAGACTGAGAGACGTGGTGTGGTTCACGATGCCCGTCCCTTGTGATATGGAGGAAGGCATCTTTGAGCATTCGCTCTTGGTGGTGCCGGAAGTGAATTTACAATGTAGATGGGAAGGCACCGATGGTCTAAATACGACCGTGATAAACTTTCGCTACCTTCACAACGAAGAGGGTTTTAAAGCTATTGGGATGATGACCAAAGATTCTTGTGATGGCGGTGGACCCCGTCCTAGGAAAAAGTTTGTATTGGATAAACCTTTCAAGATGACTATATTTTACAAATTTGAAAAAATATTGCGAGTGCTTGTGGATAATGTAGAATGCATGTAAACAACACAAACACAACAAGTAAAGTTTTGTAAAGTATTACAAGCACAAACACAAACAACTTAAAAAAAAAAAAAAAAAAAAAAAAAAAAAAATTTTTTTTTTTTTTTTTTTTTTTTTTTTTTTTTTTTTTTCCTTTCTTTCTTTCTTAGTTGTATGTTTTGTTTTAAACACTATACTTTCTTTCTTTCACTTACATGTGTTTGTTTTAAACACTATACTTTACTTTCTTTCAATTACATGTTGTCTTTCTTTGAATTGCATCTTTATGGATGCTGCTCACGTCTTGATGCAGCATGTGGCTCAATGCCGACCCGATATTTATAGAGAAATATTACATGTCATTCAACCTCATTCCTTAGATGCCGTTTTGAATTTGTTTCAACAACATTTGAAACATTCCGTACCCGATTTAAACATTTTCAATCGACATCCACATCGTATTCCTGCATTTTGCTTGGCATTTATGTCTGCTATTCGTAAAAGATTTCCCACACCTGGAGATGCGTTTGGTATTCAATTGACATGTCGCGTGACAAAATCAAATACCCAAGGGACGTTGGATAGTAAGCATTTAACATCTTTGTCTGGCAATAAACAAAACTATAATGTGGACAAATCCCTTCGGTACGAATTGTTGCGATTCTCAAACCAAACGCAAGTTTTTGAAATGGCGTCGCGGCACGTCTACGCGACAGTGTGGACGCGACATTATTCCACCCTGAATCTATTGCAACGGCTTCCTAATGCCGGTCAATTGGAGAGGGGCAACGAGGACAATAAAGCCGTCAATGCTCAAGGGCATTCTTTATACGTGAGCACTTTTACGTTTATTGTCGTCGAACCCAACAGGGTCTTGTACAAGTCTGTCAAAGAATGGCATAGTCTGGTCAGACGATTGGAATTGCAACATATCGTCGCCTTTTCCGATATTCGAACCATCTATCAAAAATGTGGCATCGTGAGTTACTTTTTTAATCTCTTGCGAGTCGTGGAATTGCAATTATTTCAAGGCCAAATGCATGGATCCCACGCTAAAGATGTCGTGACGATCATCAAATATCAGTGTCGCACCGGACAACCCTTACCCGCCACTCGGAATGGATTGGAAAAAAATCCTGCGCGATCCATGTTGGAAGTATTGGCCTTTGAAGCGTGGAAAAAAAATTTGGCTCGGATGTGTACGTTGGATAGGCGAGAAGAAACGGTAAGATATTCCATGGATAAAATGTTTTTTGGAGAACAACCCAACGAGGGGACGGGGGGAGAGTTTGCATTGTTACCTGCAACAAAGGTAAAGAAAAAGATTTAGGTAAAGAACAATTTTCAAAGTAAAGACAAGAGAATGCAAGGCAAGTGAAAAAAAAAAAAAAAAAAAAAAAAAAAACAGTTTTTTTTTTTTTTTTTTTTTTTTTTTTTTTTTTATTCTGTTGTGTATTCGTCTTTAAATCTGTGAGAGTTTCACCGTCTCGCTTCACACATCATGAATTACTACGGTGTTGAAGTTGCCTGGATGAAGTGTTTGAATGGTAAGAAAGTACCTTTGGAAATTGCTTTCGCCAGTGTCGAGCATCCCGATATAGTGTATTTGGTGGAAATTAAACTGCCAATGCATTTGGGAGTCACTTTACGAGACTTGGCCGAAACCAGGAGTTTGATATACAATAAAGATCGTTTTAACAATGCTTCCGTCGAAAACAAAATAGTTCCGACTCGAGTGTTTCGAATAGAATTGGATAGATGGTTACTCTCTTTACACCAGATTGTCGACCAGCACTTGGGCAAGAATGTCTGTTTGTATGTGAGATGTCCCTCTCAAATGAAGTTTTTCAAAACTGTTTGTGGATTTACAACTGTAAGATGTGTGAAACTTTCTATAATTGGAGGCCTCGTATATGGTTGCTGGCACGGGCATAGAAAACTGATTCCTTACACATGTCCTGCAACCGAAGCCAGAACGATGGCGGTATATTTAACAAAAAGAAAAAGAAGTAACAATAATTAGAACACATGCCAGAACGATGTCTGAAACTAGAGGAACAAAAAGAAAAAGAAGTAACAATAATTAGAACACATGCTAGAACGATGGCGGAAACTAGAGGAACAAAGAGAAAGAGAAGTAACAATCATTAGAAAGAATGCAATGTTAAACAGTAAAAGTTAATTATGCAATGTTAAACAGTCAAAGTATGTACCTTCAGCGCGGCAAGAAAATTTTTGTTTAACGTTAGTGTAAAGAAGAAGAAGAAAGTAAAAAAAAAAAAAAAAAAAAAAAAAAAAAAAAACCGTTTTTTTTTTTTTTTTTTTTTTTTTTTTTTTTTTTAATACTCTTGTGTCTTTAAATATCTTTACAGTATGAAGCAAACAATATTCCATCTTTCCCTTCTCTATTATGGCTCGACGACATAGTGCTTTAGAAGAGTTTACACAAGCTCTTTTATCAACGTCTTGGAATACTTTTCATAAACCATCTCAAGAGAATTTGGTCGAATTTGATGATCACCTGCCATTGATGAGACTGAAATTGACGGCGTTTCAAAAAGAGTTTGACGAGTATCGATTGCCTCTCGAAACATTGACCTTTGCCGAGCAGCAAGTACAGGCTCCAGAATGGGTGGATACCATTTTGACAATGTCCAAAATGAATATAGATCAGACCTTGCTATCGAATTTGGAAGAAGTGTTGGGAGAATTGCATGTGGACTGGGATAATGAACTTGAAATGGCCAGCTTGATTCATATGATTCTACCCGAGTCTGGCGAAAGGATCGACTCTCTCAGAGAATCGTATTCCCTCTTGATATTCATGCTGATGTTGCGGATTCAGTATCAAAACCATGCCACTTTACGTTATAAAATAAAACGGTGTGCGTGTGTGGCGGTCAAAGCCTTCTTAAAAGTGTTGAACGACAGAAAGCCGAAAGAATCTCGACATTGGTTTGATGGGTGGAATACTACAGTTCTACTTTACCTCCTGATTTCAAAAATGTCTCTTTTGACTGTACTGACCATTGCTAATTGGATGCTTCATAAAGCTATTAGTAATCAAATTTATGAAAGTAATAAAAATGACTACAGTTAACTACTAACGAAAGGAAAAATGTCTCTTTTGACCATTGCTAATTGGATGCTTCATAAAGCTATTAGTTATCAAAGTTATAAAAATGACTACTAACGAAAGGAAAAATGTTATTGGATTGATATAGGAAATTGTGTTGGTAAAGAAACAAGATATTCAAATAAATCTTCCATAATTAATGTAAAATAGAAATATTTTCTTTGTTTATAAATATGTCTGAAGAAGCATTTCAACTGGAACCTATATCATTAAGAAATAGGATAAATATTCATGAACAACAAACTCAGACGATATCGAATATGTTGGAACCCATCTTTGCAAGTGATATTCTAGAAGAGGAATATAGTTCAAATATTAGTGAACAACAAACTGAGACTATATCGAATATTTTGGAACCCATCTTTGCAAGAGATATTCTGGAAGAGGAATATAGTTCAAATATTCCTGAACAAACTCAGATGATATCGAATATTTTGGAACCCATCTTTGCAAGAGATATTCTGGGAGAGGAATATAGTTCAAATATTCATGAACAAACTCAGACAATATCGAATATTTTGGAACCCATCTTTTCAAGAGATATGGCAAATATTCTAGAAGAGGAATATAGTTCTTCCTCGTCCAGTAGTATTTATTTGTCGGACTCTGAATCAGAAAATACTTTTGAAAATACACCTCCTGAAGAGACTTGCCTAAAAAACGAATTAGACGACTGTCCCGAGTTTGACTTAGAAAATTTAAAACAATGGTAGTAAGCAAACAACAAGAGCATTAAAAAAAAAAAAAAAAAAAAAAAAAAAAAAATTTTTTTTTTTTTTTTTTTTTTTTTTTTTTTTTTAAATCATACCACAAGAGTTATAAAGAGTTAGTCGTAGATAGAAAACTGTAGAGTCACTCTTCATAATGGCGATTAATAAATGTTCCATTTCTTACGGTCTGGTGGTCAAATCTAATTTAAACGGTATTGTTGTTTTACATCGTAAAATTCCATATTGTGTTCAAAATTTCTTTTTACATTTGAGTCGGAGAAAGGGATTAACCCCTTCATTAACCCCTATGCGTTTTTCAGAAATTAGACAACAGTTTGAAAAAGAGTGGTTGCCACGCTTAAATTCTCATGAAAAAGAAGATTATCAACGTTTCTTAAAAGGAGACATGTTTGAAGATGAATTTGATTTCCCACACGGTCAGTTGCAACGTCGGAAAAAACAATCTGTATGTAAATGTTTCAAGTTTTTCACGGCCTACCGAGAATTTCAAGAAGAATCTGGATTCCATTTCTCTTTTACCAAAAAGGATATTGAACGCTATCCTTTGGTTTGGATACAATTTGAAGGTCTTGATGGGTATCAATATAAGCAATATTATTTTATAGTTGAAAATGTAAAGGATTTAAGGCGACATTCCTATTTTAACTCTTTTAAATTGTCATCAACTGCAGAGAATCAAATTCAGTCCTGGAAGGATGATAGGTTAATTTATCATGGGCAAATTATGCCTGTGGAAAAAGTCTACGAAAAATTTTTAAGTCAACAAAATTTAAAACATGACATGAAACATTTGTTGTGTTTAAATTGCATCATATATCGTTCTGTGTCTGAGACAGAAAATGAACAAGAAAGAATTAATAATAACAATAATAATAACAACAAAAGAAATTAATAAGTAAGTAAGAAGTAAGAAGTAAATATGAAAAAAAAAAAAAAAAAAAAAAAAAAAAAAAAAAAAAAATATATATATATATATATATATATATATATATATATATATATATATATATATATATATATATATATATATGTATGTATTTTTTTTTTTTTTTTTTTTTTTTTTTTTTTTTTTTTTTTTTTTCTGTGTTTTCCTGTTTGTTTTAAATACTCCAAAGCAAGTTTTACATTTTATTCTGTCTCAGCATGTTTGATTTGGAACGAGTCAAGTGTGTGCAAAAAGACCATTACTTTCGTTTATTGTATTGGTACAATAAACCCAAAGATATGGAAGCTTTTATGAAACGATGGTTTCAATTACTTGAAATGTTTTCTACTAAATTCAATTTTGTGTCGTTTGATCCTCCAATACCTATCTTGGATCGTCTAGTTCCTAATGCGATCGGGGTATTGGTTGTACCATTTCATAACCAACAGATACCGTGTCGTTTGAGGCAAGTTAGTATTTTCCCCTTATATCCATTTCGAATCAATTATACTATTAATGCTGAATGTAGTCGAGATGGATTTGAGTTGCTATGTTTATATTTAAAGGTGACTGAAATTAAATTAATTGGATTTTATAACTCTCCTTTTTCAAGCAATAAAATTATTCCAGAATTACAAGAATCTTTTCCTCTGGCTAAAATTTATGGTCCCAATTCGTTTTCGAGTTTTAAGGCTGTTTGCCAGCGGGAGGCTTTAAGGAAGATGTAATATGATTTAAAATGTCTTTAATGTTTTTTAATTGTTTGGGGTACGTCACTACAACGGGACTTTGTTTCATCCAATCCAAAAGATATTGATAATGTAAAATGTTTTGTTTCCGTTGGGTATCTAAACGAATTGCAGGAATATATGTTTCCAATGAATCATTATTAAAATATAAATATAAAATATCCTGATCGACCAAAACGTACCAATTGTTGGGTAAAATTTGGACAAGTCGCAAATCATTGCAAATCCAAATTAAAGCATAATGATTATTGACAGGACGCCCTGGAACAGGCTCTAAATTGAATAAAAGTAATAATAGACAAAGAATGACAAATATCCAATACATTTCTTTAATTTTGCTTTTAATATTGGTGGTGACGCTAGTAAATCTTTTTTATAAACCATGGATTTACAATTTTCAACCCATCATTTCTCGTTTTGTTCATAATCAGTACACTTCTCCAATTACTCGATCTACTTGTTCTTTATATGGATTTAAATGTAAAGACGACGAGTTTTGTGATTGTGCGAGTATGTGTACAAATGGAGAATTTATTCCCTTTCAAGTCTTACCCAATGAATCCATTTTTTTAATGGATCGTCAGTTATCACCTGGAACGTATTGTCTTCCTAAAGGTATAGGAAATTGTAATCAAAAAACTTCTTTTCATGTTTTTTCCTTGACGGGATGGAAATGTGTAAATCGTAACAAGTCATTGTATCGGGACGAGACAATGATTGCTTGCAAATCTGCTGGAGCTAAAGACAATACAAAAAATGTTTTGTGGGATTATTTGAATAATAAAATTGCAACGGATATAGAAGACCCTTATGAAATGTTACAAGATAGGAAAACTATGAGATATCAATGTCAATGTAAATCGCTTGATTTACGATCCAATCGTATGGTGTCTGCATTACCATTTACATGTTCTGTGGATTATTGTATTACAAATATTAAAAATCCACTTCCAGGAATGGGATTTAAAAACGATAAATGTGAGTGTTTACTTTATTTCCATCAAGACCCCAATGACGAAACATCACCTTGTGTGATGGAGCAGTCCCGAATTGAAAATGATGATTTTATAGGAGCTGTGGAATGTATGACAAACGATGCATGGAAAAAAAGTCCAATATTTTGTCCATCAGGTGAAGGCGTATTAACATTTACAACCCCTGTTATGGGTGGTACATCAAATGATAAATTTGTGCCAACGATGATTGCAAAATTAAATTAATAACAACAACTAACCTTAAAAAAAAAAAAAAAAAAAAAAAAAAAAAAAAAAATTTTTTTTTTTTTTTTTTTTTTTTTTTTTTTTTTTGTAGGTTTCATTTTAAATCACAACGTTTCAATGTTTTGAAACAAGTATGTCTGCATACATACAACGTGTCAATTCCGTACAAGAGGCAGCAATATCAGATTCTTATATTTTGTACAATTTAAATGGTGGTATTTATTGCGTCAAACGTAAAGATTTCAAGTCCTTTTCTTATTATTGGTGTGGTCAAGGAAAGTTTGCATCTATTACTTTGGATTTAGCATCAGCACAACAGCATTCTTTAGTTCTAGATTTGGATTTTGAATCTACAGGCGATCAAAATTTTACAATTAATCCAAAATTTTTGTCCTTGATACAATCGACACTGAAATTGTTATTCTTACCAAACGTAAAACATTTTACGTACATTATTGCTACTCGACAAGAAGGTAAAGGTCTTCACATTCATCTACCGGAATTTGTTATTACCCATGATGATTACATTTTATTATGCCAACATTTAAAGGTTTCTTTACATTTTAAAGATGGAGATAATGGAAATTATTCACTCGATATTTTGCAAAATGCCATGCTACCAGGGGCTAGTAAACCTCAATCTTATCCTTATAGAGCTCATCAAATGTTTTATGTTGATGAAAAAGAAACTTTTAGTATTGACTTTCGATCCCAACATTTATCTTTGCAATTGACCACTCTCAAAAAATCTTTTAAGCGTGTCAAGTACAATACAGATTCTTTTTTTCGTAAATTTCTTTTTTTAGAAGAACAACAGGCGATTCAACATTTGCGACAATTGATGATGCCCGTCGTGACATTGTATCCACCTTTTTACAAATTGTCTTATGCTACAGTCATCGGACACATGTCGAGTGAATCCGAAGATTTACAAAATGTTGCACAATTTACTTATAAACGCAGTAATGAAATTGGTTTCATTTGTAAAGGTAAACAATTGTTGTTTGATGGTTCACATTTCCTTAAAACTTTTCATTATATGCGTTTCAACGCTTTTCTGATGGAATCCTTGGAAACTACTAATGCAGCTCTAAAACGGTGGTATGAACGGGCTTTATATGTCCTTCCTGAAAATGTTAATAATAATCCCATTTTTGATGAAATTAATCAATCGTTACGGGAAAATAATTCAAAGTTTATGAATGATCCCAATCCAATTAAAACCATTCTAGAGTACAATCGGGGTTACTATTTTCTACCCACCTTTTATGCTTTGTGCAAATGTTTAAATATCCCCTCTGTTCAAATGGTGCATCATTTAAAATCAATGGTCGAGAATGAATTTAATTTATTGTTGAACCGTGTGGAACAACTTGATGAAGAGCATACGAAACTCGTCATGAAAGATTTGACGCAGCAAACCATCAATTTTTGTGGTAATAATTTATGTGAACGACATGTGAGGTATCGGGACAAGCTGAAACAAATTATAAATGATTCTACACGCGCCATTCTGTCTGTGACGACTCCAGCTCAAATGATAGAAGTATTAAGGTCTCTACAAGAAAGCCATTTTCCAATTCAAGTGTTACGCTTATCCAATTCGTTACGTAGAGCATCGGCATTTATTTGGAATTGTTTAACAGAATCTTGGCAAGAAATTCAAACTGATAAGGAAAAAGAAGCTCATATGGGTAATTTGTGGAATGCTATTTGGACTTGGCTGCAAGAGTATCGTAAATCGGGTAATTATGGAGGCCCTGATCCCCAAGTCTTTGAACGATTTAGTATTAGTTCTGTCATGTTGACTATTACTAGCGATACCAATATGGAACGAAAAACTGTTCTTATGGATCAACATAAATGGTTTATTCGAACTAAAGATGGTTTGTGGGATATTTTGACTGGACACGTTGGAGGAACAGTTCCTGAATTGTTTCTCTCAGATCGTAAGTTGGGGGTAGAGTTTTCACGATTAGAACTCTTGAAATTTTTTCAAGATTCGGAAGAATTGGAAAATCTCTACGATATGTTGACGAATCACGCTTTCTTTTTGACATATTTGAAAGCCCTTTTTATGAATCAGACTGATGATTTATACGACACTTTACAAGAAAATGTCCAAGAAAAATTACCCGATATCGTACAGAATAATTATGCTCTTTCCATGATGCATTTTTATGTTCATTTATGTAAATACACGGGGTTTGAACATGATTTGCTCATGTACTTGTTGGATGTGTTGGCAAGTATTTTTATTGCTACAAATTATGAACGAAAATTTTTTGTTATGAAAGGTGAAACATGTAATGGGAAAAGTAAATTATTTGAAATTTTGGGACGAGTATTTGGAGGTTATTATCACTGTATTCAATCGGACAATTTAAAACCCAGCAATTCGAGTACAAATGCCACACCTGATTTAGCGTCCACCCTCTTCAATTGTCGTATCGTCACAACAGAAGAATTGGAAGGAAAATTGAATGAGAATAGGGTGAAGCAAATTACTGGCAACTCCTGCGTAGTATTTCGTAATTTGTATGAGCCAAGTCAAGGCGGCATTCCTACAGCTAAACTATTTACAACGACTAATAATATACCTGATTGTCGAGCTACGGAAGCGTTTCAAGATCGGGTGACAGCTATTCCTTTTGTATCTAAATTTGTCAACAAAGCACCTAGGAGTACTTCTGAACAAGTGCGTTTAAACCGATATGGAAAGGATGAATTTGTTATTGAACGTTCGTATGTAGGATGCTTTTTAATGTTGGTATATCATTTAAAAAAATATATAAATATTAAAGACGGATTACTTCATTATCGCGATGAGCCTCCTAGTGTTGTAGAATATACCAAAATTTACTTGTTCCACACGGATGTGTACAACCAATTTAAAACTCATATGGATGTGCAGGTCAATATGAATGCTATGACTACCATGACAGATTTACGATCAGCAGTACGTCAATTTTTGAAAAATACAAAAAATAATACGACGCCTGAAACAGATTTGATTTTGAAATTTGAGGAAGAGTTTAGCGAATACCGACGTCGTTCTGAATTTCAATTCAGACCCGCTCAATATACGAGTATTTTAGACCAAGGGAATGAAGCGCTTTCTTTAGAAAATAGTGAATTGCAAGAAGAAGTCAATACGACAACAAAACGATCTTTGCCCGAGACGTCTAGGAAAAAGAAATTTAAAAAGGCTCCCGAAACTGCCGTGGTGTATTATGAAAATGTCGTGATTCGTAATTTGAAAAGAACGGGAAATGAAAATTAAAGAAGATGGCTTGTATGATACCTGCACCCAAAGAATATTACGATTTGAAAGAATTAAAACTTCAAAATCATCGTTTGGACAGACTGGTAGATTTTATAGCTATACAAAGTGAATATCAATTACAAAAGTTTAAAATCCCCAGTAAAATTTTACCTGGATTTAATATAGTGACGCGTGAATTAGTACGACAATTTAGACCAGAGGCTATTGCCTTTATCAAACAAATTCGAGACGGTAAAGTAGAGTATGGTTATTTATACAATATTATTCAGGACGATGATGCAACTTCTCATGCAGTATATATAAATTACAAAAATTTTCCCTTGATGGAGATGGGAGTTATATCTGAAATTGAATTTATTGCAAATAAATTGTCACTAAAAGGAACAGAAGAATATGAGGTGACGTGTTTGTATTTGCTCATGTTTTACGCCTTGTTGGTCAATCGACATGTAAATTGGGTAACGATGGAATATGTGACAAATTGTAATACTGATCATGCGTATGCTATTCATGTAAATTGGACTTCAAAAGTAAGCAGTACACCAAAGAGAAGAAAGTAAAAAAAAAAAAAAAAAAAAAAAAAAAAAAAAAAAAAAACGTTTTTTTTTTTTTTTTTTTTTTTTTTTTTTTTTTTTAAATCGTTCATCATTTTAATAGAGCGTTAGCCAAGAGAAACCCAACACTTGGACAAACAGCCACAATTTCACAGATGCAATGACAAAAAGAATTTAAAGACGTTTCAGGTCTGTTTACAAATACAACATTTCCAAGAGCATCTCGTGTCGCCATATACGAATCAACATCAGAAACGTGTTGTGAAAACAAATTTGAAGGAATTTGCACAACTCCTCTTTTATTTCTGGCAAAGTAGGGCTTACCATCATTTTGGTATAATATAATAGGTTGACCATTGTCTGTTAAATAATATTCGTTACCTTTGATGTCGGTTGGATACCGTTGTAATCCATTAGCCCATTTTGCGAATTCAAAACCATTTGTTGTGCGTATAAGTCGAGACAATTTCTTTTTGCGGGGATAAAATTCATTGTTTTTATAATCACGTGCATAATATTCTCGAAAATATTTATCTCGTGCAAATGGATTATTTTTAATCGGGGGATATAATTCATTTCCTTTCTTGTCTCGAGCGTATCGCTCCATCCCCCCTGGATCTACTACAAACGGTTTTCTTCCTCGTGGATAATATTCATCTCCGTTTCGACGCCGTGGATATTGATTTCTCGTCATGTCTGTTAAAAAATATTCACTTTCACTCTTGTCTTTTAACGATTGTACTGTTAAAATGACACCTGAACAATTGATGCAACTGACAAAGGCTTGGAGAAAACATCATTCTTTTAACCACACATGTCAAGTATGTAAAAAATCCTTAAGTTTTGATCTTCTTCCTTACACCGTTTGTTGTCAACAATTTTATTTCAGTAGTATTTTAAAATTGTATCCCGTACAATCTATTGCAGTATCTACTCCTGGATACGATTTTAGACCTTTAATTTTGAAACGTTACATGAAACAAACCGGAATAAATGTGAATCAAGAATTTATAATTATACCTGATCCTATTTATTGGCAAATCCCTTCTACTCTTGAATATGATAAGACATGCAAATTTGTACTAAAACAACCCATTACGAATAGGACAAACATTGTCCTACCACCTGAAAAATCGAGTTTTTTTTACAAACATAATTTTGAAACCCCTCTCAATTATGGTAGTTTACAAAATCGATCGTGTGGGAAAGCGACTCTTATTCGACAAGTGGCTTTTGGAAAGCGCTGTGTTTTATCCATGCGAGGAATGATTGTACCCGATGCTAGTTTACAACCTAATCAAATACGCCTTCCATCTCGCATTATTAAAGAATTTCATTGTCAAAATCAATGGATTATTTTAAATAGGATGCCTTCGTTACAACCTGGTAATTTTATTGCCTTAAAAGTCATTTTACCCGGTTGGGAGTACGATTGTTTTGGAATTCCTTTGGAAATTGTACAAGCAATGAATGCCGATTTTGATGGTGACGAATGTAATTTGTATTTAGTGCCTAGTGTTTTATCCCAGGCAGAATGTGCTACGATTTTAAATTCTGAATCACAAATGAGGTGTTTTGTTATGCAAGGACCTAAACTTACTCCGACTCAAGACATGTTGGTGGCTTATTATTTAAAATTTAATGAAATTGACTTTTTACCGTACAAGCACCGAGATCTATATACAACGTTTCAAGTTTTGAACGATATTTATGGATCTCAGCAAACCTTTATGTATATTGACCGATTGAGACGGTTTTATCTAGATTTACTTCAAAATGAAATTTGTTTTGCCTTGACATTAGAAGAAATGAATTATTTATATGAAATGGGTCGAGGTTCAATGGAAGAGTTTGAAAGCAAAGTTCAATCTAGTCAGGGATGTCTTGTGACTCAAGTCTTATCGGGTGCCAAGGGCAGTATGGAGCATTTGTATCAAATGTTTGGGTCTGTTGGATATCAATCTGATGTATACATTCAACATTCTTTTTGGGACGGATTGAATGCAAATGAAGCTGTAAAACATGCTAAAGTAGCGACAGATGCATTGAGCAAAACTTGTAAAATATGGGAACCTGGTTACAGTTATTCTAAAATGGTTTACAACTTGCAAGGCTTACACGTAGATTACAAAGGACGTTTAGTAGATGGAAATGTAGTAATTGAAAATGACGTATTGAATGTTTTGCATTTTACAGATGTAATGTCAAAGGAAGCATTCCAACATTTAATGAATAAAGTTTTATTGGAAAAAGTATAGAAAGAGAAGAAGAAGAAGAAGAAGAAAAAAAAAAAAAAAAAAAAAAAAAAAAAAAAAAAAAAAAAAAAAAAACGTTTTTTTTTTTTTTTTTTTTTTTTTTTTTTTTTTTTTTTTTTTTTTTCCTCTTCTTCTTTAGTTTGCTTTAAGTTTGTTAGTTAGTTAGTTATTATAAGCAAGTCATTTTTAATCATGTTGTTTGCCTCACATCTACTAAAATTCAAAGGTTCTCGAGTCTCAAATCGCAGTCATAGTTGGCTAGTGGATTTTAATCAAATTTATGTGAGAAATGTTTTTCTATTTTGTTTCAGTCTAAGTACTGTTCGGCAAATTTTTGGAGACAACATCATCTGTCAGATGGATGGACAACGTATTGGGCAATCCTTACTCGATATGAAATGTTTCATAAATGGTACTCGTACCGACTTGACAGACCCAAATTATGCTACTTTACTGATTTTGTACCACGATTATTATCAATGGATACCTGTTGTATTCCTGCTTATGGCTTTTAGCTTTTATTTTCCCTTCCATATCTGGTCAAGTTATGTTCATAATTTTATGGAAGAATTAACAACTACCGTTCAGAATAAGGAATCGTGTGACAACATTCTTCAAGTAATTCAATCATCTAAAGGCAACAAGTTGTATTGGAAAACATGGCTTCTAGAATGTGTTTATGGGGTGCATCTCATTGTACACATTTTCCTACTGAATCAGTTTTTCCACCAAGTCCCATCTCTTTCCGGGTGGTCACTGTCAGCTATTCCCTTGTTATTTCCTGAAATGTCAGCATGTTTTCACGACTATTTTACGGGAGGCGCACAAACTTCTGGAAAATTTTATTGTCTGATGCCTCTGAATAGTGTATATCGGAAAATATTTCATGTTGTATATTTTCTATTTATTGTCCTCATTCCACTTTACATAATTTTTTTCCTTTACCGAATATTTCTTGCTCTGAAAATAGGTAAACACAGGATAAATATGTGGTGGTGTTTACAAATTTGTAAGCAGTCGGCCAAGAAATGGGAAGCATACCATGAATTGGATAAATCATGGAATTTTGCTAGGAAAGGATGTTCTTCAAAGTTGAATGTTGAAGAACAATACCAAGAAGAATGCATAGTCTAAAGAAAAAAAAAAAAAAAAAAAAAAAAAAAAAAAAAAAAAAAAAAAAAAAAAAACGTTTTTTTTTTTTTTTTTTTTTTTTTTTTTTTTTTTTTTTTTAGTTTGTTTGTTAGTTGTGTCTTTAAAATCAAGTGTAGTCCTTTCGATGATTATACTTTGTACAGTAATAGTCTCGTGTGTGTGTGGACAAGTAAGCTGTCTTCATCATGGAGGCTCTTCAACAAAATGATGTTTCTCTTCAAGAAAATCAACCCTTTTCGAGTTCTACGGTTCAAGTTTCCATCACTGAGGCTGTTCAACAAAATGATGTTTCTCTTCAAGAAAATCAACCCTTTTCGAGTTCTATGGTTCAAGTTTCTCCAAAGAAATTTGTTTTGGATGATTCTATTCCCATTGTTGGACATTATGTCTCTGCCAATTGCATTTCCCCTTGTCAAATGGAAAAATTGAGTCCGTACATTAATGTCACGGGAAACCAATATCTTCAACATTACTTTTTAGCTATTCAGTTTAAAAATCCCGTCATCATTCATAAACGGTTTGGGTCTAAAAATTTAAAAATACCTTCTGAAACGTGTCTTGTTGTGGATGTAGATTCCGATACTCTGCGTTTAAAAATTGCAGATTCTGCATTACTATTTACCTATCAATATCGAAATGTGCGAGCAAGAAATCCTACAGAAATGGAATTGCTGGAATCATTATTCCCACCCAATAGTTTGATTGTAAAAGCATATCATATTAGAACATTATTTGTTATTACGAATCGTAATCCGTTCAAAACCATTTGGACACGAACGCGTAAAAATATGGCTTTTCATTCGTTGGTTAAATTTTTTAAATACTCGGTGCAACATACAGAACATTTCTCAATTGAATTGGCAACCGGATTGCGATACTTTAAACGAAATTCACACAGTTTCAATAATTTTTCATCATGGTTTCCCTTAGCTTATGAAATGATTAGAATTCCTATGCTTTTCGCCTTTAGCCATGAACCCAGTGCAGGCTTTGGAAAACATTTGTTTGATATTTTGAAACGTACAAGGTTGCATGTATTGCCTGCTGATCATCCACCTCAAGATTTTTATCAATGTCAATTGACGCTTTCAGATACGGATCCTGTTGGTGTCGCATGTCGTATTGTGGACTCTAAAGTGGAATATGTGTCTGTTATGATTTTATCTTTTACCACCGAGTCCTTTTTAGATACCAATAACATGCCATGTTGTTTCGCCAGAACTGCACCACAAGAGACCATGTGTCGACATTGGCTCCCTCTGTTCAAAAATAAGGAAACTTGGGAAAAATTTGGTTTGCCTTGGTACACAACTAAACTAATGAAGCATTTGATGGACTTGACATTTGTTTTGGATTGGCTGTCGATTCAAACCGCAGAACCTTATCTGCATATGAAAAAAGATTTGTTGCAAGTGTATTATATTTTGATGGGATGTGTAAAACCAAGATGGTCTTAAAAACATTGGTGGATGCCATCTCTCAATCGTTACGAGATCCTCACAATTTACTACACTTGCAATTGGTTCAAAGTTTGAAACGAGACATTTCGCAGGATGTAATGGAAGCTTTTCAAGCCAGCCAGCCTTTGGTTGATCAGTATTCAGAAGTGTATCGAATGAGCAATAGTTTCTTGGATTTTTTATTTAAGCTTTGTCATGTTCCGCTTCCTCCGTCTCCTCTTCAAACAGACAGTGTAGAACTGGATACGTGTAAAAGAAAAAATTTGGAGTTGGAAAATTCATTGAGGGAGAAAATGAATATTATAACTCAACGAGATGAACAATTGAGTGAGTGGCAACATAAATTTAATGTGAAAGAAAGAGAATTGATACAATTACAAACTCAATGGAATGAGACCCAATCAATATGGATGGCCAAAGAAAACCAATTACAATCTCAGTTTGAGGAATTGAAATCAATGGTGACACCCCAAGAAGCAGTATCGGCATCGGAAGAACCCTATGTCACTCATCCAGAGGAGACTTTGGCGTCAAACATGGTGACCGGTCTTTTTACCCCTCAACCTTTGGAATATGTTAAACCAGATCCAATTGAAAGTTATTTGACCGAGTGGCAGGATAAAACGTATAGTTTTTTAAATGAATTTAAAAAAGACATGGTAGAAAATTTTAAAGTTTCAGACGATAATTATAAGAAAATTAACGAATTATTGATAAAATATTTTCCCGGCAAGGATGTCGCACATTGCTCGTCGTCAGAATCTGCTAGTGAATTGAGTGAATTGGTCTTTAATAAATTGCAAAATTATTTAACGCGTTGGTTGGATGAAAATCAATTGAAAGAATCACTTGGGGTGTTTAATTTGGAAGCTCATTTTTCAAAACTCATTGACAATATAGATATAATTATGGGTAATAAAAACAAAACTACGCATAAAAAATTAATTGAAGTGATTGAAACAACTAAAAATGACATCATGGAGCAAATTAAACAATTGGTACAAAAAATGTCTACACTTTTTGGTAGCAAATTACCATCTTTGGCCATTATGGAGCGACTGGATAATGTTGAGCAACATTTGATGGATAAATCTATTGAATTGGAACGACTCTTGGAGAAATCACCAGACATTCAACAACAATTGCAAGAAAAAGAATACTCGATTAATAATTTAAACAGCGAAATAAATGCCTTAAAAGAAGAAACTACCCAAATAAATGTTTTAAAAGGACAAATAAATAATTTACAAAGAGAAATAGAGGGTAAAAATATCCTAATAAATAATTTAAAAACAGAAATAGAAGATAAAAATACCCTAATAAGTACTTTACAAGTTGTGCCTACAGAGCATTCAACAATAAATATGGACGTGCAAGAACAATTGTTCGCGAAACGTGACAAACAATTGGTAACTTCTCCTATATTAAATTATTGTAAATCCGAACTACCTCATGTTGCTTTCAAAGTGACTTGGGAGGATGAAATTATAAATTATTTGAAAGACTATATAGATTCAAAGGGATTTTTGAAAAATCTTTTTAATAAATTGAATATAACTCACCTCCCTGAAGAAAAATTAGCCAATGCTATTTCAAACATGATTAGCTTTCTATTAAGTTCTCTTCAAACTGCAAATGAAAAAGTTGAATTGATTCGTTTGAAAATGTTATCTTTAATGGATGAAAATTCCCAATTGCAGGTGGGACAAGTTTCCAATATTGATCAAAATTTTTTCGTTTGGTTGCAACAAAAAGTGGAAGAAATGAAAACTCAATTGAATACTACCCAAATGCAATTTTATACAGTGCAAAACCAATTGCTGCAAACTGATAAAGATTCTACACAAGTAATATCCATTCAAGAAGTGGATGACCATGAAATGTTAGCATTACCATGTTCGTCGACTAAAGATTATGAACGTTTACAAATTGAAAAGGATGATTGGAAAAATAAATTTCATACTCAACTGGAAAAGGCGAAACAAATACAACAGGATTTGGATAAATGTATGTCGCAAAACAAAACGTGTCTGCACTTGATTGATGAGTGTAAATTACTGGTACCGAATTTTAATATTTACACTTTTGCAAGTGATATGAAGGATAAAATAAATGAAATTCTTGAGCCTTTTCAACGATATCAAACGTTTTGTAATTTCATTTCAAAAGAATTAAAGTTACCTCTAAATGAAATTAATTGGGATCAATTAGTCGTGGAAAGGTTTCAAAACATGAATATCGCATTGAGTAAAAACAATTCAAAAATTGAAAATTTGATTAAAGAAATCAAGAAGGTAAAGAATGAAAAGGGATTAAATTTATTTATAAATGAAATTGATTGGGATCAATCAGTCATAGAAACTATTCAAAAAATATATATGGTATTGAATCAAAACGATATAAAAATTGAAACTTTGATTCAGGAGGGAAAACATGAAAAGATGGAATATGATAAACACTTGAATGAAATGGAAAAAAAACTGTTGGACAATGAATGCACTATTCGAAATTTGCGCTATAAAATTGAAAAAGTGCAAGACGATAAAATAGTTCTCGAAACAAAATGCAATGAACATGAAGTTGCATTAAGGAAAATACAAAGTGAATACGATGGTAAAAAATTGGAATTACAACGTGAATTGGATCAATATCGAAATACCTCTATGAAAGTTGAGTTTTCACCAACAAAATCAAAAAAGCGTAAAAATGTAATGTTTGATTCTGATTTACAAGGTCATGAAGCTTCCAAGCAAGCAATGAAGGAATTATTTATTATATTTTATATAAGATATTTTAAAATACTTTCGGAATACAAATGGACAAAAAAAATTGTACTTGATAGTGAATTGCAGGCTGAAATTGAGAAAAAAATTGAAATATTGAAAGAATTTAATTCTCAACTACGCCAAAATGAGTTGATGGATATTTTGTTTAAATATGTATCGTTCGAGTTGCAATTAATGAATAATGATGATTTTTCAAAGGAATACGAGAAATATACAAAAGACGCACACAAAATTGAATATATAGAAGATCTGGTTAATTCTTGCATTGAAAAAACGGAGACAAGAATTAAAGAGTTTTATGATTCATTAGACTTGTCAGAAACAATGACAACAAACTAAACTAAAAAAAAAAAAAAAAAAAAAAAAAAAAAAAAAAAAAAAAAAAAAAAAAAAATTTTTTTTTTTTTTTTTTTTTTTTTTTTTTTTTTTTTTTTAGTTGTTCCACCATTGTCTTAGCTTGCAAAACCAATAGCACAAGTCAAACGTTTCACCCACTTGTTCTAGTAATTTCCATCTTTTCATAAAACTAGTGATTATTGTAAAAAATACTATTAAGTTCAAAATAAAAAATACAATAAAATACCATTTTCGTGTTAATAAAAGACATGTTATAATTATCCCAGTTGTATATGCGGTTGTAACGCCCAAAGTACCAAATACTAATCGATCCATCCTAAATGAGTTTTGAGCTTTTCTTGAATCATGTAATGGCGCCAGTCGTTTGATTTTATGTTGTGGTATAAAGTATGCCATGTCAATTTAGCGTAAGCATGATAGAAACGATGATTCCAACATATAAACGATAATATAAACCACACAATTATTACAATCATGTCTTGATTTTTTATTAAAATAAAGTAATGCATATTAGCCCTGATAAAACAACCTCCTCTCCCAAGAGGAAAATAAAAGATACGAAAGAAATGGTAGAATCCAAATTGAGTCGAATGGAGGTTATGCTGGGAGATGCTCCCCCCGACAATCCCATGGATATTCCTGTTGACGTTGTACCTAATTATTCCAATGATACAAATATCAAGGATTCTCTAGAAGAATACTATCCTTCTACTGACTATGCTCGTACAATTCTTCAGCGTGAACGTTATGCTAAAGCAGCAAATGGAGATGAGATGTATATTCCCCAAAACGAGCGTTATGCCACTCGCGTTTTAGATATAAATGGGTCTAATCATACTGTAGAATATGTACCAAAACGTCAAGACGGAAGTGTTATTTTTATGCGTGACAATCTAGGAAATTTTATTTATCCATTTGACTTGACGGCAAACCAACCCTTTTTTGAAATTGATGATGATGGAAATGAATTATACTTGAGTGAAGGCTCTAAAGAAATATGTCCCTATGACCAAAAAGGTAATCCTATTTATGCAAAATTGCATAATCAACACGAATATGTTCCTAAATCTCAAGGTACTCCGTATTATGCAATTAATAAAAATGGAGATGAATGTTATCCTAAAACCAGCGAAGGGCATCAATATTATATATGGATAAAATCTCAACAAATACCAGCAAAGAACGTTGCTGGTGTCCCGTTTTATGCCACAACTAAAGATGGTGACCAATATTATCCTAGAAAAATTGTCTAACTTGACTCGTCACATAAAGACAAGACATGTGTCCTAGTCCACCGAAAAATTATCCTTTAGATCAGAAGGGACAACCTTATTATCCGGAAATTATGGGGAATGAATACTATTTAATGACAAACAATAATGAACCATTGTTTGTCAAACGTCAAAATGAACCCATTTATGCCAAGGATCGGAATGGTAATGAACTATATCCAGCTGTCAATGGTGAACAAATTGTAATTGTTACGTCTAAAGGACCTAAATATGCTCAAACTGCTTCTAAAGAAGAAATATATCCATTGGATGCATATGGAAATCAAAAACCTGTTTTTGATCAAAATGGAAAGGTCATTTATGCCATTGATAGTAATGGAAATGAATTTTATCCTAAAGATGCAAATAGCAAGGAAATAAAATATGATCGATTTGCTAAAAAGGAGTCTGGTGTAATCATATATCCTTTAGATGTTAAAGGGTTTCCCCAATACAATAGAGATCCTAAAACAAACGATGAAATATATGAAATCTTCAACGGTAGTACAGTTTTTGGGAAAGATGCAAATGGAGATCAAATTTATGCTAAAAGAGCAAATGGAGATGAATATTATCCTGGTGAAGAAACACATGCTCAAACAAAAGACGGTTTACCAATTTATGCTGTTTCTCACGATGGATCAATAATTTTTCCTAAACATAATGATGGAAGTGAATATTATTTACAAAATCAAAAATTGTATAATAATGATGTAATTTATTCAAGAGGAGTCTTGTTACCTAGATATGCCAAGAACCGATTTAATGACGAGATCTATCCCGTACAGGAAATCAATTATCAACTAGGTGTTTTACAAGAGGTAGTCATTAGAAATACATATGCAAAAAAGTCAAATAATAAGCCCTTTTATCCATTAGATACATATGGAAATGAATATACAATTGAAATATTTGTAAATAATATATTTGATGAAAAAGAATCATTGCCCAATTCTTATCCAATAACAAATGATAATATGATTATTGTACCCAACGTTAAAGGTCAACCATACATTATGAAAAATGGTTTTCCTATGATAACAAAAAACCGTATTTGGGGTAGAATATATCGTGATGCAAAAGGATATCATGATTTTATAACTAACGTTCATTCTATACGAAAATCCAGAAGTTCTTTAAAAATTTATATGACTTTCCATATAGACACGAAAAAAATAAAATATATAAACCCTATTACATACCAACCAGTAATAAAAATGTTCCCAGTTGGAACAATTTCCAACTCATCAAAGACAAAGAAAAAATGGTCAATTATTGTATTGGTCATTTTTCTGTTTGTAATGGGTATATTCTTTTTGCATCAAGTTGTGAATAAGAAAAATATTTCATATAACAATAACAATAATAATGAAAGTAATAATAATAATAAAAAGAAAAGCACAGAGCAACAATAAAAAAACGCAGAACAACTGAGTAAAGTTAAAAAAAAAAAAAAAAAAAAAAAAAAAAAAAAAAAAAAAACGTTTTTTTTTTTTTTTTTTTTTTTTTTTTTTTTTAATAAAGCCTTATGCCTTTGAAAAAAGATTCTTTAGTCAATCACATTGAAGACGTTCTGTCTTTGGATGATTTGGATAAAGTTCAAGAAAACTTTGGTTTTCAAGAAAGACAAATTGCTAAAGCTGTTTTGGTAATAGTGGCCATTCCAACCATTACTATACCAACTCTTTTTCAAGCTTTACGTAAAAATATCTATTTAGGTCTTTCTTTAAGCTTTGCGTATATTTGCTGTATATTTATCATTATTCAATATCAATTTCACTTTATTCTTTGGGTAGCTGAGAGACTTCGGAAATGCATGAATACGAGTTTCGATTAGTGGTACAAAGTCCATTTCCTTTTGATACCCTTTTACATGACATATGGAAAACTTGGGGTAAGGGTATTCTTGAGCAACAGCATGTATGGTATGCTAAACCTCATTTTCGATTTAAAAACAATTTTTTAGAAGTGAAAACAATTGTTTCATCCGAAGCGGTATATTTTGATGATTTGTGGTTTAAATGGGTTCATTCTTTAGAAACACCCTACAAAAAATGGTCTCGAAATACTCATGAAAAATTTCTTGATACCATTGGTAATTTTCAATGCCCATTTCGTATGGAAAAGAGAAATTGTTTAAAATTGGATAATCAAGCTCAAATATATACGTTTCAACAACTGGATGAAACTTTTCGTCTCGTTTTTGAATGGGAATATGGAGTTTTTTCTAAACCCCTCAAGACTTTACCTACAGACATGCTATTGAATGCTTTGGGCTCTTATGAAAAGGTATATAAATATTTTAAGGATTTTTCTGCTGCTCCTTATGAATTGAAAGAGTCTTTGACGCGAAAACCTGTCACCTGTGTTTCGAATTTTAACATGTTGAAGGACAATGAATATCTTGTAGCTCATAAATTGGACGGTATTTTTGGATTTGTGTATAGTTTTGATAATTACATTAAAGAAAAATGGGAAGGAGATTTGCAAATACGTCGCAATGATATCACTTTGGGTGATGGTATTGTATTTTCAGCGGAAAAAATATCAGATGATATCGTCGTGTTGTTGGATGTTTATCAAGTTCGAGGTATTCCCACAGCACAATGGTCTCGACAAAGTATTTTGGTAAATTTTTTGCCTCGATTACATTTACCAAAAGGGTATCATGTGCAACAATATCGTCATTCTGTAGAAGAATTGTCTCTTTGCCCTTTTAAAACGGATGGATACATTTGTCACAATATACAAACAGATCAAATATTTAAAATAAAACATGATTACTCTTTGGATCTCGTGTATATGGATGGATTCTTTTGGTTACCTTCCAAGGATAAACCTGGACTTGTTGAACGATTCAAGTCTTTGGAGAATAATAAAATGATGCAAAATGGTCATGTATATGAAGTGTCGACTCGAACTGGACAAGTGATGAGAGAGCGCAAGGATCGATTTACGGGTAATACTTGGCAACAAATTGAAAATGTTTTGGAGAAGCAACCATGGCAAGGTGAACCCATACAAGAAGTTATTAAAGTAAAAAGAAAAAGGAGAAACAAAAAGCATTAGCAAACCATTAGGAAGAAGAAGAAGAAGAACGTTTAAAAAAAAAAAAAAAAAAAAAAAAAAAAAAAAAAAAAAAAAAAAAACCGTTTTTTTTTTTTTTTTTTTTTTTTTTTTTTTTTTTTTTTTTTTTTTTTTACTGTTTAGTTATTATTATTTGTAACTTTATTCAAACAACAATGCATGTGAAAGGAAAATTTTAATATTACTACATTAAGGTTAATACCTCATCATAGTTAATAGCCAACAAAAACCGTTTCTTTTCACAACTTTCCTCCGCCCTCACATTCTCCACCCAATCTTGCCGGTTGCCAATCAATATTTGTCCCATTTCACCATCATTTACTACCCTCATTCTACCATCAGCATCATCGACTCCAACATTGGCAAGTGACCCAAATTTTTTTTAAAAACATTGTGTGCATCCATAAAAATTTGATATTTTATTTCTCGACACATTTCTCTTGCAAGTTTTACTATGGCGACTCTTCAGAGCGTTCCTCCTCCTTTATACCGCATGCCAACCATTCTTGCATGGAAGGATCCGATTTGGGAATTTCAAAGGTCACTCGACTCTCAAACCCACAGACTGGACAAACGGGATGCTTCCAACTACACTCGTAATGGAAAGGTATAAACATGCAACAAAATCTTTGGAAATGTTCGTCGGGAGTCACCATTTCTTGACAAATGGCACATTTAGGCAACATCTGATACGTGCAGTCCAGTAAAGTTTCATACGTTAAATTACGGCACCTGAAACACGACATTAAATGGCTCGGTTTGGGAAGAATGGGATGGTCAATGTCCTCGTTCTGCTGACACACGTTAACCTGATTATTACACCATTGACAGTACAAATAGTCATATTTATTGTAAGGTTTTGCAGAGTCTCCATATAAACATTTTCCTCTGCTGCAAGAAGATCCATCGTATTGTTTCAAGTCTGATAAAAGCTCTTGAATGGCTAATTGTATGTGAGAAGATTTAATAAAATAGCTGCAATTGATGTAGCAGAAATTACAATGGTGGTTAAAGACAAAACTCACTTGAATGGAATCGCTAGTCAAAGAAATTTGCTTGACCAGTTTCCAGTTGCAATAAGTGCATTGCATGTCATCCAAGAGAGTAAACAATTCATATCCAGACAAACTCTTACCAATATAAGCATCGCAACGAGGGCATATTTTCATGCCACGTTCTGGAATACATTCCTCGTGAAACGGGCAACCACAAGGCGTCTGATACGGCTTCTCCTCTATCGGTTCGTCGCAAATGTAACACAACATCGTGCAAGAATAACGCTTGGTAAAGTGACGAGTAGTAACGAATAAACTAGTAAAGCAAGACAAGTCAAGCGTACAATACAAAAAAAAAAAAAAAAAAAAAAAAAAAAATTTTTTTTTTTTTTTTTTTTTTTTTTTTTTTTTTTTTTTTTGATGGCTCTCAATAAATATCTCTACATTTCATCCGAATGAAACAAGGCTATAGAACATGACTTCCTACACAACTCTAGTGCAGCAGATTTTGCAGATTCCTGCTTTGGTAAAGCAGGCGGAGGAGTTTTCAGCAGAAAATGATGCATTAAATTTGATAGCTACGGATTGGAAAGAGCGGTTGGAAAACCACACATTATTTCAAGAATTTCAACTAGACACTCGTCAAAAGTTTCAATCGAAACGTTGTTCTGCAAACAATTTGTTTCTCGTTCAGAACCTCAAAGATGATGTAGCTCCTTTAAAAGTGATCGTAGCAGGATTTTGCAACATATACAAACCCTATGAAAATGTTTCAAAAAAACAATCCATGGCTATTACCATGCGAGAGTCACCCATTATGGATATGTTGACAAAAGCTCTCACAAACGATATCGATTCCAAACACGTTCAATTGTCTGAAACTTGCAAATTAAATTTAAAATCTTGTAGTGTGTGTTGCCAGTATTGTAGTGATGCCATGGAAAGTATGGCTGCAAAAGGTATTAAAATCAATTTTGATTGCCTTCAACCTTGCATTCTGGATACAATGGTGTATGATGGAAAAACATTAAGCAACCGCTTTGGAAGTCAAATTGGAACTTATTTCCCTGGAACGTTTGTCGTTATTGCTAAAATAGAATTAAATGTACGATATTTTTACTCAATCAAAGAGAAGAAAACTAAAATGGTTCGCGTTGGAGGCTCAGTTTTAAAGATGATTGCTTTCCCAGAATCTAATTTGAAAGAAGCCAAAATCGATTTGGGAGATTTGAATTTATTCGCTAAAGTCGGCACAGTTTTGGATAATCCTTCAAATTCTTCAGGAATAAAAAGAAAGCATTGTTCAGAAGATGATAATGAGATTGCTTTCCCAGACGCCAAAAATGATTTGGATAATTGTTCAAATCCTTCAGGACTAAAAAGAATGCATGGTTTAGAAGATGATAATGAGGATGAAGAAGAGGATGTACTTGATGCCCTTCCAAGTGAGAAAAAAGTAAAGACGTGGGAAGATGATTTTGATGTTGAAGAAAGTGCATTGTTGTTTGAATAAAGTTACAAATAATACTAACAACTAATCAGTAAAAAAAAAAAAAAAAAAAAAAAAAAAAAAAAAAAAAAAAAACGTTTTTTTTTTTTTTTTTTTTTTTTTTTTTTTTTTTTTTTTTACTGTTTAGTTGTTAGTATTATTTGTAACTTACATGCAATTTGAAATGAATGCTCGGCGAGTAAAGTGTTGAGTTGATATTCTATGAGGGGTAGCTTTTTGGGAAACTATTTCTTTCGGTTGAGTAATGACAATTTCGTTATAATAACTGTAATCATTTTCAAGAGTACTACCTCTAGCCAGTCCATTGACTACAATAGGTTCTGGATCACTAATATCCATTGAAGCCACTAATCCGACTCCTGCGATAAATCCAGCATTGGGTACTAGTCGAGTCAATTCTTCTTTTTCGGTTTCGTTAGAATTTACCTGGTGACATTGGTATTCAAATTTACTCATAAAATAACGATATGCTAGAGATAGTTTTAGCTCTTTATCATTTAACATTTTTTGTTTTAATGATGCATTTTCAGTAATATGAATTTTTTCTATATAATTTAATATTGAATGTTTCTGAATAAATGTATCAGATATTGCCATTTTGGAACGTATGTAGGCTATAGGTTTAGGATCGTTTTCACATTCAGCAGTAGGATTCAAATTGATATTTGCATTATATTCTGATAAATTACGAATAATTTCGTAAATTAGTCTCTCTGCTTTACTTAAACGTCCATCTGTAAGAATTTGTCTCATAAATTCGTGTGTTCTCGGATTAATTTTGTATTTTCTAAGATTTTCTGACATACCTACTTGAGAAGGGCGATATACTTTGTCATAAAATTCTTGTACAGGTAGTATAACATCATTCTTTTTGAAAAACATACCAGGAACAGGTGCTAGACTCCAAGGAGCATAATGATAGGCTAGAGGAGTTTCAATATAAGAATAAAATATTTTTAAACCAAAATATTCATCTAAATGTTTTCCACAGATGAGATGTGGTATATGGGTGTTTCGCTTCCCAGTACATTCAGATTTTCCCATATTAAAAATACATACAGTAGATTCCATGATTACACACTTGTTTATTCTCTGAAATATTCTACCATACTTTGCTTATTTTTTTAGACAAAACAAGTTATGGCGTCTTGGAAAAAATACGTGTTGCGTCGTCCTCACGTGTCACGCAAATTTAAAACTTTTAAACAGACGGCTAAAAATTTCAATCATTTACAAACAATAGTGAAAAAAAACAAATCTTTACGTAATGTTGTCAATACTATATTTAGTAAAAAAACGTTTAAAGCCACAGCTGTAGCAACTGTTGTAGGGGTAGGTGTTTCTTATATTAATAATTACATTCAATCCAATTCAGGATGTTTTTTAACTAGTGGTTCCTCTGTTTGCAAAGTGAAAGAGTTTAGCTGTTGTCAGCCAGATGCTGTAGACAATGTATCGTTTTGCTCCAATAATCAGCAAATCGATCCGTGTGGAGGATTTGATGAAGAGAAGGAAAACTCTTGTTGCCGAATGTGCGATTGTAAATATTATGCTTGTTTACCTCATCAAAAAATGGAATGTCGTCGACCTACTATAGGAGAAGCATTATCGTATTACGCTCAAGAAATTACATCACCATTGTGGAAAAGTTTAAATGCAATGTTTCCATGGCTGTTTTGGGTATTGGGTATTGGAATTGGGTTTATTGTGATATGGTTAATATATCAGAAAACAAGATTATCACGATGAATGCATTGCGTCAACTCTCACTCCCCAATGATGAATTAATTCAGCTTATGAGAAACAAATATCGTTTAAATTTGTCACCCACTAATTTATCAAAACCTTTCGGAAGACGAATCACAATGGAATTGTTAGAAAAACCAGAAATAATACAAGCTGCTAGAGAATATATTACCCATTTGTTAAAAAATAAACAAGATTTTGGATATTTGTATTATTTGATGAATCAACCCTTATTTATAAAATTTGATGTTAAATATAATCCAGAATTGGCTGTAGAATGTCGAAGGTATGAGCAAGTTGTGGAAAAGATTGACCAACTTGCATTAGAATGGGCTTGCAAAGATACATTATTGTATGAAATTACACGCCTGGAATTGCTCTACTTTTTCATTTTGTTTATAAATGAAGATTTAAATTGGATAATGGTGGATTATATTTTGCAAGGAAGTAATACAAGAGGTCATGCACATTTAATTGCTGCTCCAAAAAGATTATTGAGAAACAAAAGACAAAAGACAACAAGAAAGTAAAAAAAAAAAAAAAAAAAAAAAAAAAAAAAAAAAAAAAAAACGTTTTTTTTTTTTTTTTTTTTTTTTTTTTTTTTTTTTTTTTTTAAGTTGGCTATTTAGTTTGTGTGTGTGTGTTTGTATAAACATTTTTAAATTTAGATTGTTTTCGTTTTGAATTATTGTTTTGATTATACACTTGTAAAGACAAGTACAAATGAATTTTCCTCGATATAGTTCACTTTATAGCCGCTTCCATGGTTGTACTTCCTACCGTCAGGAACAAAACATTATCATTTTAGATTTTGTTGATATGCCATTTGATAACTGGTCCATTTTGCACTTTTATAGATATGATGTCTTGCGCATGGATGCCCAACAAGCTTTTGTTCAGGCTCTCAAAGTTTTCTTCAAAACAGAAGCACCCATTACCATTGCTTGCCTAGAAGATTCCTGGACTGCTCTTTTGGGAAATTCCAAGACTATTATGCCTATGGTAGAAAAATCAGCAACGTTTCAACTTTATGCAACGCCCTATTTTGTTAAAGATCCAAAATTAATTGCTGATTATTTGCAAGGTATTGCTCGTCCAGCCAACGATTACATTTTCCTCTACAAAAATTGCGTCTTGTATCTGGATAAGAATGATTTACCTTATCCCGGTGGTTGTTATTTCCAACCCACTCAATCTCAAAACTTGTATCGCATTTGCTTTTTGAGTAATGAACCAATGCAACATGTATTAGCAGTAGCCTCAGAATGGAAATCGCGCCGTGATGTTTTGACACGTTCCTTTCTCACTAAAGAAATTATCACTCGTCCTAAAATGATTCCTTTCCAACCTGTAGGACTACCCTATTTACCCGAAGAGCGTTCCATCTCTACCGGTATGATTCAAAAACGTTTATCTGTTTATAAACCACGCAGTCTAATTCAAGACGTCATCAATTCTTATTATCGAAGTTATTTACATGCTCATAAGGGTCAAGAATCTTTGCACATTTTACAAAATTTGGGATTGGTGATGGAATGGCCTTTTCGTGTCACATTTGAAGGTACCCGACCCAATACGGAAGACGCCAAAGCCTATATAGCTCTTGCCATTAATGGACAACGTCCTTCTCGAGTTTTGTTTGTTCGCCGTCCATACGACAATTATACAGAATTTAATGAAGTGCCTAGTACCTATTGGACTCCCATTAATTATGTACCCACCACACTCGTTTTACCAGATGGAATGGAAAAAGTAAGTATAAATTCTGCAATTATAGGGTATATTTATCAAAATTCCTTTTTTTGTTTCAACTATCCCGTTTTAGAAGGACGACCAACATATGAATGTTCTCGTAACGTACGGTATTTACTAAATGTATGTGCACCGACTATATTAACTCAATCTATTGTTCGCGTATTGGAAAGTTTTCAACTCAATTCCAAATATTCTTTACACAGAATACAAATGACTGGAGTACCTTTTAGTGCATGGTGTATTACTCAAGAAACCTCCGAATATCCCATACAAAGACATTTACCTAGATTTGTAGAGGAATGGATCAATTTATTCGAACGACATATTGAATTTGTTACACAAGATATTGTTGATGTGAGTATGATTCAAGTAGCGCTAACATTGGCGAGACATAAAATTTGTTTTCGCATCAATATTGATCCCAAAGCGAAACGCAAACAAAGAGGTAATCGAATTTTACTGAGTGATAATGAAATTGAATTGAGCATGGGTGCTCAAGAAGCAGAATTTGTTAATAGTAATCGAATAGCAGCTCCTAACGAATCTAAAAAGAATGGAGGAAATTGTACAATAACATAAAAGAAAGAAAGAAAGAAAGAAAGACAAGACAAGACAAGACAAGACAAAAAAAAAAAAAAAAAAAAAAAAAAAAAAAAAAAAAAACGTTTTTTTTTTTTTTTTTTTTTTTTTTTTTTTTTTTTTTTTCCTTTCTTTCTTTCTTTCTTTCTTTCTTTGATCTTGTCTTTAAATTTTCAATACAGATTTTTCGTTTCACATTTATTGCTAGTTGACTATTCACGATGGGGGACTATTGTGACGACGATCAATACGAAAATCTGTTGCGTTTGATTTTTCCTCCTGATTCCTACAACACTCTTTATGACAGACTATTACATTTTGAGTGGAAAAATACCAAATACCATAAAGAATCTTTTCGTGAACATTGTGTCGTTTCTGGTCATTGGATGGAAAAGTTTTGTCAAGAAAAGAATATTTTACAAGATACATGGAATGGAATTACGTATGCCCGACTTGTTGGATTTCTTCATGATATTGGTAAACCGTTTGTCGTAAGAAACTCTAAACATGGCTACCAATACTTTACAGGACATGCTCAAGTAGGTGCACGATTGTTTTATTTGCGCTTCCAACATGAAATTCCCGAACCCATTCTCTTAACAATGGCAATTGCTATTGATTCTCACATGTGCAGTTTGCGGAGTAATAAAATTTCCGCAGTGGACACATTACGAATTAATGCTGTGATGCACTTGTATTTTCCCTCTCTTGAAGTCATTCCAGTTTTGGAGTGCCTCCATCGAGCAGATGCTATAAGTAAAAAACCTCCCATTACAAATGATAAACCAGCATATAAATTTGAATCTTCTATTCCTTACCATAAAGATGATAAAATTGTAATTTTTCTTATCGGACCCTCTGGATCTGGAAAAAGCACATTGGCTGCCACTCTGAAATCACAACTTTCTGCTTATGGATTTGTCGATCATTTGGAAAGGGACAAAGTTTTAATGGAATTTGCTTTAGAAGGAGAGTCCTACAAGGCTTGTCGTCAGCGTGTATATGATAATCTCTTATTGAAAAAGGAATTTCAACTGCGTTGGATACAAAGGTTACATTCAGCTGATAGTAAAATTCTTTTAATAGATACGTTACAAAACTATTATCATTTGGACGCACAATATTTTTATCATCATTTGCGCATAGGCTTGTATTGTGTTCCTATGAATTTAATTGACAGCAATTTATGTGGAAAGGCTCCAAATATTGAGTTTCCACCTAAAAAATGGAATGGTTATCCTACAGTTTTGACTGAATTAAAAGAAACATCTTGCCAGTTGGAAGTAGGTACTGGTATATGGCAAGTGATTCCGACTCTAGTAAAACGGTATTTGGATCAGTTTATTTCAATACCTTTGGAACAACAACCTACAATAGCATCTTTGTGGAATAAATATTCTGAGCAAGAAGCTATTATAGCACAGTATAGCACAAGAGGAATTACCTTTTCTCCACAATACACTTTTGCAGAGGGTAATGAAATAATTCGAGTGAGTTATTTGGCTTTATCAGATGTTATATACGGTCCTACACGTTATTATCGGGGAGAGTATTTACTTAAAACAGGAGAAGGTATATCCATGCTACGCTCGGGCTTCCCCACATTCCGTAAAAAGATGGATGTCATAGATGATTTTGATAAAATTGTGGCTACTCCGAAATACGATGGAATATTGGTAAACATTTTATATGTTCCCAAAGAATACAAATATTACGATTTGTTAAAGAGCCAATTTCCCGATGAGTACTACCCAAATATTGGATTATTGTTTGTAGGATCCAAACAGACACTGATAATGGATACATCATTGAAGAAACGTTTTAAGAAGGTCATTGGGACAAGCTTTGAAACTTTTATCAATTCATATGCTCATTATTTTAAGGATAAATTAGCAACATTGCATTTTGAAATGGTGATGGAGGACAGTAGTGAAGAATTAACAGTTTATTATACAGAAAACTATTGCAAATTTTTGGGGTGTACGACTTTTACCGACACAGATAGATTGTTTATGTTACCCAAGTCAAGTGATATAAAAGCTGTGGAGCAAAAGGAATTTGATAATTTTTTGGAATGTGAAAAATACATTGAACAACAACATCAAAAGATGTTACAAGGGGATATATTTATAGAACCTGAAGGATTCGTATTGTATGTATATAAGAATGGTTTATTGAAAGATGTTATTAAACGTAAATTTGTAGAGTATTTGGCAGTTCATAAACCAAATCGCCATCTAGAAGTATACAAGAAAATTCTCGAACATACAGGGTTGAGAAACCGCTTTCAAAAATGCCGAATGATAAAGGATGTAAGGTGTGCACTAAATACTTTGATACAGGATTTGGACCAGGAATTGACTGAAAACATGCATCCTGATCGCAAGACGTTTGCATTATATTTAAAGCAAAATAAGGTTAAATTTGATAAATATCAGCTCAAAATGAATGAATTTACTAAAGAATTGAGAATAGAACCCATTATTCTCCAAAAATTATTTTGGCAGCATTATCCTAATAAGAGTTTAATGATGCAAGAAATATCAGAACCAATAAAACACATAATAAAAGAGTAGAAGAGTAGAAAGAAAGAAAGAATAAAAAAAAAAAAAAAAAAAAAAAAAAAAAAAAAAAAAAAAAAAAAAAAAAAAAAAAAAAGCGTTTTTTTTTTTTTTTTTTTTTTTTTTTTTTTAAGATTTGTTTTACTTTCTAATTTGAGTTTTAACATTATAATCGTCAATTGCTGTTTGAGTATCTTATTCACATTTAAGTAACCTATTGATGTCAACATTTTCTTCATTATATGTGTTTTTGCAGAATTGAATATAGTAAGAAGCATTTATAATAATGTTTCAAAATCTTATACAGTTGTTGGAAGATTTGAAAGATGTGAAATGTATTCCAAGAGCAGAATATTTGAAAACGATTACAAATATAGAAGAAATTTTAGCTATAGTTTTTCGTATGAAACTTTTAAACATTGTACCCAATGAGAACGAAATGGTCATCATCTCATCATTATTCAGAAGATATGCTTCTATTTTTGAAATGTGGGTAGGTTATGCCGAACATGAAGTCGCTGAGTATAATATCGAAACTTATAAAATATATAGATCTTCTTTGCAATTTCTTTTGGACATGTGTGACTTGGATAAATTGGATAATTATACTAAGGAAAATTTAATGGATTATATCGAAGAGTATGATAAGACTTTTAAAAGGATTGCAAAGAGTTATGATACGGAAGTGTTTTATTATGCACCAGATAGACTACCAACCCTAACTGTTGAGGAAACAAAACAAATACCTTCACATCATTGGTGGTGGAATGAATAAAAATTAATACACCACCACCAACAGAAACAACAACAACATAAAAAAAAAAAAAAAAAAAAAAAAAAACGTGTTTTTTTTTTTTTTTTTTTTTTTTTTTTTTTTTTTTTTTAAGACTTTATATTGTTGGTACATTTTTATTTGCTCTCTGAACCATTTCAAATGTTGCTTCATGTATGCCAAACCATTGACTACACACTCGTTTCCATTGTTTCAAATATCCTTGGTGAGTTTTAGGAAATAATAGGGGTGCAGTCGAATATTCTTGTAACAAATCTGGTTTGTCTTTTAAATATTTCTTTCGCTTTTCTGGATTTGTATTGAACCAACCCAATAAATCTCCAACTTTTAAACGAGTTTCCAACAATAAAAATATCAACAGTGCCATTTCGTATGTATCTTTCCATTTTTCCACTCTTGAATGAATAATTTGTAATTGTTCAGGAGTAAAAACTCGATATTTTCGTTCCATCTTGATTGATTATGTCCTTTCCTCAATGGGCTTCTACAGAATGGTTTAATAGTCTTACTCAAGTAGCTCCAGAAACTTGTCAATACGTCTTACTATTGGAAAAAACATTTGCTTTTCATATTGAGAAAGATTTAAAACGTGTTTTGAAAATTAACAAAAAACCAATTATTTGGTTTATTCAAACGTTTCAAAAGCATAATGTTCGTGTAGAATATGCAACATTGTTTACATATCAAGAACTCAATGTCTTTGGTCCCATCGCTTCCCAACAATCCTATGGTATTGTGCAACGATTGTTTCAAAAAGTGTACAAGACGTCCAAAACCACATTTGTTACGCAACCCTGGTGTGCCAAGAAACTGTGGTCGGGGCGGAATTCGTTTCATACCATATCGCCGGAAACCTTTCGAGATCGCATCACTGGATGATCGATTACAAACATTATTACATAAAAAAGTAGCGCAATGTTGTTTGAAAGGTTACAAAGAAGAAATGCTTGAACAACATCGCTGGAAGGTTTTGTGTCAAGTAGCTAGCTGGTTGCAATTACCCGATGCATTGCGCATACATCAAAATGAATGGGTATTGGACGAATTATTTACGCTTTTGCTAAAAGATATGAAACGGAAAAATTTAAAACAAATGCCTCGCGAAGATGTGGAATGGAATAGGCTTTTAAATCAATGGTTACGTCAACATGTCACTGAAGATGTGATTGATCGTCAAATTTATCGTTTATTAGCTGTTGATGGATTTGAAGGATTTGAAGCTAAAAATTTAAAATCTTATTTGTCGGGTGTTTTAAACCCTAGAGATATACGAGAAGAATATCGTCAACATATCAATGCCGTACGGGTAATGTACGAATGGATAGATTCTCATTCTGACATCTCTAGTTTAATGGGAACAGATTCAGCTTGCGTTGTGTTTTTAGCTCTTTTACAATTATTTGAAAATAAATTGGAAGAACTATTAGCGGACGATCAAATTGCCATGCAAATACATCGAGCTCGACGATCGGTGGAAGGTTTTTTACACCGAAACGCTAGCTATTATAAAGATGTACGTAAAGTGACAGAAGATTTATTGACAGAATTGGGAGATAAATATGAAAGTGTTTGGAAAGGACAAGACTGGAGTCGAGTAGCAACCGAACTAATAACTAAACTCGTCCGTAAAAAGGAATAAATTTTTCAACATTCAATATTGAATTTAAGAAATAAATAGATCAGCGTGAGACTAATTATTATGATAAAACTAAAAAAATAGGAACAAGCTATTTCTTTTAAATAGGATATGACTCTTAAAATGATAATCGATACATTGCGTCTTCGTCTAGGATATATTCTTCAATTTACTAAAGAGGAAGCCGATGATATTTTGGAACAACTCGAAAAACAAATTTGTTATTTACCTCCTAAAGCGTGTCTAGTATGGGGGAAGTATCCCATTCCAAGAACTATTACCAGTTACGGTGATCCTGGTCTCACCTATCAATTTGCAGGAGGTACATTTAAAGCAATACCTTGGATTCCTATTTTAGAACAAATAGCTAACATTGCAAATCAATTCCTCTCTAAAAATGAGCGCTTCAATTATGTTTTAATTAATAGATATGCGGACGGAAGAGATTGGATTGGATCTCATCAAGATAATGAGCCAGATATTTGTCCTCATACACCAATTATAATCTTTTCTTTTGGTGCTCAACGGGAATTGGTATTTAAACGAATTCAATATAACTGTAAAGATCAACCCCAAACCTTTAAAATAACTTTAGAACATGGAAGTATTTTAATCATGTACCCTCCAACAAACGAGTATTATACACATAAATTACCTAAACGATTGAGGTGTAAAGATGTACGAATCAGTTTAACATTCCGAAAGATTAGAAATAAAGATGGCTGAACGGGAAAAAACAACGGATTGGGATTGTCAGAGAGCTCTAGTAAAACTCGCAGTAGAACGGGAAAGACAAATTTTGATTCATTTGATGCATGAAGTGGCATATTGTCTTGAAGAGATGTTGCATTTTTTGAGAGATGAGGAACGTTGGAAAATAAAAAATGGCGAAATACAATTTAAAAAGGAATATTTGATAAGAACTTGTCAACGGTTGTTGCAGTTTTATAAAACCACAGTCACAAGTATACATCATTCTACTCAACATTTGATACAGTGCATAGAAGATGAACTTGAAACGGATGTAGAATCTATAAACACATCAACAAAAGAAAAGTAAATATTACACACACACACACACACACTTAAAAAAAAAAAAAAAAAAAAAAAAAAAAAAAAAAAAAACGTTTTTTTTTTTTTTTTTTTTTTTTTTTTTTTTTTTTTTAAATACTTTGTTTGCTGTAATAAAGGTTTTGTAAAGTAATGTCATATCATACCTTTTTACAATCCCTTTTTGGGAATCAATATACCATACATCGTTCTTATTTACACGGAATACATTTGTATTGCCTGTTTGTCATTACTCTTGTTGTCGCTTTATGCGCCTATACTACTCATTATCAGAGTCTCGAGTGCACTCGAACCTTTGATCAACGAGTTCACGCTTTACGAACTAAATATGCCGCCGCCACCTGTCCAATTCGACAGTGAATCTTTACCAAAACTTAATGTACCGAATATGCTTGCACCCATTTTGCAAAATTATAACGAACATGTAAAGAATTTTATTTCTTTTTTGGATACGAGAGTCGATTGTAATTTAATTTACGGAGGACCTTTCGATATTCATCAACACATTTGTGAACGGACAGTCTATGCATGTTCTGTACAACATCGACTTACTGGCAAAGTGTTACACAATGTTTTTCCCATCATGCTGGGATCGATTTTAGATTTGGCTATTCGTCACTTAAATTTGAGGGAATTTCATCACGCTATTCCCTCTGTATCCGAGACTCCTTTTCAAGAACCTGATATTGGTCGTGGATTTTTCATCATATGCGGTTCGTTACGCCATTTACCTTACTTTTTCACCAACGATTCTACAAAAACGCATCTAGTTCAAAAGAAAATGGTTCGCGTGTTTGTTTACGATGCTTATGACCGGGGAAAAGAATTGAGCTATTATCTTGTTGACTGTCCACCCAAACAACGAGGCGATATGGTGGTTATATGTAACGATGGTACAGAAACCTTTGATCAAATTGATACTTTTTTTGATCATTGTCCTTATTCAACTGATTCGGCAGCTTATATGGCTTATGTTTATCGAAATGATCACTTTGATATTGATTCTTTAGCTAATAAAATTATCATTAGTCCAGGGCATTTGTTTACCAAATTATTTATAAAATATCTGTACAATCCCTTACGGATAAATAATTGGCCTCTTATTAAATCTAAAACATCATTGGTTGTAAAATCTATTGAATCAGGATGTTTGTTGCATGTCCTGTCACGTAAAACAGTTTATTTTAAAGAAGGCAAATCAGTAGGGAAAATGACAGCTACTCCTCATGAATCGCATCGAGAAATTGGAGCAAATGGGGAAGTATATGTGGAAAAATCAACTGGATGTTATCGAGAAATAAATTCTCAAACGTACCCACTCAACCCCTATCTTACCTACGTTATAGTACGGCAAATTTCGCGTAAAGTGAAAAGTAATTCCATTCCACCCTTTCATGATAGTTATGTTGGGTTTTTATGTATATTGGGTTGTTTTGAAACAAAAAATGTGGGCCGCACCATGATGATGAATCGCCATACAGTCACGTCCACTTGCAACGAATTGGATACCGTCTTTCACGATGCAAAATCATCCGAGTTTTGGACATTTTTACAACTTCAAACCGATTACAGTGCGCAAAGACGCTACTATGTTGTTGTAAATGAAGCATGTATTCCCGTCACAAAAGCTTGCTTTCATAGTCTAGATTTAATGCAATTGAAAAAAAAATTTCAGCATGTGGAATGTACTTGCAGTACTCATTTTATTTTTATCCGATATAAAACAGGTCTTCTCTTTAAATTGTTGCCAGGCACTGGCATTTGGGTCACACCGGCAGATATATTGTATTGGGCTCAACGTCTTTTGCATTTGCATTCCATGGATGCAATTGTCAAACATTTTGGATTTGACTTTATCACCAGTTTTCATGTGGACCTTAATCCCTTTTTCATGCATAATGCCTTTCCCAAAAATACACTGGGATTTAATGCTTTGAAAAATGCTGTATTAGCCATTGGATCACGCTATGCTGAATATTTTATGGATACTTTATCTGCCTATGTTCCGAAAGCAACGTGTTATCACAAAAATGTTTTGGATCCTGTAGAGGATGGCATATCTCCCCATTTAGTTTTAAAATTACCCCATCTCACTGTCATGTATACTAGTTTTTTAGGATGCACACAAGAAGATTGTATAGTGTTGCGTCGAGATGTGAATGTATTTGATTGTTGTCGATTTTATACAATACGTGTAAAGATTGATGCAGATGGATTGGTCCTCTTTCATCCGGTTCAAGGAGATCCCAACGATACGACGCTATTGGGAACCATTGTTCATTTTGGCGAATTACCATTAAAAGTAGAACCTTTTTCTATTCACGTACGCACCGTAATTCAAACAAACCAAATTATTCGATTGCATTTTTCCAAATCACCTTTTCAAGTCATTCGACATCATTTGAGAGGAAATACATTGAGTATTTGCATCAAACAAGAACATTTGACTAGTACGGGGGACAAACTATGTAGTTTTCATGGTCAAAAAGGTGTGATGCGAATTATGGATAAAGTTCCGATATTAAACGGAACCATACGACCCGATATATTGGTAAATCCGTACAGTCTTTTTCGAGTGACACCAGGACAAATTTTGGAAGGAATTGTTCGAGGGGGAGGCAAAGATGCTGAAACTGTCCACAACAGCGATGGTCAATTGATACAAAATTCTAAAGCATTTTATGCTAAAACATTTTATTTTTCTATTGCATATTGGAGTTCAGAGCATATATATGCCCCACGGGAATGTACAATGGATAAAATTTTACACCAAGCTGTCAAAGGTCGTTCACGAGGAGGTGGTATGCGTTTGGGTAATATGGAGTTGTTGAATGGATTACGTGGAAATGGATTGGCTGCTTGTTTTGAAGAAAAATTTTGCGAACATGGTGATCGAGTTGCCCTAGTAAATGATCCCACGATTACTTTACCCAAAGCGGTTGAATTGGTCCAAGAGGATGCAAAGTTTTTTAAATGTCATTTGACATATGAGACGGTTCAAAGTGTGACAGAAAATGAATGAATACATGGACTATAAAACTTTTATCGTAAAAGTTTAAATATTTTATGACTTTTAAACTTTTTCCAAAAACTTTTAAACTTTTCGAGTAACTGGAGAAAAAGTACTCGAAAAGTTTAAAAGTTTTTGGGAAAAGTTTAAAAGTCCTAAAATATTTAAACTTTGAAGAAAAATTTTAATTTGTGTTGATCAAAAGTTTAAAAAAATTTTGGGTTTAAAAGATTTTACAGTATGTTATAGCTGTTTACATGTTTTTCAAAAAGACTGCTCTACACCTAAAAAGGACCTGTGTAGTAGTTAAACAGCAAAAATATATAAACAGACAACATGCTCAAGTACTTTTGCATTTTGACTGCTACACAGAGTGCTTAGCCCTGCAAAAAATTCATATATTTTTTCGACTTTACAATCCCACAGATTGCTCATACTACATTTTCACCTGTGTAGTAGTTAAACGGCAAAAATATATAAACAGACAACATGCTCAAGTACTTTTGCATTTTGACTGCTACACAGAGTGCTTAGTACTACAAAAAATTCATATATTTTTTCGACTTTACAATCCCACAGATTGCTCATACTACATTTTCACCTGTGTAGTAGTTAAACAGCAAAAATATATAATCAAAAGCTATGCTCAAGTACTTTTGCATTTTGACTGCTACACAGAGTGCTTAGCCCTGCAAAAAATTCATATATTTTTTCGACTTTACAATCCCACAGATTGCTCATACTACATTTTCACCTGTGTAGTAGTTAAACGGCAAAAATATATAATCAAAAGCTATGCTCAAGTACTTTTGCATTTTGACTGCTACACAGAGTGCTTAGTACTACAAAAAAATTCATATATTTTTTCGACTTTACAATCCCACAGATTGCTCATACTACATTTTCACCTGTGTAGTAGTTAAACGGCAAAAATATATAATCAAAAAGGTATGCTCAAGTACTTTTGCATTTTGACTGCTACATAGAGTGATTTCACCTATGTAGCAGTCAAACAGACAAAATATATAAGCAAAGGTCAATCAGGGTGTTCAAGTACTTTTTCATTTTGACTGCTACACAGAATGATTTCCCCTGTGTAGCAGTTAAACAGACAAAATATATAAGCAAAATGTGAGTGTTTAAAAATATATAAGCACATTAGATGCTTATATATATTTTTTTCATTTTGACAGCTGCATAGTTTGATTTTGTAGTAAAACGGTGCTTAAAAAATAAAGCCATTTTAAATGAATTTGAAGCTATGGACGAAAATTTTTATATATTTTTTAATTATTGATTAGGCCCAATATTTTTTCTTTCCTCCTTCGATTCTTCTAGGAAAAAATTTGCTATTTGTTTCTCAACACAATGAGGTTTGTTATAGAGATTAACCAATTGATATGGATAAGGACAAATGCAAGTAAAATTATTCTTATTTTCATATAAAAACACTCCGTGTTCACATATATCTGTATTTAGCTTTTCACATTGTTTTCCAGACCAAAATGTAGGATCGGTACATAAACATTGCCAATGAAATGCAGGCTCATTCACCAATATTGGCATTCCACCATTTTTAACATTACAATTGTTTTGATCCATTTCTACAGCACATATACCACCCACACATTGTGCATTTTTTTCTATACATAAAAAGCTACAATCGTCAACACATTTTATTTGCTTGGCTGAGCAATTTTGATGAAATGTAGGAAGTTGAATACGAATATGAGGAGCTAATGATGCATTTGAGGGCATAGTAAACATTATCCATACAAATCCAAACCATAGCAAAAGAAAAAGGCTCTTCACTGACCACATGCTTTCTTTTCATAAAACAAGTTTATGGATCGTTCAATTGATCATCATGATTCTCAAAGACCTTTGCGTCGAACTTGTACCAACCGTGTATCAAAATGGCGTGATGCTTGGACGGCTTGCTCTTATGTGGTAGAAGGTGCTTCTTCAACCAATATGAAAAATTTTCACATGATTTTAAGTGAATGGGTGTCTATTCTCAATTGGATATTTGGAAATCCTATTCACCCTTTGAAACAATATATTCCCTTCTTTTATTATGTGACAGAACCTAATGGACCTAAAGAAATTTTACACATGTATATGGATCCAAATATCGGTGACAATGAGGAACGTTTCATTCACATTTTTTTCAATTTGTACGAATTTAATAAACTTAGACGCGATTATTGTGATAATATGAGTCGTAACAACAGCATGCTGGTTGATGAAGCTCGAGGCACCATTAATTTTTCAGTTTTGGAAGAAACGATACATAATCCAGCCGAGTATTTTAAACACGTCTCTACATGGCAATTGCTATTTCTTCATACTTGTCACTTGTTGGCCCATTGGGATACTTATGATAAGTATCAACATGCCAATTATGATACTCATATGCGTATGAGAGAATCTGAATTTTACAATTTGTATTTTTATGGACAATTGGTATATCATCAATAAAGTAATATGCCACGAAAAAGATCACGAAAACAATCTCCTTCACGTTCTAGGAGCCCATCTCGTTCACGTTCTAGAAGCCCATCTCCTTCACGTTCTAGAAGCCCATCTCCTTCACGTTCTAGAAGCCCATCTCCTATTCGATCTCGCGTTTGTATGCCTCGTAAAGTTCCTACATGGTATGCTTATGAAATGTTGCAAGCCTATGGATCCACCTATCCCGATAACATGGCTAAAATTGTCAGTTTAAATGATATGGAACGTATTTCCGATGATAATAAACATACACTTGTTCCTGTGGCTAAACTCAAACAATTTTTTCGTCAAGCTCGCACATTTCAAGATTTTAAAACGACTTATTTTAAAAATATTCCCCAAGAATATTGGGAAGACGTCATCAAGGAGAATCCTGCGAAACGCGCCTATGCTCGAAAATATGTTCCCGGTACGCATCAGCGTCGTGAAAAATTGAAATTGAAAGCCTTTATTGGATCTCCTGACATGAGTGAAGTATCAGAGGATGAATCTGTTTTGTCCATTGATCCTAGAAATGATGAATGTGACAATACAAACGTCAATTTACCCAAACCCTTATGTCAGGCTTTTAGACGAGTGTGCCGATACTACGACAAAAGGCGTCAATACAAAGGTTATCAAGACGATCGTACACAAAATAAACGATATAAATTTAAAATTAACTATGTCTGAACTATAATGGGATTTTCCAAAGGATTATAGGCTAATGGAATTAATGATTTTAATCGATCAGCATAATGCATCAAATAAGGCAATGGCTTCGGGGAAAGATTGGCTTGCAAGTCATTATTCAAAGATAATAAAATGGAACGCGACGTACAAGGTGCTATTTGACCTCTCAACACTCGAATAGGAATGACGCTTTGACGATCCGGAGGTCCAAAACAGGATCGAAGAGAAGTATTAATAGGAATGGGAGAAATGTGTGCAGTATCATATTGGTACACCCACATTCGAATAAATTGAGGTATGAGTCGTGTACAAGTGGTGATATCTAGACCTAAAAGGGGAGCCAATAGTGGGGGATTAAAATTGAGTAAAGTGATAAAATGATACAATTCTTCTTCAAATGAAGCGCTTGTATCATTTCGAAGAGCATCTATATATAAACGATTAAGTTTAATACGTTGACAATCAAAAGGTAAAGTATCTGTTTGTAATTGATGGGTTTTGTGCACATAAAAATGATTTTGATTTTCTACCAAATACGATAATTGATATGGATTTGTGTGTTGAGTTAATTCGTAAAGTGGATTATACATTCTTCGATCAAAACAATGTGTTGTGTCTGATGAATTATTTGCAGGAATTGTTTTGTAATGAATATCCATAAAAACAAAATCTTTAAGAATAGGATATTGATGTTTATACAACAAGTCAAGGACCAAAGAGCGATATTCAACAGCCATTGTAAACTTGATTATTCAAAATACATTAAAAAAAATTACAATTTTTTTTACTTTGATAATGAAAATTGACAAAAGAAATGATAAATTTTACAAGACACATGCATCAATAAAATATATTTTATTACAGAAAAATCCAAATTCTACAAAATAAAAAAAAATCTTGTGCAGAATAATTGCCTCTGACAAGAACTTTTCTTTTGATGTTGTAGAGGTCCTTCCATACCTATCCTATTGTTAGTATAAATAATTAAATGGCATAAGTAATAATATTTTTAGTCCAAGTTGAAAATAAAAATGCTAGATTGTAGCAAAAAAGACAAGTTAATTATGGCAAACTATCGATGGATTCATTTTTATATTCCTGCCAATACTTTTCCCCATCAAAAAAATAATTTACCATATGAAATGATTGTTTATAGAGATGATTCCAACGACTTGTATTTTTTTGACAATACCATCGCATGGTGTTTGGGGCATGCTGTGCCTCACAAAGCTATACAACAATTTATGGAACCAAATCATATTTATAATTTAGAATGGTGTAACGGTCAATTTCTAAAAAAAGAAGGGGTTTATCACTTGGCCAGCAAATCTGATCCAGTTTATGCTCAACCTTTTCTTGTATGGTTTAATTCATATATTCAAATTTGTCAAAAAACAGGAAACAACTGTCCACCTTAACCAGATTCATATCCAGAATCATTATCTTCAATTTCCCTTTCCCTATACTCCCTCCATATAGGCCGAGGTCTTGCCAAATCTAAAACTCCCAAGGGTGCATGACACAAAGGACAATAACGTCCACGGTACAACCAAAGGCATCTTGTATGCATTGTATGTTCACAATCTAATGTCCATATTTCTCTTGCATCCCAAATTACTCTATGACATAAAACACAAATATCCATGTTAATTATGATTACTTGGTTTTTCAGATATAGGATTGCTTTTTATGGTATTTTCAAAGAAGGTCAAATAATCTTTATGAATCCAATTTTCTTGCCATCCCAAAGCCCTTGCATTTTTACGAGATTTTTCAATATTATTTTGTATGCATTGATAATCTCGAGGAGACACTTGCACGGTAAAGAATCGATTATGTACCATTTCTCGTCCAGTCAAAAATCTTAAATAGGCTTCGTGAGCCGAATTGGCATCAGTCATATCCAAATGAATGTTCACTTTGGGTGCAAGTTGGTTGACTTTCCCGTCATGAAATATAGGAGGTTTAAAAGATTTGGACACTTTGAAGTCAAAAGGCTTCGCATCATTTGGACCAGTCAAATATAATTTCGTCATGTAGCAACCGGACAGATTAAGCACTAAATGACTCGTCAATACGATTAAATGTTTAACATGAAGAGGTTTTACCACAGAATAGCCAAAGTAAGGTTCAATTAAAAACATAAAATCCAGCTGGGGAAAAGGTAGTTTAATTTGATATGGACAATCCAAATTCAATTCTGAAATCACACCTACAGATTCGTGCGATGCAAAACCATAATCTAAAAAATAGGTTAAGAGCAGTGGATGTCGTCCCAAATTGCCAAAAATAATGGTAATGTCATGCTGGCGACATTCCTCAAACACTTGAAGAGTACTTTCCAAATGAGTTTTGGGATGCGTTTGTAAAGATGCACACTCTCCACGTTGTCGATCCATAGAGTCTTGTAAAAGACGATCTGCTGTTTCATCTGGAGCAGTTGAATAATAATAGTAGGTTGGACATAAATCCAAACGTACTCGACAAGACTTTTCCATACTAGCGCAAATACTATAAAATATATGCGTAGTCAAAACGATATTCTTACTATTCAAAACTCAACACATATTTAAAGCAACAAACAACAGTAAAAAAAAAAAAAAAAAAAAAAAAAAAAAAAAAAAAAAAAAAAAACGTTTTTTTTTTTTTTTTTTTTTTTTTTTTTTTTTTTTTTTTAAAGATTGCTTTCACTTTGTAATTTGAATTTTAACATTACAATCGTCAATTGCTGTTTGAGTATATTATTCACATTTTAGTAACCTATTGGATCTTTTAATAAGGTAACAATTAACAACATTACAAAGGCCCAAATATGAATCCATTCGACAAATATTATAGCTAAAATCATCAACATCAACATTACAACAATGTGCACAGTCCAGTCCCAGTATTTATGTTCCTTTTTGAAATGATAATCATAAACTAGTGGTGGGGGATTATCAAGTTTATCGTTCTGGTGTAAAGCATCCAAATATTCTTTTATTTTACTTGCAAAATATTCATATCGCTCCGATTCATCCTCCTCCACCAATATATATTCCCATACAAATTCTGGAGTTACTTCTGGATTAAAATTATCCTCCCTTTGAAAATAGGCCACATCTAATCGCTTATTGATGGTTTTTAACATGCTCTGCGTTAAAACATTATCAAAATGAAGCGGATCAAATATATCCAATATGAGAGCTATAATACTGTATACTGAAAAGACGGTGTTTGCATGTCCTATTATTCTTCCACTTGTAATTAAAGATTTTGCACCCATAGTTACAGTTTGCTTCATAACCATTTGTGCCAAAGCGGCTTTGACAGGAATATTATTCGCTGCTTTCAGTAAAAGCTTCGGAGCACGCTTTTTTAAAAAATTTTCTACAACTTCCACAGCAATGTCTATTCCAAAATCAAAGGCTAATTCTGCTGCCACTTCTTCAGCTAATCGATGAGAATTACTGGAAATATTAGGTAAATTAACAGGAAGATTAGGTTTATTTATAGATACCTTTGGCAAAGGAGGTGGAGGATGTACACGAGGGGGGTGAACTGCCTGAGTTTTGAGGGCTCTATAAATTGTTTTACCTATTAAATATTCCAAGACAGTTTGACCTAATAATTCAACACATTCATAACCGTTAAAATCCAAACCATAAGCTTTGCAATACGTGGCATTTAAATGAGTTTGTCCATCTTTCCAATCTAATCCAATATGAAGGGGATGTTTTGATTGTACACCAAATAGTTGTTCTGGAAATAGGGCTAAAAGTTTTTTGAAAGGATTAACTTGGACACACTTATTCTTTAACCATTCTGCATCCACTGTTGTTTTGGATGCTTGACAGATAGGTTGACAAGATAAAATATGAGATGCACCTAGACTCGTCCAGTGCATTGAATCAGACTTGGTACAAGGTAAACCATCAGATCGAAATGGGAAACAACTCACTTTTAAACATCCTTCTTCTGTGAAATACGTTTTCGAGACTACAATACATTGTGATGCCAAAGACGGAGGAATGTAATAATCTTTTCGTGTAGCTAGTTGAATTTCTATTTCAGCATGTTGAAAAACTTTAGGATATTTGTGACGATAAACATCCATTAAATATTTTTTAGTGTGTTGATGGGCATAAGACATGGCATGCAACATTTCATATTTGCTAGGACGCTGCATTACAAGACACTTTCTATAGTAGGACCTTTGTTTTTGACAGAAAGAACAATTTGCTTAGTACAAAAAATGGGCTCTGTCTTTAAATGGTATTCTTCGCATAAATCACATGAAGGGTGATTTTTCTTTTGAAATACGCTATTGGGACCAACATATCGATTGAAATTCTGGCCTTGAATATCACATTGAAAAGTCATAAATCGATGTCGTGTAATCCAAGTAATAATGGTGAGAAGTTCATCTAATGTACAATGTTTAGGAACAGCGTAGCAGGGAAAAGCACTCACTACGTGTTCATTTTTAGGAACAATGATGCTTCGATTATTAACGACCAACTGGTTTGTTGAATCACAAGCACAAATACAGTCTCGTTCAATGAGAGCGCAATCTTTTGAATTTTGCTGAATTACGACAAGTTGAGCCTCTTGGGCGTTTTTTAAAAACTCGGGAATAGGCATGTCTGGTGGAAGGAAGACGTGAATAGGTTCCATACTTGAATGTACTGTAAAATACAAGCACTGGAAAATGAACCAGTGAACCTTGAAATTCCCAAAAAGTAACAGGGAAAACTTTAAACCAACGTATATTGGGCCGAAAAAGAATAAAAAAGGATCCTAAATAGTGAGCGAGCAAGGAACGATTCCATGCAAGTTGGACACAATGCACTTGAACGTTGAGACGAAGAAAAGGCATAATTATAAAATGCCATACTTGCAATCTTTAAAACAAGTTACAAATTACAATTTTAAAAAAAAAAAAAAAAAAAAAAAAAAAAAAAAAAAAGTTTTTTTTTTTTTTTTTTTTTTTTTTTTTTTTAGTTTGTTATCTCTTGCTATTGTGTTTAATTTATTTACTAGCATGAATTTTCTTTACGACTATTTTTTTCATCCTCCTTTCATATTAACATGAGCCATACATAATCCTCGAATTATTGTTGCGGTGCGGCAATTTTCAAAATTGTCACACATTTGAAAGCCACAGGCAGCATCACAAATTTCACATTTTACAACTTTACACATGACTCTTTATTCTTCTTTTAGAAATGAAACAAGATGAAACACGAAACATATCATTTACTCAAGCAAGCTTATTTAGGCCATGTTGATAAACCAGCACTGTTTCAAGTTGTGACCTCTGAAAAGGACCCATTCATACAGCGAGCAGTTCAGCTCGCAACTCGTGAAACTCATGTTCACCATATTCCATGGAATACAAAAATTTTTACATCAGAATTTCGAGATGGTAACCCTCAAGAACGTTTAGAACAAACAATTATGACGTTTTTTATGCGTCTTGTAGCCATCATTAAAGAAGAAATGCATATTCGAACCTTTCAAAAACCAGAATCTCATGCAGCACTCCATGCTTGGATAAATATGTTGAAATATAGTTTGTATTCCGTATTAACTCTGTTATATAAAATTCATTGGAAAGAGGAATATTATTTTGAACTGGATAAAGTTGTGTTTGAATTAATTCACGAAGGAAAAGCCTCTGCTTTACGCCATTTCATGCAAGAAACATTAAAAATTAATTTTTTCACAACAACAACTACAGCTGAACAAACGTTTGAAACTCTCAACTTTCTAACTATTGGACAGTTTGGATCCAGTTTCTGGCGATTACTTCACTGGATGGCAGAGGCCATAGATATGCGAGACAATGACATAATGAGTAAACCTAAACAAATTTGGCGTGAAATTATTACAGGACCTTTGTATCGAATGTTACGATGCGGTATTTGCATGGCGCATATGCATAAAATTACAAAAGAATTGGAATCTCAACTTTTGGATACACAAACCCAATACAGACAATTGTGGTATAATATTCATAATAAGGTGACTGCAACCAAAGCCGAACAGTATTTATCGTTAGGAATAAACTTTCAATCCAACAGTTATTCAGAATCAGAATTGGAACAAGATGCTGCCTTTATGCGCCAAGCACTGGTTCCATAATAGTTACTTTGAGGGGGTTTTTGCTGACGAATAGTATTTATTTGCATTTTTTGAAACATCTTGGGTGTTACGGCTAAACGATTATCCAATGTTAAAGCATATTGATCTCCTTGCACAAGAGGTGTTTTGGTATTCCACCAGACGATGGATAAATCATGACCAATCGAATCTCGTATGGAATGCGTTTCATGCAATTGAAGACAATACTTTTTCAAAACGGAATCATGAATAAGGCCACCATAACATCCATAGTAATGGGTTGGATTTATTAATACAAAATTGGGTGGGCGATGTATATCACTTGGAAGAGCAGCGTCTCGAATGACATTAAGTGTTTGAAATCGCTTCACCAATTCCTGAATGGAGTCATAAGGAACATGAACAAAAGCCATAATGTAAATTAATTTTCAATAATGTTTACTACATAATAAATACAAAGCCTTAAAGAAAAAAAAAAAAAAAAAAAAAAAAAAAAAAAAAAAAAAAAAAAACGTTTTTTTTTTTTTTTTTTTTTTTTTTTTTTTTTTAATGTTGTTTGTGTGCGTTGTTATTTTTTTAGAGTTATATTTGAATTGAATTTTTTAATAAGGTAACAATTAACAACATTACAAAGACCTAAATATGAATTTACAATTCGTACCAGCACAGAGGGTAGGTAATGTCTTCCAAACATGAGAAATAGAGGTTGACGTACTCTAGTGCCACCCATTTTCTGCTACTGCTTCTCGAAACCACAGCCCACACCGCCCATGGTAGTCCATATTGATAATTTGATGTGTCATGAGAAAGTAGCTTCTAATTGGTTCTGACTCCATATTCACATGCTGGCTGGTCATGTTGCAATAAAATAACTGGATGTCAAACAACTTTTTCCAATCTTGGGAAATACACTAAACTAAAAAAATGAGACAGAGTTTGCTGCTTGGTCATCTTTATTTAATATTCATCAAATGTAAACAGGGTTTACCCAACAATAACATCATGGACAATTTATCAGATTTTGATACAGGTGTTTTACATTTCATACATATAGAGAAAATTCCTTCATGAAATTTTGAAAACAGGCATTTTTCATGATACATGCAACCACACGTCAGTCGAAAGGGTTCATCTTTACTTTCAAGCTTTGTCATACATATCAAACAGGGAGACTTGAGACCTTGACAGATTGGGCAGCATATTTGGAATCCTGTATTAGTCATAATGCACATGTAGTGAAAAGGATGCTTACAACGTGGTACAAGAGATAGCTGTAAGCTCTTGTCGCATTTCAAGCAAGTCGGTGGAGCATCATAGGAGTTCATGTTCACGATAGCAGGTACTCTGATGGCTGTCTGAGCAAAACCTTCCTTTTATATAGCATCTTAACGCATGCGCAAGTCCTACTCAAAGTTTACGCATGCGCCAAACCCATTAAAAAATTGTGTTCAACCTTGTTAATCCAATAGACTATCCCAGTTAATAATTATTATTTCACCTAAAAAAGCATTCGGACTTGTCCAGAATGTGAAAAATATTGGTTACTTATAAGCTTCTTCAAGACCTGAAAAGTTTTAGGACCATTATTGATCGGTTACATTGATCTGACATTCACATGCAAACTTTTTACTTAAAGCTAAAGTATCATCATTTTCAATTTTTGACAATGGACAATAATCCCGATGCAATCCTTTATACATAACATTAGGTAATTGAGTCTTTTCACGGGTAAAGTAATAAGTTGGATGTGAAATAAAAAACTTACACAGACAATCTCCTTTATCGGGATTGATGCAAGTGGATAAATGCCAACCATTTGTTATATTTAAAGATGGACAGTCTATCTCAGTCGAACAAATGACATAGTTTAAAACGTTGGCAATGGTTTGAAATTGATGCCATAAATTATATTTTTATTGGATGGACAAACTAGTTATAGCCTTAAACAGCTTCTCATCAATATTTTTAACAAGATCTTTGATCTCTTCAGTCATAATTATAAATACTCTTTATTCATACTCACAATCCATGTCTTTAATCCATTTTCCAATTACATTATTGCGTACATGATAATTTGGCATCAAATGACAAAATTCTTTCAAAATCTGTACCAAACTTTTTTGGCTACTCTTACACAACAATTGATGCGTCTCTGTGTCAAAATATTCATCTACTTCATTTAGTATACACCTTTTCCCTTTTTTCTTTTTATGATTAAAATACAATTTAAATTCTAATTTCAAATAACGCACAACATCCCGAATAGTCTTTTTTTGCATAAATCGACGAAATTTCTTTTCATCCATATGTGGTTTGTGTTCTTTTAATCGAACTCGTAAACTCACATTATGACTTCCTATATCACACAATACAGGGTGATTGTGAGTGTACAAAAATAAAAATTCATTCAAGTTGGGAACAAAACCTCCCAACTGAAAACTAATAACGCATTGAAACACGACAAGTGCATACGCTGTTTCTTTTAATACATTTCGTTCAACGATACGAGGGGAATATAATTGAATTTCCTGATGAAACATTCCAATTGTATAACCAGACGATTCTCGAAAATGACCTGAAAAAGGTAATACATATTCAGATCCCAATAATTTGTGCAATTGTATCATTTCGTAAAAATGTTCGGGAATATCACACGATTTATCAATGGTATAAGATTTCCACACTGTAGATCGATTAGCGTATAAACAATGAAACCGTTTATGATTAAAATTATTTAAAAGTAAAAAACAAGGTTTTCGAGGATGAATTTCACAATCTGTGGCTGTAAAATTGACATTATCAATATGTCGAATGATACTTTTAACTCTTTCTTCAGGTCGTACATGACTCATCTTATTTCATGAGTCAAGCAATTATGAATCAGAAATGTGTTTGTGTGTTGGATATGGATGAAACTTTGGGATTTTCTACGAGAGACGCATTTCATGTGCGTCCCAAATTTCAAACCTTACTCAATTTGTTACGTTTAATAAAAGCTGATATTATTTTGTGGAGTATGGGGTCAGACGAATATGTGCGGCAAGTGGTAAATGGATTTTTACCCGAACTTGCTAGATATGCCTACAAAATCTTTGCTCGAACAGAATGTTATTATTCACGGAATTTTTATAATTGTCTGAAAGCTTCTAATCACATACGAGACATGTATTCTCATTCCATTTTTTTAATCGCTATAGATGACAAAGTGAGTGAAAATATGGATGAACAATACGATTTGCGAATTCATGTACAACCCTATACCAAAGTTAATTCGTGTGATAAAGAACTAATATCTGTTTGTGAAAAAATTATAAACGGTATTTCGGAAATGTCCAATCAAGATGTATAGTGTGGAAAAGTTTTTGAAAAATATTCACAATATTCAAACGAAATGGGTGTGCTTGCAATGGTTGCAAAAACATAACGCGGCTCATCCCAATATCGGATTAGAATATCGTTATCAAACGCTTCAGCGCGTATACATTTATTAACAAACCAAGCCTATGGCATATTGGATTCTACTCGCATTATATTTAGTTCTAGTTCTTTTATATGCCTACCATTATCGTCAGCCTACGATTCAGGCATGGCCATTGTTGCCCAAAGATGCAGATGCACCCATCAAACCCAATTTATGTCAAGATACTAAAGAATGTCCTCCCTATCACATTTGTCTGAATCAAACGTGTGTTCCCCAATTGTTGCGAGGAGAAGAATGTTACAAAGAAACGGGAGATTGGACAATTGTTTCACATCGTGGAAAAAATTTTGCAGCTTGCGTGTGCAAAAATCCAAACGAAATTGATCAGAAACATTTTGGAGGAAATTGTGACGTAGACGTCACGTGTCGTCCTTACGGATATTATAATTGGCTAACAAAAAAATGCGTCTGTGAAGAGGGATTTCGACCCGTTGGATTAAAATGTGTGAAATTATTAGCTGTAGAACGAATGCATCATGAACCCTGTGCATCTGATGAAATAGGTTATAAAAACTTATCTGGAGGTCACGGTTTGTCGTTTGCATACATTAATAAAAATTCAGATAAACCATGCTTTAAACGACCGTGTACATTCGATGCTTGGTCAGGAAAAAATTTGAAAAAAGCGCGTTACGAAAAGAATATGGGATGCATATGCGATCCATCTTTAGGTCAATTTGGTGTACGTTTAGAGGGATTAGATTTTTATATAAAAGACAATGGTTACAATGCTTGTGTCAGTATATTTGAAACTCCACTTGAAAAACCCATTTCTGTACAAATATTTGCTTACTTTTATTTACTGGATCGCCCACCGATAATTTTTATACAATATTCCAATCTAAAATTAAGTGACGTTATCGAACCACTTCGCTCCTTAATGAAAAACAATGCATTACAAATTGGTCAAGAATTTCCATACGATTATTTGCAAGCTCATTTAAGAAAACGGGAACCTTTTGTGGCTCGTACGCGTCAAGTGATATACGGAAAGAGTTTTCACAATCCTGTTCATCAACATCCAAAAATGAGTGCCAATGCAATGGAATGGTGTCGATTCATGAGTCGTCATTTAAAAACAAAAGATAATCCTTACAAATGGTCTTTTAATTTGCTAAATCAATTCCCCATGTGTTATATTGGTAAAAACGATCAACAGGCCCCGGAAGAATACAGGGGACGTTATGTGTTGAATCCACTACATTTAACAATGCAAGACCCTAAACTCGAACGAACCAATGCCGTCGTATTCTCTTTTGAAAATGGAGAGTGGGTTTTGTCATTAACAAATGATTATCAAGTGGAAACCTATCAATCTGTGGCCAATTTAGGTTTTGTTCCAGATATAAGTGACGATCCCGTTGTCAGCATGCTGGAAAACAAAGGTGTTTTGCGTCGTGATGCGCTTGACCAAGTGAATCGTACTTATTATGCAACTGAGGCGGATCGAAAAGCGAATAACGAACCCATTTTTTGAAAAGTAAAGATGAAACGGAATCGGGAAGATGACAATGTTGAAAGTGATGGTACCCCGACCTCCAAAGTCATGCGTGTGGAAGAATCCGACATTTTACAAGATTTACAAAATAATTTAAATTTACCAGATAATCATGTTTTGAACCAGCAATTGTTGGAAACGCAAAAACAATACTTTACCATGTACATGGAAAAACTAATGCATTCTATACCTATGGGTAAAGCTATTGTGGAAACGATACAAAAGAATGGTCAGGTGGGAGACTTTATGTACATGTATACTGCTTGTAAGACTATTATTCAATCATTAATGAACATTAAGCAGAGTAAAGCCATCAAATCCGTTATGGATATGATGGCAGGTATTGTATGTCGATATATGCATGAACGTGTCATTACACCCATGCTGCAAACGGTCATTAATAATAATCATTTGAAACGAGCTTTTCAAGCCTATCAAACAAGCATAAAATTAGAAGAAAACGATGCTGAATTGGAAATGAGATGCTTATTGCACTGTATTCACAATGTATTGGATAAAGAAGAAGAGCAATGTATTAAACTTGTCCATCCTTTTAAAGCTCAATTAACACAACATATGAAGGCAATAAGTGAGTATGTTGTGGCATTGTTAGTGTCAGTAACAGAGCCAGCCAAAATACCTGAAAATAAAAGCGATAATGAAATTGTAGTATTGCATGCAGCTACATCAATAAACTCATTTGAAAATAATAAGGAATAGTAAAAAAAAAAAAAAAAAAAAAAAAAAAAAAAAAAAAATTTTTTTTTTTTTTTTTTTTTTTTTTTTTTTTTTTTACTATTCATTGTTTGTTCTTTCTTTTAATCTTTGTCTCGATTTTTTTATGTTATCGTTTAACCATGCATTTCTATTATTCATCCAATAGTGAAACATCATTTGACAAAAACTACTCTTTACCCTGCATTTCAAATTCTCAATCCAACCTTGGTCATTCATTTGATTTAAAAAAAAGATGGGAAAGAGCCAAAGCTCCTTCCCATCTTTTTTTTGTTCATTTATTTATTTTTCATAAAATACAACAGTCAGGTAATATTTAAAACAATTTTTTACAACAATTTTTTGTACATTATTATTCACATTTACTCTTCTGGTTCTGCAAGTGCATCAGCCACGTTCTGTCTTCCACGGATATCTTTTTCCAGCATTTGGGGCATTGGGTCATGCCTACTCTGGTGAATTGTGGAAGAACACAGGCACTGTGAAGAAGACAACCGCAGTTGAACCAGACCAAGTCATCTATAAAGTCCATAGCTTCGATGCAAATCCCACAAGGAATGTGAGTAACCACACATATGGGGCAGGGCAGTGGATGTCCATCCTTATTCTTTAAACATTTTGAATGGAAATAGTGTCCACAAGGAGCTTTATCGTTTCCGATCAGGTTGTGGCATGTAATGCAGGACTCGGTCAGACTGAAGAAATCCATGGTGGAGCAAAGAAAGTAGTGAAGAGGAGCGTTCTCAAGTAATGTGTCGAGTCTTCTTCCTTTTATAGGTTACATTCAACGCATGCGCACTCTCAATAATCCAGAGGGCGCTGGCACTCATCCTGTAAACAATCTCCTCTTCAATTGGCCAAGTCCAAATCATTCACAGGACCAATTCTGTTAAACAGCAAAAGGCACCATCTTCCATGGGCTTATCCAATAAACGATTCAAGAAGAGCACGGTCCCAGTTGGATAAACGTTCGGAGCACAGGGGACAAGAACACAAACAACCTTGCTCAAAATTGTTTAGCACACATCTAAAATGAAACGAGTGACCACATTCTAAAAAATAGACAGCTTCCCAACACTGGAGGAATTCTTGGCAAATTGAACAAAATATCGGTATTCCACTGCAGTAATCGCATTCGTGAGAAAGGGGAAAGTCGTCCATTTCTGAATAGCCATGCGGTTCTTCCAGCATCTTTTATAGTCCTCCCTAGCCAATAGAAAACGATGAGAGTTTATCTAGATGCTGATTGGACGAGACATGGTCCCAATCCATTCAACATTGATAAAAAGTAGGTAATCAGAGATACTGTGAAACCAGGAGAATGAGGTCAAAATTGGGAAATATGAGTTGTAATTTACTATAACTTGATTTTTACAATTCTATTGCTACAATTTGATTTATACATCTAACACGACTAAGTGCAGTATACACCAAATTCAAATCACGATTTCCATTAAAATTTATAGCTATTGCTGCATCATCCATGGTATCTCCTTGAAATTTGTGAACTGTACCTGCAAATCCAACCACAATTGGAAAATCTCCTACACTGTTTCTAAATAGTTTTACGACAGCATCCTTTTCCAAATATTTACATTCAATGTAGTCACCATCACTAACATATTGTTGAAAGGTTAGAGGTGTTCCATTTTTAGCCGATGGAGAATTTTGAGTCACAAAAATAAGACATCCCGGTTTTACATCGGTAAATGTTGGACCAACTTTTCCATCAATCGTTTTTCTCCATAAACGAATACGTTTACCTTTGATTAAATATTTAAGGTAAAAATTATTATAAGAATTTACAGTGGCATTTAAATATGCTATCGCCCGAGTACATTTTTTTAAAATATCACTATTAATATGCTGCACGACAGGAAAATGACTACAAACGTATGTAAAGCATCCAGTTTCATCATTATCATCAACATATTTTCGTAATTGCTCAATTACGGGCAAGTAATCTGCTGTAAACCGTTTACTTTCGTACAAATCAATTCGTTTTACTTGAAAATGTAAAGGTATACCAAATACGTTACCACTGGCTTTGACGGGTCGCAATTGATTTGGATCACCCATCACTATAAAGAGAATAGGTCGATTGTCACTAAAAAAATCTTGGATAATCCAATGTACAAACCAAAAACTCACCATCCCAATTTCATCAATAACTACGATATCTGGAAGGTCCCGACAGTTAAATTCTGCGCGTAGTGTCGCACTTTTCTGTATACATACATCTGGATCACTTTCATTTTCAAGTTCCCTCTCCAAGTTGTAAAGACATGATCCTTTTGCCCAATTAATTTTTAAAGCCGAATGAATAGTATATCCTCCAATACGTTGAGCTACTCGAGCGGTTGGAGCCATACGCAATTGAGAAATAGACACACGATCCAAACAACTCGTAACGGTATATGTTTTTCCAGAACCTGGACCACCTGCAACAATAACAACAGTTTGTTGAGGATTTTTAAGCCAATCGTCCAACAAATAAGCAAATGCTTGTTGACTAGGTGAAAGGGTGTCAACATGTTTATCGAACCCGGCTTGATACAAGGGGTGTGTCCAACGGTCACTCATGGCTGCCAATCCTGTACACTCAAATGTATTACTTTAATTTTAATAGATGCCAAGGAACGAAAAGAATATACACTTTTAATATGTGAGCGAGTAGCGAATTCGTACTTGATGGATTTGTATGCGTTATATCGTGATGAAAACACTTTACATTCCCCAGCAACGTATGTAAAATCAATTACTACAATGAATGTAGAAAAAATTATAGATCCTGAACTCTGGCTAACTTGTATTCAATCGACTCGGTATCGACAGCTAGGAAACGAAGCAAGTATGGAATGGTTTATTGCTCGTCCTACCAATTCAATGTTTTATTATTCCTTAGGACAGGATGGAGCGTTACTTGCGCCTCGTGACAATCGTATGGAAATGATTCAAATACATCCAGAAACTGTAAAAGCAATAGCTGGGCTTTCATCAATGTATTGTACTAAGCCAACTATCATTAGAATAGATAAAGAGAAATGTGAATCGTATTAAAAGACACAGGAACAAACTAAACTAAAAAAAAAAAAAAAAAAAAAAAAAAAAAAAAAAAAAAAAACGTTTTTTTTTTTTTTTTTTTTTTTTTTTTTTTTTTTTTTTTTTTTAAGTTTTAGTTTTAGTTTTAGTTTTAGTTTAGTTTAGTTTAGTTTTGATTAGTTTAGTTTAGTTTAGTTTGCTTTCTATGTTTTCATTTAGTTAAAAAACATTTACCACTTTGTCATCAGCAGCATCTTTTTCGTTTTCGTTTGGAAATTCAATTGATGGTAAAGTCAATTCATCAGAAAATGACATTTCAAGTTGAGGTTGAATAGCAGATTCCGAAAACAAAATCAAATTTTTAATTTTACCTCCAATTTTAAACTTGTCGTCTCCAAAAGTTGTGCGGCTATAAATATTCAGCTGAACTATAGCTAAAAAAGATCCTATACTTTCTAAAACGGGCTCTAATCGTTTCTTAAAATCATGAGTTATATTGTTACCATCGAATTTACGAGTTTTCAAGACGCACCAATTTCGCTGGGGATCATAAGGAATATGTCTCTTGGTATGTTCCTTCAAACAAACATGGCATAAAATTGGACTACAATATTCCATAAACAAAATGGCGCCATCATGTAATTTATGAGTAGGAGATTCTTTCATGGCTTCAGCAATTTGCGTTAAAGGTGGGCATTCACGCGCAACAAAATGAAGATCTCCTGGAATTCCATCTACTTCTTGCGGTTTAGTCCGATTACAAGAAAGGGTCCCCAATACCATAACTTTGTAAGAATTTGAAGGCACCGCAATATTTTTCACATAGGCCTTGTCTTGATGACATGCACGGCCTTTTGTAAAGGCAACTTGTTTGTTTAAGTGACGTTGATGTACGGGATATTCATTTAATTTATTTTCCCAGTCTGGATGAATAAGATTAAGTATACCAGAGCCAGAAGCCATTTCATTAATGGCTTCTGCCAAAGCAGGACATTTTAAGGTGTATTGAATAAGATTGGGATATTCCATCTTGATTTTTCACACTAAATGAAAGTAAAACATTTGAAAGGTCTATATAAATCCTACAAAAAAAAAAAAAAAAAAAAAAAAAAAAAAAAAAAAAAAAAAAAAAAAAACGATTTTTTTTTTTTTTTTTTTTTTTTTTTTTTTTTTTTTATGTGTTTGTTGCATCAGCAGAAGTACTAGGTGTTACAGTTTCTTCTGTTACAAAGCTTTCTATTTTCTCTGGTTCGTTTTGCAATATCATTGATGTCCACAATAAATTTAGAGCTGCCAACTTCTCAGCCGTCTCAGGTAAATCATCAATATAAGTATTATGGACTATTTTAGCAAACGTTTTAGCCACTTGTACAGGTTTATCCAAATGCAATTGTACATAACCTCTGATACGTTGATAATGACGCATTTGATTCCGGATACGAGAATAATATTGTAATTTTTCGTCGTATTTTGATGCGTCTGATATCGGATTAAACTTTTCCATTATTCGTCTTAATTTATTTGGTTCTAAAATTTCAGAATTGCTTATTTTTCGCTTTAATATTTTACTTGCATTGTCATTATCTGTTTTTCGCTTTGATTGCTCTTTTTCATTGTCATTATCTATATTCATTGGTTCTTCAATGTGATCTTGACTGATTTGTCTCTGAATTAGATTTGATATTTCTTCATTTGCCACTTTCTTTTCCAACTCTTTTGTAATTTTTGCAACTATACCTTCTGTTTGTGGAATTTCAATGTTTCCGGGATCAGGTAAATTTAATTTAGAGTTATCTATTTTAGGTTTAGGTAAAGTAGGCGGGGGTAGGCGGTGTTTGGTTTGATCTGTAACTGAATTTGCTTCATCTACAACCATATCAGAAGAATAATTTACTAATTGTTTCTCTAATGTATCAGATTCAGTGCTTACAGAATTTTCTTCAACTTTATTCTCTGGTGAGTCATCAGAAACATATGTTAAGGGAGGAGGTACTTCTTCAAATGATTGTATTTTGGGTTCTGTCATTGGATCTTCAAACTCTTCATCATCAATTTCCTCATCCGCGTCCATTGCTTAATTTTATTCATTTTAAACCAAGTGTATGGCAAATTTAGAGACTATTTTATATGCAAATCCTTGGATAACATACAATGATACCATGTTTCATTCCCGAATACTTTTAACATTTCCTAAAAATATGATATTTACAGCTCAATTATTATCTCACGTACTTTCTTTACCCGTATATCAACGTTATCCGTATGCAGAACGTTTCAACGCACAATTACTCCAAGACGTGGACTGGAAACAAAGTCTAATTGTGTTGGATAATGATTCTCGAATTATTTTAGCTCCTGAACCTGTACTTGAATTAATTCAATTAGAACGCCGATTACAATACCAACAAGCAGTTAAAAGTATTTTCAATCCTTTTCGAATATTACCATTTCAAATATTTCGATACCAATGGGTATGGATTATAGGAATCGTTCTAAGTATGATGGTGGTGACCGGTTTTGTATTTTTAATACGACGCAAGCCTTATCGATTGGTTTTACCCAGTAAGGTTTCAACAACGTAACAACCTCTTCATCCATGAACACTGCCTTTTCAGCTTCATCCATAGGAACAGAATCGCGTTGAATAGTTTCATACGTGACGCGAGCCCGTTCATAACAACGTAACGAAAACTGTGGACTAGTTAATGCAGTAAGAAGTTGATTACGATCAAATACATCATAAATGGGATTTTCCATATACTTTTGAGGAAAATCAGATTTTGTGTAATAATCTTTTAACCAGAAAAAAACCAACCAAAAAGCTTCAACCAAAGACCCATCTATATGCGCTAGTGTATGGAAACGTAAATGTTTAGTCATCCGTTTAATAAAACGAGAGGTAATGGACACCGGGTGCGTATTGGGTATGGATTCCTCAGAGTCTTCTTCGTCGGATGAACAATGTTCAGAAGTACAAGACGCTTCATCTTCCAATTCTAAACATTGATTAATGGCATAAACATTATTTGGAGTTATCCCAACCATAGTGGGAATAAAATCATTACCAAACAAAAAGGAACAAACTTCCAAATGTTCAGTTGGATATGGTAACCATTCTCGAAATAATTTAGTCACTGGATAATAATTTCCATATCTAAAAATTTGCAGAGTTTCATAACGAGACATTCTTAAAAGAGCCAAAATGAAAACATCTTGATCCTGACTGACAATTAAAGGGTTTCGGCATTTTGTAAATTGTAAAGATTCAGCGATTTGAAATATTTTATGCTCCCCTTCTCCGGGCATATTACAACCACTGACAATAATATTCAACTTTTGAATATTTTGAAATCGATATTGTTTAAGACGTTTTACAAAATATTCTTGCACTTGCATAGCAATAATATTGGGACCAAACAAAGCAGATCGATATTTGGATTTACCATCAGTCTGAATAGAACGTTGTTCTCCAACCTTTTTACTCCGACGTTCACGCTGAGTAGGCCATTTCATGGGTACTCCAGTACCATCAAAACTTAAAATGACTGTAATACAATCTGCTGTAGCATAAGATAAAAAAATGTTGAGATGTTTTTTAAGGGTACGCCAGGCAGATTCACACATTTCTCGAAACAGTTTCTTTTCATTGGTTTCCAGAGCTTCACTAATTGCCACATGCAACAATGACTGAACATCGTACAAAATGGAATCAAAATGTTCAGGTCTTGTAGGAGGTTCTTGATCTGGTTGAATGAATTTATTGATTAACATGCAAAAGTTTGTAATACCCATTGTACAATAATAGCTTGTTTGAATGTTTAGTCTAAACTATAAAGACAATATTAAAAAAAAAAAAAAAAAAAAAAAAAAAAAAAAAAAAAAAAACACGGTTTTTTTTTTTTTTTTTTTTTTTTTTTTTTTTTTTTTTTTAAATCAAGTAATGTTGATTGTATACAGTTTACTTTTTTTATTTATGTATACTATTCATTGTCTCATAGCACGCAATTTCTTAGAATATTATACAGCTCAACCTCAACCATTTCACTGGAATTTATTACGTTGGAATCAAGATGTCCAGTTCCTTCTTGATAGAATGGTTTGAACAACTCTTGTTTGGACACGGTCGTCCAACTATATTAGAACCACCCAATATACTTTATAAACTCATTTGCCGCTTAGAAGTCGATGGTATTAATTGGAGAGATATGATTCGACAAGGCGGTTTAACAATGTTTCGCTATCAAATTCAAGGAGATTTGGACGTATTATTAGATTACTTTGACAAAGTATACTTTCAAAATCAACATGATACCCCTTTACCGAAATTTCATACACGTTCCATGACTCATGTTTTTAATCAATTATTGGCAATCATGGCTCGTCGTGATCAAATTCAATCCAATGCTTTAGCTATAGGAACAGAAGATGATAAAATGATCCTTCAAACGATTCTTTCAAATCCTGACACGTCCAGTTCTTTTCATTACAATTCTGCTCAATTTTGGGGAGAACTAGCTAGAAATTTTTTAAATCATCGTCGTCCTCTTCCCAAAGAATTATCTCCTCTCCCTTCTTTAGAAACTTTTGAGTTGAACCACACAGCTCGTTTATACCATGTTACTTGTCAAACGCTTGGTAAAAAAATTAATCCTTTGAGTATGTGTATAGTTCCTGCTTCCGAATATGTAAATGCGGTGCATTGGAAATCGGACACTTTATTAGAAGCTTTTATGCAAGCTCGTCCTAAACATGCATTATCTCAAGCAATTGAACAACTCGTAATTCGAGCCTTGAATCAATTTATTGCAGGTAAATATCCTACCTGTTTAAAACAACGCGATTGTAATATTACCTCATTTTTAGAAAATGCCAAAGTCATTCACGATACTGTCCCAAAGGCCACTTTATTAACAGAATCGCCTCCACTCGTTATTGATGTATTTCAGAGACTATTGGCTTTAGCTCAATTGGACAGCTTATGGCATTCCACCTCTAGTTCCAAAACCATTAATCAAAATGCAACCGACTTGATGCACTTGACAGAACAATTGCATTTAGCAGAGAGACAAAATCGTATTTTGTTGAGATATATAAGCAACGATTAGACGAATAGCTACTCGTGCACATTTGCTAAATTTCGTATGCCACGAACAAGACGGAAAAACTATATACGGAAACATTTGAGCCAATACTTTGAGCGATGGAACCCCTAACGTTTCTACATTTACAATATGAGGTAATTTTGTTTGTTTTAAAATTTGCATTTGTCCTTTACAACCAAAAACAATTGGTGTATTGGGATAATGGATTTCAAGTTGTTGATATCGTATTTGTAAAAAATGTAGGACGTTTGAAAGGGAAATTCCACGACGAGTCGTCATAATCACATCAGGACTGGTATGTGGAAACTTTTGAATAGCTTCTGTATAGGAACAGGGACTTTTTAAGAGAAAATGAATTTCATAACCTGTTACATCCCAGTAAGCGAATTCCAATGGAATGTATTCTTTCCCTAAAACAACACCCGTTGTGTGAATCAAAGCGTGTACCGCCATGTCACTTGCTTTTCTCTTTAAAAACAAGAATGATGAAATTTGGAATGAAAACAATTATTTTAGGATCCGTCCTAATACTATTGCTGTTGTCTACTATTGTTCAAAGCTACATCATGTATCAAATCAGCGGAGCCAAGAAATATGAATTTGATAACCAACTAAAGAAAACGGCCGATGGTGTAAACGCGTCAGACTTTTGGGAAACCTATCGTACCTACTTTGTCGGCCCAACTGTTATAAACTTGATTGGAATGGTGATGTTGGGCGTAATGTATGTAATGGGATAATAAAGTAAAAAAATGAATCTTAAAACTATTTTGGTAACTGCTCTAATCTTTGTCATTGTGATGAGTTTTATGAGTTTCGGGTACTTGACCTATGTAATTCATGCAGACCAAACTGCTCAAACGGGTAAACTCCACATCGAAAGTCATCTAGTACTATTTTACGTGCAAGTAGCTATGTACATTGCAGCATTTGGTTTGAGCGTTGGAGTTCTTTTCAAAAGGTAACAACTGAAAGAAGAAGAAAAAGAAAAAAAAAAAAAAAAAAAAAAAAAAAAAAAAAAAAAAACGTTTTTTTTTTTTTTTTTTTTTTTTTTTTTTTTTTTTTTTTTTTTTTTTTACTCTGTATTAACTGTTATTATTCTTATTTTGTTTTTTGTTTCTTGACTCGTTTTACATCTTTTTTCAAACTCTTCTTAACATGAACATTTACACAAAAAGTATACTTTAAACCCTTTTCCACCAACAAAGTAATTTTACGAGATTCTCCCTGCATTCGCATCTTGAACCAATACAATAATTCTGCATGTAGAAATTGTTTCCAACGAAGCGTATTCATTATCATATCAACCATATATATAGGAACTTCCGATTGTTTCCAAAATGCCTTATTCAACAACAAGCAAAACATTTTCTTTTGTGATATGAACAATTGCTCGCAATTAACCCATTTGCATTCTTGGGCATCCATAACCCATTTACTAGCTTCTCGAGCTGCTACATCTGCTCGACTATATGTATATTCAATAAAATCGTTTTGTTTTTCAGGATGCTTTTCCAAAATGCGTACTGCAGCACAACGTGTAGATTTGTAATCGTCTAAATGTTTTGTTTTTCTGTAAATGGAATATTTTTTAGCATCTCTACACTTGTAATGGACTTGTTGTATTATATCGGTCCATAGAATCCAACCGCGACTTTCCAAAGACAAACCGTCTTCCAACCAAGTATATGACACACCCATGTTAGAATTTGGAATAGGTCTCGGCATATTAAAAATAAAACTCCACACATTTTCCAAAACCAACTGATTGATAAATTCAATAATCTCGTTGGTACGTTTCTGAAACCCCTTGGTTACTATTTGACCTTTTTGTGTCTGGTAAATGTAACGTTTTCTAGAAATGACGAGTAATCTTGTCATACGTTGCTCATATTTTAAGGACCCAAAAGATAAATTTAAATAATTGTTAACATCGTTACAATTATTTTCTGACCAGTTTTGTACCATCAAACTATCTGTATCCGCATAACACACTAAAAAGCCTCGTCTCTTTAAATAATGATAGGCACCTAGTAATTGATACCTTGCCAAAGTAACAATGGTCATGGCAATGGGTAAATAGGCTAAACAGGATTCCTTGTTAGCCATAACTCCATAAAGAGAATTGATAAGAATTTTAATGCAAAGTTGAACATTGTAATGGTATACATCTTTCGTTTCTTTATATTTTTTCTGATGATGTTCGCGCAAGTGTATAAAATGTCTTACAATACAAGGTAAGAAGGCTTCAGATTGTTCATTAACTACAATGACAAAATCATCTACATCCGGATCATATTTTGGGTATTGAAATACGGGACCGTCTCCAAACGAATCTCTTTCAAAATCTCGTTCTCCATGAATTCGATACGGAATGCTTTTTAATTCTTGAGCACGTGGGCAGGCAAGCCATTCGTTTCGTGACATAATTGTACACGTTCCATAGCATAAATTACCACTTACCAAAGCACTCGGGTACATGCTTGCAAAGTCCATCACCGATACATCTGTATAAGATTCTTGAGAACTATCAGTGTAATTGAGAGCTCCCTGATACGTTTGACTTTTGGTTACAAAAAGACTAGTAAATTTTTTAGGATCAATAGGACTTTTTAAATAATGGGCATTGACGAAAAATCCTAAACGCGTTCCATATGTTTTAAAGACTTGTAACCAAAATCCTGAATTTCCCATAAGCGATGCTTGCACCACATTCCAATCGGTAAAATTGGCACGTTCCACAAAAAAAGATAAAACCATTTCCAATTCAAATAAACGATATACAAGACACGAATCTTTGAGGCAATACTCCATATAATTACGAAATGTACCAAACTGCGCCATTGGAATGCGGGAGGGTTTTAAAACCTCATAACATTCAGCCAAGGAAGCATGGTGGACCAATTCTGAAGTGACACCAGGATGCGTATACCACGACCACAAACCCATAGATTGGATAGGTACTTTTGTTTCATTGAGTTTCTTTTTTGCCACATCATCCAATTTGAATCCCGGTAAATCATAATTGGAAAAAATTCGAAAGTAATAGTACAAATCCAAGACGAGTTTATTTTGATAAGTGGTGACAATAACGGTTCCGACCCTTGTCGACGAATAATCTTTTAAAACTTTGTACATTTTAAGCCAGTATAAACGCGTAAATAAACAGGGTAAATCAAATCCATGAATATTATATCCTGTCAAAACTTGACAATCCTGAATAAGACAATGAAAATCATTGAGCAATTGTTTTTCAGAAGTATAAGCGTGTGCATTATCCATTTGAACAGGAAAAGTATCGCATGGTAAACGATACAATAACCAATATTTTAACCCTTTCCGGTTCCATTTATACAAGCTAATCATAACAATTTCATCTGTTTCATCTAAACCAGTTGGAACTCGATTACCTCCATCCATAGGAACAGTTTCCAAATCAAAAGCGGCAATTGTCCAGTCAGGGGCATGAGTGTGTTCAGGATGCATTTGAAAGGAATCGAGTAAATTGGGTGCATCGGTAACGGTATACCATTTATAATAAAATCCTTGAGTTTGATAACGTGTGCATAAATCCATATAAATCCGAACAAGCCAGTCATTTTTATCATAATAACTAATTTTATATTTGTTAAGAAATTGACCAACTTCAGATATATTGGCTCGAATATACACTTTATAAAAAGGTTTAGATGGAGAATCTAAGCAGCGATTTTTATAAAGCCGTGATTCAAAATACGGTAAAACTTTACGCACTTGTCCCATGTAAACAAAACGAACGGGAGCTTTGGGAAACGATTCTTTTAAAGTGGTAATGACTTTATCAATTTTATTGGTACAAACACCTATCCATTCTTCGTATAATCGAACGACACTTGTTAATTGACCATTTTCATCTAAAAAAGTAGTTTTGACATGGATGACATGAGGTTCGTAAGGGCCTGCAAACCTTGGTACTTTTTCCCATCTTATAGAATACAGCATGTTGTTTGCAGTGTAGTTTTAAAAATAACATTAGCCTTCATAAAGAAAGAGAGGAAAAGTAAAAAAAAAAAAAAAAAAAAAAAAAAAAAAAAAAAAAACTTTTTTTTTTTTTTTTTTTTTTTTTTTTTTTTTTTAAACTTTACTTTCTCTTTCTCTTTATGAATTATACTTTGTAAAAGATTTATAGTTTTCAAACAAGGTCATCATGTTTTTAAATGCCTTCTTTATACTTTTTCTATTCTTGTATTTTTGGTACATGACGTCCTTTCCAACAATATCCAAACTTTCTAAACCAACTCATTCTGCTTTAGATCCCAATCCGCCAAAACTCATTTATCATATAAATTCCCTTGGTGGTCAATTTCAATTTTCAATAAATACACAAATAGCTTGGAAAGATACATTACCCGATTCTTTTCAAATCACCAATAATCAATTTATGACTCGAAATGTTTGTCATCAAAAACCAGATGGAACTCTAGTACCAGCTGTCGGTCAAACTCTATACGAACACGTGCAACAAGATCGATTAATGTCTCGCACTTTTACATTTGAACCTGATGCGTCTATAGTGTTACAAAACAAAAACATATTTTATTTCTCCTGCCAAAAAGGTAATATTGACCAATTGCACATGTGTCCACCAGGACAATTTTTTAAAAATTCCACTTGCCATATTATTAATCAATGTTCGGGTCAAAAAGATGGTAAAACGTTTCCCGATCCATACGATTTACAACGTTTTATTGAATGCCATAACGAAACGACTACTTCAAAAGCTTGTCCTCCCAATACGTATTTTGCTTACGATAAATGTTATGATCCAATGTTAATTGGATTATATTGTCATGCCGTAACTGAACCCAAAATTTTAGATTTTAAAACTCTAGTTGTGTGTCGAGAAGGAAAAATTATGTATGAAATTTGCCCTCCTGGATATCGTTATTTTGATACCCCTAAATGTGAGCCAGAAGCATGTGTAGGTTATCCTGATGGTCACCGTGTACCTTTACCCAAACAACGCACCGGGCCATTATGGTATTCACCTGGGTATATGGAATGTGCAAATAACAAGGTTATATTAACGCAAAAATGTCCTCAGGTATGGGATTATCATCACTCTTTTGGAGATAATTTAACTCATTTACCTCAAGTGTTCGATGGACGTAAATGTACCATTCCAGAATTTTGCGTCAATGTGACGCCAGACGATCCCAACGTTATTGTTCCTGTTCACGAATTTACCAAACACGTTCGTAATTGGGTTTACTCAGAATTATTTGATAGAGTAACGGGTTTCCAATGTGAAGGCTCGACTCGCAAACGAGTTGCCATGGAGCCTGGAGAAATTATTCATCCCAAAAGACTTAAACGAGAATCGGCTTGCGATGGTAAAACGAAACACGTTCCCGTTTCGATTCGTCGCAACGAATATTTTGATTGTACAACAAACACTCTTGAAACATGTCCCGTTAATCAATTTTTCGACGGACACGAATGCCGACCCCATATACCTCATGCTTACACGTACCAAGGCATTCAATTGTTTCAAATGGATTCTTTACGAGAAGATAATTGGATGATACCTTGGGACTATAGTAAACTACACTCTGCCGAACCCTGTCAAGCTCCAGAGACTGAATATTTAGAAACGTACAACATATGTTCACATCCAGATTGTAAATTATATCCCTGGTTATCACAAATTCCCTTTCAACTCGCATTACGAGATGGTACATTGTGTTTGTTTGATGAACAAACGCGTCATATTCATAAACAAGATACAGAAGACAAATATTTATACTGGGCCCAAAGGCAAGTGGAGCAAATTGATCCTCAAGAACCTTGCGTACCGGGGCAAAATATTCAATCGGGTCATTTTGTATTCGACAAGACTATATTTGCTACATGTGATGATAAACAACCTTTTGTCTTTTGTCCATCATCGAGCACAAATGGAATAGCTTTAATTGACGGGCAACGGTGGGCATGTGTTCCTCCCAATATGAAAGGAGTCATTCCATCTAGGACCACAGTATCTTTTCAAAAATTTGAAGTCAAGCAATTATTACCTTTAAGTAACCGATTGACAGAAGTATTGATAAATAATCAGAAAAACCTTATACCTCCAATTGGTTTGGTTGAAACAAATAAATTCACGTTACAAACGCTAGACGAACCTGTAGAAGTGGAATACAACTATCGTATAACCCATCCTCCCGATGTTTCGTTTCCTGAAAAAGTATCTAGATTTATCGGAGCATTTTTAATTAAAGCAAAAGATTTTACACGTAAACCTGTTGAAATACCTGTATACAGAATAAAGGACTCTGTAACTGCTTTTCTCTTGACGTAAAAAAAGATGGATGAACAACAAGTGGTGCATGGAATTTTATTTTATACAACAATTTATATCAATTGCCTCTTGTGCGCAGTAGCAATTCTGACCGGACGCTGGATATTTCTGTTACTCATTCTACTGACTGTAGGATTAACAGCGTACATGATGTACATGACAACACATAACGATGAGCATTTGAAATCGGTAGGTAAATGGGCCGAACAAACTTTTACAAATTTGTGGAATAAAGCCAAAACATTATACCAGTAAAAAATCTTAAAACATCTTTAAAAAAAAAAAAAAAAAAAAAAAAAAAAAAAAAAAAAAAAAGCTTTTTTTTTTTTTTTTTTTTTTTTTTTTTTTTCTTTCTTTCTTGCTGTTGTCATCGTTGATGTTAGCGTTTTTTGATTTTCCAATTTCCACAATTTTTACATTGCAAATACAGACTTGGAGGCTCATCAATCGCTCTATCTTGCCGTAAAATAGTTATAATATTTGGCGATGAACAACATGATTTTAATACGTTTCCCATTTTATTTTCGTCTACCCACCTTTTACAGTCTTGTGGAGAAAACAGAGATTTACTTTCTTCCCAGTCCATCTCTTCAATCTCGTTTACCACTTTATTTTTGGCTACCCACCTTTCACCGTCTTGTGGAGAAAACAAAGGTGCACTTTCTTCCCAGTCCATCTCTTCAATCTCATTTTCCACTTTATTTTTGGCTACCCACCTTTCACCGTCCTGTGGAGAAAACAAAGGTGCACTTTTTTTCCACTCCATCCCTTGAATATAGAATCAAACACACTTTTTTATTACTATTATCATTATATTATGATAATCGGATCATCTCTTTAATTTTAAGTACAAATAAAGTATAACTGCCATGCAATCCACATCTGAAGAAATATTAAAAATTACATACGTTGGCCTTGAACAATTTCTTCAAAATACCTTAAATCCTAAAGATTTTGAAGAATATCAAATGCATAAGCGGAATCTCTTTCCTACATGGAGTCATCTTTGGGATAAATTGCGACATTGGCTTTCTCAAGCTCCCCTAACCACAATGTCTGAAGCTGTTTTGAGTTTGGCAGATCAACTTCCAGGATTTCAATCATTTAAATTTCATTTACAAAATTCACTCGTTGTTCACGAAGATTTTTGGAATCAAGTGTATGAAAACTTGGTAATTGCGAAAAGGCGATTAACATGATAAATATATCGTCCTTGGAGACTGTGGGTATATTTTCACTGTTTGCGGGATTACTTTATTCCATAGCAGTCCTTATTATAGAAACACAGACTACTCAATTTCGTTGGCATTTTATCATATTAACTTTGGTTATTTTCATAGCATTGGTTACCATCACATTCTTTAAATATCTAAAATATCGTTATACATGTGAAAAAATGGATGATATTTTAGCAACTATGAAAATTCGATAGCCAATTTATGTTCTCTCCACTCAAAAACTGCAGCATCATGAGGTCTCCATCCAAGTAATTTGAAAAATCCTAATGGGGATGGAATACAATCTGGTGATTTTTCTTGTCTTGCAAATTGAACATCTTGCAGCGTAATGAAAAAACATCGCAAGGGCAAGTCAAATTTTTCAGTACACTCTTCTCCATCATCAAATTGAACAATAACTTTTGAGGGTTCAAAATAAATATGCCGAATAGGTCGAATAGTCAAACGGCGTATAACTGCTTCGTAAGAATGCATGAATCAAGACAATGAATACTCCAGGCACGAGTCAACAAACGCCAGAAGAAATGGTAAATATCCTTTTAACAAAACATGACTTATTTCGAAAAATTTTTACAGTAGAATATACATTAACAAACTTGCAACCAGAGGAAAAACAAATTGTTGAACAAATTTATCACGAGACTTTTCCCAATTATTCCGAGAGAGATTTCGATATATTTTTCCACAGTTATTTAGAGACAAAGGTCCTTTCAGACATGAATATAAATAATGATCCGTTAGAGCCTAATGAAATTTGCAACAAGCTGGCGTATGACCCAACGAAAAGAGGATTTATTAGAATGCCCAAAGTCAACAATTATGGAAGAGGAAAACGTGAAAAATTTAATTTGACAGAGTTTTTAAAAACTAAACGAGAAAATATGGATTATTTTCAATTAAATGTAGGGGATAGAGAAATGGTAGAAAATTTAATGGATGAATTAAATGAAGATAAACTTCGTAATGATCAAAAGGCAGATATAGCGCTCAATCGAATGGTAGAAATGGCTGCAATACTCAACAACAATTGCAATTACAAAATTCTGGAATTGCACTCGGAAAGACGAATTCAATAATGCATAATTGAAATACATAAAACATTTATTACAACGAAAGACAAAAAAAAAAAAAAAAAAAAAAAAAAAAAAAAAAAAAACGTTTTTTTTTTTTTTTTTTTTTTTTTTTTTTTTTTTTTTTTTTTTTTCCTATGCTATCTTCTTTTGTTGTTGTTGTTAAATCAAGTAACTTGTCATGAATAGCCTTGAAGAGTTTATGCAATTTATTCTTAGACATGATCATGTTATAGTTTTTGGAAATCTTGGTAGAAAACCCAAAATTTTATTTGATTTTTTATCATCTGATCCTCAAATAAACGTAGCAATTCACTCGCCTTATTACTTGTGCGAATCTACTCCTGATAATCGCATTCGAATGGTGAATTCTGATGAATCATTAGATCCTTGCGATTTATACATTATCTTGGAACCTACTCCACATCAACTTGTGGTAAAACCACCTAAAGCGAATCGCATTATTATATTTACAAGTCACTTTGCATTCAATAGTCCATCTGAAACTGTTTGGACTCATGCATGTTACTTTCATACCGATACTGTAAATATTCAGGACAAGATTAAATGTACTCAAGAACTTCTCAAACTTCAAGATCATTCCATTCAAACCCAAAACGTTAGTCAAATTATAGTAGATGCTTCGCAAACTGAAATTATTAGAGGACGCCGAAATACACCTCTTGATACATCAACTTATGTTATTATTGATTTATCCAATTATGAAAGTCCTTTTATTATGTATCTTGCCTTCCTAGATGCTTTTGACTACTTGATTGATAACAAGAACAATGTGCAGAGATGGGTTATATGTTTTAACCATAAAACGGGTAGAAGAGGCTTTGATCAATTTGCTCAACATTGTTTAGATAAATTATTCTGCAAAAACATTGAACACGGAAATATTACAAACATTGCAGAAATGTTGGCCCTTTTACCATTTTACAAATCGGGTAGCATTGACCGAACATTTTCCATTTCTAAATCAACTTTTGGAGATGTAGAATATATTTCCCCTTCGAATACCTTGGAAGTTTGTAAAGCAGCTACTATGTATAACTTGGATCACTGGGTAGGAAACATTTATCGAATCAAAGACTAAAAACAAGATGTCAGAAAGCTTAAACACCCCCGTAGTAAATATGAGTGCTAGATCTGAACATGTATCTAGTCCAGAAATATATGAATATTCATTTCCAATGGTTTCTCCAATAGTTTCTTCTCATTTGGGATCTGCTAGTAGAAGTCGATCTAACTCATCTGCTAGTAGAAGCCGGTCTGTTTCACCCGCTAGAAGTCGGTCTATTTCCCCCGCTATAAGAAGCCGGTCTGTTTCACCCGCTAGAAGAAGCCGGTCTGTTTCACCCGCTAGAAGAAGCCGGTCTGTTTCACCCGCTAGAAGAAGCCGGTCTGTTTCACCCGCTAGAAGAAGCCGGTCTGTTTCACCCGTTAGAAGAAGTCGATCTGCCTCAGCAGGTCCAAGTGAAGAAAGAGGTAAAAAACGATGTAAAAAGAAGAGAAACAAAAATTTATCAAGAAGCCGATCTAAAAGTCCCTCTAGAAAAAAATCGAAACGTCAAAAGAAACACAAATCTAAACATTCTTCTAAAAGTCCATCAAGGAATCGTAACAAGAAACGCAAATCAAAACGTCGTTCCAAATCTACCTCAATGAACAATTCTCGAAATATCTCTAATAGTCGGTCAAGAAGTGCTAGTCCAAACAGGTCAAGAAGTCCTAGTCCAAATCGATCAAGAAGTCCTAGCCCACATCGATCAAGAAGTCCTAGTCCAAACCGATCAAGAAGTCCTAGTAGAAATCGATCAAGAAGTCCGAGAAGAAATAAAAAGTTGCAATCTTCTCCCTATTTAAAATGGGGTGACACAGCATCGGAATTGGTATATGACTCACCACCTCATCGATTAATCTTTCGTAATGAAGATGGAGCTTTTAAAAATCGAAGATTACCCAATAAGGCATGCAGTTATTTGTTAAGTCACTGTTCCAAAACACACCCAATAAAAAGGGATAATATTCCGCGTCGTGCAACCATCAGTATTAAAAACAGAAGAAACATAAGATTGTAAAAAAAAAAAAAAAAAAAAAAAAAAAAAAATTTTTTTTTTTTTTTTTTTTTTTTTTTTTTTTTTTTTTTTTTTTTACTTCTCTCTCTTACGTTTGTTTTGAATTGATTCTTCATCATCACTTGTATTTGAATTATTTCCATTTGAAATTTTCATTTTCAACATTTCTACAAATAGTTTAAAATATTCCTCTTTCATATTTGCTTTATATACATTTGCTGCTTCGTGCAATACTTGTTCAGACCATGTGCTTTGTTCACCCACCGGTAATTCAATACTAGCCATATCTCTCAAAACTAGACACATGACATTATATACTCCGTCCACAAGTTTAGCATCGTTTGAACGATGTTGATCCAATTCTTGATAAACCTTACGTATAGCATTTACATGAACTCGCTTCACTTTATCATTTGCTTCCCTATCATAACGACCCGGCTCTCCAGATAAACTATATTTTAAATTTTCAATGTATTTTTTACATTCGAAATTTGGACCCTGATTCAATTTACCATTCAATCCATCAATAGCTAGTAATGCATGAGTAAGGTTGATGTGACCACTCTTACACATGGCTTTAAGTAATTTATGAAGTTTTTCATTCAATACAAAATCTTGTGCAAGCAAAGCATCAACATTTTCCTGTTTGGGCGCCCAACGAAGCAATTCCTTGGCAACTTCAGGATGAACGGGTGTACTAGTAGCTTGAATATGGTTACAGAAGGAAAGAGGCAATCCCAGTTCCATCATAAGTTGATTGACCATACGAATTTTGAGAGTAAGAATGTTTGTTAAATCATTTCCTGCTCGTTGCACAGCTTCCACCAAACAAGCTTCATTCACAGGATCAGAGACATGAGAAGATTGATCTTTGTGAAAATTTAAAGAAGATGTTTCAGAGATTTCAGTCATAATGTTATATACCTTTATTATCCTTAATACACACACACACACAAACACATGTTTGTGTATGTGTAATTATTCATGCTCTTCTTGAAATACTACTTGAGCAATTTCAGTTAAATCCTTATCAATATTACCATCCGATACCATAAATAATTTTAATGTGTCAATTGTCCAAGGAATAGTATATTTAGCATCAAATTTGGCTACCTGTCCTATCAATTTTCTCAAAATATTATAAATACGACGTGCTTTGGAAAATACACCTTTGCGCACTTGAACCATTTTCAGATCTACATTGTTGGCTACGTGACCCATTCCAATCATGAAAGCAATCTGCATATCAGGTGTTTCAAACAATACGCTAGGAAATAAATTGTGCATAACCATGTCTATAAATTCGACGGGGATTTGCAGTTTATCTCTTACAAATTTTTCCATTTGCATATATTTTATAAAATTTTCAGATAAGGTCTCAATACCTTCACCATTCTGAAGGGCTCGTTTCACATAATGAAACTCTGTATTCTTTTTGTACGAAATTTCTGTATTGAGCACATTCAACATTTGTTTTACAAATTCACAATCTTTATAATTTTTCCAAAAAAACTCTCCTCGACATACTCGAACAATAAAATCCAATGCCCAATTGGCCATCATGTCTATATCGGTACAACACGCATAACATCCCAAAAGTATATGAAAAATATCAAAGGGAACACTATACTGGCTAAACATACGGCGAATAGCTTGCGATCTTTGCAATTCTTGTAAAAGTTGCTTAATGAGATTGGACTCTGGTTTTAAAGGTGGTAAGGGTACCCAGTCCTGTCGACACGCTTTCACATACGGTACGAGTTTTTCAAAGTAAAAGTCAAATTTATTTTTCTGAAATTCGTTTGAGTTTAATACTTGGTGTAAATGAGTCAGCAAATGATTCAGTACCATTTGCTCATTTTCTTTGAGCCTTTTTTGCGGTTGCTTAGCGTCTGAAATTGCATTCATATAATCACTCAAGAAATTTTCCATGACATCTTTAGGTTGTTCAACGGGTTCATCTTGTGTAAATGGAGCATTCATTGCTTTCAATATTTGAACAGTTGCTTGCAATCGTTTTAAAGATTGACCTTCAATTCGTTTAGCCAATATACCATCAATGGACAAAAGAACAAATGGAATTGGAATATTATCATCTCCCGTCAATTCATAATAGAGTTGAGCCAATTCACATGCCTCCCAAAGATTTTCTTGAGAGATAGTATTAATAAAAGCATATACATCGGAAATTGGATAATTTTGACACACTTCACAACGTATAGCTGGATTCTCATTGGATCTAAGAACTATACTCGAAGACGTGCTCTCATGGCACAAATGGTTTTGAATCCTCTGCAAGAAATTCATAGTCTTGTTTAGTGACAAAACTTGATTTTTTAGTTTGACATTTTACACAATGACCTTTAAGCATGGGACGATTATTACGAGACCTGGAGGTTTTAATATTTTCAGTTTCCGTATTGGTCAAACACTTGGGGCAGTACAATAAAGGCAACATGTTTTACACACTTGTTTATCATCCAAACAAGCATGGACTTTCGTCAAGTCATTTTTCATTTGTATGAAGAAGAACATTTATCGGAGCGAGCCATAGCTCGCCAGTTGGGGTTATCTCCTTCTACAGTGCATTATTGGGTAAGTCGTCGTGGGGAATCGTGTACGACCAAATCGGGTCGTCCCCGGGTTACTAGTGCTCAAACGGACACAGCATTATACGAAGCTTCCCTCAAAGATCCCTTTCTGACAGCCGTCGATTTGCAACAAGAATTGACTCCCACGTGTAGTGTCGATACGGTCCGTAATCGATTAAAAGAAAAAGGTCTTAAATGTCGAGTTCCAGCTCGAAAACCTTTCTTAACTCAATATCATCGTCAACAACGCTATACGTTTGCTCAGTCTCATTTATATTGGTCCCTTGACGAATGGCATCGTGTCGTCTTTTCCGACGAAAAAATTTTTCGATCATCGAGTCGAGGAGCGATACGCGTCTATCGTCCAATTCAAGGAAGTGATCGATACGATGATCGGTACTTGGTACATTCATCCAACCCAGGAGACACGAGTGTTCCTCGGTTTACCATTTGTGTTTGGATGGCATTTGGAGGTCGGGGAAAAATACGAGAATTGCATCGTATTGAGCAACGCACACTGAATGCCGAATATTACACTACCCGTATTTTACCTACTATAGAATCTCGGCTATGTGAAGACGATGAAGAAAAATTGCAACGTCTCGTTTTTATGCAAGATTTATCCTCTATCCATACCAGCCGTCTTTCTAAACGATGGTTGAATGAACATAATGTACCCGTCATGAACGATTGGCCCCCCAAAGGTCCCGATATGAATCCAGTTGAAAATATATGGGCAGAACTAGTACGAAAAATTCAAATAAAGCATCGTCTAACCGGTGTTCAAAATGTCAATCAACTTTGGGAAGATATTTTACAAGCCTTTCACGAGCTACCAGAAAAATATTTTGAAAATTTAATCGACTCTATGCCCCGACGTGTCGAGACTGTGGCTCGAAAGCACGGTGGATGGACAAAATATTGAAAAAGTATCCAATCGATATTCAAACAATTCCTTTTCATTTTCATCAAAATATTTCCAAATACAAGGATTGGAAGGAGCACATTTCAAACACATAACTTTGAGATAGGGCCATTGTAAAACGCGGACAAAATATAAATTTTGAACATCATCATGACGTATAATTTCAATTTCGGGAATAAAAGTTTTTAGCAAATTTACGGCCTCTTCTCCACGCAAAACAAACTCATCATCTTCATAAAATTGAAGAATCAACGCATATTGCTCTGTATTTATTGTCTGAAGAGCATGAGCTCGTTCAACAACAGATTCTGCATACCGACGAAAATAGATGGGTTCCATATTAGCAATGAGAAATCTTATTTCTGTGTAAAGATAAAAGAGGTATAGACTAAAAAAAAAAAAAAAAAAAAAAAAAAAAAAAAAAACGTTTTTTTTTTTTTTTTTTTTTTTTTTTTTTTTTTTTTTTTTTTTTACTTACATCGTTTACTTTTACTTTCTTTACTAACATTAACATTATACTATTACTATTATACTTTATTATCAACATTAACATTATACTATTACTATTATACCTTATTATTACTTTTCTTTCGTGCAACTCCAAATGAGTTGCTTGACAGTTTGTAAATCTTCCTTATCAAAATCATGAAAAGACATGGTTTTGTATTTGTAAAACTCTGGTTCTCGTTTAAACAATTCCACAATTTCCTCCTTTTTATCTTCGGCAGATTGGAAAAAATCGCAATAGGCTTCAAAGGTATCAAATGCCTTTAATTCAAACCATCTCCCACGACGCTTCATTCGATCATAAGCGTTTCTCAAAAAGGCATCATCCGCTTGAATACTGGAACCGTAATCCAAAATTAAAACTTGATCCACTTTCATATGATTAAGTCTGTTTCTGTAAAATTTTGCAAGAGGCTCCCAATTCTTCACACATTTTGAAAATTGTTTGCCAGATATCAGAGGACTTCGAGTCGTGATAATCGTCCAATCGTTCCCCAATTCTTTCGATAATTGTTCTAATGAAGCTGCAAAATTTTCCAAGGTCAAATATGCTCGAAGATTATCGTCACCTTCTCCATAAAAAAAGGTTGGATCCGACTCAACAAGGCCAATGCAATCATCCACCCAAGGGTATTCGAGCTTTTCAACAAAGGTAGATTTACCAATGCCTACATGCGAAGCTTGAATCTCTACCAATAGCTTCCCCATGATAACTGATAGAGTAAAGAGTTGAAAGAGTTGAATACTGTATGATCAATGGTAACTATATAACATAAATGAAAGTAGAATGATTTAAAAAAAAAAAAAAAAAAAAAAAAAAAAAAAAAAAACGTTTTTTTTTTTTTTTTTTTTTTTTTTTTTTTTTTTTTTTTTTTTTTTAATGTTGTTGTTGTTTGCTTCCTACCATTGTTTTAAATTTTCCAAGTTAAACTCGGGACAGTCGTCCAATTCGTTTTTTAGGCAAGTCTCTTCAGGAGGTGTATTGTCAAAAGTATTTTCTGATTCAGAATCCGACAAGTAAATACTACTGGACGAGGAGGAACTATATTCCTCTTCTAGAATATTTGCCATATCTCTTGCAAAGATGGGTTCCAAAATATTCGATATAGTCTGAGTTTGTTCAGGAACATTTGAACTATATTCCTCTCCCAGAATATCACTTGCAAAGATGGGTTCCAAAATATTCGATATAGTCTGAGTTTGTTGTTCACGAATATTTGAACTAGATTCCTCTTCCAGAATATCACTTGCAAAGATGGGTTCCAAAATATTCGATATAGTCTGAGTTTGTTGTTCACGAATATTTATCCTATTTCTTAATGATATAGGTTCCAGTTGAAATGCTTCTTCAGACATATTTATAAACAAAGAAAATATTTCTATTTTACGTTAATTATGGAAGATTTATTTGAATATCTTGTTTCTTTACCAACACAATTTCCTTTATCAATCCAATAACATTTTTCTTTTCGTTAGTAGTCATTTTCATAAATTTGATAACTAATAGCTTTATGAAGCATCCAATTAGCAATTAACAGTGCAATCAAAAGAGACATTTTTGGAATGAGAAGGTAAATTAGAAATGCAATCTTCCGCCCAATAAATTTGATTACTAATAGCTTTATGAAGCATCCAATTAGCAATGGTCAGTACAGTCAAAAGAGACATTTTTGGAATCAGGAGGTAAAGTAGAACTGTAGTATTCCACCCATCAAACCAATGTCGAGATTCTTTCGGCTTTCTGTCGTTCAACACTTTTAAGAAGGCTTTGACCGCCACACACGCACACCGTTTTATTTTATAACGTAAAGTGGCATGGTTTTGATACTGAATCCGCAACATCAGCATGAATATCAAGAGGGAATACGATTCTCTGAGAGAGTCGATCCTTTCGCCAGACTCGGGAAGAATCATATGAATCAAGCTGGCCATTTCAAGTTCATTATCCCAGTCCACATGCAATTCTCCCAACACTTCTTCCAAATTCGATAGCAAGGTCTGATCTATATTCATTTTGGACATTGTCAAAATGGTATCCACCCATTCTGGAGCCTGTACTTGCTGCTCGGCAAAGGTCAATGTTTCGAGAGGCAATCGATACTCGTCAAACTCTTTTTGAAACGCCGTCAATTTCAGTCTCATCAATGGCAGGTGATCATCAAATTCGACCAAATTCTCTTGAGATGGTTTATGAAAAGTATTCCAAGACGTTGATAAAAGAGCTTGTGTAAACTCTTCTAAAGCACTATGTCGTCGAGCCATAATAGAAAAGGGAAAGATGGAATATTGTTTGCTTCATACTGTAAAGATATTTAAAGACACAAGAGTATTAAAAAAAAAAAAAAAAAAAAAAAAAAAAAAAAAAAACGTTTTTTTTTTTTTTTTTTTTTTTTTTTTTTTTTTTTTTTTTCTTCTTCTTCTTCTTCTTCTTCTTTACACTAACGTTAAACAAAAATTTTCTTACCGCGCTGAAGGTACATACTTTGACTGTTTAACATTGCATAATTAACTTTTACTGTTTAACATTGCATTCTTTCTAATTATTGTTACTTCTTTTTCTCTTTGTTCCTCTAGTTTCCGACATCGTTCTGGCATGTGTTCTAATTATTGTTTCTTCTTTTTCTTTTTGTTCCTCTAGTTTCCGACATCGTTCTGGCATGTGTTCTAATTATTGTTACTTCTTTTTCTTTTTGTTAAATATACCGCCATCGTTCTGGCTTCGGTTGCAGGACATGTGTAAGGAATCAGTTTTCTATGCCCATGCCAGCACCCATATACGAGGCCTCCAATTAGAGAAAGTTTCACACATCTTACAGTTTTAAATCCACAAATATTTTTGAAAAACTTCATTTGAGAGGGACATCTCACATACAAACAAACATTCTTGCCCAAGTGATGGTCGACAATCTGGTGTAAAGAGAGTAACCATCTATCCAATTCTATTCGAAACACTCGAGTCGGAACTATTTTGTTTTCGACGGAAGCATTGTTAAAACGATCTTTATTGTATATTAAACTCCTGGTTTCGGCCAAGTCTCGTAAAGTGACTCCCAAATGCATTGGCAGTTTAATTTCCACCAAATACACGATATCGGGATGCTCGACACTGGCGAAAGCAATTTCCAAAGGTACTTTCTTACCATTCAAACACTTCATCCAGGCAACTTCAACACCGTAGTAATTCATGATGTGTGAAGCGAGACGGTAAAACTCTCACAGATTTAAAGACGAAAACAAAACAGAATAGAAAGAAAAAAAAAAAAAAAAAAAAAAAAAAAAAAAAAAAAAAAAAAAAAAAACACGTTTTTTTTTTTTTTTTTTTTTTTTTTTTTTTTTTTTTTTTTTTTCATTTGTCTTGTATTCTCTTGTCTTTTCTCTGAAAATTTTTCTTTACCTAAATCGTTTTCTTTACCTTTGTTGCAGGTAACAATGCAAACTCTCCCCCCGTCCCCTCGTTGGGTTGTTCTCCAAAAAACATTTTATCCATGGAATATCTTACCGTTTCTTCTCGCCTATCCAACGTACACATCCGAGCCAAATTTTTTTTCCACGCTTCAAAGGCCAATACTTCCAACATGGATCGCGCAGGATTTTTTTCCAATCCATTCCGAGTGGCGGGTAAGGGTTGTCCGGTGCGACACTGATATCTGATGATCGTCACGACATCTTTCGCGTGGGATCCATCCATATGGCCTTGAAATAATTGCAATTCCACTATTCGCAAGAGATTAAAAAAGTAACTCACGATGCCACATTTTTGATAGATGGTTCGAATATCGGAAAAGGCGGCGATATGTTGCAATTCCAATCGTCTGACCAGACTATGCCATTCTTTGACAGACTTGTACAAGACCCTGTTGGGTTCGACGACAATAAACGTAAAAGTGCTCACGTATAAAGAATGCCCTTGAGCATTGACGGCTTTATTGTCCTCGTTGCCTCTCTCCAATTGACCGGCATTAGGAAGCCGTTGCAAGAGATTCAAGGTGGAATAATGTCGCGTCCACACTGTCGCGTAGACGTGCCGCGACGCCATTTCAAAAACTTGCGTTTGGTTTGAGAATCGCAACAATTCGTACCGAAGGGATTTGTCCACATTATAGTTTTGTTTATTGCCAGCCAAAGATGTTAAATGCTTACTATCCAACGTCCCTTGGGTATTTGATTTCGTCACGCGACATGTCAATTGAATACCAAACGCATCTCCAGGTGTGGGAAATCTTTTACGAATAGCAGACATAAATGCCAAGCAAAATGCAGGAATACGATGTGGATGTCGATTGAAAATGTTTAAATCGGGTACGGAATGTTTCAAATGTTGTTGAAACAAATTCAAAACGGCATCTAAGGAATGAGGTTGAATGACATGTAATATTTCTCTATAAATATCGGGTCGGCATTGAGCCACATGCTGCATCAAGACGTGAGCAGCATCCATAAAGATGCAATTCAAAGAAAGACAACATGTAATTGAAAGAAAGTAAAGTATAGTGTTTAAAACAAACACATGTAAGTGAAAGAAAGAAAGTATAGTGTTTAAAACAAAACATACAACTAAGAAAGAAAGAAAAAAAAAAAAAAAAAAAAAAAAAAAAAAAAAAACGTTTTTTTTTTTTTTTTTTTTTTTTTTTTTTTTTTTTTTAAGTTGTGTGTGTTGTCTTTGTAATTCTTTATTAAACTTTACTTGTTGTGTTTGTGTTGTTTACATGCATTCTACATTATCCACAAGCACTCGCAATATTTTTTCAAATTTGTAAAATATAGTCATCTTGAAAGGTTTATCCAATACAAACTTTTTCCTAGGACGGGGTCCACCGCCATCACAAGAATCTTTGGTCATCATCCCAATAGCTTTAAAACCCTCTTCGTTGTGAAGGTAGCGAAAGTTTATCACGGTCGTATTGAGACCGTCGGTGCCTTCCCATCTACATTTTAAATTCACTTCCGGCACCACCAAGAGCGAATGCTCAAAGATGCCTTCCTCCATATCACAAGGGACGGGCATCGTGAACCACACCACGTCTCTCAGTCTCCTGTCATGCGAAGCCACATAATCCACCCCAGCTTTCAGTTTCCCGTTATGAACGATGACTCGGACGTCCCTGAAAGCAAAATAAGGTATATTTTTGGAAATGGTTCCATTCTTGTTAAAAAAGGACGAGTGTGTAAAGAGGGAAGAGGTCCACAAACCTTCCAAATAAAAAAAGGCAATAATGGCACTGCGGAATTGAGGATTCTTCATATTCCTCACGGTAGTCTCGTCCACTCGTTGGAAATAACCTCTCGTTTCGGTTCGAACCATAGGATTGAGAGTTTCGAGGCACTCGTCCACATTGTCCATAAAAATAGTATTGTGGGGAATGGACGCGTAGTGGACTGATTTCTTTTTGTTGTGAACGAAAAGGATTTTACAAATATCTTTCAGCACGCTAGGAATTTCAAACGCATAGGGGTGTGAATGGTGCAAATCCTTTTCATACTGCTCAACAAATAACTTGAAAAGGGGTGATTCAATGATTTGCTGACTATCCATAATAACATACATTAAGCATAATATGCCAGCGTTAAAGAAATGATATTTTATAAGAAGGAGAAGAGAAACACACACACTAAAAAAAAAAAAAAAAAAAAAAAAAAAAAAAAACGGTTTTTTTTTTTTTTTTTTTTTTTTTTTTTTTTTTTTTTTTTAAAGTTTGATTGTGTTTCTGTGTTTTGTTTTGTTTGTGTGTTTGTGTTTATACCATTATCTTTTATTGTAGTAATAATGAGTAATGTATTATTATGAAGGTAATGTAATATATTCAATTTTTATAAGATTATGCTCGAAACATTAAGCAAAATGTATCCAATGTAACATCTTTTGTTTTCATCCTATGAACATTACAGTCCTTAGTGGACATCATATTCCGATCACGAAATATTCAATTTTTATAATATTATGCTCAAAACATTAAGCAACATGTATCCAATTTAACATCTTCAATTTTCATCCTATGAACCTTACAGTAACTCTCAAAATTTGAAAGTGTCACCTCAACGTTTTTGAGCACATTCTCCAATGTATTTTTAATATTCCAGTTCATGATCCATGGTAAAATTTATCCGGCAAGCAATCCCACAATGCGGACATGTTTCATGTTTCCAGCTACAATCCAAATGAAAAGGTTTTCTCTGTCCATAACAACAGGGTCTGAAAAATACCTCTCCACTTTTAACAATTTCCTTACATACGCAACAAATGGGTAATTTCTGATATGTTTGATCAAATAAAGTTTCCCACGTCATAGTCCCGCACTGAAAACAGTCATAAGGCAAGTGACGATGCTCGTAAAGAGTCTTCTTAAGAAAATGCGATACGGGATGATGGCATGATTTACAAAACAAATAATCGTATTTGTCGTATTCTCTCTTTAGTTCATCTTGACAACATCCCATGTCTGGTAAAGATCCGTCACACGGTTTTAAGGCTTTACAAATTCGTTTGAGAGCGGCCTTTTGATCTCCTGGATATCTCCGAAAATACCAGCAATTAAATTCACACGTCTTGCAGTGATGATTAAAAGTATATTCCACATCCAGGCGATTGGCAGTTTCCAAAATAATTTTCTTCCGAGGTATCCAGTTGCAGCGTTCACATTGATGGTCATCCGCCAAAGTACTGAATGTATGCATCCATGTTAAAAGTTTCTGCTTATAGCGTGCATCCATTTCAAACTCCATATGATCTGTAACTGGTGATGAGTTAAACTTTTAAAAGAATGAAAAAATTTTTACATCTTACAATCATATTATTATTAGTATTATTATTTTTAAAAGAATGAAAAATTTTTAAATCTTACAATCATATTCTTATTAGTACTATTATTATTATTAGAGTTATTATTATTTCAATTTAGATTCTCTTTAGGGGAGGATGATTCCAATCGTCTCCCGACTCTCTTCCAACGTTTCTGTTGTTCAAAATATTCACACGCCCACTCTATGATTTTCACCTCTTTAATATGGTTGGCCAATTGCAACACTCGCACCACAATCGGTAAATCGGGACGATAAGCCACTTTACTCAGCCATTGTACCGTCACATGCCCATGCAAGAAAAAATTCAATGCCATCGGATCATTCGTACCCAAAATAGGTTCACGATCTTCACTTGCAATGGGCAAGCACATCATTTTAAAGTACGAACTGGTACAAAACGAAGCGAAATACAAGGCAGGAACATGCCATTCGTGTTCCGATTGAACCCAAGTATCAGAACCTACTGAGACGACTGTCATTTGCTCGCAAGTGATGGTATCCGTCAACACGAGACGCTTCGGAGTAACTCCATCAAGCCCCCAATCCATAGCAACCACATAATCGACAGTATGAGCCATTCTGACAAGCACAGAAGCAATACCACCAAACAAACATATTTATTCACGTTGAGAAATATTTCTACAAGAAGAAGAAAGAAGATGAAAGTAAAAAAAAAAAAAAAAAAAAAAAAAAAAAAAAAAAAAAAACGTTTTTTTTTTTTTTTTTTTTTTTTTTTTTTTTTTTTTTACTTGTGTCTTCTTTCTTCTTCTTCTTTATTTTAATTCTTCTTCTTACTATTACTATTATTACTATTACTATTACTATTATGAATGTTTTTTCATACTACATTTTCCCAATTGATAACATCCAACTTTTGTGCTTGCCACATCCTAAAAAGAATACCGTTCTAAAAACATAAACGTTTGCCCAATAGTAGCTTCCACCTTTGCACCAGATACCCTTTCATTTTGTCAAATGGTACTCGAAAGGTTTCAAATGCATCATTCTCGTTGAAGAATCGTTTTCAATCTGGCTTCATATCCAGTTGGAGTTATCCTCCTGTTCTTGGATTATGTCTTTGACAATATCCTGTAGGAGATATCAAATTAAAACAAATATAATTATTACACTGAATCAATTCCAACGTAACGCCACATGTTTTACAAACCACCCTTCGACACATGCTTATCCTTGTTTCTAAGCCGATTATAGAGCAGTCCATGCCCTGTCGACCAGTCGAGCTTGCTCCAAGACGAAACGTTCGGCCTCGTCCTTCTCATTTCCCAAATACACCATTCTCTCGTCGGACCACAAGGGTTCCAAGTACATAAAGGTGGCTCTATCGTACGTACCCACCTTCACGTCCCAATTGTCCGGCGTGTTATTGAGTACCGTGTCGTAAAAGTCGTTGGCCACATATGTTTTCAAATCCTTGAGATGGACACGATGCCAAGAAGCATCCTTTCTTGCAAAGAGAAACGGCGATACCTTCAAGTTTTTCATCACGTCCCGATACGTAAATTCCTTCAAAGACTCAGTCGTCGGAGCTACGACGATCGAGGATGTCGGTTGATAGGTGGGAGCAAACGCAATGCACTGAGGCATCCATTCGTCTTTGTACCACATCCAATTAATGTGAGCTAAAAATTGAACATGAGGAGCCATTGTGAGTGTGTGTGTTTCAAGAAGCTACTACTCGATCTCTTCTTAAAGACACAAGTGAAAAAAAAAAAAAAAAAAAAAAAAAAAAAAAAAAAAAATGAGACTGTGTTTTGACATTTCTTGAATCATTAAACTCTTATTAGGATAATGCTGCCAAAATATTTTTTGGAGTCAATTCTTTAGTAAATTCATTCATTATAAATTGATATTTATCAAATTTAATGCTTTAAATATAATGCAAAATGAGACTGTGTTTTGATATTTCTTGCATCTTATTAGGATAATGGTGCCAAAATATTTTTTGGAGTCAATTCTTTAGTAAATTCATTCATTATAAGTTGATATTTATCGAATTTAATGCTTTAAATATAATGCAAAATGAGACTGTGTTTTGATATTTCTTGCATCTTATTAGGATAATGCTGCCAAAATATTTTTTGGAGTCAATTCTTTAGTAAATTCATTTATTTTAAGTTGATATTTATCAAATTTAATGCTTTAAATATAATGCAAACGATCAGGATGCATGTTTTATCAAAGTATTTAGTGCATCATTCGGCATTTTGCCCTGAGAATTTTCTTGTATACTTGCAAGAGAAATGTGTCGAGTTGGAGCCCGAAGAAGAACCGATACAATTGGTCTGCAAAGTGTGCTGTGATGCCCAGTACTCTATAGGATGGATTGTTTGTTGGAGCTGGAACATCCATGAACAGGGACATTTTGCGTGAAAATTATCAAATTTTTATGGATGTTTTTTAAATATTTGGGTCACATGCCAATGTTGGTGTCGATGATGCTGATGGTGGAATGAGGATAGTAAATGACGGCGAAATGGGGCAAATATGAAGTGGCAACAGGCAAAATTGGGTGGAGAATGTCATCCGATAATGGACGAGTGCAAAATTGGGTGGAGAATGTCATCCGATGATGGACGAGTGAGTATGGAGGACATTCCAAGAGTTGAAAGGCTTGTTGGCGAAGGAAAATTGTGAAAAGAAATATGTTTTTGTTGGCTATTAACTATAATAAGGTATTAACCTTAATATAGTAAATTAACTTTTCTTTCAATATAGTAACCTTAACAGTAATATAGACCTCAATCTTTATATAGTAACTTTAACTTTTCTTTCAATATATAGTAAATTAACTTTTCTTTCATTATATTATATCACCCCCCCTTTCGTAAAAAAAAGTTGTAAAAAATTCTAGACCTCTAAATACCCAAAATGAATGTTCAAATGCCCAAAAATGAATGTTTAATGCCCAAAATGAATGTTTAATGCGCAAAATGAATGTTTAAATATCCAAATATACTCCCTAAAATCTCAAACGAATCAAAGAAATCGCGTCATCATAAACAGGTGTCAGAAACAGAAAAATGAGGCCTCAGAGGGTAAAAAACAGATAAATTGAGGGTTGAAACCTGAAAATATCCAAATATACTCCTTAAAATCTCAAAAAAATCAAAGAAATAGGGTCATCATAAACAAGTGTAAGAAACATAAAAATGAGGCCTCAAAAGGAAAAAAACAGATAAATTGAGGGTTGAAAACTGAAAATATCCTTCTTTAAATCTCAACCGAATCAAAGAAATAGGGTCATCATAAACAGGTGTAAGAAACAGAAAAATGAGGCCTCAAAAGGTAAAAAAACAGATAAATTGAGGGTTGAAAACTGAAAAAGTAACACTCAAAAAGGTATGCAACTAAAACCTAAAGAGTGATGTCATTTTTTTTTTTTTTTTTTTTTTTTTTTTTTTTTTTTTTTTTTTTTGTCACCTTTAACCTTTTTAAACCGTGACCTGTCTTGCATAACTTACTTTTCTTTATTATTTTATTGACACCGATTTTGTCTGCGTCAATCATCATGCCACGTATCGGGCGCAATACCGATCAAAAGTCTTGGTCGACAATATATTATGTAGTTAAAGACAAATTTGCTCATGTTTGCATTCGTTGCCCTAGATGCGAGCAAATAGTGACTCTCAAAACGTTTTACGAAGAGCACGTCAGAAATCATCACGGTTTAAACGTCGGTAATTGTTGTTTGTTTTGTTTAGGAAATTATAGTTGGGGGAAAAATGAAAGATTAAAGCGTGCTAATTCGGAACATGCCGAGCAGTGTCTTGACAATTTTATCAACGAGAATCGTGTCAGGAAAAAGATTTGTACCGAGGAGAATAACATTCGTAACGAGGAGAGTCCAGTAAATGAAGAAATTCCCATTTGTAAATGCTTTGAGTTTGTGCCTCGACCCCACCAAATGTGTGGTCGTGACAAAGAACCCATCCAGGGGCTTTACGAGACTAATTTCGGGCAACCCGAGACATTTTCAAACGAGCACGGGATACATTTTGACGAACATAGTGGATTGGGTAAAGACGTGTACGCGATCGTACAGAGATATTTGAAGCAAGACTTGAAATGGATACATGTCATGCTGAAATCTGACATTTTTGAAAAATTTGTAGAGGTAATGATGCCGATCCGAGACAAATTTATCGAGTTACCTTTTTGGTGTTTATGTGATGGGATGAAGGATGGACGACAGATACATCGGCACATGATTTTGGCGTACGATGAAAAGAGTGACTTTATGAAGATTTGGAAACAAAAAGTGAAATATGCTGTGCCGGAACAGGATAACGGTGCAAAGAATGCGAAAAAGTTTGCAAGGATTAAGAATGCTCATCATTTGATACGTACGATAAATTATGTGAGTAATCCGAAAGCGTCTTGTGATAGTGGTATTCCTGATAATTTGGAGAAAGATGTGAAGGATTGCGAGTTTAGACAGTCACATTTTTACATCAATCGTCCCATGTCTGAGCATGCCATAGTGTTTTTATCTACGCTGATTCCAAACGGAATGAAGCAATTGTTGCTAGAACAAAATCGGAATAAACGCGTTATTGACTGGGAAGAGTGTGCCGTGAAACAACGAAAGGGGGGTTGTGCCAAATGGTATATACCGATCGGTATAACTAAATGGAAATTTGAAAATTGTGTCATCCCCGTGGATCCTTCGTACGAGCCGACCGAAGAAGAGACACATTTAATGTTGACGTTGCACGGTAATAAGAAATTATTTTTCAAAAAGAATCCTGCATTGGTGGACATGCCGAGAGACGAGTGGGTGGCATATCAAGCTAGTAAGGGTAACACGCTCCGGTCAATCTTGGATAAGTATTATGCATTGGCGCCGAATCAGCAAAAAACGATGAACCAATTGAAAGAAATCAAAGCAAAGACACAAGCGGAAAGAGACGCGTATTGGACGTCTAAAATGGAAATTGTCAGAGATGAAAAACAAGCATCGCTGGCAAAAATCGAGACACTTGAAAGAGAACTGAATGCTCAAAGAGCAAAAATCGACATGCTTGAAAGAGACCGAGATGCTCAAAGGGTAAAAATCGAGATGCTTGAAAGAAACCTAGATACATGGCGGGCAGCATATGCCAAAGAAAAAGATGCAATTGTATGAGAAAGAGATGATTTGAATATATTGAAATAAGAATACAAAGCTAAATAGAATTTGTAATTCAAAATAATAATAACAGTAAGAAGAAGAAGAAAGAGAAACAAGTAAAAAAAAAAAAAAAAAAAAAAAAAAAAAAGTTTTTTTTTTTTTTTTTTTTTTTTTTTTTTTTTTTTTTTTTTTTTTACTTGTTTCTCTTTCTTCTTATTACTGTTATTATTATTTTGAATTACAAATTATTTAGCTTTGTATTCTTATTTCAATATATTGCATAATTGTTTGTTGGCATGCAAAATTTTTACTTACTTCTCTTTCTTCCTTTTATTACTATTATTATTATTTAGGATTACAAATTCTTTTTAGCTTTGTATTCTTATTTGCATAATTGTCTGTTGGCATTCAAAACAAAGTTTTTTAAAACGAATGGTGCAAATTGCAAGACCTTCTTTTGCTCAATTTTCTCCAGTACAAAAAGGCCTTTTGCACGGGACATCCTCTCCTATGACACATGCTGCATGCATAGCGTAATTCGTGTCTTTCGGGAGCATCCAAATGCACGTTCATCAAATCACCTGCCGATCGTTTCAATTTGACAAAATAACCACAACAATACACGTCCATCACTCCGGCCTCTTCTAAAGTCTGCAGCACGTCTAAATGCCAACCGTTTTTTAATTCGTGTTGAAACCAAACGGTATCCAATACACCCACCACGACCTTGTTGTCGATAGCAATAGTCGCAAACCGATTGGGACGGGGATACAATCTGAATCCCGTAGAAGCATCAGGAGGAGAAGTGAGTTCATCTTCCTGGCTTAACGTAGACCATTCCTTGTCAACAAGAGGAGATGATCCCGTAGCATCAGCAACATCAGGAGGAGAAGCGAGTTCATCTTCCTGGCTTAACGTAGACCATTCCTCGTTAACAAGAGGAGATGCCATGGTGAGTAAGATATGGTAAGCTTGTTTTCTGAAGATAGATAAAGACACAAGACTGTAAAAAAAAAAAAAAAAAAAAAAAAAAAAAAAAAAAAAATTTTTTTTTTTTTTTTTTTTTTTTTTTTTTTTCCTTCTACTTATTTTTTTTCTTGTTTCTTGTTCTTGTTTCTTGTTTCTTGTTCTTGTTCTTGTTTGTTGTTTTTTATGCTGCATTCATTTCCATAAAATTTTCATCCACCTTCTTTGTGAGACTAGACTGGAGAAACACTTCGCAATAATTTTGCAACGCAAAAGGTATCAAGTCGGTCAACGACACTTTGTCGGCATTGATGATTGTTTCTCCAGAAGCTTCTCCTTTAGTTCCAAATTTGTTGAAAAAGTTGATTACGCCGTCGGTGAAGGGAATATTTTCCAAGACGAGTTTAATCAATTCTGGTTCTTCACGACCGTCAAAGGTGAGACGCATCTCCCCCAGTTCAAGGGACCCGCAGATAGGGGGTAGAGCTTTTGCTTCATCGCTTTTCGTTGTCCACAAAACAATTCGTTCAGCCATCTTTATTATTTTCATTCCATTTGCAATTCTCAATCCAACCTTGGCCATTCATTTGACTTAAAAAAAAGATGGGAAAGAGCCGAAGCTCTCTCCCATCTTTATTTTTTTATTATTTATTCATTTACAATAAAATACAATAATCATGTACAAGTTCTTTAAAGGCAATATTTACAATAGATATTTACAAGTTTTGCAAAGGCAATATTTACAATAGATATTTACAAGTTTTGCAAAGGCAATATTTGCAATAGATATTTACAAGTTTTGCAAATCCATCAGCCACTTTCTGTCTTCCACAGAGAGTTTTTTCCAACATTTGGGGCATTGGGTTAGGCCTGCTCTGGTAAACTGTGGAAGAACGCAGGCACTATGAAAAAGACATCCGCAGCTGAACCAGACCAAACCATCTGTAAAGTTCATGGGTTCGATGCAAATCTTGCAAGGAATGCGAGTAACCACACATATGGGGCAGGGCAGTGGATGTCCATCCTTATTCTTTAAACATCTGGCGTGGAACAAGTGTCCACAAGGCGCTATATCGTTTTCGATCATTGTGTGGCATGTAATGCAGGATTCGGTCAAACTGAAGAAATCCATCTTGGAGAGAAGAGCGTCTTGAGCTATAGCAAGTCTCAAAGTAATGTGTGGAGTCGAGTGAAAGAGCTGCCTTTTATAGGTTGCATTTGACGCATGCGCCTTTAAGTAATCTTTTGATAGGTTGCATTCGACGCATGCGCCTTTAAATAATCTTTTTTTCTAACCCCTATTGTTTTTCTGAAAAACTATATCAACTCACACTTGGTAAAAATTTCAATCAACCCATCAAAGATTAAAACTGTATACCCACACTTGGTAAAAATTTCAATCAACCCACACTTGGTAAAAATTTCAAAGATCCCTTAGGTTGCGACCCACCGGTCAAAGATTCCCCAAGTATGTGTGGACTGGGTTCTCTGGAAAAATTTCAATCGGATGACCAAAATTGAGCAGACATTAAGACTAATATTTACGGCATTAAAACTAATGTTATCATTATTAAAACTAATGTTATGAAGAGACATTAAAACCAGTATGTTAAAAACTTTTTACAAGACAAAAGAAGACAAGACAAACTTAAAAAAAAAAAAAAAAAAAAAAAAAAAAAAAAAAAAAAACGTTTTTTTTTTTTTTTTTTTTTTTTTTTTTTTTTTTTTAGTTTGTCTTGTCTTGTCTTCTCTTGTTTTGTAAAAAGTTTTTAACATACTAGTTTTAATGTCTATTAATAACATTAGTTTTAATAATAATAACATTAGTTTTAATTTAGTTTAGTTAAGTTTTTGAATTTACTCTTTCAAACTTTACCACATGCATTTTCTTCCGTTTTCAAAACTTTGGCAGACTTGTCCTCTTCAGACTGTCGTTTCTTTTTACTTTTTTCCTCTTGTTCACGACGCCAGTCGGCAATTTCTTTGACTCGAGACCATCCTCCAACCGTCGATACATACAACTCGTCGACGGGCCCATGAAAGTCATTGCTGGAAGATTGGTGTATGGACTCGATTTTAGCCCGCATTTGTGCAGGATTTTCAATTTCCGCTTCGTCATACAAGAGTCGTACGGCTTTTACGTGCTTACTCTGCACATCATTGGGACCGTAGCGAAACGTTTCGACATAGCGTTTGGCATCGTCCCCCGAAAACCCATCGACTGCAAAAAAATACCACACATCTTTGGGATCGGCAATCTTGCTCAAGATGCCAACCAATTTGATCATATCCACGGCCCGATTATAATCGTGACCCAAAATCCGTTCGACACAGTTTTGTTCATCATAGGAGACGGGACGTTTTCGATGCTGCCACAAATGCAATAAACGACTATGCAATTCTTTGTTGAGAAGGTAGGGTCCCTGACGTACGATATCCACCACGTGAAAGAGACTCAAATGCATTGTCTGGGTAAATTTCTCAATAGCTCGTAGCGCAATAGTATCGTAGGTGAGATAGGGATTTTGACAAGTTTTCACCTCTTCTTCAATGTATTGTAAGGCGGGTGAAACATTGTTGGCATAGTCCGCGGTCACCATGAAAGAAGGTTCGAGATCCATCACGTTAAAAAGAGTTGGAATAGGAATCTCAAATTTAAATCCTCACTGTAAGATTAAAAAAAAAAAAAAAAAAAAAAAAAAAAAAAAAAACGTTTTTTTTTTTTTTTTTTTTTTTTTTTTTTTTTTTTTTAATAGATTGCTTTTACTTTCTAATTTGAATTTTAACATTACAATCGTCAATTGCTGTTTGAGTATATTATTCACATTTTAGTAACCTATTGGATCATTATTTGTTATTTAGAGTTTCTAAGTATGTTGCCACATTTTATACATCGTACAAATTTTTCGTGCATACCTTTACAAGGCCAATCTTTACAACAATGAAATCCAACCACCATTTTACAATCGGCACACGTATATTTTTCACACATCCTTTATTATAACCACATTATAAAATTTTACAATGGTCACGACGGTCCACTCTTTGCCTTTCACCAAAACCTCGCGTTCCCCGATGCGTGTTGGCATCAACCTTGATGACTTTGGTCAACTTACTTTTGCACGTCTCTTGCAGCAACATTTGAGCAATGGCTTCACCGGGTGAAATTTCAACAACATCTCGTGACATGTTGCGCAATACAACCACAATTTCACCGCGATAGCCAGTATCAATCAATCCCGCTTCGACTTTTAAGTGTTTACGTGTCACCACCGATGACTTGTCCATAATGATGCCAACCGTTCCTTTAGGTAATTTGAAAATGACGTGTGTATTAATTTTGATTTGTTCTCCTGGCTGAACGACGGCCCCCACTCCTCCTGCAGGAAAATACAAATCAATCCCAGGTGATTCGTCGTCAAAGACAGTCGGTTCGACAGCAAACGATCGAGTCAATTCGTATTCAATTTCTTTTAGATCTCTAAAAGCATTTGACTCTTGTTGTACAATCAAATTGGAATTGTCATCAAAAAAAGTTGGTTCGTTATTGGCTTGTCCTAACGCATTGGAAAAAGAGTTATTGGTTTGTCCATACCATTCGTTAAAAGAAGGATTGGCTTGCCAGTAAGGATACCAATCGTAAAATGAATTATTGGCTTGTCCAAACCCATTGGGGAAAAAAGTATTTCCTTGTCCATAAGGAGGTTGTCCAAACCCATTAGAAAAAGAATTATTTGCTTGTCCATAAGGACGTTGTCCAAACCCATTTGAAAAAGAATTATTGGTTTGTCCATAAGGAGGTTGTCCAAACCCATTAGAAAAAAAATTATTGGTTTGTCGTTGTCCAAACCCATTTGAAAAAGAATTATTGGTTTGTCGTTGTCCAAACCCATTGGAAAAAGAATTATTGGTTTGTCCATAAGGGCGTTGTCCATACAAATTGGAGAAAGAATTATTGGTTTGTCCGTAAGGGCGTTGTCCATACCCATTGGAAAAAGAATTATTGGTTTGTCCATAAGGACGTTGTCCAAACTCATTGGAAAAAGAATTATTGGTTTGTCGTTGTCCATACCCATTGGAAAAAGAATTATTGGTTTGTCCATAAGGTCGTTGTCCAAACCCATTGGAGAAAGAATTATTGGTTTGTCCATAAGGACGTTGTCCAAACCCATTTGAGAAAGTATTATTGGTTTGTCCTTGTCCATGATCCGTCCTGCAAGAATGGGGATATTGTCCAAAAGAAGTTACATCATCATTGGGATATGATCTTGGAATAAAAGACCTTCCTTGAGATGGGAAGTTGTAAACCCAGTTGGAACTGAAATTGTTGAAAGCCATTCTGAAAGCATTGATAAACTGAAAGCATAATGTTGAAACATTTAAAGACACAAGAGTACTTAAAAAAAAAAAAAAAAAAAAAAAAAAAAAAAAAAAATTTTTTTTTTTTTTTTTTTTTTTTTTTTTTTTTAATGTGTGTGTGTGTGTGTTTGTGTTTGTGTTTTAACAGTTTAAACATTATGTTTGTAATATGTATTAAACAATTACATGTAGACAAGTTTGATAATTTGGTTTGTTATCTTTCTAAAACCTACTTTGGACATTCTAGTTGCATTGGCTGATTGGATTTTGGCAAAGGGGTAGGACGCAAAGTGACCTTTTGTCAAGTGTCTGATCCCGACCTTGTTAAAAATTCGACAGAGAATTGGACATTCATGTTTCTAGAACCGATGTTTATGCCCATCACAAATATTAATGGTTTGCTGTTGGACTTGTCAAGATTGGAAATAAATACTTTATAAAACATGATGCATTTTGTTAGCAGAGCATGACTTGGCAAGATTGGAAAGAGATCCTTGAACGAGTTATCTTTCAATTTGCTAGTAGAGCTGACCAATCAGAAGCCACTTCCTCCTTGTTGAGACTATAAAAGCTCCCGTCTAAAGCCTATTTGCATCATTTTTCACCATGTCTTTCTCAGAGTATATCCAGACTGTTCGAGCCGTCTTGGAGTCGCTGTCTCCGCCTGAGATTGTGTCTGTTTCACGGGAACGAGAAAATTTTCGACGTAAGCTGATCGCCCACATGGCTGAGATTACCAAACATCATGGTTGGTATATGCCCAGCTTTACCAGTTTTATACTGCTGGATGCATCAGTGTACAGTGTGGAATTTCAAGAATTGGCCAAAAGTCCCGATGGATTTCCATGGGCGGTCTGGAAAATATTTGGCATTAATCATTTAATAGATATGGCCATGACGGTGTATTTCCAAGGAATTCGGACAGAACTCGAGCAGTGGCAGAAAATGGGTGAGTTAGTTTTGGAATCTATCTATTCATCCTATTGCTCTGAAAACTGCTTCAAAAGGCCTGCAGACTGTTCCATCTGCACTCGGCCTCTCTATCACGAAACGACTACCACCTGCGGACACAAATTCCACGTTTCGTGCCTTGAGAAATGGATGCTGGAAAATACCACCTGTCCCCTGTGCAGATACGAACTGTGAATTGAAAAAGATTCCCCAAAAAAATGGGAGAGAGTCGATACGAGTCTTGAAAGGCTCGTATCGGCTCTCTCCCATTTTTTTGGTTCAGATAAATTGCCAATCTTGGATTGCAAGGGACTCGGTCTTGAAGTGGAGATGACTAAGAAATGAACACAAACATGGAAAAGAGTTGTAGATAACCAAGATCAGATGAAGAGCCACTCTTGGAACATGAACCATCCAAGTCCGACTAAGAAATGAACACAAACATGGAAAAGAGTCGTAGATCATGGAAAACCAAGATCAGATGAAGAGCCACTCTTGGAAAGAGAAGTAACATGAAAATTATAAAGTGTTCAGTATAGCAAACTAGTAACTTAAAAAACAGTAAAGGAAAAAATATTTTTAAAACTCTGTTACAAACACAAACACAAAACATTAAAAAAAAAAAAAAAAAAAAAAAAAAAAAAAAAAAAGTTTTTTTTTTTTTTTTTTTTTTTTTTTTTTTTTTTTTTTTTTTAAGCTTTGTGTTTGTGTTTGTAACAGAGTTTTAAAAATATTTTTCCTTTACTGTTTTTTTAAGTTACTAATTTACTATACTAATATTTCGATTTTATAATTAGGGTTTTGTAACAACAATGATTCTAATACAAATTGAGGTCCATCATACTCTTTTTCCCTTTTATATTTTATATAATCAGTGTTTGGTTCACAATACTGGTGCCAAAGTTCCCAATACAAATTGACGCCTATTGTTATTGTTATTATTATTATTATTATTCAGATTATTGTTGTTGTTATTGTTGTTATTATTATCATCATCATCATTTATAGTAATAATAGGAGGAGGAGTATTTATCGTTTGCTGTGGTGGTCGATACGGATGCACCACTGCTACTGGTCTCGGAGCGTCCCGTTTCGGCCATTCCCAATTGACTTCTCGTTCGAAATTATACAAATCTGGTAACACATCGTTCGAACGCTCCGGAAGTGTATAAGGAGTCATACGATGCTTTTTTCTGTCGTGTCGCATTCTTCTTGCTTTCAAACATTCCACACGGCAAGTGTTTCGTCCAAAACGTAAGGTTTCTCGAGTGATGCGTCCACATTCCGCGATCGAAATTTAATTGTTTGTAAATTGCTTCGCGTCGTTTGCAAATGCTGTAACAAATTCAATTTCCACGCACGGGGACACGTCCATCGCCATGGGCTTTGGGGCCAATAATCGATAAATTTTAGCAGTTGAATATAGACGTGTTCCAAACGCTGACACTCCTTTGCATTCACCTCCAAGGCATTGCTATCGTTGGGAGTATATGCCTCGTGCACATCTCGATCGAGACGACCGACGTGAAACAAACGCAATTCAACTCGATCGTCCCACGTTAAATCGAGATGACTTGTAAACACAACGAGCGTGTCTCCCCAACGCCAAGGAATGTGCATGCCGAAGGAAGGTTCAAAGTAAACCTGATACGGATAGTCTTGCTGAAAATAAGTGACGAGGTGAGGCCAACGTCCTAAATTTCCATACACTATAGTGGTTTTATTTCGACATTTTTCAAGTAAATCTTGCACAGAAGACATGAAGAAACAAAATATGTTATACAAAGCAGCATGTCTTTATTCTTTTCTCAATAATGGTGAGAATCACCAGGAAAAAGAATAATTTAAATATTACCAGTTAAAAATGATTCCTTTCATGTAACCGTAACTGGTTTACCGACGTGTTTACATATTTTCTCAGCCATCATGTAGTAGTACTAAAATTAGTAATACATGAGTTTCAAAAGTTATCCTATTAAATATTCCCATCTTATAAATAATTTTCATATTTTAGTTTGTACTAAATGGTATTTTAAAGTTTTTACACTCGCTAGATGACGATTCTCGAAAACTTGGGCGATTTTGTAAAGTATTTGCAACGCGGTATGTTTTTGGAAATGACAATCTAAAAATTATCAGAGTTATAAAATTAAAATTTGAAAGAATAAAATTATAAACGCTATTAAATATTCCCATCTTATAAATAATTTTCATATTTTAGTTTGTACTAAATGGTATTTTAAAATTTTTACACTCACTAGATGACGATTCTCGAAAACTTGAGCGATTTTGTAAAGTATTTGTAACGCGGTATGTTTTGGGAAATGACAATTTAAAAATTATCAGAATAATAAAATTAAAATTTTGAAAGAATAAAATTATAAACGCAGATGCAGAAACATTTATTTCAAGTTTTAGTTTACTAAATGGTAATTTAAAGTTTAACACTAGATGGCGATACTGAGCAATACCGAATTGATTCTCGAAAGCTTGGGCGTGGTACGATAATAACTTTTTTGTAAACGTGGTGTGTTTTGTGAAATCGCACGGATTTAGAATTTAGTCATTTAAAACGTGGCGTGATTCTCGAAAGTTTGGGCGTGGTATGATAATAATTTTTTTGAGAAGTATTTGTTATTTAAAACGCTGTGTAAACATGGCGTGTTTTGTGAAATGATACGGATTTCCAATTTAGTAACGTGGCATGATAATAATTTTTTGAGAAGTATTTGTAATTTAAAACGTGGTGTGTTTTGTGAAACAACATATGTGGATTTACAATTAAAACGATTGTGTTTTGTTTTGTGAAATGACAAATGAATGCTCAATTATATTTTAACGAATATAATATGGTGTTGAGCCAAGTTGGCGATATCATTGCAGATATTTTTCAAATAAAGTAAGTTTTATTTTTTGATTTAAAACTATTTTAAATAAAAATGTGTCAAGTAAATAACTTTTGCTAAAGTTTAAAATGTGAATTATTTTTTATATATTATGACCGCATCCAGCTAATTTTTAACACTTCATAAAGTCGCCAAATTGGCGAAAGTTTAATGAAGAGTGAATAATCTTTACTAAAGTTTGAAAATTTCAAATATATATTTTTAGATTTAAGTAATCTATTTTAAATATGTGTCGAGTGAATGAACTTTAATAAGATTTGAATATTTCTAGTAAATATAATCTATTTTAAAACTTTATCGAGTGAATAACCTTTGGTTTGAAATTTTTTAGATTTAAAATCTGTGTCGAGTGAATGAACTTTAATAAGATTTGAATATTTCTTGTCAATATAATCTTATCTATTTTAAATTTAAGTGTGTCGATTGAATTGCCTTTGCTACATGAAGAAATGCATTTTGTGTCGAGTGAATGAAATTTAATAAGATTTGAATATTTCTTGTCAATATAATCTAATATATTTTAAATTTAAGTGTGTCGATTGAATTGCCTTTGCTACATGAAGAAATGCATTTTGTAATCTGTGTCGAGTGAATGAACTTTAATAAGATTTGAATATTTCTAGTAAATATAATCTATTTTAAAACTGTATCGAGTGAATAACCTTTGGTTTGAAATTTTTTAAATTTAAAATCTGTGTCGAGTGAATGAACTTTAATAAGATTTGAATATTTCTTGTCAATATAATCTTATCTATTTTAAATTTAAGTGTGTCGATTGAATGGCCTTTGCTACATGAAGAAATGCATTTTGTGTCGAGTGAATAACCTTTAATAAGATTTTGAATATTTCTTGTCAATATAATCTAATATATTTTAAATTTAAGTGTGTCGATTGATTGGCCTTTGCTACATGAAGAAATGCATTTTGTATTTTGTGTCGAGTGATTAACCTTTAATAAGATTTGAATATTTCTTGTCAATATAATCTAATATATTTTAAATTTAAGTGTGTCGATTGAATGGCCTTTGCTACATGAAGAAATGCATTTTGTGTCGAGTGAATGAACTTTAATAAGATTTTCAAGATTTCTTGTAAGTATATTTTTAGATTTAAAACTGGGTCGAGTGAATAACCTTTGCTAAAATTTAAACATATCTTGTTACATTTAGTTTTTCAAACCTGTATCATATGAATGACTTAAAACTGGGTCAAACGAATAACCTTGGCTTAAATTTAAACATTTCTTGTAAATATATTTTTAAATTTAATATTTTGTAATCTGTGTCGTGTCCATGACCTAAAACTGTGTCGAGTGAAATTTTCAAACCTGTATTAACTTAAAACTGGGTCGAGTGAATAACCTTTAATATTTCAAACCTGTATTTCTTGTAAATATATTTTTAAATTTAAAACTGGGTCAAGGGAATAACCTTGGCTTAAATTTAAACATATCATGTTACATTTAGTATTTCAAACCTGTATTTCTTGTAAATATATTTTTAAATTTAAAACTGTGTCGAGTGAAATTTTCAAACCTGTATTAACTTAAAACTGGGTCGAGTGAATAACCTTTAATAAGATTTTAAACATTTCTTGCAAATATATTTTTAAATTTAAAACTGGGTCAAGGGAATAACCTTGGCTTAAATTTAAACATATCATGTCACATTTAGTATTTCAAACCTGTATTTCTTGTAAATATATTTTTAAATTTAAAACTGTGTCGAGTGAAATTTTCAAACCTGTATTAACTTAAAACTGGGTCGAGTGAATAACCTTTAATAAGATTTTAAACATTTCTTGCAAATATATTTTTAAATTTAAAACTGGGCCAAGGGCATAACCTTGGCATAAATTTAAACACCTGTCTTTCTTGTAAACATTTAGTATTTCAAACCTGTATTTCTTGCAAATATATTTTTAAATTTAAAACTGTGTCGAGTGAAATTTTCAAACCTGTATTAACTTAAAACTGGGTCGAGTGAATAACCTTTAATAAGATTTTAAACATTTCTTGCAAATATATTTTTAAATTTAAAACTGGGCCAAGGGCATAACCTTGGCATAAATTTAAACACCTGTCTTTCTTGTAAACATTTAGTATTTCAAACCTGTATTTCTTGCAAATATATTTTTAAATTTAAAACTGTGTCGAGTGAAATTTTCAAACCTGTATTAACTTAAAACTGGGTCGAGTGAATAACCTTTAATAAGATTTTAAACATTTCTTGCAAATATATTTTTAAATTTAAAACTGGGCCAAGGGCATAACCTTGGCATAAATTTAAACACCTGTCTTTCTTGTAAACATTTAGTATTTCAAACCTGTATTTCTTGCAAATATATTTTTAAATTTAAAACTGTGTCGAGTGAAATTTTCAAACCTGTATTAACTTAAAACTGGGTCGAGTGAATAACCTTTAATAAGATTTTAAACATTTCTTGCAAATATATTTTTAAATTTAAAACTGGGCCAAGGGCATAACCTTGGCATAAATTTAAACACCTGTCTTTCTTGTAAACATTTAGTATTTCAAACCTGTATTTCTTGCAAATATATTTTTAAATTTAAAACTGTGTCGAGTGAAATTTTCAAACCTGTATTAACTTAAAACTGGGTCGAGTGAATAACCTTTAATAAGATTTTAAACATTTCTTGCAAATATATTTTTAAATTTAAAACTGGGCCAAGGGCATAACCTTGGCATAAATTTAAACACCTGTCTTTCTTGTAAACATTTAGTATTTCAAACCTGTATTTCTTGCAAATATATTTTTAAATTTAAAACTGTGTCGAGGGCATAACCTTGGCATAAATTTAAACACCTGTCTTTCGTGTAAATATATTTAGTATTTCAAACCTGTATTTCTTGCAAATATATTTTTAAATTTAAAACTGGGCCAAGGGCATAACCTTGGCATAAATTTAAACACCTGTCTTTCGTGTAAATATATTTAGTATTTCAAACCTGTATTTCTTGCAAATATATTTTTAAATTTAAAACTGGGCCAAGGGCATAACCTTGGCATAAATTTAAACACCTGTCTTTCGTGTAAATATATTTAGTATTTCAAACCTGTATTTCTTGCAAATATATTTTTAAATTTAAAACTGGGTCAAGGGCATAACCTTGGCATAAATTTAAACACCTGTCTTTCTTGTCAATATATTTAGTATTTCAAACCTGTATTTCTTGCAAATATATTTTTAAATTTAAAACTGGGTCGAGGGCATAACCTTGGCTTAAATTTAGTATTTCAAACTTAAAACTGTGTCGAGTGAATAACCTTGGCTTAAATTTAAACATTTCTTGTAAATATATTTTTAAATTTAAAACTGGGTCGAGGGCATAACCTTGGCTTAAATTTAAACATATCTTGTTACATTTAGTATTTCAAACCTGTATTAACTTAAAACTGGGTCGACCTTTGCTTAAATTTAAACATTTCTTGTAAGTATATTTATAGATTCAATATTTTGTAATCTGTGTCGTGTCCATGACCTAAAACTGGGTCTTGTGAAAATTTCAAACCTGTATTAACTTAAAACTGGGTCGACCTTTGCTAAAATTTAAACATTTCTTGTAATTTTTAGATTTAAATTTAAAATGAAGTTAATGTCACCTTTACATTTTTTTAGCTTCCCAATTTGGAATACAGATTCAAGATTGAAATGAAGAAAAAGCACAAGAAGGATTCCTAGATAATGATATTAATTGTTTGTCTTGTTTTATATATTGACATTCAGTTAATATGAATTTTCTGGGAAAATAATTGTGTAGTGATTGGATTTTGAAGCGTTAGGAAATAAACGTTCATAGACAACTAGCACGAGTGTAGTTAAAAGAGTCATGTCATTTGAGTGTTTGCTCTTGGAGGAGAAGGAGTTACTGAGCAGAGTAACTCGAACGAATCTGCAAAAAATTTGTTAAGTGCCTATTTATTGAAAGCACTCACGACGACAAATTGGATCATAAAGGTATGTTTACAATTTCTCGATGTCTTTTAATGCTGTTTTGTTATATATTTACATTCAATTAATATGAATTTTTCTCTACATTATGCATGTTAATCTCATTAAATGAAATCCTCACTATATACATTAAATGAAGTCAATTCATTATATATTTACATTCAATTAATATGAATTTTTCTCTACATTATGCATGTCAATCTCATTAAATGAAATCAATTCATTTTCACCATTCATTATATACTTACATACAATTAATATGAAATCAATTCATTTTCTCCATTTGTCTCATGTTTTTTTTTTTATTTTATGAATACCATGTTATCTACAAAAGGTTTACTATATCCATTCAATTAAATAACGTATCGTTTTCATTTTACAAGTCTTTTTTTCTAATGACTCGATGAGCATACCCTTCAACATGACACCAATGGCAACGACTCTAAAACTCAACCATCTATTTCATTTTACAGTCGTCACTGCTAATGAGTACAGTCGCTCGAAAAAATATATGAGCACCGTAACAGTATGAAAAATTTTTCAAAAATGGAAAACGACAATTTTTGGGTTATAATAAATAATTTAATAAAGATGTGGTTTGATAAATAATTTAAATGACTTGAAAGAATGGTGTGGGTTACAATAAATAATTTATTTAATAAAGATGAGTTGTAATACATTAAGCCATTATTTTTAATATTTTGAGTTGATTTAAGCCATTATTTTTAATAAAGATGAGTTATAATAAATAATGATGACTTTTTAAAAGAATGGTATTATATTCTTAAACATGAATTACATTTTTTAAATGAAATGTCTTTGTCCAATAATGATGACTTTTTAAAAGAATTGTATAATATTCTTAAACACGAGTTACATTTTTTAAATGAAATGTCCTTGTCCAATAATGATGACTTTTTAAAAGAATTGTATAATATTCTTAAACACGAGTTACATTTTTTAAATGAAATGTCCTTGTCCAATAATGATAAGAGTTCCTAGGGTTATTTGGTATTATATTCTTAAACATTAAATGAAATGTTTCAAATTGCCCTTATCCAATAATGATAAGAATTCCTAGAGTTATTTAGTATTATATTCTTAAACATGAGTTACATTTTTTAAATGAAATGTTTCAAATTGTCCAATAATGATGACTTTTTAAAAGAATGGTATTATATCCTAGGGTTATTTTTTGGAAGCCATTCAAAGAAATAAATAAATTTTATTTACATTAAAACAAATAGAGCAATTATATATATTAGAAACTAACCATTTAAATAATTTAAAATGAAATGTTTCAAATTGCCCTTGTCCAAGATTGGTCATTTAGAGAACCCAAAAAAAATAACCCTAGGAACCCTTCCGAAGAAGAGTTCCTAGGGTTATTTTTTTTGGAAAAAAAACAAAGCCATTCAAATAAATAAATAAATAAATTTTATTTACATTTAAACAAATATACAAGTTTTTTTTTATAGGGGACAAAGTCTTTTCAAATTTAATGGACAATTGTTTTCTTCGTTAAAAATGCTAGTTCTTATTGGCACACAATACACATCTTTCTTTTTTATAGTCAAATTTAAAAGTTGGCCTTCCTCCTCATTATCCGGAGGAAGTAATATTGTAGGAGGAGGTAATATGCATTGATTACTTATATTAAAATTCCAAAAATTATCCTGAGGATTTAATACTGCTGCTGGAGAGTCGTGAGAAGGAGACAATACTGCTGCTGGAGAGTCGTGAGAAGGAGACAATACTGCTGCTGGAGAGTCGTGAGAAGGAGACAATACTGCTGCTGGAGAGTCGTGAGAAGGAGGCAATACTGCTGCTGGAGAGTCGTTGAACAAGTCCCTCCCAAATATCTCCAAGAAATTGTTTATCTCCTCTCTTTCTAAACTAAAGTCCATTTCGGGCACAGGTGCAGGCTCCACAAAGGTTTGATGCACAGGTGCAGGCTCCACAAAGGTCTCGGGCACAGGTGCAGGCTCCACAAAGGTTTGATGCACAGGTGCAGGCTCCACAAAGGTTTGATGCACAGGTGCAGGCTCCACAAAGGTGGTTTTGAGTTTCTTATTTGGCGGTTCACACTCGTGGGCAGGTGTTGGAGGTGGTAGATTATACACTTGGAGTGTAAACTCCTTGTGTGTTTTAAAGCTCTGGTAATGTTTCACCAGATCCCACTCCATAATGTCGACAGCAAACAAAGTTTTTTGTACCGTTAGGATGAGGTACATTGTTCCAGGAGGCACGACGTATGTAGAGTTTGGTTTGAGTACATACCTGTCGTACAGAAACTGGTCAATTTCACAGAAACTTCTCCGTGTTATGCAGGGTTTTGCCTTGCACTGAAGGCTCTTGGCAGGCAAGTGGTAAATCATGATGGGCGCATCGGACGTCTGGTATACGTGGCCTTCCGCCTGTGCCACATTTCTTAATCCAAACGAGAAATGTTGTTTTACCAGCATTATATTGTCCATTTTGAACCCCAGGCGTTGATCTGAAGTCTTTTTTGCATTGATGGGGTTCCTCTTTAGCTTCATTGTTGTTTTTTTCCAGCTCACTTTCCGGGGCTCAAAAAAGTTCACTTTTTTGGACTCTAGCACGGCCCGCTTGAAATTGTCGACGTACAGTCCTTTCTTCGTCCAGTCAGGTATCGGATGTTGAAATATCCTCAGAGTGCTCAGATCCATATATGATATGAACGCCTCCACTCTATCTTGCACCATGAGGCTCTCGAAGGGTTCCCATTTTCCAGGATGGGCTACGGACACCAAGGCTGACGATTTTGTTGCGGGAAACACGTCCATGCTGACTGCTAAGCTGATGACTGGTACCGACTGCTTGGCGTGCATCCCTTTTTATACTCAACCTACCCGGAAGTTATAACCAGTTATAACCGGTTTCCTACCCAGTACATGGTATCACAGTCGCCAAGGACAAACCAAACACGTTTTGGAGGATTATGGCATTTCACGATTAAATCTCCAGGTTCAGGAAATGTTCGAAATTTGCAAAATTGTATCATTGGAGGAGACTCGTGGGTGGTAGAGGATCCAACATCAGACTCGTGGGTAGTAGTGGGTGCAGCATCAGACTCGGGGATGGTAGAGGGTCCAACATCGGACTCGGGGGTAGTAGAGGGTTCAACATCGGACTCGGGGATGGTAGTAGAGGGTCCAACATCAGATTCAGAGACGGTAGAGGGTCCAGCATCAGATTCAGAGATGGTAGAGGGTCCAGCATCGGACTCGGGGGTGGTAGTAGAGGGTCCAGCATCAGAGTTCCTCTTTGAATCTTGTCGAGTTTCTGTTGACAATCTTTTTTGTGGTAAGAGACTCTTTTGTACCTCTAATCGGTACAATTGCAAATCTGTTATAAAATGTTTAATCCAGTCAGTGACAATGATGGCATTTTCACCTGGTTCTTCCACACATATAAGCAGGGGTGATTTTCCAACAGTCGTCACAAATTTCCTCATGCCATATTTATAAGCAAAGCCATCAAATAGACATTTTACAAATAATTGAGCCATTTCCGGGTTTTCTGCAGCGATCAAATTTTGAGCCACTTGAAAGTTGACGACATGGGTGTTGAGGGTCTGAGGAGGGATGGTGAAACCTTTCAAAGGCAATATTTCATGTGCTTGAACTGCTAGGAATTTAAATTGATTTTTGTAACTGCATGGTTTTTTCTTCTTCAACAGCTGTGCAATGTCCAAAAGTCGAAACATCATCTGCCCACTTTCGCTAATGAGTACGGCCACCGGAGGAAGATAGGGAGTTAAAGCGATTTGAAACCACATAATGATATAGTTTTGAAAGACTGCAATATTAGGGTGAAGTTATATTCACTCAAAAGTTGAAAAAAAAAAAAAAAAAAAAAAAAAAAAAAAAAAAAAATGGTGTTTAGATTTGTTATAATTACTTTTACATTATTAACATTAGTTTACAGATATACATATAATTACTTTTACATTAGATTACAGTTTATTTCTTATACTTTTACATTATCCAAAGTTGGTTTATTCAATATTCTAAAATTAACATTACCCCCTCACAAAGCTAGTCTATTCAAATTTTCCCAAAGCTGGTCTATTGCTAAAATTAACTTTAGAATTACAATTTTTGATAAAGTCTCTCTTCAAGGTTGGCACACTCTTGAACCCAAAAAAATGGGAGAGAGCCGATACGACTCGCATCGTATCGACTCTCTCCCATTTTTTTGGAGGCATTCAGAGGACATTCATGAACGATGCCAAGCATACCCGCAGAGGTTCTTTCTACACATTGGACAAGACAAGTTCTCTCTCATCCACATTTCTAAACATTCTCCATGAAAGTTGTGCCCGCATGAAGTTGTTATTTTTCTATGCAGAGGCTCCGTGCATATCGGACAATCTCCGAAACAACTTTCTGGCCCTGGGGAAGAGTAGATGGACTCTATGGTTAGTTCCCCCAATCTGGTCCATTTGTCCATTTCACTCATATGCTTATCGTAATTGCAATAGAGTGTCATGGCAAATTCCATCAGACGGGGGATCCCTTCTGTCTTCCACAAAAACCATTGCAGTCCATCCTTTTTCCGTGCAAACGATTTCAACTCCTCGCTGATGATAGGTACCAACTTCAGATCAATAGTTGGTACCATCTCTTTTGCAAGCTTCACCATCTCTTCCCTGTAGGCCTCACCCACATGAACCTCTGCTGGCTCCGGCAACTGTTCCAGCACTGCTCGCAGCAATTGTGTGTATAAAGAGAGAGACATTTTGCTAGAAATGAAGTGAGACAGTCGCACGAGCTTTTATATATACTGTGAGTTGGCGCATGCTCAGTGTGATCCCTTTTGAATAATATCTGCACAAAGCTCCAAGGCTGGTTCAGTGAGGAATGGGATCCATTTTTATTCTATAAAAATTCTCAATACCTCGTACTACCGCCAGCCAACGATGACATTTCTTTTTGCAATACAGGCACTTTTCAATTTTCTTTCGGCTGTTTAAAATAAAAGTTTGATGCTTTAATTTTAAACTGCCAAAGAATTTTTTGTAGTACCGTTTTGTTTTCAAGTCTGCAAAGAAGAGATGCGTACCATGGGTCTGTGCCAATGTCTTTCTCAAGCGCTTAGGGTGCAGCTTATCGGACGAATGGGAGACATGTCCATCTGTCAAAGTGTATCCCTTTTCATCAATGCATAGAACCATCATAGTCATTTGATGCTTATACTCTTGAGTATGAGCCGGCTTCAGCACTTGGTTGGTCTTAGCAGATGGCTCCGGAATAGGAGAGAGAGGAGGTGGAACGACGAGCATAGGTAGATCCAACAGCATGGTTGATTTCAATGTTAAACTCTTGAAACAAGTAGTGCTGTGATGAAAGTGTCTTCAGAAATATATATACATGAAAAGACAACACACAACAACTAAAAAAAAAAAAAAAAAAAAAAAAAAAAAAAAAAAAAAAAAAATTTTTTTTTTTTTTTTTTTTTTTTTTTTTTTTTTTTTTTACTTTCTTCTTCTTCTTCTTCTTTACACACTAACGTTAAACAAAAATTTTCTTGCCCCGCTGAAGGTACATACTTTAACTGTTTAACATGGCATGTTTAACAGAGACAAAGAGTCATGAATATCATGGATCAATGATGTGGAATGCATTCAATTGGAATTTTTCTAATGAAATTCAGTCCACAAACAGCCACCCATCTCACACAATTCCTTTTACAGGTGGGGCAATCTCCAGCATCATTATTCAATACAATGACCGATATGTCATTGGTTTTGTTTACCAGTCTCCAACGAACTTGGGTCGCCGTATCCGTCACGTATAAGGTTGTTATCTTCATATCGGCCACATGTTGCAATAGCTTCCTCTCAAAATCTGGATCATTTTCTACGACGTAGGAAGTGATACCATTCGTCAGACAATACGATTGGTTCCGGAAGCATAATACTCCCATAGCATGTCGGTGATGGTATTGTTGAATAGATCTCCAAGGAGAAATACGAGTCATTCCTCGCCGACGTCGGCACTGGAAAAATGGTCTTTTTCGCATGGGAGGGACCTTGGTGGACAGCGGCACAGCATTAGGAGATGACATGACCTCAGTGGAAGACGGCACAACATCAGGGGTAACATCGTCCAATTCTCCATCGGAAAGGGTAACAGTCAGAATGAGTTCGTCAGACATGGTTGAGAATAGAGCAGTTAGAACACACTACCAATTTAAAGCCGACAGAAAATATTTTCTTGAAACTATTTCAGAGAACACAGAACAAAGTAAAAAAAAAAAAAAAAAAAAAAAAAAAAAAAAAAAAAAAAACGTGTTTTTTTTTTTTTTTTTTTTTTTTTTTTTTTTTTTTTTTTTTACTTTGTTCTGTGTTCTCTAAAATAGTTTCAAGAAAATATTTTTTCCTATTCATGTTTTAATGTCGTATCCAATAATGGTTATATGAAACAAACGAAATATCTATAGGTAATTAATTGAAATATTTCCATTCTTGGTCCTCTCAAGAGAATATTTATTCCTCGCATCCAATAATGGTTATATGAAACAAACGAAATCGGTATAGAGAATCATTTTCTCCTCGCATCCAATAATGGTTATATGAAACAAACGAAATCGCTATAGGTCTCTTCTCAAGAGATTCATTTTTGTTGTTTTAACTGGTTCTGTCACGTGACTGAACAGTATAAATATCGCTCCAGTCGAAGCGAGAGCTCACTTTGCCTCGTGTACCCTACTGTTACTGATGGCTCTTGAATACTTACAAGCTGTGCGATACGTCGCCCATGTGCATATGTTCAATTTCAACGGTTTAATACATCTCCCGGTGGAGATTGGAATTGCTGAAGTTCTTGAAGACGGACAGATGGAAAGCCAGCGCCAGACCCTGCTCCTGACCATTCATCACAGTAACTACATGACGAGGCAAGACAGGAGAGTCAACCGAGTAGCGAGTGCAAATAGCTCCACGCTGCCGGTTGATTTCCAGGGAGAGATGACAATGGAGGAGGCGCATCGACGGGTCCGGCAATTTGTGGGCCAGGAACTGGTGGCTGTCAAGGGAGAGGAGGCCAAGAAATATTTTAAGTGTATTGGCCTCCCAAGAGTCATAGAAATAAAAACACAGATTGCCGGAGACTGCCCTAAGGTGAGAGAGCTAAAGTCCACCACTGGTGAGAACCACCACTTTGCACATTTGATCCTCGGGCGGTGCAGCAGAGTAATTGCAGTGGGATACGCTGAATTTTTGGAATCGAGAAGAAAAGAGGAAAGAAAATTAGCCTGCGACGACTGGAGTAAAGCCTGCGACGACTGGATGAAAGACCCGGGAGAGTACATTCCCCCACCTGTGCCGGCATCTACTTCTCCACCCGTGCTGGTATTTGTACTTAAATATTAGATTTAATAAATTTGTTTGATGTGTAAACCCATGTGTCGTTATTTATTCCAAAAAAATGGGAGAGAGTCGATACGATTTGAGTCGTATCGGCTCTCTCCCATTTTTTTGGATTGAAGAGTATGCCAACCTTGAAGAGAGACTTTATCAGAAATTGGAATAATCCTCATTTATTTTTAGGTCGAAAATATTTTCATGCTTGGAGAATAATTTTTGTCATTGTTTTCTATATTTTAAAAAAAACTAGATTTCCAAATTTTTTAATATGATGTTATCTTTCTATATTTTTATAAAAAAAACTAGGTCAAGGTCATTTAAATATTTAAACGATTTTTTTACATTTCAAAAGATTTGGATACTATTTCCAAATCTTTTGCTATGCAAAAAAACCTTTTCATTTCCCCAATTTAAATACATTCTTTTTATATTTTTAAAAAAAAAACTAGGTCAAGGTCATTTAAATATTTAAACGGTTTTTTCACATTTCAAAAGATTTGGATACTACTTCCAAATCTTTTGCTATGTAAAGAAACCTTTTCATTCTCCAATTTAAATACTCAAAGATCCACCAACGCATTTCCCCAAAACATATCAAAGACCCCCTAAAAGATATAAAAATGTTTCACCCCAAAAGATATAACAAATGTTTCACCCCCCAAAAGACATGCAAATGTTTCACCCCCAAAAGATATAAAACGAATTTCCCCCCTAAATATATAAAAATGTTTCACCCCCAAAAGACATAAAGATGTTTCACCCCCAAAAGACATAAAACGCATTTCCCCCCAAAAATACTTAAAGACCCCCAAAAGACATAAAAATATTTCACCCCCAAAAGACATAAAACGCATTTCCCCCCAAAAATACTTAAAGACCCCCAAAAGACATAAAAATATTTCACCCCCAAAAGACATAAAAATATTTCACCCCCAAAAGATATAAAAATATTTCACACCCAAAAGGCATAAAGATGTTTCACCCCCAAAAGACATAAACGCATTTCCCCCCAAAAGACATAAAGATGTTTCACCCCCAAAAATACTCAAAGACCCCCAAAAGACATACAAATGTTTCACCCCCAAAAGATATAAAGACCCCCAAAAAACATAAAAATATTTCACCCCCAAAAAAGCATAAAAATATTTCACCCCCAAAAAGCATAAAGATGTTTCACCCCCAAAAAGCATAAAGATGTTTCACCCCCAAAAGACATAAAAATATTTAACTCCCCCAAAAAACACAAAGATTCGCAAAAAGCAAAGTAAATATCACATACATTACAAAATAACCATTTCAATCTATATAAATTTGATTAACAATATAAATAAAATTTTATTTTTATGTTACTATGCCCACCCTCCCTCCACGCATAGTAACATTACCTTTTTTTATTTTATAACCATGAATAACCTTTTTTTCATTTATAACCATGAATAACCTGATTAACAATATAAATAAAATTTTATTTTTATGTTACTATGCCCACCCTCCCTCCACGCATAGTAACATTACCTTTTTTTTATTTTATAACCATGAATAACCTTTTTTTCATTTATAACCATGCATAACCTTTTACCTTTTGTAACCATGAATAACTTTTTTTGCATGCATAACCTTTTACCTTTTATAACCATGAATAACCTTTTTTTTCATTTATAACCTTTCATGTTACTATGCCCACCCTCCTTGCATAGTAACATTACCTTTTTTACTCCATGACCTTTTTTTACTCCAAAACACTTTTACCTCCATGTCCAAAACATATTAATCTAATTGGCTTAGTTGCATTTAATTTGCTTAGTTGAATTTGATTCTTTGTTTTAGTAATTACATTTTTCTTTAACATTTAGAATTGCTTTGGGACATGCGAAAGTAAACAATCTTTAACCTAAACTTACAACTACATATACATTTATTTATTTATATGATAGTTATACTGAAACACCAATTTGATATTTTTATTGATACACATTCATAATTATTTAATTGGATATGTTTATTAAAATAAATTTCCCTTAGACCTTTGATTAGAACATGCAAAGCAGACACTAGAACATACAAAGCAGACATGCAAAGCGGACATGCAAAGCGGACATGCAAAGCAGCCATGCATCTTAAATCTAAACTTACAACTAGATATTTAAACAGATATAAAAAAAATATTTAATGTCATGTCATTAAAATTTACTTAAACTAATATAAAAAATATTTAAAATGAGATTATCTAAACGTACAACTAGATATTTAAACTGATATTATTTACTTAAAAATTGTTTAAACTAACAACTAGATATTGAAGCCGATAAATGGAATCATTTAAACTTACAACTAGATATAAAAAATATTTAAATTGAGAGCCATTCAATTTAATTTGCTTAAACTCATCTAAAACTAAAATATGATCTAATTAAACTGGCTCCACTAAATAGAAAAAAATATTTAAAAGGATGAGAGGAAATATATCCTAAATGATTTGCTTATCACTTGATGAAGGTAAAATTTAAAGTTAATTTCATTTATTTAAATTTATCACCTGATGAAGGTAAAATTTAAAGTTAATTTCATTTATTTAAATTTATCACCTGATGAAGGGAAAATTTAAAGTTAATTTCATTAAGGGCAGAATTTTATTTTCAGAAACCTGTGAATCCACTGGGGTTCCCTCCATGGATGATCGTAATCATACATTCACCGAACCGAGGCTCGATGGGAGGTAAGGCCAATGTGGATTCGACTGCATACACAGCCAATCATCTATAGAGCGAGCGGTTGCTGAGCTATCATATCAGCCGGACAACGTCATCTACTATAGGAACCTCAGTCATATAATACTGAGGGGGTCTCATCAATAAAATTCTGTAAACAGCATGTTCTTTTTTTTTTCAGAAACCTGTGAATCCACTGGGGTTCCCTCCATGGATGATCGTAATCATACATTCACCGAACCGAGGCTCGATGGGAGGTAAGGCCAATTGTGGATTCGACTGCATACACAGCCAATCATCTATAGAGCGAGCGGTTGCTGAGCTATCATATCAGCCGGACAACGTCATCTACTATAGGAACCTCAGTCATATAATACTGAGGGGGTCTCGTCAATAAAAAGAAAATGCCGCTGGGAAAGGACAAAAGTCTACTCTAACCAGCGGGGAAAGCTCATTGAGCCAAAATCCCGTCAGTGCATAGCAAGTACCTAGTTTTTATTCTCTCTCGAAAATATTTTTCAATACTCCCACTGACACACAAACACTAAAAAAAAAAAAAAAAAAAAAAAAAAAAAAAAAAAAAAAAACGTTTTTTTTTTTTTTTTTTTTTTTTTTTTTTTTTTTTTTTTTTTTTTTTTAAGTGTTAGTAGTGTTGACAAGAAACACACAAAGAGTTTTTGGAAACAAACTTTGTTTATTCATACACATCATTCTATTTCAATTACATTGTTCTGTGTCGACGCCTCTTCTCTCCAAATTTATGATTCAACAGTCTCTTTACCTTGACTTTTTCCTTTTCCAATTGCTTCTTTCGAGCTTCCATCATATCTATTTCCACCTGAAGGTAGTTTCTTCTATGACGGAGCACCCTCTTTTCCCAAATGCGGGTCTCTTTCCATCCTCGGGGGTAGGAAGGCATCTCATAAAAATGGGCCAGAAGGAAGAGTCTCCAACAATCGGTGGCGTGTTCGATCGTGTATTCATGCTCTCCAAAGCAGAACGGGCATCGATTCTCCACACCGTGCACCTGATGAACGTGGTGCAGGTAGAAATCCTTAAAAAACATGAGTTGCTGACACCGGGAACACATCACGGGCGTCCAATCGTATTGAGTGTTGTACGAATCCATGTCTTCCAGCAAAGTGAAGAGTACAGCGACTCGGGCCGGCCTTTTATACTCTCCCGAAACTATTTTCTAAACCGGTTCCAAGCATGAAAATATTTTCATGACATAAAAATTATTTCATTCATTACGTCCAAGCATGAAGATTATCGTAAAGATTATTTCATGAATCGCGTCCAAGAATGAAGATTATCGTAAAGATTATTTCATTAATTATGTCCATATTTTTATTAATTATGAATTCACATAACCATTATTGGATTCTTTTTGCTCTTAAAATGTTTCTTTACCCAAAATTTATGCTACACATCACATGTAAATTTTGTACCTGTGCAAATAATGACATTTTCCTGCAGAGATTCTTCATTTACCTTTTCATCTTTCACAGAATTCATAGCGATGCGACATTCACACTCAAACGGCTGACTGGTATTCAGCATAATTAAATCTTCACATGCAATTTTGGACAAGGGACAATAATCCCAATGAAGTCCACGGTTCAAGACGTTATTCACCAACGTTTTCTCACGTAAAAAGTAACGCGTGGGATGTGAAAGATGAAACTTGCAACTGCAATCTTTCTTGTCTGGATAAACACAGGAGGATAAATGCCACCCACAGTCAGATATCAAACAGGGGTTGACTCCACAACCCAATTGGGTGGATCTTATATCAAACTCCAATACTTTTGAAAGGGTGTTTAACCGATACCACAACTGGTATTTGTCAGCCTGGGACATGTCACGAATGGCATCGTGAACGGTTTTGTCAGCATTATCTATAAAATTCTCGACATTCATGGCTGTTTATCTCTTTGTTAAACATGCCATGTTAAAAGTAAAAGTATGTACCCTCAGCGGGGCAAGAAAATTTTTGTTTCACGTTAGTGTAAAGAAGAAGAAGAAGAGAAAGTAAAAAAAAAAAAAAAAAAAAAAAAAAAAAAAAAAAAAAAAAAAAAAAAAAACGTTTTTTTTTTTTTTTTTTTTTTTTTTTTTTTTTTTTTTTTTTTTTTTTTTTTTTACTCTCTTCTTCTTCTTCTTCTTTACACTAACAAGAAAGAAAAATTTTCTTACCCCGCTGAGGGTACATACTTTTAATGTTTAACATTATGGACGATTTATTACAATTACTTGAACCTTTGCCTAAACCTGAGCCAAGTATAACCATTGATACCATTGACAACTGGTTGCAGAGCGTCAGTTTTGTAGATCAGCAGAAGAAACGCCGACAAAAGAAACGGAAACATGGTAGTTTATTTTCTCAGGCTTTGGCTGCTCGGGCCAAGCCGCCAGAATTCTTTTCACAAGCCAATCTCATCCATCATCAACTCATTTCCGATTATCTATCTCGTCTAGCTGAAAATTATCGGGTACTCCACGCATTAAGCAACATCAATCCAATTTAGAATTTCATCAGAAATCCGTCACGCACACATTCCATATTGTCAGATCAGAAGTGGAGGCATCAATCCAATTTCATCAGAAATCCGTCACGCACACATTCCATATTGTCACTGAGAGTCAGATTTGTTCTCAATTTCTCACATTCCTTTTGCAATTCCTCGTAAGCCTCTTTCAAGTCCAAGTTTTCCTTTTTGCATTCCAAATATGCAATTTCAGACTTTAAACACTTTATCCTATGTTCCATTTCCAGTTCTTGCTGTAAATCACTATCGACATATCGGTTCTTTTGCAAAAACTGTTCCTTGCAGTAGATGGCATGGATGGTGTTGTACGATCTCTTTCCCATACAATACGGGCATCGTTGGATATGTAATCCGTGCACGCGATAAACGTGATGCGTATAAAAGTCTTTAAACCACATGAGTTTGTCACAAGTTGGACACGTTACGGGCAAGTAATCGTCAGACATGATGAGTAACAGTATGTGCTGTAGAACGTTCACTAATAGTTTGTAAAAGTGAAACTGAAAAGACAAGTACAAGAGTAAAGTTAAGAAGAGAAAGAGAAGAGTAGAAAAAAAAAAAAAAAAAAAAAAAAAAAAAAAAAAAAAAAACTTTTTTTTTTTTTTTTTTTTTTTTTTTTTTTTTTTTTACTTCTTCTTCTTCTTCTTTACACTAACGTGAATCAAAAATTTCTTGCCGCGCTGAGGGTACATACTTTTACTTTTAACATTGCATAATTTAACATGACCACTTTCAGACAAACATTCTCCTTCTGAAGATGTTTGCTGGTGGCATAACAACCGTTTCATCTCCAAAATAATGCTTCTCACATTCCTTTTCCAATTTCTCGGGCAACGTGTAATCCTTGCAACCGTTTTGGGTCATGAACCCAAATGGGATTGTCAGAAGTTGGATAGTTACAGGTTATCAATTGAAGAATGGAATCAAAAATATTATGCAAAATATTATGCAAATACAAAGACAAAACGATAACAAATTTTGTTATCGTTTACAGGTTATCAATTGAAGAATGGAATCAAAAATATTATGCAAATACAAAGACAAAACGATAACAAAATTTGTTATCGTCATCTGCACAAGAGACACGGTCCATATTCAACGAGTGCTACTCAAAGAATGAATGGTGTGAACATGTGCCCTATCTGACTGAATTTGCTATGGAACTGTATTTCCTAATACAATCGACATATATGCCAGATGGACGCATGAACTAGATTAGGGGAATTAGCATATTTAAAGGATGCATTAGGGGGGAAAGTGATATTAATTATTTTGTTCAGATATTTTTTCCTGCTCTTTGCATAATATTTTGCATAATATTTTTGATTCCATTCTTCAATTGATAACCTGTAACTATCCAACTTCTGACAATCCCATTTGGGTTCATGACCCAAAACGGTTGCAAGGATTACACGTTGCCCGAGAAATTGGAAAAGGAATGTGAGAAGCATTATTTTGGAGATGAAACGGTTGTTATGCCACCAGCAAACATCTTCAGAAGGAGAATGTTTGTCTGAAAGTGGTCATGTTAAATTATGCAATGTTAAAAGTAAAAGTATGTACCCTCAGCGCGGCAAGAAATTTTTGATTCACGTTAGTGTAAAGAAGAAGAAGAAGAAGTAAAAAAAAAAAAAAAAAAAAAAAAAAAAAAAAAAAAGTTTTTTTTTTTTTTTTTTTTTTTTTTTTTTTTTTTTCTACTCTTCTCTTTCTCTTCTTAACTTTACTCTTGTACTTGTCTTTTCAGTTTCACTTTTACAAACTATTAGTGAACGTTCTACAGCACATACTGTTACTCATCATGTCTGACGATTACTTGCCCGTAACGTGTCCAACTTGTGACAAACTCATGTGGTTTAAAGACTTTTATACGCATCACGTTTATCGCGTGCACGGATTACATATCCAACGATGCCCGTATTGTATGGGAAAGAGATCGTACAACACCATCCATGCCATCTACTGCAAGGAACAGTTTTTGCAAAAGAACCGATATGTCGATAGTGATTTACAGCAAGAACTGGAAATGGAACATAGGATAAAGTGTTTAAAGTCTGAAATTGCATATTTGGAATGCAAAAAGGAAAACTTGGACTTGAAAGAGGCTTACGAGGAATTGCAAAAGGAATGTGAGAAATTGAGAACAAATCTGACTCTCAGTGACAATATGGAATGTGTGCGTGACGGATTTCTGATGAAATTGGATTGATGCCTCCACTTCTGATCTGACAATATGGAATGTGTGCGTGACGGATTTCTGATGAAATTCTAAATTGGATTGATGTTGCTTAATGCGTGGAGTACCCGATAATTTTCAGCTAGACGAGATAGATAATCGGAAATGAGTTGATGATGGATGAGATTGGCTTGTGAAAAGAATTCTGGCGGCTTGGCCCGAGCAGCCAAAGCCTGAGAAAATAAACTACCATGTTTCCGTTTCTTTTGTCGGCGTTTCTTCTGCTGATCTACAAAACTGACGCTCTGCAACCAGTTGTCAATGGTATCAATGGTTATACTTGGCTCAGGTTTAGGCAAAGGTTCAAGTAATTGTAATAAATCGTCCATAATGTTAAACATTAAAAGTATGTACCCTCAGCGGGGTAAGAAAATTTTTCTTTCTTGTTAGTGTAAAGAAGAAGAAGAAGAAGAGAGTAAAAAAAAAAAAAAAAAAAAAAAAAAAAAAAAAAAAAAAAAAAAAAAAAACGTTGTTTTTTTTTTTTTTTTTTTTTTTTTTTTTTTTTTTTTTTTTTTTTTTTTTTTTTTACTTTCTCTTCTTCTTCTTCTTTACACTAACGTGAAACAAAAATTTTCTTGCCCCGCTGAGGGTACATACTTTTACTTTTAACATGGCATGTTTAACAAAGAGATAAACAGCCATGAATGTCGAGAATTTTATAGATAATGCTGACAAAACCGTTCACGATGCCATTCGTGACATGTCCCAGGCTGACAAATACCAGTTGTGGTATCGGTTAAACACCCTTTCAAAAGTATTGGAGTTTGATATAAGATCCACCCAATTGGGTTGTGGAGTCAACCCCTGTTTGATATCTGACTGTGGGTGGCATTTATCCTCCTGTGTTTATCCAGACAAGAAAGATTGCAGTTGCAAGTTTCATCTTTCACATCCCACGCGTTACTTTTTACGTGAGAAAACGTTGGTGAATAACGTCTTGAACCGTGGACTTCATTGGGATTATTGTCCCTTGTCCAAAATTGCATGTGAAGATTTAATTATGCTGAATACCAGTCAGCCGTTTGAGTGTGAATGTCGCATCGCTATGAATTCTGTGAAAGATGAAAAGGTAAATGAAGAATCTCTGCAGGAAAATGTCATTATTTGCACAGGTACAAAATTTACATGTGATGTGTAGCATAAATTTTGGGTAAAGAAACATTTTAAGAGCAAAAAGAATCCAATAATGGTTATGTGAATTCATAATTAATAAAAATATGGACATAATTAATGAAATAATCTTTACGATAATCTTCATTCTTGGACGCGATTCATGAAATAATCTTTACGATAATCTTCATGCTTGGACGTAATGAATGAAATAATTTTTATGTCATGAAAATATTTTCATGCTTGGAACCGGTTTAGAAAATAGTTTCGGGAGAGTATAAAAGGCCGGCCCGAGTCGCTGTACTCTTCACTTTGCTGGAAGACATGGATTCGTACAACACTCAATACGATTGGACGCCCGTGATGTGTTCCCGGTGTCAGCAACTCATGTTTTTTAAGGATTTCTACCTGCACCACGTTCATCAGGTGCACGGTGTGGAGAATCGATGCCCGTTCTGCTTTGGAGAGCATGAATACACGATCGAACACGCCACCGATTGTTGGAGACTCTTCCTTCTGGCCCATTTTTATGAGATGCCTTCCTACCCCCGAGGATGGAAAGAGACCCGCATTTGGGAAAAGAGGGTGCTCCGTCATAGAAGAAACTACCTTCAGGTGGAAATAGATATGATGGAAGCTCGAAAGAAGCAATTGGAAAAGGAAAAAGTCAAGGTAAAGAGACTGTTGAATCATAAATTTGGAGAGAAGAGGCGTCGACACAGAACAATGTAATTGAAATAGAATGATGTGTATGAATAAACAAAGTTTGTTTCCAAAAACTCTTTGTGTGTTTCTTGTCAACACTAATAACACTTAAAAAAAAAAAAAAAAAAAAAAAAAAAAAAAAAAAAAACGTTTTTTTTTTTTTTTTTTTTTTTTTTTTTTTTTTTAGTGTTTGTGTGTCAGTGGGAGTATTGAAAAATATTTTCGAGAGAGAATAAAAACTAGGTACTTGCTATGCACTGACGGGATTTTGGCTCAATGAGCTTTCCCCGCTGGTTAGAGTAGACTTTTGTCCTTTCCCAGCGGCATTTTCTTTTTATTGACGAGACCCCCTCAGTATTATATGACTGAGGTTCCTATAGTAGATGACGTTGTCCGGCTGATATGATAGCTCAGCAACCGCTCGCTCTATAGATGATTGGCTGTGTATGCAGTCGAATCCACAATTGGCCTTACCTCCCATCGAGCCTCGGTTCGGTGAATGTATGATTACGATCATCCATGGAGGGAACCCCAGTGGATTCACAGGTTTCTGAAAAAAAAAAGAACATGCTGTTTACAGAATTTTATTGATGAGACCCCCTCAGTATTATATGACTGAGGTTCCTATAGTAGATGACGTTGTCCGGCTGATATGATAGCTCAGCAACCGCTCGCTCTATAGATGATTGGCTGTGTATGCAGTCGAATCCACATTGGCCTTACCTCCCATCGAGCCTCGGTTCGGTGAATGTATGATTACGATCATCCATGGAGGGAACCCCAGTGGATTCACAGGTTTCTGAAAATAAAATTCTGCCCTTAATGAAATTAACTTTAAATTTTCCCTTCATCAGGTGATAAATTTAAATAAATGAAATTAACTTTAAATTTTACCTTCATCAGGTGATAAATTTAAATAAATGAAATTAACTTTAAATTTTACCTTCATCAAGTGATAAGCAAATCATTTAGGATATATTTCCTCTCATCCTTTTAAATATTTTTTTCTATTTAGTGGAGCCAGTTTAATTAGATCATATTTTAGTTTTAGATGAGTTTAAGCAAATTAAATTGAATGGCTCTCAATTTAAATATTTTTTTATATCTAGTTGTAAGTTTAAATGATTCCATTTATCGGCTTCAATATCTAGTTGTTAGTTTAAACAATTTTTAAGTAAATAATATCAGTTTAAATATCTAGTTGTACGTTTAGATAATCTCATTTTAAATATTTTTTATATTAGTTTAAGTAAATTTTAATGACATGACATTAAATATTTTTTTTATATCTGTTTAAATATCTAGTTGTAAGTTTAGATTTAAGATGCATGGCTGCTTTGCATGTCCGCTTTGCATGTCCGCTTTGCATGTCCGCTTTGCATGTCTGCTTTGTATGTTCTAGTGTCGGCTTTGCATGTTCTAATCAAAGGTCTAAGGGAAATTTATTTTAATAAACATATCCAATTAAATAATTATGAATTTGTATCAATAAAAATATCAAATTGGTGTTTCAGTATAACTGTCATATAAATAAATAAATGTATATGTAGTTGTAAGTTTAGGTTAAAGATTGTTTACTTTCGCATGTCCCAAAGCAATTCTAAATGTTAAAGAAAAATGTAATTACTAAAACAAAGAATCAAATTCAACTAAGCAAATTAAATGCAACTAAGCCAATTAGATTAATATGTTTTGGACATGGAGGTAAAAGTGTTTTGGAGTAAAAAAAGGTCATGGAGTAAAAAAGGTAATGTTACTATGCAAGGAGGGTGGGCATAGTAACATGAAAGGTTATAAATGAAAAAAAAGGTTATTCATGGTTATAAAAGGTAAAAGGTTATGCATGCAAAAAAAGTTATTCATGGTTACAAAAGGTAAAAGGTTATGCATGGTTATAAATGAAAAAAAGGTTATTCATGGTTATAAAATAAAAAAAAGGTAATGTTACTATGCGTGGAGGGAGGGTGGGCATAGTAACATAAAAATAAAATTTTATTTATATTGTTAATCAGGTTATTCATGGTTATAAATGAAAAAAAGGTTATTCATGGTTATAAAATAAAAAAAGGTAATGTTACTATGCGTGGAGGGAGGGTGGGCATAGTAACATAAAAATAAAATTTTATTTATATTGTTAATCAAATTTATATAGATTGAAATGGTTATTTTGTAATGTATGTGATATTTACTTTGCTTTTTGCGAATCTTTGTGTTTTTTGGGGGAGTTAAATATTTTTATGTCTTTTGGGGGTGAAACATCTTTATGCTTTTTGGGGGTGAAACATCTTTATGCTTTTTGGGGGTGAAATATTTTTATGCTTTTTTGGGGGTGAAATATTTTTATGTTTTTTGGGGGTCTTTATATCTTTTGGGGGTGAAACATTTGTATGTCTTTTGGGGGTCTTTGAGTATTTTTGGGGGTGAAACATCTTTATGTCTTTTGGGGGGAAATGCGTTTATGTCTTTTGGGGGTGAAACATCTTTATGCCTTTTGGGTGTGAAATATTTTTATATCTTTTGGGGGTGAAATATTTTTATGTCTTTTGGGGGTGAAATATTTTTATGTCTTTTGGGGGTCTTTAAGTATTTTTGGGGGGAAATGCGTTTTATGTCTTTTGGGGGTGAAATATTTTTATGTCTTTTGGGGGTCTTTAAGTATTTTTGGGGGGAAATGCGTTTTATGTCTTTTGGGGGTGAAACATCTTTATGTCTTTTGGGGGTGAAACATTTTTATATATTTAGGGGGGAAATTCGTTTTATATCTTTTGGGGGTGAAACATTTGCATGTCTTTTGGGGGGTGAAACATTTGTTATATCTTTTGGGGTGAAACATTTTTATATCTTTTAGGGGGTCTTTGATATGTTTTGGGGAAATGCGTTGGTGGATCTTTGAGTATTTAAATTGGAGAATGAAAAGGTTTCTTTACATAGCAAAAGATTTGGAAGTAGTATCCAAATCTTTTGAAATGTGAAAAAACCGTTTAAATATTTAAATGACCTTGACCTAGTTTTTTTTTTAAAAATATAAAAAGAATGTATTTAAATTGGGGAAATGAAAAGGTTTTTTTGCATAGCAAAAGATTTGGAAATAGTATCCAAATCTTTTGAAATGTAAAAAAATCGTTTAAATATTTAAATGACCTTGACCTAGTTTTTTTTATAAAAATATAGAAAGATAACATCATATTAAAAAATTTGGAAATCTAGTTTTTTTTAAAATATAGAAAACAATGACAAAAATTATTCTCCAAGCATGAAAATATTTTCGACCTAAAAATAAATGAGGATTATTCCAATTTCTGATAAAGTCTCTCTTCAAGGTTGGCATACTCTTCAATCCAAAAAAATGGGAGAGAGCCGATACGACTCAAATCGTATCGACTCTCTCCCATTTTTTTGGAATAAATAACGACACATGGGTTTACACATCAAACAAATTTATTAAATCTAATATTTAAGTACAAATACCAGCACGGGTGGAGAAGTAGATGCCGGCACAGGTGGGGGAATGTACTCTCCCGGGTCTTTCATCCAGTCGTCGCAGGCTTTACTCCAGTCGTCGCAGGCTAATTTTCTTTCCTCTTTTCTTCTCGATTCCAAAAATTCAGCGTATCCCACTGCAATTACTCTGCTGCACCGCCCGAGGATCAAATGTGCAAAGTGGTGGTTCTCACCAGTGGTGGACTTTAGCTCTCTCACCTTAGGGCAGTCTCCGGCAATCTGTGTTTTTATTTCTATGACTCTTGGGAGGCCAATACACTTAAAATATTTCTTGGCCTCCTCTCCCTTGACAGCCACCAGTTCCTGGCCCACAAATTGCCGGACCCGTCGATGCGCCTCCTCCATTGTCATCTCTCCCTGGAAATCAACCGGCAGCGTGGAGCTATTTGCACTCGCTACTCGGTTGACTCTCCTGTCTTGCCTCGTCATGTAGTTACTGTGATGAATGGTCAGGAGCAGGGTCTGGCGCTGGCTTTCCATCTGTCCGTCTTCAAGAACTTCAGCAATTCCAATCTCCACCGGGAGATGTATTAAACCGTTGAAATTGAACATATGCACATGGGCGACGTATCGCACAGCTTGTAAGTATTCAAGAGCCATCAGTAACAGTAGGGTACACGAGGCAAAGTGAGCTCTCGCTTCGACTGGAGCGATATTTATACTGTTCAGTCACGTGACAGAACCAGTTAAAACAACAAAAATGAATCTCTTGAGAAGAGACCTATAGCGATTTCGTTTGTTTCATATAACCATTATTGGATGCGAGGAGAAAATGATTCTCTATACCGATTTCGTTTGTTTCATATAACCATTATTGGATGCGAGGAATAAATATTCTCTTGAGAGGACCAAGAATGGAAATATTTCAATTAATTACCTATAGATATTTCGTTTGTTTCATATAACCATTATTGGATACGACATTAAAACATGAATAGGAAAAAATATTTTCTTGAAACTATTTTAGAGAACACAGAACAAAGTAAAAAAAAAAAAAAAAAAAAAAAAAAAAAAAAAAAAAAAACACGTTTTTTTTTTTTTTTTTTTTTTTTTTTTTTTTTTTTTTTTTTTTTTTTTTACTTTGTTCTGTGTTCTCTGAAATAGTTTCAAGAAAATATTTTCTGTCGGCTTTAAATTGGTAGTGTGTTCTAACTGCTCTATTCTCAACCATGTCTGACGAACTCATTCTGACTGTTACCCTTTCCGATGGAGAATTGGACGATGTTACCCCTGATGTTGTGCCGTCTTCCACTGAGGTCATGTCATCTCCTAATGCTGTGCCGCTGTCCACCAAGGTCCCTCCCATGCGAAAAAGACCATTTTTCCAGTGCCGACGTCGGCGAGGAATGACTCGTATTTCTCCTTGGAGATCTATTCAACAATACCATCACCGACATGCTATGGGAGTATTATGCTTCCGGAACCAATCGTATTGTCTGACGAATGGTATCACTTCCTACGTCGTAGAAAATGATCCAGATTTTGAGAGGAAGCTATTGCAACATGTGGCCGATATGAAGATAACAACCTTATACGTGACGGATACGGCGACCCAAGTTCGTTGGAGACTGGTAAACAAAACCAATGACATATCGGTCATTGTATTGAATAATGATGCTGGAGATTGCCCCACCTGTAAAAGGAATTGTGTGAGATGGGTGGCTGTTTGTGGACTGAATTTCATTAGAAAAATTCCAATTGAATGCATTCCACATCATTGATCCATGATATTCATGACTCTTTGTCTCTGTTAAACATGCCATGTTAAACAGTTAAAGTATGTACCTTCAGCGGGGCAAGAAAATTTTTGTTTAACGTTAGTGTGTAAAGAAGAAGAAGAAGAAGAAAGTAAAAAAAAAAAAAAAAAAAAAAAAAAAAAAAAAAAAAATTTTTTTTTTTTTTTTTTTTTTTTTTTTTTTTTTTTAGTTGTTGTGTGTTGTCTTTTCATGTATATATATTTCTGAAGACACTTTCATCACAGCACTACTTGTTTCAAGAGTTTAACATTGAAATCAACCATGCTGTTGGATCTACCTATGCTCGTCGTTCCACCTCCTCTCTCTCCTATTCCGGAGCCATCTGCTAAGACCAACCAAGTGCTGAAGCCGGCTCATACTCAAGAGTATAAGCATCAAATGACTATGATGGTTCTATGCATTGATGAAAAGGGATACACTTTGACAGATGGACATGTCTCCCATTCGTCCGATAAGCTGCACCCTAAGCGCTTGAGAAAGACATTGGCACAGACCCATGGTACGCATCTCTTCTTTGCAGACTTGAAAACAAAACGGTACTACAAAAAATTCTTTGGCAGTTTAAAATTAAAGCATCAAACTTTTATTTTAAACAGCCGAAAGAAAATTGAAAAGTGCCTGTATTGCAAAAAGAAATGTCATCGTTGGCTGGCGGTAGTACGAGGTATTGAGAATTTTTATAGAATAAAAATGGATCCCATTCCTCACTGAACCAGCCTTGGAGCTTTGTGCAGATATTATTCAAAAGGGATCACACTGAGCATGCGCCAACTCACAGTATATATAAAAGCTCGTGCGACTGTCTCACTTCATTTCTAGCAAAATGTCTCTCTCTTTATACACACAATTGCTGCGAGCAGTGCTGGAACAGTTGCCGGAGCCAGCAGAGGTTCATGTGGGTGAGGCCTACAGGGAAGAGATGGTGAAGCTTGCAAAAGAGATGGTACCAACTATTGATCTGAAGTTGGTACCTATCATCAGCGAGGAGTTGAAATCGTTTGCACGGAAAAAGGATGGACTGCAATGGTTTTTGTGGAAGACAGAAGGGATCCCCCGTCTGATGGAATTTGCCATGACACTCTATTGCAATTACGATAAGCATATGAGTGAAATGGACAAATGGACCAGATTGGGGGAACTAACCATAGAGTCCATCTACTCTTCCCCAGGGCCAGAAAGTTGTTTCGGAGATTGTCCGATATGCACGGAGCCTCTGCATAGAAAAATAACAACTTCATGCGGGCACAACTTTCATGGAGAATGTTTAGAAATGTGGATGAGAGAGAACTTGTCTTGTCCAATGTGTAGAAAGAACCTCTGCGGGTATGCTTGGCATCGTTCATGAATGTCCTCTGAATGCCTCCAAAAAAATGGGAGAGAGTCGATACGATGCGAGTCGTATCGGCTCTCTCCCATTTTTTTGGGTTCAAGAGTGTGCCAACCTTGAAGAGAGACTTTATCAAAAATTGTAATTCTAAAGTTAATTTTAGCAATAGACCAGCTTTGGGAAAATTTGAATAGACTAGCTTTGTGAGGGGGTAATGTTAATTTTAGAATATTGAATAAACCAACTTTGGATAATGTAAAAGTATAAGAAATAAACTGTAATCTAATGTAAAAGTAATTATATGTATATCTGTAAACTAATGTTAATAATGTAAAAGTAATTATAACAAATCTAAACACCATTTTTTTTTTTTTTTTTTTTTTTTTTTTTTTTTTTTTCAACTTTTGAGTGAATATAACTTCACCCTAATATTGCAGTCTTTCAAAACTATATCATTATGTGGTTTCAAATCGCTTTAACTCCCTATCTTCCTCCGGTGGCCGTACTCATTAGCGAAAGTGGGCAGATGATGTTTCGACTTTTGGACATTGCACAGCTGTTGAAGAAGAAAAAACCATGCAGTTACAAAAATCAATTTAAATTCCTAGCAGTTCAAGCACATGAAATATTGCCTTTGAAAGGTTTCACCATCCCTCCTCAGACCCTCAACACCCATGTCGTCAACTTTCAAGTGGCTCAAAATTTGATCGCTGCAGAAAACCCGGAAATGGCTCAATTATTTGTAAAATGTCTATTTGATGGCTTTGCTTATAAATATGGCATGAGGAAATTTGTGACGACTGTTGGAAAATCACCCCTGCTTATATGTGTGGAAGAACCAGGTGAAAATGCCATCATTGTCACTGACTGGATTAAACATTTTATAACAGATTTGCAATTGTACCGATTAGAGGTACAAAAGAGTCTCTTACCACAAAAAAGATTGTCAACAGAAACTCGACAAGATTCAAAGAGGAACTCTGATGCTGGACCCTCTACTACCACCCCCGAGTCCGATGCTGGACCCTCTACCATCTCTGAATCTGATGCTGGACCCTCTACCGTCTCTGAATCTGATGTTGGACCCTCTACTACCATCCCCGAGTCCGATGTTGAACCCTCTACTACCCCCGAGTCCGATGTTGGACCCTCTACCATCCCCGAGTCTGATGCTGCACCCACTACTACCCACGAGTCTGATGTTGGATCCTCTACCACCCACGAGTCTCCTCCAATGATACAATTTTGCAAATTTCGAACATTTCCTGAACCTGGAGATTTAATCGTGAAATGCCATAATCCTCCAAAACGTGTTTGGTTTGTCCTTGGCGACTGTGATACCATGTACTGGGTAGGAAACCGGTTATAACTGGTTATAACTTCCGGGTAGGTTGAGTATAAAAAGGGATGCACGCCAAGCAGTCGGTACCAGTCATCAGCTTAGCAGTCAGCATGGACGTGTTTCCCGCAACAAAATCGTCAGCCTTGGTGTCCGTAGCCCATCCTGGAAAATGGGAACCCTTCGAGAGCCTCATGGTGCAAGATAGAGTGGAGGCGTTCATATCATATATGGATCTGAGCACTCTGAGGATATTTCAACATCCGATACCTGACTGGACGAAGAAAGGACTGTACGTCGACAATTTCAAGCGGGCCGTGCTAGAGTCCAAAAAAGTGAACTTTTTTGAGCCCCGGAAAGTGAGCTGGAAAAAAACAACAATGAAGCTAAAGAGGAACCCCATCAATGCAAAAAAGACTTCAGATCAACGCCTGGGGTTCAAAATGGACAATATAATGCTGGTAAAACAACATTTCTCGTTTGGATTAAGAAATGTGGCACAGGCGGAAGGCCACGTATACCAGACGTCCGATGCGCCCATCATGATTTACCACTTGCCTGCCAAGAGCCTTCAGTGCAAGGCAAAACCCTGCATAACACGGAGAAGTTTCTGTGAAATTGACCAGTTTCTGTACGACAGGTATGTACTCAAACCAAACTCTACATACGTCGTGCCTCCTGGAACAATGTACCTCATCCTAACGGTACAAAAAACTTTGTTTGCTGTCGACATTATGGAGTGGGATCTGGTGAAACATTACCAGAGCTTTAAAACACACAAGGAGTTTACACTCCAAGTGTATAATCTACCACCTCCAACACCTGCCCACGAGTGTGAACCGCCAAATAAGAAACTCAAAACCACCTTTGTGGAGCCTGCACCTGTGCATCAAACCTTTGTGGAGCCTGCACCTGTGCATCAAACCTTTGTGGAGCCTGCACCTGTGCCCGAGACCTTTGTGGAGCCTGCACCTGTGCATCAAACCTTTGTGGAGCCTGCACCTGTGCCCGAAATGGACTTTAGTTTAGAAAGAGAGGAGATAAACAATTTCTTGGAGATATTTGGGAGGGACTTGTTCAACGACTCTCCAGCAGCAGTATTGCCTCCTTCTCACGACTCTCCAGCAGCAGTATTGTCTCCTTCTCACGACTCTCCAGCAGCAGTATTGTCTCCTTCTCACGACTCTCCAGCAGCAGTATTGTCTCCTTCTCACGACTCTCCAGCAGCAGTATTAAATCCTCAGGATAATTTTTGGAATTTTAATATAAGTAATCAATGCATATTACCTCCTCCTACAATATTACTTCCTCCGGATAATGAGGAGGAAGGCCAACTTTTAAATTTGACTATAAAAAAGAAAGATGTGTATTGTGTGCCAATAAGAACTAGCATTTTTAACGAAGAAAACAATTGTCCATTAAATTTGAAAAGACTTTGTCCCCTATAAAAAAAAACTTGTATATTTGTTTAAATGTAAATAAAATTTATTTATTTATTTATTTGAATGGCTTTGTTTTTTTTCCAAAAAAAATAACCCTAGGAACTCTTCTTCGGAAGGGTTCCTAGGGTTATTTTTTTTGGGTTCTCTAAATGACCAATCTTGGACAAGGGCAATTTGAAACATTTCATTTTAAATTATTTAAATGGTTAGTTTCTAATATATATAATTGCTCTATTTGTTTTAATGTAAATAAAATTTATTTATTTCTTTGAATGGCTTCCAAAAAATAACCCTAGGATATAATACCATTCTTTTAAAAAGTCATCATTATTGGACAATTTGAAACATTTCATTTAAAAAATGTAACTCATGTTTAAGAATATAATACTAAATAACTCTAGGAATTCTTATCATTATTGGATAAGGGCAATTTGAAACATTTCATTTAATGTTTAAGAATATAATACCAAATAACCCTAGGAACTCTTATCATTATTGGACAAGGACATTTCATTTAAAAAATGTAACTCGTGTTTAAGAATATTATACAATTCTTTTAAAAAGTCATCATTATTGGACAAGGACATTTCATTTAAAAAATGTAACTCGTGTTTAAGAATATTATACAATTCTTTTAAAAAGTCATCATTATTGGACAAAGACATTTCATTTAAAAAATGTAATTCATGTTTAAGAATATAATACCATTCTTTTAAAAAGTCATCATTATTTATTATAACTCATCTTTATTAAAAATAATGGCTTAAATCAACTCAAAATATTAAAAATAATGGCTTAATGTATTACAACTCATCTTTATTAAATAAATTATTTATTGTAACCCACACCATTCTTTCAAGTCATTTAAATTATTTATCAAACCACATCTTTATTAAATTATTTATTATAACCCAAAAATTGTCGTTTTCCATTTTTGAAAAATTTTTCATACTGTTACGGTGCTCATATATTTTTTCGAGCGACTGTATAACATCTTTGGTAATTTATCTCTGTAATAAACATAACACGTTTAGTTATTTATTGCTGAATTTATAGGTATACATAGGTATTAGTCAGTTTGATTAATTAATAACCAATTACTGTGATAAATCATTTAATCACTTTTACTGTTATTAATAAATAATTGATTTATCCTATAAACCATTCATACAAATTCTTAAAAAGATTAATTCCAAATTAACTGAAACTTGAGGAATTTTTATAACAAAAACCTGATTTTTTTTCACTCCTCAACTTTTCTAACATTATCAGGATAAACATTATTCACTTAGTGCTGTTTCATTGCCAACATCAGACAAAATTATATGCAAATTCTTAGCTAAAACTGATTTACTTGATTTTAGAGAATGTTGAACTTTTAAATAATAATGTGAACTAAATCTATATGAAAAAAGTGTAATATATTTTGTAACAATACTATTAGATGCTAAGCATTATGGAGAAATTCAGTTTTAGAGATATTGTTTTCTTTTTATGGTAGTGTTAGCAGTAATTGTTGTTATGAGAAATGTTATTATTATGTGATAAATATAATAATAACATTCCTCATACTTGAAGCAAGTTTTGTATTTTAATTTTTGTTAAATGCATCTAGCAATTCTTGCAGCTGTTTGTGCTTTTTTTATATGCCTTTCACAATTGTTTATCTAAAAACATTTAAAATATTCTCGATAAAGAATGTCAAAAACACTTTTGATTTTATTAATTAAATATCTTGTTGCCGAAACTAAGGCAATGCCATGTGTTGTATTGCCTCAATGATAATTTTGGATTATAAAGGTGCAAATGGTTAAACTATAAACTAATATTATTTAAAAATTAGTCTCTTTATTTCATGGTTAGTGTTTTACAAGACCTATAATATTAATTTCTTTGGAACATTATTTTGCTCTGTTTAATTTACTGTTAATGTTTTAACAAAATTTAAGTATTGTTATTTTATTTCAGTGTGATAAAAAAAAAAGCAAAAGTGCAGGTGTGTACTTAAAATTTGTATAGATTTTTATTCAACTTTTACTAATTAATAAATGAAATCTTAGTGAGATTTAATTTATGCATTCAATTACAAATTCTGTTTTAACTGAAGAAGTGCATTTTTCATTACAATAAAAGAATTTATAATTACAAAAGCCTATTAATACACTTGCACTATTTGAAAACTAAAAATGGTAACTTTAATTTTTTACGTATGGTAAATGTAAAAAAGAATGGAAAGATTTCTCATTAAAGTATAAAATGAGCTATACTTTACAATGTGTAAATATAAAAAGTGTTTTATTTGAAAGGAATAATAAAAGATATTACTAGTGTAAGATTCTTACAGATAGAAAACATTTTTAACATTTATCCCTTTTGGCACTTTTAACATTTCCCACTTTTAGTCATAGATTAGTGTTGACATCAATGCTTGTCATTTAGTCTATGGTTAATAATTAGTAATCCCTGATTTGTAAATTAGAGAGTGTTATAGAATGTTTAGTCTAACGAAGATAAAGTTTAAATAAAAAGAACTACTGATTCTATTCTTCATTAAAAATAAAATCCAACATTGCAGTTTTTCTGGTTTTTGTTTGTTAATTGCATGTCAATTGGTGAATTTGGTTCTTAACGATGTTATTGACAAACATATTTAATAGACTAACATGGCATTTTTGAGCAATTTTTTAATAATTAATCACTGCTTGTCATAGCATCTTAGACAATTTAATTGCTAGCATATAGTTAATACACAAGTATCTTTTTTTCCCCCCCTTCTTCTCGTATAATATTTTATGATATAAAATTCCATGCAGTATTTATTTCATTTTATCAACTGAGAGCATTCATTGTTACAAAAAAAAAAAAAAAAAAAAAAAAAACTAAGAAATAGAGAAGAAAATGTAAAAGAAAATTGCGCTTCCAAAAATATGATATTTGATCTAAATTCCGGTGCATAAACAAAACAGAAATGTTAATATTTTGCTCCTACTGAAATTAATGATTGAAGCCTTTACACTTTACTTTAAAAAAGTGAACTAAAATAAATGATTAGTAGAAAATATGAGATTTAGTGAAGATTTTGTTTTAAACATTCATTATCTTATCTTAGATTTCAATAATTATATGTCATTTAGCTAATTATTAGTTATATACTTAATCTAATTATAAATTTCAGTTTATAAATGAATAGAAAAATAAATGTTAGAAATATTTTTATTTTAAAAATAAGCAAAATTATTTTCTTTTAAGATACACAGCTAAAAATATTAAAGAAATCCTTCATATTCAAAATATAAGGTTATTGATTCATATTCAAAATATAGGGTCTTCATACTGAGTTTGATTTTGGAAGTTACGTCTGTTAATATTTTGGCAAAGTTTGACTTTCATTTTAACAGTCAGAAATATTGTTGTAAATCACATTTAAATATATGTACATATATTTAAATTTATTACAATTATAAAAAATTGCATAACTTAATTAGTATAACTGAAAAAAAAATTTTTTTTGGTAAAAATCATTTTTGTGAAATAAAATTATCGAAAGTTAATTGCTTAAATCTACTAAAATTTTGCTTAATGACTTATTGAAATTTTCTAGGGATCATTCTAAGGTGCACATTTCTGCAATCTATATTAACTCTTCTTATAGAACTTTTAAACAATGCTAGTTCACTCCATTCTGTTTTCCTCCGTTTCTTCCAAAACTGTGTAATACAATAAATATTGCAAAAAAAAAAAAAAATGGTTTTTACATTATTATAAAACTTAAAAAAATTACTTTTTGAATGAGATCAGTTTCCATATTTTTAAAATTTGATTTGATATGCGATGCGAACGAACACTAAGTAAGCGCTTTTTCATTTTTTTTCAATCTATCATTATGTTTTTAAAGTTAAGATGAATTTTTTAAACTTAGGGTTTTTCCTGTCTTTGTTGTAAGACTTTCACTTCCGCTTTTATTTCGTAGAATATACATTTTTCCGTTTGTATGCATTCCTACAGTAATTTGTAGTAAATATTTAATTAAATTCATGTTTTTGAGTCTTATCAAGCAACATGGTGATTGAAAAAAAACATTTCATATTAATTATTTAACAGTCTAAAAAGTTAATGACTTGGGCGAACAAGGAATTAGACTGGTCGCCTAAAATGGCTAGTTTACTCATCTCCACTGGCTTCAAACGCATAATAGTCTCGATGGTCGGCTTAATGAGATGTCAATTTATGAATAAAATATTCAGAATGCTTACAATTCTTATTGAATGATAATTCAAAATTGAATTTTAACTGTAGTTTTAAAGGTATCTTATTTTTATCTGATTAGCTCTTTTTTATTTATTTTTATTTTTCAATAAGTTTATAATTTTTTTTGTTTATTGATATCTCAGCTCGATTGCGATGCAGAAATGCTACACTGGATTCTTCAGATAGACTGTCGTTATTATCGCCAAAGAGAGGTGGATGATCACCTATAGATGAATATACTATCATTTCGAATGTGGGGTTGCTTCGTGTGCAAAGCGGATTTCAGTCAAGGAACTGGATATAATTTTCACCATCAAGCATTTGACGGCTGTTTGAGTCAGTCTTGTTATAAAGACTCAAGTTTACGACTGTCGGAATGAGCACTAGACCTTTGATTTTATTTGCCAGTTCACTGTTAGTAAATGATGAATTTTTATCATGGAAATAAACATCTATTTTTTAAGTGGTTTCATTAATTTATAATTAATGCAACATCGCTAAATGAATCTGTTTATTCAAAATATTATTATGAAATATAAACCTCTAAAGTTTTCTATCTTTGACCACAAAGGCGAAATGAGAAGGTGATAAAAGAAAATAACGTCGTACAAAAATTTTAACTTCTTCAGTACCTGAATTACAGAGAAGACCAAAAAGGCAATTCACGAAGCTTTTTAGTTAGAATTTTTTAACTTTGCAACGTTAAGAGAGCAAAGCGCATTACTTAAAGAGATAGTTAAAATATGTAAAAAAAAAGTATTCACTGATCAGATGAATTTGTTTTCTTACACTTTAATAAATATAAAAGAAGCTACAGATTTAAAAAATGCTCTGTATTTACAAAATAAATTAATATATTTACTATTATAGTTGGTAATTTTATTTATTAAAACTATTATTTAAAAAATGCATAAAAACATTAAAAAATAATATTTATGATATCAAAAGAAAGAAAAAAAAAAGAAAATTTTGCACACTAGCAGTGAGAATAAAAATTAAAAAAAATATTGAAATTTTTAAAAAAAGTACAAGTATTTTATATGCATACCTGTTGCTTCTATTATTGCTTGTAATCGTTTGGGCATTGATTCGATTAATTTGTCACGTGTTTCCGACCTTAATTTTAGCAACTCACCTTAAGAATTTTCTTAAGATCAGCTTTGTCTGAAATTTCATTTTTCCTAACTTGCTTACCCAAAATATGCCACAAATTTTAGATTGAATTGAGGTCTGGTGATTGTGGCGGCGTTTTCAATTATATATATATATATATAACATAACCTTGTGATGTATATCACTTTGTTGGAATTGCTGAAAGTATAATGAGTAATCAATTCCCAATTTTGAAGCACTATTGGATAAATGATAGTGCAATATGCTAATATATTTTTAGTCATTCATATTGCCATCAATAAATGCCACTTTACGAACTCCATTAAAAGACACGCATCTCCGAATCATTATATGACCTCCTCCATGTTTACAATTGGTCTCAAGTGTTTTATTGAAAGAACGTATTTTGGCTTTCGCCATGCATTTTTATTTCTATGCCATTGGAAAAAATAACGTTTTCTCAAAACTATGGTCGTCTGGTAGCATAAGCTTTGGCAAAAATCTTTTCAGCCTAATGGTTTATTTCACTTATAAATGTTTTTTTTCCTCGAATATTTTCTCATGAAGAATATTTCTAACCGTTTGTGGTTTAAGTGTTGTTCCTGAAGTTGAAGCGACACAAATAATTTTTTACATACACTTAGAAAATATGCCAAAGATTTTCGAAATGGCGAGAAAGTACTTTCCATGCAAAATAAATATTTCAATTACACATGTAAACATTTTTTTAAATTTAATTTCTTACTTTAAACATGGAGAAATTTTCAAAACGCACATCTTATGATGAACTGATTTAAAATCTCTTCCGTCACTTGAAAATATTTCAGTTATATATTTTTGGAATATTATTATTTATTTTATTTTGAAAAATTGGAATTGTCTCACGTAATGTATACATGCATTCTATACTACGTATATGTATTCTATACTATGGTATAGAATACATTGTACATATATTCTATACCATGTACATATAATGCCACATTATTTACCATATTCTTATTCTATACCATATACATTGTATATATATTAATGTACATATATGCACATTAATAAAAAAAAATTACAACGGTGTTATAAAACCGACATCGTTTGCCTTCATATACTGCGCGAGAAGCTCGTTTAGCAATTATCGTTTGCCGTTCTATTTCACTCAAATAACGATGATGTTGCTTAATTGTGGTACAGTATTCCTCAATAGATGGCAGCACGACTCCTTTAAACGCAGAACTGCAGTTCTGAATATTGTTTTGCATATATGAGAATATTGTTAACTTTCAATTGTACAATCTATTGCTGTTCCTTACATCTACATCTAACACAATTTTTTAATATTTGTAGCAATAAGATAAAACAAAAATTAATTTATAATTATCAGATAAATTCACTTACGATGATTAATTTTCTCTCTGAAATTTCTTAGTAAAAAACTATAATTAATCAATTCTATTTGAAATTTTTAAATCCCTGGAAATAATAATTCATATTCATTAAAATAATTCCATTGTATATTTTTTAAAAGTAATATTGCAAAATTGTTAGAAAAGGAAAAAAAAAAAAAAAAAAAAATGGCAAAATACAGTAAAAATTAAAAACTTTAAAATTTTTATTATATTTTATCAAGCTTATTTTCATTGATATTTTCATAGGATTATTGGGAAGAAAAATTTATCTATCTACGTATAAAACTGAAAATCTATTTGTTTGCATGTTTGAGCTTTACACAATTCCACACCCCTTGACGGATGCAGGCGAAATTTGGTACACATGTTTCTTAGCACTTAGGATTTACTGCGTTATCAAAAAGGTTCTACGACCCTATAAAGGGGTTGGAAGATTTTTCGCTTTTCTACCATAAATTTCTAAACAAATCATTGCAAACTTTTTTTTACACCATTTTAAAAGTTTTAAAAAAAGCAGCTTTTTAGTGACACAAAATTCATTTTCAAATAGTTATTTCCAAAATTTTAATCAGTGTTTTGAAATTAATTGTAATACCTTTTTACCTTTTTGAAATAGATTCTTTATTTTTACGATTTAATTACTGCTATCATTGGCGTGTTTTCGCTAATATTAAAGTTATTTTTTCCGGATATTTTCACTTTTGCTGTAGTTATGTAGTTTTTTGAATTTGTTGAGCAATTCATATTGATGGGCACGTGCAGTTACTCATCTTTAAATGACGATTTTTAGAATTGTTGCTGTTTCTTTAACTATTTGACCTAATTTCTTTGATCTCTTAATAATTCTAAAGTTTAAATATCCTATTATATCTATATCAAGTTTCTTAAAAACGTGTGAATGCAGACAATGGCATCAACACTAAGACAAAAATATTTCCATAATAAATAAACACAGCCAACATTATTTTTAAAAGCTTCTAATGCTCAAATTTTTATCTTACCTCTGAAAATTATTTAGTTGCAAATTATGTAAATTTTGTAATCGCTGAAATTATGTTTTATTTAGACATTTATTTTAAAATGCCTTATTTTTAAAATATTTCGCTAAGCGAATTTATTTCATTAATTCCATTTATATGGCTGAAGCTTTAGCCATCTGACAGCCATTGGTGAACTCTCAGTTTCAGATTTTTTTTTCTTACATGCAGTTTCTTTATTCTTCTGGCTTTTCTTAAATTTCACCTTTCAAATCACCAGAAATTATTCACAGAATAGTTAAGAAAATCTAATTATAGCAAAGCTAAATGAAAAGACCGTGGATTCTGAGGCAATTAAGATGGATGGACTTTAGATGGATTTCATTGAATATATTATCATCTATTATCAAAAAAATATCTTTTTATATTATGCATCAAACTTATCAAAACAGCAAGAAACTCTAAGAGATATTCTCTCCTTTTATCCCTTATTCCAAGGTTAAAAACCAAAAATGGATATATAATAACAATTAGCCTAATTACGCGAATAGTTAATACTTTGGTTCTTTTAAATGGATTAGGAATTTGTGACAATTCTTATTGCCCCACCTATAACCAAAAATTGACATGATTCATATTATTTTGCACTGTTTGAAATAATCTACTTAGAGAAGAAACTTGAACAAGAACAATAAATTTGAAACTAGAACAAGCTTGATTTCAATCACTAATAAATATATTTCAAAAAGTTTCTTCAAAAAAATTATTTTTAGATGGTACCATCTGCAAATTCTTCTTTGATTACTGAAATGTTTTGACGTATATTAACTTTGATTTCATGACATTAAGAGATCAAAAACTTTTTTGCTGCATAGAGATCCCAATCAGTAGGTATATTAAAAAAGAAGTATGACCAAATGCCTTTGCCAAGCCTTAGACCAAAATGCCTTTAGATTGCTTTTTCCTGATATTGGTAAGCTTATTTAACAATAATTATTATTATTAAATGAAATTTATTTAATAAAATTTATCTTTTAAAAACGTTACTATGAACTTGGAAATTCCATGTTTTCCCCTCGGCCTATCCTTATATGTAGCAAAATTCTAGAGTGAGAATTTAAATTTTTGCAGGTATATATCAAACATTGATGCCAATTTTTTTTATCAAGATACTTTAGAGTATTAATTAATTCGAAGGTTGAGATTGAGGTTAGCAGACGGAACCTCGGGTACGTGGCTAGTGTTGAAATAAATATGGTACGAAAACGTCTTGAATAAAAAAAGAATTCAAAAACTTTACAATTATGAGTCTTCTTGATATTGAGTAGAGCATTGCTTCAAAAAATTTTATATTATGTTCTCAAGCACAAAAAATTTGCTTAAAGAAGAATTTATTATAATCATTATAAAAATATTATAATATTCCTACTTTTTGCATTGTTATTTTACAAATATTTTCTTTTCTTTTATTAAATTATATTGTTGCGAAATTTCCCGGGGTTCGTTTGGATAGTGGGGGTTATATGGTGTAAAGAATGCTGAATCAGCAGGCGGCAGTAGAAAATAAAACAACGACGTTTATTTACACGAAGACACACAGGACAGCACAAAGACGACAACTATATACAGCACAGAAGACGATTATCTTCAGCCGAGACGTGCAGCATACAACAGACTCTACTGCAGACAGTAGCACACAGCTTAGTTCAGCACTAGCTTCACTCCGTCGCTGCTCCGCTTATCTGTGGAAGGCCCGTTCTTTACCGTCGGTTCCGACTACGACGACTCCACTGGTCCACGACCATTCTTCTCTGTCGCTTCCGACTACTCAATTCACCACTGGTTCACAACTACGCACTCTGGAAGACTCGTTCTTCCCCGTCGATCCCGACGACTCTCGACTACTACTCAATTCACCATCCTCTCCCCCGGCAGCTGCAGCTCCTTTTATAGGTCTCAGGAGACGGGGCTAGAAGCCTCCAACCACTCAGGAACGTTCGAGGCGTAACTCGGTTCCTACTGGACGGTCGGGAAAATTCTCAATGTTTCGGGTATAATCTACTTTGGCACCAAAGTCGCCAAATGGTCGCCAAGTTTGTCGCCAAGCTCTGGGACCTCCTATGGAACCGACTATGCTGGGAAGCCGCCTCACAGAGTCGTAACAATATCATTGATGCAATTGTTATGTATTCCAGCAAAATGATTTCTTCAAATTTTTCCATTGTATAATGCTTTTGTTAGATTTCTGCACTTTTATGGATTAATTTGAATATTCACTGATGTACTTTATTCTTTAAATAAAAAATTAAAATGAGCCGAAATAAAACGCTTCCCGTTTCTTCAAAAGCTTTAAATTTTTTAATCTATTGTCGTCTATTGTCTATTTAAATATATAGTAATCTATGTAAATTTATTGTTGTTATTGTCGTGTCAATTAGTACAAAAATTGCTAAACAATTATAATGAATAGAAACTTTGGATTTATATCTAACATTCTGAAGCGAGATTGAATATCAGATGTCAAAGGTCCTCACTCTGCTATGAATGAATTCAATTATGATGATGTATATGATTTCGAAGTCCATTAAGAAATATTAGTTAACTTATTAACAAACTAATAAATTGTAGATTCTTAATGGATTTAAAGAGACTTTCTGTAAACTTCCCGAATTTCTGGGATTTTTCTGATTATGTCAATAATTATTGCTAAGGAAAAAAAAAAATTTCTTATGAGGAAGTGTATTAAAACGTGTCTGTTATCTATCATTTTCAAGAAGCGATTAGTTGGCTTAGCAACCTTGTCAATTGAATAAAGCATTTAAGAAAATATTGAAATTGACGAAACACTGAATATTTTGTAGTTAAAAAAACACCTGAATTTTAGTCAAAATTTATAATGCCTATAAATCATTGTTGTAATATGTTTTTAAAATAAATTTGTTGACTAAATTATGTTAATTTTAATAAAACTACTAAGACATATTAAGACTATATAGAAATATTAAGAAACCTTAAATATGTCTATATATCTAAAATTCTTAAAATAATATTATTAAGTCGTATTTGCAGGAAAGGCACGCATATTTCTAATTATTATTATTATTTGGCTTTTAGAATACAGACATTAGAAAACTCAAAGATTACTTTGATTGTGGGTGGGGGAGGCATATTTTTGCATTTGTTTGTTGATAAATTATTTTAGATTGTATTTGCTCAAGATTTCAAGTGATCCTTATATTTTAATATAATTTTTATATTTTAAAGTTTAGATTGTCATATTGGCAACAAGGAAATCACGGCTCCTCATCTAATTTATAACCGGATTTAAAAAGTATTCATCTATTCATATATTTAATCAATAATGAAAAAATAATGAAAACATTTTTTTATCATATTGATTTATTCAATGATTATTTTGTATTTTTTTCGCCCACCAAGCATCAGATTATATAATCCCTTTTATATGAATTCACGTATGAAAATTCTAAGATTTTTTGTTATGGGCAAGTAAATAAAAAATTGAAAAATTTGTTCTATTTCATAAATGACTGCTACATTATTTTTATAATCTTATTCTGAAATTTATATTATGAAAACACATTTTTTGAGGTAAACTAAGTATCTAAATATACGTGTATATAAAAGTCGTATGGCTGAATGTATTTCGATAAATTGGTAACTAAAATTAAGATACTGGCATAAATGCACAGGCTCTGTATTAACTAATAATATGTAAATTAATGTAAATAACTTTTTAATACTTCTTTTTTTCTCTTTGTTGATCATTTTAAAAATTATTTTGAAATCTAAGATTAAATAAACATTTTATTAAATTAATAATTTTTAGAATCTCTTACACATGAATTTAATGAATAAATCGAGCTTTTCAAAATTTTCTTTATAAAGTTGAAATTGCGATTGTTTACCAATTAAATTGAATAATATTGTATGCGATTAGCATATTTCTTTTAAGTTATGATGATTGGTCAAATATTTGTACTTGACAGTTTTCCTGTACTGAATTTGTGATAAGTCTTTCTAAATTTAAAAATTAACATATTGCTACAAATTTTATTAGTAGAATCGTGAAACTTGATGTTCGCATAGATAAATTTTAAAGAGAATCTTTTACTGATTGATACTTTTGCATTATGGTGAACATACATTTATTCATTTTTTTTATTATTTTTTTAAAACTTTTTATTATCAATTTCCAAAACGTTTTATAAATGAAAACAACTTATTAAATGAAACTTAATAATTAGAAGTATATGTGCAATATTTAGTTAAATAAAAAGTTTGTTCTAATTTTTTAGGGACACCACAATATACAAGTATGGTTCTTTTTAGAAGCAAACTTTGTCAATAAGAATATTGACGATTGTAATGCTGAAGTCCTTTAGATTCTGATAAAAAATATTACAAATCTTATTATTAAAGAATTTAATTACAATATGTATGTATTATTTATTAGTTAAATATAGTAATGTTACATATGAATATTTTTTTAAAGATATAATTACATTTTCTAAAATTTGAGTACAAAAAGGCAATTTTATTTGGTTTGGACCAAAAATATCAAAAAAGAGTTCATTTCCTAATAAGCAAGAAATCTCTGAAGGTTGGTTAAAATCGTTATCCATAAGAACACAACCTGGAGGAACTGGAATATTTATCTTTTTTTGAAGGATGTATTATTATTATCTCTGGAGTGAGGAAAAAGTCAACCTTCAAGTGAAATGTATCATCCAAGTTCGAAACAGCTGCCTTTGCAAAATGATTAAGTCGGGAAAGAGAATTAATTAGACCTTGTACGGTGGAATTGGTTTTTATTTTATTTAATCCTGACAATTCTGCTGCCTTCAACGTTAAATAATTATTTTCTGTAACCGAATCAAAAACGCAACGAAGATTTGTTTTCCCTTTTGGACCTTGAATAAAAATCACAGCAATAAGTATTAAGCAACCCTTTACTAATAGAATCGCTTTTGGAAGTTAAGGTCACTGATGATTCAGACGCTTCGCTCGCTGCTGTAGAATTTATTTTTTTATTATTAATACATTTTTCACATAGTAAGATATTCATTGCGTTAATATTTTTATTTTTGCAAGTTTATACAGATAAAAGAACTGGGGCATTTATTAGAATGGTTTGCTGACAGACAGCGATTACATACATGGTTTAATTTCCTTCCTTTCAGGAATTGAAAGATTTTTAAATTTATCACATTTATATAAAGGATGATAAAAATTACATTTATTCATGAATCATTTTTAATTTTGCTTGTTTTTGGATAAAAGAGATTTAACTTGCGACGAATTATTATTTCCACTGACAACGGAAGTTATTTTATCTTTTGTTGGGTTATTTCTTGTCGAGAAATCTGGTTTAATAACAGATTCTAGCCGCTTCCATCTTAATTCCAAAAATGAAAGGAATTTTTCTAAGCTGGGAACTTGAGTCGCTGTCAGACTTAATGGAATAATCTTTGAGATTCCTTATCAATTTTATTATTTAACACATGTAATATTAATTATAGCATCAGATAAAGGATTAGATTCTAGATAAATTTTAGATTTTTTTTTAAAGATCGCATATGATTTCTAACAGTATCGATTAATGATCTAATTTGAGTAGGATTTTCATTACGAACTTTATTAATCGAAAGTATTTCGGATATGTGTATATCAACTAACGCTCGTTTATTTTGATATCTATTTTCTAATTCCTTAAACAGAGAATCAAAAGTATCTTGATCGCTTTGAATTAACGCTGCTTCGTTTTTTAAAGAACTTCTTAGATGTATGAGGTTTTGAGTCTCATCCAATGATGGGTTGTTTCCAATAACATTCATAAACTGAGATTTGAAGTGTGATTCGAACTGAGATTTTCCAAAGTTATGGCAAGCAAATTCTTGCCATAACTTTGGAAAATATTATCGCATAAATAGCATTTTTGCATTTTTTTTTTAAATCTAGAAATTGGCCTTTTAGTGATTCCAATTCTATATCTGAACAACTGTTTTTTTTAATTCAAATCTATTTTTTTTCTTAAAGTGGATACTATTTGTAACAATTTCTTTCCTTTTCGTCTTTCGATTGTTTAAATAGTAAACCACTTAGCTGTTTCGTTTCTAAAACTCTTGTTTTCTTGCCAATGTAAACAGATGACTTAATTTCTTCTGTAACTTGTGCTTCTCTCATTTCTTATAAGCATCGATTAATAATTTATCTTTAATAATTTATTTTTATCTAGTTACTACAGTTTCTTTTATTGTATGTCTTACCTTTGTTACTTATATTTTTATATTTTAGCTCTTTCAAATATTTAAAGTGCACAATTGCTATATCATTTATTATCTTTTTACTGACTGTTTTTTTTAATCGGACCTATGGAAGATTTTATTTTATTTTGCTTATTAGTTTTTATTGAATTATTATATATATTTTATCACACATGCTCTTTTGATAAGTGTCAACTTATACTTTCTTTTAGCTCCGGCAAACTATAGATATTTGGCTTCCTTTCTGTAGTATTTAGAATTCAGGCATTTCCTTTTCTTTCAATCTATATTGTCGCATCATAGGTAAAAATTCAAGCATTGGATTCTGAATATTCGATTAATCTTTAAAGAAAATTGGAATATCATGGCTTTTAAATAATACAAATGCTTTTGCAGATTATAAAATCTGCAGGAAACCAAAAGTAATTCATTTAAAAGTAAACCCAATCAAAAATATTCATTAAAAATGTCTTTTTTCATACGAGGTAGCATTAAATTGAGTGAAGTTGCATTTTTTTCCATACAAGTATTATTGGAGCATTCACTGATTTTTTTTTAAATAATTGGTATTCTATTTTTTGCATTAGTTGATATGAAGACATCTACGTGTGTTAGTAGTAATGAAGGTGGTATTAAGTACCACTGATTGTAAAGAATCCTTTTTGATTGTCTTTTCTCAAAAATATTGATCTTTTAAGCAAAAGTTTAATCTCTTAATGTTGCCAGTATCAACTTAGAAACCATATTTTCTTTCACTACCAAATATATGTTACCTAGTTCTATAACTGAAATTCCAAATCATCTTCATATACATCGAACTATTAGATTAAAAATGTTATTTATTCGAAAAGTTAAGAGTAGCAAACAATTAGTTATAAATTAAGGTCGATAATCTTGATCTGATTATAAGATTTCGAATGTGCGAGGCAAAATTATATGTATTTTGCTTTTCTTTGTGTACTTATAGAACAGATAAATTCAAGGGGAGTCGTGGGATCATTGACTAGCAATTTACATAAAAAGTAGCCAAAAACATTCTAAGCAATATCTGCAAGATTAATAAGTGAAACTATTAGCAATGCATAAAACGATTCAAACTATCTGATTGTTCTAATGTGCAACTAAATGTTAATTTGTATTTGAGTTTTCTTACTATTTTGTGTGATGTTCTTGATTCTTATTTTCTTAATTTTATGTACCATTTGCAAAATTTCTATGGCTTTATAAGTGATTGGAAATAACTTTTTCCTGTTTTAGTCAGTACTTATTTTATAACATATTTGATATTGAAATAAATAATTGTCTTAAAATATGCTATCCGAAATATTGCAGCACCATGTTTTATAATAATCATTGTTTCAATTGATGCCTACTATAACACCATGCTTTCATCACCTACTTCATGACTACTGGAATCCCTCTTTTGCCATCGTTTTAAAACAAATATATATAATAGTGTTTTGATATCAAATTCCTTTAAGATGAAAACAATAGATTTTTAAGTATTGAAGAAACGCACAAATTCACTTTGATTTGAGTGGCAATGTATATTAAATTTAGTTAAATAATAATTAAAATTTGAGTCGTAGAATTAGAAAGCAAACAACTCAATTAACCTCTGTTTATTCTTCAGCTAACTATTTTGTAGCAAAAATATTATTTAGATAAAACTGCAAAATTGAAATGATGTATTGATGTTTAAAATTACACCTCATTTTAAAGAACATAAATCACTCTTTTGAAAAATGAGTTCGCTCTAAATTGCTCCTATTTCTAGAGATTACTTTTCCTTCTGTAAACAAAACCGTTTTATGGGTTTTGTAAATCATGTTAATGCCTTGCTTAAGGTGACCTTCAGCTTCTAGATAATTACTGAAGGTACTTAAACAAGTATCGACAAATATCTGATTTTAGTAAAAATAGAATACCTGTTTGAATGCAGCTGTCTTAAAATGTCGTTTAATTTACGATTACACATTTCTTAAAATTCGTTAAAATAATTTTTAATTTTTGTTTAAGAAATTGAACATTCCTTTTTTGATTTTATTGTGTCGTTTGAACTCAACATTTGTAAGAGAATACTTGTGAATGAAAAGTTGCACTTCTGTTATAATTAAAATTTTATAAGCTTTTATTTCATTTGATTTGTTTAATGTTACGAAAGATTTTGAAATGTAATAATCGAAATTTCGCTCACTTTTGATGACTAGAGATTGAAATTTTTTGTATTTCGGCGTTTTAGATAACAATACAACACTTTAGTTAAGTACAGTCAGTAGTTAAGTGATTGATTTAATTTAATTTTGATTCTATAAGAGTGGCGCCATCTAATAATATTTTCTTTTTTATGCTCTTTATTGTGGCTTTATTTCCAGATCATAATTGTCTATATGTAATCCTCCAATTTCTTGATAAAAAGTTATTTTCTTTTCTAGATGCTTTAATAAAAATGGGTCTTAAAAAGATTTTTCAAAAATTTTAATTTTTTAAATATTTTAGTCTGTATGTATTTTATAATTAATTATTATGGTTATTATGAAAAATTGCAATTTGTTTTGTTTCAAATACATTTCTAGGTGATGTCTATCTGACGTAAACCAAATTTTATTAAAATAAAACGATAAATCGTAATTACATTGTGATAATTTTAAAATATTATATTCTCATCTGGAGTTCGTACTTGCAAGAAACCTCAGAACTCAAGCTCACCAGAAAACGAATGAAATATGGATTATAAAATTCTACCCGAACAAACATGACGGATGTTAAATTTAATAAAAGCTTTCAAAAAGCAGAACTCCATTTATAACTACTGGAATTATAAGTTTATTCTTGCTTCATGAATTGCAAGAAACAGTTAGAAACCAAAATTCGAATTGAAAGATAAAAATTACAGCTTTTAAAAAAAATAGAGCTAATAAATTACTCGAGATTTACCAAATCGTTGAATTGAGTTACTTATTTTGATTGATGATCGTAAAATTTCTATTACTTTACTGTAAGAGATCATCAAGATGGTGGAACTCTTTTTCCACAACAGCAAGCATCCCCAATCCATTATTTTTGTATTCAATCTCGAGAGCCAACTTTTGTTAAAAATTCGACTTTGAAACTTTTTCTCATTACTGCTTTTTACTTCCACGTCAGTTACTTCCTAAAATACTGCACTTCTTTAAGCACAAAACGTGTCATGTTTGGTAGAAAATTTTAAAAGTATCCGGATTGTAATTCATCTTTTACGCTCACTAAATCATTGAAAAAATCGTAAAATAAACGGTATCTTAAAATCTGTAAAGAATCATTTAAGGCGCAAATTTAAAGTTTATTCAAATGAAATAATCGTTTATCGGTCTATTTTATGATTAATTGAACCTTTTTATGAAAAGATTTTTTTTTTTTAAATTCTCGTTACTTATAACTGAAATTGGATTATCATTTTTCTCATATGCAAAATATTTAAGAAAAATGAATTCTTGGCGACAATAAATAAATAAATGACAAGAGATTTTTACGAATATCCACGTTTTTGGAAATTATGTTTTTTTTTATTATCAACACAACATTTTAAGAATACTTAGAGCTAGACAGATGAAATTTGTTATGTGGTCTTTATGCCAAATTTCTATTAAATTTTAAACGAAATTCACTCATTGTAAGTTTATGTGTCTGTCAAAGTTCGAGTGAACATGATAATTACAGAACTCAGAGAGCTAGATGAGTAAAATTTGGTTAACAAATAGCAGTATACATTCAATAAAATTTTGAATGTAATTTCTGAAGAGTTTGATAGTCTGTGCATTTGCAAATGTGTAACTGAAAAAAGAAATGGGCTTAGATAAATGAAATCTGGTACGTGATCTTTATTCTATACTTGTAATACTTTTTCTAATCTTGATTTCAAGAAATCGAAATACAGACGTTCAAGGCTCGATGCTTTTTGAAACCCAAAACACTCAAGTTCGGTACTCTGAAAATAAAAATCTTAGTACTCGTTCCATTCACGGTCTTGTCTAAGATATTCATTTCTATGGATAATTCATGACAACTTCATCAGGAAGTACACTATAAATTATTTTTTTTGTAGGGGGGTGGAGACCTTTGTCCCCATTGGAGTTTCGAAGCTTCGCGTATAAAACTCCATCATTTTATTTCATTAAGTAAATAAATTTAATTTTAGACAATCAAAATTTTATTATTTGCAGGTATTTGGGACAAGAAAGAACCAGAACTGTGAAATTTAAAGTTCTATTGTTAATTTTAATTTGGTTTAGAAATTTAGGCTGTCAACATTGAAATTGAAAATTAATTCTCATTTCAATATAAAGGAAAGGAAAAGAAATCTTCAAAATGTCTCTTTATAATGGCTTTACTTTGAGCATTTTTTTTTATATAAAGCACTGCATAGTAAACTCATCTTTTAGGAATTTGAGCTTTTCGTTTTAAAAAAGGCTTAGTGAGGAATTGATTAAATTTAAAATGTATTATTTCCAGCAACAATTCATAGTTAAAAAACTCCGCGAAAAAACTTTGTGAAAAAACTCTGAATTAAACTTTATTGCAAATCTGTTTTAGAAATATGGAAACTTTGAAAAATTAACAATTTTCAAATCGATATTTTTACAATTCCCAGCCATCCAACCAGTATTACTTAAAAAGTAAAGCTTTTTATATAGATTAATTCATTAACTGTACTGTAATAAAATGTATCTTAATTTTTAAAAAAATCAAATGTATCAGTTTTTTTTGTAGAAAATTATTATAAACAAAAGCGAAAAACAAATAAAAATTTATGACAAATAACTGCTTTTCTGTATAAAAAAGAAAAAAAGTTGATATTTCCAATATTAAGTTACAAAAATAATAAATATTTGTATATAGTGTTAGGAATCTAAAGATTAAAACAAACAAATTAAAAAAAAATTAAAAACAATGAATTACCCCTTACAATGATTGACATTCATTATTTTCGCCTATTATTTCAAATATTTCCACAATTTTCAACTGCGTTTTAACGGACACTATTCTGACGATGATTAGATGTGTGCCAAAAGTGGCGTTACACCGGTAAAAGCTCATAAATAAAATTAAATAAAAAATAGAATTTAAATAGCTATCAAAGGACTAGCTATTCAAAATATTTTTTTTTCATAATCTTGTGTACTAGAGGCTAAAAACAGCCAAAGAAAAAAAGGAGCAGGTATAAAAAGAAAAAGTTGAGAGGTCTAAATAGCCCAAGCAGAAGAGTCTACATAATATTCTAACAGCATCATTGAAACATAATTTGTAAATAATGAAATTTATCGAAGATAGACAATTTAAATTTAGAAAGCAGAAAAAATGAAAAATAAAAAAAGCAAAGAGAAAAATATAAATAAACAACAACAACAAAAAAATGAAAAATATAAATAAACAAATGAAAAGATAAGTAAATGAAAAAATAAACAAACAAAAAATAAATATATACAATGGCTCAGTCTAAGGTATTGTCCATGAATCGGGAACAAAAGGCCAGATAGAGTTCTTTTTACATCTTTTTTTCTTGTACTCACTAGATACTGTCCACTTTTAACAGTTCTTGACAAACCAGGATAAATTATTGTTCAATTTGGAAACACACTATTTGGAAACGGGCACTATATATATATTAGTGAAAAATTAAATTTCTTTATGGAATGGCATGATGAATTGTCATGAATTTATAATATATCAGATTTTTAGCCAGAGTATATCCCCCTTCTTCTCTTTTTTACATTCTTTGTTTTTGGATGGTTACTACAGTTGTTTATAATATATATTTGATTCCGATTTCTTATATTATCATTCTGTAGTATTATTTTTACTACATTTTTTTCCCACATTTTGAACACTTGTCCCGATTACTAAGTGCAATTTTTTTTTGTATGTTTCATGATTTTATTACGCTGTACTCTCTCATTTTTACTTTTTTCATTTGTCTGCTTTATCTTCTTTTATTATTATTGCGAATTTGGATTAATTAGTTTTTGATAAAGAATTCGCGTTTAGGAGAGAGAATACTGATTTCTAATTTTAGATCTTCAGCATCTAAGATTGTTCAATTCTAGTTTATTCTAGTTCAATTCTAGTAAGGCATTTATTCTACATTGTATTGAAATGTTCTATTTCGATACAAGTGTGGTGAAAGCTTATAAGCCAAATAACATCTACCGGACACAAGTAATTACTTTTGTCTTGTGGTCTTGTTACTCGACTGCGAACCACAAGGTCCCAGGTTCTATCCTTGCTCATAACAATCCGCTACATTGGTGACCTCGGACGATGAACCTTCAACCTTCGTACAGTTGTTGTGGCGCCATCTACCCGCAACCAAAGTCGTCTGACTCACTTGGCGCAACAGCAACCACACACGCTTGCCATAAAGCTTGGCGCTGCTCAAATGGGTACAGTCGCATTAAACTCAACAGCTAAATACATCACCACTCAACAGTCATATCATTCGTCTCACCTCCGATTCACTGGAGGGAAAGTACTGTGGTGAAAGCTTATAAGCCAGATAACAGCTACGGAACACGAGTAATTGCTTTTGTCTTGTGGTCTTGTTACTCAGCTGCGAACCACAAGGTCCCAGGTTCTATCCTCGCTCATAACAATTCACCACACAAGCATCGAAATGCTCTATTCTGAATATTGGCTAGTACTTTCCAAGACTGGCTGTAATTGAAATCTGTATGTCTGAAGGGACAGGTCAATTTGCCAAGGATAGTATGAATGAAAATTAATGTTTTCTGAGAGTTGTAACAGTTCTTAAAATTAAATCCCTTTCTCTTTCCATAAATTAAAAAAAGAAAGTTAACTTGCGCAATCAAATAAATAATTAAAAAAAAGATGTTAAAAACAAGAACGAAATTAAAGAAGAAAGTTTGAAGTGTTGTGGCTTATCCCACCTGGTCGATAGTAACATCAAACCAGGTCCATGAGCCCGAACGCCCATGATAAGAGGGCTTAAAATGCAGCTTCAAGAGGTGAAGGACCTAGAGGCACTCAAAGTTTAAAGTAAAGCCGAGAAATCATGAAGTGGAAATTAAATTTATAAATAATAAATGTTAAAATTTTGTTTTATATTTGATACTTGTATAAAATATTCGTTTTAAAATATGCATACATGCATAAACATACATGTTTACATATATACATTGATTGCATTAATATTCACATTAGTAATGCTCTACAAGTTGTTTCAAAATTTTTAAATCAGGATCGCAAAAATTCATTTCTCAATTTTAAGAAGAAATTTAAAATCACATATTACAGGAGCAGTTACGGAATAAGGGACTAAGAATAATGCAATAAAAAAATATGTTAAGGATATAACATAAAACCAAAGAAAAAGTTATCTTCATTGCAAAATATATAATCTTAAGTTTAATGCAAATATTTTAGTTCATAATCACATCAATAGATGGCGTTTGTGAACAATTTTCAAGCATTCGAAGAAAACGAGAAGAGAAGAGGAGAATATGTGGCAATCGGAGTAAAACAAGAAATCCAAAACATTTGCTCTCTTAAAGGAAGGAAGGTAGTGGGGGGGGGATTCGCGAAAAAGTCTCCAGAAAAATTCAAAGCATACATGAAAACGTGTCTCGAAATGTCGATATAAAAGTCACAACAGTCGTCTCAAGAGGAAATGAAGAATGCTATAAAAAGTGATTTCCAAGAAGTAGGGGAGATTTCTCAGAAGAACGATTTTTTTAAAGGGAAAAAAAAAACTATATCAACAACTTGGGTCCGGAGTAAAGCAAAGCCGTCTCCAGCCGATAGTATTAACACACACTTTTCTTCATATTGATTCCACGTTTTTCCCAAGGCCATTTGTTCCAAAGAATTTCAGTTTTTAAGTTGAATTAGGAAATCCACTACATCAAATTACAATTTATTCGAGTTGTCACTTCAGAATTATTTTCCGCAGAAGAAGTAAAGTTAATAATTCTAAAGGATGGTTAAGTTTATTTAAATTGTTTCCGAAAGTTTATTTGTCACTTATTTAATCAATTATATATACCTTTGTTTCTGGAAAGATAATATCCATCAAATGCACACGCTAGTCATGGAAATCTTTAATAAAATCTTGCACAACGAGGAACATTATATATTATTTTATTTTTTAATTTTTATTAATCTAATGATAATATTTTTACTGCAATTTATTGAGCGAAATAAATTAAAGTAGTGAAATTAGTTAAACATTTAATGATTTAAATGAATCCCTTTTTAATTTAGAAATTAAATGTTACTTTTTTACATTAATTTACACTAATTAAAACAAAGTTTTTTGAAAAAAGACACAGTGAAAATATTAACTAAAATTACTTAATAAATACTATCAAATGTATGCTATTATTATGAGTATGGATTTTTCATCTCAGTTAAAATCCAAAATCCAAAACTAAATAAATAATAACCAATTAAATTTTTTTATAATTTTTAAAATTTAAAATCTAAATATCTAAACTGCACTTGAATAAAATTTAAATTTTTGTAATATTAAGGAAATTTATAGTTAAAATCCGAAAATTAAGGTAAAAAAAGCGTAAAATATTTCTTTCGAATACAGTTTTTTAAGTTTACAGTTTTACAAATTTTGCTCTGTGATGTCATGTTTCAAAATTGTCTGAGATTATTGTAGCATAGATACAATTTTAATGAATATCTTAATCTTAATCTTTCAATTTCATATCTTAATCCTTCAATTTTAATAAATATCTTAAATTGGAAAAAAAAATATGTTTTCATCAAATCAATTTCATCAATCATACAGTTTTCATGAGACTGATTTTATTATTTCTTAATTTCAATCCAATAATTTATAATTTTTGAATCTCCTTCAGCTATAGAATAAAAAAATAAATAAATAAATCCTCTTTTATAAAATCAATCTGGACAAACAATTAAACAGTGTTTAGTTTAGCTCCGTTTTTGAAATAACTCGAAAACCTTTTGGGCCCAATCTTCGGAATTTTGCAATTAGTAAGAGTATTGCATGTACTTAGATAACGAGGAGGAAGGCATCTAAACTTTCATCTTCTCCGCAAACTTCAACTCTCGAAAGCAACGGGAGGAAGTTTGATCGTCCCCGACAAATTTTCATGGGGTTTGCATACACAGTGAATCTTTGATGAAATCATACTTTGAGCCTGGACTCCGAATGAAGGGAGCTTACCACAGATCCATGTAATTACTTAATTGAAATTACTTGACATTTTATTTTCTTAAAATTTTTATTTCTTCGGAAAGTTTTCAAAAATGAGTAGGTTCTTATCTTCTAGCACTATATAATTAATACTTGAATCATTTTTAATGTTTAAAAATTTCAAAAAAGTTTTAAATATCTCAAAACAATTTTAGAAATTTTATTGTTTTCTGTATTTTTCAACTGTCAGAATATTTGACTTTATGTTAAAATGTTGTATTATGCACTTTTAATACAACTTTAGAAAATATTTTTCAAAAGTTTAGCGTTTATTTTTTGTATTTGGTCTTTTCGTACTTTTAAATATTTGACCTTTTGTATTCATAAGATTATTTATATTTTATTCTCATATGATTTTCTAATGCAAACTATTTATAATTGTGCGCTTTATTGTTATATATTGAAAATTACATCTGTTTTGATGGATGCATATATACTATATGATTTTGTATTTGAATTCCCTGCTGGCCCACTAAATCGGTGTGGTTGTTGATTAAAATGGGTAGGGCTTCTGGAAGCTTTCTTGTATACTCAGATTTTTATTTTCAGCGTCCTGCATATCAGAAATTATTTGTTTTGTAGCATAGTAAAGGAAACAGTTACTTATTGATAGCATTCCAGCAGCAAGCAATAGTAATAAAAGAGTTCATTAAAAAGCGTTATTTTTCGAATTTTTTGGAGACTAATCACTGGCATGTTGCTTATAAATAAGTGCCAGAAAACGGAATCTGCATTTTGAATGTCTTTTTTTTTTCTCAATCGTTTAAAAGTATAATATGACACAGACTTACAATTCTATTCTCATGACAGATTTTATTAATTCAAACTTTCCCACTTTCGACCTACGGCGTTTATCTGCATGCAAAAATACAGACTGACGGATAGATTCGATATATCAAATTCAAAATTTCATAAAAATCGATATTTTAGATACTAAAAATGTGAACTAAATTTTATTTATCTATACTATTAAGTTTTTCAATTATAGCGTTTATATATATGAAAAGAAGCAGATAGTCAAACTCCTGACGAATTTAGTTTCAAATTTAATATGCAACAACATTTTAGATTTTAAATCTAAGTACTAAATTTTACCCATCTAACTATCTTTGTTTTATAATTATAGTTATCCCTTTAAACGTACTCGTACATCTGGATAGACAAACTCCCTCAGAATAGATTTCCTTCAAAATTTATTAAAAATCTGCAAATTTTTGTTAAAATTAGTTACTAAATTTCATCCAAAGTGCTTTGAAGGTTTTTCAGTTGCCTTGTTCAGAGACAGAAAGGCTTAATTTTCAGAAACATATTTTTCGGATTCAGGAAGCTCTGAAACGTTAGTAAAAATCTCGAGTTCAAATTTTTTGATAATTACAGTCTTTTCATTTTGTATAGGAGAAAATAAAAATATGTTATTAGCTTAAAATGTTCAAATTTCTGTATCAGTGAAATAAAACCAGTACAAGAGTAATTTTTTTTTAGTTTGAAGCAAAGTACCAGGCGGAGTTTTCTTTTTATAATATCTTAAACAACAGTAATTTTTTTAATGAAAAGTACAACGTTCAATGGCAGGTGTTAATGCTACATTTGTATCATAGTAACTCTTAAAAATTTATTTTGTTTTATATAAAATATTATCTTTCATTTACCATTTTTAATCATAAAATGCAATGAAAAATTCGTAGAGTTTTTAATTCAACAGAAAATCCACCTTTAATTTAATAATTATTATATCAAATTAAGAAAAAGATAGTATATATTGAAATTTCTTTGTTCTTTATCTTATTCATTCATAAAAATATGATACATTTAATAAAAACTGTTTTTTAAAAACACATTTTTATGAGTATAATTAAAAATTAAATATTTTTATTTTAATTCTTTTATTACTTTTCGTATTTCAATTTATAATTCATTAATATGAATTTATTATTTTAAAATTCTTTTTCCCACAAATTTATAATCAGGTGGCGCAATATGCACGATATAAAGTTTTTATTAAATTAATAGTTTAGATATTTATAAACTTCTGAAATAATGAAAGAGAGAATCGTCATAGGAAGCACTCTAATACTCAAAATTTCAAAAATTTTGCACATCAAGAAATGAGGAAAAAATATATTATAATATTCAATCTTTCAAATTTAAAACAAACCAATTTAAACAAAAAAGTGCTTAAAAATAAAGAACAGTGGTAATTTTATTTATGTATCATTGGCAAAATAAATTGGCTTAAAATAAATAATTGGCATATTTCCTTCATATAAATAATTTTGGAAATATATAAGACATTTCGAAATAAATGTAACAAAGATTTTGAGAGAGTTTAGCATTTGTAAAGGAAGATTTCGAAAATTTCTAGGACAATTAATAATATTCCAATTATAATATATATATATATATATATATATATATATATATATATATATATATATATATATATATATATATATATATATATATATATATATATATATATATATATATATATATATATATATATATATATATATATATATATATATATATATATATATATATATATATATATATATATATATATATATATATATATATATATATATATATATATATATATATATATATATATATACACACACATATTCCAATAAATAATATTTTTAGCTTAAAATGTATTTCTATAATTATAGTTGAATAAAAAATTGAAATGCATATCTTGATCTGAGATTTGAATATGCGAGATAAAAATACTTGCAATTTAACTTGAAAATTTGTCTTTATTAAAATTTCTTGCAGAAGTAAATAATAAGTATAAATGCATTTTTAAACTTTGCAAGAAATAATAATGATAAGAAAAATTATAAAATCCTGAAGAATTTCCATGAATTTGGTTGCATTACTAATGCCATTTTAATAGTTCAGAGAAATCTATCTGGCGAAGAACATCGAATGTACAGAAATACAAATTTCTTTTGAACTCAGCGTTGAATATTCCTTTTAAGATATAAAAATTTCGTCTCTTCCATTAGTGTGTTCAAATCTAACCAGCAGTCAGCTGACTTATTTTCAAAAAGAAAACTCTTTTTAATGGATATGAACAATGGATGGCATCTGCTTTAGTTTTAAGCTCATTCTTTGCAGGAAACTTCTGATAAAATTCAAGGAAGTCATGTATTTAATTCAATTTACAGAACTTCAAATTTCAAATTCTTAAGCCTTTTACCCACTGAAGAAGAAGATTTAAGCAGTAAGTGCTTTTTTAATACAAATAGGGAAAAATGAATTTTATCATTGAAATATATAAAAATGAGTTCAAATTTTATCTTAAATCAGAGAAGTTGCTGAAAGAAAATGTATTTATTAAGAGGCGTCTATGCCAAGATTTGTCGATGGCAAATTGTAATAAGTAACTCGAGGGAGAATAAATTGTATGAAGAAAGTAATGGCATTAGAAACTATGTATGCTTTTAGGAATTTTGTTTCGAAAGAAGGATAAAGATAATTTTTTATAAAATATTTTATTTTAATTTAGTGAATATTTGAAATTAATATATTATAAGAGAGAATTTTTGATCAGAATATGTGAGTATAGAAATGCCATAGAAGAAGTATAATTTTTATAAAATTATAACTATCTAATGGAGGATAAAATATTTTCTTTTAAATATTAAAATAAACCTTGTAACTCCTCTTTTTCCACTTCTGCAGAGTGCGCGCCCTTGTGGCGTTTTACAGAAGATAAGCAGTTGGATGTCAGACCTGCATCCTGAGGTCGACTTTTTTCCCTGTGCGCTAACGCCGAATGCTTCGGGTGGAAACGGTGGAATCCCACGACCATACTGTTTTCTTTAATCTAATTGTCTATGTGTGTTTGTAAATTTTGTAGTGTAGCTGTGTTTGTGTAGATTAAAAATATTATATTTAAAACCAGGCAGTTCATTAGAAAATCACAACACACTCAATATAACCTCTATTTTAAACCTAAGATCGAAATCGAATAATTACATTTTTTAAAAAACGTTTTGTTGTTATTGGTGAGGCATATTGTAAAGAAAACGATGCAGGAAACGGAATTATTAAATTTTTAATATTGGAATTAATTATGCTAAGAACTAAACTTTAATAACTGAGTTTTAATAATTGTTATTTTTGACGGTTGTTTATTTTTAAGAGGTACTATTGGGAAAAATAGAAAATAATTTATGAAATGATACTAATGGATTAGACGAAACATAGTATAGCGATTATGGTGATAAGAAACAAAGAAATCCAAAAGATTAAAAATAACTAATAATGTACTAAAAATTTAAAAGAAAACTGATTCTGCCTGAACTCCAAAGACATAAAAGCGAAAGTTTATCAAATCTACACCTCTTATATAGTAGAAAAATTTACATGAATATGAAATATACATAAAGTAAATATACGAATACATAAATGGAAATTTCCATAAATGTTCTCATTTTCAGAATGACTTTTATTTCAATCAATTAATAAATCTCGGAAAAATTCAATATAATACATTGATAGATTTTTTTTAATTGCAATTTTAGAATCCTTAGTTCTAACCAACAATAAAAAAAATTCTGAAATTAAGGTATGGGAGTTTAACAAGAAAAGCAAATACGAAAACGTGAAGAAATAAGAATAAGATTTTTTTTAAACAAATGCACTATTAATAGCTTTAAAATATTGATAAGGTATATCATTATTTATTTAAACATAATCTTCTGTAAAAAATAAATTCTCTAGAAAAACGAGATTACTTTGAATATTTAAAAGTTTAACTTCAAAAAAAAGTACGAATCTTTAAGATTTTAGTCAATCTATCGTCATAGTTAAGCAATTAAGAGTGATGTAAATAAACAATCACCCTAAAATTATTCAGGAACATTAACAAGAGCAATTATTCATTTCCATAACAGAACATTCTTTTAACAATTTAAATTCTCAGTATAATATGTAAAAGCTTCTCAGAAGGGAAAAGGTACTAAAAAACGAAATGATTTCATGTAACAACATATAACTTTGTATATTAACTCATGAGAATTATTATCATATATCAAAATGCAGAAATAGTAGGAAATATTGATTTGCTGATATTGGATGTTATTATAATATTGTTGAAATCGGACATGAAATGGAGGTTACAGGTATATTTCGAATAGCTGCAGTAATTACGGAGATACATTCCCCTTTGTCCGCATTAACATAATATATAACTTCAAAAAAGCCCTCATAAAGCAATCGATTAGTGGAATTTACTCAAATGAGGAAAGAACCTCAGGTATAAAGATGAAAAAATGTATAAATAAGACTTTACTTTTATTAATCATCAATTTCTGGTGAGTACTATAATAGTGTGGGTTTAAGTTACCTCTACTTCAATGATGGATATTATCTCTTAAGTGAGGAAAGTAAAAATATGAGCCACGTTTTAATAGACTTCCTTTATTTCACGTTTTGGATGGTGTTAGTTTTAATTATTGTAGCAACTCAGATATTCAGGCCAAGCAAAAGGAAGCCTTAAAAAACTATCTTGCATCACTCCAGCTGCCAGACTTACTGTGGTGCATGCGTTGATGGGATTAGCAATATCCACATGCCTTCGTTCCATTCCTCTGTCGCTGCTAACACAATTCAAAATGATTCAATAATAATAAACATTTTCAACAAATGTAATAAGATTACTAAATAAAATGCAAAAGCTGATGTAAATAGAAATTATAACATTATCTAGAAGATAAGAACAATGTAATGAGGAGAACTATGTGGACTTTTAAAAGAAAAACATAATTAAAGCAGCGAATGCAAAGATCGCTTGGGAAATATAATAGCGCAACGTTCGTGTCTATCAACGGCAACGAGCCTTTTGAGATAATTAAAGACTTCTGTGCTATTATTTAAGAATCTAACTATGTGTTAGTTAATTCAAGTTAATGAAAGAAATAACATATTTTTATACAGTAAATTTGCTTCCACAGATCTTTGTGACAAAACATCGTAAAGAAAAGTATATAATTTAGGAAGACATTTTAATATGAAATATAAAAAGTCCTTTCTTAAAGCTCTACAAGTATTTTGAACAAATACAATACGCAGAAGACGATCTACTCTCTGCACAATTGCATTCTTTTCAAAAGATCGTAAATATTTGACTACGTCTTTATTGAAATGAAGTTTGATACAAGTTCTTTACAAAATATTTGAACTACAAGACAGACCAAATGTAGTAATTTATTTACTCTTAACGTTCTGTAATGCCACAATTATAATAATTTGTATTCTCTGGTACAAGCCGTGATGTATCACTTGCCCTCGCTTACATTTAATAAATGACCACAAAAATAACTGCATCAAAGAACAAGCTTTCTGTAAAGCTTAGTAATGCGAATGATTCATCCATCTTCTATGACAAAAATTCCAATTAATTCTATCCTATTCTTATATTTATTAACGGTTTTGTGCTTTCGTGTGGATGGTTTATGAATATTTGGATCCTTCCACAGAACAATTACCCAGGAGCTTCGGTTACGCAAGAATTCCATGCAGTTAAACATGAACAGGAGTCTGCTTTAAAAATAGTCCCTTCTAATTACATATCTCAATAGCACTTTCCTCACCTTATTAAAATGCGTGGTATAATTACTGCCTAAACTGTGTAATTACTGACCAGGGAAGAAGGATTGTTTGGTAAACATATTTGTTTCTGGGAAAGGGATCATTAGTTGGAGCAGATATAGATTGCAAGATTAGTTTAACTTTATACGCTGTGTAAGGACTCAAATTTGCATTTTTACAATAATTGATTTTTATCAATCATTTCTGATTAGGATAATTATTGACTAGTTGACGTCAGTCAATAATTAATCTAATCAGATTTAACCCTTAACTGGAGACGTGCGGTCTGTGAGATCACTAGCGATCGATTTTCGGTCACGCCTATTCTATTTTTAGCTCAATTGAATGGATTGATCCTGTAGCTTCCTGTTTTGTGACCTTCAATACACGTGCAATTTTTCAACCGATTTCAGCGGATGCTTTTTAAAATAATTCAGTTATTTCTTTGAGCACGGTCTCTAAGACCGCACCTCCCTGTTAGTGCCCCAGTGATAAACAAGGCTTAGCAGATGTCGCTAAAACTTGGGCCCCGAAATATCATTCAATTTACTGACCCTATTAAGAAGCAGTGCTTCAGACACTCTTAAATGAAGCAGAAATTGATTTTAGTGATAAGGATAATTGTACAGAAGAGTTTTTCGATGAAAGTACGCATTCAACGGATTCTGATATGTATGTTGAAAAATAATTAATTTTTCTAGTGATAATATATTTTGAAAAATTTATAAAATATATTAACATGCCAAGAGGTATATATATATACAGGATTTATGGGTTGATTTTTATACCAGTTCTTAATCTGTATGTTTAAAATGCCCTAGAAAACCGTGCTATGAAAGCCACACAAGCCGATAAAAAAAAGGGCCAATTTTACCCATTGTCAATTTTTTATTTTTCATATCATTGTTGAATTTTACATTATATTGTCTTCTATATACATTCATGTACTGTAAAAATAAATATGATTTAAAAAGTAAAAAGTAATATATTTTTTCAAGAATATTATTTATTGTAACATGTAATTTGAGAAGAAAATGTATGTTTCAATGCATTTACTTTTTTCAATGATAATATATTTTGAAAAATTTCTAAAACATATCTATATATCAAGAAAAACATCTGCAAAATATATTGGCACTTTTTCATACTAATACATTCATTAGAAAATTTAATGTAAGTGTAAATGAAATGCAGTCTCGTAGACCGCACCTGTCCAGTTAAATGCTAAAATTTCAAAGCCCCAGTTAAGGGTTAATTTAAAAAATGGAACTGCGGTAGGGACAGAATTTGAACTATTACACGTTCGCAAAATACAGTTCTAAAAAGAAAGAGAAAAGTTAATTTTTAAAGTTAATGACGAATGTTTACAATAAATTGTTCTAAAAAACATGATGTTCAAGATCAAGCAAAATTAATATTTTATGCGTTTTCATAATATGATTCATAGATTTGCGTAATTTTCATTCAAGAACAAATCATTGTATGCTATAAGGTGAAAAATGTTTCACAAATTTTATAGTTTAAATTTAACTTTTTAAAACATGAGAGTGCTTGAAAATATTGATTTATTAATCCCTGGTATCTTTGTAATGTGCCTGCTTTTATAAACGGCATTCACAAGGATATGAGGTATCTGAAAGCAAACATTAGACGCTGTTGCAGATATAAATACAATTATTTTAATTATAAATTTAATTAATTAAAATATTTTAATTAAATAACATTTCAGAAATATTTAAGAATATTATAAGCTAGTGGAATGAGAGATGAAAAATTCAAGATGGAAAATTGTGCAACATCAAAGAGAATTGAAAATATACGTTGCATGATTCTTATAAAGATTCTATGTGTGTGCGTAATGATACCTCTAAATTTAATTTAAATTCTAATTAATTTCCTAATTTTTATTCTAAATTGGCTCATGTTATTTTATTCTAAAATTTTCTCATGTTTCCTGATCCAGATCCCACTTTTTTATTTAATTATTTCTAACGTCTCGTTCTAAAAGATTTCTGAGTCGTCTACGCATTCCATTCAAACATACCTAGGATTCTCTTTTCCATTTACATCACATATTTGATACTGTCTATGCAATATTGTAATTTGCAGTCAGGACAAAAGAATTTTAATATGTGGCATAAGAGAATGGCTATTTTCCCTTTTGCCGACGGCAACGATACAGTTACTTTCAAAATAAAATTGATTATCTTCTTCTGTTAAATATGGCAGTAATCTATATCCATTTTCGTTTAGTTATAAAATAACTTTTTCTGCCAAAAATCTATTTATGATGTTATTAAGTTCCCATTGTTTTTTTTATAAAATATAAAGATGTGAATTGTGTAATAATGAAAATTTGGCTGAAATAATTTAAAGGCAATTGATTCGAATTGAAGCGTAGGTGAGCTTTGAAAATGCTCAAATCTACGTCAAAACAAAGCTAAGGCAAATAATGTTAATTCACAAACAAAGATAAACATCATGGAATATGTTTGTGTAAATATGATTGAGTTATATATTGTTAGTGTATATTATGCCGAATAAAATGTTAAAAAAATGGCATCTCATTCATTTACAAAGGAATAAAGACACCATGAAACGAAATGCAGCCCTTTTCTGTTTACATTTATGCGTACTGAAAAGATTAAAATTCAACTTATATTTGTTTCATTTCCCTTTTGAGTATTTCAGTTTGATAGAAACATGTGGTGATCATTGATTGAGCACATGAAATAAGAGTTTATGAAAAGACTGGATGTTTTCCTTTCTAAAATGCATATAATCTGCGGTGGGAAAAAAAAAGAAAGGAAAGCAAAGAATCTTTTTAGTATGCCGCGTCGACCCATTTTATGGAAAATAAATGATCCTTCCTGCCTTTGGTTTACTTTCTGTTTTTACCGCTAACTTCATCGAATAACAAACGAGCTTCAGGCGCCGACAAACCGTAAACAGGGAAACTTATTATATTCACCTTGTATCTTACAATGCCCAAAATAAAGCGAGAATTATATTATTTGTTATTTAAAGGTTACAAAAGATTTTTTGAAAAAGAGTCTGTTGTTTTTATTTTTATAACACAGAATATCCAGTGATATAACGAGTGATATCTATCCTGTCGAAGAAAAGGGGAAATTGGATTATAGCTAATACTGTTTTTAAGCCGAGAAATATAAATTTTTGATGCATATGTTTCTTAGAGGATTTTCTGGGTGTTCGGATTTACTATCACATAGACGGAAAGGCTTAAAATATAAATATATTCTTGTCTTGTTATTATATTCTTATCTTGTTATAAGAATATAACCACAGAGCTCATTTATATAATAGGAAATCTCTCTCTGTCTCTCTCTCTATATATATAAGGCAGAGTATTCGTGTGCGAATATATGCGTCTTTAGACAAATACATAAATTTTGCTCAATTTTCATGAAATTTTACATATATGCTCTTAAAACAAGAATAGATGAAACCGACTTTGTTGGAATTCACTCCCATTTCCGATTTCTTGCACTAAGCAATTTTTTCTCTACATTGTAGGCTACTTTTAGCTTTAATCTAAAAGGAAATTTCAACTACTACGAATGTGTAAAAATAGAGTAAAAATCTTGTCTTGATAATTACAAACCGTTTAAGAGGCAATTAGCATATAGTATGTTATGAATTAATGAGTGACACTAAATCCATGACTAAATCCAAAATTTTTAAGTAACTACTTTTATATAAACATGTTTATAATCCGATATCTATAAAAGAGTAATTCTTGCTGTCCTTCTTGAGACTGGATGCAGTTGATAAATTGTTGATCAGACAAGCTGTAACAGAAAATTAAAACCTACGTTTAACGCTAAGAGCAAGCAGTCATTCAAGCCGTCTTCTTTAACTGATTCCATGTTTGGACATCTGTATGATTGCAGAACTTTGGGGTATGTTTTGATAACAACAAACGATCTTGGTTCGTGCAAGCTCGCAAGCTCTGACATCTTGTTGGCAAAAGTCTGTATTCACAATTTTCGAAAGCATTGATATTTAATTTATTAGAAATGGAACTTTGACGGCTGAGAGATACCGGAATGAGATTCAAAAGTCTTCTGCAGTACGGCGAGTAGAAGAAATTGGAGATGAATTAATAATAACAGGCGAAAACTGCAGGCCATATTGAGATCGGTTAGAGATGACTTCCTTAAGAAATGAACCAATCAGATAGTTTAATAGAGATTACACAGAAATGAACAAAACAGTTGTGTTTACTGAAACCAGAGAAAAGAGTTCCTGATCCATCTAGCAGCCCAGTAAATGGTGCTAGAGCTGCACAGGTATTTTTTGAAGAGGTAGGAAAAAATGCTCGTAGTAAAATGCACTATATGGTTTACTGAAGAACAACAATATTGAATACTTGTGAGACATAGAGTTTTAAAGAATATGAAATTATTTTCTTTCAACACATCACATGTTCTTGGAAAGAATAAATAAATAAGAATTTGGAAATAATAAGGCAAGAATGAATTAACTGGAATTTTTTTCTTTTCATCAAAGTTCGTCTTCCCTTCTTCAAAAATTACTATTTCCATAGATCATGCATTAATAATGAACACATTTTTCTTAATTGCTGTATCGAACAAAAAACTCAATACCGTTTATTTCTATATGCGCTATGTGCCATAAAAACATCTGATGCTAAAATTAAAAGAAGCCTATATTATTTCCAAAACAAAAAGATACATTTTAATAAAATTATATCTGAACACAGAATGATAAAAAATAACAGCATAACAGTTTTATATCAAATATCAAACAAATTGCGTAAATACTGCTCTACAATTATGCAACATTCATACTGTGGAAGCTGCATAATTGTAAGAAAGAAAACAAAACAGTTAGACAGAATTGCCAGAAGGTATAAATCACATCTTAAAAGGTGATTTAAATGGTATAAAAAGACCAGGCTGAGTTCAGAATCATATCATCAGAGAATGATTGGAACGTTTAAATAATCAAAAACACTTGAAAAAATAAATAATAGAAAATATGCTTCATGTGATGCCAAAATTATTTGTGCTATTATTTTATTTAAGAAATATTTTTTTTATCAACACAACATTAAAGTACCAAATAATAAGAAATTTTCCGAGCATTTTTCTAAATGATATAGGGACTGTAAATTGAAATGGCATTTCTGTAATAGTTAGTTTTCTTTGGAGTAATATTTATTCATTTTCCTAGTAGGAATTTCGTCGGATAAAAGCGTAAAAGAAAACCAAAGTCAGTTAGATGATCGTGATTGCTTTCAATCCCTTGTGAAATCGTCTGACTTTCGATGAAGATGTAGAGATAAATTTCGCCATTTCTCACAAATCATTAGAACAACCAAAGTGCTGTTTTTCTGTGATAAATTATGTAGCTTCACAATTCCTATTTCAGGTGCCCAAAATAAATTTTTGTTGTGTCACATTTCAAATTTATTTAGACTGAACTATGTGAATATAACTGAATTTATTTTTAATTCTGTATGTAGATACAGAGAATATTTAAGAGAATATATTATAAAGAGAAATATATGCATAAATGATAGTGATATTTTTTTCAATGTTTTATTGAATGCAATTAAATGCAATATGCAAATAAATTCATTTTCACAAGTAAAACATCCGTTTCTATTTAACATGTATTATGAGACGTTATTGTTTTAAATTGTATTTTTAATCTGATAGATAAATTTAATATAAATATCAATATTCGTTCGGCTTATATATTGAGAATTGAATTTTCTTTGCTTTTAAAAATGTATTATAAGCAAAATATTACTAATATTATATATTTTTCCAACAGTGCTCACATGCTTTTTGTGACGAATCTTGAAATCAAATTCAAAGATATTATATACATATATTTTTTGAAGGAAATTCATTGTTCCGTTAAAATTTCCATTTAGAATTTTTCACTATCATTTCTTTTGCTGGAAAATGGATAATATAAATGATAAACAGAAAAAATTATATTAATTTTTTTCTGAATGGGCAGATGACTGGGGATAGTCATAACAATTTTCAGAAAAATGCCAGTAGTTTTACATGCACTGGCAATTTCTTGATTATAAATAATTTTTTAATTACTTAACTATTCCTTCATACATAAAAATTCAATAATTTTGTTGTTTTAGTCCTCGGAATATTTTTTGAAATTGTCGGCTTTTATATATTGCCCGGAGATGAGGAATATTATAACAGATGTGAAGCAAGTCGTAAGGACTAAAATTAACAGTATTTAAAATTAATTTTTTATTACCTTTCTTTTATTAATTAAAGTACATAGCATAAAATACATAGCAAAAAGTAGTTATTGCTAATGTATGTACAATATGAATGTGAAATAAAATTAAATAGCAGACTGGCATCTTAAAAGTCAACAAAAGATATTGAGGAAATAACACGGCTTTCTTTTTTAATCCAGTTTCAAGTTAGAAAAGTAATAGCCTAATACTTTTCATCTATTTCGGAATATAAAAATGCAACAGAATCATATAAAAATAATCTTATTTTATGATGAAGGGAATTTAACTGTTTTCAGCGGTTTATTTATTATATTTGCTAAGCAGTGATACAAATAGCTAATTGCCGATTGTAGCTCAAAGGCACTAATTAACATTTCTGATTTTCTAATCAACATTTCGCATCTATTTTTATTTTAACAAATTAACGATAAGTACGAACATCAGATGATGAAGAGAAATACATAGACATGAAGTGAATATGAATATCAGGATATGAGATATACAATGGCAAATAAGAATTTATAATCAGAAAATGTAAAAATATTGTAACATTCCCCGTTTCCCAGTACTTATAAGACATTTACAGCCAGCTGTGTCGTCCCTTTACTTACTAAAGTCTTCGAGATAGCCAGATGGTGGATCTTTTTACCTGGGTGGTCTCGCATCTGTTCATTAGCGACTACAGTGAAAGACCACATGTGGGAATTCCTCATTCAAGAGATATTGAGAGTACCTTCAAACAGAAAGGAGTGTCCAAACATCTGGATGCTAAATGTTTCTCATTGTGAAAGGACTATGATAACTCCATGTTCCAGAATAGTCAGTTATGAAAGGTGCATCACACAAAGGACCTTCCCACAACCGACTGGTGCCACTGAGAGAGCATATTGCTGAACCCCAATTGGCCGAAAGAGAGCTCAAATGACCAATGTAAATTAAGAGATGGAGATTGTCGCCGAAATAAAGTGCGGGGATTTTTTTTTAGGAGGAGAGAAGAAACGAATTGCAGGCAGACTGTTGGACTATGTCCATGATTTCGGAGTCCGAGAACCAACTGAGTTTCAAGAAACTCTTCGACTTCGACTGTTGTGTCTCCTACTACAGGTGTAAATAACTATTTATTTAACCAAGATTAGAACAAGTTGTTCTTTTGTATATATAGGGCTGTAAAATAAAGAATTGTCTGGAAATTCTGCTTCGTTATTTGATCAGTCTAGATCAAGACATTACAATATAAGCTGATTATTTCAAGATATAAGCTGACTAAAGCAATATGAAACATTCCAGTTGATCTGAATTCACTTCACTCTATTGTATGTCAACATAAATTTAACTTTAACATATTTAATCAGGCGGTTGTTTTTAGTACTGCATGTACTCGAGAAATAATTTGAAATATTCATGATATTGTGAAACATTTGAGTTCAATGTTGATTATCAAAATCATCGGACTGGAAGCAATATCCAGATTTCATCATTTATTGGTCTATTTTTTGCTTACCAAGCTTTAACTCAATTTTGTGATAAAAGTAAGTCTAAATATAAGGATATTCTTGAATTCCCCAGAGAAAAAAATGTCTTACTTGTAAGAATTTGAAACCACACCCACTGTAAGTTTTAACTTACTTTTTAATGAAATTTTAGATTCAAATTAAATCAAATTGAAACAAAAATAAATTTCAATTTCTTCCTAACTATTCAGTTGCCAATCACTAAGATTATCTGCGATGTTAAAATTTGTATTTCTTCTTTTGTGGCAACACATTTTTAGTTATTTAATCGATTCTTCAGACAGAAAGGAAGGTCATTTTGGTAACTGATAATACAACAATTCAAAAGGCCAGTAATTTGGATTATAACACTTGAAATCGTTTCATATGAATAGCTGAGGATAAAAATTTATTAAGCTTCACAGTTAATGCGAAATTAAGATTTTATAAAATTCCATATCAAAGTTACAAAATAAAATATGTGGTTTCTATTTCTGATGATATAATTTTTTCTTTCTAAACTTATTCTGTCATTTCCCTTATTTTATGCTAATAAAGATGATACAAAACAGTTTCATTATTTTAAAGTTTATTATTAATAAACTATATCCATTTACAACAGGGTGACAAGGAAGAAACAAATAAGAGGAATAAATAATTTTGTCTTCGAATGATGTGGTTTTCAAAAAGTCATTATTAATTCTCTAACACAAAGCTTTAACAATTTCGATTACAGTTTGACCTTTGTTTCGAAAGGGTCTATTTCCATAGAAACATTTCGAAGACAAAACCGTTGTATTGTAAATTCTGACGTTGCTGACTTTTGCTGACTGTAAATCATTTGAAACGAAAGAAATATCCTTTTCAGTGATATCGAGGGTGTTTCTACTGGAAGCAACTACAGAGAAAAGATTTCTATTACCGGCAGAAGATTTTATCTCTATCTGTCTATCCACACACACGCACGCACGCACACACACACACACAGAGAGAGAGAGAGAAAGAGAGATAGAGAGAGAGAGAAAGCAGGCGCAAAGAAACATCAAAAAGAAAAAAGAATATGCAACAACAGCAACAAAATAAAGCAGTGAAAAATGGCAGAATGAAGCTAGACAATGTGAAACCAGAATGAAGAAGAACAATGAGAAATGTGCTAAATGCGAACGAAACAAAAATACATCAACTGCAATAAATGTCCTCAATGCTGAAATTCTCAGAATGATGGGGATTTAAATAATAAATCTTTAACAAATAATGTTACAAAAGAGAAAATCGAAGTTAATGCATGAACTAATCGAGTAGTGAAACAAAGATATCGTTTTCTACCACAATAAAGGCAATTAAAGCCAAAATATTTATGTTTTCTCCCCAAACGCTGTAATGAACTAATCAAAGGTTGAAGAAATTCAGAGAGAAGTATGAAAAAATAAATAAAGGAAAAATATCCTATACAACAACCAACAAACTTGCTTTTTTACATGTTGGGCAACAAGTGCATTGGTAAAATATTTTTAATGTAACAAGTAAATTATCAAGGAAAAACATCATTAAAACTTTGCAAGAGTTTTGATGAAGATTATGATAGAAATTTTAGAAATATATTGAAAAGAAATCAGTGAAATTTAAATTAACATTTACGCTTTGAAAGAACGCTAAATCATAATTTTTTTTAAGAGTGGAATTACAAGAGTAAAATTTCATAAGAAGAAAGTACATTATTTGGAATACATAAAATTTGGACAAAAGATGCATTTTCGAAATTCAAATCAAACTCTGCTTGAGAAGTATACCTATTTGTTTTGTTCCGTATAACGTATTTTTCAAACGATATCTTTTCATTTTATTTTTTCATTCTAGGGCGAAAAACAATATTTTACTTTCATTTAATATGCTTTCACTCCACTTTCTGAAGACTCAATTAAAATGTTTTAGTAGCATTTTTAAAAAATATATCAAAATACGTTTTGTATCTTTATTTATCTATTTTCGTAAAAGTGTCATTCGAACAACATCAATTTTTCATCATTACTCAAGTTTATTTTCAGTATTCACTGTATTTTATTTTGTTATTGTATTTTCATTTTGATGTTTTCTCCTGCTTATATATGTTAGGAAAGTAATAAAAATTGTTTTATGAATTAATGTTATTTCCTAAGCTCTGATTTCCTATATTTTGACTCTACATATTTTTTAAGTAGTTTATATCTTCGCTTTATGATATCATAAGGAATATTTATTCAAAATATAAAGTGAAAAGACCGTATGAAAAAATTTAGATGATCTTCATGAATTATGTGCATATATTTTATAAAAAATTTCTATCATTGGTCTTCAATTCTCTACAGATGTGATTTTATTGTAACAAGAAATTTTTCTTTCAAAGATTATGAATTAAATTCCAAGATATAAAGAAGATACAGGGTAATTCACACAAACATCAATATGCAAATGGTTAAAAGAGTAGTAGGGGAAAAAAACTAGTCAAACTCACACAAGACAGCATGACTGGAAACGGTAATCGGATGAACTAAAGAATCTATTTGGCATCTTTTTAATAATAGTTCTATAAGTTTCTAATTGCAATGGTGAATACACACCAATTTATGCAGTGTACATTAGTTATTACAGAGAGGATCGTCAACACTTCTGTAAACATGTGTAAAAAGGCGCTTTTTCGAAAATAACCTTTCTACGTGTACGAAGCGTGCATAACTGGAATGACAAAAACATTTGTGAAATCGGACGCATTCAAGTATTCATATTTAGATAGATGCACTTTCCAAAGTTCATTGTCAGATAAAATTTTCCAACTCTCATTGGCTCGATATTTCTGCATATTGAATGTATTTCCTTCGTTTAAAATTCCTATATTTATCACTTTTGGACTATTTTATTCTGCAGATATTTGGATTCTTTTATTCTATTTTATTTTTCCTGAGTTCTTTGGCAGGCATGCTTTTTCTTTCCTTTTCGCATGTTGACTTTTATTTTTAAGTGACTATTTTGTTTCATTTCATCCTTCCCGTGTTTTGATGAACACTGGTGCATGCATAGAAACGAGGCGTTATTCGAACGGTTCTTGAGGGTAGACGGAGTCCTATGTGTTTCTGGCTTCTTTTGTACCTTTCACTTTCCTTTACAATTTGTTCGCTAAATTTTTAATTTCTTTGTAGGCAGTCTCTACCAAATAGGGAAATTAAAGCTCATTATATGTATGAAGTACCTACAGTATTGGTATGAAAAAACAGTAAATGGCCGGTAATATTTAAGATTTTTATACCTTTTATACCTTTTACATCTTAATTTCTCTGTTTGTAAAAGAGACCTTTTCTTATAAATTTTCGGAGGAAAAAAAATAGAATAATATTTAAAAAAAATGGGTCGCCATTTTAACGCACCACGAAAAATTTCTTAATATTGAAAGCTCTCACATTTGTTCTAATGTTATAGCATGATTTTCGCTTGTCAAGAATTAATTCGATTCTAAATTACTAATTAAATAAATGATTCGAAATATTAATTATGTAAATCATAGTTTACTGGTTGGAAATAAAGGATTCAGTTGACGGACATCTATGATCTTTTTTTAATTTCATTCTTATGATGCATTTGACGGGTTTTGATGGAAATAAAGAAAAGCTAATAAACTCATTGAGTGGGAGAAGGAGAATCTGAATTTTAATTTGCGAAATATAATGAAAATTTGCATTAGTTTTCCAGAATTCTTTCACCATCTGTTAATTCATTCTCATAAAACATGAATTAAACAATAAGATTCGTATAATTAGATACGAATGTTATGAAAACGCTCTATGCATGTAATAAATGTCCACTTCATACCCCTACGCATGGATGTCTTTGATGGCTTAAATAGTTGTGTAGGCGTCTTTAAAATTCTCAATATAAGAAAAAAAAGCCCTTTCAAGAAATATTCCTTTTTAATACAAAAAAAAAAAAAAAAAAATCGTATGCTTCGAAAGATGTTAATATCTGCTAGAGGGAAATAGGTATATCCTGAATTATTCCCACCATCCTCTCGACGTTAGCAAACTATTAACTGTAAATTACTAATTAACTAAAAATTAATTATTTTTTGCTTAGAATAATATTCTAAGCAAAAAATCTTAACGAATATTATTACCTAGGGAATTTAATTTTCATATTCCTTATCTTGCAGAAATTGAAATTTATTTCTGCATCTCAAATCTTTGGAATTATATTTTCAATTTTTTTAGTCGAATAAATAATAAAAAAATATTTTGAAAGCAATTAAGCAAATGTTTCTTTGAGGAAAACAACAATTTTCGAAATTGCACATATTTTAATTCTTATTGTTTTCTAAAAGAGATCTTATTGTTTTGGAAACAAAACGGTAAAAGCTTACAATTGAGTGCCTCTTGATTATTTTGGCGATATTTTTTGATGCCAAGATTTTGTCGGTAATCCAAAAGCAACGCCAAAGAAAACAAAACATTATGAAAACCAGAAGTAGTGCTACATCGCTGAAATTTGTCGCCAATCGAAGGAGTACCCAAATCTACAATGGAACCAACAAAACATTTTTATCATAATACTCGTAAACGCTGAAAAGCAAATGAATCGAAAACTGAAATTTATCTATTCTAAAATAATTGATGAAGTTTATTTCAATGCGTCTTTATTAAACAATCAATTCAGCTTAATAAATTTATGGTTATAAGAACTTATTAACACAAGTTGTTATATAAATTGATTTTTTTATTTAATATTTTATCCCTATCTGAATATCACGTAGCAGAGTGTCTTAATTCATTTGTATTTTGTATCAATTTTTCGATATGAATTTTGATATATGGATTCTCTGAAAAGTACTACTTAAGATCTATTTAACGATCTTGTCGCCAATTGGCATGATACCCCTTTTGAGAATGTTCAGTTAATGAGACTCTAGAATTGGTATTTGTTTTGTGTGGTTCATGGTTCCATGTTAATATATGCATTGGTCCGATCGCATGTTAACTGTCCTTGCATTCATATAGTCAAGGAGATTTTTGAACGTTTCTCATTGGTTAATTCTTCTTACATCGCTCATGACGTAACTAAAAAAGTTGTTATTACGTTACATTTAGAGGCATTGCTGATTAGTGTTTGGCGCACTTTTTGGCAGAAAATACAAATTTTTTTTCTGAAAGTCTTCCTGCATTGTCTGCATTTTTTTGCATTGTCTGCTAAACTTCGACTTCAATTTTTAAGGAATTTTATCTAAAACTTAATTTTCGATAAAATTAATGATAAAATTTTAGAAAAATGTTACAGTTGTATAAAAAATTACGGAAATTGACTAATACGAAGTAGAATTTAAATTTATTTGCATTAAATTATATTTTATGCAAATATATTTTAAGATAAATTTTTTTAATGCAAATGTATTTTAATTTAATTATATATGTATATAAATTTTTACTATAGTTTATATACATGTATATATATATATTTAAAATAAATTTTTACTTAATATTCATATACTATTTTAACTGTTCGTCTTTTTTTTTTGATTACCCAATAATTGTACATGAACATCACTATTGCGCATTAAATCCAGACGAAAATTTATTTAATTGCTATAAACATCAACAAGAACTTTCATTTCTATTAATCTGAGGAAAGTTTGTAATTTTTCAGAATTGGAACTGCTAGAAAAGATTTTCTCATTTTAACTAGGCTTTCTTTCTTTTTTTTTATCTAAAGGGTTTTAAATTTGAGAAAAGTGTCTTCTAAATGATTTTTTTTCTTTTCTTTTTTTTTCTGAGGATAAATTTAAATCCTCCTGTTTTATTATTTTTATAGTTGAGCGATTTTAGTTAAAATAAAATTTTAATATTTCTATATCGACTTTCACAAACCTGTATAAATGTATAGATTTGAGAGAAAGAAAATAACACATAATTAGTAAGTTCACATGATGCCGGAAAAAAAATTTTTTTTTAGGAGTTGTTAAATCATAATTGTCAGAAATTTTTAAACTTTGCAAGTTTGCCTGAAAAAAATAGGCACATTAAAACCCATCATATTATTAAAATTCGATATTTTTTAGAGAAGAAAAATCTAATCATTTTTTCTAGAGCATATACAGGGGTGTCTCAAAAACCTTGACCGCGGCTCTTATTCCTTAAATATTGATCGTAGACATATACTGTAAATTACAAAGTTGAGTAAAAAAAGATGCAAAATGTTATGAATTCGATAAAAAGCTTCAGGGGATTAAACTTTAAAAAAATACAAAATTTAAATTTTTATACGGACCTCGTACAAAAAAATTCCTAATGAGTAAAATGTGCCCCATCCTCTAATAAGGTCATGTACAAAATTTCAGAATTTTATCATGAAAATTCTCAAAGATATGTTAAATCAAAGTTGGAGAAGGATCAATCACAAATTAAAATGCAAATGTTTACAGCTTCTGTGCAGATGATGTGACGCAGGAATGCATCATAAGAAAATTAAATATTCATATCTTTAGTTTTAAATACAAATTTTAAAATATATGCTTCCTGAAAAATACTTTAAAATTTTATATTATGAATTACAAAATATAACGTAAAAATAGCACATTCAGTGAACTTATAAAAAATCTTATGTAATCTTTCATTAAAGTAATCTTTCCTTTATGTAAACTTTCCTTTAAGTCATGTAATCTTTCCTTTAAGTTATTATTTCTACACATTTTTAATACTTTTGAACCAATAAATAGAAAATACGGGGTCCGTATAAAAATTTAAATTTTGTATTTTTTAAAGTTTAATCCCATGAAAACTAATTGATTTCATAGCAATTTGCACCTTTTATTACGCTACTTTTTAATTTATAGTATGTGTCTACGATCAATATTTCAGAAATAAAAGCAGCGGACAAGGTTTTTGAGACACCCTGCATTCTAAGATTTCTTTTCTTAGGTAAGAAATTAATAATAATGATTTTTTAATTTTTACGAAGATTTCCTTTTTTTGGCAATTTGGTTTTTCTAAAGAACTTTAGGATTTTTATATTAAAATAATTTAAAATAACCTTAAAAACATATAAAAAGTATCAATATTTCCTGCTTTTACATTAAGTATTTGTCTAATATTTGAAAGACCTCAAGATATAATAATTGATAGAAAAATGCTACTAATCTAAAAGTTTGAAGAAGTACAACATAAATTCTTTTTTAGCTTTTTAATCAGATTCTTAAAGAAATAATAATAGACTCAATTTTCCCCATAAAATCACTCATATTTCTTTAAAATATGAATTTTTATCAAGCTGTTCTTTTACATATAGGTTTTCATATAAACAGTAAATATTTAAATTTTCTGCTGATTCTTATGCAAATATTTTGGGATTCTAATTTTAAAAAAAATAAACTTAATTTTTCTTTTCTTTCTCCTGCTTTTTTATGTTTACTATTAATTAGATGGCACGAATCTGATTTTGGCGATGAACCACTGATTGAAGAACAGTTTAAAGTTCTGCAATCAGTGGTGAATTTCGAGCAGGGCAGATTAGATAGCTGTCGAGAATCAGCGGGCTGTAGAAGGCCGCAAGAAATTCGATCTAAGAATCTGAATAAGTACAACATAACATTTTTTAGCTTTTAGATTAGATTCTTAAAGAAAAATTGACGCAATTTTTTCGTCATAAGATCACTGTATTATTTCTATAAAATATGAATTTTTATCAAATTAATCTTTTGCACATAGTTTACTACATAAACATTAAATATTTAAATTTTTAATGCTTCTTCTGAAAATATTTTCAGACTCTAATTTAGAAAACGGGGGTTAATTTTTCTTTTCTTTGTCTAACTTTTTTTTTTGTATACAACTGGATGGCAAAAATCTGTGTTGGGTTAAGGAACAGTCTGTATCCAGTGGCTGATATTTAGGGTTGCTTTTTTGAAGCAGGCCCCAATCACAGAGTACAAATAGTGAGTTTATATCCCAACTCTAAGGTTCCAAGAAATTCAATTAAAAGAGATTTATAAAACTAACTGCAAAATAAAAAAATGCAAAAAACACAAATTCTGTGAATTATAAAGTATTAGGAACCTGTTCAATAATGTTTTACAAAATGTAATAGTATCTTATATGTTTCTTTGTGTTTATGTAACTATTAGAGTATTTATGGACACGAAATGTTCCCCTTAAAGAATAAGGCGTAGAAACATCGACGCGATAAGTAGTAACATATACATTTCAGAAAGTTGCTGAAATAAAAAATTAACCTAAAATAAATCATTACTTAAAGTAACTAAAATAAATCATTAAATAAAAAAATATGTTGAAATTTGAAACTAAATTGTCTAATTTATTGAAACAAGGGCTTAATATTGTGCACTGTCTAGGACTGCAAACTATCTAAATCCGCCACTGTCTATATTAGAAACAAAGATGGCGCGTTGGCATTATTATAATTATTATTTTTGCTTCTCATCTACTTTTTTTAATCCAAAGAAATTGAGAATTTTTAAAACAAAATGTGAAATAAAATGAAATAAAATTTTTTATTTCCACTTATTTATTTTCAAAGCTCGAATGATAACAAGCTTACAAATTCGTCATTGCAGCTGTGAGGGGGAAAAACTGTACAGTGAGTTATACCCTTTATGACGTCAGAACAGTCAACCAATGAGGAGACGCGAAAACTTCCATGTAAGAATGTGGTTCGATTATTCACTCTTTTCAATATTTTCATGTACCTAATGGGATTTCCTCTTGTAATATTATTTTTTTGCAAATGGATTGTTGCTTTCTTGTAATATTAACTTTTTCCTGATTAATTGTACTTGCCACCCCTCTAAAATTTACTCTCTTTCTTAGGAACTAGAGATTATCTTTTATTATAAAACTGCAAAATGTGTCGATTTGTGTGGACGTTTATCCTGTTAACATTAAGTCAGTCGTTAGCAGATTGATTAACAAAATTTTCAGTAGAAAATTTCTATGCATATTGGTAGAATGTCTAAGAAATCAAAAAGAAAAGTTATTATTTGATAAAAACACATAAGATACAAACGCATAAAAGATTCAAAACTTTTGTTTCTTAGCAATGGAATCCTATCTATCTATCATATTCAAAAGCACTCAAATCAAAACGAATGACTGAAATCAGACAGAAACAAATAATGATTAAATAAGAGAAAAAATGTTGAAAGAAAATATTAACAATTTGCTCCTCTATAAGTTTAAATTCGGTCCGTAAAGAGAGAATATAAGGAATCAGAGTAAATTTAAATAATATAAAATGCAGACCTCAACTTATTGATTTTTGCTATTTATTTAATCTTAGGTCACTCACCGGCAAATCAGTCAATCCTAGTCCATTTTCTAGACTCCAAAACAGACCATTTGGAATTGAGCATCTGGTAATGACGTAAATAAAAAGAGCAGAGATATTTTTAACTCCACCCAGCGTTACAGATGACGGTGGACAATTATATACATTGGCATTATTAGCTCTCAATTTACAAACACTCTATTTTGCAAGTTATTTTAAAGATGACGTTTTTTAATAATTGCTTTTTTCTTTTCAAAATCAGGGCGAAAATAAAATGTTCTTATTATCAAGAAATTGTTATGAATAATTTATCATGCTCTATCAGTTTTAGTTGAAATGCTGATATATGTCAAGTTATTTCGCATTTATAAGAAACCAAGCAATTGCTCGAAATAGAAAAAAATATTTGAATTGATAGTAATTTTGAAATAGAAAAAAAAATCACACTATCAATGAATTTTTGCGATGTAAATGTGTCATACAAACACAAAATTAATGAATTCTAAAGAAAAAAATTCTATTTAAAAGTTGAAAGGCGTGTCTAGAAATATTTAAAATAAAATAGTTTGCACTGTTATATTCTGGGTTTGATCACACGACTTAGTTAGTATTGAAGGCTCTAAATTTCGATTCGCACAAATGCAATGAATAGATAAATGTGTTTAAACAGGCATTAACATCTGGATGCTTGGTCTTTAAAACAAATAAAAAAAGAGCAACGTCTCTTAAAAAGTTCTCGCATCCTCTTTAATAAAGGCGCTATCCCTCCTCTCCTACAAAAAATTATGGACCTTGATCAAAGTCATAAATATTACATGTAATCAGATTTTGAGTTCTATACATGAGTGAGATTCATTGCATAGCATTGAAAGTTTATATTTGTGTATTAATAACATGGCATTAGTTAATAATAGTTATAAAATATCGATATTCATTGTAAATTCGGCTATTTTACAGAATTTAGCATGCCATTTCCATAGATTAATCGTTGGTGTACGAATAATGCACAAATACCAGGAAATGAAATATTTATTTTGGGTACCTATTTTTCCAATGGATAAAAGTAAAATTTGACATAGAGTAAAACATCACAGCATCACATATCAAATTTCATTTCTTTAAATTGTTATGTTTGCATGCACACACAAGTACAAACCGACAGATGGTAAAATGTTTGACAGATTTGATACGGCTCTATATTATGGATGCTAACCTGTGCACCAAATTTTATCGAGCTAGCTCTTTGCGTTTTGTAGATTTCGTGCTATCTCGCATTTGGATAGCTGGATAAACAGACTCCATATAAATATATATAGTTCGGAATTTTACACAAACATACAATTTAGTGTTTGAACTGTCTAGCTCAAAGCATTTTTGAGTTCTCTTGTTCACAGACAAACATAATTCCAGAACGTGTTTCTCAGACTCAGTAATATCTTGAACATGAATATTCATCAAAATGTTAAGTAAATGTTCTTGACGATTAAATTTTCTCTTTATATAAACTTCGCACATGAGAAAATAAAATAAATAAATAAAAAATTAAAATTAAATCTACGATCGCAAATTTCAAGTTATTTTGTGAAAACATTATTATTTTTAAGTCATTATTTGTATTAATGTCTTAATTAATTTAAGTCATTAATCAGTTTAAACTGGTTTGAAACAATCACGAGACTTCTCTAAAGGCCTCTCTCTCTCTCTATATATATATATGTATATATATATATATATATATATATGTGTGTGTGTGTGTGTGTGTAAAGATATTTTCGAATCCTGTTAACTAAATAATATGTAACATTATTTTGGTTGAAGCAGAGTGCAGGTTTGACAAGCAGTGAAGAGAGACTTTGTAGTTTTGATTTCGTTTTATTCTCTCTCTTCTCTCCCGGGAGACAAACATGGTTATTTACAAGGTGCAGGAGGCACATAAACAGAAGGCAAAAAGGCACGAACAAATGGTCACTAGTCTTATATAACATTGGATTTCCGGCCACGCTCCAATGTTGTGACCTTTGACACCTTTTCAAGGGCACAAAAGATATCACTTTCATTTGATACGTAGTATTGATGGCGCATTATTTTTACAGATGAATTAATTAAACCGAAAGTGGAAATGGATCACGAAATCAGAGAATATTTTAGAATGAAGTTACGATGGGATAAATTAAGATAAAATCTTGGAAATTAATTTGGATATAATTAAGAGTTTAAAATATAATTACATATATATATATATATATATATATATATATATATATATATATATATATATATATATATATATATATATATATATATATATATATATATATAATTTTTTAAAACTTTCATTTTCAATTTTTCTAGCTGGCAAACAAATTTTATAGCTCGACAGATTTTGAGATGAAACAACAGCTATGATGTCATAGTTCTACGTCAACCTTTTAAAAACGTATCTGTTGTCAAAGAAGCATACATAATAATAATGCTATACTGGTAAAAGCAGGTAACAAAAATATATGCGATTAAAAGATGATGATGAAAATTGCCATTTATGCTTTATTCATTGCCTACGCGATATCGAGCTTCAATATTCGTTGCCTGCACGATTTCGAGCTTCAAAACAACCCCCTAAACAAAACAACATCATGTTCTCACATGATAATAATATGATATAATATAAAATCATTTATCCTTGTAAATCCACGCATCTTTTGAGAATATTACATTTTATTTAAATTATATAAATTTGTTTTATTTCATTTAGATGAATTAACCACCATCCATCTAGTCTCGCATCACAGGATGCTTGATCCACGGAAAATGTAAGCCACATCCAGAGGATCTTTTTTGGAATCGAATCTTGAAACAGAAATTTTATTGCAAGACCGTCTTGGTACCGATATTATGTAAGCATTTTGTAAGGGTTCTAAATGGAAAAAAATCAATAATATTTTAAAGGTTTATTGCTTTTATTTTTTCGTTGCATACCCTGTTTAAAATAAGACTTGGAGACCATATTGGAGACTGTAAAACTTAGCATTAGGGCGAAATCTTATATTTCATAATTTCAATGCCCTGGTTTAAAAAGTTTTTGAAAGTCTTGTTACGTAGCAAAGCCCAAGGATTTAACGTTATAAAATATGAGTACTATTTTCTGTAAGCACCAACTTTTGATCCGATTTCTTTTACTTGTGTTATTTTTTAAATAAAAAACCCCCCTTATGTCCTGATCCGCAGTAACTCTCTTTCTCATAAATTGATTTAGAGATCTGCACATATAAGATATAATTGCTCGATATCGTAGCGCTGAAATGCGTTGCGATATGAGGAAATGAAAGTGCAATACTCTCGAAACTTATTTTTCCTAATATTATGCGTATAATATTTGTCATACTGCGTGTGTTTTAGAATTTTTTGATGATGATTATGTAATTGAAATTTATTATGCTTGCTTCAGGATCAAAAAGAGCATAATGATTTGGGGTTATGCATATTAATGCTTATATTGTGTAAAAAATAATTATCTTGGAGACTATAATTTTAATAAAAAAACAATAATACTGTCTGCCATACTCACGTTTTTTAAAGTACAGTTTTATTATAGTAGAGTCTCAGATTATTTGAAAATTTCAATTTAACTTAAAATTTTTTCTCAAATTTTGTCCCTTTATTTAAATAGACCGACGCGGTAAACAAAGGCAAATTTATAAAATTTTAATGAAGTAAATTCTAAGATGTTATCTAGAATTCTGTATCAATCTTTCGACAATCACATTTTTGAATTGGAAATATAAACAAAAGAAAAACAACAACAACAAAACTAGTGAATAGGTTCGTAACAGAAATGAAAGCTTTTAAGATCCCAGCAAGCCACGTTACTGTTCTTCCTACAAAGTTTTGAAGCATAAGTCATTAGTAATATCAGAAAAAACATTAATACATAAAAAGAGCCTACAATGGTAAATTTTATAATACAAAGAAGTAAACAAAAAAAATAAAGAACAAATTCACAAATAAAAAATAAATAAATACTCATAACGATAGGAATTGTTTTATTTGCAAAATGGATTTAATACAAAAGACTTAGATAATAGACTTAATAAACTTAATAAAAAGACTTAATAACAGACTTAATAATAGACTTACATAATAGATATAGAGGAAATAGACTTAATAATAGACTTAGATATTAGATAATAGACGAAATAGAGTTAAATGATATTTAAATAGTTCCATAAAATTTACGAAGAATTTTCAGAAATTGTTAATCATCTATTTCTGAACCATATATAATGTTCCTCAGAAATAAATCAGATTGGAAATGTTTAATTGCTTAGATATATCTCTTCAAAGGAGTCGTTGCGTCATCAGCTGTACATTGAATCACATTTAACACCTTTTTGTATATTAGAATAGACAATTGTGAACGCTACTTTAACTTCGAACCGTATTATACATCATGTAGAAAGTAGATAATGTAGTTAAATGAAAAGATCAAATTAGTGAACGGGTCCATAGTATTGTGAATACAGTTTCCTTACTATAAACTGTATTCGCTAATGTACTTTCTACTATGGGTAGAAAGGGAAATTTAAAAGAGATCCTTATTAGATGAAATTCAAGACTATGACTCCAGAGTTTTGGCGATAAAATTAGTTCTAGAAATTACTACTATAGTTTTATGCCTATTATGGATTTATCTCTATAGAGAATTGAGACATGGATATTCTTCTAGGGAATTCAATATGAAGTCGAAACATGTCACGAACCTATAATATCGGAGATATTGAGCGAGAGAATTAATCTCCCCGGAGGGCATTCATAGCTCAATATGGTGGCTGATATAAGTTGTGATAAAGCTGTTATGTTATTTAATTAGAGATATGCTGTTGTTAGTTTCTACAAATACTGCTCTTTGTGTATATATCCTAGCTTTGTTATTTTATCCATGTTTCGTATCTTTTGTAATATACGTGGAATAATACTCATCTACCATTATCCAGATTGTTGGATTTCTTTCACTTTAGATCCACGGGACGATTTCCATAATAAAAGAATTTACTTGCCTGTATTAAATGTTTTAAACATGATAATTTAAATCCTGTTCTTTTTTTATTTCATTTAAAATAGTTGAAAAAAAAAAACAGATACAGAGCAGATAAGTATCCCAAAAGATATAAGTTCGTTGAAAATAATCTCTTGAATAATAATCACAGACTGGCACACCCGTCTGAAGGCACACGGAAAAACATTGAATGGCTGGACCGCCGTAACAGCAACACTGGCGAGAACTATAGTTGAGTACTGAGGGCCATCACCGGTCACGGTATAAACCTTCCCTAAGGAAGTACATACCGCCATCCATGAAAGGAACCAGACCTTCTGCTTTTCGTGTACTCAAGGAGTTTCGAGAACCAACCACCATGACGAAAGCTTCTCATCCTCATTTCGGGGAGCTCCCCCGGAGGAACTCTTGAATAGTAAATGGAACTTTCTATGGTAGATAGCGCTGTATGAAAATGAGGACTAAGCAGCATTTGACTAGATTTCTAAATATTGTTTCTTCTTCGTTATTTTTTTTTTTCATAAGCAATGAGACAGATATAATTTTTGGCATATCTCAGGGTTGGCAGTAGATTTCAGCGGAATTAATTTTAAATCCATTCAGTCATGATATAATAAATTATTTGATACTTACTTCCCAAAGGAGTATTTAATTTTTTCAAGGATTTTTCATTCCTTATATATGAATCATGAGAAAATCTGAAAAAAAAAAATGATGCTTATTTGTTAACTATTGGAGACTAAATATCAAGATGCCGAAAGTTGGATCCCATTTAAGATATACGTATATATGCCTTTAAAAATGCATTCATTTTTATAAATTTAAGCCTAATGCATTTTATACTATAAAAACATTAATACTTATATCAAAAAAGATTATTTTTGTAAAATAAGAGGTTGAAAATTATTAAAATTATAAAAGTTTTAAAGCATATTTTTCATAAAATATCATTATTATTTGGAACCAAATTAGAAATAAATATTAAGTTAATAGTCAAAGAATCAAAAAGAAAGATTAACTGAATCCGGCCCGAAGACTTTTTCAAGGGTCACCCTCAGGCAAGGATTCAAACCAGGGATTTTTTCTGTGAGGGGTCTGACTTTTCGTCCAACAAATTGACCCCTCGTGACCCGAAAATCCCAGAAAATTGAGGTTTTAGAGATAAATTAGTATCACAAGATTAAAACAAGTAAAAACACTAGCAAAAAACAAACCAAATAAGACCACAGCAAATCAAACCACAAGATACATGAAAAAAAGTAATATAAACACAAGGCAAATTACTTACAAAATGAAAGTACAAATCTGAAGAAAACTACTTGAGGTTAAAACGTGCTATTGTAGATGTATTTCGTTGAACTAAACTAAGATTTAATTTTTCCACGTTTACAGCTATATGTAAAGTGTAAAGATCCTTTTAAGATCCAGTGTAAAGATCCTTTTAAATATTTAAACGGAATTTTATGTTCAAATTTCGAGTGGCCGCAGGAAATAAAAGAACCATATTTACATAAAAAAAAGCACGTTTGGAAATGACATTTATGACATAAAAATGAAACCAAAAAGCCAAAAGAAAAAAGAAAAAAGTATAAAAGCCATACACTTTTACCCTCTTTCGAAAACTTAAAATCATTTAAAATATCAGAATGACATCTCAAATATAATTTTTGTAGATAAAATTCAATTATATGATCAAGCAGGGATGGAAAAGACATTCGTGTGTTATATAAAAAAATAACAAAAATTCGGGAAGCCGATTCAAGTTTTTACATTTTTTTCTGAAGGTTAAAAGTCATTAAAAGTATCTGCATTCATATTAAAGTTTTAAGAAGATGTAGAAATATTGATAAAAGACAAATTTGCATAAGAAAACATAATTGCAAATGACATCTAAGAAAGACAAAAAAAAAAAATGACGCAAATTCTGAGAAGATTAAAATACAGGAAGAAATTTAAAGTAAATTACAACATTTTAAACCACCGCTAACGATATTATTGATGTGTACTTTATTCAGAACAAAACTTTTACTGTATTTCTGCAGTCTGAAAAAAAGTCCATAATAAAATTAAAGCCAACAGGAATTTTAAGGGTTATTTCAAGATTTATCTAAAAAATATTAATAGCGGAGAAGTTGGAAGCAAACTGAGCGTGGCAAAAGCCATTTAGCTTCTTAATTGAAAATCCAACCAGCGAAAAACTAATATAAGCTTTCAGGTACAAACATTTCCAATACTTACTCTTCCCATACTTTAATAATCCATTTCAACATTTCATTGAATTTTCATTTAAGAACTTTTACGCTCAAAGGAGATCGATTTATCATAGCTTTGAATTCGATTTCTCAAATTAAAAAGTGCACTTTAATTTATATTTCTGGAAATGCTTTCTACTGAAGTATTAAGACACGAGTTTGCTTTCAATTCATGGCGATTTAAAATTACTTTTGCTTAAGTTTATTTTCGCAACAACTTGAGTTTTTTAAAATAAGTTTTATAAGAAAAAAAATGCTAAATATATTTATTTCTATAACCATATATATGTAAAACATGATTTTTTGAAGAAGCAATTGTTGAGTTCTTTAATGTTTTATATTCTTTATTACCTCAAAGGGGTAATTAAATTTTTTGCTTTTGTCAAGATTTCTTTGTTAAAGCCATGGCAAGAATAATGCTGCGACCAAATCGAAAAACGGGAAACAGAAAAAAAAAATACATTTAGAAAATATTCCAAACTTATATAGTAGTTTTAGAAGGAAATATTACGACTAATTTTAGTGAAGTTGCACCCCCCACACACCCACACCCACACACACCTACACCCACCCACACACACAGACACACAGACGAGCGCGCTAGAGTGGTTTTTATAACAAGTTTGAAAAATTTGCTTAAGTTTTTTAAACGCATGCTTTAATTTTTTTTTGCCGTAATAAGACATTTTTTCAATATATAAAGACGAATATAAATTGATATATAAAAACATCATCGAGCTTAATTAAATAAAAATGCAAGGGAAAAATTTGGTAAAAATTAAACATATAAAAATGTGTATTTACAATTCATATTAATCCATCTTGGATTATCTGACAATCAATTTAAATAGAAACTTACTTTTCCGGCTGTCGATTAAGTTACTAGTTAGCGATTATTATCGTAAGAAAGAATAGTTCCAGACTAAGTTGAAGCTTTGTTATAATAATATGTCCCTGACAGTGACAAATACATTATGTGATAGATGGAAGTTTGTTTTGTTTGTTTATTGATTACTTTATGATCTATAACTATCCATTGTCCAATCCTATCCATCGAAACAGAGACTTGTGAGACGAGGGAAAATATAAGGCTTAGAATGAACTTTCTTGATCATTTTATTCATCTATAGTGTAAGCGCAATCGAAAATGCTACTCTCTCAATCCAAATTATTGTAGTTAGAATGAACATCTTAGATTGAAGGAATAATTTGATGGAACCAAATTGATTTACGGAACGAACTTAGTCCCTCTTTGGCTAACCCCTTCAATTTCATTACTGTAGTTAAAAGGTGTTAAAATCTAGGATTAATGGTTCTTTTCACTTCAAATAATAATAGTAAAATAATAATTATAGCTGTTTGGAAAATAACTAATATTTATCATTGTGGTAAAATTAAACAGAAGCATTTGATTATTCATCTGAGATATTGAGATGATTTTGGTTGTTAGAAAATGGGCTTTCAAAAATCATTTCTTTTTTTTTTCCATAAATATTTTTAGATTTTTAATCATAAGTTTTGGGAGGTCAGTCAGTGACTTGCATTTTACTTTTATTTGTGCAGTAACTGGTGGGAATAATAACATTTAAAATTGCCAGGCAGGTTGAAAAAACAATTTCAAATGGTTTATTTTTATTTATGCTTTGATGAACTAATAGAGATAGCTGTTTTCCTAGTGCCTTTAGATAGGCTCTCCAAAGAAAGAAATTTAATAAGTATTAACCTGTGCTATATTTTGGAGCCTTGTGCCTCGGCTCCTTGTTGTACCTATGCACAAGCCTTATTACTCGTGATCTCAAAATTGTACTTAACACAAAATTTGTACAAAAGTCAAAATTATTCAAGATTCAATATCCTAGTTAGAATTTACTCATGAAAATAATAAATCGTGCTTAAATCATATTTATTACAAAATCGAAATAGTATCTTAAAGACTTTTTGTTTATAAATGCAATACAAATTATTACAGGATATAAAAAGAATAATAGCAATTAGAAAGTAAAATGTAAAGTTATTAAAGGACTGAAAAATTGTTATACATTAGATTTCATAAAAGGGATAAACAAAAACGCTTGAATATGGACACAAACTTGCTTCGTTTGAAATATAGCGCCCTCGTTTCTCCAAGGAAAACAAATTGTACTATCGCCAATATAATGATAAGAAATTAATGGCATTTAATTAGATTGCTTTTCTTTCGAAGAATATAAAATAGATAAATTCTATTATATTTTAGCTTACAAATTCGCATTATTTATTACATAATTCAACTCACCATGATTGAGAACTACTGCAATTCGTAGCATTCCTATATAAATTCTACTTAAAATTGCCGAAATTTTTTTTACTATTTTTATACATTTCAATATAAATAAAACGCAGATCTGTATGCTAAATTTCATAATTAACTCTACCATGTTCACATACATGCGGGAAGACTATATACTTTCAAAATTCTTTTTTTTTTTTCAGAAAGACTCAAAATTTCGAAATTCTCACAAGAATTAAATTTTTTTAGTGATGATTTTGTAATAGTTACTTTGTAATAATAATGAGTAAACGCACAAGGAAAGCTTCAAATTTTCTATCATATTTCATTCTAAAAATTGAATAAAATTTGAATAATGCTTATTTGCATATCAAACAAAATTTTGCTGCATTTTAATTTACATCGATGGTTTCTAATTTCTTAAGATAGTTTAAATCTTTCATGAAATGCAATAAATCTTTATTCCAAATTAATTCTGAAAATCGTTCCCTATGGATGCTGGTCTAAGCTTCATTAATCAATCATTCTATAATTGATGAAGATTGTCTTAAACTTCACGAATGAATTTACTAATAAATTATCCTGGTTTTAAGCCGGACGAAAGAGGATAGCAAGTATTTATATAATCCATTAGTTTTCTAAAAACCGGTCGAGAAAATGTTATTATTTATTGTATTTAAATAATTTTATATCCTGCACATCATTAAAATATGAAGATTTTAATTTTAGTTTCAGAATAAGAATACAGCTTTAAAAAATGAAAGAAATTTGATTTCGGGCGAAAGTTTTAAAATTGTTTTCTCCTTTAGTTTTTTTTTTTGAGGAGGGGAGGCAAGAAGTTAGGGATGCATCTTATCAAAATTAGATTTTCAGGGATAAATTCTATTAATTCTGTTATTTTGTATTATTAAATTTGTATCATTTAAAGCAATCCCATAATCTCAACTCTATAAAAGAACACTGAAAAAAATGGCACTTTTTATAACTTCATTTGAAAAATATTTAGGATATCTTAAATTGTAATGCTTATTTCCCTCTTCCGTTTAGCAAGGAAAAGGGAAATAATAGTCCATAACATATCGTAGTTTCATATTAATAGTCAGCAGTCTCTGTGCTCTGTAAGATATTATTGACTATTAATATGAGGGTCTGTCTAAATTGAAACAAGATCTTGTTCTGATAATTACATCACTTCGATTTCGAGTGATGTATCAGAGATATTAATGAAATCTTCTCTTACATCTTTAATAACCTTTCATAACTTTTAGTATGTCTTTAAGTATGTTGATGCAAATAAATGTCTTCTATACTAAATAGGAATAAAAATAAATATAAGTATAACTGTAGGTATATTCTATACTAAAAAGGTAATTTAAAGCATCGAAATGAATATTGTGATACCTTAAAATGGATATGGGTCTTTGAAAAATGAAAGTACGGTATACTTGCTTTTCTATCTCTTATGAAGATACTTGCTTCATATAACAGATGATTTGAGTTGATTCAACTAACAATATCGAGGAAGTAACTAAATTATAATACTTAGAAGCTGCAGATTAAAATGCTATTAATAGGAAACATCCACTGGGAATCAGTAAACAGCAAATAATTAAGGCATAAAGAATCAGCCATATGGGACACCACAAAAATGCCGTAGAAATGGACTGAAAATAATTGGAAAGCTCGCGGAGACATCATTTTGGCAATCAAAACAAGTGAAATAGGCCATATTTAATACTGTGCTACGACAAACGATGTTTGAAATAAGCTAAACTCTGTTTTCGGACCAAATGTCCTGCTAAAAAAAGACGCTTCTGTTTTAAAAAAAAACAATTATACGAAATAATTAACACAGGAATTATTCACCTAAAGAACTTTTATGAATTAAAAATACATTTTATGGATTAAAAACCCATTAAAATTCCCATAAAGAACTTTAAAAAATGTATCCAATAAAAATAGATTGGTAAAATTTTTCCAAAAGAATCGAAAACTAAACGTTAACAACTTTTGAAACACGGATGTCAGTGGATCTATACGAATATGAGCACTTATAGGTTTATTCTATTTCGTCTCTTTAATTTATAATAAATCTTGATATACTATAAAAAATTTCCTGAAAATAAAAGATAAAGAACAATCTTTCAAGACAATAGCTGAAAAAATTTTGGGTAGAGAATCAGACTACAAAAATTATGAAAACATTCCAAACAGGTGGCCTAAAACTTTGTTGAAGTAAGTATAAGAAAACATTTTTCAAGAACAAGGAATCCAGTCAAAAGTAATTTTTTTTGACCTTATATTGCAGCTTTCTAGCAAAGTAAAATAAAAGAAAGAATAAATAGGACAGTCAATGAAAATCGGTTAGATGGTTTAAAATTCTAACAAACTTCTTACAAACTTTGGATGGTAGCAATAAATTTTTTTCTATTCTTATTCACAGTTGTTTACCTACCCTGAGTGTCAAAGAGAATTCAATTTCACAGAACTCTATTTTGGAAGGAAGCCAAAATCATTATCAAGCTTCTATATTTGGACAAAAAGGTTTCTGTGTTGAATAAACGAATTTAAATTATTCGAAATCCATTAGCATATCTCCATTGAATATTCCACAGAATCCAAAGCACATTGGCTGAACGATAAAAACTAATAATCAACTGACACGCTTACTCTATTGTCGAGTTTCAAAATTCACTTTCTTTTTTTGAAGTGGAGTTTATGACTCAAAATAAATATGTTCTTTTTAATTGCTGAAGCCAAACAACATGCCAAATCTTATCTTGGAGTTGTGGGTTAGTGCTGGTTTCAATTACCTAACCTACAAATTTGCCTGCCCAATTTAAAATATGCTAGAGCTAAGAAAACAAGGTTTAAGTTAAAGAAAATTTAATTAGAACATATTTACAAGACTTTGTACAATTGCAAGATTAGTGAAACACGCTTAAAGATTAAGTCAGAATCGTTCCGGTCGCGGCAGTGTTTGTTTTTTATTCTTGCTTCGCTGGTTTAAAAATAGACTGAAGGAGTCGTTGATTTGCATACTTGCCGAGATCAAAAATAACCACCAAGCGGCACTGTGAATTTGATTTGAACCTCGTGGCAAATGTCAGTTTTTAGTTGCACTTTGTAGTACCGCTACAGAGTTTCAGACGGTGAAGAGAAAACGATATGACGGATGACTCCGAAAATGAAACAAAAACAATTGACATCACGCTATTGCAAATTTTGTCCCTGATGATGTAAAATGAAGAATTTTACATAATCAAGAATGGCCGAGAAGGGAATGCAAAATTCAATATATGAAAATGTGGAATCTTCATTAATTTCAGATCGTTTCGAAATAAGCTCGAGCATTAAAGAAATTCTTGTTGAAGACAATAAAAATGCCCGGAAGAAAATAATAAAAGAAGAATATGAATTGAAGAATAGAAAAGTACAAAAAATTCAAGGACATTGGTGACATGGAATAATCAATGGGTCAAAATGAGTTCTTAAAATTATTTCAGAGATGGAACTGTTGAAAAATTAAAAGTGCGAAGTTGTGTTCTCAAAATGCTGGAATAGATTATTTTAATGAGGATTTTTTCTTGTTGCAAGATTAAGCTCCTTTAGAATTAATTGTATATACCTATACAGTTAAAAATAATCTCACTGGATGTTAATTAGAGTTAATCATAGCTGATATAATTGATAAGTGGAAATGGAGAAATCTTCTCGGTGCAAACGTAACACTTTCATGTCTTTTTTGAAAAAGCGTCATGTTTGTCTACAAAAACAGACATTTTGCTCTCTCAAACAATTCAATGGCCGATGAGACTGTGATATAGTAAATAAAACAATAAATTCAATTTTTAAAAATCTAAATCATTAAATGTTAATAAATATATTTATCATTAAAATAACATCTGCTGAAGTCATTTTAATTATATTGATGATTTATAGGTTTTTGCGAATAACAAAATTGTTAACGAAAGTTTCTGTGATGAATTGGAGTTGTTGCAATGCTTAGAAATTGTTACATTAAATTGCATCATTGTACTGCTTAGAAATCGAATCAAAATGAGATGAAAACAGTTTATCAATGTCTCAATCAAAGAGTATTCATGATATTTGGTCCAAGTACAAAATGCAAGGTGCAAGAACTGTTGCAACTCCCATGAAAACAAGCATTTAAGTTAACGAAAAGATGCCTTCACAAAACAAAAAAGAAAAATCTGAAAAGCGAAATATAACATTAATTGGATAGCTACTAGACTAGGAATTATGTATGAAATTAATTTTCTAGGCTAATTCGATATCAATACAGGAAAAATACATTATAATGCTGTAAAAAAAGAAATCTGGGATATCTGAAAGCGAATAACAATCAAAGAATAGTATTTTAATAATCTGAAAACTTATTAAACGGCATATTGTTTCTGACTGGATCAACGATAGGAAATTATGCACAATTTTGTCTTCAAGTATGCTGAATGTGCAGTTTTTTAGGAAATTGTCTTTCTTCTTCTGTTGTACTGTAGCTCTATCAGTCACTGAAGCTGAATATGTGCTTTTTCCTAAGCTGCAAAAGCGACTATTTTAACGCAAAGTTTTCTAAGCGAAAACTTTTACTAAGTAAAATTTACATTAAACACTTTACTATTTACTAATAATTAATCCTCTCTGAAATTTGTGAAAAATCTGTTCTTTCATTTCATCTCTGTCAAGAATATCGATATTTTAAATCATTATGTTTTGAATGTTTTCTTTATATGTAAATCTTAATTGAATATCTGCAAAAGAAAATTTAACTTATGAAAGCTCTTTAATATGGTATTATTTCAAATTGCAGTTTTGGATGAGGCTGATTTGAAAAAACAACACTTAAAAAATACAGGTGTAAAAAGGCTTCCTTTGTGAGAAAGAAAATCGAATTAGAAGTTCCTTCGAAGTTTGGAATATTTTGATTTTATACTTGTATCAAATTTTCTGAATCATTGCGATGACCTTTCATAAACTGATTTATTTATATAAGGTGTCTCAGCATCAGGATTACTAAGTTAGACGACTCGGAATCATAAAGCAATACAGGTCAGAAATGCTGTCCAGACACTGTAGGCAATATTGCACTCACGCGTAATTGCTGGACATTTCATAAGAGACTCTTCATTTCAGATTCAATCGCAAGATTCTGAACAATGATTCCACATGAACTGAGTGTAATTAGTTTAGAGTGCAGCAATGATGTTACAATTGATTTAAGTAGATTCAATATGCATAATTCATGTATAGAAAAACGTTTTTCTTCTCTTACATTGTTTATTGGTATTTCGATCAAAGATGTCAACAAGACTTTATTTTTTATATAAAAGAAATTAATTTAACATTCACTTGCTCATTATCATTCCTTTTTTGGTAGGAAGAAATACGTATGGTGTGAATCTCTCTATGCAAGTTTTTACTGTTGTGCGAGTCAGTGTGAAGGTGTGAATCGATTGTGATGTTGCTTTTTGTCAACTTCGACATGAACTGTGCATTTTGGATCTACGGACGTTAAATAGGACATCATTGAACCGTTAGACGCCATGTCATTGTATAATGATGACGCTTTATTCATTAAGATGACATTGGTTACTGTTGTAAAAGTTGCTTTAAAACGCGAAGTCAATATAACTAAACTAAAAACTAAAAAAATTACTGTTGTAAATCAATTGGTTAATCTTGCTTGTTAATCTTACCTCGCTCATGCAACGCTGTCTACCATGTCTAGGAAGCATATCACTGACCCTCCGACACGTCCGAAGGCACACGGATAAAGAATACTGAATGACCGCCAGCCGCAGCAGCAACATTGGCGAGAACTGTGGTTGAATCCGAAGGGCCATCACCGGCCACGGTACAACCCATCCCGAAGGTAGTACGTCCCGTAATTGATGGGAGGAGCCAAATACCTCGCCTATTTATGTACTCACTAGGGTGGCGAGATCCAACCACCATATCGGAAGCATCTCATCCGCATTTCGAGGTGCCTCCCGGGGGTCTTGTCTAACAAGCATTTCAGACCCTGCATTAATATAATAATTCCGAGATATACCCTATTCTTTCAAAAAGTTTGGACTCTAGGCGCTAAGACAGCCTTATGCAATCGAAGCGCGAACAAATGAAACGACGTTTCATGCATAAGGGAAAATCTTTTTTTCCCCTTCTCTTTCATTTCAAGTTGCAAATAGAATTTTTTTCCCAGTTAAATTAAGCATTTGTGAATTGAGAATAATTTTTTCGCAGTTCAAGCTCATGGGAGATTTAAAATCTTCTTTTACATTTTTACTTTTGATGCATGCTTGAGTGTTCGGAAAGCAAGTATTAAAACGTGAACCTTCTTCCACTTTAACTGATTATGAATAGAAAAGTGTCGGTAACTTCACACTTCTTTGCGATAAAAGAGTTAAAAATTTGAATATATTGATTTTCTTTAAATCCGGCAAAGAAATAATTTTATTCCTTTCATTTCTTTTTTCTTTTTTTCATTCTTCTTTGTTCTGAAATTCTTGTCTAAAAAAGATATGTTTGACTTTGATCAACCCGTTTTAAAATTTCAACAATTTTTTTATGACATTCCCTTATTTTTATCTATTTTCTGTTATTTTTATTTATGTTAAAAATCAATAAACTATATTTCCTAATGATAAATAACATCCTTCTATGCAGTTTAAAAGTTTTCAAACAGTCATTACTTTTTAAACATAAACAAATTAGTTCAAAAATTTTACTTCACATCCCTTAAAATGCTATTGAGGAAAAATCTGCCTTTAAATGTTTTGTAAAAAAGTCATTAATATTTTTTTCTTGTTTACTAGACATTTCGTAGTGTTATTTGGAAAGTATTTCATCTTATTTACGTTTTACTCATATCGTATTCCATGTAATTTATCTTATTAGGAATTTCATCATTGTAAGTTTTTTTATGTTTTTGGAGGTTTTATTATAAATGAGAGTATTTAAATAGTTTAATGTTTGCTGAAAGAATTCATCAAGACCCTAATTAAATGTTTACTCTGATATAAGAAATCGTTTTAACTAAACGGCCAATATTTTTTTATTTGAAATTTCAAAATAATTTTTTTGAAAATCGACTAAAAACCTTAAATTTCCTGATTACTTAAAATTGAAATGATTACAAACGTACATTCGTCAGATTGACGCAGAATAGAAACACAGATAGATTCCTTGTGAAATGAATATAAAGAGTAACAAATGATGTAAAATGTCAAAAAAGAAAAAAAATTCTAACAACGCTTTCTACTGAAAATGCTTACTGATTAATGCTTTATGATGTTATGGACAAGAAAATGTTTGTTAGTCTTGTAATAAGTTCAAAAGTGTGTGTAAAAACAACACTAACGTGTATAAACCGATTGTATAATTTTTTTGTGGGATTTCACGTTATATTCGCTTATGTCACTTTCAATGATGAATCTATTAATCTTCTAATTATAAATAAAATGTAGTTAAAGTTAAAAAAATCGTCTTGAGCGCATTATTTGATATTATAATGCTTAAGAATGCTCTTCCATTAGACATGAAAGGAGGAAAAACACTGCAACTGTATGCTCGATCTAGCAAATAGTGATCCTAACATAAAAAAAAAAAAAAATACAATGCTAAAAACAAAATAAAAATAATGCTGAAAGAGAATAATAGTGTTAAGCTCACATTGAAGTGGGAAATAGATAAATCAGTTTAAATACAAAATAATAAAAATTTGCAGACCTCGGCTAATTAAGCCCTGTTACAATTCAGCATAAAATTATAAATAAAATGTGAAGTTTACGATTAATGTGAAATTTAACTAATTTTTATTCAAGCATAGCTTTATTCACATAAAGACAAATAAACCTTTTTAAACATTAAAAAACCCTGACTCAGTTGTTAGATACTAAAAAAGAAAATTGTGGTTTTGAATCCGATAATGGCGCAGGAATGTTTTGAGCTTTATAGACGGTTGTGGTGATTATATTATAGTACATGCTAATATTAATCAAAGATATACTAAATATACGCCACTATCAAAGACACACTACAGATGTCTGTACAAAGAAAGTGCAACTTAATCTATCACGTTTCAGGTACGATAAAATATAAAGTTCTCCTTTTATTAATCAGGTCAGGAGAGTCATGAAATTACTTTTACTAAACTTTTTTTTTATCAGTAAATATAAAAATAAAAATGAGTAATTCATCAGGATTCAGCAGATTACCTTAAAAGTAAAGAGATAGCATTCCACATCAAGTAAGGAGAGAACATGTTGATGTAGGAAGAAATATATATTTCTTACGCAATCGAGAAATAATCCCAACCAAGTGGAAATGCTTTTTATGTGCGTCAGTTCTTCTTTATGGAATGTCGACGTGACATTTTTACTGATTCCACATCTCTATCAGGAAGGAAAATGTTCACTTCTGAAATATCATATTTCCTTTTAACCTTTGCTGGGACTTTCGATTAAAATTTTTATATCTTTTTTATTGATCACACTCTCTTTGTATTGGAAAAAATAGAATACTTGCTGGAGATTTTAAAACTCAGGTAATGCAATTTTTCCTGATTAATCTTATTGAATGATAAGAAATAAATTTTGAAATTTTAGAGAATTAGTCGAAAGGAGTAACATTTTTTTAAAGACCAAAATAAGCAGGTTAAAATTTAAAAAGAATGCCTCTGGCTTTCAACTATTTAATTTATAGTTTCACATCTTCAGCACGATCGATTTATTCATGTCATTTTCGATTAATAATTAAATAATACTTTTTCTTATATAAATTTTATCTCTCCTAATAATAAAGACGAACATGTATATATGTGGGGAAAGGCAATGACCAGCATTAATATGAACAGTACGTTTTACCGTCACATCGTCAAGCTCTCGTCTGCCGCTTATGGCGCGAAAGCATCATGTGATCAATGACGCAACATGGTATCATACAGGATATGAGAACTGTTAGCAGTTTCCACACACACACACACACACACACACACACACACACACACACACACACACACACACACACACACACACACACACACACACACACACACACACACACATTTATACTTATATTGGCCTTCTACAAACTATCGATTGTTAAACTATCCATTCAATCGATAGTTTAAAGTTTCCTTGACTGTTGATGGTATGTTCTGGCCTTTTCGTTTTTAATTTTAATTTTAGTGCTATTTTTTGTTTTTATTGTTATTTTTGTTATTGTATTTTTACTTTGTTGTGGTTATTTTATTCTAATTTGTTGTTTTGTATTTCCTTTCTGTTAAAATGGTATATCTCTTGAGCATAATTTCAGGGGATTTTCGGGTCACGAGGAATCATTATTAGACAATATATATATATATATATATATATTCTCAAAATAATTTCTTTAATTTCTGTCACAATTTGATGCTTAAAAATGTTTTCATAAGAAAATCATGAATGCTAAATTACATATAAAAATTTAATTAAAAGTAAGCAGAATCCACAATCCTAACAAACCTACTGTTTGATAAAGTAGACTAGTTTATTATACAATGAAAAACAAACAAACAAAAAATGTTATATTAAACTTAAATTTTGTCCAAAATATTGCATGTTTTTCGAAATGTGAAAACTTTAAGTATATTATATATTAAATAATGAAGAGAATTTTCAGTTGAATAAAATTTTAACTGTTCTTTCCAGCGATCATAAGAAGATTCTGAATCTAGAAATGATAACGAAGATCTGGAATCAATGGTACGTGCGGTGTAACAGTGATCCCAAAGAGATGGCGAAATAATCGTATCATGTTTTAGATATCTATGCATTTTGAAACCGGATTCTTTCTGAAAAAGAGTTGCTTCTTTTGAGGATTGTAATATTTACTTGATCCGCAAATGCTAACCAAACATTTAAAATGACGTAATTGGTTTCTGAGAGACTTGGGAAAACACAAAAAACTGCGCAAAGAAACACAGATTATAAAGCTTCTTCGTTTTGGAAAATTATGAAATTTAGAGCTTTCTTAATGGGAAAATCAGTTTGCTCAGTAATATGCTTCAATTAAAATGATTAAAAGATAAATTAAAAAAAAGCATAAACACTAATATAGAACTTGGACTAAATAGAATGAACAACGCAGCTTTAATATAATACCAATTTACAACAGCAGAACAATACAGTTGTGCGAATAAAAACAAGCGATGCATGTGAAGTTTTGGATGTACGATTTTTTGAACATATATTTTAAATACCCCAAAGGTATGACTGATATTTCATCCTACTTGCCATTCTGCCTCCCCTGTTGAGTGCGATTTGTAACGATGTTATCCATTCAACCATGTTGTTATTACGAATCTGTATTTTGTTATATTTGTGTTGGTATTTTCTTCCTCTTAATTTTTGATTTAATTTACTGTTAGTAACTCTCTACAGGGATTAATCTTTGTGTTTACAACTCCATCTTACAATTCTTGGAAAAATAACTTTTTTTTCTGCAAACCTGACATGCTCTTGAAGTTTATGAACCACATTTTTGGACACCCTATAAAACATTCTTAAATAAAAAAAAAACTTTTCTTAATTTAGTAATGGCATTTTATTCATTTTTCGATTATTTAGTAAATAATTAATAAAAAGGTTTTTAAAACAGAGGAAGATTGCAATTTATAATGGTTTAAAATAGATTTTTTTTAAAAAAAATATTACTTGCTTTTGAAATTAAGTGTATGAAATTAATTTTCAAATATTCTTTTATTCTTTTAATTCTCTTAAATATTCTTTTAAAAGAGTTTTTTTATCTTTAAGTTTTTAAATTCACTTCAGAAAAATATAAATGTATAGTTAAGTTCTTTTATTAAAATCAAATGATTATCAATTTTAATTGCCAAAATGTGGATTGTTCTTTCTAATGTTTGAAGAATGCTTATAGTTTAAACTAACTTCTAAAGACATTCTTTTTTCCTATAAATGAAATTCCAATATTATAAAAAGTGCTATCTAACTGTTTAATTGAAATCAAATTCAATCTATATCCATAAAGAAAGGCATCTGATAACAAAAAAAGTATTTTTTAAAAATTCCAATAAGAACTTTAACAAGATATTTTAAGAAGAAAGTTTAATTGAAAGCTTTGCTTATATTTAGTTACTTATTACTCTTATAAATTTATAGCTTATAAATTTATTTACTTATTTAGTTAATTATTGCATTTTTCACAGACTTGTACTTAAAATGAGACTGATTTTTAATCCAATATTATTAACAATTTTTCATTATAGTTTTCATTTTAAATAATTAGATATTATCAAAATTATGAAAAATTTTGAAGCAGAAATTTTCATCGAAACCAAAATTTCAATATAATTACTTCTTCGTTTTTGAGGCATTAATACAAATGAAAGATGTATTTCAAGATTTTTCAAATCTATGTTCCATTTTTTTGAAATTCAAGCTAAACCGAAAGATTACATTTCGTTATTGTATTACAATAATCATTCATTTGAAAATTAATGGCTAATTAAAAAATCAATAAAATTAATTTGTGTGCAAATATACAGAATAGTATTAATTAATGGTTTACAAAAATTTTTTTTGCAACCATTGATCAGCTTAGGAAGAATAGTAAATGCGTACAAATTAAATTACGCACTAAATCCTTTATTTTTGTGAGAAGAACCAACTGCATTATTCGTTGATTCTTGCGAGTTTAACAGCCCTGGGATCTTGAATACACATAGTGTTGAAGATAAGAACTGCTTCTCTCTCAAAAAGCAAAATGGCAGCTCGTATTCTTAACTGATTCATTTACGAAAGAGGATTCAGTTGAATTGTTATTTACTAGAGGCATTTGTAGAAGAAAGCGGATTCGATTATTCGTTGAATGCGAGTCACTTAAGCACAAAGCACGTGCCTTGGGTCTGAGCGATCAATCGCATTTAATGAATGGTGGGGGGGAAGGGGCTTCTAGGGATATTAAAGCCTTATTTCGTTCAAGCCGGCTTACAAGATAAACGATTTAACAATGAAACAAATAGAAATATTAAACATTAGAATAAATTAATATTTTTATAAAAAAAATCTGAAATCAATCATGAAAATCTAAAATTACAAATGCCATATATTTAATGAAGATGCAAATAAGACAAGGATAATTGAAAATTCCATGAAAAAAATGACTCCATTTTCTTTCTTATTATATTAAAATAAATAATAATTTATTATCCATTGGAAGAGGGTTAATAGTATAAATAAAGATACATTTGAAAAATATATATAATTTAGAGAAAATAATATACAATATTGTCAATAAAAAAAGAAAAATCATTGACTATATTTAAGAAGTAAAGACTTTTTTATTATTAAATTTTTAGTCTTACCAATATTTTATTATTTTTACTAAACTTTTGAATATCTTTTCGCCGAACCATTCGTAATTTGATCGAGTTTGCAAAGGATTAGTCTGCTTCAGAACAGCAGTTAAGTCCGGATAAATTAAAGTTGTCTTGTACGGTGAATTAAAAAGACATTACTTAAGAATTCTCAATTGAGTAAAAAGCCGAACCTTACTTCTCACAACGAATAAAAGGAAATTCTCTATATTAAATACAGGATTCTTAAGAGATTTGCATGAAATAATAGATTTAAATAATCTTGAATTTCACTACAAATTTTTTTTCTCGCTAAATAGGAGTTTAATCATATAAACGAACTTCTAAAGCGTGTAATTTTTCACAAATACTTTCGATTTAAAAGTTTTGGCCGAAAAAGGTGAGTTTAGCAATACTTTTTAAAAAGTGAAAAACAAAAATTGTTAAAGCCAAATGCAACGAAAAAAAAAAGACATTTTTTTTTTGCTTTTGGGATTTTTTTAGCAGAATTTATTTTCCTTCTCTTCATTAAAATAATCTAGTATGAATATTCCAAAATATTAATGCGTTTTTTTCTAGAGAAAAAAAAATATTAAATTTATATTATTAATACTATTATTTATTACACACGATTGACAGCTTATTATAAACACACAGTTTGGTTTATTTGAGAACTTCAGAAAAATAAAGCCAATGAAATTTCACAAGTTCAAAAGCCAATATTTATTCTCAGTCTGAGAGAATCAGAGAGAATCAGGAACAAAAGGCTAAATAAAGAGTTCTTTATATATATATATATATATATATATATATAAAATTATATATATATATATATATATATATATATATATATATATATATATATATATATATATATATATATATATATATATATATATATATATATATATATATATATATATAATTTACTCCATTTCAAAATTATCCCAATCCATACGTCTGGAATGAAAAAGTGATTTCATACGCAGGAGTGAATACACAAAGTAAATCCAATGCTATCTATCAATTGGCTTCCGGAGAATCAATATTAATAAAAATGGAATTTCCTTGAAACCAAGTTTTTTAATAAGTTGGATTAATTATTTTTTTTCCATAATGAACTAATCCACTCGATTCGTTGCTTTAGATTGACGATTTTATGTTTGTTTTGTTTTGAAGAACCATCAATTAGAAAACGAAATAAGAATCATGATTTAAGAGTTAATGCGATCGAAAAACATTTACTATAATAAGAGAGCTTCATTGCTCTCTTTTCATCAAAGAGAATTACTCTCATTTTCTTCAAAGGCTATATAACTGAAGTTCAGGTTTCAAAGAAAGTGAAGACTCTACGTTCTTATATGTCAATACGTTTAATGTTTGATCAAGGAAAGCGTTGTGACCATGTCATTTTCTCTTTTATCTGTTGGAATTTTTAGTTGAATAGATTTGAGATAGATTTGATAGATAGATTTGATAGTTGAAAAGATTTTCCTTTACAGTACTTTCCTAGGGAACTTCTAATATACTAATATTATTAGTTTTTAAAATAAATATTAATTTTTATTATATCTATAAAAGGTAAATTCGAAAACCTAATTAGTTTACTTATTTACACCAATTAATTAATTGCAAAAATGCTCTCTTAGTATTAGGAAATAATTGTACTTTCATTCTGTTTCTTTACAATGAACAGTGATATATTTCTTTCCGCATTCAAATTCATATTTATTCATTCACTTTTTAAAATGAATCGCGAAATAGACGAAATGAAGCATGGCATAGACGAAATGAAGTAGTTCTTGTGAAACTATAAGATAGAAATTATTTGAAAACTGATTGATAGAATAAATTTCTTAAAAGTGAACAACATAAGTAAGATTATATATAACATTTATGAAAGATCCAAAAAGGTGCAATTAAAAAAAATCGGCAACCAAACATATTATTACTTTCGGGTTCACAATCACAAAATATCAATCAATCAATAAATAAATATGTTACACATCACGTTCTTTCAATAAGTTGGGAAACAATTTTATAATTTTTTTGGTTTCATATTGTGACGCTTCTAGTTTCTTCCGTATTCTGTGGGAAAAAAGGTATAACCCAAAATATGCAATTTAAATTCAGTTTTATGGGATATTAATGCTTTCAGTTTTCAGTATTCTAAAGAAAAGGTTAATATTATCCATTATTAACTCTTGTCACTAAATATAATATATAAATAATTCTTACTTTGAATTCGTTTGCATTTCTTAAAAATCTTAAATCCACAGCACTGAACTATTCAATTTCTATCCATTTTCCCAGAAGTATGAAATTATTATTCTGATAATTAAAAAAAATCTTATTTTATAACAAAAAGTAACATTAAATAACGCATAATATGTTTAATAATTCTATTAGTCGATGTTACTACGACAAGATTTATTAACCACATTTTCTGTGCAGTCAAGTGGAGATTTTACGTTATAAGGATAGTTATAGATTTCACCTAATACCTTTAGTCATCGTATTGATATTATGAAAGTAGGAAGATTTAAAGAGGAATTTTCATTTGGAATGGAATGCGGAATACCATAGATGTATTCAAAGAGTTCCTGTGACTCTGCATTAACCGATAAAAGCATTAACTGATAAAAAACCCTGATGAAATTTGATGATACATTGATGGAAACGATAAAAGAAATCCATGAATACTAAATACTAACAAAATTTGATGAAATATAAAAACTAAATGGCGAATGTATAAAATTTTTTGAATACAAACTATTAGAATATTGAATTCAAAATTTTAATATAAAAAATATAAATTTAATACATTAAAACTTCATTGCAATTTTATTGTAAATTACTATAATCAAATAGTAATGGCTCACAAGTTGTGATTTAACATTTTTGGAAATTAGAGATGACACTATTTAAATAAATTTTCTAATAATTAATACTTTAGTATGATTATTTTCTATTTTCTTTAGTTTGTTTTAGAAATAATCTGTTGTATAACAAAAAGTTTCAGCTGTGAAATATAAGCTTATGTCTGTAGTACAGTCTTGTACAGTGTATTTTGTGGAAACATATATGAAAGTTTTGGCTTCTATTTCTTGTTCGATCGAATCAATAGGAGAAAAACCGATAAAAGTAGATTTTGATAGTATAGAAACAAGAGAAGTTGATTTTTATTGCATTGTTGACACGTGTATTTATTGAACTGGGAAGTTGTTTTAAAACTTTTAACATCAAAAATAGATTTCAGAACGCCTCATTTTTTTTGAAAGGAAAGTCAACTATTGTTTTTTTTGTTTTGTTCTTGTTGTTGTACCACATTTAGCTGGTAAATGGAAGAAAAGGAAAGTTTTAATCGCTTTTGTCTTAGGTTTTATATGGATTTTGAAGTTGATTGCTTGTAAATTAACTGTAAATATGAATTTTTTAATGTTTTTTAAGAAATAATAATTTGAAAGTATATTAATTGGAGTCTTGGGAGTTCTTATATTAGAATTCAATTATTGAGTACAGAAAATAAGCAATTTGAAGCAATTTGCAATAAGAAATTAATAAGCAATTTGAAGAGCACACATTTTTCTAATAGTCTAACTGCTGATTATTTTTAATTCTAAATGTAGAAAACTTTATAAAGACTTATGTTGCAATTCAGATATATTATTATTTTAAATGATCTTGATTGTTTGGTAATTAACCATGAAAGCACAAGGATTAGTAAAATCTTTTCAAACCTTTTCTTCTTCTTACGCTTATGTTATACTCTTCATATAACACTGCAATGATATGCATTTTCTAAATGTTCAGAAAATAAGATTTCGAGATTTGGACGATTTCAAGCAAAATTCAAAACAATATTAATAATGATAACTAAAATATAAAGATAGATACATGATTAAATTTGAGCAACAGATCTGTTTCTTTGTATATCAACAAGCTTCTTGTTCCTATCAATAAGGTTTTGTCAAGTGCTCACATTGTTGTATGAATTTTATTAGCTACATGCACTATCATAAAGTGAAGGATGTTTTAAGAGATTAGCCTTTAAAACTGAGAAAAGAAATTTTCCCAAAAAATAATTCATATCTATATTAATAATGCACCTCGATGATTGTAGGTGAATGTGTATATGTTTGATGATGAATGTGCATTTGTTTTTGTGTGTGTTGATGGGTGATAAAGTGCAACTCGAATCAATTTTTTTTCTTCAAATTTTATTAATTTTGGTGAATTTCGAATTTCCAAAAATAATTTTGCATAAAAATAAATTAAATACCGTTTCAAAATACAAAAAAAAAGTATTTTTAAAGATATCAATTGAAAAGTCGTGCAATTTTCTCTTAAATTTCAAAATTTTCGAAAATTATTTTTTCCAATAATGGATTGCATTTTTTCCTTGAAATTAAACAGTTTTCAATGTTTTCTCAAAAATTTAATCCCGTGATTGCCTTTCATTGTTGAAAGAAACAAAAAGAAAAAAAGCTACTAGAAAAATTTAAAAAAAAGTTATTTTATTTTATCCAAAAACTAGAAGATAAATGAACCGGACATTTTAATAACATTTTAATGCTATGAGAAAGTCTTCATTGGAAAAGTCCGTGATCAAAAAGAAAATATTTAAGATGATTAAAATAGCACAACTTTAACATCTGAATGCAGTTATAGAGAAATGATTTAGCTAAAATTAAATATAACAAATATCCCCAATTAAGGAGATAGACACCAAAGGCTGCTAATTTGTCATGGAGAAAGTCTTCATATAATTCATGATATAATAGAACAATTATCGGAAATAATGAATTATGCTTTCAGAACTAAATTAAGTTCGATAAATAGTAATTAAGACATTTAATAATTAAGTAATTATTAACTATCAGTGACATTTTATATTTTTATAATTTCCTTTCATTAATTATTTGTCATAGTTTTGGAAATGAAATCTCTTAGGAAATTTTCCACTATGAGCGCTTAGATCCAGATGATCGAATTGCTTATGACTATTTTTTACCACAATTTTCTCTTAATCCCAGAAATTTTTTTCCAAGGTGTAGGTGTACATACCATTTAGTTTGAGAACATTATTTTTCATGTAAATGCAGTAGAATCGTATTAAGTATCCTTTCGGGTAAAGAAAATCACGAGTTTGTTCTAATATTTACTAATAAATTGTTATTTATCTAGCGATCTCATAGATCATGTTAATATAAATTTAATCTTCATTAAAATTCCTAAAAAGAATATGAAATTCAATTTTTTTTTGTCATTTTAAGCATTCTGACAGCCTATTCATTTTCATTTGTGACAACATGGGAAGCCAGCTGTCATAAAAGTTTGATGGTTGTTAATTTTAAGTCTTAAAATTGTTTTTTAGAATAATATTTAATACAGTTCAGCAAAATATGTGATGGTTTTGAATTAAATGCGATTTCGAACTGTAAATTTAGAAACGCAAGCAAATGAATATACCATACTGTATATTGTGTGCATGGAGGTTAGAATTGCATGTTCAAGGAAGAAGATGAAATTGAGCAGGTGCTGCAAATGGGGAAAAAATTAGAAAAATGAATGCGAAATTATAATGCCTGTTTCTTCTTAATACTCTTAATCGTAATATTTATATTATCATATATATAATACCAATTTTATTATCAGAGTACAATAATGAATTTATTATGGGTATAAAAATAGCTAAAGAGACGGAAAACAGAAGTTCGACAATGATAAAATGGATATGCTCCTGCTGAGTACCAAATCGAACATATTTTACTGATTATTATTCGGAGCGAATGAGGGAAATGCAATCGAAATGACAAGATGAGAAGGCATTGCGCGTTTATTTATGAAAGAGATTGGTGGAGTGATATTAAATTCCAGAATAAAAATATAAAGAGAATTATTTGATATCTGTTTCATTAATAAAGATTTAATTAATATATATATATACTGTTTCATTAATATATATATATCTATCAAAATTATATAATATTGTTTGATTCATAAATTCATACTAGCAATATTAAATCTTTTTTACATGTGAATTTATTTTAATCCTTTAGATGGGTTTCATTATTATGAATAGAGTATAATTTAGATGGTTATTTTAGATGGGTTTCATTATAATCATTAATATATAATTAATATATTTCATTATATGGATTAATATATAATATTTGTCACGACTGAATACAATTTATTTTCTGTTTATTTGAAATGACCTTCTGCAGATCAGGTCAAACTTAGCTACTATTTTTTTGCAGTAACTCTAACAGCAGACTATAAAATATATTATTAATCACTATTAAGAAAGTATACTATTATTATCTATGTATAACTATTAAGAAGCGAATGCTTCGTTTTCACACTTTAATATATGATATAATGCATTAATGTCCTTTAAAATGTAGATTGCAATGAATAAAGCTCTTTCATCGGCAAAAAATACTCATATATCTATATATTGTTGCTTTTAATGGCACTTGTCATAGACAAGCCCACTGACTTTAGAAATGAATGATTTTAAGTCAAGGGTGCGTCTCTTGTTTTTTCAGTTGCACCATCTAGGGCCAAGAGTACGACTTAGCTACAAACACGTCACAAATCTTTTAAAGGGGTGGATTTCATTCACTCATCCACAGTTAGATCTGAATCGGAGAACGATCACCCCTGATTCAGTTCCTCCACTGGTATTAATCTCAGTATGGAGGACTTTGTGACCACGACAGATTTGTGCGTGAGCCAGCCAAAACACACACGGAGAGTCTTCGCCCGGCGGGGTTCGAACCCATTGCAATAAATAATCTTCGTATAAAGAATTTACCTAAAACGAGTCAGTCATTTAGTATTAGAAGGCATCGCTTCGGAAATCAAAGTCTACTTTATTCATTCCATAATTCTCCACTACGTTAAGATTATGGAATAAATAAAGAATAAATAATTATAATTAATATAAGTAATAATTATTTAACTTCGAAATTAAAATCACCAAAAAAGGAATAATATTGCAAATATGAAAAAAAAATGATTGTCTAATGGCTGCGGAATTTCCAATTCCATTTTTCTAAAAATCTTATTTTTTTTATTTGGTTACATATAGCAGTATATACCGGTGAAACAATCTTCTGCAGGCTTTAAAATTTTCCATGAAATTTATACCAGGCTTGCGATGTTGAAACATTCATCTTAAATTTTCAGTACGATGCGCCGTCTGAATATGAAAATATATACTTAAAGCTTTGTTTCAAAACATAAGGAACAACTTTTGCCTATTCTCTTAAATGTTTTTCTTCTTATTTTGAAATCATGGAAATTCAATGCAAATACAATAAAAAATGAAAAAATAACAGGAATTTACTATTATACCAAGAATAGTACTATGCCAGATAACTATGTCAGATTTAACCTTAAATATCCCAGCCGTTTCGTCTGCAAGAAAATTCTTCAGGATGTATATAAATAATTCATAGTTTAAGTAAAGTCTGTCTCGTTTCTACATTTTTTCACTTTATGGCAAAATATTTTTTGAATAAAATCTTCAAACAAGCTTTTTTAAAATCATAAATTGAATAAAAGGTATAGTCTTTAATTTTTCTTCATTTAAAGCAATCACAAGTAGCTGAATTTTTCGCCCTTAACTACTACTTCATATACTGTCAAATTTCAAAGTCAAGAGCGTTTTGTACTTGGCTTTGAAAATTAAATAACGTGTTGCATTTTATTCTTGTCTTTCAAGATCAATGAAGAGGACTGAATGTGCATTTTGCGTCGCTTCTCTATTGCTAAATGGATCAAAAACTTGATAGAAATCAATAATTTTCGCATCATTTCAAATTTTCAAATAACATACACACACGTGCAGGGTGATTCCAAATTCATGGTAAAAATTTGGGGAAGAGGTAGAGAAGAAGGATTTGGATAATATTTGTAGCTTTGTTCGTATTCCCGTAGGAAACCGTGGTCGCAATCCATGTGTTTAGGCATAGATACAGAATGTCTAGAATGAATTGAAATAAGAAGTTTAGTTTCGAATTTCTACACTAGAGAAGTTATTTTAATGAAATTTTCAGCAGTGGTACATTTATTTAGAACAATAATTTATAATAATAGGAATGTATTGGCGCACAAGCATGTATCGCTGATAATGGACGCAATTTTGAACAATTCTTTTAAAAGTGCATTTGTCAGTTATTCCATTATGAAACGCTTTGTGCTTTTTTTAATCTCTCATTTGCGTCACTTATGCTCATATATGCATGTACAGTAAATGATCATTTTAAATAAATGTATAACCATTGAAAATTTCATCAAAATATATTCAGTGATGTAGAAGTTAGAAACAAAACATTTTCTTTCTGTTCAGATATTCTGTATTTATGAATAAAGAACTGGATTGTGACCTGAGTTTCCTAAGTGAATATTATTCATATTTTTGTTTCCTACCTTCCTTCCAAGTTTGTACCATGTACTTGAAATCACCTTGGCCGAGTTGACAGCCAGCTGGTCTAACCATTCATGAATAAGTCTAACATCAGACCTACAATTTTGGTGTAAATGCCATATACCGAATCTCATTCCTGCATCTTCAACCTTCAGTTCATGTATTTTTTTAACAATTAAGATGTGTACTAAGGATTTAAAATGCTGAAACAAATGCAAATTGATTTGAAAGTCATTCCTTTCTTTGAAGTATCAGAACTGATAAAATTTTGTTTTCGCTCCAGACTCAAGACATCTATTTAAATTTAAAGCAAAGTTATCATTTGATATTGCAGTAATGTTCTGTTTCTGAAACCAGATTCAAAACTGTTCATTCCTTCGTAGAAGAGAAGATTTTCGGTACTGACGAATTTCAAGAGGTCTGGGTGAAATCCAAATGTGTTCTTATTTAAAAAAGAAGAGTAAAACTTTACGAGTTAATTAGGTAATTATTTTTTATATTTGCATTTTTTAATATAATTAAAAAATGCAAATTATATAAAATTACCATGAAAACTTTGCAGCGATTTTTTTTTTTTTTTTACTGAAATTAAAATTTGGAATAGTTGCACATATTATTTAATGAAACCATCAAGATTTGCCTTGGTTTGGTATTTTAAGGTTTACTGGCCATTCTTGGCTAAATTGCCCCCAAAATCAAGGTTTGGCAGTGCTTGACATTTTATCGCCATTATGGGTCAAATACGTATGCTCCAAGTCAAGGATACCAAAATAGAACTTCACGACGACCCATGATCTTTTAAAGTAACCGCTTGAACTGTTGATTTTTTTCTCCAAATTCTCTGTGTCATTGGTTCAACACTAGTCCAGAATTATTGATTCATTCCTAAGTTTCGTTGTTTCACATTACATTTCTGAAAACAAAAGCCATTCTTTCTGTAAAATTATTCAGAAGACATTTCAATTATTTTTATTTTAACTTACAATCTCACGAAATTGAATAAAATTTACATAAGGAATTAAAGGTGAATTAATTCCTTAATTCTGATGTAAATATAGTTGATCTAAATATAGTTGAAAACAATTGTACTCGTATATTCATACAAGCTACAAATTTACGAAGATTTGATTCCAGAATAAGGATCTGAAGACACATTATTGTTGAAAGAATCCTAAAATATTTCGAAGTGCCTCAATGTAATTAGAATTGTACGATCTGAGTAGAATTTTCGTTCATGTCCTTCAAACCCCTTTTTGAGAAAAACTTATGTATTTATTTGAATTTTTTTATTTTTCATTTTCTGAAAACAGAAAGAAATTTGCATGATGAAATTTCAAAAGAAGCTTTCCGACAATTCCGATTAATGAATTTAAATCTGAATAGAAAAATTAATAATTCTAGAATCCATTGAAATGCGGATCTATTCACATGAGATGTAAAAGTCTAATTCTAAAGTGAAAAGTTCAAGATGTCATTCAGCCTGAAAATATTGTGGCATACTTGTAAAACTGCAAGCAATCTTCTTGAACAAAATTGCATTTTATCAATTCAAATGCCGCTCCGAGCAAGAATAGCTTCATCTAATTATTGTCTCTCTCAAATGTTCTTTTAATAAAATGCAATTCCTTTGTATAGAACTTCCAAGATGTGTTTCCTATATATATATATATATATATATATATAAAATAAAACAACGTATATATATATACGTTGTTTATTATATATATATATATATATATATATATATATATATATATACGTTGTTTTATTTAATCCTGGGGAGTGGAATTTGTTCATATCAGAAATGTTTTATCCCTTCACTCGGAGTGTGGGAACGTTCGGTCTTTAGCTGATTCAGCAATTTTACAAAGCTTCTGTTGAATTAATTAGATAGAAAAAGTGGATTGTTATCAGGAAATACGAGAGTTTTTTTAGAATGATGTTACTATGGGCAATATTGAACTAAAAATTAAGAAATTAATTGTTTAAATTAGATTTTAAAATATCATTACACACACACACACACACACACATGCAATGATATTTTAAAATCTAATTTAAACTTAATTAATTTCCGAAGTTTTGTCTTAAATTACTCCATATTAACTTCTTTCTAAAATATTCATTTATTTCCTGACCCCATTACACTTTTTCTAGTTAATTTATGTGAAAAGCTTTAGTCAGCGGTTCTCACACACCGTGTGAAGGGATAAAATACTTTCCAACTAAGCATATCCTTTTAAAAGATCCCTATGATTCCCTTACTTGTGAGCGACACGTGTTAGAAATCCCTATTAAAATCTCATAGTATATATTCACAGTGATAAAATTTTCATCAGCTTTTCCTCATTTCCCTTTGTGTCGTCGCTTTTGCTTTTTCATAAATCATGCCTTCCAGGATGGAAATAAAACGAAGTTAAAAAATCGAAAGCTTTTTCATTGTCTTCGAAATATATATATATATATATATATATATATATATATATATATATATATATATATATATATATATATATATATATATATATATATATATATATATATATATATATATATATATATATATATATATATATATATATATATATATATATATATATATATATATATATATATATATATATATATATATATATATATATATATATATATATATATATATGTGTGTGTGTGTGTGTGTGTGTGTGTGTGTGTGTATTAAAACGTTAAAAATATATTGAATGTAAGTTAAATAGATCAATTTAATAAAGAGGAGCAACTGCTAATGGCTACAAAATATCTAAAGACATGACTGAGTTTTAGCTGCAAGAACTTTGGTAATTTAATTCATAACAGAGCAAAAGCATGTAATAAGTTTCATAGTGATGAATTTCAGTAACAGATACAAATTTCGTATATATTTACAAATGTATATCGCCTTTAAATAATAAATTTAGGATACGCCACATGTTTTTTAAAAATATTCTTTTTCATACATGGCAAAAGTTTACTTCTTTTAATCCAGATTTTTTTTTAAAAAATTAATACAAATACTCTTTTTATTTGGCTATAAAACCTTCGTTTTTTTGGACAAAATTGCAAACTGAAGACGGACAGGAAATTGAATAAAAATAAATCATCAAAAGGACCTCAGGAGATTCCGTCTTTAATATACTTCAATTTCGATGATGTAATTTTTCTTATAATTTGATGCATTATTTAGTGAAGGTTTTTTAAAAATTTAAGCACGGATGAAGTTTATTGTAAGTACTAATAATCTTATTTTACTATAGGCATATATATTATTTTATTATATTATGTATTCAAAAATTGATGAAACGCACAAATTTGAAACTTTAAAGCTAGAAGCATATTTCAAACGTTGTAGGTTAAATATTTTGGCAATAAGTAGATTTTGCAATTTTGGAAATGTTTCAGCGTCTTATAGTTCTCTGTAGTATCCAATCATTTCGGATGAAAATGGTATTTGCTTCCTTTGGGTTGCGTGTTCGAACCCCGCCGGCCGAAGACTTTCCGTATGTGTAGTGGCTGGAGCACGTATAAATCTGTCGTGGTCACAAAGTCCTCCATGAAGAGAGCAATACCACTGGGGGTACTGGATGAGGGGTGATCATTCTCTGATTCAGGTCTAAATTACGATCTGTGGATAAGTGAATGAAATGAATGAATGAAGTCCGTCCCGTAAAAAGTGTTGTGACGTGTGTGTAGCTATGTCGTACTCTTGGCCCTAGATGGCGCTACTGTAAAAAAAAACGCACCCTTGGCTTAAAATCACTGACTTCTAAAGACAGTGGGCTTGTCTATGACGTGTCATTAGAAACAACAACAACAACAAGAATATTTCTGATTGTTACTGAAAGGAAATATGCTTTTGATAAAATTTAAAGAAATTCCACATTTTTTTAGATCTGCCTATATAGTTCTATCTGCTCGTTATAAAATTTAGGAATAAGACTAGTTGTTATGATGTGTTAAGCTCTTCATGAAGTCTTTTGCTATCTCGTTTTTCATTTTCGTTAAGAATAAATTACCCCTCAGCCTCGTTTTAAAAATAGATGAAGCTTATAAGATTTCCGTAAGGTAATATTTAAGGAATGTCAGGAGCTTGAAATCAAGCACACTTTTCGAATTACATTAAAAATTCAAGTAAGACAACATTTAAAATAAAATAAAAACTATTTTATGTCATATTTTGAAAACAGAATAAACATCAAATAGTAATTTGAGTTTCAATTGATACTCAGCAAAAGCAGAAGAGGGGATTCTATGTATAAAAAACTTTAAAGGCAATCGATACTTAAAATTAAAAAGTATTCCAAAAAATGTTATTTGAAATGTTTGCGAAAATCGGCAGCGAATTGAATAGAATCTGATACTTCTTGTTATTTTGTTATTTCAAATACGCTGATGTCGTAGAGAGGAACATATCAACAAGAGAAGACGGATTCAATTTATTTCTGAAAAACTGTAAGCACAGAAAAAAAGGATTAGGGTAAATACAGGATGATCGGTAAAATCCTTTATAGGTCCTTAAATTTGAAACGGGGTTTCGTATAGCCAGGGAAGTTACGTGTACTTGTAGTAGAGTGGCAATGCTGAATTTACTGGGGCAGACTACAGCGCCCCTAGAAATGAAATAAGGAAGCTACGAAAATAATTCAATAAACAAATCAGATCGAAGGGAAAGACCAATTTGAAAAAAATGTACTCTACATCATTGTAATAATTGGAAAGAATCTGAATCATTTTCTAATTAAAAAGACCGATTAGAAAAAATGTACTCTAGTATCATTGTTAAAATTGGAAAGACTATGTATCATTTTTTAATTGGAAAGGAGGATTAGAAAAAATGTATTCTGCATAATTGTTAAAATTGGAAAGATTCTGTATCATTTTCTAAATGGAAAGACCAAAGAGAAAAATGTAGTCTGTATCATTATAAAAATACTAGAAAAAAGTTCATGGACTTATCTGTAAAATTGGCACAGATATTTGCAATTAATATTATGAACATTTCATTACTTGAAAAAGTACTAATCTATTGAAACATGAAACATTAATATTACTTCATTGATTCATTATTTTATTCATTCATTGATCTCATGACTTCATTGATTGATACACCGAATACACCGAACTTTTGAAAAAAGATAAATGATAAATAGAAAGCTAATGATAATTGAAAAAATATTCTACCAAATTATATGAAACTTGGTAATATTTTTTTTACCACCTGCAACTTAAAAATATAAGAAAATATTATGCGAAGTGTTTACATTTTGTGATATCAACATGGACATAAAGCATCGTAAATTCGGATATACAAAAAAAGAAATTTTTCAAATCAAATAAAATGCTTGATGACCTCGAACATCACTACAGACCTGACAGTGATGTCTCATGTAGTTTATGAGGTTTTCAATTAGGAATACCCAATAATCACGTAAACCAGTTCTAATTATATGTAAGCTTGGAAAGGAGATTGTAGACTAGCAACATATATATCCGTCACATGCTCAATTGAATTAATGTCTAAAGAGAGTGTTAATCATTTTATTGGAATTGTAGCATTTTTCTTTTCAAATATTGGTGCACGGGTTGAACAGTACGAATGCTGATATTACCTTCCTGCAAAATAAACATATTGACAGTTGCGTTTATGTACAATGAAACAATGATATTTAGTAAATCGTCTCTGTATCTTTGAATGTTGGAAGTTCTTTTTGAAAATAGATACACATATTTACTGTCACATAAAGATATTCCTCCCTATATAAGAAAACCAACTTTTGTATAAGTATTCTGTATATTTCATATTCCTTTATGTTCAGTAGAAGATATCGAGCGTTTCTTCTCTTCATATGTAATCACGTCGATAATGACTTTGTAGAAATGCAGTCATCAGGCACTGATTTTAAGTACATGACTAGGTACATTTAAAAAGATTTTATATTTAAGTCATTAGGTACATTTAGTATATTACGTACATTTAACTCAATGACTTTAAGTGCATAAATCAAACGCTCTTTCCTGTAGCAGTCTGTAAAGGGGACGTACAATACAAAAAACAAGACAAATATACAATAATACATACAATACCGGTCATATAAACATACAATACCGGTCCTTTTGCATACAGATCTCTTTCACACAATCTTCTGAATACTCTCCATACTCTCTGTCGAATGACTCTCCGTCCTGGAGCAGAAATAAGTGCAGGCTTAAGATGAAATTCAGTTGCCGTACTGTTGTGATGGACACTAAGTCAGACGTCATTTGAAGTGCAATTCTTGGGTTGCATTCAGTAAGTCTACATGAAGTTGAATTAGTATTTCGAAACTGATTCCACAATCGGGTCACCTCGGGTAGATCGATATTTAGCCATCTTGAAACGTGATACTTGACCTGCTTTAATTCAGCCCATAACTTCATAATGTGATTATACTTAAAATGCTGAAACTCATGTTTTTAATTTAGGTACCTGGAATTTTTTTCCAAATATTCTTTTATTCATTAAATACGGATTTTTTCGGTGGCAAAGATTTTGAAATTTTACTTAGATAATGGAAGACCACGCTTAAGGAGTATAATTTGTTCCCAAATCTTACCCTTATTGCGAAACACCTGTTAAGCGAAACATTTTTTTCCCACAAGCCACAAGGTAAAATAAAACAATGTCTTCCAATAATCAAATACTCCAACAAATTTATGTTTTATAATCTATGCTTTTTTTACAAGAAAGTTGTTTAAAGACGTGTCTTTAGTTACGCTTTAAAAATTTCGAAAAAATTGGTCACAGCATTCTTTTGTTAAATGAATTTATAATGGTCACAGCTACTGCGTAATTAGGCCTCTCAACATAAGATATAATAATCTCCCATACTTTTCATTGGAAGGTTGTTACTCTGTCGAATCTATTATTTCTCCTTTCTTGATAAAAGCTATTCGGCAATTTTTTGCTGTGACACAGAATGTAACTCCATTAGGTCTTCGATACTTCTTGTTACGGTCTCCTATCAGCCCATCGATGTCATTATTATCTATTTCCAGCTCTATAAGCTTGGCCAAAGACACAATGTCGTCTATTACTAAAACTTCTCGCATTCGACAACGTTATCCAGCTAAATCCTCTTCCGTGTACATATAACAGGATTTTTTTAAAAAAAAACAAGCGTACAATACAGGCTGATACAGAGCAATCCAGTATATGATGTCACGGGGTTTCCACACCATTAGTTCTGCGAAATGTCTTTCGTTAAGTGGTTCACATTTTTAAAATTTATTTTACTCGTTAATTGAGGTATAGCTGTATTTAATTCTTTTATGCATATAATATTTAAATTCTGCTTATTTTAATCTACATTTACTACTAAATTCCTTCGTGAGAAAAGCATAAGCGTGTTTATAATTACATAGCTTGCGATTAAGAAAGTGAAGATAAGATGCATGTATCTGTAGATTTGGTCATCACTATTGATATGAACTATTTGTCCATATAGAATAATTTGCTATCAACTGCTAGACAATTTTTTCATATTTATTAAAAATCTTAATTGAATTTTTTCAGTAGAATAATATTTTTATGATAATTTTCATACGAAAAATTCTGTTTGATTTCGAAATGTTATAAAAATAAATATGTCATTTAAAACACTTTAATTAAATGACAATGGTAAATGGTAAATTATAACATCTATTATTATAACATCTATTTAAAATAGATAGTGCGAATAAATATTTGTAGATCTCAAATCATTGCAAGCACAGCATAATAAACAATAGGAATATTTGTGCCTAGAGAATTCAAGCTCTATAAATATGTTGCTCTCATGTCAAGAAACACATCCAGTTTTAGAGGAAAATAAAAAAGCCGTTATTTAGTTCCACGCGTTGACACTGTTTGAGTATAATAAATGATGTGCGCTTTTGACTCTTTGCGCTTTTCGCTCCCGCGTGACTTCGGGCAGTTAATAAACTACATGCGAGTGTGTGATAAACATAAATATTTTAGCACGTTCTGGGATTCCCTAAAAAATCAATGTCAAAAGCTGGATATGCTAAAACGCTGCAAGTAAATAATGAGTTTAGCTTAGAGCGTTTGGTATAACATTTCAATATTACATGTGAAATGCATCGTTAAAGAAAATGCAAACGAGTATTATGCTTTATGAAAAATAGGGGGAAAAAAGGTAAGAAACATATATATTTTAAGAGTAAAAGTAATTCGATTTTCTGTTGTCAGGTAGAATTACTTCCAAGGAAGTTCTTTAATTTTCTTGACAGAAGATTTAAAAAAGAAATCCAAGAATTTTTTTTCTTCCGGCTTATGTGAAAGAGTTAATATGCACTGGTTTCCATTTATTAAGGAAAATATTCTTAGCATTACAGGCAATTCATAAAAGAAGAAATAGGTGATGAAAAGAGTTAAGCGTGCTGTTTAATAAATGTTGCTGAATAGAGTTGCATTACAAAAAATCAATGTACGAAATACTTCAACTAATTCTAAATAATAAAAAATGATTTCTTAGATATTATATTAAAAAATTCTTGGTAATTTTATTGAATAATATACGGATTATATTTTGGAAAAGTAGAAAATTCAGATAATCTGTTGAATGTGTATTCAGGTATGTCAGAATTAACATATATAAAAGAAAAGGGAACTTTTTCTTCTACATTTTATAATGAAACTAGCAATAGATTTATACAGGCAGTTATTTACTCTGTACTTTTTATATATTATTTTTGGTCTCTCAAAACTTCTGGGTTAGATAAAATGCGTAATTCATACTTATCAATAAACGGTGAAAGAATATTTGTCTTTAGCAAAAAATTATTACAGAATAGAAAAGTAGAAACTAATAAATTTCTCTGAAGAGAAACAAAAAACAGATTACATGAAAGCACGAATTTGTACAAATAATTTGGCTTAAAGTTTTCTATAAAAATGCACACATTAATCAAATAATCTTCGGATTCAACCTTATTGTAATATTTCTGACTTTTACTTGATCATCATAGTCATTGAAATGAAATTTGCGTGATAATCGTAATCCTTGTATGAATTTTACGTGATCATCGTAAGTATTGAATGAATTTTACGTGATCGTCATAATCATTGAAATGGCGGATATTAGTAGCTTGCTGCCCTAAGCATATAATGAGTCGAGTATTAAGAGGGTCTTATTTTGATGAAGAGTAAATTTTGTTTCACATTTCAAAATATTTTTACGATATTAATGATTTATTTTAGATTAATCTTCTTTTATTTTACTAACTTTGTCAAAAGTATTAATTTTTTTTTGTTCTTATTTCTAAGTATAATTAAATAATTTTTTTATTTTTCTATTACAGCCCTATGCGATCCATGTTTGTGCTGTCTAGGATCCCCATTTGTATACAATTTTATTGAAGCAAATATTCGCTATTTATAAAATTTCTAATAAATAAACTGATATACAAACATCCGAATTATTATATATTATTATCGAATTATTATCTGAATTAAAATATACAAAAATCTGAATTATTATATCTGATTAAGTGATAATACTGTTCTAATTTCTTATAATTCATGGAATTTGAGTTATAAGATTTTAGAATAATACTAATAATAGTAAGGTTACACACTTTTTTTAATTAGCAATTAGGAAAATAAAGTTTTATAATAGACGTACTAGCTGCTTTCTGTCAGCCTAGCAATTCTAGACAGCTGCCTAATCTGCGTTGTCTTTGTCATCTTTTAGATGTGTCTGATTGATTTATTTCTAATTTTACAAATTATTTATTATTTGTCCTCCCTCTCAGAGACTTTATTCAATGTTTCTTTTTCTTCAATGAAATCTTTAATTATTATTATCTAAAATTTGACATTCGGTACTTGTATTTTATATCTACTTCTTTTTGCTTTATTTTATATAAAGAAATAGTACATTTTTTAATGTTGCAACAAAATAAAATTTAAATTATTCTAATTTTTTCAGGCATTTCTCCATTTTTACGAAAAGGTGAATTACATATCTACAGAAAATACTTCATTGTAAACCGGATTTACAAATCTGCTGTAAATACTTTATTTATTGAGTAGTACAAAATTTTACTATGGAGATTCTTTTTTCAATATTTTATTTAAAAGGCATTATATCTAAAAAGGTTCAAAGTATTGATATACTAGTAGAAGCTATTGCTTATCACTCTTTATTAGTAAAGTAGCTTATATCGTTGTTTCTACTCTTCTATCTACATTTTAGAAATGTACCTTTAATATTTCAAAAGTTATTTAAACTCTTATATATGATGAAAATGAAATATATTCTCAAAGGGCACTTTAAATGCTCTTTTCTCGATATTTGGTTGAATTGCTATTGATTTTTTTTAATCTAAGCTAAGGCTTTTAAATCTTTTGATCATGGAATGTATATGATAAAATTGTTCAATTATTTAATTTTTTTATATGCATGATGATGCAAAAGATTTATCCTTGAATTTGTTACACTGTTTGTATAAAATAGTCCCTCAAATCTGCAAACATTTCGGGAAAGCTTGCATTCCAAGTAAAAACAGTCATTTTTGAAAAGTAGAAAGATATTTAAAAAAATTATTTTTTAATTCGAATTTCTTAAATTTTAAATTCGAACATTAAAATAAATTATTCGAATTTATAAATTATTTCTTAAATTATAAATTCGAAAAATATATTGGGATAAATGTAAATTTTTTCTTATTGGTTGTTTTATTTGAAATTTGATTAAAAGTCTTTCAATAATACCTAAAATAAAAAATAAAAAAATCATTTTTAATGAAATCGTGTTACGACAAAAAAAGTTTTTCTGTTTAAAAATTAAATAAAAAATAGTCTTTAAAAAGTAAAAGTTCACTCATTGCTCTTTTTGTTGACATGTGCTTTAAATGTCAAATAAAAAAAAATAAAAAAATAGAAATACAATGAGCTATAGAAATTAATGCAATTATTTGATTTTTAGAAAAAAATACTTGCATAGGTTTTCATTGTATATTTTTGATTATTAATTAATGATAATTAAAACCCTATTTTAATCATACAAGTGTACGATTAAATCTATTGAGATTATGAAAGATGTTGTGGCGAAAAATTCGCTTACTGTATTGAAAGAAATGTATACATTTAGCTAAGCTGACAATATCTACTCGATTCCTAGCATAACAATGAGAAATTTGTATTGCTGAGGGTTAAAATAAGCTGCCGGACAAAAAATCTAAGGAAATATACAAAATTAAATGAATTCAGAAACAACTCTAAAAAAAATTAAGAAACAGTAAAATCTTCAATTAAACAAAGAAATCTATACGCAATATTTTATTTTCTGAAGGGAATAAATGTCATCTTTTCAGCATTCTTCAACTTAAAAAAAAGTAGAAAATATTTTATTTTGTAAGGAAAAATTCGAATGTGTTTCAGATTTTTTCGAATTTTTTTTATTTAGGTGGTGATATAGATTGATTCTGATGAATGTGGTCAGTATGCATCTTCATATATCAAGATAAGCTATTTCAAGCTCGACATCTTGTCCAACACGGGATAAGTAAATAGTGAAACAAATAAGAATAGCAAACAACACGAAAGAAAAGACTGAAATAAAGTGCTGAAAATTTTGTTTCGTTCATCCAAATTCCGAATATGTCTTTTCAAAGATACCAAAAGAAGATCCAAATAGTAGCGCACAGATACAAATGCTATTGATCCGCTACTAATATTCTTTTACAACTTCTGCCTACCTGTAACGATGGTATTTTGTAATTGATAATTTTTATCCATTTATTAGATAGAAAAAGATTATAAAAATTTTCACACTTGTATGTTTTTGACGACAATTCACTATTTTAATAACGTGAGCAATTACTTATTAGTTATTTTTATTAAATTTAGCTCCCTCCAAGTTGCACCACCGCATAAAGTGATTTAAAGATTTTGAAATCACTTATCATTGATAATGAATTATTATAGCTCGACTGAGGAGGGAAAGGGTATGATTTTCAATTTCATTTTTTTCTCAATTTCACCGAATTATTATTTATCTTCTAAATAAATACTTTATTTTAGCAACAGGGATATAAAAGTATTATCAAAATTCTCAGAGGAGTTTTTTTCAACATATCCAATTATTCTGGCCTTATACATTACAAAAGAAATAATTACTACCACCAATAAACAAGCTAACCTCTCTTAAAGCTATTTTGAATTTAAGTGAGATTCAAACAAAACGACGATCAAATTATAAATCTATGAATTTTATGACGACAACGTGTTATTTGTGCATCACAGCATATTTAAACAATTTTTTCACCACAAAGAATTTACTTGTAAGAATAGTAAAAGGAATGCGATAAATTTCATATAAAGTAAACCATTAATTTAAATATTTACATCTAGTTAGCTTCAAAGCCTCATGATCTTTAAAGTGCACAACAGGAGGTCAAGGAATTAGATTTGTATCACGTAATAAAAAAGCTCGAAATAATATTCCCCCCCCTAAAAAAACGATATATAGATTTATATCATATAATAAAAGAGCTTGAAATAATGTTTCCATAAAAAAACTAACATATATATCCAAGAGTATATTTCTAATTAAAGAAAAAGCTATGAAATTGTAATAAAAATATATTGCAAAACAGACATAATCACAAATGTCTAAACCACATAATGGCTAAATGGTTATGCTTTGTTGGAAAATATTAGATTTTAATGGTAGTAGGTCTTGATGATATTAAAGCATTCATTTTTTTGGAAACATTATTTCAAGCTTTTTTATTACGTGATATAAATCTAATTTCCATGACCTACTGTTATGAACTCCAAATATCATGTGGCTTTGAAGCTTATTTTGAAACATTGTGGAGCACTTATAATTTTTTGCAATTCGAAATGTATTGAAACTTCTTCCGGAAGCACATATTGGCAATGATGGCATGCAAGCAATTTTTATCTGTCTATTCATTTAGTAAACTGGGTTACCAGCTCGAGAAATGTATTGTAATAGTTGTGTTCATGTAAAAAGACAGTTGTAACAATATCTTTAAAAGTAATCTTATGTTTTTATTTGTGCGTGAATCTAACGATTTCTCTTAAGAGATTTAGAGTCAGCGATTCAATCAACTCTTATCAAAAATTCACGATAAGGATGTGAAGCCAGATCAAAATTTGGAAATGATGTAAGAAATAAGATGAAATCAAGAAAGGCAGATACAGTGGAGAAAATAATAGCAATTGAAATGTAAATATTAAGTAATATAATGTAATATAATAAACAAATTAAAAACATAATAACGACATACCTTCAAAAATTCCTCTTTTTTAAATTTGAAATTTCAGCATCCTTGCATTGAATTTGGGTTTAACGAGACTGATGTATGCTTTTTGTTGAAGGTTGTCTGCTCGAGGCAACATATTCATGAACACTTGTTTCAATACATTTGTTTTAATATAACGAAAATTGAAATATACAAAACAAAAGGCATCAAGAAATTCATGTATATTTCAAAATTCTTTCCAAGAATCTGTTAATAAAAATGTCTTCTGAAAAGCAATCATTTATTAAATAGAGTTAGCAACTATTACTTAAAACTCCGATGAATTTCTTTCATATATTCGATGGTCAAAACGCACTTTGAAGAATTTTTATGGAGTAAAACTTCTGCACTAACCATTTTTTATATAAAAGTCACTGCTCACAACGAAAATTTTACCTGAACCCGAAGCTTTTGGCCAAAAAATAATATTAAAATAACTTCTCTGAGAGATAACTCGAATCCCTCCCAGCAATAGGAGCATACCATTTGTCCAATTTCTAAGAAAATGTATCCTTTTTCAATTTCCTTGGCTGGGAAGGGAAAATAGAACATAATGCCTACATAAAAATAACAAAATAAATCAAATAGTATCTTTAAGAATATGGAAAGAAAAACAAACTTAATCCTATATTGGACTAGCAGATTCAAGCGAATATAGTATATAAAATAGAAGAACAAGATTTTATTTTGTCTACAAGCCAAGCATAGCTTATTGATCCCTCGGCAATTCACGAGCAAGTTTCCTACATTTGTATCAGTGTTTAGAAAATTCGCTGCTGTATTATAATGGTAAATTAGTATGAAAATTACAAAATTTTTCGTTTGTAGTAGACCTCAGATAAAAAATATAATTAAATGATTCATTAATTACTCTACAGACTCTAGAAAAAACTTATCGTTGCATTAGTACCAAGACTACCGAATAAATCGATTGGGATATCTATTTTTAATTAAAAGAGTAAAATTGAAAAATACTGCTTCGAAAATTGTATGAATTAAAGAAAATAATATATCTTTTTTTTTAAAAATTATTAATTTTTTTAAAATCTGGAAATTCACTGTGTTAGAAATAACTGTTCAGGGTTTGAATAATAATTTTATTTAACAAAATTTCGAAGCTATCAATCCTTTAAAACATCGATTTTACGTAAAACAGATAATATATCAGTTGTATAAAGATTTTACTATACCATAAATTTATATACTTTACTATTTATCTATTCCTTAATGATGGATTTTGATGAAATTTATATAACAAAGCTGAAGATTAGGTAATAGGGACATATTAATAGGAAAAATTCCATTAATTATAATAAGATCAGAATTATATTGTACATATAGAATTGTATATAAATCAACACATAATTATTTATAAATTTTGATAGTACAATTTTTATTAATGTTTGAAATATTATTTAGAATTGTAGATGAAAAGTAATTGGAAATACGAACAAAAAACTATGCGTTTCATATTTTAAATTTAAAAAAAAATTTACTTGAAAAATAAAATTGTCTCGATCTATTTCGATATGAGAATTGAGAATGCAGACCTAATATTTTTAATTATTAACATTTTTTTTTATAAAACTGGAAAATGCTTGGGGATAAAATGTGAACCACATAATGAATGCAATACCTCATTGTGTGGAGTCTCAAAACATTCTCAATAATGGGGTTGAATAAATCATTCATCATTAATTTGGTTAGTACAAACAAACTATGCAAAAAAGCGATCTTTTTACGATATCCTGTTTAGTTAAAAAAACAAGTCTATAGCATCTTAAAGGCATTGCTTCTTTAAGCTTTGAAGAGGCAGCTTAAGTAACTCTCAACTGATAAAAAAATGAATTCCGCAGAAAAAAATATGTGGATATATTTTTTCTTGAATTATAAATAATTACAAGAGCAAACATTCAGGAGCATTATGTTTTGAAGAAAAATGGCGCTTTTAAGTATGAATGATGAATTGAAATATTTTATATCATCTCCACTTGCCGAACTGATTAACAATAAAAATATATTTAAAACGAAATATTGCAGATATTTGAACCAGTTATTTACAACATGCTTATTTTAATTGAATTCCACTTTCGTTTTAAAAAATAAAAGCTTACCTAAAGTTTCGGTAGCATGTTCTTATAAAATATATTTATTAGATTTTTACAATGAGTTCTTTACCACACTTGGTGTATCTAAATTCAATAGAACCGTATCTTGTAATTTCAACATAAATATTGATAATCATAACTTTCATTCATTCATTTCGATCTTCAAAGGGAAATAAAAAAATACATTTGCATTGTTGAAATGCAATTTTAATAATCAAATTAACTTTCATGCTCGATGACAAATGGTCTTAAAGTGCTTGTGTGGCACTAGGCTGCTTGGGAAAATTATTTTGAATTGTTTATATTTTATGTAACATCAGCTTGAATATTAGTTTTTTCAAAAGATTGCTTATAATTTCAGTAATGATGCCATTTAGAATGGAAGAGTTTATTCACCTGCTAAAATACAAAAATTTTAAAAATAAGTACAATAGTTATTAAAGAAAGAAAAACTGTGATAATTATAATGTTTAAAATTATAATTACCATTTTTATTCTGCGATAATCTTATTTTTGCTTTACAAGCTAAAATCTAACTAATTATTCAAAGCATTTACATTATAACATTAATTGCAATAGTTAGAAAAAAAATAATGTATGCTAGTAAAGGAATTATTGTTTACTTAACAATAAACTAAAAGTACTAAAAATAGTTATTAAACTCAGAACCTCCTTTATTTCCTTTCATTTTCCGTTCAGTGCTGATGCATTTATAAGAAGAAAAAAAAAAACGAAGGGAAATCACGTTATTCTATTCATCACATTATTGCTTTATAAGAATTTCCAATTAGCCAATATGAAAGAAATATTTATCTTTAAATATTTTATAATTTTATAATTACAGGTGCAGAAAGTTTGTCTGTCATTACTGCTACAAAAACGGTATTAAGGTTCGTATTGGCTCCTTTTAAGAGAAGAAATTTAAAATATTAAATGAGTAATTATTTTAAAAATCGCCCATGAGTAGAATTCCATTCTTTTGTAGAGATTTTTTGTGTCGAAAACGATGCAGTTTCTAGAAATAGTTGGAGGATTACGAATGCTTTGATTATTTATGATGCAAAAACAACGATATTAAAAGTTTCGCTTTCTAAATGCCGAGGTATTAGAAATTTTAGTATAAAAATGGCCTTCCTTTGTTATTGTAGAAGAATTATTTTTGGGTACATATTTAATTTCGACACAAAGAATTCATGATGAAGTTTTAAGTGAAATTGAGATTATTCGAAAGATATGAATGAAAAATACTCATAATTGGAAATTTTAAAAGGAAATAGATTTCTATCTTTTCCAAATCGATTCCATGTAAAATTCACTGAATGCTTTTTTCCAATCGGAGAAAAATAAAGAAACTGAAAGTTTTAAAAATTATGTTTATTGTGAAGCAATATATTTTTTCATCAGCATTACAAAACTCTGCTTGGTAGTAAGTCATATAATATTCTGTTCTTCATTCTGAGTCTTTGCGCTATTTCCATATAAGATAAAAACAATTGCAGCTGAAAGTTAGGCATAATAAATTCATAACTCTTGGTTTCAAATTTGCATCATCAAATTTTTTTTGCTTTCTTTTATAAAATATTTATATAGATTCTTGAATTAATCAGAAAATTTTTGTACTTACATATAAATTATTTAATTCAGTTGACAAAAGTAGAAATATTTTCATATATTCTTGATATTTATGTTTTAATATTCTGACAAAAGTAAAAATATTTTTATAGTATTATTAAGTTCAATGTTGTTTCTTTCGTAAGGTTGCCTTGTCTGAAAAGAAAGAGGAAGAGACTCGATGCTCTAAGATTTCTTTAATTTAGTAGATCTATTAAGAGAAATGGGCATATGTTAATTTATAGGAAAGCTTAATATTAAGCACAGAGTTGCAAGCAAATAATTTTATTTTCGAGTTCAAAATCGTGCAACATCACCGAGATTTCTTAAATATTCATTTTCTCTAGTTCCTTCTCTCTTTCTTTATTAAATAGTTTTACTTTCTTTCTTTATTAAATAGGAAAAATAGTTTTATGATCAGCTCTGTTGGAGGCTGATTGGGTGCCACGTCAGTGATTAAAGCGCTTGGCGACCATCTGGCGACGACTTTGGCTACAAAATTAATATTACTGAAAACTTTAGTAAGTAATTTTAATAATTCAGAATTTAGTAATTCAGCCAATAGGAACAGAGATACGCCTGATAAATGGGCGGTAGTCTCAAGCTGCAGTCAGACGTAGACGTGAGTTGTAGTCAAATATCGAGTCGTCGGAAGGATAACGAAACAACGGTGGAATAGTCCAGGGAAGAACAAGCGTTGTGAGGAGTTCAAGCGATTGCTGAACTGAGCTTTGTGAAGAATCCCGGTGTTTATTGTGGAAGCAGTATCGAGTCCTGCGAGGAGTAGCGAGCCATGTAGTAGTGAGTCGAAAGTTGGACACAGCTAAAGCGAGGAGACAGTGGAGAATCGCAGACATTTGGAGAGACCGTAGAGTGAAGCCACGTAGATTCTCTCCTTCTGCTGAATTCTGTCTGGCCGCTTTGTGTGCTGTGGTTGTTATTACTACCGATGACTACTTGTGGGTACTGTTTGCTGTAGTATGCTGCTGTGTGTTTCCTGTATTCGTCTCGGCTGTGTACGTGTCGTCTGTGTTTTCATGTTAAATAAAAGTCACTGTCTTTTGTTACTGAAAGTCAGTTTATTTCATCGACCAACAAATCGGTAAAAGAATTCCAGCGGAAGCAACCGTAACAATATGCTCACAGCCTTTGAAGGAATGCTGAAATGGTACAACTTTTACAGCTAATGGTTAATTTCATATTTATGTAATTCATAATAAAAATAAAGGAATTTTGTATTTACAATGTGAATTTTCTCTGCGATTTACATAAAATTTAGGCAGCAATGTAAACTTTATTTTCACCCCGTAATCATATATAAAATAATTTTTAACCCCGATTGTTTTAATAGTATCATTGAAACATTTCGTTCTGTTTGCGCTTATCAAATAAAGTGTTTTCTTACTCATTTATTATTACATAGCATTTCATTAATTTGATTTTCAGCTTTCTAAGAAATAAAAGTTAATCTGCGTAATTAATTTATAAATGCATGTACATTTTATGCGCACATACGCCGATCAATTATGTCTGTATTTTTATCGTCTATCATAGAAATTTTTGCAGATAAATACATTTTGATATGAATAGGAGCTGTATGTTATCTAAAGAATATCTTACAATATATTATTTTATGATTTTTTGTTGTTTATTTATCCCATAATGTAATTTATTTTATGTTTTTAATAATACACTATATATATCACAAGTCTGTTTAATCTTTCCTGGCTAAGTTAATTACATATGACGAATACCTACGGCAGTCTACAGGTTACATTCGATACTCGAATTTTTCATTGATTATTATAAATAATATTTTGAATTTCGCTCTGCCACTTTTACATAAAAAAGACCACTAAATATTTTTGTGAAAATACATCTTACTAGGAAACGTATCTTATTATATTAATAATTCAAACACAGTGAAAACACGCAGATTTGTACAAAAATATATGTGATATGTTGTTTACCTGTGTGCTTGTGAGATATAATTAAACTATGTAATATTAATTATTACATATTAGCATTATATTTTTAAAGATTATCTGATTTGTTTCTTTCCAAATCTTATGGTTTTATTTAATAACCGAATAAATTCCTTTTTTGAATATTCAAAAATTATTTTCAAAAATTGTTTCATTAAACTTCTTACAAGATTCTGCATTAATATTAAAAGTTTAAATTTGATTTCGTGGCATTTTGATTTTGATAAGCAGTATATAGATGTGCTTCAATGATTTTAAAGGCACTTGTATTTCGTTAAAAGCATTTTCATTGTATTTCTCAAATGCCTAAAATTGTGCGCTTTCTTTTATTTAAAAATGAAAGGGCATGATTTTACATTTCTGTATAATATGTACGAGATGCCTTTTATAAAAGTTTATGATAATGCATAAACTACTTGAAATTATTCCACCATAGCCATTACCGATTTACAAAACTTAATCAATACTCTGAAAGCTGGGGAAAAAGTCATCTGATTTAAATAATTACAATTTTCCAAACCTATGAATTATGAGATATTTGTTAGATTACAATTTTATTTAAGATATAATGTAGCAATTATATATGAAGAATTAATTATTCAGAAATTGTGTGCAATTATTATCTATAACAATACGATAATTAATGATAATGAAAAGAATATTGACTTTCGGAAGCCAAATTAAAATCAGATAGAAATCTTGAACAAATTTAAATAAATATTTAATCTCTTTAAATTAATTCTGGAGAAACCTATAATTCCTCGTAACACATATTTTTAAAGAATTACAAAGACTGTTTTGCTAGTTTGAATATAATAAATGCACCTCGCCCCTTTCGAACAATTCAGAGTTTACGAAAATTTATATTTAATTCACTTAGCATCGTTAGATAAATTTAAATGCAGCTTAGTTTATCCTTAAATTTAGAGTGCACATATGCCAATTTCTATAAAACAAATTGAACTAAATAATCTAATTATCACAAAGTAAATTATGCCTTAATAAACCCTTATCCGGGTGAATCCTTATGATACAAATAATTTCGTTATTATATCGAGTTTCAAAGCATGCCTAAATTGGGTGCAGGAAAACAACTTTAATAATTTTGTTATCTTTACTTTCGTTATGTATATAATATCATTTTTCGTTCAACTAATTATTTTTTTTCCCGTCTGAGAAAGAAGCAAATTTTAACAATTTCTTGTAGATACGGTGTATAATCAAATGAAAACATTTGTTAGTTTTTATTAAAATAACATTTTCAACCTATGAGTTCATCCAGTATTTTCTTCAACGTAAGTAACGTAATGCAAGCAAAAGTTCATAAGCATACCTTTAATCGAAGCAAAGAAAAACATTGTGTTATGTTGTTTGCAAAAAAGAAATGATTCTTTTTTTTTGAAATATACTTTCATTATTATATTAAAAATTATATTTTTATTTTACTTTAATTAATTTCTTGTATCTTAATGCTTTTTTTATAATTCAACTTTTCAAATTCTGGTTTTGTTTTCAAATTCTCTGTAGTTGGAACCAATCATACAGTAACAACACTTTATTGAAAAAAATTAATTAACATGAAGTTAAATTTTCAAAATATTTAAATAGTTTATCACCACCATTAAGACATAAGAGCACAAAAATTGGAAAATTCTGGAGCATAGGGAAGTACATGAAAAATCGATTACCGATTTTCTGCTTTGGAAATCTTATCAACAATCATACAACTAAGTTAAAACATTTAAGGCGTATAAAAGTTACCAATTTCAAATAATCAGTAATTGAAAACACTCGCAAACAAATTGTTAACTGTATGAAACAAAATAATTCTTGCTCTAGGAAGAAAATCATTACATTAAGATAAAAACACACAAGGATTATAAGAAACATAAATAATAATTCATTAAGGGCCATTTAATGAATCTAAAAAGAGGCAAGATTACGTCAAAATAGGCGAAATTACGCATTTAAAGCATTCATGCTTCAGTAAATATTTATTTTTACCATTGTTATTTTGTATAATAGGTTCATCCTATTAAACTCGAATCGTTTTTTTTCCTTCTGGAATTAAATGTGATTCTCTAACCGATTAAATGCCGTTACCGATTTTGGTATATTGAAATTCTATGCTTTTTCTGTCACAAATATTTTTATCTCTTCGGTTTTTCTGTTGTTAATCGCAATGTTTTTGTTCAACCGAAGAAAAAGGGAATTTCGTAAGAGACGGCCACAATCACATTATTTTATAAAATAATTTCGTAAAACTATAAAACTAAAACTTTAGAAAACATTTTTAGATAAAAGGACTGTTAATTTATTATAAGATTAAAAAGAATTATCAAGTTTTAATCAATTGTACGAGACAGGGTTTGTTCTTTTCTCAATGTATAGAGTTATATTTTAAAGTGTTACTAAATTAATTACTAATTAATTGTATTAAATAAACTACTATTACTATTACTATTTAATTAAATGTTACTAAGTTAATTACTTAATATATGATTACTAAATTAATAATTAATTAATTATTAAATAATATTTGTTCAGTAATGGGATTAAATGAAGTGATTTCTTTACATGTGTCGATTTAGGTAGGGAAATCTCGGTATCTTTTAAAAAGAATTCGCCTTGCTAGACAATTTTTTATCTCTTCACGCAGAGTACAGGAACTTGTCGACTTCAGCAATGTTAAAACTCGAGTTGAATTAATTAAATAAAAAAGGTGGAATTGGATCAGGAAATAAGAGAACATTTTAGAATGAAGTTAATATGGATTAAATTAAGCTAAAAATTAGGATTAAATTAAATATTTCAGTGTACGGCATTAGATACACAAAATATTTCATGTGCACCGAATCAACTCGAAATTCCTTTAACTATGTGTTTGTAAAGAAGATTTTGTTGAAAGCTATTAGAAATTATTTTTGAACATTTAGAAAACTTTAAAATTATAAAATTGACTAAGTAAAGTCATGAAATGAATTTCTGATTTAACTACGTGTGTCTTAAAAACTTTGCTAAAACTAGATATCAGACATTATCAGTTAAATTTTACGGTTTTCAGCTTATATTAAATCGATATATTATAATTAAAATCAATATGTGGCTTTCTAATTAATAAAATTTTAAAGAACCTTTATTTAAATCATTTGAAATCAATAGGTATAGCCGTTATAGATTTCAAAATAATGAAAAATTCAAGACAGCATAACTAATTTCTGGCCTTGGAAACCATTTCATCTCACTTATTGCTCGGTATCTGAAGAAAAAAAAAACCAAAACAATCAAACAAAAAAATGAAAGAAAGAAAACAGAAAGAAAATTGAATGCCTTTTTAATGCCACCTCTTCATCCTTTTTTAATCGACTGCTCACGCTTTTATCGAAAAGTTTTATCGAAATATCGATTTTCGCTGTATTGGAAATAATTAAGTGGTCCATACTTTAAAGAATCTTTTAATTTTTGATCAAACTTTGCCTTATTATTAGTTTCTGGTCAACGAAATGCAAATTATTTTAAAATGAAAAAAAAAGCGTATGATTTGAAAAATTTTCATCGAAAAATAAATACTAGAAAAACATATTAGATCTCCCTGTGCATTTTATATAGCTTTGAAATGATCAATATGAAATTTTTGTGTAATCCTTTGCGCTCAGGTCGTCGTATAAATGCGCCAAAGAGTAAGTACCGTAAAGCCAAATATATACCAATGAATGTGGAAAGCTCATTATCTCTCTAACCTCTTATTACCATTTATTCCTACTTGCTACAAGATATATCATTGACCTTGAAACTATCAGTTTGATCTGGTTGCACATGCAAGTTTTATTAACAATACACTCACATTTTTGGAAGTAAAAAACGGATGATTTATTTCTTTCCCATTTGTTGTATATACACACGCACACACATCTGCGCCTGCTAGTACACACACAACTGCTAGAGATAGTAATATAAAGTTTAGTTGGAAAAATTAATTAAATTTTCTGATAAATGTGCAGCTACAAATAATGAAATTTTTATTTTTATTCTTATGCCAGGTCTTATAGTCATAATTAGTTAAAAAAAAACTTCTTATGCCCTGAAACATGCAATTAAAAACATTCAATTGATTTAAGAGCTAAAGTAATGGCGTATTAGCACTTTAAAATCGATGGAAGCCGTATGCATATTTATTTCAGGAAACAATAATCTGATTTGTATAATAATAAAAAATATCTTTTGGACGAAATAAAAATACGATTGCAACTGTTTTTATTGACTTAAATGCTGGTAAAACGGAATTTCAATTTGTACCCAAAATTTAATGTAAAAATAACATAACAGGATGAAAATAATTTTCAGAATGAAAAATTATTTTAAACACATTTATAATAAATCATTTCATTAACTCGAAATGGAAGTACATTGCATTAGTATTTGCTTGAAATTAGTTCCTTTGTGTCAAATACAAAATCGTACCAGGAAAACATTTTATTGTTGCATATTATATAACGTTATTAGTGTGACATATTTTCATGTTTTAATAATATGCTTTCAAATTTGTTCTATTCGTGAATTTCTCTTTCGCAGACTTTATTTTCTAGGAACCTCGAACGAAGTATTCTAGAAAACTTTTATCTATGAGTTAAGAAGACCATTCAGAGATTCCATTACTGAATGGAAGCTCTTGAATACTATAAAGCTTTAATTTTTAATTTTACATTTTGTATCTTAACAAATAAATGGTTAGAATATTATAAATAAAATTAAAATTATATATAAAGTTAAAACAATTTTATTTTTTCGATATATATATATATATATATATATATATATATATATATATATATATATATATATATATATATCGAAAACAAGTATGACAAATAATTTGTAAACATTATAAGAATAACTTTAAATTGGGGTAAGTCTTCATGAAAAAAAATTAATTTTGATTAAAATTAATTTTCAATTAATTAAAATTCGAACTAAAACTGCAAAACAGTTGCCCCAATAAACATAACCCTACATTCCGAAGTACTACTGAGGAAAATTTAGTTGTTCTAGATCAAACAATTAGGCTGTAAAACCAGATTATATTTAAATATATATTCCAACCTAAACTTTAGAAATGATGATTTCATAAGATGTAGAAAACATAAAATTTTAATTTTTCTATATATTTTCTGTTTATTTAATTATATTTCTGTGGAACATTCTGTGTTATACGATCATTGCTTTTTAAAAAAAATCATCATAGATAAAAGATCGTTTTAAAAAATCTGTATTTATATTTTTTTATCCCGTTAATTCTTTACTAAATTTTAAACTTTACTTATAATTAACAGATATTTGTTGTAATTGTCATGCGTATTTTTATGGTAAAATGAATAATGAATGCAATACATTGTTGAGATGACTGGTAAAAATGAAAAATTTATTTTTTATAAAAATTCTTTATGGGCTAGTAACTTTCAAGTTCTTTTCATCATTAATCAAGAGTTCCCTTAATAAATTTAAAATGGGGAAAAATCCAGATTGCTCCTTACTGAATTTCTTTTTTTCAATCCTTGTTAAAATTTATTGTTGAATTTATTATTTAACCAAATAGCTCACATTATGATTCCTTTAAAGAAAATGCACTGTGAAAGGAAAAAAATTTGACAAATAGTCTTGATTTTTTCAAACTTAAAGATTCAACTCAAAAACTGAATTTCTTCAAAAACCTTTATCGAGTAAAGATGCAAGGAATTACTGGTATCAGTTTTTATAAAAATAAAACACTTTTTGTTTCATTAACAAATGTTATCTATCTTATGAAATTTTTTGCTGACAATTCCTTACTATTTAGTTTTGAACAAGATCTTTTCTTCTTTTAAATCTTTTCAAGTACTCAAATTTAAATGCGAAAACCATTGTCTTTTTTTTTAAATTCCTGCATGAGTAGTTTAAAAAAACATTTCTTCTGTACATTTTTGCTTGGATTTCGAACAACCCTTTTTAATTTATTTGAGAGGCTGAAATGGAGCTCAGAACATTATTTCGTTTCAATTTTTTTTTTTTATTGTAGAATGTTTTTCATGAAGAAAGTAATCCTGTTGTTAAAAAACAGCATTCATAATATGTAACTCTAACTTTAACTCAAGGTTTTTTGAGCGTAATTAACTTAGTAAAAGTACAACTTATTATCCTTTAATAGCCGTTATATTTTAGAATGTAGCACATTAAATTACAATTTCACAACTCGTGCACTTGTTTAAACTTCCATTGTATCGAAAGTGAACTGTAACCATATTTGTCTAATGTGCATCTGACTGGTAAACTAGAAATCATTCCCTCCCACATAGCTGTTGGTTCAATCGTGCAAATGCATAGACGGAGGCAAACATGTATGGGGAAAATGCTCTCCGAATAGCTATGTTTCAAATCTACTCCTGCTGTTGTCAGCTTTGTTAATGAGAAACATAGTGCCATTTTACTGCAATGCTCCTCTCTCCAAAACATTGAATATTATGTCTCGGTATCTCCTTTCAGTAATTCAAAACTGGAATGACATATAATATTTTTCTGTGCGAGCATTTATGGATGTGATCCTATTTCTTTTACGTAATTTAATCTCAGATGAAATTTATTTGTACAATAGCCTCTAAATTTTGTCCTGTCTTTTAAAAATAATGTGTATACCAGGTAATATGATATATTTATAAAAGTATTTTTGAGCATCATTATTTACTTTAGCGTAAAGACATTTCCTGTGTTCATAGAAGGATCCATTTTATCTATATTCAAAAAAATTGTTCAGTGCTCATAAAAAAAATCCTAAGTAAGGAACATAAAGTTATGGAATTATTGCTTTCCTGTCGTTGGTAAACTTGTTCAACAATTATTTATGACATATGTCTAGTAGATCTCTAAGTAAAAAATTGGAAGTCAGTGCCTTCGCAAATTCATTTTAACATATTTTGTTATTTCTGATGGCACTTGCCATGGACAATCCCGCTGATTCGAAGTCAGGGATTTTAAGCCAAGAGGAGCGTCTCTTGTTTTAGTAGCGCCACTTTAGGCCAAGAGTACGATTTTGCTACTCACGCATCACATTCTCTTGCACAGCCCCTTTTTAATGGGGGGGGGGCACATTCACACATTTCACAGATAGAGCAGATGAAGAACAACCATGCCCGAACCGGGACTCAACTCCAGGACGTCCAGATCACAGGAAAGACGCGCTACTCCTATACTACTACATTTCAACATCTAAATATATTAAGTAACAGGGGAAGTACTGAAAATCCCTTTTTAAGAATTTTACATAGGCAGGAGTTACAATAATAATATATCAAATTTATTGAAAGTATTGAATTTAAACGCAAGTATCGAAAGTATTAAATCTATATAGAAATTTAAAAATCAGAAGAAAATAAATCAACGCGTAGTTTATTTTCTAACTACAGACTATACTGCAATAAACCTTATATATTCAGATTTAAATCAGAGTTGGGAAATTGTTTCAAAACAAATTTATTTAAAAACTGTTTAAAAACTGTGGCAATATTTTGCGAGCAATCTCTCATGGAATGTTATATATATATATATATATATATATATATATATATATATATATATATATATATATATATATATATAACTAGAAAAATTAAAATGAAGATAATCACTTAAATATTGCTGTTACTCTCGAAATTTACTGAAATTATTTGCTAAAATTTTAAATGTCAGTTTTTCAGTTATGAAAAAGCGAAATAATATAACGAAAATTAATTTTATTACAAAATTATATAGTTTGTTATAAATAGATAATTCTATCAATAATGTCATAAAAAGACCATGCCCATATTTTTGTATTTCCATTTCATATATCAAACATAAGTTTTTTAAAAATATATCATACTCTATGCGACACCTGTTTAAGTTATTTATATCAATTAAAGTGAAAAGCTACATTAAAAAATATGAAACTTTTATTACACATTAACCACACTCCTGTGAAAGAAAAAAAGGAAAAGAAGATGATGACATTCTTGAATTATTTATGAGCTGCGAAAAAGAATCAATTTAATTATCGACCTTCTTAAGCAGATTAAAGGATTTTAACACTTGGTTGTGATTGTCAGAGAATGTATGCTGTCTGTCTTCATAATAAGTGTCATCAAATGAAGTTCAATTTCTGAGAAGATAACGACTTTGTCATAATTAATGTATTTATGTCACCAATATCTAAGCGGGTGAAATCATCGAGTCCATTGCAGACTTCTGGGTATCTTTTACAAGCTGATCGATTTGATCATTTCACAAATCATCATCCATTAAAGCATAAAAATGAAATTATTTGATTTGTTGCTTCATAGAAAAAAATTAATTATTTTATAGGCATCAGAAGTACATGTTTTTTTTATTAGAGTAGCGGAAAAATAAAGTTGAGTTTATGCTGGAAACGAAGAAGCAATGCATCAGGTTTTACTCTGCAGCGTTTAACAAATCGTAACTCTTGAGTTATAAAGATTGAGTGTGTTTGCGAAATTAATAAAACTCCTAAGCACAAAATTTTAAAATTCTGTTGATTGTTATCTGTATGCTGTAGAATACGTTTTTCGTTTTACATGTTTTTCATTTCGAGACATTTTATGAAAATAAAAATAAAATATTATGGATAAAATATAGAAACGTTTTTCTTTTTCAAATCTCAGTTGATAAGACAATCTGTCCAAATCAAGTTTTTCATTATTCTTCTAGTCTCACATTCATGAAATATCCGTCGAAAAATTATTATAGTCGTATGAAATTTCATATTTATCAGAAAATAATTAAATATTCAGGTCCTGCAACACTTACAACGTGTTTTATCCATTAATATAACATTGTGATTCGTAAAATTTCCGTATACCAAAATGAAGAGGAATTCAATGATTTTTTTTCCTTTAAATGAATTCATTATTTTTATCTTGATTTATTAATATCATCAAAATTATTTTCAATTTTAATCTGAGAAAATAAATTTTAATTTATATTTCTTAGTATCTTTCTCTGGCCCTTGTAAATTAAAATAATCAATCAAAAACATTTTCTGCGGTAAAAAACTCTTTTAAAAAATGAGTTTTTGACAATTGCAATATATTTGCGAATTTGAAAAATAGTTTTTTTCGATATGACTGAAAGTTTATAAATAAAGAAGAATTTGTCTATTGTAATCAAATTACATACAGCAGAAGTAGATCTCCAGAACTGTCTACTAAACGGAAATTTTCAAGAATTCTCTGTGCGGATCAAATATTTTTCTAATGATATGAATTCGTATATTGAAATTTCCAGATAAAATGGGACTAAATTAAGTATTTAAAATGGTAAAGTTCGTAAAAAAACAAAGACAATATGTATACTGATATTCTATAAGATACTGAGAAATACCGCTAACGATTAATATGTACATACTTTTGAACTTTTTAGACTACTAGACAATTTTTTCCATTCTGCATCATAAAACATTGTAATTAATTCTACATTATAAAACTTTGCTCATTTTATAATTTAATATAAATAGTTGTTTGCCCTTTACATTGTTTATCATTTTCATTTATCTAAATGATTTGCCGCTTTATGGATCTTTTATCTTTTCTTTTTTTCCCCTTATTTATATTTTGTCTTTTTATCTTTTTTTTATTTTATCTTTCCAAACAGAAATTTTCTTTGTTACTATTTACTATATTATTTTTTATTAGATTTTTACAACTGCATCCTCTTCTACTATATCACGGTAACAAGTGAACATAGAATTTATGCATTTTTTTCACACATAATATCTTTCTGCAAATTATTATTCCAAATATTTTTTTATAATATTTCAAAGTAAAAAATCTTTGTAAACGGTATTATTTTATTATCATTTCTTATGTGTTTGTAAATTTTGTACATAGTTATTTCTGTTTTTTCTACTGTAAATATTTTAGTATTTAATAAAATTTCTGTAACATCCCATCAAACCGTTCAGTGACCAAGGGGTTAAGGATACGGGGTATGAGACAGGCTCTCTGTTCTGCATGACAAAATTAAATCCATTTTCTTCCTCTCTGCAAATTTTTTAAACAGTAAATAATTTTAACATTAAGTTAATCATCTCATAAAATATAAATCAATACTTATCAATAAAATTTCCTTACTCATAAATAAAAATAGCTACTCATTTTTAATTTTAATCACTCAATTTTTTAATCACTTTTTTAATTTTAACCACTCAATTTTAGCCATATGCAAATAAGATTCGCTAAGAGTACCATTTGATATTGAAATTCTATCTTTAGCATCATGCTATCAAATTAAGAAAAAAAGCTGAATATTCTGGAAAGTTGAAACTATTACTTTTAATTAAAAAAATTTTCTTGGTTTTGTTATTTGGGAAAATTGAAAATCAGGACAATTAACTTTCGAAAATATCTTTATAAGTGAAATATAATTTTAAATGTTCTTTATTTTTAATTAAAAGTATTATGTTAAAAGTAGTAACAATACACTCAATTGTTTATATAGAAAAAATAATGAATCAAAATAAGATGTATGATAAGAAGTCATTCATATTTCATTTTTAATATGATTCTGTACTGAAATCTAGATCCTTAATTTTTCTATAGAAAATTATATAATTCTTCTTAATTTATTCCTTATTTTATTGCGTTTTTATAATTGCATTTATTTGCTACACGTTGAATGTACTGTTAAAAGAAATCAAACTTCCGATTCATTGGTTTATTTGATAAATAGAGAATTTCGGAAAATGTTTAGGATCTTTAAGCGGTTTCCCTTCTTTTTCCCCCTTTACATGCTTACTCGCTCTAGAAAATAAATGCGTACATTGGTTCAATGATATATTTGTGTGTACATAATTAAAGTTTACCAATTAAGAACTACTTAAAGTCTTAATTACAGGTATTTCATACTTTCGAATATATATATTCCAGGTCTAATTATTCCTGCGTTTAAGGTATTGGATCCGTTGATACTCTCTCATACATGCTAGAAAAAATGAATTCCAGAATCATACGTTTATTTAAATTATTGGAGTTATGAAATACATAATATTTATTAATGTCGGATCTATTAAAATTTAAAGGAGACTTTCATAACCATAACAATAATTTTAATGAAAGTTGATATTAACATATTAATTACTTTTGAAAAACTTTCAATAATTTTTATTGCACTTAAGTAGATTTCGTAGGGTTGATTTCGAAATTTTTCATTGCTTAAGTTCTGATATCTGTACATAATATGAGCAGATTATATTCGTCGAAGATGTTCTTTCCTTTGATTGATGTTGAAATTTAAAGTAGAATATGTAGTCTCTTAGAGGCCGTTCTTATAGTTTGATTATGTTCAAAATTACGAAATCTGTCCAAAATATAATCCTTATTTAATTTCGAAAACGAGTTTTAATCTTGTTTAATTATGTTCCAAAATAACCAATTCTTCTTCTTCAGCGTTCTAGAATGTCACTGTTGATTTAAATGTTATCTTTTTTCAATGGACGCAGAAAAGCAATTGAAAGCTTCGAAAACAAATCAAGAAAATATCTAATACAAAACATAATGTTCTAAGATTAATTTAGTTTGAAAGTTCAAAAGATATGAATCAATTTATCCAAAGTTACCCTAGGATTTTTAAAGAATACATTTGTATTTTTATAATAAGGTAACGATGTTTCTCACACACTCCTGCACCCCTTTTCAATAGTTGTATCATTTTTATAAATAATTAAATGATGGAATTTAAAAAATTTCCCTAAATGTAAAGGGCACTTAATTTTAATTGGTAATTACCTTAAATAAATCATTATTTTTTAAAAGAATAGCAATAATTCGACAATGTTTACAGCAAGAGCGCGATCGTGAAAAATACTAACGCCTCTTTAATGTCTGTCGAAAAGTAAGTGGGCTCATTAGTAAACAAAGAGATGACTCCAAGCTTGAAAAAGAAAGTGATTTCATTTCTTTCAAATGTGATTAATTAATTTCTTGCTTTTGTGTAGAAATTTACATTCATGAAAGTAGGGAAAGCTTCAAAGCATTTCAATTCTTTTATCCTCAGTTTGATATTCTTTTGTTCTAAAAATGAAGTGTTTTGCACAAATGGGCTTAAAATTCCATTTTTCAACTTTCCCTTTAATTTGAAAATAAATCTGATTTATTTTTATCTAAAATCTCTAAATCGCGATAAACCTCTCGACAAAGATAATACTGTATTGTTGAATATTTAAATATTTGAGATTTTAATATGTATTTAGTAAACAATTTTTTCCATTTCTCTTTTATTATAAATAATGGCTAAAGCTATCATATATAACAATTGAGGGACCAAATCAAAAGAATTGCGTTTTTCGTTTTTGTTTCCTTTACATCCTGTATACCGGTTTTATCAAACTGAAAAATGGTATTAAAATTCGAATCTTGCACCAAATGAATTACAGCTAAAATGGATCTTAGTGATTTAAATACAAGGCCTTGAAACTTCATCGATTTTATTAAATCCATGAAGGGATTATTACCCGTTGAATTGTATGGTGAGTAATTATTGGTCATTATTCAAATAAAATGACTGTGAACGTTATCGTTGAACGTTCGATGTTTGTGAAGAACATTTTGTTTCTTGTCTTCATGTTGATCATCTGGATTTTCAAAATCGAATAGTATCATAAATCGAAATCTTGAAGCTACTCTTCTCAACAGCCACTTATGCTAGAAAAAAAAAGTTTCGAATCGTATTATCTTTAGAGATGTACTCTTTCTGTTACTAAAAATTAAAATTTTAAAAGTATTCTTGGAAAAAATGAAGAATTTTAGAAGATAAAAATAGTAGCCTTTTTTTTTTAAATGAAGAAATCTTTGAATCAAATAAGTCTTAAAGTCTTAATAAATCTTAAAATTCACTTGGTTTGAAAGATTCTATCAAATTTTGTTTCCATTCGTACTTTAATTTCCAAAAATGAAAAAAAAAAAAAAAAAAAAAACCTTCAGAGAGTTTTGTTTTGTTAAAAAAAATGCGTGACCCCTGAAGAAAGGTTTCATTATATCAGTTACATTTCAATGTAAAAAAATACTACTGCCATAGTTAGCATTTTCGAGATATATTTTTACATTTTTTCTAAAATTCCTATCTGCATATTTATGTTTAGATATAAGCATTTTAAAATGGAAAGAATAATTATTACGAGTGATGTGATTTATCGATTACTGGTTATCATTAATAACAACGTATTAATCGAAATGACAAAAATATAATCATTCCCTTTGACGGTGGTTTTAATAGATTTGGTATTTATTCATACTAAATATGTAATTCAATTTTCAAAACAAAGAAACGCTCACTATAAGCAATAGCTCTTACAAAATTAGTTCTATCATTTAATAATTTTCTTTGAATTTATTTAATTTAATTTAAATTTATTCTTGAGTAATATTTCGCTAATTAGGAACATAATTATTTGCTAAGTTATTATCGATTTTTATGTGGCATATCATGACGCACAGGATTATACTCACTTATAATTTATATATATATATATATATATATATATGAATTCAATTAATTTTGTATTGATACTCCAAGAATTGACTGCTATATAAAAGGAAAATTTTACGTGATAAAATATAAAAATGTACGTATAAAAATATAAATATTTTCAAATTGAAATTTCTGTTTTTTCTTATTTTACGGTGCTATTTTTGTTATTTCTTAATTAGTTTTCGAAAGAAAAATAAATTGCTTTTTATGCAACTATTTATAATGTCATCTATAATGCTTCCAAATAAAAGAATTTTCCTCTTCCAGATTTTAAATGCGGAAAAATAATCTTTTATGCCCTTCAGGGGAAGGTTTCTTTTTTTCAGACTTGTGTGAATACATGATAGAAAATGAAAGCGTTTGAGATCTCTGCTTCAATATGAAATTATTTGCTTTCTAATAGAATAATCAATAACAACACAGCTTAGTTTTTAAAAATTGTCGAAAAGTAAATATGAAATTTTTTATTCTAAGAAATACAGTTTGTTACAGCATCAATATATGTGAAAAAATTATTTGAAAATGTATCAAAAAGTCAAAGGAAACAAAGAATCTAAGTGACAAAGCGAACTTAAGACATATAAATGTGGAAATAAAATTATTTATCATACGCTTAAATTGAAGGCTTTATGTTGTACAAAATAACAATAATAAAAAAACACAAAATAATGCATTGTGCAGCATTTGCCTTAATTTTTTTTTCAAATTCCATTATGGAATGCAATATTCCCATAGCATGTTTAGTATTTATGGATTTTGAGCAAAAGCTGATGCTACAAATTTGTCAAGTGTTCCCTTAAATTTTCATTTTGCTATAAAATCCCTCAAATCTCTATAACCTGGAAACGAAATTGTAATCTGCCAACTCAAGTGAGATCCTCTATATATGTGCAGGGTCCGTTTAGAACAGGGTTCTTTTGTACCTAAAATCACAACAATAATCAAATGTTGTAATTATATCACAACAATAATTAAATGTGCGAATTGAAAAAGCTATCAGCTTTTTTAATTTCAAAAACTTTAAAATTTAATAAAGTTGCAATTAATTAACATAGTTTAAGAATTGTAGCTAACTAAAATTTTATATGAATACTTTGTAGCTAGCCAGATAAAGGAGTAACTGCAAGGATCTCAATTTGTGATTTACAAGAATTGGATAAAAACTATATCTCTGTATTCTATCATTGAGATAGATAGTAGAAAAGAAGCATGTATATTTTCAGGGTAACTCAAATGGCAAGGAAAAATAACTTGAGTAGTATATTGGATATTCTACTTGAAGTGAAAAGATTTAATTTCTATTACATTTTTTTAGCGTTTTTTATATTGTGATTTATATTACTACATTTCCATCTTGTGATCATAATAATCAGTCATTCCTGTTTTTATAGTTCCCTATCAGAGATAAAACTATTATTACTCTAAATTCCTCCAAAGAGAGGAAATTAAATAATTGTGATTGTTTATATTCGATATACCATGAAAAAGAAAACATTTTTTTTCTTTCTGAAAAACAATTTAAAAAATATAATTCTTTGAAGTAATTAAAGCTTTTAAATAAAATGTCTTCTGAGATAATATACAATAGTTTCTCTCCATTTCAAATGCATTTACTACTGCGATCAAAAGTCAAAACATGTATGTCCAGTTATCCATAATCTCAAAGAAAATTGTGAAATTTTTTAGATAATTGAAACATTCCAGTAAATAAGACTATTTAATTAAAAAATCCATAATTATAATATGTCCAGAAGTTCTGCAACATATGATAATGCTCTCTTAAAAGTACACTTTTTCTCAATAAAATGCTCTCATTTTAACAGGAAAAAATTGACCCGGTCTGCGAAATTCGTTCCCTTTATCTCAACGGTTGATTCTGATGTTAACTTTTGTATTTAATGAAATATTGATGTCAAGAAAATATTTCTGAAATTAAAGCACAGATAAAATTTTTGAATTTCAAATAAAAATTTATCTTCAGTTAAAATGAATTAAGGTTTAAGTCCTATTAATGAGATAACAAATATATAAATTCCTAATTAAGAGAATATCTCTATTTTCATCTCAATAAAATGAAATGAAAAAATGCAATTTATTTTAAATTATAATTTTCTGACTGGAGCTAAATTATAAACTCTAAAAAGGAATTAATTCTAGCTTTACTATACTAGAATTTTCTTCAGATTAATTAATTTAAAACTAAACTTAATAATTCAATAAATATATAATTCTCTTAGTTCGCATTTTAATTAGCTGAAAAGAAAATTTTACTCTAAATTAAAGAACTGACATCCCTGAAGGATTAAACTTCTTTCAGGCGAAACGGAGAAAGTCCTCACTGCCTGACTAAAACTCTTTTTGCTGATAATGATTATGCAAATTCTTAGATGAAAAGATCATTTTGGTTTTTCCTTTCCGCAGTGAGAATTGTCTTAATCTTTTTGTCAAAACTAAATATTTTAAAATTCTTAAGGCTTAAAAATAATGAGATGTTTCAATTCCTTTTTATCGCTCGACACTTTAACTTTCATATATGGAATCGATATTTAAATTCAAAATATTTTAACTAAACAACACTGAATGCTGCTTAGACTTTGATAGTTGTTTTCAGCTTTCAAGATCATTAACTTTTTATTGCAAAATCTTCGCTGGTCATGAATATATTTACATTTTGCAGATTCATAGTTTCATCATTAGAAAAGATGAAAGTCTCAATTCAGAAAGATCTTAATAGCTTTTAGTTATTCATGTATTCTCGTTTAGCTGTTTCTATCTGAATAGAAAGAAATGCAAAAAGAAAAGAAAGTATACTCCAGAGTTTTATGGTTAGGAAATATTTGAATTATTAATTATTTCAGATATACAAAAGAATTTTTTTCTTTTCTTTTTTCCTACTATACATAACTACTGGCAAAGTTAACATATAGTATGTAATTGCTTTAATTTGAAATATTAAAACTAATCTATAAAACGCTATCTTCCAATTATGTTAGTCTGTCAAAAGTTGTAACTAATGAAAGCATATATAATGAATCTTCTAAAAACCTTACTCTAAATAATTGAAAACTTTTATCGGCAAAATTTTAACAGAGGATTTCTTTTAGCTATTATATACCTTATTGAAATCTAATTATGGAATTTTCCCACTGGGACAGAAAAAATTGAAATCAATAGAGCTTTCTTTAATACTTGTAGAAATGATATATTGAATATGAAAAGAAATAAAATAACCTAAAATTTCAATTTCAGCCTTCCTCAATTTTCCTCACTAATAACAGTCATCAAAAGTCCTCACAAAATAACAGTAATTGTGTCCGTTATATTTTTGTAACTATTTTAATGGATTATTTCCAAAAGGAAACAAAAATACAGTCAAACGAGTGACTCACATAACAGGCAAGCGAGAATTTAAAAAAAGTTATTTACATAACGAGCATGCTAAAATCTAAAAAAAGTGACTCATTTAACGAACCAAAAGTGACTCATTTTTAGATAAATAACGTCAGATGCTGGATCGGCCTGTATCTGCCAACATGGAGCGCTTGTTTGAAGAGAACACTTATATCTACATCTAAGAAATTTTGGCCAGATAATTTGTCAAACATGATTCCGACAGGTTTGAGCAAGCTCTTGTAGAACCTTAATCGGTGATATTTTGTATCTGACTAAGAGTTTGGACCCAGATGTGAATAGCAACGACATCGATAAACTGGTGGAAGAACACAGCCAAAACGATTTTAAAACTTATGGAGCTGCATTCTGTGTCAAAACAAAAAGTTTTTTAGGTATTTGACTTTGTCAGAAGAGGAAGAAATAATAGATGCAACAGAGCAGCAATACCTTTCAGTGAAATAAGGTGGATAATGAAATCAAGGTATATTATTTCATCGCTGAGCAAATAAGGCAGCGGCAACGCGCATTATAAATTCATTTAATTATAATACTGTGTGCCAAATTTTAAAGCGAAGCCAAAGAGAAATGTCTTTAGAAATTTTCTTATGAGAAAAGCAGGCATTATAAATAATTAATTACATCATTATAAATTTGTTTGAGGATTAATTCCGGAATGGAACGGATTGTCCTATTTTTCATATAGATTCCTAAGAAAAAAAATTGTGTTCCGCATTACGGGTGAGATTCGAAAACGAATTATGCTCAGTAAGAGAGACTCCACAAAATAGGTTATAATTAATTAATTAAATCTAACTGATGACTTATGAATATATTAATTTTGTTATAAAGGAGATCGCAATAAATATTTAATGAATAAAACATGCTAATAAAAATAAGATGAAGCAAATACGAAAGGCTTAGAGAAAATTATTGTATTAGGTTTGGGACTTTCGCACATGTGATGTGTTCATTAATTAATTGAGTTATGAAAAAGAAAATGTATTTAAAATTTACGAAAAAAGGGGAAAAGAATTTCTCAATTTTTTTAAAAAAAAGTTTAAAAAATGCTAGAAGCAGAAAGATATATTTTTAGCAGAAAGAATATTTTCTTAAAAATACTATTAAGAAACACTTCGCTATTTTTTAATATCACACATGGAATAAAAAAAAAATATATTGAAGCTTAATTAAGTCTAAAGAAAATAAATTAAAAAAATTATTATATGTTTTAGAAAATTTAATATGGAATCGAAATATTTGAAAGATTATAAATATAGTATATAATCACTTGGTATACGGTCTATTGCATAAAAAAAAGAAGAAATTATAATTAAATTTAAATTAAATATATTCAATTCAAATGCTTAAAATTGGATGTAATCATATTTCGGATATAATATTCCAAATCAAACTTATCTTTCTAGTAAAAAATGTTTCAGTTCTTGAAATTTAAAGACAAATCACTTTTGTTCGCTAAATTAACCGGTACCATGCTACCAAATGGACACCAATCAATTTGTCTCCGAATTTTCTTTTCCGATTATGCATTAACTTTTCTTTCATATGTGACTTTTTTTATCTGCATTATTATCTTATCATTTAGAGGGTATTTTTCGATACAAAATTGGTCAATATTATAATTTCAACATGATAGGGCTCCAAACTTTAATCTTTTCAGCTGCATGCTTTCCTGAAAAATATATTTAGAACCAACACAGTACATATGGATAGCCAGATTTAATTGCATTAATTTACTTCGTTTGGAGTAGGTAAAAGAGGTGTCCATGAAAGTCAACAACGAGTAGAACAACTTTGAAAAAACCATTTTATTGTGGCATATAAATCTGTTATACCAACAATATTGAATAATATGAAACAATAATTTATTTTGAAAACATGTTTCTTTATTTCTGACAAAGGCGGAGGCGGGGGAGGGGGGCATATTTCAGAAAAATACTACAGTTAAGTGACTTTTATATCGGGTTCATAAAATCGTTTACTATAATCATAATTTAAATAATATTTCGTTTTGCAATGAAATTATTTAGTTCTTTTAGCATGTTGTCCAAAGCATTACTTTGTTTATTATTATTATTATCATTATCATTGAGTATAGGATGAATATCTATCTATTTAGCTCTTTTCTGAATATTTAAAACAAAACAATATTACAAAGGCCTTCCTTTATTTCATTTAAAAATTTCACTTTTCAAAAAGTTGATAAATCACTCCTCAAATAAATTTATATAAGAACACCATTGACTTTTACAGGTATCACTTATTCAAAATTAGTCATAATTTTTTATTGCACTTGTCAGGTATCAAAATCTTTACAAAATGGAACTAAAACTTATTTATAATCGAAAAGCGTCTTAAAAATTTAGATTTTTAACTTGGACTCAACTTTGACAATTTTTTTAAAAGTCAGACACATTAAAATATAATTATTCACATTTTTTTTTTTAAATTTCCCATTTAGATTTTCTATTTCTAACGAATAAGATAATATTAGATAACTTACCAAGATTTAAAAGGACACATTATGTAACGATAACTAGACTTATGTAACTATAACTAGATTCTTCATACCAATTTTTTTTAAAATCAGGATATTACTAATGTTTTAGTTAAAAAAAAAATGCAAAGTGACCTTGTGCAAATACAATATAGAAATATATAATTGCTTATCATAAAATACCAATTAATTTTGTAGTTATTTTAAGCATAAAACCAGCGTTATTTTCTTGAAATGTAAATTCATTGTTTAAAATATTATTTTGAAAGAACATGGATTTTAACTGAATGATTTATATATATATATATATATATATATATATATATATATATATATATATATATATATATATATACAAAAGTATTAGAATCAAGTTAATAGGAAAAACAAAAAATCAAATAAAAATTAAACCAAAAAGATTATGAAAAATATAAAAAAAATCCATCCTGAAGACTTTTTCAAGGGCCACCCTCAGGCAGGGATTCAAAGAAAGGGATTTTTTTCTGTGAGGAAATACAGACATTGTCTAATAATGATTCCTCGTGACCCGAAAATCCCCTGAAATTATGCTCAAGAGATATACCATTTTAACAGAAAGGAAATATAAAACAACAAATTAGAAGAAATTAACCACAAAAAAGTAAAAATACAATAACAAAAATAACAATAAAAACAAAAAATAGCACTAAAATTAAAAATTAAAAATGAAAAGGCCAGGACATACCATCAACAGTCAAGGAAACTTTAAACTATCGATTGTGATTCCCTGTTTTTAAAAAACTAGCGGTAAATTATGTAAACAGATGTAGGCTCCCAGCGCCATCTATTGACTGATTCAATATGCAAGGAAAGTTCTATTTTTATTTAAGCCAAAGGATTAATCCCAAACCATACCTTGTTTAATTAAAAAATTGACATTACAGTAATTTCTAGGAAATTCATTTTTAATTAAATTTTTAAGGAGGTTGTTTGATGCTTCAATATAAGAATTTTTATTATTGCAAACCCTTTTGATCCTGTTAACTTGTGAGAAAATTAGATTTTTGAAAATTTTTAGAGTTTAGATTGGAATGGTAGTTACATAGTTTTGTTATTTTAAAGTTGAAATCATCCCTTTTATCGTATATACCAACTATTGTTTTATCATTAGCAATTTCGATTTTTAAATCCAGAAAGGTAGCCTCAAGTTGATTTTTATTTGTATCTTTTAGAATTAAATCTTTTGGATAGCAATTAGTAATAATATTAGTATTGTCGAAGTTAATCAAAAGTAGGTCATCAATATATCTCCACCCGTTTATTAAATTATATTTAATTATTTTTTTCTCATAATAATGCAGGAGATGGATAAACTTTTCATTTTTAATTTTTAATTTTAGTGCTATTTTTTGTTTTTATTGTTATTTTTGTTATTGTATTTTTACTTTTTTGTGGTTAATTTCTTCTAATTTGTTGTTTTATATTTCCTTTCTGTTAAAATGGTATATCTCTTGAGCATAATTTCAGGGGATTTTCGGGTCACGAGGAATCATTATTAGACAATGTCTGTATTTCCTCACAGAAAAAATCCCTTTCTTTGAATCCCTGCCTGAGGGTGGCCCTTGAAAAAGTCTTCAGGCCGGATTTTTTTTATATTTTTCATAATTTTTTTGGTTTAATTTTTATTTGATTTTTTGTTTTTCCTATTAACTTGATTTTAATACTTTTGTATCAATTCATCTGTGTTTTAGAAGTAGCTGCAATTGCGCTCTCTAAATACTATGAAGTTCTTTTTTGGTTTTAGTTTAAATAGGTTATAAATTTTAGTTGTGATTTCGAAACTGTTTTTGTTTCGTTTTCATTTTAGTTTCGTTTTCAAACTTTTTCTTACTTAAGATTGGTTACTATATATGTATATATTACTTCTCTAAAATTGTTTTAATCCATTCAAGCTTATTAAACCTTCGTTATATTAATCGTATGGCAATTTTTACATAAGGAATGCGAAATTAACAATAAAGACGTCTAGAAAATTCCATCATAAAAACTTCAGACATTTTAGGAATTAAATACCCTTTTTTGACCTACTTTGCATATTGCAAGATCTAAAGAATTTAGTTGTCAGAAGGCTGTCAAAAAATGGATTTGGGTATTACTGTATGGCAGGAGACATTTAAATATTACGTAAAAATATGAAGTTTTTATATTTTAGTTTTAAAATATAAAGTTTTGAGACTTTTCTTTCCAAAATCTTTTTATTACAGAAATGTCAGTCAGGGATTTTAAGACGGTCCTTTTTAAGACATAATGAGAAATGATATTTTAAGGGAAAAAAGTATTTTCAATATTTGAATGAACTTCTGAGAATTATAAGGAAAAAATGTAAGTGTGAGTATAAAAATTAACTGTGGATATTAAGACGAGCAATGTGTAAAAATTTTTTAAAAATGAATGTAATTTCATCGCATCTGATTCTTAATGGCACTAATCAGATTTCAAAAGATATTTTTTAAAAATAACTTATGAAAGAAGTTTTGGCCCATAAAAAGTTTTTTTAAAATTATATATGGTATATTAAAGAATTGAAAAAAAAAGTGACTGAAAGTTATGCAAAGGAATAGAATTTGAAAAGCTGCAAATTGAAATTTAGGAAAACATTTTTCTTTCAAAGAAACGGAATTCAATTCCATTAATCGATTTTTTTAAATACCAGCTTTTCAATCGATAAAAGCTTCTTCAGAAACAATATGATTCATTTAAAATTTCAGAGTTGTATATTCCATTCTTCCATTTTTTCATAATCTGATTTTAGAGAATGATGGTTGAAGATGTTCGTGAAATTATCCATGAGATATGAAAGTGCAAATATAAATTGAAATATTTCATGTGCTCCTCTTGAGAGCTTCTTTTTCTCATTACAAAAATTTATTACACCCATTTTTAAGTACTTTATTTGAACATTTTAGAACAAATTATTTTCAATGGTATTTTACCTAGAAGAATTCGAAAAAAATATTTGAAACAATGTATACAATATTCAAAAACAATATGCTATTGCAAACAAGAAAATGATATCTCTTATGGCATTTCTCCTATTTCATCTACGATGTAGAACGAGACTTGCCATAGAATTTTATCACTCCTCAACCACAGAAGCCTCAGAGTTATTTTTAAAATAGGGAAATTTGAATAAGTTTCATTTTAAGTCGACAAAAGAAGCCTAATATGCCAATTCTATGAAAGGACAATATGATCAGGACTTTTAAAATAATTGTTACAGGTATCTTCAAGCTAACTAAAGTATGCATATAGAAGAAATGTAATCATGTTTTCTCAAAGTAGATAAAAATTATTGCTAATACTTATGATCAGAAAATAAATATGTAGTAATTACTTATGTTGAGAAAACGCATTTAACTAAAGGAACACATTAATAAAGAAAGTAAACGCATTAATAAAGAAAATAAATATATAATAATTACTTATGCAGAGAAACCGATATCATTCAAAGAAAAGTAAACTCATTAATAATCTGAATTTTCGGATGGGAGTCATCATAATGGGAAAGATACTCTGGAACCATTCCTATTATACGGTAAATACCAAGAATCTTGTTAGAAGCTAAGAAGCACAATGTTAATGACAAAATAATGATCAGTGTTCATTTTATGGCTAATTGCATGCTAGTGCAATATATTTACCATTTTTGGTGGTTAATCCTCAATTTTTTTCATCATTCCTAATTTTAAAAATAAGGAAAAATCGTCTATTTTGTATAGCACAAAAGTTGAACTAAAAACTGATCTAAAGAATTTTAATTGAAGATTCGGTGGTTAATGCAAAATAAATTCGATGATGATGTCGAAAATATCGAATGAGGATGCCGATTATATACCAAGGAAACATGGTTAAGCGTAAAAAAAAAAAAAAAAAAAAAAAAAACACCTCTTTATTTCGTTTCATAATAGCATAAATAGGAAAATTCATCTGTTATAGTAATATCGGTTATTATTTTACGCCTAATGGTGGACATCAGAATCCTAAGAAGAAAATGTGGGAAAAAAGAAATTGTTCGACTTATTATTAACAGATTTATTTTCAGGTTTTTTACTAGTATTTTAAAATATTATAATTCAATAAGTTGCAGTTATTGCCTAAAAATTGAGAAAAATTATTTAAGAACCTGAAAAACGATTTTGCTATCTCTCATCAGCATGATTTAATTATCTTCGTAAAAAGCGTTATAAAATAAAGTACAATATCAACATTTATGGTCTTACTCATTATTTATTCATTATTCATTCATCAAGAACACTTAAAAATGAATCTACCAATAATCGAAGTATATCACTCGGAAATTTTTATTAATTCACTCACAATGAGTGATTCTAAGACAACTTTGACTAGCATCCAGGATAAGGTAAGTCGATCAACTGACTCTCCGACCCGCCACGAAGGCACACGGATTTAAACCATAAGGCTGAATAACCGGAACGCCGCAACAGCAACACTGGCGGGAACTGTGGTTAAGACCTAAGGGCCATCACCGGCCACGGATACAACCCTCCCCGAAGGAAGTACGTCCCGTCATCGATGAGAGGAGTTAGATCCCCTACCTATTTGTGTACCCTCCAGGGTGACGAGATCCAACCACCATGCCGGAAGCATCTCATCCTCATTTCGAGGTCCCCCCCCCCGAGGGTCAACCAGGATAAGGTAAAGAAATTTTGGACTAACGTGCCCTGTTGACCTCTAATGCCCTCAATGGTATCTAAATATCTTTTTTCAACTCAATTTAACAGGTACAAATTCACATTACAACACTTTGTTTCATTTGTAATGTGCTTTCAATATAAAGTATCATTTTTACTCATAAAAATTCTTTGTTGTGATATCAGAATTTTTATCATAATACTGTTTACAGACTGGATTACTTTTTGTAAACTACAACATGCATGATTAAGAATCATGTAAAATGCTCTACATGGAAGAGCATAGGACCTACCGTTAACATATTTGTTAAATAATGAATTCATGGATTGTTGATGCTTATTTTAAGAAAGTTTAGAAAATATTATTAATAATTAATCAAATTTTTGATGTTTTCCTCAATAAGTTGGAAGTAAAACAACGGTTAAAAGTAATTTTTACTTATATTCAAAATTCAAATAGCAGATTTTTTTTAATAAGACTTATTCTACTCTACAGAAAAGCATAATTAATAGCTGCATAAATTTTTCAAAATATTATTAAGTAAATTCTGCCGCAATGCTTAATTAAGATCTCGAAATTTTACCATTAATTTTATACTGGAAGAAGCTTCAAGCGCTTTTAAAGTTCGTTTCGGCCAGAAATTTAAATAAACGTCAATGGGGAACAAATTAACTAATTTGTAGAACAAAGTCCAATGCAGTATTACTTTTTACGAATAACGAATATATCGAATGAAAATATATCTCGTGGCTTATAATCATGCTTTATGTAAACCAAATTATGTACTCAATTACCTAAAAAAATTATTTTAAATAACTTATTTGTACATCTTTTCATATTAAATACAAATACATATTTAAAACTACGACATAAATTTGTGATTATGAATAAGACTGTAAATAACAGGAATCTTAAATTTTTCATTCTCTGAAATTTTCTAAAGCATAATTTAAATATAGCATCATCTATTATCAATGCACATTACCGTAAAGTTTTCAACTGAAAAAGCTTATCTAATCACACGAACATTATAGATTTTTTTTAATGGATTATCCGAAAATTCAAAATATCACTTAATTCATTACAAAAATATGCCATTCTGATACTTAAGCTATTTATTTTCAATTAACGCTTCAGGCTGACAGGAAATTTCAATATCTTACTTTTGTTCTCCCAAATCTTTTCAACTTGAGCAACTAAAAGGCGCGAATAATAAGCTTACAATGTATTAATTCTTTGAAGTGGCCCTAAAATAGAAGAGGCAAATTAGCTCAGAACAACAGGCCCAGAAAAGATTTAATGAGATCGAAGTTGAGATTTAATTTATGGCTAGAGAATGACATTCTGTAGTCAACAGTAAATAAAGTCATTAAAGAAAAGAACGATAAGACCCTGTTTCAAACAACAGAGTTAATGTGTTAGATAAAATTCGATTGCTTTCATGTACCTTGAATGGTTTCTAATATTTCTTTACAATATTTACTCGGATTGTTGAAAATAGATTCACCAGAATAGAAGGAAATTCAGAAAATTTATCAGAACATTAAGGAAATTCCTCAATTTAATAAATTACTGATTATATCTTAATGGAAGAAATTCCAGAATTAAATTAAGGATTGTAAAAATATATTTATTCGCTTATGATAATATATTTAATTAAAACTTCTATGTAAATGCATTTTACAGGCTTTTCTAGATGAATTTGTTTTAGTCATTCTATTTTTAGTCATTCATTAGGTAAGAGAACAATCATAAGAGCCGGCGTCCTGGTATAGAGGTAGTGCGTCTTTCCCGTGATCTGGGCCTCCCGAATTCGCGTCCCGGTTCAGGCATGGCTGTTCTTCTCCTGAGTTCTATCTGTGAGGTGTGTGAATGCCCCCCCTCTGTGAAAATGGGTTGTGCAAGCGAATGTAACGCATGAAATAGATAAGTCGTACTCTTGGCCCTAGTTGGCGCTACTGAAAAAACAAGAGACGCTCACTAAGCTTAAATCGCTGACAGTTAGCTGTAAGCTAGCTTGTAAAGTGACATAAGTCCCAACACACGAACAATTGGCAACTGATTCAGTAGTCAATAAATATCAGTAATTAAAAAAAAAAACCCATACATTTCTATTTTTTTCTCCTTGGGGCGTATCTGATTCCTTACTTTTTTTCCAATTTCATCGATATTTTTCTAATATTTATATATATAATGTAAAATAAAAAATACTATATCTAATGTAAAATAAAAAATACAAAGCGGCTTCTGAAGGATATTTTCAGAGATCTGTTTCAATTCTGAGTAAAATATTAATAAGAATTTTTCTTGGCATAACATTGCATGCTGAATACGATTCAAATAATTTTACGAGTGCTTTTCTGCAGGGATCATTTACACCAATCAGTTACAAAAAGAATTACAAAGCCTTTTTATAACATTTTTATTTAACTTATTTTTTATTAGCATTTTTATTATGTACGTGAATTTTGTAATTGATTTTTCATTCATTCCCTGATGTATTAAAAGTCTGAAATATTATGCACTTGGATATTCTCGGTAATAATCTAGTATTGATGCACAATTTTAATATTTTCTGATCTTAGTTATCAGCAAATCGAATATTACAATTTCATTTTGAAAAATGACATACAGAATACCATTAAAACAGCAATAAAAGGATTTTGGCATCCAACTAATTTATATGCAGCAGGTGTTATAAATTTCTTCAATGGAAATTTATCTTGAATCACTTAAATTCATAAATTGAAAGTCACCAACTAGGATCTTATATATCTTAGCTTTTAAGCAAAGAAACAAAATTAGTTCAAACAGTATAAAATATGGCCGCAATTTTAAAAGACAGAGTTTAAAATATATTTAAGGACATAACTACTACATAACAAATACAATTCAAACAACTAAAAAAAACTGCATAATAAAAGCAAGCAAAAATATCAGATGTAAATAACAATTTCAATATTGACGAGTGATATAAGTGATTAATCAGTGAAGGAGGTGTAATATTTAGATACAAAATGAAATTTGTAAAATTCTGTTTGAATTAATTCGGAAAAAAGCTATTAAATATCAGAGTAAAATAGTACTTTAGTGAAAGTGAAGTCAATATAAAGCTAATTTTTTAAGTTTTAAGATGATGTAAAAAAAACCACAGCGAATTGTTCAGAAAATATGGCGGAAAGATGTTAAATCGTTTGACCTTCATTTCATTTCCTTTAAAGGGATATGGAAACTTTTTAGTTATTCCTTCTAGGTGTCAAGGAACATGTTTATCGAATTTTATTTAACAATGTCAAAGAGTGCGAAATGATATAAAGTTGAAACAAGATAAAAATATAAAACAAATAAACAATCAAGCAAGTAATCAAATTTATCTTGAGGGAAAGCACAAGTGTGTACTGGGTAACGACCCAGCATGCCAAAACTTCTGCAATAGAAAGATAATTTTTACTGCGCTAGTACCTTATCTTTAATTTCAATGAATTACATGGATATTGGGATGACTCTGGCAAAGGTTTCAGAAAAAGAGGATATGTTTTAAGGATGGATTTTAATCATTTATCATATAAACACAAACTGGCTACTCCGACACGCTCTAAGACACACGATAAAAACTGAAAGACTGTACCGCCACGACAGCAACACCGTCAGAAACTGTGATTGAGTCGTAAAAGCCATCACCGGTCACGGCACAACTCATCCCTTGGGAAGTACGCCCGGTCAGCGATGGGAGGTAGCCAACCCCCCCCCCCGTTTTCTGTACCCACCAATCACCGGAAGCTTCCTATCCTTATTTTTGAGAACCTCCCCCCCCCCTCTATTGGGATTTATTTATCGTATAAAAATGCTTACTAATTTTTCTGCGCATCGTCGTCTTTTTTTTTTTTTTTTTACTTATATAGATTTTCTATTATGTGAATAGTTATGCATGAATTTGTAACGTACTGAAAGACGTCTTTCTATTAACTGGCGAATATGCTTAAACCAGTTCTTATAAACTCGCTTGTTCCTTTAATGAATTTAAACCTCATCGATTATTTAGTGTACTCAGAAATGAATTATCACCAAATTAGAAAAAAAAATATGAAATTTCAGATGGTATTTGGGAAAAAATATTTTGTTGGAAGGTGAGTTTATATATCGAGTAGTTTGTCTATTTATTTATTTTTGTCTTACTTTGTTTTTCACTTTTTTCTTCGGCTTCATCTTTTGATGACTTTTGTGCAAAGAGATTAATTTGTTAAAATAATAATATATGAGCATTTTTGTTTATCTATTTGTATTTGCCATGTTGGAATTTTAATTAATTCCTTGCTCATTTTCTTTGTACCGATTATTTGCTCGTCTTTTGTTTACGCGATCATTTTAGCATTGCTTTATTTTGATATTTAGGTAATTTTATTTTATGAGTAGTAGTGAAATTCTGTTTTAGTGTGATCGTACCTGTTCTCTATCACTTTGTTTCTTTCATTTCTTATTTTTTAATTACTTTCAATTGAAAAATTTTTCGTTTGTTATTATTCGCGATGTGCTGCATTTCTTCCTATTGGCCTTGTAAATTTATTCTTGGAATTGTATGCATTTTCTAATTTTCAATACAAGGTTTCAATTTATATAACACCAAAATGGGATTGTATATTAATCAACTTATTTATTTTTTGTCAACTAATCCATAATATATGCCCGTAATTACCGCCAATAATTTGCCAATGCTTATATTTCAAAGTTCACACCCGTTTGAGTAGTTGGGTCGTCGAGGGATAAATCAAGATTATGTTACTCACTTTTATATATGGAAATAACAATAAGCATTTCCATTTACACTCAGGTCCATAAATTAAGGATAATGCAAGTTCAGGAAAAGAAAGTGTCAGAAGCAAAACAAATGTGACTTATTTGTAAAGCCTATTTATAAAATAAAAGGTAAAGAGCAAAAAAAGATGCTATATGTTTGATATCATTAATAAAAATAGCGATTTTTTTGCTCTCTGGAGCAAATTACAAAAAAAAAAAAATTACAAAAAGCAATATTACATAGTTGGTATGATGGTTAATACATAATATGTCTCCAAGCCGATGCAATGCAGTCCGTACAACGCCTAGGCATGCTATGAAATTATCCATCTCATCTTGGGGAATATTACATCACTCATCAAACAATGCTCACCGAAGTTCCGGTATACACGTAGGATGTGGTTGATGGGCTGCAGCTCGTCAGCCAAGCATGTCCCACACATGCACTACTGGATTCAAGTCCAATAAGAATGCTAAACAGTCCATACGGGTGATATCTTCCGATCGAAGACATTCATTTACGATGTTTGCAAGGTGAGGACGAGCGTTATCATCCATAAACACGAATTCTGCGCCCATGGCGCCCCGAAACAAACGCACATGTGGTTATAGAATAACGTCACTATCGATTTGGCCTGTCATGGTTCCAATTTGAACATGCGGGTCAGTTTTGGAACCCAGTTCTGGAACGCCCAAACGAACAATCCTGCACCACCGTGACGGTGTCGTTCAATGATGTTCTCTTGGCGGTAACGGGTACCTGGCGCTCTCCATATGAAAGCTGCAAGTTAAACCTGGATTCGTCAGAAAACATCACACAAGTCCACTGTTGCTGTGTCCACAATTCATGCTCTCTACTCCAAGCTAACCGCAGGCGACAGTGAGTTGCAGTAAGTGGAACACATCTGACAGGCCTACGAGAATATTGACCAATCTGCCCTAAGCATTGGTCACGGTCTGCCTTGAAACTGTCGTACCAGTGGTTGAAGAGAGCTGACGAGACAGGTCTGATGCTGTACCCCATCTGTTTCTTTTGGCAGTAACTGCCAAATACCGGTCCTCAGTCGGCGTTGAAACTCGGGGGCGACCTGTACTGTAACGTCTACTCACATTACAATCATCTTGGAATCGTTGCCAAAGCCTGTAAATGACACTCTGGGCGATTCCAAATTCCTCGGATACTTCCAGCTGGGTACGCATATATTCCAGACGGCCAATAATTCTACCACGTAAAAAATCATCCAAATGGGTCCTTTGTATAATAACTATGTGGGTATTGCACTGAAAGGTTTACAAAGCTCTTGCGAACAATTTTTCTTCTTTGCCTGTATTTCTTATTCATCACTCTCTTACACTCTCGTCATTGTGACGTACTATCGGTGTCATGTGATGGCTTTCTGCAATTTGCATATGATTTTTGAAGATGTGTGTAGTCATTTTACGGGTGACATATGTATTTTAGAGTTCTATTTCCGCATGACTCTGAATTATCCTTAATTTATTTAGATGAGTGTATATTCACATCTCATCTAAATTCACAATAGCGTTTTGATTTTAATTAGAGCAATTCACGTAAAATTCATGATGCATTTCATAAATAGTAATGATATAAGATGGCTGAAATCATTTTCTAGAATTTCAATACTGAATTTATCCAATGAAACTATTATTTGTTTTTCTTTATGAAAACGTATAGATTATATTGTTAACATTAGAACATTTTAAATATTTTTTACGAAAAATGAGTTTTCAAATTGTTTAAAGTTAAGAGGATAATCTAACTACTTAGGAATAAATTAAATTGTTTCAGCTGAATTTACTATTTTACTATCTTTAGAGTCTTAAATAGGGTCTAGATTTCAAATTGACATTTTAAGTTTTATTAATTTATTATTTGAATATAAATTATATGTAATTTAATTTCCTCGAATCATTTATTCTGACATATATGATTACAGATTAAAATACAAATTAATCCAATGATTAAATGCAAATGCGGGAATCCAAAATCCAAGTATTTGTTCCTTCTCTTAAGAATTGATAAGTCATTCCAAGAATTCTAATTATATACGGAAACAAAATTCTGCGAACATCTCTTTTCTGTAAATAAAGTATTAATTAGCATTTATTGTGAATTTCAATGATGGCTGTTCGTTAAATTTCATCGCTTGCATTTAGTAGCATGGAACCGAAATGAATTGATATTAATAAGTACATAGATCTTATAAGTATATAAATATCAAATTAACATTTTGAGTTCCATTTCGAAATTTTTTGATTTTTAAATTTTTAACATTAAGGATTAATTATTTTCTCAAAATAAATTTAATAAAAAAAATGTTTAAATGTGCATTTATCCATGAAATAAGAAATAGAAATTCATTTTAATTCATTAACTTCCTAATTTTTATTATTTTAATAGAAGATATTCAATATATGAATCTTAGGGAGGAATTCTTTTTTTACAAATTCCCAAACATATGGCTTACAAATAATAAACTTCCCGGCCGATGCACCCATATTAGACCGGGAAAGCCTACTTGGTAGGGCGTTGGACTTGCCTCCCTTGGGTAGAGAGTTCGAAAAGACTCTCCGTGTATAAAGTGACTGGTGCACGTATAAATCTGTCAGAAAGTTCTCCAAGTCGAGACAGTACCACTGGGGGTGCTGATTCAGTGGTGATCATTCTATGACTTAGGTCTAAATAGCGATCCATGGATGAGAGAATGAAATGTATGAATGGAGTCCGCCCCCTAAAAAAGGGTTGTGGCGTATGAGTAGCTAAATCACACTCTTGGCTCTAGATGGCCCTACTGAAAAGAGGAGACGCTAAAAAATCTCGGCTTAAAATCGCTGACTTAGTCAACGGGCTTGTGTATGACCAGCGCCTTAAGAAACGACACAAACATATGGCGCGGTTTCCACGGAATCAAAATTAAATAAAAATTAACTCATTCTTGAAGAATAAAAGAAATCTCATTTGGCTCAAAAAATGATCATTTGATTTTAAATTTAGCTTGATCAAGACGAACATTTTAATAGAATAAATGAAAACAGCATGCTATTTTTAAATAGTAAATAGTCTTTTATAAATTCGCTACATTCAATTTTTAATTTAGAAATCGTAGAATTCAAAGAAAATAGAAAAAAGCATAATTAAAAAAATTCTTAACATAATAGTTATTGCGGAATAATTTTTTCCCCCAAATAATTCATAATTTCTTTTTATGTCAAAGAAAATAAAATATTCTCCCAACAAAATTGTAAAGAAAAATACGATTCTATTTTTTTGCTTCATTCTGTTCAAGCAGTTTGTTGCTTTAGAGGATTTGGAGATAAATGAATGATTACCCAATGGAACTCTTAAAGAAAATAAGATTCCCATAACTTAAAATGTCTAACTTTATAGTAATTTGAAACTAACCATAATTTTCACGATAAGCTGGGGAATGTAATCAATGGCAAACACAAAACAAGACAGTGAAAAACAAGAAGCTTGTGATGATTTTAAAAAAATACGCTAAAAGCAGGGTGTTTAGGAGATTTTAAAATAATGAAATTCTCTACTGATATAAATTAATTGATTTAAAGATTCATCAGGCTGTACTCGAGTCAATAGAATTCGAAACCGGACTTTTTTTTTAAATTCTAGGAGACTTAAGCATTAAAATTCAAAAACTCTTGGTGAAATTTTAGATGATTATAGCTAATTATCTTCTATAAATAATTATTTAAAAATAATGTTATGATGCTAATTTATTTAAAACAATTAATTTTCAGAACATACTTTAATTTTATTCACAATTTTGAAAATTTTGTTCTTTCCAACTCATTTTTTTAAATATAAATAGACGAGAAAACAAATTTTTAAGAGGAATAATGCTTGGCATGTAATTTAGCTTTTAATTAATTAGATAACTTCTTTAACGACTTTCAGAGATACGTGTATTAAATATAATAAACGAAAATTAAGCCTCAATCTTTATGATAAAGTTGAAAAGTCTGCTTGTCTTTTGAAGAACTAGACGCTACTTTGGAATTTGGATAGACATGTAGTATTCCTAACTCGAACTTTAATAAAGGATAGAAATTCCGAAACGAACATGTAATTAGAGCGAGAAATTTTTGAGGCGGAACCCCCATCTTAAATTAAACAACAAGGGATTAAGATATTACCAGAAATTCAGGGCTGTCATGATTGAAGTCTGCTGAATATTCATAGATCTTCTTGGTGAAGCTCGGAATTATACAGCTCACGAGAAAGCAGTATAATAAATTGGGATTTTCCTTTGAATAAGTATATAACGAACTTTAGTAATTAAGACTCGATGAAGGAATTTTTTTTGTAGAAGTTCTTTCCTTTTACAATACCGTCCTTATCACAAAGCTCCTGAAGAGACAAGAATCTTCGCAATGCAGAATATATTAAATACTGAGGAACTTGCCATGTCTTGTTATTTGAAACATACAATGGATTGTTGCAAGGTTGGATTTTCATTGACGCTAATTTAGCTAATCTCTTGAGCAAAGATTTCACATAATTAATTTAAAGTCATTTCTAGAATTGTATTTTTTAAAAAAGAAATTATATTACTTTAGATATACCATTCTTATGGTTAGACTTAACTAAAATGTTGAAAGAAAGTCATTTGAATCAATTAAATTAATCGAAACAATTAGACTTGTTTAAAATGAAGTTTTAAATCTCGACTAGTTCTTAAATGCAATTTTTCCATATTTAAGAAATTAATACTTTGTTCAATAAATATAAAGATAATATTGATTTTTTTTGTATTTCATTTTGTATTGTGTATAATATTTCTATTCTTTAAATGTGCAGAGTTGTTAATCTGCTTGTGTTTACTTTTAGTCAACTTTTTACTTGGGAAATATCCTTTAGAAATGCTCTGTTAAATGAATACAGTTTCTAATCCTAGACCTTAATTAGAACTTCTATTGCATTAAAAGTTCACATTCAGTACAATGAAATGAATTATCCCAGTTTTTCTAATTATTCTGTCTATCAAAATAATATTCCCTTGTTATTAAATTTTGCCATCGAAATGTCAAAAAAGAAAAAAAAATGCACATTAAGAGATAATAATAATAATATATTTTTAATACCCTGATTCAGCTGTCTAAGCAAGAAAAAGTTATATTTTGATTGAAGAGCAAAATTTCACATATTTCGAATATGTAATTCCAGAGAGTTTGTCAGAAATATATAATATCATCAATACTAAAATTTATGAAAAAAAAAATTCCATTGAATAAGAAACATATTAAACCTATTGGTTAGATGGTGCCGTAATCAATGTTAGAGCTTCTAATAGATTTGTTTCACTGTACAAAATTTTTTTAATACCGCCAATGCAAGCATTCGCTTTTTTGCTTCATTTCAAAGAACTTTCTCTTATAATAGTTTGGTTGTCCTCGATGATCCAACTTCTCGATCTACTTCCTTTAGTACTAAAATAAAAAAAATTAAGAAGTTATGAAGTTGTACTATCTATTGAGTCCAATAAAAATAAATAGCAAAACAGCAATAAAATCGATGAACTGAGATTACCAAAACTATCTCTAGTATATATGTCATGTTTTACTAACAGGCGAATGCCCCCAAGCAATGGAAAACAGAAATCCTAGAAATATCCTCCTTGCGTGATGGTCGGCAAGAGTAAATTGAATTTTAGTTTTATACATTGATCCACCCCTGCATCTAAAAGACCTGAGCTAAATTTGTCATGAAAGATCATACTTACTATAAAGTGCTATTCCAGAATTATTCGTGTGCCACAATATTTTTTTAAACAGTACAAACGCTTATAGCACAATCAGAATGTTTCTCTTCGTGCGTGTATTTGATTCACGAAAGACTATTAGATCCATGGCAAATGAAAGGGTATAAAGCTTGGCAAGCCAATTTCAGAGCAAGGAAGGTTTTCAAATCACCAATAGGCAATTTTGAGGTAGAGAACTAACTGCATAGATCATGGCAATTAACAGTCTACAACAAGGATGGGGCTATCTCTCAAAACTAAATAAGCAAGAGCTAGAACTGATTATGTAAACAGGTACTAGAGATGTAAAAAGAGTTAAAAATTCCTTCACACTCACAATCATTAAAAAGTCATTGTACAAAAGAATTAAAACAGTTTCTAAGCACATTTATGATTTCAAACAGGGAGATTGGTCGAGATTGGATCGAAACTGTCGAGGGAAAAATTACCACCTAAAGTTTGAAACGAAACGTTATTCCACATCTGTAATTATAACAGTCTAAAAACTAACATAAAAAAACAAGTTACTTTCCATAAAGAAAGAATTATAATTTTTCTAAATAGTGAATAATAATTGTGATTCTCTTAGTAGTAACAGTCCTATTAATTAAATTTTATTTCTTTTTATCTAAAGATAAGTTTACTTTCATAAAATAAAACAAATAAGATGGTTCTAACGATCGCATTTCAATTTTGAAATAATTTTTATTTGCAAGGTTGCAAGGAACATGTTAATCTATACTTATAATAAAGCTCAATGTGTGCGTGTGTGTTGGCGCTCTACAGACCAGACCATTCAACCTAGAGCTACAAAATTTGGCACGTGTATACCTTGGAGGCCGGAAATGTGACCTGGGGGTTATTTTTTCGAATTTTTAATTATAATTTTATTTGTTTAAAAACTAAGCGAAATTTTGGCGTGTTTCTGCTATAACTTCCGAAAATATTACAGCACAAAAAATATTTTTACATGAAGTTAAAGATCAAAAATTTATCTTTTAAATGATACCAGTGTTTTAACCTTAAAATTAAATTTCTATTTTTAATGAATTTTTAAATAAATATTTTAACTATATTTTTCAACAATTTTTTTCGTACAAAATAAAAATAAAATGTAAGCAGCACGAGCACGTTTCGCATTCATGGGAAAAAATTAGCTTTTTTCAAAGTGTTGCCATCACATTGATTAAAGCTCCAATTAAAAATAAATTAAATCTTTTTGGAAATGAAATCTGCAAAAATATAATTTTCGGCACGTGTCTGTAGGAAATGAAACAAATATGAAATATTATTTTTTCTAAAAAAATAAATTCAAGAAAAATTATTTTATGATCTTTTACACTTTCTCTATTATTAATCCAATAAATCAGTTTTATTTTAAGGCAAGTTTTGTTTAATGTGAACAGGATATCCATTCAAATCAGGACCACACAGCTAATTTGTAAACCTTTAGTAAGATACAAATCTGCTAAAATAGTCTAAATGGAAAATGATTATATTTTATGTAATTTGATTCAATAAATGCTCTAATAAATAACGAATTTTTGATTTTACATAAAGCTTCTGCTGTAGAAATCACTAATAACAAAATGTTCTTGAAACACTAATATTTTAAATAAAAAGAGTTAATTTTTTCCATTAACTAAATCAATCACTTAAACTGACTGATTTATGAAAATTTGAATATCACTATTCAATAAAAAAAGGATAATTTCAGATTTCCATCGATCGTTTCAAAGAAAATACATCAATCAGTGCGCAGGTTTCTCAAGATTAATTGGCCTAAGATTATGAAAATGTTGAGTTTTTCTAAATGTTTAACATTCAAAACTTCATAAATAAGTCTTAGTTGATCGTGGAAAATATAAACATTCATTCATTTATTTAAAATTTGGTGTGTCCAGAATATTTCTCAGAATCTGATACCTTACTGCATTAAATTTAGACTTCATAATTTTCGAAATATATTTATAGTCTGGAACAAAATATTTTTATTGATTTCATTTCAATACTTTTGAAATCAAGACTAAAAACTGAATTTTATGCAGAATCTGAGAAATTTTTGTTGAATTATTGTTTGAGATATTACATAAATTATGAAAAATATTTTGTAGCTCACATAAGACTTTAATACCGAGCGATTCTGTTTGCAATACTCATATTCGATAATAATAATAATAAATAAATAACAATAAAGATGATAAATAAAATAAAACGCTTGTTTTTATTAAAAAATATCTTTATATTAATTATAATTTCATTATTTCCACTTTAAATTAAAGTTGAAGTTTTACCGGAAATGACAACAAATTAGCAAAATATATATAGTAAATTGAACAAACGATCTAAACAACAGTATAAGTTTGGTATGACTATCAAAATTTGAAGATTAAAAATGTTTTGTTTGAGAATCTATTAAGAGACCAGTTACTTAAAATATTTAATTGAAAAATTGTAGCGAGCGGCAATACTGTCGAACCGGCTGGTGGCCAAAAGCGGCTAGTAAATAGATAAATCAGAAGCAAATAAAATAGTAAGAAAAACATTAAAATTACATTTAAAGGTAAAAATTAAATTTAAAAGTCAAAGATAAGTCTTATTTTTGGTGATTTTTCTGTTATCCGGCCGACTTAAATTTTATTTGACACAGATATAAATTGTTCTACTGTTACTTAACATTTTTGTACACAAAGCAGTAATTTGGCTTTCTATTATTGTTTATTTTTTATATTGATATTTACATTTTGTTATTCTTTATATTGATTTGTTTTATTTTTTATGTTTATTCCTTATATTGATTTTTATTTTGTCATATTTACATTTTTTGATGCCCCCTATATTTTGATTTTTTTTAAATTGTTAATTTAGGCTTGTTTTAGGAAATTCAAATATTTTTCAATTTGTCTGAAACATTTTTTGGTAAATATATTATTATGATGTCAATATTTCTTCGATTTCAAACTTTAAATTAAAAAAAAAGCTTTACTTTGTGATACATTCTAATATTCAGGTGCAATATTAGGGAAATAGATACTTTTCTTCATTTTAGGGCACCCTGTATAATCATTTAGAAAACCTTTGAAAATACATTATACTTCTTACAGGATAGAAGATACATATTTAAAAGTTAATATAATGTTAGTGTATAAGTTACCATACAAGATATTTTTATAATTGTTCTATAATTTTGAATTAAGAACTGAACTTTTCGAAATGCAGTTCATATTCTCATCCTCTATAAAAAGACAACAAATAATGATAAATAAACAGAATATGTTTTGAACTAAAAATGAATGTCTTGGCTATCTGTTTATATATCTTTCCAATCATAAGATCTTCAAATAACTAAGATACTAAATAAACAGAACGGATCCTGCATAGTTCCCTGCAGTTAATAGAAATGTGTTTGAAATACTTTGTGTATTTAATCTTTTTCATTTCAAAACTCCTTTCTAATATAAGTCTTAAAAATATATCTTTTTGATCGTTATCAAATAATAAAGAGCGTAAGAACTTAAAAAATAAAATATTAAATGAATAGTGAACAAGCAAGATTATTTAAACGAAAACAAATTTGCAATTTTTTTGTATAAAAACTTGTATATAGTCCTTTGAACATATTTTATATATTGAATATATATTTTATATATTTTTATTATATATATAAATATAAACTGCTATTGAATTTTTTTCCCTTCTGACTACAGCTTCAACAACTTTTTAAAAACAACTTTTTCTATGAAAAATTTCACAGGAAAAAGGAAAATAATAATAATAAAGAAAAAAAATATTCACCTTTTTGTGAGTAATATAGCATGTATTTAAGATTTCTTTAACACAGCTTATTTTTAGTAAGAACAAACATTTTATTCTTATATTATTTTGAAAGAAAAAGATTGCTAAAAATTTTCTTAAAAACATTATGCATATTTTATTTCTTAAATAGATTCATCAGCATTTATATACTCTCTTAACTTTTGTTATGGGTTAATTATCTTCCATATATAGGAATTTAATCGTGAGAAATTTATAAGCATATTTAATATGTGCTCCTGTACAGTTGATAATTTCTGTTTTTCAGCATTTCATACTAAATCCTTTCCTTTTCATTTAAAGAAACTTCATGAATAGATACGTTATATTCCTTCTATAAAGCTGAAACTGAGAACTGCTTTTTAGCCTATTTAACCCTTTCTAGGGCCGTGGGAAGTATGCTTTCCGCCAAATTTATCAATTTTTGTATGAATTTATGTAGGTTGGCATAAGTTCTGACACATTTTTTTAGTAAGTCAGAAACTTAGATGCTTCAGTTCTTTATCACAGACAAAAGGATGTGTCTTGATTTGTTACTTAATTATTAATTAACCAAATTAATTAATTAAAGTAAATTTATCTAATAAGCTAAATGAATCCCTTTTCTTATTCTAATTTCAAGCCTAAAAATATTTTAACATAATAGGACTAGAAAAAAATGGCCTTTTAAAGGGTTAAGTCGTTTACTTGTAAAGTTATGTGAATTTCGTATTAATTCATATACGAATTCCTATTTTCGTATTTCATAGTGTATTAATAGTATTGTATAGTTAGTCAAAGGTTATTTCACTTAATTATTAAGTTCATTTAACAAATAAGATCGTTGTAAAGTGTTTAAGATTTATTGTAGCCAAAACAGTTTTACAGTAATTGGGATTATATTCTCCTCTATAGAATATTTTAAGGGGCCACAGGAATGAAAATATCTACTTTTACTTTCTCGTATACGTAGTATAGAAAAAGTCCTGCAATCATCAAAGAATTTAGACTTCGAGATGCCGGCGTCCTGGTATAGGGGTAACGCGTCTTCCCCGTGATCTGGGTGACCCGGGTTCGAGTCCCGGTTCGGGCATGGTTGTTCTTACGTTGTTCTATGTGTGAGATGTGTGAATATGCCCCTCTGTAAAAAGGGGTTGTGCAAGCGAATGAGTGATGCATGAGTAGCAAATTCGTACTCTTGGCCCTACTTGTTGCTACTATAAAAACAAGACACGCTCCACCTCCAGCTTAAATCGCTGTCTTCGTAACAGCGGGCTTGTCCGTGGCAAATGCCTTAAGAAACAACAACAGAACTCGAGATTTTGATGAATTTTCTCTTTATATACTTCTCTGAGGTTGAAAAACACATTTTTAGAAAATATCCCTCTGCCTGTCTATCTCAAGTCATTCGTATATCTCAAACTTTGACGTTTTGTGATAGACGGATGAAACTTGGATGACGGATAGATAGACAGATATCCAAAATATGTACATTTCTATCAAGTTTTGAGCACATTTTTTTCAACGGAAGTCTGTCTATCCAGCTATCCGAATATAAATTAACTCGATTATTATAAAGCAAAAAGATATAGATGAATCCATTTCGGTTCTCAGATTTAACATCTAAAGCATAGTAGATACATATCAAAATTTAAGTCAAACCCGATAAAGGATCAACCGTCTGTAGATTTATAAATATATTAATCTATAATAGATCTATAATATTAAATTCTATAAATATGTATAATTCAATGCATGTCGGGGATTTATCGGCAAAATTCTGACGAAGGATCACACGAAAGATTCAGTAAATGCTAAATTCAAGCAAAAGGTTAATATTTCATGAGCATTGTAAGTCAATGCCCTGCGAGGCATACTTTCAACACGTTCATTAGAGTGTATGCTAGAAAGTTTTGGAAAGTCGTCTCCTGCTGCATTAATCGGGTACTTCACATCAAAATTCGAGTTGCATCACTGGTCTCATAAAAAATTTACTAATTAATTAATCATTACAAAATCATTACGTAGAATTTTGAATATTAAGGGGATAACTAAGAACTTTTCATTTCATAGAGAACATCACTGCTGTTCAAAGTTTCCGTAACTTTTCAATTTCATTGGACCTCAGTTGTCATTTCAACTTGATTGCCCAGATATGTTATATGATTTTTTTTTCATATTATTGTTTCTTCTGTTGGGAAACGATTTGAATTTAAATAACCCGATAGAAGCAGCCCTTAATTTGATCCCTCTCTCACGTTGACAGAAAACAAATCATATTAGCATCAACCGATGAGTTGATGCGTGCAGACAACAGACGAATAACTCCCAACAAAATGTTACAGTTATCAATGACGTTCGTCACGCAAACTTGATATTACTGACTTTTTGCTTTCCTGTAAAAATACTTTTTAATCTTGAAATACCTAATTTTTTTACATACTCATAATTTATTATTATTTTCCTGTGCATCCGTATCTCTTGAGTCCTTAATAATACATAAATCACTGCTTATTTGCTTTAGAAAGATTTTTCAGAGGTATATGCCATTTATTTTTCATCATGTAAAAGCTGCGTATTTGTAAAATAAAATAATAATAAAAAAATTAGCACTAATGACCCAAATTATCATTGGAGAGGTTCAACAATGATGACGGGCCATTTTAGAATTTTAATAATTTTATTGTTTCCCCGTTTGCGATAGTTTTTTTTGAGCTTTGCCTTTCGGCCTTGCTGCTGCATCGATGAATTTATAAGACATAGATTTTCACATATATCGCTCGAGGGCGTTACAAGTGAGAGGCGGGGCAAAATGCTTACGTAACAATCATCTTTAAAAATTAATGGAGTTGTAAAAATAAATCATGAACAAATTATTGATGATTAATGAAAAATAAAGGTCTAGCAATATATTAAAATAACCCCCTGAAAGACTTAATAACAATTTTATATAATTATTAATCTATTACTTGTGATATTTAAATCAGACTATTGCTTAGTTCGGTTCGAGAAATTAAAGAAAATAGCAAATATTTTACAAAAAAAAAAGAAAAAGAAAAGAAAAAAAAAAGAAAAGAAAACAATTGCTTTATGAGGTCAACTCTTTCTTGTTTTAAACACAGGGTTTTCTGCATAAAAGTTCTAAATTCCGTCAAAACCCCAAATTTAATTAAATCATTACTTTATTTCGAAAGTTAAAGTTATGAATAACTTTTTAATTTTCTTGAAACTATATCTGGTATTTACCCCTAGAATTTAAGAAAAAAAAGCTCTGATTTAAATTAAAATATGGCATTCTTTGAATTGAAAGATCCACTCAGATTGTGTTTGAATTTTGAGGGAAAATAACTGAAACTTCATTATATTAAAATTGAAAAGCTTTCTTTAGCCATAAACTTTTTCCAAGAGATTTATATTTTTTTTAAAAAAATTGTTATTTTTAATTTAGAGTTTTCTTACAAGGCAAACAGATAATCATAGTTTCTACAAAAATGTATTTTAAAACTCTAACTATTATTCTCCCTTAGAAGGCAACGCTTTCACTTCTTTATTTAATATTATTAAATGTTTTCATATATTTATTTGAAAATTCAGACTCAAGCTAAAAGTTAGAATTAAAATAAACCTTTAGTTTATTCTGAGGCTTTGATCTTCCGGTTCAGACATCTTATAATTAGGAAGAACTAGAATAATAAAAAAAAAGGAAGCTATTTTAAGCCATTAACTAAAGGAGGCTTGTGTAAATGGTATTTTAATAATAGCAATGAATAAAGAAAGAATCTCAACTTAGATATTTCTGCAACATTTACGATGTTAATTTTAACATATTTTAAAGTCCCTTATATTGCCAATATTTGCTATGTCTCATAAAGCAATAATTTTTTTGTCAAATTTTGAAATGCCAATGGGATTTACTTACTTGACAGCTGTATCCAGAAAAGTAAATATTTGATAAAAATGAATTATTTTGGAAAATATATGTTATTTACATATCCAGAAAGATAAATATGCATTATTTGTTTTAAGTACTTGAAGTATTATTAATCTCTGAGTTCTCAAAGAAACGCTAAATTTTTTTTTAAGTTTATAGCTTCAACACTTGAAGAAATATAAATTTTGAATAATTTAATATATTTAAACAATCGATACCACATAAAAATATTATATTAATGTTTTGAAATATCATAAATATATTAGTATTACTTTGAAAGGACCCAGCAAATTTTGCAAGGTCATAGCAAAATTTCATCTCATTCCTTCGACATCTCCGAATGCACTTAAGCGCGCATTCAAAAATTTCAAAATGTCGATATCATTTTATTTCGCATTGAAAATCAACTGAATTGTAAATCAAATATAATTTACTACTTTGTTCTAATTTTATTTCGTCACTCGCATTAAATATGAAATTAAAGTAAAAAAATGTTTTTTTCATTGTTTTAATGTTGCATGATAGTCACTTCTTTTAAATTTGGAGGATAGTCTCTGTAATTGTCGCAATTTATATAATGTCACTTAAGAATATAAGAAATAATTAAAATCAGGGAATTTTATATCCTAATAAATACTTTATAGGATTGAGAATTTTTAACTTTTCTAACATACTGAGCAAATTATTTCTCTTTATAATTAAAACATAAGGAATTCCGTATTCTGTAACAAAGAAAGGGTCATTTGTATTTCTTTAAATTTTTTGATGTTATGTATCTTAAAAAAATCTCAAATTTCATAAAATTAATCTGCTGTAATTTTAATTATTTTAATGTTGTATTTAATCAAAAATGAAATTAAAAAATTTCGGTATCAAAATATTATTAGATGATTCCTTTAGTATTAATTTTCTGACACAAAATACAACATACTTATATTCCTACAATTTCCAAATTAAGAGTTTTAAATAATTTTAATAATTCAGGAAGTATTGATTGATATTTTAGTTTATCACAATTTTTATAAGCATAAAATTACGCAGATTTTACTTAGTATTTAAATGAAAGATGGAAGCAGATTAAATTTCTATTCATATAAGAAGCAGCGAACTATGAGACGAATAATAATATAAAAAGTGCTACGAAAATGGAAATTAAAGATATAAATAGACATTTAAAACGGGGAAAATTAGAACGAGAGCATAATTTCTCGTCCCGCATCTATAACACGTATATCCTGTACATGCTGTCTTCATATAGTGAAATCTTTTGCAATCAAAAAACATCTGCGTAGAAGCTAAGGAATGCTTATGAAGCACGCTAAATAACGCTAACAGAAGAAAGAAAACTCGTTTAATTTCTCTATAAATGAAATGTGCTAATTTTGTTAGTATTTCATAAAATAAAGAGGTGTATCACTATAAGTCTATTTAACAAAAATTCTTTTAATATATAAAAGAATTTTTTTTAAGTCAATTCCTAAGGTCAACAATTTTTTTTATTTTAGTTACTTTTTATTAAATAATTACAATTAATATAAATACTTATATACATATGAGAGAATTACAATATTAAGTGGCAATTTTCTTAAAATTGAATTCCTACTTATTTTGTTATATTATTTATATATATCTTATATTATTTATGATCGGGTTTTGCGTCAGTAATCTCAGAACTTGGCGACCATTTGGCGAAATGGCAACGGATTTGGCGACTAAATAGAAATTATTGGATGCAATTTCTATTTGGTAATTTCTATTTATATTCCATATTAATTAATTAATTACAAATGTAATTAATTAATTAATATTTGGAAAAAAACTGTATGAACATCAAGTGTCACCCATTACAAGTTTAAAATTTGAAGAACTTGAGTGGATGAATAAAATGTATTTTATTAACGATTGAAAATTTGAACGATATATATATATATATATATATATATTATACGTTACTGGATTTAAAACAATAGTTTTGGCTTTCATATACGATGAGTAGCAGCAGAATAAAATTCAAAGGCTTTTTATCAAGTGTCTGTACCTTCTTGGACATAACACATTTATTGTCGCTTTAAAATAAAAATAAAAATATTGAAAAGTCTTTCATTATCTTTCTAATCAAATATGTTATTTTATAATGAAATATCTAACACTGATACTCCTCGCTTGAGCTGATCTCAACTCGCCACTAAGGAGGTTCTGATTGGCTAAATACTGGATTACTGTTATCTTTTCTCATCTTTTAATAGCTTTCGAGATAGGATAACAGCTTTTCTGAAAAAATGTCTTATCTTCATTCCTAATCATATATATCGTCTAATATCCTGAAGCTCCAGCAACTTTTGATTTTGTCGCCAAATTCGTAGCCAAGGTGGGGGTCACTGAGCTGGCCTTCATTCGTCATCCATCACAGCTATCTGAAAAATTATTTTCCTTACTAGGGGCCGTACTGCGCCGAGAAGCAGTATAAAAATCTGTAATCTATATATTCAATAATATTTAAAATTATAATTTGTAGCGATAAATTTTTTTGAAAAGTTCATTTTTTAAAACCATATGCTGCTGCTTGATCGATCGATTGAGGACTGTTAAATATAAATTTTCTGGCAGGAGATAAATTGGAAATTACTGTTATAAATAAAGAGTCGAGTTGAGTTTGTTTTTTAATGCGCAAAAGCCATCTTTCGCTAAGCTGCGCCACATTCTTGATATTAAAATATTTATATCAATTTATAATAAAATCAAAACATGGAATGTTTACAAAATCCAAAAGCGTAAATCTGTGAGTCATGAAAAAGCGTAACAATAATGTAAGGTATAATAACAATAATGTATGGTACTGTGTTAAAAAGCGCTGATAATGTTTATATATGATTATAAAAAAACCAATGTTTTTTTAAAAAACTAAAAAGGCCAACGTACGGAGTTTTAGAAAGTAACTCGCCCAAGTCGGGGCGAGATTTCTGAAAATATGCAAGACGCTGGATAGAAAACCGTGGACATTCTACAAGAATGTGTAAAACAGACATAGGACAAATTGAGCAAAATGATGTTGGGTGCCCCATCAACAAATGTCGGTAGGTGAATCGAGTGCATCCAATCCTCAACCTATATATATAAATGGAGAAACGATAATGCACGAATTGACCACATTATAAAATAAGTATTTATTAATGAAATGACTGAAAGAAAAATATGAAAAATGGGCAGAGAATTTTAAGAGAAAAATTCAATGATTAATTTATTGTTGTTCTGTTTTCACGCTTTATCTTGTCTTATCAGAGAAATCTGAGCATTCTTGGGGGTCGCAGTCTTATCCGTGAATTTCGAGTAGGGTTTGGAGGGAGATAACACATTTTTTAGGTGCGAAAAGGATTCGATGGGACCCACTGATTTATATATACATTTTATCTTCCCTGCCGGCTTTTCTGCACACTATTCCGTTTTCAGCAGGATGCTGAATCAATGAGCGTTCAATAAATAAATATATCAATCAAAGTTCTTGTGAACATATACAGACTGTGACAACTTTGTATTGCTTTAAAGTTCTTTTAATTTTCACTCATGCACAGAATGTTAAAACTTCATATTTTTTAAAGTTTATTTAGCTTTTTTTTTCAGAAATTTTGATTTTTTTTAAAATATGCACTTAACATTGTAATAACGCAGCTATATATATGTGAGTTAGTAAACTACTTCCATATCCATTAAATGCGTAGATTTTAATGCTGGTTATTATTGGTTATTGAAGCGAAATATAATACTTTATTTAAAATAGAAAATGCATGCTTTGAATAATTTGTGCCTCTCCATGCATTCAGAGTGTATTTGACAGCCGGAGAAATAAGCGTTTAATCGACAAATGCCTCGTTGATTACATTAAGGATTTAAATTGACAGTTTTTCTTGTTCGATTCTGCATGAAATGACATTATAATATTCAAGAGTAAATAATATCCTGCTACATTTCAATTTTCTTCATGCATCGCTTCATCTGTTGCGGAAGTGTAATTAAACAAGATTTGGATAAAAAAGCACTCTACTTTTAAGCGAAGAAAAAAAGCCCTTTTTATTAATGAAAAAAAATTATCTATTGTTTTTACAAAAGTGTATAAAGAATCTGCAAATCAATTAAAAGCATTTAGTTTGATATTAGTTATATTAGACATTAGTTATATTTCTATAATGATTTCGCATCACATCAATTAGTTATATTTACAACTTTAATTAGTTTTTTTTTACAAAATTTAACTCGTTAACAATATTGAAAATTTCACTGCCATAAAATTTTATCCGAGCATTTTTTAATACTTTAAAATTTTATTATCTTTTATATTTTTTAAATGATTAATTGGATATTATTTCATTCTAAATTATTATTTTAATTATAAATATAAATTTATATTTTACATTAATATAACGTATCTTTTAGATTTCAGATAAAATATTTTCTTTTGACTTATTGATTATTTATTATTTTGAGTTATTGTCACTTGATTATTGGTTAAGTTATTCTAATTTTTAAAATATGCAAAGCATTTTTATTATTTATATAAGAAGATATTTAATTGCTGTATAAGTAAACTTCTGTATAAGTAATTGCTGTATAAGTAAACTTCTGTATAAGTAATTGCTGTATAAGTAAACTTCTGTATAAGTAATTGCTGTATAAGTAAAGTTGCTCTTCAAGCGTAGAAAGATATGGTAACAATCTCTGAATCACAATGAAAAGAATAAGTCAATGAAATAGTTAATCGTTATTAATGATGTATATTTTAAAATCATTTTCATGTTTTAATTTTTAAAAAATTTATAAAATTTTTTCCAAAAGATTTTTTTTTCCAGAAATGCTGAATATCAAAATCCTTTTTCTACATTATATTTAATTGAATAAATTTTAACTGACATTATTTTTATGTTTGAAAATACAATTTGAATTGAAATAATAAAGCGGGAATTTAATTCAAAATTATATGAATAGATATTAAATTGAATTTATAATTATTACATACAATTTTTAGATAGCTCAGAACTGATTTTTTAAACTTCTCCACACATTTACATCTTTATAGATATTTATGTGTATGGTTAACAATATAAACATTTTAAATAATTTAACAATAGGAATAAATTAAATTGCAATAAAAGTATAACAAGATGGATATGTGATGTAAAAAAAATTCTTAAACCTGAAATGGCTGCAAACATTTCATTTTCATGATATGCACAAGAAAGCTCCATATCTTCCAATAAAAACTATAAAATGGTGTTGTCAATCGCCACATCCGGTATCTTATGCTTATTCAAAAACAGAAGTCAATTTACATTTCTCCACTCGTTTGTTTTATTGTCCTGAACAAGCATGTCAAATTTCATTGAAACTTAGAATTTCACATGCATTTTTGAACGCATGTTGACTGAAAACCCCCTCAGTGGAATAACGATAAAATTAATATAATCTTCTTAATTTTAATATAATTATCCCACACTATTACGAATCTGGAGTATGCTGATGTCTTGGTTACGGCCTAACTCCTTTGTCACTAAAATATTTTGAAATTCTTCTAATAATCTTCAGAAACACATAATTCTTATATAGTATATCAAAATTCCTACTTCATTTTACATGAATTTTGCTAACGCCCCAACAACATTCCTTACATTTCGCACTTTTGGCAAAATTTGGTTTTTACAGTTGAATTGGTTATTTTAAAAGTGGGGCAAGCCCATTTTTGAAAAAAAAAAAAAAAATGGGGATAATGGTAGTTATAGATAAAACTTGTTATGATCTTTTTATCCGTAAACAATTTATAGTAAAAAAAATTCAGATTCTAGTATTTGGGGGATGGAAGTTTTAGCTCTTAACAGTATTGAAAACATGTTTATTTTGAAAGTGGTGATAGTCCATCTTAGATTGAAATTATTTTTCACAGAACATATTACGGCAAAATTTAGCTCTGGTTGCTGTATGATGAAGAAAATGTGGCCGTTTGACATCGTGTCTGAAATCTACAGTGTTTCTATCTATCTATCTTTGATGTTGAAAATCGGTGATTGTGCAATATTTCATAAATAATAAAAAGTATATCTTAATTTTGTATTATGATAATAATATTCTTACTTTCAACACCGATTGTTAAATCCAGTGACAGTGAAATAAATATCATTGATCACAAATTTTTATTGTCAGGACATTCATTTTTACCGAACGATTGTGATTTTGGAGTGGTAGAAATGGTAATCTGGAAAAAAACCAGTTCCTTGTATATTCCCCAAGATTACTTAAAGTAATACGAAATTGTTGAAAACATAATAAATTTTCAGTATGTGAAATGAAACGCGAAATTTTTTTTCCAACCAAATCTCTGAGAAAGCTATTTTAAAAAGAAATAAAAATACCGATGGAAAAACTCTGAATTGGTTAAATATACGCTGAATCAGATTTACAAGGGACGTACCATACAAAATGTTTTACAATACAAATTATTAATTTGTCACCACAACAAGGAAGTCCAAGTAATTTCGAAAATATAAAATTATCTTTTATATTTGAGAAAAGGAGATCTATTACATCTGAAAAATACAAGGACATGATGGATTTATTACCATATATACCTCCCGTTAATCATAAATATTTAAAAATGTTAAATTCTGAATAAAATTCAATTTAATGATATTGTAACATTCCCCATTTCCCAGTACTGATAAGACATTTACAACCAGCAGTGTCGTCGCTGTTACTTACTAAACCCCTCGAGATAGCCAGATGGTGGATCTTTTCACATGGGTGGCCTCGCATCTAGATGCTTCTCTTTGTGAAATGATCCTCCCACGACCCACTGGCGGCGCAGAGAGAGCATATGGCTGAACCCCGATTGGCCGAAGGAGAGCTCAAATGACCAATGTAAATTAAGAGGCGGAGATTGTCGCTGAAATAAAGCGTGGATATTTTTTTTTTTGAGTGGGAGAGAAGAAACGAATTGCAGAGGACAGTTGGACTATGCCCACGAGTTCGGAGTCTGAGAAACTACCCCTGGAGTTGTCGTGTTGAAATGATGGAGAACTCAGTTCCAAGAAAAACCTTCGATTTTGACTGTTGTATCTTCTACTATAGGTGTAAATAGCTATTTATTTAACCAAGATTAGAACAAGTTGTTCTTTGCATATATAGGGCTGTAAAATAAAGAATTGTCTGGAAATTCTGCTTCGTTGTTTGATCAGTCTAGATCAGGGCATTACAATATCTAGGTATAAACTAAAAATGCATAATTTCATTGAAGTTCTTAACAAAACTGAATTGTTTTTTGTTCTGTTATATTTTATACTAGAATATTCTTTGTTTAGTTTTACTTTTTATCAAATAAATGAATATTCATAAAAATTTGAATAGTATTTTGTTTTTATTATTAAAAAAAGCTGAAGCAACTGAAATATTTCCCAATTAAATGAATGATTAAAATAATTCCTTAATTTTGAAAGTGAGGCAAGTCCATTTAGTTGTAATGTAACTCTTACTTTTTTAGGCAGCACTGTAAACACTATTGGATTATAAACTTACATTATCTGCTAGCACAAAATACAAAAAATATATCTATTAATACTTACCAATATTTTTAAATTTATTGAAATGAAAACCTTTAAATATCTCGCAATAACAAAAAAATGGATTTGCCCCATTTTCAAAATAAACGGCTCAATTATGCCAAACAGAGATTCTTGTCTAGATCTTCCAATATTGAGAAGTTCAATAATACATACACATTTTTGAAAATTTTCTTTAGTTTCCTTCTAATTGTTCTTTGATTTTAGACATTGCATAGATTTAAAACGGCAAGTTTTAGTTCCAAAAATATTTTTATTCTAAATCCACATTTGTGAACATTTGTAATCATCTTATTATAGTAATATGACAGCATATGACAAAAAAAATTTAGCGTACTAAGAAATTGAGAAGAGTTGAGCAAAAAAAAAAAAAAAAAAAAAAAAAAAAAAAAAAAAATTGGAACGCTTTATTGAAATAGTTCTCTATTCAAAGAAACAAAAATTTGTCAGAAACTGAGATGATGCTCCAAGCGAAAACAAATAAGCTAGATGGATGCTTAAATTTTTGAAAATGAGAATTTTATGTGCCGAATAATATATAAATTTGAGAAAATAATATACATATTTAAGAAGCAAACAATTTAAATCCAAGGTTAAAAAGCTTTAAAAAAAGGCGTAAATGCAGCCAAATTATAAATGAAACCGCTGATGTCGTCAACAAGGGAATCTCATCTGTGGTTAAAAGGACAATTTTAACATTGATGAAACTATGTTATCTTATACTTTACTTAATTAAAGAATAAAATTTAAAAGAGGTAATATGCCGGTAAGATCTACTTTTGATTAGTAAAGCAAACACAAATGTATGGAGACAAGTGCTTGTTATTTTGCAATAACTCATGCTTCAATATCCAGTCGAAATGACTCTAAAAATTATGTATAAAAGATATTCGAATGCATGTATAAAAATATATAAAGTATATATTACAATGTATTTTCAATTTTCATGTGAAAAATAACTTAAGGAATATGATGACGATGATTTTGCCGAAATATGGAAGAATTCTCATCTCTCTCATTTAGTAAGTATTTTAACATCAGTCTTTAGATAGTTTTTTTTCCCTTTAAGTTAGATGTTAAAAGTTCTTTTTCAGATAATTGTTGCTTTTAATCCTATTCACTTTTACTATTAACTGAGAGTTATATGTATCTTCATCTGACGAAAAATATCAGCAATGATGATGAACATTTTATTTATATAGTTTCATTGTGTAGTACAATTGTTTTCCTAGTTACAGATCCGATCCCCGTTTTTTCGTCAAATTCGATTCAAGTACTATTAATTATGCAGTGAAGACAATTACAAATACGATATTTAATATATATATTAAGTGATAAAATGAATAAGATAGACAAATTAAGATGTAAAAATTAAAATCAATATAATTTAATGGTTGCAAGCCTTATTGAAATTTAGAGAATACGCTATATTTAAAAAAAACTAAAACTAATTTAACAAGCGTAAAATTCCCTTTGAAATAGTTAAAGTCGAAATATTCTAAAACAGTTAAAATCACCTTAGTAATTGATTTTTCCGAGCAGTGATCTTTTTAAGATATTGATGAGTAATCATTTCATATATTGCTTCGAAATCTTTCAGGTGTTGCCAGAAAAAAATGTTAACTATACTGTTTCTCATCTGATATTTTACATAACAAGACTAATAAATTAAAAAAAAATTTATCCATTAAATTTTAATTCTATTGTCAGACCCTGCAGTAATAAGATCACATTGAAAAATACTTTTTTAGTATGCTTCGATTCATTTTTTTAAAATTTAGTTTATAAAAATTCTGTATGTGAAGTAATATATGAATCCTACAATATTCTGAAAAAAAAATGTTTAAATAATATATTTACTTAAAAGAAAGTTATTTGTTTTTAAAAGTCGTTCTTATTTTTATTTTTTACATTTGGCACGAACAGTGGAGTTTATACTAGATGAAAAAAGGAAGAATCAGAAACACGTTGTAGGCTACGAAAAATTCTGTCTTTCCATCCTTTCCTAACGTTTGCATTTCTGAGTTAGGTATTATTATTTATTCTGCAACTCGATATATTTGGATAATCTTATATGTTAATTTACCATTAACATTTAACAACCTAACTCCAAATCTTTTTTTAAAATTTTATTACGACATTTACGTATGGAAATAAATTTACGAATGGAAATCTTTTTAATGCAGATCTTTGCTTCTTTTTTATATTTTCATAAATATTGTTTCCATTAAATGTTCATTATACTTTTCATTAATTTTTTTCCTGACATGAGTACAGTATCTCTTTGCGAGCCGAAGTATCAATTATATCAGTTACAACATTTATCACAAATAAATCTTTATTGGAGACAGAATGATATGTCTAAATTTTTATAAATGTTCCTTTCCAGAAATGTATAATCTGTTACTGAAGTTATGCTATGATATCCGTAGCTTTAATAGACTTTAAAATGAAAAAGTAAATTGTAAAAATATTTTATTTTAAGCTCGATGCTGGTCTAGAATATTTTGACTTTCGAATGTTTTATTGAAAAAGAAATAAAATGTTCCGAGCAATCGATATGGAAATGTAAACTTATTTGAAGATTCAAACTTTGCTTTAAAACTTATTCTAATATTTAAATTCCAAGAAATTGATGTTCATCTATAGTAGAAATATTTAAAGGATTTACTTCAAATAACAAGAATGAAATACGCTTCATAGAGCAAAGTTTATCTTACTGCGTTTTATAAAGCTTAAAATTCCTAATATTAATCTCTGTTTTAAAGCCATATGTTAAGGAAAGAACATATTTTTATAAAGCCACATTTTGTTAAAGGATTAAATACTATCACATTGCTTAAATAAATCATAATTGATAGTCGTTTCTATTAACTTGAATTTAAGTTAAAAACTATTTCATTTAATTAGCTTCCAATGAGAATATCAATTATTTTTAATATAAATTTATCGTTTGTACTTAATAATGTTGTTAATGCATATAATATTCGCAGTAAAAAAAAGAATAACGGAAAATATTGCTTATTATCAAAGAGTTGAAACATTCATTGGTAAATAAACTTCTAACTGAAAACAAATCCCGAATAGTTTTAACTTTCTTTTATAAAAATAAAAATGCTTCATTAAATTATTTAAAATTATTTTAAAATTTTCAACGAGAGGCATATTTGTTGAGCAAAGCTGGGATAAATTAATCAAATTTTGTAAAATTCTATTAAGACTCTATTAAGGCATCATAATTATTCCTTTGATTGAAAAAAGAACAGCGACAAAATCTTTTTGGAATGCCAATTTAATGTCTTTTTTTTTCATTGGAAATATGATATGCACATAATTAAATGGACATAAATGCTTCGTTACTGTTGAAAAGAAATATTGAAATAACTAATAATGTTTTAATAGATCAATATATCTGGAATCCCGCTGGAATCGAGAGGGTTAATATCAAAATATTTATATATTTATTCGCAATTTCACGAGTCAAGTTAACGCACATGCGCAGAATTCATTCGTATTCTTTGCATTGTGCTTTTAGACCAGATTGACACCGTATTTCCAATTTTACTGGACAGTCGTAATGAGATTCTTAGACCGTACAGAAGCTCTCAGGTTACGAGGTTTGGTGGCTGCATCGGCAGAGTGTAGCGCTTAGTTTTGCAGGTCTTCAGTTCGAGTCCCGAAGCCGACAAAAATTTTTATATATTTTTCTTTATTTTAAAATTTATTTTAGATAGTTTTTTCCATCATCCCTAAAGATAAATTGAATAATTCAAAATAATATACGTCAAAAATAGAATTTAATATCAAAATATTTCTATATTTATTCGAAATTTTACGATTCAACTTCACGCACATGCGCAGAATTCATTCGCATTCTTAGCATTGTGCTTTTAGACCAGATTGACACCGTATTTAAAATTTTACTTTATAGTCGTAATGAGATTCTTAGACCCTTCAGAAGCTCTCAGGTACGAGGCTTGGTGGCTGGATCGGCAGAGTGTTCCGGTTAGTTTTACAGGTCTTCAGTTCGAGGTGCGAAGCCGAGAGATATTTTTATATATATTTCTTTTTTTTTAAAATTTATTTTAGCTAGTTTTCTCCATTATTCCTAGATATAAATTGAATAATTCCAAATCATCTACGTCAAAAATAGAATTTAATATCAAAATATTTCTATATTTATTCGAAATTTTACGAGTCAACTTCACGCATATGAGCAGAATTCATTCGTATTCTTTGCATTGTGCTTTTAGACCAGATTGACACCGTATTTAAAATTTTACTGGACAGTCGTAATGAGATTCTTAGACCCTTCAGAAGCTCCCGGGTTACGAGACTAGGTGGCTGGATCGGCATAGTGCGGTGCTTAGTTTTGCAGGTCTTCAGTTCGAGGCTCGAAGCGGACAAATATTTTTATATATTTTTCTTTTTTTTTAAATATATTTTAGCCAGATTTCTCCATTATTCCTAGATAAAAATTGAATAATGCCTATACATATACGACAAAAAAAGAATTTAATATCAAAATATTTCTATATTGATTCGAAATTATACAAGAAACGTTCACGCACATGCGCAGAATTCATTATTATTCTTAGCATTGTGCTTTTAGATTAGATTGACACCGTATTTAAAATTTTACTGGACAGTCGTAATGAGACTCTTAGACCCTTCAGAAGCACTCGGGTGACGACACTTGGTGGCTGGATTGGCAGAGTGTAGCGCTTAGTTTTGCATGTCTTCAGTTCGAGGCTCGAAGCCGACAAATATTTTTTATATTTTTTTTTTTTTAAATTTATTTTAGCTAGTTTTCTCCATTATTCCTAGATATAATTTGAATAATTACAAATCATCTACGTCAAAAATAGAATTTAATATCAAAATATTTGTATATTTATTCGAAATTTTACGAGTCAAGTTAACGCACATGCGCAGAATTCATTCGTATTCTTTGTATTGTGCTTTTAGAACAGATTGACACCGTATTTAAAATTTTACTGGACAGTCGTAATGACTTTTTTAGACCCTTCACAAGCTCTCAGGTTACGAAGCTTGGTGGCTGGACCGGCAGAGTGTAGCGGTTAGTTTTGCATGTCTTCAGTTCGATGCTCGAAGCCAACAATTATTTTTATATATTTTTCTTTTTTTTTAAAATTTATTTTAGCTAGTTTTCTCCATTATTCCTAGATATAAATTGAATAATTCTAAATCATATACGTCAAAAATAGTATTTAATATCAAAATATTTCTATATTTATTCGAAATTTTAGGAGTCAAGTTCACGCACATGCGCAGAATTCATTCGTATTCTTAGCATTGAGCTTTTAGACCAGATTGACACCGTATTTAAAATTTTACTGGACAGTCGTAATGAGACTCTTAGATTCTTAAGAAGCCCACGGGTTACGACGCTTGGTGGCTGGATTGGCAGAGTGTATGTAGCGCTTAGTTTTGCAGGTCTTCAGTTCGAGTCTTGAAGCCGACAAATATTTTTATATATTTTTCTTTGTTTTTTAAATTTATTTTAGTTAGTTTTCTCCATCCTTCCTAAAGATAAATTGAAAAATTCCAAATAATATACGTCAAAAATAGAATTTAATATCAAAATATTTCTATATTTATTCGAAATTTTACGATTCAACTTCACGCACATGCGCAGAAATCATTCGTATTCTTAGCATTGTGCTTTTGGACCAGATTGACACCGTATTTAAAATTTTACTGGACAGTCGTAATGAGATTCTTAGACCATTCAGAAGCTCTATGGTTACGAGGCTTGGTGGCTGGATCGGCAGAGTGTTCCGGTTAGTTTTACAGGTCTTCTGTTCGAGGTTCGAAGCGGACAAATATTTTTATATATTTTTCTTTTTTTTAAAATTTATTTTAGCTAGTTTTCTCCATTATTAATAGAGATAAATTGAATAATTACAAACCATCTACGTCAAACATAGAATTTAATATCAAAATATTTGTATATTTATTCGAAATTTTACGAGTAAAGTTAACGCACATGCGCAGAATTCATTCGTATTCTTAGCATTGTGCTTTTAGACCAGATTGAAACCGTATTTAAAATTTTACTGGACAGTGGTAATGAGATTTTTAGACCCTTCAGAAGCTCTCAGGTACGAGACTTGGTGACTGGATCGGCAGAATGTAGCATTTAGTTTTGCAGGCCTTCAGTTCGAGTCTTGAAGCCCACAAATATTTTTATATATTTTTCTTTTTTTTTTAAATTTATTTTAGCTAGTTTTCTCCATCATTCCTAAAGATAAATTGAATAATTCAAAATAATATACGTCAAAAATAGAATTTAATATCAAAATATTTCTATATTTATTCGAAATTTTACGAGTCAAGTTAACGCACATGCGCAGAATTCATTCGTATTCTTTGCATTGTGCTTTTAGACCAGATTGACACCGTATTTAAAATCTTAAGGGACAGTCGTAATGAGATTCTTACATTCTTCACAAGCTATCAGGTTACGAGTCTTGGTGGCTTTATCGGCAGAGTGTAGCGCTTAGCATTGCAGGTCTGCAGTTCGAGGCTCGAAGCCAACAAATATTTTTATATATTTTACTTTTTTAAAAAATTTATTTTAGCTAGTTTTCTATATCATTCCTAGAGATAAATTGAATAATTCCAAATCATATACGTCAAAAATAGTATTTAATATCAAAATAATTCTATATTTATTCGAAATTTTACGAGTCAAGTTCATGTACATGCGCAGTATTCATTCGTTTTCTTAGCATTGAGCTTTTAGACCAGATTGACACCGTATTTAAAATTTTAATGGACAGTCGTAATGAGATTCTTAGACCCTTCAGAAACCCTCGGGTTTAGAGGCTTGGTGGTAGGATCGGCAGAGGGAAGCGATGGTTTTGCAGGTCTTCAGTTCGAGGCTCGAAGCGGACAAATATTTTTATATATTTTTCTTTTTTTTTAAATTTATTTTAGCCAGTTTTCTCCATCATTCCCAGAGATAAAGTGAATAATTGTAAATCTTATACGTAAAAAATAGAATTTAATAATAAAATATTTCTATATTGATTCGAAAGTTTACGAGAAAAGATCACGCACATGCGCAGAATTCATTCGTATTCTTAGCATTGTGCTTATAGACCAGATTGAAACCGTATTTAAAATTTTACTGGACAGTCGTAATGAGACTCTTAGACCCTTCATTAGCTCTGGCGTTACGAGGCTTGGTGGCTGGATCGGTAGAGTGCGGCGCTTAGTTTTGCAGGTTTTCAGTTCGAGGCTCGAAGCCGACAAATATTTTTATATATTTTTCTTTGTTTTTAAATTTATTTTAGGCAGTTTTCTCCATCATTCCTAGAGATAAACTGAATAATGCCTATACATATACGACAAAAATAGAATTTTATACCAAAATATTTCTATATTTATTCGAAATTATACGAGAAAAGTTCACGCACATGCGCAGAATTCATTCGTATTCTTACATTGACACCGTATTTAAAATCTTGCTGGACAGTCGTAATGAGATTCTTAGACCCTTCACAAGCACTCAAGTTACGAGGCTTGGTGGCGGGATCGATAGAGTGTAGCGCTTAGTTTTGCAGGTCTTCAGTTCGAGGCTCGAAGAAGACAAATATTTTTATAAATTTTTCTTTTTTTTTTTTTAAATTTTTTTTAGCTAGTTTTCTCCATCATTCCTAGAGATAAATTTTATAATTCAAAATAATATACTTCAAAAATAGAATTTAATATCAAAATATTTCTATATTTATTCGAAATTTTCTGAGCAAATTTCACGCACATGCGCAGAATTCATTCGTATTCTTAGCATTGTGATTTTAGACCAGATTGAAACCGTATTAAAAATATTACTGCACAGTCGTAATGACACTCTAAGACCCTACAGAAGCTCTCAGTTTACGAGGTTTGGTGGCTGGATCGGCAGAGTGTTGCGCTTCGTTTTGAAAGTCTTCAGTTCGAAGCTCGAAACCGACAAATATTTTTATATATTTTTCTTTATTTTTTTTAAATTTATTTTAGTCAGTTTACTAAATCACTCCTAGAGATAAATTGAATAATTCCAAATCATATACGTCAAAAAAAGAATTTAATATCAAAATATTTCTATATTTATTCGAAATTTTCTGAGCAAGTTTCACGCAAATGAGCAGAATTCATTCGTATTCTTAGCATTGTGCTTTTGGAACACATTGACACCGTATTTAAAATTTTACTGGACAGTAGTAATGAGACTCTTAGACCCTTCAAAAGCTCTCTGGTTACAAGACTCGGTAGCTGGATCGGCAGAGTGCGGTGCTTAGTTTTGCAGGTCTTCAATTCGAGGCTCGAAGCCGACAATTATTTTTATATATTTTTCTTTTTTTTTAAATTTATTTTAGCTAGTTTTCTCCAGTATTACTAGATATAAATTGAATAATTACAAATCATCTACGTCAAAAATAGAATTTAATATCAAATTATTTCTATATTTATTCGAAAATTTACGAGTCAAGTTAACGCATATGCGCAGAATTCATTCGTATTCTTTGCATTGTGCTTTTATACCAGATTGACACCATATTTAAAATTTTACTGGACAGTCGTAATGAGATTCTTAGATTCTTCACAAGCTCTCTGGTTACCAGGCTTAGTGGCTGGATCGGCAGAGTGTAGTTAGTTTTGCAGGTCTTCAGTTCGAGGCTCGAAGCCGACAATTATTTTTATATATTTTTCTTTTTTTTGAAATTTATTTTAGCTAGTTTTCACCAGTAGTCCTAGATATAAATTGAATAATTAAAAATCATCTACGTCAAAAATAGAATTTAATATCAAAATATTTCTATATTTATTCGAAATTTTACGAGTCAAGTTAACGCACATGCGCAGAATTCATTCGTATTCTTTGCATTGTGCTTTTAGACCAGATTGACACCGTATTTAAAATCTTACGGGACAGTCGTAATGAGATTCTTACACCCTTCACAAGCTATCAGGTTACGAGTCTTGGTGGCTTTTTCGGTAGAGTGTAGCGCTTAGCATTGCAGGTCTGCCGTTCGAGGCTCGAAGCCAACAAATATTTTTATATATTTTTCTTTTTAAAAAAAATTATTTTAGCTAGTTTTCTATATCATTCCTAGAGATAAATTGAATAATTCCAAATCATATACGTCAAAAATAGTATTTAATATCAAAATAATTCTATATTTATTCGAAATTTTACGAGTCAAGTTCACGTACATGCGCAGTATTCATTCGTTTTCTTAGCATTGAGCTTTTAGACCAGATTGACACCGTATTTAAAAGTTTACTGGACAGTCGTAATGAGACTCTTTGACCCTTCAGAAGCCCTCCGATTACCAGGCTTAGTGGCTGGATCGGCAGAGTGTAGTTAGTTTTGCAGGTCTTCAGTTCGAGGCTCGAAGCTGACAAATATTTTTATATATTTTCTTTTTTTTTTTTTTTAAATTTATTTTAGCTAGTTTTCTATATCATTCCTAGAGATAAATTGAAAAATTCCAAATCATATACGTCAAAAATAGTATTTGATATCAAAATATTTCTATATTTATTCGAAATTTTACGAGTCAAGTTCACGCACATGCGCAGAACTCATTCGTATTCTTACCATTGTGCTTTAAGACCAGATTGACACCGTATTTAAAATTTTAATGGACAGTCGTAACGAGATTCTTAGACCCTTCAGAAACCCTCGGGTTAAGAGTCTTTTTGGTAGGATCGGCAGAGGGAAGCGATGGATTTGCAGGTCTTCAGTTCGAGGCTCGAAGCGGACAAATATTTTTATATATTTTTCTTTTTTTTAAAATTTATTTTAGCCAGTTTTCTCCATCATTCCCAGAGATAAAGTGAATAATTGTAAATCTTATACGTCAAAAATAGAATTTAATAATAAAATATTTCTATATTGATTCGAAAGTTTACGAGAAAAGTTCACGCACATGCGCAGAATTCATTCTTATTCTTAGCATTGTGCTTTTAGACCAGATTGAAACCGTATTTAAAATCTTACTGGACATTCGTAATGAGATTCTTAGACCCTTCACAAGCACTCAGGTTACGAGGCTTGGTGGCGGGATCGATATAGTGTAGCGCTTAGTTTTGCAGGTCTTCAGTTCGAGGCTCGAAGCCGACAAATATTTTTATAATTTTTTTTTTTTTTTAAATTTATTTTAGCTAGTTTTCTCCATCATTCCTAGAGATAAATTTTATAATTCAAAATAATAAATTTCAAAAATAGAATTTAATATCAAAATATTTCTATATTTATTCGAAATTTTCTGAGCAAATTTCACGCACATGCGCAGAATTCATTCGTATTCTTAGCATTGTGATTTTAGACCAGATTGAAACCGTATTAAAAATTTTACTGCACAGTCGTAATGACACTCTAAGACCCTACAGAAGCTCTCAGTTTACGAGGTTTGGTGGCTGGATCGGCAGAGTGCGGTGCTTAGTTTTGCAAGTCTTCAGTTCGAGGCTCGGAGAGGACAAATATTTTTATATATTTTGCTTTTTTTAAAAATTTATTTTAGCCAGTTTTCTTCATCATTCCTAGAGATAAAGTGAATAATTATAAATCAAATACGTCAAAAATAGAATTTAATATCAAAATATTTCTATATTGATTCGAAATTATACGAGAAACGTTCACGCACATGCTCAGAATTCATTCGTATTCTTAGCATTGTGCTTTTAGACCAGATTGACACCGTATTTAAAATCTTGCTGGACAGTCGTAATGAGATTCTTAGACCCTTCACAAGCTCTCTGGTTACAAGACTCGGTAGCTGGATCGGCAGAGTGCGGTGCTTAGTTTTGCAGGTCTTCAATTCGAGGCTCGAAGCCGACAATTATTTTTATAAATTTTTTTTTTTTTTTTTTTTTTTTTTTTTTTTTATTTTAGCTAGTTTTCTCCATCATTCCTAGAGATAAATTTTATAATTCAAAATAATATACTTCAAAAATAGAATTTAATATCAAAATATTTCTATATTTATTCGAAATTTTCTGAGCAAATTTCACGCACATGCGCAGAATTCATTCGTATTCTTAGCATTGTGATTTTAGACCAGATTGAAACCGTATTAAAAATATTACTGCACAGTCGTAATGACACTCTAAGACCCTACAGAAGCTCTCAGTTTTCGAGGTTTGGTGGCTGGATCGGCAGAGTGTTGCGCTTCGTTTTGAAAGTCTTCAGTTCGAAGCTCGAAACCGACAAATATTTTTATATATTTTTCTTTATTTTTTTTAAATTTATTTTAGTCAGTTTACTAAATCACTCCTAGAGATAAATTGAATAATTCCAAATCATATACGTCAAAAAAAGAATTTAATATCAAAATATTTCTATATTTATTCGAAATTTTCTGAGCAAGTTTCACGCAAATGAGCAGAATTCATTCGTATTCTTAGCATTGTGCTTTTGGAACACATTGACACCGTATTTAAAATTTTACTGGACAGTAGTAATGAGACTCTTAGACCCTTCAAAAGCTCTCTGGTTACAAGACTCGGTAGCTGGATCGGCAGAGTGCGGTGCTTAGTTTTGCAGGTCTTCAATTCGAGGCTCGAAGCCGACAATTATTTTTATATATTTTTCTTTTTTTTAAATTTATTTTAGCTAGTTTTCTCCAGTATTACTAGATATAAATTGAATAATTACAAATCATCTATGTCAAAAATAGAATTTAATATCAAATTATTTCTATATTTATTCGAAAATTTACGAGTCAAGTTAACGCATATGCGCAGAATTCATTCGTATTCTTTGCATTGTGCTTTTATACCAGATTGACACCATATTTAAAATTTTACTGGACAGTCGTAATGAGATTCTTAGATTCTTCACAAGCTATCAGGTTACGAGTCTTGGTGGCTTTATCGGCAGAGTGTAGCGCTTAGCATTGCAGGTCTGCAGTTCGAGGCTCGAAGCCAACAAATATTTTTATATATTTTACTTTTTTAAAAAATTTATTTTAGCTAGTTTTCTATATCATTCCTAGAGATAAATTGAATAATTCCAAATCATATACGTCAAAAATAGTATTTAATATCAAAATAATTCTATATTTATTCGAAATTTTACGAGTCAAGTTAACGCACATGCGCAGAATTCATTCGTATTCTTTGCATTGTGCTTTTAGACCAGATTGACACCGTATTTAAAATCTTACGGGACAGTCGTAATGAGATTCTTACACCCTTCACAAGCTATCAGGTTACGAGTCTTGGTGGCTTTTTCGGTAGAGTGTAGCGCTTAGCATTGCAGGTCTGCCGTTCGAGGCTCGAAGCCAACAAATATTTTTATATATTTTCTTTTTAAAAAAAATTATTTTAGCTAGTTTTCTATATCATTCCTAGAGATAAATTGAATAATTCCAAATCATATACGTCAAAAATAGTATTTAATATCAAAATAATTCTATATTTATTCGAAATTTTACGAGTCAAGTTCACGTACATGCGCAGTATTCATTCGTTTTCTTAGCATTGAGCTTTTAGACCAGATTGACACCGTATTTAAAAGTTTACTGGACAGTCGTAATGAGACTCTTTGACCCTTCAGAAGCCCTCCGATTACCAGGCTTAGTGGCTGGATCGGCAGAGTGTAGTTAGTTTTGCAGGTCTTCAGTTCGAGGCTCGAAGCTGACAAATATTTTTATATATTTTCTTTTTTTTTTTTTAAATTTATTTTAGCTAGTTTTCTATATCATTCCTAGAGATAAATTGAAAAATTCCAAATCATATACGTCAAAAATAGTATTTGATATCAAAATATTTCTATATTTATTCGAAATTTTACGAGTCAAGTTCACGCACATGCGCAGAACTCATTCGTATTCTTACCATTGTGCTTTAAGACCAGATTGACACCGTATTTAAAATTTTAATGGACAGTCGTAACGAGATTCTTAGACCCTTCAGAAACCCTCGGGTTAAGAGTCTTTTTGGTAGGATCGGCAGAGGGAAGCGATGGATTTGCAGGTCTTCAGTTCGAGGCTCGAAGCGGACAAATATTTTTATATATTTTTCTTTTTTTTAAAATTTATTTTAGCCAGTTTTCTCCATCATTCCCAGAGATAAAGTGAATAATTGTAAATCTTATACGTCAAAAATAGAATTTAATAATAAAATATTTCTATATTGATTCGAAAGTTTACGAGAAAAGTTCACGCACATGCGCAGAATTCATTCTTATTCTTAGCATTGTGCTTTTAGACCAGATTGAAACCGTATTTAAAATCTTACTGGACATTCGTAATGAGATTCTTAGACCCTTCACAAGCACTCAGGTTACGAGGCTTGGTGGCGGGATCGATATACTGTAGCCCTTAGTTTTGCAGGTCTTCAGTTCGAGGCTCGAAGCCGACAAATATTTTTATAATTTTTTTTTTAAATTTATTTTAGCTAGTTTTCTCCATCATTCCTAGAGATAAATTTTATAATTCAAAATAATAAATTTCAAAAATAGAATTTAATATCAAAATATTTCTATATTTATTCGAAATTTTCTGAGCAAATTTCACGCACATGCGCAGAATTCATTCGTATTCTTAGCATTGTGATTTTAGACCAGATTGAAACCGTATTAAAAATTTTACTGCACAGTCGTAATGACACTCTAAGACCCTACAGAAGCTCTCAGTTTACGAGGTTTGGTGGCTGGATCGGCAGAGTGCGGTGCTTAGTTTTGCAAGTCTTCAGTTCGAGGCTCGGAGAGGACAAATATTTTTATATATTTTGCTTTTTTTAAAAATTTATTTTAGCCAGTTTTCTTCATCATTCCTAGAGATAAAGTGAATAATTATAAATCAAATACGTCAAAAATAGAATTTAATATCAAAATATTTCTATATTTATTCGAAATTTTCTGAGCAAATTTCACGCACATGCGCAGAATTCATTCGTATTCTTAGCATTGTGATTTTAGACCAGATTGAAACCGTATTAAAAATATTACTGCACAGTCGTAATGACACTCTAAGACCCTACAGAAGCTCTCAGTTTTCGAGGTTTGGTGGCTGGATCGGCAGAGTGTTGCGCTTCGTTTTGAAAGTCTTCAGTTCGAAGCTCGAAACCGACAAATATTTTTATATATTTTTCTTTATTTTTTTTAAATTTATTTTAGTCAGTTTACTAAATCACTCCTAGAGATAAATTGAATAATTCCAAATCATATACGTCAAAAAAAGAATTTAATATCAAAATATTTCTATATTTATTCGAAATTTTCTGAGCAAGTTTCACGCAAATGAGCAGAATTCATTCGTATTCTTAGCATTGTGCTTTTGGAACACATTGACACCGTATTTAAAATTTTACTGGACAGTAGTAATGAGACTCTTAGACCCTTCAAAAGCTCTCTGGTTACAAGACTCGGTAGCTGGATCGGCAGAGTGCGGTGCTTAGTTTTGCAGGTCTTCAATTCGAGGCTCGAAGCCGACAATTATTTTTATATATTTTTCTTTTTTTTTAAATTTATTTTAGCTAGTTTTCTCCAGTATTACTAGATATAAATTGAATGATTACAAATCATCTACGTCAAAAATAGAATTTAATATCAAATTATTTCTATATTTATTCGAAAATTTACGAGTCAAGTTAACGCATATGCGCAGAATTCATTCGTATTCTTTGCATTGTGCTTTTATACCAGATTGACACCATATTTAAAATTTTACTGGACAGTCGTAATGAGATTCTTAGATTCTTCACAAGCTATCAGGTTACGAGTCTTGGTGGCTTTATCGGCAGAGTGTAGCGCTTAGCATTGCAGGTCTGCAGTTCGAGGCTCGAAGCCAACAAATATTTTTATATATTTTACTTTTTTAAAAAATTTATTTTAGCTAGTTTTCTATATCATTCCTAGAGATAAATTGAATAATTCCAAATCATATACGTCAAAAATAGTATTTAATATCAAAATAATTCTATATTTATTCGAAATTTTACGAGTCAAGTTCACGTACATGCGCAGTATTCATTCGTTTTCTTAGCATTGAGCTTTTAGACCAGATTGACACCGTATTTAAAAGTTTACTGGACAGTCGTAATGAGACTCTTTGACCCTTCAGAAGCCCTCCGATTACCAGGCTTAGTGGCTGGATCGGCAGAGTGTAGTTAGTTTTGCAGGTCTTCAGTTCGAGGCTCGAAGCTGACAAATATTTTTATATATTTTCTTTTTTTTTTTTTAAATTTATTTTAGCTAGTTTTCTATATCATTCCTAGAGATAAATTGAAAAATTCCAAATCATATACGTCAAAAATAGTATTTGATATCAAAATATTTCTATATTTATTCGAAATTTTACGAGTCAAGTTCACGCACATGCGCAGAACTCATTCGTATTCTTACCATTGTGCTTTAAGACCAGATTGACACCGTATTTAAAATTTTAATGGACAGTCGTAACGAGATTCTTAGACCCTTCAGAAACCCTCGGGTTAAGAGTCTTGGTGGTAGGATCGGCAGAGGGAAGCGATGGATTTGCAGGTCTTCAGTTCGAAGATCGAAGCGGACAAATATTTTTATATATTTTTCTTTTTTTTTAAATTTATTTTAGCCAGTTTTCTCCATCATTCCCAGAGATAAAGTGAATAATTGTAAATCTTATACGTCAAAAATAGAATTTAATAATAAAATATTTCTATATTGATTCGAAAGTTTACGAGAAAAGTTCACGCACATGCGCAGAATTCATTCTTATTCTTAGCATTGTGCTTTTAGACCAGATTGAAACCGTATTTAAAATCTTACTGGACATTCGTAATGAGATTCTTAGACCCTTCACAAGCACTCAGGTTACGAGGCTTGGTGGCGGGATCGATATAGTGTAGCGCTTAGTTTTGCAGGTCTTCAGTTCGAGGCTCGAAGCCGACAAATATTTTTATAATTTTTTTTTTTTTTAATTTATTTTAGCTAGTTTTCTCCATCATTCCTAGAGATAAATTTTATAATTCAAAATAATAAATTTCAAAAATAGAATTCAATATCAAAATATTTCTATATTTATTCGAAATTTTCTGAGCAAATTTCACGCACATGCGCAGAATTCATTCGTATTCTTAGCATTGTGATTTTAGACCAGATTGAAACCGTATTAAAAATTTTACTGCACAGTCCTAATGACACTCTAAGACCCTACAGAAGCTCTCAGTTTACGAGGTTTGGTGGCTGGATCGGCAGAGTGCGGTGCTTAGTTTTGCAAGTCTTCAGTTCGAGGCTCGGAGAGGACAAATATTTTTATATATTTTGCTTTTTTTAAAAATTTATTTTAGCCAGTTTTCTTCATCATTCCTAGAGATAAAGTGAATAATTATAAATCAAATACGTCAAAAATAGAATTTAATATCAAAATATTTCTATATTGATTCGAAATTATACGAGAAACGTTCACGCACATGCTCAGAATTCATTCGTATTCTTAGCATTGTGCTTTTAGACCAGATTGACACCGTATTTAAAATCTTGCTGGACAGTCGTAATGAGATTCTTAGACCCTTCACAAGCACTCAGGTTACGAGGCTTGGTGGCGGGATCGATAGAGTGTAGCGCTTAGTTTTGCAGGTCTTCAGTTCGAGGCTCGAAGAAGACAAATATTTTTATAAATTTTTCTTTTTTTTTTTTTATTTATTTTAGCTAGTTTTCTCCATCATTCCTAGAGATAAATTTTATAATTCAAAATAATATACTTCAAAAATAGAATTTAATATCAAAATATTTCTATATTTATTCGAAATTTTCTGAGCAAATTTCACGCACATGCGCAGAATTCATTCGTATTCTTAGCATTGTGATTTTAGACCAGATTGAAACCGTATTAAAAATATTACTGCACAGTCGTAATGACACTCTAAGACCCTACAGAAGCTCTCAGTTTTCGAGGTTTGGTGGCTGGATCGGCAGAGTGTTGCGCTTCGTTTTAAAAGTCTTCAGTTCGAAGCTCGAAACCGACAAATATTTTTATATATTTTTCTTTATTTTTTTTAAATTTATTTTAGTCAGTTTACTAAATCACTCCTAGAGATAAATTGAATAATTCCAAATCATATACGTCAAAAAAAGAATTTAATATCAAAATATTTCTATATTTATTCGAAATTTTCTGAGCAAGTTTCACGCAAATGAGCAGAATTCATTCGTATTCTTAGCATTGTGCTTTTGGAACACATTGACACCGTATTTAAAATTTTACTGGACAGTAGTAATGAGACTCTTAGACCCTTCAAAAGCTCTCTGGTTACAAGACTCGGTAGCTGGATCGGCAGAGTGCGGTGCTTAGTTTTGCAGGTCTTCAATTCGAGGCTCGAAGCCGACAATTATTTTTATATATTTTTCTTTTTTTTTTAAATTTATTTTAGCTAGTTTTCTCCAGTATTACTAGATATAAATTGAATAATTACAAATCATCTACGTCAAAAATAGAATTTAATATCAAATTATTTCTATATTTATTCGAAAATTTACGAGTCAAGTTAACGCATATGCGCAGAATTCATTCGTATTCTTTGCATTGTGCTTTTATACCAGATTGACACCATATTTAAAATTTTACTGGACAGTCGTAATGAGATTCTTAGATTCTTCACAAGCTATCAGGTTACGAGTCTTGGTGGCTTTATCGGCAGAGTGTAGCGCTTAGCATTGCAGGTCTGCAGTTCGAGGCTCGAAGCCAACAAATATTTTTATATATTTTACTTTTTTAAAAAATTTATTTTAGCTAGTTTTCTATATCATTCCTAGAGATAAATTGAATAATTCCAAATCATATACGTCAAAAATAGTATTTAATATCAAAATAATTCTATATTTATTCGAAATTTTACGAGTCAAGTTAACGCACATGCGCAGAATTCATTCGTATTCTTTGCATTGTGCTTTTAGACCAGATTGACACCGTATTTAAAATCTTACGGGACAGTCGTAATGAGATTCTTACACCCTTCACAAGCTATCAGGTTACGAGTTTTGGTGGCTTTTTCGGTAGAGTGTAGCGCTTAGCATTGCAGGTCTGCCGTTCGAGGCTCGAAGCCAACAAATATTTTTATATATTTTTCTTTTTAAAAAAAATTATTTTAGCTAGTTTTCTATATCATTCCTAGAGATAAATTGAATAATTCCAAATCATATACGTCAAAAATAGTATTTAATATCAAAATAATTCTATATTTATTCGAAATTTTACGAGTCAAGTTCACGTACATGCGCAGTATTCATTCGTTTTCTTAGCATTGAGCTTTTAGACCAGATTGACACCGTATTTAAAAGTTTACTGGACAGTCGTAATGAGACTCTTTGACCCTTCAGAAGCCCTCCGATTACCAGGCTTAGTGGCTGGATCGGCAGAGTGTAGTTAGTTTTGCAGGTCTTCAGTTCGAGGCTCGAAGCTGACAAATATTTTTATATATTTTCTTTTTTTTTTTTTTTTAATTTATTTTAGCTAGTTTTCTATATCATTCCTAGAGATAAATTGAAAAATTCCAAATCATATACGTCAAAAATAGTATTTGATATCAAAATATTTCTATATTTATTCGAAATTTTACGAGTCAAGTTCACGCACATGCGCAGAACTCATTCGTATTCTTACCATTGTGCTTTAAGACCAGATTGACACCGTATTTAAAATTTTAATGGACAGTCGTAACGAGATTCTTAGACCCTTCAGAAACCCTCGGGTTAAGAGTCTTTTTGGTAGGATCGGCAGAGGGAAGCGATGGATTTGCAGGTCTTCAGTTCGAGGCTCGAAGCGGACAAATATTTTTATATATTTTTCTTTTTTTTAAAATTTATTTTAGCCAGTTTTCTCCATTATTCCCAGAGATAAAGTGAATAATTGTAAATCTTATACGTCAAAAATAGAATTTAATAATAAAATATTTCTATATTGATTCGAAAGTTTACGAGAAAAGTTCACGCACATGCGCAGAATTCATTCTTATTCTTAGCATTGTGCTTTTAGACCAGATTGAAACCGTATTTAAAATCTTACTGGACATTCGTAATGAGATTCTTAGACCCTTCACAAGCACTCAGGTTACGAGGCTTGGTGGCGGGATCGATATAGTGTAGCGCTTAGTTTTGCAGGTCTTCAGTTCGAGGCTCGAAGCCGACAAATATTTTTATAATTTTTTTTTTTTTTAAATTTATTTTAGCTAGTTTTCTCCATCATTCCTAGAGATAAATTTTATAATTCAAAATAATAAATTTCAAAAATAGAATTTAATATCAAAATATTTCTATATTTATTAAAAATTTTCTGAGCAAATTTCACGCACATGCGCAGAATTCATTCGTATTCTTAGCATTGTGATTTTAGACCAGATTGAAACCGTATTAAAAATTTTACTGCACAGTCGTAATGACACTCTAAGACCCTACAGAAGCTCTCAGTTTACGAGGTTTGGTGGCTGGATCGGCAGAGTGCGGTGCTTAGTTTTGCAAGTCTTCAGTTCGAGGCTCGGAGAGGACAAATATTTTTATATATTTTGCTTTTTTTAAAAATTTATTTTAGCCAGTTTTCTTCATCATTCCTAGAGATAAAGTGAATAATTATAAATCAAATACGTCAAAAATAGAATTTAATATCAAAATATTTCTATATTGATTCGAAATTATACGAGAAACGTTCACGCACATGCGCAGAATTCATTCGTATTCTTAGCATTGTGCTTTTAGACCAGATTGACACCGTATTTAAAATCTTGCTGGACAGTCGTAATGAGATTCTTAGACCCTTCACAAGCACTCAGGTTACGAGGCTTGGTGGCGGGATCGATAGAGTGTAGCGCTTAGTTTTGCAGGTCTTCAGTTCGAGGCTCGAAGAAGACAAATATTTTTATAATTTTTTTTTTTTTTTTTTTTTTTTTTTTTTTTTTTTATTTATTTTAGCTAGTTTTCTCCATCATTCCTAGAGATAAATTTTATAATTCAAAATAATATACTTCAAAAATAGAATTTAATATCAAAATATTTCTATATTTATTCGAAATTTTCTGAGCAAATTTCACGCACATGCGCAGAATTCATTCGTATTCTTAGCATTGTGATTTTAGACCAGATTGAAACCGTATTAAAAATATTACTGCACTGTCGTAATGACACTCTAAGACCCTACAGAAGCTCTGAGTTTTCGAGGTTTGGTGGCTGGATCGGCAGAGTGTTGCGCTTCGTTTTGAAAGTCTTCAGTTCGAAGCTCGAAACCGACAAATATTTTTATATATTTTTCTTTATTTTTTTTAAATTTATTTTAGTCAGTTTACTAAATCACTCCTAGAGATAAATTGAATAATTCCAAATCATATACGTCAAAAAAAGAATTTAATATCAAAATATTTCTATATTTATTCGAAATTTTCTGAGCAAGTTTCACGCAAATGAGCAGAATTCATTCGTATTCTTAGCATTGTGCTTTTGGAACACATTGACACCGTATTTAAAATTTTACTGGACAGTAGTAATGAGACTCTTAGACCCTTCAAAAGCTCTCTGGTTACAAGACTCGGTAGCTGGATCGGCAGAGTGCGGTGCTTAGTTTTGCAGGTCTTCAATTCGAGGCTCGAAGCCGACAATTATTTTTATATATTTTTCTTTTTTTTTAAATTTATTTTAGCTAGTTTTCTCCAGTATTACTAGATATAAATTGAATAATTACAAATCATCTACGTCAAAAATAGAATTTAATATCAAATTATTTCTATATTTATTCGAAAATTTACGAGTCAAGTTAACGCATATGCGCAGAATTCATTCGTATTCTTTGCATTGTGCTTTTATACCAGATTGACACCATATTTAAAATTTTACTGGACAGTCTTAATGAGATTCTTAGATTCTTCACAAGCTCTCTGGTTACCAGGCTTAGTGGCTGGATCGGCAGAGTGTAGTTAGTTTTGCAGGTCTTCAGTTCGAGGCTCGAAGCCGACAATTATTTTTATATATTTTTCTTTTTTTTGAAATTTATTTTAGCTAGTTTTCACCAGTAGTCCTAGATATAAATTGAATAATTAAAAATCATCTACGTCAAAAATAGAATTTAATATCAAAATATTTCTATATTTATTCGAAATTTTACGAGTCAAGTTAACGCACATGCGCAGAATTCATTCGTATTCTTTGCATTGTGCTTTTAGACCAGATTGACACCGTATTTAAAATCTTACGGGACAGTCGTAATGAGATTCTTACACCCTTCACAAGCTATCAGGTTACGAGTCTTGGTGGCTTTTTCGGTAGAGTGTAGCGCTTAGCATTGCAGGTCTGCCGTTCGAGGCTCGAAGCCAACAAATATTTTTATATATTTTTCTTTTTAAAAAAAATTATTTTAGCTAGTTTTCTATATCATTCCTAGAGATAAATTGAATAATTCCAAATCATATACGTCAAAAATAGTATTTAATATCAAAATAATTCTATATTTATTCGAAATTTTACGAGTCAAGTTCACGTACATGCGCAGTATTCATTCGTTTTCTTAGCATTGAGCTTTTAGACCAGATTGACACCGTATTTAAAAGTTTACTGGACAGTCGTAATGAGACTCTTTGACCCTTCAGAAGCCCTCCGATTACCAGGCTTAGTGGCTGGATCGGCAGAGTGTAGTTAGTTTTGCAGGTCTTCAGTTCGAGGCTCGAAGCTGACAAATATTTTTATATATTTTCTTTTTTTTTTTTTTAATTTATTTTAGCTAGTTTTCTATATCATTCCTAGAGATAAATTGAAAAATTCCAAATCATATACGTCAAAAATAGTATTTGATATCAAAATATTTCTATATTTATTCGAAATTTTCTGAGCAAATTTCACGCACATGCGCAGAATTCATTCGTATTCTTAGCATTGTGATTTTAGACCAGATTGAAACCGTATTAAAAATTTTACTGCACAGTCGTAATGACACTCTAAGACCCTACAGAAGCTCTCAGTTTACGAGGTTTGGTGGCTGGATCGGCAGAGTGCGGTGCTTAGTTTTGCAAGTCTTCAGTTCGAGGCTCGGAGAGGACAAATATTTTTATATATTTTTCTTTTTTTAAAAATTTATTTTAGCCAGTTTTCTTCATCATTCCTAGAGATAAAGTGAATAATTATAAATCAAATACGTCAAAAATAGAATTTAATATCAAAATATTTCTATATTGATTCGAAATTATACGAGTAACGTTCACGCACATGCGCAGAATTCATTCGAATTCTTAGCATTGTGCTTTTGGAACACATTGACACCGTATTTAAAATTTTACTGGACAGTAGTAATGAGACTCTTAGACCCTTCAAAAGCTCTCTGGTTACAAGACTCGGTAGCTGGATCGGCAGAGTGCGGTGCTTAGTTTTGCAGGTCTTCAGTTCGAGGCTCGGAGCGGACAAATATTTTTATATATTTTTCTTTTTTTTTATATTTATTTTAGGCAGTTTACTAAATCTCTCCTATAGTTAAATTGAATAATTCCAAATCATATACGTCAAAAATAGAATTTAATATCAAAATATTTCTATATTTATTCGAAATTTTCTGAGCAAATTTCACGCAAATGCGCAGAATTCATTCGTATTCTTAGCATTGTGGTTATAGACTAGATTGACACCGTATTTAAAATTTCACTGGACAGTCGTAATGAGACTCTCAGACCCTTCAGAAGCTCTGGGATTACGAGACTCGGTAGGTGGATCAGCAGAGTGCGATGCTTAGTTTTGCAGGTCTTCATTTCCAGGCTCTAAGCCGACAAATATTTTTATATATTTTTCTTTTTTTTTAAATTTTTTTTAGCCAGATTTCTTCATTATTCCTAGAGATAAATTGGATAATTCCAAATCATATACGACAAAAATAGAATTTAATATCAAAATATTTCTATATTGATTCGAAATTATACGAGAAACGTTCACGCACATGCGCAGAATTCATTCGTATTCTTAGCATTGTGCTTTTAGAATAGATTGACACCGTATTTAAAATTTTACTGGACAGTCGTAATGAGACTCTTAGACCCTTCAGAAGCTCTCATGTTACGAGTCTAGGTGGCTGGATCGACAGAGTGCGATGCTTAGTTTTGCAGGTCTTCAGTTCGAGGCTCGAAGCAGACAAATATTTTATTATATTTTTCTTTTTGTTTAAAAAATTATTTTAGCCAGATTTCTTCATTGTTCCTAGAGAAAAATTGAATAATTCCAAATCATATACGACAAAAATAGAATTTAATATCAAAATATTTCTATATTGATTCGAAATTATACGAGAAACGTTCACGCACATGCGCAGAATTCATTCGTCTTCTTAGCATTGTGCTTTTAGATTAGATTGACACCGTATTCAAAATTTTACTGGACAGTCGTAATGAGACTCTTAGACCCTTCAGAAGCTCTCGGGTCACGAGACTAAGTGGCTGGATCGGCAGAGTGCGGTGCTTAGTTTTGCAGGTCTTCAGTTCGAGGCTCGAAGCGGACAAATATTTTTATATATTTTTCTTTTTTTTTTTAAATATATTTTAGCCAGATTTCTCCATTATTCCTATATATAAATTGAATAATGCCTATACATATACGACAAAAAAAGAATTTAATATCAAAATATTTCTATATTGATTCGAAATTATACGAGAAACGCAAATGCGCAGAATTCATTCGTATTCTTAGCATTGTGCTTTTAGATTAGATTGACACCGTATTTAAAATTTTACTGGACAGTCGTAATGAGACTCTTAGACACTTCAGAAACTCTCGATTTACGAGACTAGGTGGCTGGATCGGCAGCGTGCGGTGCTTAGTTTTCCGTTGGAGGCTCGAAGCGGACAAATATTTTATCATATTTTTCTTTTTTTTTTTTTAAATTTATTTTAGCCAGATTTCTCCATTATTCATAGAGATAAATTGAATAATTCCAAATCATATACGACAAAATTAGAATTTAATATCAAAATATTTCTATATTGATTCGAAATTATACGAGAAACGTTCACGCACATGCGCAGAACTCATTCGTATTCTTAGCATTGTGCTTTTAGATTAGATTGACACCGTATTTAAAATTTTACTGGACAGTCGTAATGAGACTCTTAGACCCTTCAGAGGCTGTCGGGTTACGAGACTAGGTGGCTGGATCGGCATAGTGCGGTGCTTAGTTTTGCAGGTCTACAGTTCGAGGCTCGAAGCGGACAAATATTTTTATATATTTTTCTTTTTTTTTTAAATATATTTTAGCCAGATTTCTCCATTATTCCTATATATAAATTGAATAATGCCTATACATATACGACAAAAAAAGAATTTAATATCAAAATATTTCTATATTGATTCGAAATTATACGAGAAACGCAAATGCGCAGAATTCATTCGTATTCTTAGCATTGTGCTTTTAGATTAGATTGACACCGTATTTAAAATTTTACTGGACAGTCGTAATGAGACTCTTAGACCCTTCAGAAACTCTCGATTTACGAGACTAGGTGGCTGGATCGGCAGCGTGCGGTGCTTAGTTTTCCGTTGGTGGTTCGAAGCGGACAAATATTTTATTATATTTTTCTTTTTTTTTAAATTTATTTTAGCCAGATTTCTCCATTATTCATAGAGATAAATTGAATAATTCCAAATCATATACGACAAAATTAGAATTTAATATCAAAATATTTCTATATTGATTCGAAATTATACGAGAAACGTTCACGCATTTGCGCAGAATTCATTCGTATTCTTAGCATTGTGCTTTTAGATTAGATTGACACCGTATTTAAAATTTTACTGGACAGTCGTAATGAGACTCTTAGACACTTCAGAAGCTCTCGGGTTACGAGACTAGGTGGCTGGATCGGCATAGTGCGATGCTTAGTTTTGCAGGTCTTCAGTTCGAGGCTCGAAGCGGACAAATATTTTTATATATTTTTCTTTTTTTTTAAAATATATTTTAGCCAGATTTCTCCATTATTCCTATATATAAATTGAATAATGCCTATACATATAGGACAAAAAAAGAATTTAATATCAAAATATTTCTATATTGATTCGAAATTATACGAGAAACGCAAATGCGCAGAATTCATTCGTATTCTTAGCATTGTGCTTTTAGATTAGATTGACACCGTATTTAAAATTTTACTGGACAGTCGTAATGAGACTCTTAGACCCTTCAGAAACTCTCGATTTACGAGACTAGGTGGCTGGATCGGCAGCGTGCGGTGCTTAGTTTTCCGTTGGAGGCTCGAAGCGGACAAATATTTTATTATATTTTTCTTCTTTTTTTAAATATATTTTAGCCAGATTTCTCCATTATTCCTATATATAAATTGAATAATTCCAAATCATATACGACAAAATTAGAATTTAATATCAAAATATTTCTATATTGATTCGAAATTATACGAGAAACGTTCACGCACATGCGCAGAATTCATTCGTATTCTTAGCATTGTGCTTTTAGATTAGATTGACACCGTATTTAAAATTTTACTGGACAGTCGTAATGAGACTTTTAGACCATTCAGAAGCTCTCGGGTTACGAGACTAGGTGGCTGGATCGGCATAGTGCGATGCTTAGTTTTGCAGGTCTTCAGTTCGAGGCTTGAAGCGGACAAATATTTTTATATATTTTTCTTTTTTTTTTAAATATATTTTAGCCAGATTTCTCCATTATTCCTATATATAAATTGAATAATGCCTATACATATACGACAAAAAAAGAATTTAATATCAAAATATTTCTATATTGATTCGAAATTATACGAGAAACGCAAATGCGCAGAATTCATTCGTATTCTTAGCATTGTGCTTTTAGATTAGATTGACACCGTATTTAAAATTTTACTGGACAGTCGTAATGAGACTCTTAGACCCTTCTAGGGATTGCAATACCGGTATACCGGGATACCGAATACCGGTATTTTGAGCCATTTGTACAATTTTGTAATACCGGTATTCACAAGTTTAAATACCGGTTTTTCGGTATTTACTAGAAATTTTTAAAATTGTGTCCACTATATGTTCAGGGATCGCCAACATATCAAAATAGTATACGTTTTTGTTTTTATGTCTCCCTAATGGGTGAAATTAATTAGCTAATTAATGGCTTAAATCTAAATTAGCGAAACATGGATTATTCCTGAAAGAAAATATTGTACCCATAACGACTGATGGAGCAACAATTATGAAAAAAGTTGGAAAGTTGATTGGTGCAAATCATCAGTGCACATGAATTCAATTAGGAGTAATTGATGTATTATACCAAAAAAATAAAGAACTGAAGAATCCAAATACTGTGGATATAGAAACTTCGGATTTCAACTTAGAAAAGAGTAAGAGTGAGAGTGATATTGACAATGAAGATAATGACAATGTAATTGTTGAAGAAGATATGCTTAACGAGGATGAAATATTAACCTATCAAGAATTGTGTTGCAACAAGGAAACGAACAAACTTGATTTTTTTTCGTAGTTTCCTGTAATTCCTTTTTTTTATTTGCTTTTATTTTTTTATATGATGCATCTGTTCATTTCCAGTTTGGTGCCGCCAGAAGGGATCATTATTATATTGGATTTTTGGAATTAACTAGTTGTCGGTTAGAACTCCTGAAGGAGTGCTTGTATTTTAATAATCTGCATTAAAAATGTTAAAATGTTAAAGAAAACGTCCTCACTGCTTTTGTCATGTGGTCAGTAGAGAAGTTATTGGATATTTTTAGTGTATTTATAATTTAAAAAATATGCAATAACTTTTCTACACTAAAAATGAAAAAGGAGAAAAGAAAATAACCAATTCAAATCTGATTAGTAAGAGTAAAGTTTAGAATAAATTTTCTTAAAATTTTTTACCCACAAACCTATCCACATTCAGAAGAATTCGGTTGAATTATCGAAGCTTATGATGTCACTACTGTCGATAGTGAAAAGGAATTATCTCTTGAACAAAAATTAGAATTAGTGATAAATAAAAAAATTTCAACCAACCAAAATACAATACAGAAATCAGCTATATCCAAAACCATCCGACGAGAAATCGATTTATTTGTAGTTGAAGGATTTAGAGGTAAATACTTGAAAAAAAATATATCGCGCATTGCTAACAGTACCACCAACTAGCGTAGATGCCAAAAGAGCGTTTTCGACAGCTGGTAATTTTACAAAAAATTACTTTTCAGGCTTAATGACAGTACAATGGATGCATTATGTTTTTTAAGATCACATTTCAAAAATGTGTAATAGTATAACAGACTGAATAGTGAAATTTACACTTTTTTTGTGATTTGAATAAATAAGATGTTTCTTTACTTTTTTGTGATTATATACTGTTATAATTTATAAATTACAAATTATTTTTTGTGATATTTACACTCTCTAACAAAACTGGCAAATAAAACAAAGAAACACCTGTGTTTTCTTTCTTTTTCTAAAATTTCTAATACCGGTATTAAAACCGGTATCCCGGTATTAAGATTTAAAAAATACCGAATACCGGTATTGAAATTTTGGTCCGGTATTGCAATCCCTAGACCCTTCAGAAGCTCTCGGTTTACGAGACCAGGTGGCTGGATCGGCATAGTGCGGTGCTTAGTTTTGCAGGTCTACAGTTCGAGGCTCGAAGCGGACAAATATTTTTATATATTTTTCTTTTTTTTTTAAATATATTTTAGCCAGATTTCTCCATTATTCCTATATATAAATTGAATAATGCCTATACATATACGACAAAAAAAGAATTTAATATCAAAATATTTCTATATTGATCGAAATTATACGAGAAACGTTCACGCACATGCGCAGAATTCATTCGTATTCTTAGCATTGTGCTTTTAGATTAGATTGACACCGTATTTAAAATTTTACTGGGCAGTCGTAATGAGACTCTTAGACCCTTCAGAAGCTCTCGGGCTACGGGAGTAGGTGGCTGGATCGGCAGAGTGCGGTGCTTAGTTTTGCAGGTCTTCAGTTCGAGGCTCGAAGCGGACAAATATTTTATATATTTTTCTTTTTTTTTAAATATATTTTAGCCAGATTTCTCCATTATTCCTATATATAAAATGAATAATGCCTATACATATACAACAAAAAAAGAATTTAATATCAAATATTTCTATATTGATTCGAAATTATACGAGAAACGTTCACGCACATGCGCAGAATTCATTCGTATTCTTAGCATTGTGCTTTTAGATTAGATTGACACCGTATTTAAAATTTTACTGGACAGTCGTAATAAGACTCTTAGACCCTTCAGAAACACTCGATTTACGAGACTAGGTGGCTGGATCGGCAGAGTGCGATGCTTAGTTTTGCAGGTCTACAGTTCGAGGCTCGAAGCGGACAAATATTTTTATATATTTTTCTTTTTTTTTTAAATATATTTTAGCCAGATTTCTCCATTATTCCTATATATAAAATGAATAATGCCTATACATATACAACAAAAAAAGAATTTAATATCAAAATATTTCTATATTGATTCGAAATTATACGAGAAACGTTCACGCACATGCGCAGAATTCATTCGTATTCTTAGCATTGTGCTTTTAGATTAGATTGACACCGTATTTAAAATTTTACTGGTCAGTCGTAATGAGACTCTTAGACCCTTCAGAAGCTCTCGGGTTACGAGACCAGGTGGCTGGAACGGCAGAGTGCGGTGCTTAGTTTTGCAGGTCTTCAGTTCGGTGCTCGAAGCGGACAAATTTTTTTATATATTTTTCTTTTTTTTTAAATATATTTTAGCCAGATTTCTCCATTATTCCTATATATAAATTGAATAATGCCTATACATATACGACAAAAAAAGAATTTAATATCAAAATATTTCTATATTGATTCGAAATTATACGAGAAACGTTCACGCACATGCGCAGAACTCATTCGTATTCTTAGCATTGTGCTTTTAGATTAGATTGACACCGTATTTAAAATTTTACTGGACAGTCGTAATGAGACTCTTAGACCCTTCAGAAGCTCTCGGGTAACGAGACTAAGTGGCTGGATCGGCAGAGTGCGGTGCTTAGTTTTGCAGGTCTTCAGTTCGAGGCTCGAAGCGGACAAATATTTTTATATATTTTTCTTTTTTTTTAAATATATTTTAGCCAGATTTCTCCATTATTCCTATATATAAATTGAATAATGCCTATACATATACGACAAAAAAAGAATTTAATATCAAAATATTTCTATATTGATTCGAAATTATACGAGAAACGCAAATGCGCAGAATTCATTCGTATTCTTAGCATTGTGCTTTTAGATTAGATTGACACCGTATTTAAAATTTTACTGGACAGTCGTAATGAGACTCTTAGACCCTTCAGAAACTCTCGATTTACGAGACTAGGTGGCTGGATCGGCAGCGTGCGGTGCTTAGTTTTCCGTTGGAGGCTCGAAGCGGACAAATATTTTATTATATTTTTCTTTTTTTTTAAATTTATTTTAGCCAGATTTCTCCATTATTCATAGAGATAAATTGAATAATTCCAAATCATATACGACAAAATTAGAATTTAATATCAAAATATTTATATATTGATTCGAAATTATACGAGAAACGTTCACGCACATGCGCAGAACTCATTCGTATTCTTAGCATTGTGCTTTTAGATTAGATTGACACCGTATTTAAAATTTTACTGGACAGTCGTAACGAGACTCTTAGACCCTTCAGAAGCTCTCGGTTTACGAGACTAGGTGGCTGGATCGGCAGAGTGCGGTGCTTAGTTTTGCAGGTCTACTGTTCGATGCTCGAAGCGGACAAATATTTTTATATATTTTTCTTTTTTTTTTCAAATATATTTTAGCCAGATTTCTCCATTATTCCTATATATAAAATGAATAATGCCTATACATATACGACAAAAAAAGAATTTAATATCAAAATATTTCTATATTGATTCGAAATTATACGAGAAACGTTCACGCACATGCGCAGAATTCATTCGTATTCTTAGCATTGTGCTTTTAGATTAGATTGACACCTTATTTAAAATTTTACTGGACAGTCGTAATGAGACTCTTAGACCCTTCAGAAACTCTCGATTTACGAGACTAGGTGGCTGGATCGGCAGAATGCGGTGCTTAGTTTTGCGGGTCTACAGTTCGAGGCTCGAAGCGGACAAATATTTTTATATATTTTTCTTTTTTTTTAAATATATTTTAGCCCGATTTCTCCATTATTCCTATATATAAAATGAATAATGCCTATACATATACAACAAAAAAAGAATTTAATATCAAAATATTTCTATATTGATTCGAAATTATACGAGAAACGTTCACGCACATGCGCAGAATTCATTCGTATTCTTAGCATTGTGCTTTTAGATTAGATTGACACCGTATTTAAAATTTTACTGGACAGTCGTAATGAGACTCTTAGACCCTTCAGAAGCTCTCGGGTTACGAGACTAGGTGGCTGGAACGGCAGAGTGCGGTGCTTAGTTTTGCAGGTCTTCAGTTCGGTGCTCGAAGCGGACAAATATTTTTATATATTTTTCTTTTTTTTTAAATATATTTTAGCCAGATTTCTCCATTATTCATATATAAATTGAATAATGCCTATACATATACGACAAAAAAAGAATTTAATATCAAAATATTTCTATATTGATTCGAAATTATACGAGAAACGTTCACGCACATGCGCAGAACTCATTCGTATTCTTAGCATTGTGCTTTTAGATTAGATTGACACCGTATTTAAAATTTTACTGGACAGTCGTAATGAGACTCTTAGACCCTTCAGAAGCTCTCGGTTTACGAGACTAGGTGGCTGGATCGGCATAGTGCGGTGCTTAGTTTTGCAGGTCTTCAGTTCGAGGCTCGAAGCGGACAAATATTTTTATATATTTTTCTTCTTTTTTTAAATATATTTTAGCCAGATTTCTCCATTATTCCTATATATAAATTGAATAATGCCTATACATATACGACAAAAAAAGAATTTAACATCAAAATACTTCTATATTGATTCGAAATTATACGAGAAACGTTCACGCACATGCGCAGAATTCATTCGTGTTCTTAGCATTGTGCTTTTAGATTAGATTGACACCGTATTTAAAATTTTACTGGACAGTCGTAATGAGACTCTTAGACCCTTCAGGAGCTCCCGGGCTACGAGACTAGGTGGCTGGATCGGCAGAGTGCGGTGCTTAGTTTTGCAGGTCTTCAGTTCGAGGCTCTAAGCGGACAAATATTTTTATATATATTTTTTTTAAATATATTTTAGCCAGATTTCTATATTATTCCTATATATAAATTGAATAATGCCTATACATATACGACAAAAATAGAATTTAATATCAAAATATTTCTATATTGATTCGAAATTATACGAGAAACGTTCACGCACATGCGCAGAACTCATTCGTATTCTTAGCATTGTGCTTTTAGATTAGATTGACATCGTATTTAAAATTTTACTGGACAGTCGTAATGAGACTCTTAGACCCTTCAGAAGCTCTCGGTTTACGAGACTAGGTGGCTGGATCGGCATAGTGCGGTGCTTAGTTTTGCAGGTCTTCAGTTCGAGGCTCGAAGCGGACAAATATTTTTATATATTTTTCTTTTTTTTTTAAATATATTTTAGCCAGATTTCTCCATTATTCCTATATATAAATTGAATAATGCCTATACATATACGACAAAAAAAGAATTTAACATCAAAATATTTCTATATTGATTCGAAATTATACGAGAAACGTTCACGCACATGCGCAGAATTCATTCGTATTCTTAGCATTGTGCTTTTAGATTAGATTGACACCGTATTTAAAATTTTACTGGACAGTCGTATTGAGACTCTTAAACCCTTCAGAAGCTTTCGGGTTACGAGACTAGGTGGCTGGATCGGCAGAGTGCGGTGCTTAGTTTTGCAGGTCTTCAGTTCGAGGCTCGAAGCGGACAAATATTTTTATATATTTTTTTTATATATATTTTAGCCAGATTTCTCCATTATTCCTATATATAAAATGAATAATGCCTATACATATACGACAAAAATAGAATTTAATATTAAATATTTCTATATTGATTCGAAATTATACGAGAAACGTTCACGCACATGCGCAGAATTCATTCGTATTCTTAGCACTGTGCTTTTAGATTAGATTGACACCGTATTTAAAATTTTACTGGACACTCGTAATGAGACTCTTAGACCCTTCAGAAGCTCTCGGGTTCCGAGACTAGGTGGCTGGATCGACAGAGTGCGGTGCTTAGTTTTGCAGGTCTACAGTTCGATGCTCGAAGCGGACAAATATTTTTATATATTTTTCTTTTTTTTTTTAAATATATTTTAGCCAGATTTCTCCATTATTCCTATATATAAAATGAATAATGCCTATACATATACGACAAAAAAAGAATTTAATATCAAAATATTTCTATATTGATTCGAAATTATACGAGAAACGTTCACGCACATGCGCCGAATTCATTCGTATTCTTAGCATTGTGCTTTTAGATTAGATTGACACCTTATTTAAAATTTTACTGGACAGTCGTAATGAGACTCTTAGACCCTTCAGAAACTCTCGATTTACGAGACTAGATGGCTGGATCGGCAGAGTGCGGTGCTTAGTTTTGCGGGTCTACAGTTCGAGGCTCGAAGCGGACAAATATTTTTATATATTTTTCTTTTTTTTTTAAATATATTTTAGCCAGATTTCTCCATTATTCATATATATAAAATGAATAATGCCTATACATATACAACAAAAAAAGAATTTAATATCAAAATATTTCTATATTGATTCGAAATTATACGAGAAACGTTCACGCACATGCGCAGAATTCATTCGTATTCTTAGCATTGTGCTTTTAGATTAGATTGACACCGTATTTAAAATTTTACTGGACAGTCGTAATGAGACTCTTAGACCCTTCAGAAGCTCTCGGGTTACGAGACTAGGTGGCTGGAACGGCAGAGTGCGGTGCTTAGTTTTGCAGGTCTTCAGTTCGGTGCTCGAAGCGGACAAATATTTTTATATATTTTTCTTTTTTTTTAAATATATTTTAGCCAGATTTCTCCATTATTCCTATATATAAATTGAATAATGCCTATACATATACGACAAAAAAAGAATTTAATATCAAAATATTTCTATATTGATTCGAAATTATACGAGAAACGTTCACGCACATGCGCAGAATTCATTCGTATTCTTAGCATTGTGCTTTTAGATTAGATTGACACCGTATTTAAAATTTTACTGGACAGTCGTAATGAGACTCTTAGACCCTTCAGGAGCTCCCGGGCTACGAGACTAGGTGGCTGGATCGGCAGAGTGCGGTGCTTAGTTTTGCAGTTCTTCAGTTCGAGGCTCGAAGCGGACAAATATTTTTATATATATATTTTTTAAATATATTTTAGCCAGATTTCTATATTATTCCTATATATAAATTGAATAATGCCTATACATATACGACAAAAATAGAATTTATAATTAAAATATTTCTATATTGATTCGAAATTATACGAGAAACGTTCACGCACATGCGCAGATTTCATTCGTGTTCTTAGCATTGTGCTTTTATATTATATTGACACCGTATTTAAAATTTTACTGGACAGTCGTAATAAGACTCTTAGACCCTTCAGAAGCTCTCGGGTTACGAGACTAGGTGGCTGGTTCGGCAGAGTGCGGTGCTTAGTTTTGCAGGTCTACAGTTCGAGGCTCGAAGCGGACAACTATTTTTATATATATTTTTTTAAATATATTTTAGCCAGATTTCTCCATTATTACTATATATAAATTGAATAATGCCTATACATATACGACAAAAATAGAATTTAATATCAAAATATTTCTATATTGATTCGAAATTATACGAGAAACGTTTACGCACATGCGCAGATTTCATTCGTATTCTTAGCATTGTGCTTTTAGATTAGATTGACACCGTATTTAAAATTTTACTGGACAGTCGTAATGAGACTCTTAAACCCTTCAGAAACTCTCGATTTACCCAGACTAGGTGGCTGGATCGGCAGAGTGCGGTGCTTAGTTTTGCAGGTCTACAGTTCGAGGCTCGAAGCGGACAAATATTTTTATATATTTTTCTTTTTTTTTAAAAAAATATATTTTAGCCAGATTTCTCCATTATTCCTATATATAAATTGAATATTGCCTATACATATACGACAAAAATAGAATTTAATATTAAAATATTTCTATATTGATTCGAAATTATACGAGAAACGTTCACGCACATGTGCAGATTTCATTCGTGTTCTTAGCATTGTGCTTTTAGATTATATTGACACCGTATTTAAAATTTTACTGGACAGTCGTAATGAGACTCTTAGACCCTTCAGAAGCTGTCGGGTTACGAGACTAGGTGGCTGGATCTGCAGAGTGCGGTGCTTAGTTTTGCAGGTCTACAGTTCGAGGCTCGAAGCGGACAAATAGTTTTATATATTTTTCTTTTTTTTTTAAATATATTTTAGCCAGATTTCTCCTTTATTCCTATATATAAAATGAATAATGCCTATACATATACGACAAAAAAAGAATTTAATATCAAAATATTTCTATATTGATTCGAAATTATACGAGAAACGTTCACGCACATGCGCAGAATTCATTCGTATTCTTAGCATTGTGCTTTTAGATTAGATTGACACCGTATTTAAAATTTTACTGGACAGTCGTAATGAGACTCTTAGACCCTTCAGAAGCTCTCGGGTTACGAGACTAGGTGGCTGGATCGGCAGAGTGCGGTGCTTAGTTTTGCAGGTCTACAGTTCGAGGCTCGAAGCGGACAAATATTTTTATATATTTTTCTTTTTTTTAAAAAATATATTTTAGCCAGATTTCTACTTTATTCCTATATATAAAATGAATAATGCCTATACATATAATACAAAAAAAGAATTTAATATCAAAATATTTCTATATTGATTCAAAATTATACGAGAAACGTTCACGCACATGCGCAGAATTCATTCGTATTCTTAGCATTGTGATTTTAGATTAGATTGACACCGTATTTAAAATTTTACTGGACAGTCGTAATGAGACTCTTAGACCCTTCAGAAACTCTCGATTTACGAGACTAGGTGGCTGGATCGGCAGCGTGCGGTGTTTTGTTTTACAGGTCTACAGTTCGAAGATCGAAGCGAACAAATATTTTTATATATTTTTTTTAAATATATTTTAGCCAGATTTCTCCATTATTACTATATATAAATTGAATAATGCCTATACATATACGACAAAAATAGAATTTAATATCAAAATTTTTCTATATTGATTCGAAATTATACGAGAAACGTTCACGCACATGCGCAGATTTCATTCGTATTCTTAGCATTGTGCTTTTAGATTAGATTGACACCGTATTTAAAATTTTACTAGACAGTCGTAATGAGACTCTTAGACCCTTCAGAAACTCTCGATTTACGAGACTAGGTTTCTGGATCGGCAGAGTGCGGTGCTTAGTTTTGCAGGTCTACAGTTCGAGGCTCGAAGCGGACAAATATTTTTATATATATATTTTTTTAAAATATTTTAGCCAGATTTCTCCATTATTCCTATATATAAATTGAATAATGCCTATACATATACGACAAAAATAGAATTTAATTTTAAAATATTTCTATATTGATTCGAAATTATACGAGAAACGTTCACGCACATGCGCAGATTTCATTCGTGTTCTTAGCATTGTGCTTTTAGATTATATTGACACCGTATTTAAAATTTTACTGGACAGTCGTAATGAGACTCTTAGACCCTTCAGAAGCTCTCGGGTTACGAGACTAGGTGGCTGGATCGGCATAGTGCGGTGCTTAGTTTTGCAGGTCTTCAGTTCGAGGCTCGAAGCGGACAAATATTTTTATATATTTTTCTTTTTTTTTTTAAATATATTTTAGCCAGATTTCTCCATTATTCCTATATATAAATTGAATAATGCCTATACATATACGACAAAAAAAGAATTTAACATCAAAATATTTCTATATTGATTCGAAATTATACGAGAAACGTTCACGCACATGCGCAGAATTCATTCGTATTCTTAGCATTGTGCTTTTAGATTAGATTGACACCGTATTTAAAATTTTACTGGACAGTCGTAATGAGACTCTTAGACCCTTCAGAAGCACTCGGGCTACGGGAGTAGGTGGCTGGATCGGCAGAGTGCGGTGCTTAGTTTTGCAGGTCTTCAGTTCGAGGCTCGAAGCGGACAAATATTTTTATATATTTTTCTTTTTTTTTTTAAATATATTTTAGCCAGATTTCTCCTTTATTCCTATATATAAAATGAATAATGCCTATACATATACAACAAAAAAAGAATTTAATATCAAAAATTTCTATATTGATTCGAAATTATACGAGAAACGTTCACGCACATGCGCAGAATTCATTCGTATTCTTAGCACTGTGCTTTTAGATTAGATTGACACCGTATTTAAAATTTTACTGGACACTCGTAATGAGACTCTTAGACCCTTCAGAAGCTCTCGGGTTCCGAGACTAGGTGGCTGGATCGGCAGAGTGCGGTGCTTAGTTTTGCAGGTCTAAAGTTCGAAGATCGAAGCGAACAAATATTTTTATATATTTTTTTAAAATATATTTTAGCCAGATTTCTCCATTATTACTATATATAAATTGAATAATGCCTATACATATACGACAAAAATAGAATTTAATATCAAAATATTTCTATATTGATTCGAAATTATACGAGAAACGTTCACGCACATGCGCAGATTTCATTCGTATTCTTAGCATTGTGCTTTTAGATTAGATTGACAACGTATTTAAAATTTTACTAGACAGTCGTAATGAGACTCTTAGACCCTTCAGAAACTCTCGATTTACGAGACTAGGTTTCTGGATCGGCAGACTGCGGTGCTTAGTTTTGCAGGTCTACAGTTCGAGGCTCGAAGCGGACAAATATTTTTATATATATATTTTTTTAAAATATTTTAGCCAGATTTCTCCATTATTCCTATATATAAATTGAATAATGCCTATACATATACGACAAAAATAGAATTTAATATTAAAATATTTCTATATTGATTCGAAATTATACGAGAAACGTTCACGCACATGCGCAGATTTCATTCGTGTTCTTAGCATTGTGCTTTTAGATTATATTGACACCGTATTTAAAATTTTACTGGACAGTCGTAATGAGACTCTTAGACCCTTCAGAAGCACTCGGGCTACGGGAGTAGGTGGCTGGATCGGCAGAGTGCTGTGCTTAGTTTTGCAGGTCTTCAGTTCGAGGCTCGAAGCGGACAAATATTTTTATATATTTTTCTTTTTTTTTTTAAATATATTTAAGCCAGATTTCTCCATTATTCCTATATATAAAATGAATAATGCCTATACATATACAACAAAAAAAGAATTTAATATCAAAAATTTCTATATTGATTCGAAATTATACGAGAAACGTTCACGCACATGCGCAGAATTCATTCGTATTCTTAGCACTGTGCTTTTAGATTAGATTGACACCGTATTTAAAATTTTACTGGACACTCGTAATGAGACTCTTAGACCCTTCAGAAGCTCTCGGGTTCCGAGACTAGGTGGCTGGATCGGCAGAGTGCGGTGCTTAGTTTTGCAGGTCTACAGTTCGAGGCTCGAAGCGGACAAATATTTTTATATATTTTTCTTTTTTTTTAAAAAAATATATTTTAGCCAGATTTCTCCATTATTCCTATATATAAATTGAATATTGCCTATACATATACGACAAAAATAGAATTTAATATTAAAATATTTCTATATTGATTCGAAATTATACGAGAAACGTTCACGCACATGTGCAGATTTCATTCGTGTTCTTAGCATTGTGCTTTTAGATTATATTGACACCGTATTTAAAATTTTACTGGACAGTCGTAATGAGACTCTTAGACCCTTCAGAAGCTGTCGGGTTACGAGACTAGGTGGCTGGATCTGCAGAGTGCGGTGCTTAGTTTTGCAGGTCTACAGTTCGAGGCTCGAAGCGGACAAATAGTTTTATATATTTTTCTTTTTTTTTTAAATATATTTTAGCCAGATTTCTCCTTTATTCCTATATATAAAATGAATAATGCCTATACATATACGACAAAAAAAGAATTTAATATCAAAATATTTCTATATTGATTCGAAATTATACGAGAAACGTTCACGCACATGCGCAGAATTCATTCGTATTCTTAGCATTGTGCTTTTAGATTAGATTGACACCGTATTTAAAATTTTACTGGACAGTCGTAATGAGACTCTTAGACCCTTCAGAAGCTCTCGGGTTACGAGACTAGGTGGCTGGATCGGCAGAGTGCGGTGCTTAGTTTTGCAGGTCTACAGTTCGAGGCTCGAAGCGGACAAATATTTTTATATATTTTTCTTTTTTTTAAAAAATATATTTTAGCCAGATTTCTACTTTATTCCTATATATAAAATGAATAATGCCTATACATATAATACAAAAAAAGAATTTAATATCAAAATATTTCTATATTGATTCAAAATTATACGAGAAACGTTCACGCACATGCGCAGAATTCATTCGTATTCTTAGCATTGTGATTTTAGATTAGATTGACACCGTATTTAAAATTTTACTGGACAGTCGTAATGAGACTCTTAGACCCTTCAGAAACTCTCGATTTACGAGACTAGGTGGCTGGATCGGCAGCGTGCGGTGTTTTGTTTTACAGGTCTACAGTTCGAAGATCGAAGCGAACAAATATTTTTATATATTTTTTTTAAATATATTTTAGCCAGATTTCTCCATTATTACTATATATAAATTGAATAATGCCTATACATATACGACAAAAATAGAATTTAATATCAAAATTTTTCTATATTGATTCGAAATTATACGAGAAACGTTCACGCACATGCGCAGATTTCATTCGTATTCTTAGCATTGTGCTTTTAGATTAGATTGACACCGTATTTAAAATTTTACTAGACAGTCGTAATGAGACTCTTAGACCCTTCAGAAACTCTCGATTTACGAGACTAGGTTTCTGGATCGGCAGAGTGCGGTGCTTAGTTTTGCAGGTCTACAGTTCGAGGCTCGAAGCGGACAAATATTTTTATATATATATTTTTTTAAAATATTTTAGCCAGATTTCTCCATTATTCCTATATATAAATTGAATAATGCCTATACATATACGACAAAAATAGAATTTAATTTTAAAATATTTCTATATTGATTCGAAATTATACGAGAAACGTTCACGCACATGCGCAGATTTCATTCGTGTTCTTAGCATTGTGCTTTTAGATTATATTGACACCGTATTTAAAATTTTACTGGACAGTCGTAATGAGACTCTTAGACCCTTCAGAAGCTCTCGGGTTACGAGACTAGGTGGCTGGATCGGCATAGTGCGGTGCTTAGTTTTGCAGGTCTTCAGTTCGAGGCTCGAAGCGGACAAATATTTTTATATATTTTTCTTTTTTTTTTAAATATATTTTAGCCAGATTTCTCCATTATTCCTATATATAAATTGAATAATGCCTATACATATACGACAAAAAAAGAATTTAACATCAAAATATTTCTATATTGATTCGAAATTATACGAGAAACGTTCACGCACATGCGCAGAATTCATTCGTATTCTTAGCATTGTGCTTTTAGATTAGATTGACACCGTATTTAAAATTTTACTGGACAGTCGTAATGAGACTCTTAGACCCTTCAGAAGCACTCGGGCTACGGGAGTAGGTGGCTGGATCGGCAGAGTGCGGTGCTTAGTTTTGCAGGTCTTCAGTTCGAGGCTCGAAGCGGACAAATATTTTTATATATTTTTCTTTTTTTTTTTAAATATATTTTAGCCAGATTTCTCCTTTATTCCTATATATAAAATGAATAATGCCTATACATATACAACAAAAAAAGAATTTAATATCAAAAATTTCTATATTGATTCGAAATTATACGAGAAACGTTCACGCACATGCGCAGAATTCATTCGTATTCTTAGCACTGTGCTTTTAGATTAGATTGACACCGTATTTAAAATTTTACTGGACACTCGTAATGAGACTCTTAGACCCTTCAGAAGCTCTCGGGTTCCGAGACTAGGTGGCTGGATCGGCAGAGTGCGGTGCTTAGTTTTGCAGGTCTAAAGTTCGAAGATCGAAGCGAACAAATATTTTTATATATTTTTTTAAAATATATTTTAGCCAGATTTCTCCATTATTACTATATATAAATTGAATAATGCCTATACATATACGACAAAAATAGAATTTAATATCAAAATATTTCTATATTGATTCGAAATTATACGAGAAACGTTCACGCACATGCGCAGATTTCATTCGTATTCTTAGCATTGTGCTTTTAGATTAGATTGACACCGTATTTAAAATTTTACTAGACAGTCGTAATGAGACTCTTAGACCCTTCAGAAACTCTCGATTTACGAGACTAGGTTTCTGGATCGGCAGACTGCGGTGCTTAGTTTTGCAGGTCTACAGTTCGAGGCTCGAAGCGGACAAATATTTTTATATATATATTTTTTTAAAATATTTTAGCCAGATTTCTCCATTATTCCTATATATAAATTGAATAATGCCTATACATATACGACAAAAATAGAATTTAATATTAAAATATTTCTATATTGATTCGAAATTATACGAGAAACGTTCACGCACATGCGCAGATTTCATTCGTGTTCTTAGCATTGTGCTTTTAGATTATATTGACACCGTATTTAAAATTTTACTGGACAGTCGTAATGAGACTCTTAGACCCTTCAGAAGCACTCGGGCTACGGGAGTAGGTGGCTGGATCGGCAGAGTGCGGTGCTTAGTTTTGCAGGTCTTCAGTTCGAGGCTCGAAGCGGACAAATATTTTTATATATTTTTCTTTTTTTTTTTAAATATATTTAAGCCAGATTTCTCCATTATTCCTATATATAAAATGAATAATGCCTATACATATACAACAAAAAAAGAATTTAATATCAAAAATTTCTATATTGATTCGAAATTATACGAGAAACGTTCACGCACATGCGCAGAATTCATTCGTATTCTTAGCACTGTGCTTTTAGATTAGATTGACACCGTATTTAAAATTTTACTGGACACTCGTAATGAGACTCTTAGACCCTTCAGAAGCTCTCGGGTTCCGAGACTAGGTGGCTGGATCGGCAGAGTGCGGTGCTTAGTTTTGCAGGTCTACAGTTCGATGCTCGAAGCGGACAAATATTTTTATATATATATTTTTTTAAAAATATTTTAGCCAGATTTCTCCATTATTCCTATATATAAATTGAATAATGCCTATACATATACGACAAAAATAGAATTTAATATTAAAATATTTCTATATTGATTCGAAATTATACGAGAAACGTTCACGCACATGCGCAGATTTCATTCGTGTTCTTAGCATTGTGCTTTTAGATTATATTGACACCGTATTTAAAATTTTACTGGACAGTCGTAATGAGACTCTTAGACCCTTCAGAAGCTCTCGGGTTACGAGACTAGGTGGCTGGATCGGCATAGTGCGGTGCTTAGTTTTGCAGGTCTTCAGTTCGAGGCTCGAAGCGGACAAATATTTTTATATATTTTTCTTTTTTTTTTTTAAATATATTTTAGCCAGATTTCTCCATTATTCCTATATATAAATTGAATAATGCCTATACATATACGACAAAAAAAGAATTTAACATCAAAATATTTCTATATTGATTCGAAATTATACGAGAAACGTTCACGCACATGCGCAGAATTCATTCGTATTCTTAGCATTGTGCTTTTAGATTAGATTGACACCGTATTTAAAATTTTACTGGACAGTCGTAATGAGACTCTTAGACCCTTCAGAAGCTCTCGGGTTACGAGACTAGGTGGCTGGATCGGCATAGTGCGGTGCTTAGTTTTGCAGGTCTTCAGTTCGAGGCTCGAAGCGGACAAATATTTTTATATATTTTTCTTTTTTTTTTAAATATATTTTAGCCAGATTTCTCCATTATTCCTATATATAAAATGAATAATGCCTATACATATACAACAAAAAAAGAATTTAATATCAAATATTTCTATATTGATTCGAAATTATACGAGAAACGTTCACGCACATGCGCAGAATTCATTCGTATTCTTAGCACTGTGTTTTTAGATTAGATTGACACCGTATTTAAAATTTTACTGGACACTCGTAATGAGACTCTTAGACCCTTCAGAAGCTGTCGGGTTCCGAGACTAGGTGGCTGGATCGGCAGAGTGCGGTGCTTAGTTTTGCAGGTCTACAGTTCGATGCTCGAAGCGGACAAATATTTTTATATATTTTTCTTTTTTTTTTAAATATATTTTAGCCAGATTTCTCCATTATTCCTATATATAAAATGAATAATGTCTATACATATACGACAAAAAAAGAATTTAATATCAAAATATTTCTATATTGATTCGAAATTATACGAGAAACGTTCACGCACATGCGCAGAATTCATTCGTGTTCTTAGCATTGTGCTTTTATATTATATTGACACCGTATTTAAAATTTTACTGGACAGTCGTAATGAGACTCTTAAACCCTTCAGAAACTCTCGATTTACGAGACTAGGTGGCTGGATCGGCAGAGTGCGGTGCTTAGTTTTGCAGGTCTACAGTTCGAGGCTCGAAGCGGACAAATATTTTTATATATTTTTCTTTTTTTTTTAAATATATTTTAGCCAGATTTCTCCATTATTCCTATATATAAAATGAATAATGTCTATACATATACGACAAAAAAAGAATTTAATATCAAAATATTTCTATATTGATTCGAAATTATACGAGAAACGTTCACGCACATGCGCAGAATTCATTCGTATTCTTAGCATTGTGCTTTTAGATTAGATTGACACCGTATTTAAAATTTTACTGGACAGTCGTAATGAGACTCTTAGACCCTTCAGGAGCTCCCGGGCTACGAGACTAGGTGGCTGGATCGGCAGAGTGCGGTGCTTAGTTTTGCAGGTCTTCAGTTCGAGGCTCGAAGCAGACAAATATTTTTATATATATTTTTTTAAATATATTTTAGCCAGATTTCTATATTATTCCTATATATAAAATGAATAATGCCTATACATATACAACAAAAAAGAATTTAATATCAAAATATTTCTATATTGATTCGAAATTATACGAGAAACGTTCACGCACATGCGCAGAATTCATTCGTATTCTTAGCACTGTGCTTTTAGATTAGATTGACACCGTATTTAAAATTTTACTGGACACTCGTAATGAGACTCTTAGACCCTTCAGAAGCTCTCGGGTTCCGAGACTAGGTGGCTGGATCGGCAGAGTGCGGTGCTTAGTTTTGCAGGTCTTCAGTTCGGTGGTCGAAGCGGACAAATATTTTTATATATTTTTCTTTTTTTTTTAAATATATTTTAGCCAGATTTCTCCATTATTCCTATATATAAATTGAATAATGCCTATACATATACGACAAAAAAAGAATTTAATATCAAAATATTTCTATATTGATTCGAAATTATACGAGAAACGTTCACGCACATGCGCAGAATTCATTCGTATTCTTAGCACTGTGCTTTTAGATTAGATTGACACCGTATTTAAAATTTTACTGGACACTCGTAATGAGACTCTTAGACCCTTCAGAAGCTCTCGGGTTCCGAGACTAGGTGGCTGGATCGGCAGAGTGCGGTGCTTAGTTTTGCAGGTCTTCAGTTCGGTGGTCGAAGCGGACAAATATTTTTATATATTTTTCTTTTTTTTTTTAAATATATTTTAGCCAGATTTCTCCATTATTCCTATATATAAATTGAATAATGCCTATACATATACGACAAAAAAAGAATTTAATATCAAAATATTTCTATATTGATTCGAAATTATACGAGAAACGTTCACGCACATGCGCAGAATTCATTCGTATTCTTAGCATTGTGCTTTTAGATTAGATTGACACCGTATTTAAAATTTTACTGGACAGTCGTAATGAGACTCTTAGACCCTTCAGGAGCTCCCGGGCTACGAGACTAGGTGGCTGGATCAGCAGAGTGCGGTGCTTAGTTTTGCAGGTCTTCAGTTCGAGCCTCGAAGCGGACAAATATTTTTATATATATTTTTTTTAAATATATTTTAGCCAGATTTCTATATTATTCCTATATATAAAATGAATAATGCCTATACATATACGACAAAAAAAGAATTTAATATCAAAATATTTCTATATTGATTCGGAATTATACGAGAAACGTTCACGCACATGCGCAGAATTCATTCGTATTCTTAGCATTGTGCTTTTAGATTAGATTGACACCGTATTTAAAATTTTACTGGACAGTCGTAATGAAACTCTTAGACCCTTCAGAAGCTCTGGGGTTACGAGACTAGGTGGCTGGATCGGCAGAGTGCGGTGCTTAGTTTTGCAGGTCTTCAGTTCGAGGCTCGAAGCGGACAAATATTTTTATATATATTTTTTTTAAAAATATTTTAGCCAGATTTCTCCATTATTCCTATATATAAATTGAATAATGCCTATACATATACGACAAAAATAGAATTTAATATTAAAATATTTCTATATTGATTCGAAATTATACGAGAAACGTTCACGCACATGCGCAGAATTCATTCGTATTCTTAGCATTGTGCATTTAGATTAGATTGAGAACGTATTTAAAATTTTACTGGACGGTCGTAATGAGACTCTTAGACCCTTCAGAAGCTCTCGGGTTACGAGACTAGGTGGCTGGATTGGCAGCGTGCGGTGTTTTGTTTTACAGGTCTACAGTTCGAAGATCGAAGCGAACAAATATTTTTATATATTTTTTTTAAATATATTTTAGCCAGATTTCTCCATTATTACTATATATAAATTGAATAATGCCTATACATATACGACAAAAATAGAATTTAATATCAAAATATTTCTATATTGATTCGAAATTATACGAGAAACGTTCACGCACATGCGCAGATTTCATTCGTATTCTTAGCATTGTGCTTTTAGATTAGATTGACACCGTATTTAAAATTTTACTAGACAGTCGTAATGAGACTCTTAGACCCTTCAGAAACTCTCGATTTACGAGACTAGGTTTCTGGATCGGCAGAGTGCGGTGCTTAGTTTTGCAGGTCTACAGTTCGAGGCTCGAAGCGGACAAATATTTTTATATATATATTTTTTTAAAAATATTTTAGCCAGATTTCTCCATTATTATTATATATAAATTGAATAATGCCTATACATATACGACAAAAATAGAATTTAATATTAAAATATTTCTATATTGATTCGAAATTATACGAGAAACGTTCACGCACATGCGCAGATTTCATTCGTGTTCTTAGCATTGTGCTTTTAGATTATATTGACACCGTATTTAAAATTTTACTGGACAGTCGTAATGAGACTCTTAGACCCTTCAGAAGCTCTCGGGTTACGAGACTAGGTGGCTGGATCGGCAGAGTGCGGTGCTTAGTTTTGCAGGTCTACAGTTCGAGGCTCGAAGCGGACAAATATTTTTATATATTTTTCTTTTTTTTTAAAAATATATTTTTGCCAGATTTCTCCTTTATTCCTATATATAAAATGAATAAGGCCTATACATATACGACAAAAAAAGAATTTAATATCAAAATATTTCTATATTGATTCGAAATTATACGAGAAACGTTCACGCACATGCGCAGAATTCATTCGTATTCTTAGCATTGTGCTTTTAGATTAGATTGAGACCGTATTTAAAATTTTACTGGACGGTCGTAATGAGACTCTTAGACAATTCAGAAGCTCTCGGATTACGAGACTAGGTGGCTGGATCGGCATAGTGCGGTGCTTAGTTTTGCAGGTCTTCAGTTCGACGCTCGAAGCGGACAAGTATTTTTATAAATATATATATATATATTTTTTAAATATATTTTAGCCAGATTTCTCCATTATTCCTAGATATAAATTGAATAATGCCTATACATATACGACAAAAAAAGAATTTAATATCAAAATATTTCTATATTGATTCAAAATTATACGAGAAACGTTCACGCACATGCGCAGAATTCATTCGTATTCTTAGCATTGTGCTTTTAGATTAGATTGACACCGTATTTAAAATTTTACTGGACAGTCGTAATGAGACTCTTAGACACTTCAGAAACTCTCGATTTACAAGACTAGGTGGCTGGATCGGCAGCGTGCGGTGTTTTGTTTTACAGGTCTACAGTTCGAGGATCGAAGCGAACAAATATTTTTATATATTTTTTTTAAATATATTTTAGCCAGATTTCTCCATTATTACTATATATAAATTGAATAATGCCTATACATATACGACAAAAATAGAATTTAATATCAAAATATTTCTATATTGATTCGAAATTATACGAGAAACGTTCACGCACATGCGCAGATTTCATTCGTGTTCTTAGCATTGTGCTTTTAGATTAGATTGATACCGTATTTAAAATTTTACTAGACAGTCGTAATGAGACTCTTAGACCCTTCAGAAACTCTCGATTTACGAGACTAGGTTTCTGGATCGGCAGAGTGCGGTGCTTAGTTTTGCAGGTCTACAGTTCGAGGCTCGAAGCAGACAAATATTTTTATATATTTTTCTTTTTTTTTTTAAATATATTTTAGCCAGATTTCTAAATTATTCCTATATATAAATTGAATAATGCCTATACATATACGACAAAAATAGAATTTAATATTAAAATATTTCTATATTGATTCGAAATTATACGAGAAACGTTCACGCACATGCGCAGATTTCATTCGTATTCTTAGCATTGTGCTTTTAGATTAGATTGACACCGTATTTAAAATTTTACTGGACAGTCGTAATGAGACACTTAGACCTTTCAGAAGCTCTCGGGTTACGAGACTAGGTGGCTGGATCGGCAGAGTGCGGTGCTTAGTTTTGCAGGTCTTCAGTTCGAGGCACGAAGCGGACAAATATTTTTATATATTTTTCTTTTTTTTTTTAAATATATTTTAGCCAGATTTCTCCATTATTACTAGATATAAATTGAATAATGCCTATACGTATACGACAAAAAAAGAATTTAATATCAAAATATTTCTATATTGATTCGAAATTATACAAGAAACGTTCACGCACATGCGCAGAATTCATTATTATTCTTAGCATTGTGCTTTTAGATTAGATTGACACCGTATTTAAAATTTTACTGGACAGTCGTAATGAGACTCTTAGACCCTTCAGAAACTCTCGATTTACGAGACTAGGTGGCTGGATCGGCAGAGTGCGGTGATTAGTTTTGCAGGTCTTCAGTTCGAGGCTTGAAGCGGACAAATATTGTTATATATTTATCTTTTTTTTTAAATATATTTTAGCCAGATTTCTCCATTTTTCCTATATATAAATTGAATAATGCCTAACATATATGACAAAAAAAGAATTTAATATCAAAATATTTCTATATTGATTCGAAATTATACGAGAAACGTTCACGCACATGCGCAGAATTCATTCGTATTCTTAGCATTGTGCTTTTAGATTAGATTGACACCGTATTTTAAATTTTACCGGACAGTCGTAATGAGACTCTTAGACCCTTCAGAAGCTCTCGGGTTACGAGACTAGGTGGCTGGATCGGCAGAGTGCGGTGCTTAGTTTTGCAGGTCTTCAGTTCGAGGCACGAAGCGGACAAATATTTTTATATATTTTTCTTTTTTTTTTAAATATATTTTAGCCAGATTTCTCCATTATTACTAGATATAAATTGAATAATGCCTATACATATACGACAAAAATAGAATTTAATATTAAAATATTTCTATATTGATTCGAAATTATACGAGAAACGTTCACGCACATGCGCAGATTTCATTCGTATTCTTAGCATTGTGCTTTTAGATTAGATTGACACCGTATTTAAAATTTTACTGGACAGTCGTAATGAGACACTTAGACCTTTCAGAAGCTCTCGGGTTACGAGACTAGGTGGCTGGATCGGCAGAGTGCGGTGCTTAGTTTTGCAGGTCTTCAGTTCGAGGCACGAAGCGGACAAATATTTTTATATATTTTTCTTTTTTTTTTAAATATATTTTAGCCAGATTTCTCCATTATTACTAGATATAAATTGAATAATGCCTATACATATACGACAAAAAAAGAATTTAATATCAAAATATTTCTATATTGATTCGAAATTATACAAGAAACGTTCACGCACATGCGCAGAATTCATTATTATTCTTAGCATTGTTCTTTTAGATTAGATTGACACCTTATTTAAAATTTTACTGGAAAGTCGTAATGAGACTCTTAGACCCTTCAGAAACTCTCGATTTACGAGACTAGGTGGCTGGATCGGCAGAGTGCGGTGCTTAGTTTTGCAGGTCTTCAGTTCGAGGCTTGAAGCGGACAAATATTTTTATATATTTATCTTTTTTTTTTAAATATATTTTAGCCAGATTTCTCCATTTTTCCTATATATAAATTGAATAATGCCTAACATATATGACAAAAAAAGAATTTAATATCAAAATATTTCTATATTGATTCGAAATTATACGAGAAACGTTCACGCACATGCGCAGAATTCATTCGTATTCTTAGCATTGTGCTTTTAGATTAGATTGACACCGTATTTTAAATTTTACCGGACAGTCGTAATGAGACTCTTAGACCCTTCAGAAGCTCTCGGGTTACGAGACTAGGTGGCTGGATCGGCAGAGTGCGGTGCTTAGTTTTGCAGGTCTTCAGCTCGACGCTCGAAGCGGACAAGTATTTTTATAAATATATATATATATATTTTTAAATATATTTTAGCCAGATTTCTCCATTATTCCTAGATATAAATTGAATAATGCCTATACATATACGACAAAAAAAGAATTTAATATCAAAATATTTCTATATTGATTCGAAATTATACGAGAAACGTTCACGCACATGCGCAGAATTCATTCGTATTCTTAGCATTGTGCTTTTAGATTAGATTGACACCGTATTTAAAATTTTACTGGACAGTCGTAATGAGACTCTTAGACCCTTCAGAAACTCTCGAATTACGAGACTAGGTGGCTGGATCGGCATAGTGCGGTGCTTAGTTTTGCAGGTCTACAGTTCGAGGCTCGAAGCGGACAAATATTTTTATATATTTTTCTTTTTTTTTTAAATATATTTTAGCCAGATTTCTCCATTATTCCTATATATAAATTGAATAATGCCTATACATATACGACAAAAAAAGAATTTAATATCAAAATATTTCTATATTGATCGAAATTATACGAGAAACGTTCACGCACATGCGCAGAATTCATTCGTATTCTTAGCATTGTGCTTTTAGATTAGATTGACACCGTATTTAAAATTTTACTGGACAGTCGTAATGAGACTCTTAGACCCTTCAGAAGCTCTCGGGCTACGGGAGTAGGTGGCTGGATCGGCAGAGTGCGGTGCTTAGTTTTGCAGGTCTTCAGTTCGAGGCTCGAAGCGGACAAATATTTTATATATTTTTCTTTTTTTTTAAATATATTTTAGCCAGATTTCTCCATTATTCCTATATATAAAATGAATAATGCCTATACATATACAACAAAAAAAGAATTTAATATCAAATATTTCTATATTGATTCGAAATTATACGAGAAACGTTCACGCACATGCGCAGAATTCATTCGTATTCTTAGCATTGTGCTTTTAGATTAGATTGACACCGTATTTAAAATTTTACTGGACAGTCGTAATAAGACTCTTAGACCCTTCAGAAACACTCGATTTACGAGACTAGGTGGCTGGATCGGCAGAGTGCGATGCTTAGTTTTGCAGGTCTACAGTTCGAGGCTCGAAGCGGACAAATATTTTTATATATTTTTCTTTTTTTTTTAAATATATTTTAGCCAGATTTCTCCATTATTCCTATATATAAAATGAATAATGCCTATACATATACAACAAAAAAAGAATTTAATATCAAAATATTTCTATATTGATTCGAAATTATACGAGAAACGTTCACGCACATGCGCAGAATTCATTCGTATTCTTAGCATTGTGCTTTTAGATTAGATTGACACCGTATTTAAAATTTTACTGGTCAGTCGTAATGAGACTCTTAGACCCTTCAGAAGCTCTCGGGTTACGAGACCAGGTGGCTGGAACGGCAGAGTGCGGTGCTTAGTTTTGCAGGTCTTCAGTTCGGTGCGCGAAGCGGACAAATTTTTTTATATATTTTTCTTTTTTTTTAAATATATTTTAGCCAGATTTTTCCATTATTCCTATATATAAATTGAATAATGCCTATACATATACGACAAAAAAAGAATTTAATATCAAAATATTTCTATATTGATTCGAAATTATACGAGAAACGTTCACGCACATGCGCAGAACTCATTCGTATTCTTAGCATTGTGCTTTTAGATTAGATTGACACCGTATTTAAAATTTTACTGGACAGTCGTAATGAGACTCTTAGACCCTTCAGAAGCTCTCGGGTAACGAGACTAAGTGGCTGGATCGGCAGAGTGCGGTGCTTAGTTTTGCAGGTCTTCAGTTCGAGGCTCGAAGCGGACAAATATTTTTATATATTTTTCTTTTTTTTTAAATATATTTTAGCCAGATTTCTCCATTATTCCTATATATAAATTGAATAATGCCTATACATATACGACAAAAAAAGAATTTAATATCAAAATATTTCTATATTGATTCGAAATTATACGAGAAACGCAAATGCGCAGAATTCATTCGTATTCTTAGCATTGTGCTTTTAGATTAGATTGACACCGTATTTAAAATTTTACTGGACAGTCGTAATGAGACTCTTAGACCCTTCAGAAACTCTCGATTTACGAGACTAGGTGGCTGGATCGGCAGCGTGCGGTGCTTAGTTTTCCGTTGGAGGCTCGAAGCGGACAAATATTTTATTATATTTTTCTTTTTTTTTAAATTTATTTTAGCCAGATTTCTCCATTATTCATAGAGATAAATTGAATAATTCCAAATCATATACGACAAAATTAGAATTTAATATCAAAATATTTATATATTGATTCGAAATTATACGAGAAACGTTCACGCACATGCGCAGAACTCATTCGTATTCTTAGCATTGTGCTTTTAGATTAGATTGACACCGTATTTAAAATTTTACTGGACAGTCGTAATGAGACTCTTAGACCCTTCAGAAGCTCTCGGTTTACGAGACTAGGTGGCTGGATCGGCAGAGTGCGGTGCTTAGTTTTGCAGGTCTACTGTTCGATGCTCGAAGCGGACAAATATTTTTATATATTTTTCTTTTTTTTTTCAAATATATTTTAGCCAGATTTCTCCATTATTCCTATATATAAAATGAATAATGCCTATACATATACGACAAAAAAAGAATTTAATATCAAAATATTTCTATATTGATTCGAAATTATACGAGAAACGTTCACGCACATGCGCAGAATTCATTCGTATTCTTAGCATTGTGCTTTTAGATTAGATTGACACCTTATTTAAAATTTTACTGGACAGTCGTAATGAGACTCTTAGACCCTTCAGAAACTCTCGATTTACGAGACTAGGTGGCTGGATCGGCAGAATGCGGTGCTTAGTTTTGCGGGTCTACAGTTCGAGGCTCGAAGCGGACAAATATTTTTATATATTTTTCTTTTTTTTTAAATATATTTTAGCCCGATTTCTCCATTATTCCTATATATAAAATGAATAATGCCTATACATATACAACAAAAAAAGAATTTAATATCAAAATATTTCTATATTGATTCGAAATTATACGAGAAACGTTCACGCACATGCGCAGAATTCATTCGTATTCTTAGCATTGTGCTTTTAGATTAGATTGACACCGTATTTAAAATTTTACTGGACAGTCGTAATGAGACTCTTAGACCCTTCAGAAGCTCTCGGGTTACGAGACTAGGTGGCTGGAACGGCAGAGTGCGGTGCTTAGTTTTGCAGGTCTTCAGTTCGGTGCTCGAAGCGGACAAATATTTTTATATATTTTTCTTTTTTTTTAAATATATTTTAGCCAGATTTCTCCATTATTCATATATAAATTGAATAATGCCTATACATATACGACAAAAAAAGAATTTAATATCAAAATATTTCTATATTGATTCGAAATTATACGAGAAACGTTCACGCACATGCGCAGAACTCATTCGTATTCTTAGCATTGTGCTTTTAGATTAGATTGACACCGTATTTAAAATTTTACTGGACAGTCGTAATGAGACTCTTAGACCCTTCAGAAGCTCTCGGTTTACGAGACTAGGTGGCTGGATCGGCATAGTGCGGTGCTTAGTTTTGCAGGTCTTCAGTTCGAGGCTCGAAGCGGACAAATATTTTTATATATTTTTCTTTTTTTTTTAAATATATTTTAGCCAGATTTCTCCATTATTCCTATATATAAATTGAATAATGCCTATACATATACGACAAAAAAAGAATTTAACATCAAAATACTTCTATATTGATTCGAAATTATACGAGAAACGTTCACGCACATGCGCAGAATTCATTCGTGTTCTTAGCATTGTGCTTTTAGATTAGATTGACACCGTATTTAAAATTTTACTGGACAGTCGTAATGAGACTCTTAGACCCTTCAGGAGCTCCCGGGCTACGAGACTAGGTGGCTGGATCGGCAGAGTGCGGTGCTTAGTTTTGCAGGTCTTCAGTTCGAGGCTCTAAGCGGACAAATATTTTTATATATATTTTTTTAAAATATATTTTAGCCAGATTTCTATATTATTCCTATATATAAATTGAATAATGCCTATACATATACGACAAAAATAGAATTTAATATCAAAATATTTCTATATTGATTCGAAATTATACGAGAAACGTTCACGCACATGCGCAGAACTCATTCGTATTCTTAGCATTGTGCTTTTAGATTAGATTGACATCGTATTTAAAATTTTACTGGACAGTCGTAATGAGACTCTTAGACCCTTCAGAAGCTCTCGGTTTACGAGACTAGGTGGCTGGATCGGCATAGTGCGGTGCTTAGTTTTGCAGGTCTTCAGTTCGAGGCTCGAAGCGGACAAATATTTTTTATATATTTTTCTTTTTTTTTTAAATATATTTTAGCCAGATTTCTCCATTATTCCTATATATAAATTGAATAATGCCTATACATATACGACAAAAAAAGAATTTAACATCAAAATATTTCTCTATTGATTCGAAATTATACGAGAAACGTTCACGCACATGCGCAGAATTCATTCGTATTCTTAGCATTGTGCTTTTAGATTAGATTGACACCGTATTTAAAATTTTACTGGACAGTCGTATTGAGACTCTTAAACCCTTCAGAAGCTTTCGGGTTACGAGACTAGGTGGCTGGATCGGCAGAGTGCGGTGCTTAGTTTTGCAGGTCTTCAGTTCGAGGCTCGAAGCGGACAAATATTTTTATATATTTTTTTTATATATATTTTAGCCAGATTTCTCCATTATTCCTATATATAAAATGAATAATGCCTATACATATACGACAAAAATAGAATTTAATATTAAATATTTCTATATTGATTCGAAATTATACGAGAAACGTTCACGCACATGCGCAGAATTCATTCGTATTCTTAGCACTGTGCTTTTAGATTAGATTGACACCGTATTTAAAATTTTACTGGACACTCGTAATGAGACTCTTAGACCCTTCAGAAGCTCTCGGGTTCCGAGACTAGGTGGCTGGATCGACAGAGTGCGGTGCTTAGTTTTGCAGGTCTACAGTTCGATGTCGAAGCGGACAAATATTTTTATATATTTTTCTTTTTTTTTTTAAATATATTTTAGCCAGATTTCTCCATTATTCCTATATATAAAATGAATAATGCCTATACATATACGACAAAAAAAGAATTTAATATCAAAATATTTCTATATTGATTCGAAATTATACGAGAAACGTTCACGCACATGCGCAGAATTCATTCGTATTCTTAGCATTGTGCTTTTAGATTAGATTGACACCTTATTTAAAATTTTACTGGACAGTCGTAATGAGACTCTTAGACCCTTCAGAAACTCTCGATTTACGAGACTAGATGGCTGGATCGGCAGAGTGCGGTGCTTAGTTTTGCGGGTCTACAGTTCGAGGCTCGAAGCGGACAAATATTTTTATATATTTTTCTTTTTTTTTTAAATATATTTTAGCCAGATTTCTCCATTATTCATATATATAAAATGAATAATGCCTATACATATACAACAAAAAAAGAATTTAATATCAAAATATTTCTATATTGATTCGAAATTATACGAGAAACGTTCACGCACATGCGCAGAATTCATTCGTATTCTTAGCATTGTGCTTTTAGATTAGATTGACACCGTATTTAAAATTTTACTGGACAGTCGTAATGAGACTCTTAGACCCTTCAGAAGCTCTCGGGTTACGAGACTAGGTGGCTGGAACAGCAGAGTGCGGTGCTTAGTTTTGCAGGTCTTCAGTTCGGTGCTCGAAGCGGACAAATATTTTTATATATTTTTCTTTTTTTTTAAATATATTTTAGCCAGATTTCTCCATTATTCCTATATATAAATTGAATAATGCCTATACATATACGACAAAAAAAGAATTTAATATCAAAATATTTCTATATTGATTCGAAATTATACGAGAAACGTTCACGCACATGCGCAGAATTCATTCGTATTCTTAGCATTGTGCTTTTAGATTAGATTGACACCGTATTTAAAATTTTACTGGACAGTCGTAATGAGACTCTTAGACCCTTCAGGAGCTCCCGGGCTACGAGACTAGGTGGCTGGATCGGCAGAGTGCGGTGCTTAGTTTTGCAGTTCTTCAGTTCGAGGCTCGAAGCGGACAAATATTTTTATATATATATTTTTTAAATATATTTTAGCCAGATTTCTATATTATTCCTATATATAAATTGAATAATGCCTATACATATACGACAAAAATAGAATTTAATATTAAAATATTTCTATATTGATTCGAAATTATACGAGAAACGTTCACGCACATGTGCAGATTTCATTCGTGTTCTTAGCATTGTGCTTTTAGATTATATTGACACCGTATTTAAAATTTTACTGGACAGTCGTAATGAGACTCTTAGACCCTTCAGAAGCTGTCGGGTTACGAGACTAGGTGGCTGGATCTGCAGAGTGCGGTGCTTAGTTTTGCAGGTCTACAGTTCGAGACTCGAAGCGGACAAATAGTTTTATATATTTTTCTTTTTTTTTTAAATATATTTTAGCCAGATTTCTCCTTTATTCCTATATATAAAATGAATAATGCCTATACATATACGACAAAAAAAGAATTTAATATCAAAATATTTCTATATTGATTCGAAATTATACGAGAAACGTTCACGCACATGCGCAGAATTCATTCGTATTCTTAGCATTGTGCTTTTAGATTAGATTGACACCGTATTTAAAATTTTACTGGACAGTCGTAATGAGACTCTTAGACCCTTCAGAAGCTCTCGGGTTACGAGACTAGGTGGCTGGATCGGCAGAGTGCGGTGCTTAGTTTTGCAGGTCTACAGTTCGAGGCTCGAAGCGGACAAATATTTTTATATATTTTTCTTTTTTTTAAAAAATATATTTTAGCCAGATTTCTACTTTATTCCTATATATAAAATGAATAATGCCTATACATATAATACAAAAAAAGAATTTAATATCAAAATATTTCTATATTGATTCAAAATTATACGAGAAACGTTCACGCACATGCGCAGAATTCATTCGTATTCTTAGCATTGTGCTTTTAGATTAGATTGACACCGTATTTAAAATTTTACTGGACAGTCGTAATGAGACTCTTAGACCCTTCAGAAACTCTCGATTTACGAGACTAGGTGGCTGGATCGGCAGCGTGCGGTGTTTTGTTTTACAGGTCTACAGTTCGAAGATCGAAGCGAACAAATATTTTTATATATTTTTTTTAAATATATTTTAGCCAGATTTCTCCATTATTACTATATATAAATTGAATAATGCCTATACATATACGACAAAAATAGAATTTAATATCAAAATTTTTCTATATTGATTCGAAATTATACGAGAAACGTTCACGCACATGCGCAGATTTCATTCGTATTCTTAGCATTGTGCTTTTAGATTAGATTGACACCGTATTTAAAATTTTACTAGACAGTCGTAATGAGACTCTTAGACCCTTCAGAAACTCTCGATTTACGAGACTAGGTTTCTGGATCGGCAGAGTGCGGTGCTTAGTTTTGCAGGTCTACAGTTCGAGGCTCGAAGCGGACAAATATTTTTATATATATATTTTTTTAAAATATTTTAGCCAGATTTCTCCATTATTCCTATATATAAATTGAATAATGCCTATACATATACGACAAAAATAGAATTTAATTTTAAAATATTTCTATATTGATTCGAAATTATACGAGAAACGTTCACGCACATGCGCAGATTTCATTCGTGTTCTTAGCATTGTGCTTTTAGATTATATTGACACCGTATTTAAAATTTTACTGGACAGTCGTAATGAGACTCTTAGACCCTTCAGAAGCTCTCGGGTTACGAGACTAGGTGGCTGGATCGGCATAGTGCGGTGCTTAGTTTTGCAGGTCTTCAGTTCGAGGCTCGAAGCGGACAAATATTTTTATATATTTTTCTTTTTTTTTTAAATATATTTTAGCCAGATTTCTCCATTATTCCTATATATAAATTGAATAATGCCTATACATATACGACAAAAAAAGAATTTAACATCAAAATATTTCTATATTGATTCGAAATTATACGAGAAACGTTCACGCACATTCGCAGAATTCATTCGTATTCTTAGCATTGTGCTTTTAGATTAGATTGACACCGTATTTAAAATTTTACTGGACAGTCGTAATGAGACTCTTAGACCCTTCAGAAGCACTCGGGCTACGGGAGTAGGTGGCTGGATCGGCAGAGTGCGGTGCTTAGTTTTGCAGGTCTTCAGTTCGAGGCTCGAAGCGGACAAATATTTTTATATATTTTTCTTTTTTTTTTTTAAATATATTTTAGCCAGATTTCTCCTTTATTCCTATATATAAAATGAATAATGCCTATACATATACAACAAAAAAAGAATTTAATATCAAAAATTTCTATATTGATTCGAAATTATACGAGAAACGTTCACGCACATGCGCAGAATTCATTCGTATTCTTAGCACTGTGCTTTTAGATTAGATTGACACCGTATTTAAAATTTTACTGGACACTCGTAATGAGACTCTTAGACCCTTCAGAAGCTCTCGGGTTCCGAGACTAGGTGGCTGGATCGGCAGAGTGCGGTGCTTAGTTTTGCAGGTCTAAAGTTCGAAGATCGAAGCGAACAAATATTTTTATATATTTTTTTAAAATATATTTTAGCCAGATTTCTCCATTATTACTATATATAAATTGAATAATGCCTATACATATACGACAAAAATAGAATTTAATATCAAAATATTTCTATATTGATTCGAAATTATACGAGAAACGTTCACGCACATGCGCAGATTTCATTCGTATTCTTAGCATTGTGCTTTTAGATTAGATTGACACCGTATTTAAAATTTTACTAGACAGTCGTAATGAGACTCTTAGACCCTTCAGAAACTCTCGATTTACGAGACTAGGTTTCTGGATCGGCAGAGTGCGGTGCTTAGTTTTGCAGGTCTACAGTTCGAGGCTCGAAGCGGACAAATATTTTTATATATATATTTTTTTAAAATATTTTAGCCAGATTTCTCCATTATTCCTATATATAAATTGAATAATGCCTATACATATACGACAAAAATAGAATTTAATATTAAAATATTTCTATATTGATTCGAAATTATACGAGAAACGTTCACGCACATGCGCAGATTTCATTCGTGTTCTTAGCATTGTGCTTTTAGATTATATTGACACCGTATTTAAAATTTTACTGGACAGTCGTAATGAGACTCTTAGACCCTTCAGAAGCACTCGGGCTACGGGAGTAGGTGGCTGGATCGGCAGAGTGCGGTGCTTAGTTTTGCAGGTCTTCAGTTCGAGGCTCGAAGCGGACAAATATTTTTATATATTTTTCTTTTTTTTTTAAATATATTTAAGCCAGATTTCTCCATTATTCCTATATATAAAATGAATAATGCCTATACATATACAACAAAAAAAGAATTTAATATCAAAAATTTCTATATTGATTCGAAATTATACGAGAAACGTTCACGCACATGCGCAGAATTCATTCGTATTCTTAGCACTGTGCTTTTAGATTAGATTGACACCGTATTTAAAATTTTACTGGACACTCGTAATGAGACTCTTAGACCCTTCAGAAGCTCTCGGGTTCCGAGACTAGGTGGCTGGATCGGCAGAGTGCGGTGCTTAGTTTTGCAGGTCTACAGTTCGATGCTCGAAGCGGACAAATATTTTTATATATATATTTTTTTAAAAATATTTTAGCCAGATTTCTCCATTATTCCTATATATAAATTGAATAATGCCTATACATATACGACAAAAATAGAATTTAATATTAAAATATTTCTATATTGATTCGAAATTATACGAGAAACGTTCACGCACATGCGCAGATTTCATTCGTGTTCTTAGCATTGTGCTTTTAGATTATATTGACACCGTATTTAAAATTTTACTGGACAGTCGTAATGAGACTCTTAGACCCTTCAGAAGCTCTCGGGTTACGAGACTAGGTGGCTGGATCGGCATAGTGCGGTGCTTAGTTTTGCAGGTCTTCAGTTCGAGGCTCGAAGCGGACAAATATTTTTATATATTTTTCTTTTTTTTTTTTAAATATATTTTAGCCAGATTTCTCCATTATTCCTATATATAAATTGAATAATGCCTATACATATACGACAAAAAAAGAATTTAACATCAAAATATTTCTATATTGATTCGAAATTATACGAGAAACGTTCACGCACATGCGCAGAATTCATTCGTATTCTTAGCATTGTGCTTTTAGATTAGATTGACACCGTATTTAAAATTTTACTGGACAGTCGTAATGAGACTCTTAGACCCTTCAGAAGCTCTCGGGTTACGAGACTAGGTGGCTGGATCGGCATAGTGCGGTGCTTAGTTTTGCAGGTCTTCAGTTCGAGGCTCGAAGCGGACAAATATTTTTATATATTTTTCTTTTTTTTTTTTAAATATATTTTAGCCAGATTTCTCCATTATTCCTATATATAAAATGAATAATGCCTATACATATACAACAAAAAAAGAATTTAATATCAAATATTTCTATATTGATTCGAAATTATACGAGAAACGTTCACGCACATGCGCAGAATTCATTCGTATTCTTAGCACTGTGTTTTTAGATTAGATTGACACCGTATTTAAAATTTTACTGGACACTCGTAATGAGACTCTTAGACCCTTCAGAAGCTGTCGGGTTCCGAGACTAGGTGGCTGGATCGGCAGAGTGCGGTGCTTAGTTTTGCAGGTCTACAGTTCGATGCTCGAAGCGGACAAATATTTTTATATATTTTTCTTTTTTTTTTAAATATATTTTAGCCAGATTTCTCCATTATTCCTATATATAAAATGAATAATGTCTATACATATACGACAAAAAAAGAATTTAATATCAAAATATTTCTATATTGATTCGAAATTATACGAGAAACGTTCACGCACATGCGCAGAATTCATTCGTATTCTTAGCATTGTGCTTTTAGATTAGATTGACACCGTATTTAAAATTTTACTGGACAGTCGTAATGAGACTCTTAGACCCTTCAGGAGCTCCCGGGCTACGAGACTAGGTGGCTGGATCGGCAGAGTGCGGTGCTTAGTTTTGCAGGTCTTCAGTTCGAGGCTCGAAGCAGACAAATATTTTTATATATATTTTTTTAAATATATTTTAGCCAGATTTCTATATTATTCCTATATATAAATTGAATAATGCCTATACATATACGACAAAAATAGAATTTAATATTAAAATATTTCTATATTGATTCGAAATTATACGAGAAACGTTCACGCACATGCGCAGATTTCATTCGTGTTCTTAGCATTGTGCTTTTATATTATATTGACACCGTATTTAAAATTTTACTGGACAGTCGTAATGAGACTCTTAAACCCTTCAGAAACTCTCGATTTACGAGACTAGGTGGCTGGATCGGCAGAGTGCGGTGCTTAGTTTTGCAGGTCTACAGTTCGAGGCTCGAAGCGGACAAATATTTTTATATATTTTTCTTTTTTTTTTAAATATATTTTAGCCAGATTTCTCCATTATTCCTATATATAAAATGAATAATGCCTATACATATACAACAAAAAAGAATTTAATATCAAAATATTTCTATATTGATTCGAAATTATACGAGAAACGTTCACGCACATGCGCAGAATTCATTCGTATTCTTAGCACTGTGCTTTTAGATTAGATTGACACCGTATTTAAAATTTTACTGGACACTCGTAATGAGACTCTTAGACCCTTCAGAAGCTCTCGGGTTCCGAGACTAGGTGGCTGGATCGGCAGAGTGCGGTGCTTAGTTTTGCAGGTCTTCAGTTCGGTGGTCGAAGCGGACAAATATTTTTATATATTTTTCTTTTTTTTTTAAATATATTTTAGCCAGATTTCTCCATTATTCCTATATATAAATTGAATAATGCCTATACATATACGACAAAAAAAGAATTTAATATCAAAATATTTCTATATTGATTCGAAATTATACGAGAAACGTTCACGCACATGCGCAGAACACATTCGTATTCTTAGCATTGTGCGTTTAGATTAGATTGACACCGTATTTAAAATTTTACTGGACAGTCGTAATGAGACTCTTAGACCCTTCAGAAGCTCTCGGTTTACGAGACTAGGTGGCTGGATCGGCATAGTGCGGTGCTTAGTTTTGCAGGTCTTCAGTTCGAGGCTCGAAGCGGACAAATATTTTTATATATTTTTCTTTTTTTTTTAAATATATTTTAGCCAGATTTCTCCATTATTCCTATATATAAATTGAATAATGCCTATACATATACGACAAAAAAAGAATTTAATATCAAAATATTTCTATATTGATTCGAAATTATACGAAAAACGTTCACGCACATGCGCAGAATTCATTCGTATTCTTAGCATTGTGCTTTTAGATTAGATTGACACCGTACTTAAAATTTTACTGGACAGTCGTAATGAGACTCTTAGACCCTTCAGGAGCTCCCGGGCTACGAGACTAGGTGGCTGGATCAGCAGAGTGCGGTGCTTAGTTTTGCAGGTCTTCAGTTCGAGCCTCGAAGCGGACAAATATTTTTATATATATTTTTTTTAAATATATTTTAGCCAGATTTCTATATTATTCCTATATATAAAATGAATAATGCCTATACATATACGACAAAAAAAGAATTTAATATCAAAATATTTCTATATTGATTCGGAATTATACGAGAAACGTTCACGCACATGCGCAGAATTCATTCGTATTCTTAGCATTGTGCTTTTAGATTAGATTGACACCGTATTTAAAATTTTACTGGACAGTCGTAATGAAACTCTTAGACCGTTCAGAAGCTCTGGGGTTACGAGACTAGGTGGCTGGATCGGCAGAGTGCGGTGCTTAGTTTTGCAGGTCTTCAGTTCGAAGATCGAAGCGAACAAATATTTTTATATATTTTTTTTAAATATATTTTAGCCAGATTTCTCCATTATTACTATATATAAATTGAATAATGCCTATACATATACGACAAAAATAGAATTTAATATCAAAATATTTCTATATTGATTCGAAATTATACGAGAAACGTTCACGCACATGCGCAGATTTCATTCGTATTCTTAGCATTGTGCTTTTAGATTAGATTGACACCGTATTTAAAATTTTACTAGACAGTCGTAATGAGACTCTTAGACCCTTCAGAAACTCTCGATTTACGAGACTAGGTTTCTGGATCGGCAGAGTGCGGTGCTTAGTTTTGCAGGTCTACAGTTCGAGGCTCGAAGCGGACAAATATTTTTATATATATATTTTTTTAAAAATATTTTAGCCAGATTTCTCCATTATTATTATATATAAATTGAATAATGCCTATACATATACGACAAAAATAGAATTTAATATTAAAATATTTCTATATTGATTCGAAATTATACGAGAAACGTTCACGCACATGCGCAGATTTCATTCGTGTTCTTAGCATTGTGCTTTTAGATTATATTGACACCGTATTTAAAATTTTACTGGACAGTCGTAATGAGACTCTTAGACCCTTCAGAAGCTCTCGGGTTACGAGACTAGGTGGCTGGATCGGCAGAGTGCGGTGCTTAGTTTTGCAGGTCTACAGTTCGAGGCTCGAAGCGGACAAATATTTTTATATATTTTTCTTTTTTTTTAAAAATATATTTTTGCCAGATTTCTCCTTTATTCCTATATATAAAATGAATAAGGCCTATACATATACGACAAAAAAAGAATTTAATATCAAAATATTTCTATATTGATTCGAAATTATACGAGAAACGTTCACGCACATGCGCAGAATTCATTCGTATTCTTAGCATTGTACTTTTAGATTAGATTGAGACCGTATTTAAAATTTTACTGGACGGTCGTAATGAGACTCTTAGACAATTCAGAAGCTCTCGGATTACGAGACTAGGTGGCTGGATCGGCATAGTGCGGTGCTTAGTTTTGCAGGTCTTCAGTTCGACGCTCGAAGCGGACAAGTATTTTTATAAATATATATATATATATTTTTTAAATATATTTTAGCCAGATTTCTCCATTATTCCTAGATATAAATTGAATAATGCCTATACATATACGACAAAAAAAGAATTTAATATCAAAATATTTCTATATTGATTCAAAATTATACGAGAAACGTTCACGCACATGCGCAGAATTCATTCGTATTCTTAGCATTGTGCTTTTAGATTAGATTGACACCGTATTTAAAATTTTACTGGACAGTCGTAATGAGACTCTTAGACACTTCAGAAACTCTCGATTTACGAGACTAGGTGGCTGGATCGGCAGCGTGCGGTGTTTTGTTTTACAGGTCTACAGTTCGAGGATCGAAGCGAACAAATATTTTTATATATTTTTTTTAAATATATTTTAGCCAGATTTCTCCATTATTACTATATATAAATTGAATAATGCCTATACATATACGACAAAAATAGAATTTAATATCAAAATATTTCTATATTGATTCGAAATTATACGAGAAACGTTCACGCACATGCGCAGATTTCATTCGTGTTCTTAGCATTGTGCTTTTAGATTAGATTGATACCGTATTTAAAATTTTACTAGACAGTCGTAATGAGACTCTTAGACCCTTCAGAAACTCTCGATTTACGAGACTAGGTTTCTGGATCGGCAGAGTGCGGTGCTTAGTTTTGCAGGTCTACAGTTCGAGGCTCGAAGCAGACAAATATTTTTATATATTTTTCTTTTTTTTTTAAATATATTTTAGCCAGATTTCTAAATTATTCCTATATATAAATTGAATAATGCCTATACATATACGACAAAAATAGAATTTAATATTAAAATATTTCTATATTGATTCGAAATTATACGAGAAACGTTCACGCACATGCGCAGATTTCATTCGTATTCTTAGCATTGTGCTTTTAGATTAGATTGACACCGTATTTAAAATTTTACTGGACAGTCGTAATGAGACACTTAGACCTTTCAGAAGCTCTGGGGTTACGAGACTAGGTGGCTGGATCGGCAGAGTGCGGTGCTTAGTTTTGCAGGTCTTCAGTTCGAGGCACGAAGCGGACAAATATTTTTATATATTTTTCTTTTTTTTTTAAATATATTTTAGCCAGATTTCTCCATTATTACTAGATATAAATTGAATAATGCCTATACGTATACGACAAAAAAAGAATTTAATATCAAAATATTTCTATATTGATTCGAAATTATACAAGAAACGTTCACGCACATGCGCAGAATTCATTATTATTCTTAGCATTGTGCTTTTAGATTAGATTGACACCGTATTTAAAATTTTACTGGACAGTCGTAATGAGACTCTTAGACCCTTCAGAAACTCTCGATTTACGAGACTAGGTGGCTGGATCGGCAGAGTGCGGTGATTAGTTTTGCAGGTCTTCAGTTCGAGGCTTGAAGCGGACAAATATTGTTATATATTTATCTTTTTTTTTTAAATATATTTTAGCCAGATTTCTCCATTTTTCCTATATATAAATTGAATAATGCCTAACATATATGACAAAAAAAGAATTTAATATCAAAATATTTCTATATTGATTCGAAATTATACGAGAAACGTTCACGCACATGCGCAGAATTCATTCGTATTCTTAGCATTGTGCTTTTAGATTAGATTGACACCGTATTTTAAATTTTACCGGACAGTCGTAATGAGACTCTTAGACCCTTCAGAAGCTCTCGGGTTACGAGACTAGGTGGCTGGATCGGCAGAGTGCGGTGCTTAGTTTTGCAGGTCTTCAGTTCGAGGCACGAAGCGGACAAATATTTTTATATATTTTTCTTTTTTTTTTAAATATATTTTAGCCAGATTTCTCCATTATTACTAGATATAAATTGAATAATGCCTATACATATACGACAAAAATAGAATTTAATATCAAAATATTTCTATATTGATTCGAAATTATACGAGAAACGTTCACGCACATGCGCAGATTTCATTCGTGTTCTTAGCATTGTGCTTTTAGATTAGATTGATACCGTATTTAAAATTTTACTAGACAGTCGTAATGAGACTCTTAGACCCTTCAGAAACTCTCGATTTACGAGACTAGGTTTCTGGATCGGCAGAGTGCGGTGCTTAGTTTTGCAGGTCTACAGTTCGAGGCTCGAAGCAGACAAATATTTTTATATATTTTTCTTTTTTTTTTAAATATATTTTAGCCAGATTTCTAAATTATTCCTATATATAAATTGAATAATGCCTATACATATACGACAAAAATAGAATTTAATATTAAAATATTTCTATATTGATTCGAAATTATACGAGAAACGTTCACGCACATGCGCAGATTTCATTCGTATTCTTAGCATTGTGCTTTTAGATTAGATTGACACCGTATTTAAAATTTTACTGGACAGTCGTAATGAGACACTTAGACCTTTCAGAAGCTCTCGGGTTACGAGACTAGGTGGCTGGATCGGCAGAGTGCGGTGCTTAGTTTTGCAGGTCTTCAGTTCGAGGCACGAAGCGGACAAATATTTTTATATATTTTTCTTTTTTTTTTAAATATATTTTAGCCAGATTTCTCCATTATTACTAGATATAAATTGAATAATGCCTATACGTATACGACAAAAAAAGAATTTAATATCAAAATATTTCTATATTGATTCGAAATTATACAAGAAACGTTCACGCACATGCGCAGAATTCATTATTATTCTTAGCATTGTGCTTTTAGATTAGATTGACACCGTATTTAAAATTTTACTGGACAGTCGTAATGAGACTCTTAGACCCTTCAGAAACTCTCGATTTACGAGACTAGGTGGCTGGATCGGCAGAGTGCGGTGATTAGTTTTGCAGGTCTTCAGTTCGAGGCTTGAAGCGGACAAATATTGTTATATATTTATCTTTTTTTTTTAAATATATTTTAGCCAGATTTCTCCATTTTTCCTATATATAAATTGAATAATGCCTAACATATATGACAAAAAAAGAATTTAATATCAAAATATTTCTATATTGATTCGAAATTATACGAGAAACGTTCACGCACATGCGCAGAATTCATTCGTATTCTTAGCATTGTGCTTTTAGATTAGATTGACACCGTATTTTAAATTTTACCGGACAGTCGTAATGAGACTCTTAGACCCTTCAGAAGCTCTCGGGTTACGAGACTAGGTGGCTGGATCGGCAGAGTGCGGTGCTTAGTTTTGCAGGTCTTCAGTTCGAGGCACGAAGCGGACAAATATTTTTATATATTTTTCTTTTTTTTTTAAATATATTTTAGCCAGATTTCTCCATTATTACTAGATATAAATTGAATAATGCCTATACATATACGACAAAAAAAGAATTTAATATCAAAATATTTCTATATTGATTCGAAATTATACAAGAAACGTTCACGCACATGCGCAGAATTCATTATTATTCTTAGCATTGTGCTTTTAGATTAGATTGACACCTTATTTAAAATTTTACTGGAAAGTCGTAATGAGACTCTTAGACCCTTCAGAAACTCTCGATTTACGAGACTAGGTGGCTGGATCGGCAGAGTGCGGTGCTTAGTTTTGCAGGTCTTCAGTTCGAGGCTTGAAGCGGACAAATATTTTTATATATTTATCTTTTTTTTTTAAATATATTTTAGCCAGATTTCTCCATTTTTCCTATATATAAATTGAATAATGCCTAACATATATGACAAAAAAAGAATTTAATATCAAAATATTTCTATATTGATTCGAAATTATACGAGAAACGTTCACGCACATGCGCAGAATTCATTCGTATTCTTAGCATTGTGCTTTTAGATTAGATTGACACCGTATTTTAAATTTTACAGGACAGTCGTAATGAGACTCTTAGACCCTTCAGAAGCTCTCGGGTTACGAGACTAGGTGGCTGGATCGGCAGAGTGCGGTGCTTAGTTTTGCAGGTCTTCAGCTCGACGCTCGAAGCGGACAAGTATTTTTATAAATATATATATATATATTTTTAAATATATTTTAGCCAGATTTCTCCATTATTCCTAGATATAAATTGAATAATGCCTATACATATACGACAAAAAAAGAATTTAATATCAAAATATTTCTATATTGATTCGAAATTATACGAGAAACGTTCACGCACATGCGCAGAATTCATTCGTATTCTTAGCATTGTGCTTTTAGATTAGATTGACACCGTATTTAAAATTTTATTGGACAGTCGTAATGAGACTCTTAGACCCTTCAGAAACTCTCGAATTACGAGACTAGGTGGCTGGAACGGCAGCGTGCGGTGCTTAGTTTTACAGGTCTACAGTTCGAGGCTCGAAGCGGACAAATATTTTTATATATATTTTTTTTAAATATATTTTAGCCAGATTTCTCCATTATTCCTAGATATAAATTGAATAATGCCTATACATATACGACAGAAAAAGAATTTAATATCAAAATATTTCTATATTGATTCGAAATTATACGAGAAACGTTCACGCACATGCGCAGAATTCATTCGTATTCTTAGCATTGTGCTTTTAGATTAGATTGACACCGTATTTAAAATTTTACTGGACAGTCGTAATGAGACTCTTAGACCCTTCAGAAACTCTTGATTTACGAGACTAGGTGGCTGGATCGGCAGCGTGCGGTGTTTTGTTTTACAGGTCTACAGTTCGAGGCTCGAAGCGGACAAATATTTTTATATATTTTTTTTAAAATATATTTTACCCAGATTTCTCCATTATTACTATATATAAATTGAATAATGCCTATACATATACGACAAAAATAGAATTTAATATCAAAATATTTCTATATTGATTCGAAATTATACGAGAAACGTTCACGCACATGCGCAGATTTCATTCGTATTCTTAGCATTGTGCTTTTAGATTAGATTGACACCGTATTTAAAATTTTACTGGACAGTCGTAATGAGACTCTTAGACCCTTCAGAAGCTCGCGGGTTACGAGACTAGGTGGCTGGATCGGCATAGTGCGGTGCTTAGTTTTGCAGGTCTTCAGTTCGAGGCTCGAAGCGGACAAATATTTTTATATATTTTTCTTTTTTTTTTAAATATATTTTAGCCAGATTTCTCCATTATTCCTAGATATAAATTGAATAATGCCTATACATATACGACAAAAAAAGAATTTAATATCAAAATATTTCTATATTGATTCGAAATTATACAAGAAACGTTCACGCACATGCGCAGAATTCATTATTATTCTTAGCATTGTGCTTTTAGATTAGATTGACACCGTATTTAAAATTTTACTGGACAGTCGTAATGAGACTCTTAGACCCTTCAGAAGCACTCGGGTTACGAGACTAGGTGGCTGGATCGGCAGAGTGCGGTGCTTAGTTTTACAGGTCTACAGTTCGAGGCTCGAAGCGGACAAATATTTTAATATATTTTTTTTTAAATATATTTTATCCAGATTTCTCCATTATTCCTAGATATAAATTGAATAATGCCTATACATATACGACAGAAAAAGAATTTAATATCAAAATATTTCTATATTGATTCGAAATTATACGAGAAACGTTCACGCACATGCGCAGAATTCATTCGTATTCTTAGCATTGTGCTTTTAGATTAGATTGACACCGTATTTAAAATTTTACTGGACAGTCGTAATGAGACTCTTAGACCCTTCAGAAACTCTCGATTTACGAGACTAGGTGGCTGGATCGGCAGCGTGCGGTGTTTTGTTTTACAGGTCTACAGTTCGAAGATCGAAGCGAACAAATATTTTTATATATATATATTTTTAAATATATTTTAGCCAGATTTCTCCATTATTCCTATATATAAATTGAATAATGCCTATACATATACGACAAAAATAGAATTTAATATCAAAATATTTCTATATTGATTCGAAATTATACGAGAAACGTTCACGCACATGCGCAGATTTCATTCGTATTCTTAGCATTGTGCTTTTAGATTAGATTGACACCGTATTTAAAATTTTACTAGACAGTCGTAATGAGACTCTTAGACCCTTCAGAAACTCTCGATTTACGAGATTAGGTTTCTGGTTCGGCAGAGTGCGGTGCTTAGTTTTGCAGGTCTAATGTTCGAGGCTCGAAGCAGACAAATATTTTTATATATTTTTCTTTTTTTTTAAATATATTTTAGCCAGATTTCACCATTATTCCTATATATAAATTGAATAATGCCTATACATATACGACAAAAATAGAATTTAATATTAAAATATTTCTATATTGATTCGAAATTATACGAGAAACGTTCACGCACATGCGCAGATTTCATTCGTATTCTTAGCATTGTGCTTTTAGATTAGATTGACACCGTATTTAAAATTTTACTGGACAGTCGTAATGACACTCTTAGACCCTTCAGAAGCTCTCGGGTTACGAGACTAGGTGGCTGGATCGGCAGAGTGCGGTGCTTAGTTTTGCAGGTCTTCAGTTCGAGGCACGAAGCGGACAAATATTTTTATATATTTTTCTTTTTTTTTTAAATATATTTTAGCCAGATTTCTCCACTATTCCTATATATAAATTGAATAATGCCTATACATATACGACAAAAATAGAATTTAATATTAAAATATTTCTATATTGATTCGAAATTATACGAGAAACGTTCACGCACATGCGCAGATTTCATTCGTATTCTTAGCATTGTGCTTTTAGATTAGATTGACACCGTATTTAAAATTTTACTGGACAGTCGTAATGAGACTCTTAGACCCTTCAGAAACTCTCGATTTACGAGACTAGGTGGCTGGATTGGCAGAGTGCGGTGCTTAGTTTTGCAGGTCTTCAGTTCGAGGCTCGAAGCGGACAAATATTTTTATATATTTTTCTTTTTTTTTAAAAATATATTTTAGCCAGATTTCTCCATTATTCCTATATATAAATTGAATAATGCCCATACATATACGACAAAAAAAGAATTTAATATCAAAATATTTCTATATTGATTCGAAATTATACGAGAAACGTTCACGCACATGCGCAGAATTCATTCGTATTCTTAGCATTGTGCTTTTAGATTAGATTGACACCGTATTTAAAATTTTACTGGACAGTCGTAATGAGACTCTTAGACCCTTCAGAAGCTTTCGGGTTACGAGACTAGGTGGCTGGATCGGCAGAGTGCGTTGCTTAGTTTTGCAGGTCTTCAGTTCGAAGCTCGAAGCGGAAGAATATTTTTATATATTTTTCTTTTTTTTTAAATATATTTTAGCGAGATTTTTCCATTATTCCTATATATAAATTGAATAATGCCCATACATATACGACAAAAAAAGAATTTAAAATCAAAATATTTCTATATTGATTCGAAATTATACGAGAAACGTTCACGCACATGCGCAGAATTCATTCGTATTCTTAGCATTGTGCTTTTAGATTAGATTGACACCGTATTTTAAATTTTACCGGACAGTCGTAATGAGACTCTTAGACCCTTCAGAAACTCTCGAATTACGAGACTAGGTGGTTGGATCGGCAGCGTGCGGTGCTTAGTTTTACAGGTCTACAGTTCGAGGCTCGAGGCGGGCAAATATTTTTATATATATTTTTTTTAAATATATTTTAGCCAGATTTCTCCATTTTTCCTATATATAAATTGAATAATGCCTAACATATATGACAAAAAAAGAATTTAATATCAAAATATTTCTATATTGATTCGAAATTATACGAGAAACGTTCACGCACATGCGCAGAATTCATTCGTATTCTTAGCATTGTGCTTTTAGATTAGATTGACACCGTATTTTAAATTTTACCGGACAGTCGTAATGAGACTCTTAGACCCTTCAGAAGCTCTCGGGTTACGAGACTAGGTGGCTGGATCGGCAGAGTGCGGTGCTTAGTTTTGCAGGTCTTCAGTTCGAGGCACGAAGCGGACAAATATTTTTATATATTTTTCTTTTTTTTTTAAATATATTTTAGCCAGATTTCTCCATTATTACTAGATATAAATTGAATAATGCCTATACATATACGACAAAAATAGAATTTAATATTAAAATATTTCTATATTGATTCGAAATTATACGAGAAACGTTCACGCACATGCGCAGAATTCATTCGTATTCTTAGCATTGTGCTTTTAGATTAGATTGACACCGTATTTTAAATTTTACCGGACAGTCGTAATGAGACTCTTAGACCCTTCAGAAGCTCTCGGGTTACGAGACTAGGTGGCTGGATCGGCAGAGTGCGGTGCTTAGTTTTGCAGGTCTTCAGCTCGACGCTCGAAGCGGACAAGTATTTTTATAAATATATATATATATATTTTTAAATATATTTTAGCCAGATTTCTCCATTATTCCTAGATATAAATTGAATAATGCCTATACATATACGACAAAAAAAGAATTTAATATCAAAATATTTCTATATTGATTCGAAATTATACGAGAAACGTTCACGCACATGCGCAGAATTCATTCGTATTCTTAGCATTGTGCTTTTAGATTAGATTGACACCGTATTTAAAATTTTACTGGACAGTCGTAATGAGACTCTTAGACCCTTCAGAAACTCTCGATTTACGAGACTAGGTGGCTGGATCGGCAGAGTGCGGTGCTTAGTTTTACAGGTCTACAGTTCGAGGCTCGAAGCGGACAAATATTTTTATATATTTTTTTTTAAAATATATTTTAGCCAGATTTCTCCATTATTCCTAGATATAAATTGAATAATGCCTATACATATACGACAGAAAAAGAATTTAATATCAAAATATTTCTATATTGATTCGAAATTATACGAGAAACGTTCACGCACATGCGCAGAATTCATTCGTATTCTGAGCATTGTGCTTTTAGATTAGATTGACACCGTATTTAAAATTTTACTGGACAGTCGTAATGAGACTCTTAGACCCTTCAGAAACTCTCGATTTACGAGACTAGGTGGCTGGATCGGCAGAGTGCGGTGCTTAGTTTTGCAGGTCTTCAGTTCGAGGCTTGAAGCGGACAAAAATTTTTATATATTTATCTTTTTTTTTTAAATATATTTTAGCCAGATTTCTCCATTTTTCCTATATATAAATTGAATAATGCCTAACATATATGACAAAAAAAGAATTTAATATCAAAATATTTCTATATTGATTCGAAATTATAGGAGAAACGTTCACGCACATGCGCAGAATTCATTCGTATTCTTAGCATTGTGCTTTTAGATTAGATTGACACCGTATTTTAAATTTTACCGGACAGTCCTAATGAGACTCTTAGACCCTTCAGAAGCTCTCGGGTTACGAGACTAGGTGGCTGGATCGGCAGAGTGCGGTGCTTAGTTTTGCAGGTCTTCAGCTCGACGCTCGAAGCGGACAAGTATTTTTATAAATATATATATATATATTTTTAAATATATTTTAGCCAGATTTCTCCATTATTCCTAGATATAAATTGAATAATGCCTATACATATACGACAAAAAAAATAATTTAATATCAAAATATTTCTATATTGATTCGAAATTATACGAGAAACGTTCACGCACATGCGCAGAATTCATTCGTATTCTTAGCATTGTGCTTTTAGATTAGATTGACACCGTATTTAAAATTTTACTGGACAGTCGTAATGAGACTCTTAGACCCTTCAGAAACTCTCGAATTACGAGACTAGGTGGCTGGATCGGCAGCGTGCGGTGCTTAGTTTTACAGGTCTACAGTTCGAGGCTCGAAGCGGACAAATATTTTTATATATTTTTTTTTTAAATATATTTTAGCCAGATTTCTCCATTATTCCTAGATATAAATTGAATAATGCCTATACATATACGACAGAAAAAGAATTTAATATCAAAATATTTCTATATTGATTCGAAATTATACGAGAAACGTTCACGCACATGCGCAGAATTCATTCGTATTCTTAGCATTGTGCTTTTAGATTAGATTGACACCGTATTTAAAATTTTACTGGACAGTCGTAATGAGACTCTTAGACCCTTCAGAAACTCTTGATTTACGAGACTAGGTGGCTGGATCGGCAGCGTGCGGTGTTTTGTTTTACAGGTCTACAGTTCGAGGCTCGAAGCGGACAAATATTTTTATATATTTTTTTTAAAATATATTTTACCCAGATTTCTCCATTATTACTATATATAAATTGAATAATGCCTATACATATACGACAAAAATAGAATTTAATATCAAAATATTTCTATATTGATTCGAAATTATACGAGAAACGTTCACGCACATGCGCAGATTTCATTCGTATTCTTAGCATTGTGCTTTTAGATTAGATTCACACCGTATTTAAAATTTTACTGGACAGTCGTAATGAGACTCTTAGACCCTTCAGAAGCTCGCGGGTTACGAGACTAGGTGGCTGGATCGGCATAGTGCGGTGCTTAGTTTTGCAGGTCTTCAGTTCGAGGCTCGAAGCGGACAAATATTTTTATATATTTTTCTTTTTTTTTTTAAATATATTTTAGCCAGATTTCTCCATTATTCCTAGATATAAATTGAATAATGCCTATACATATACGACAAAAAAAGAATTTATTTTTCAAAATATTTCTATATTGATTCGAAATTATACAAGAAACGTTCACGCACATGCGCAGAATTCATTATTATTCTTAGCATTGTGCTTTTAGATTAGATTGACACCGTATTTAAAATTTTACTGGACAGTCGTAATGAGACTCTTAGACCCTTCAGAAGCACTCGGGTTACGAGACTAGGTGGCTGGATCGGCAGAGTGCGGTGCTTAGTTTTACAGGTCTACAGTTCGAGGCTCGAAGCGGACAAATATTTTAATATATTTTTTTTTAAATATATTTTATCCAGATTTCTCCATTATTCCTAGATATAAATTGAATAATGCCTATACATATACGACAGAAAAAGAATTTAATATCAAAATATTTCTATATTGATTCGAAATTATACGAGAAACGTTCACGCACATGCGCAGAATTCATTCGTATTCTTAGCATTGTGCTTTTAGATTAGATTGACACCGTATTTAAAATTTTACTGGACAGTCGTAATGAGACTCTTAGACCCTTCAGAAACTCTTGATTTACGAGACTAGGTGGCTGGATCGGCAGCGTGCGGTGTTTTGTTTTACAGGTCTACAGTTCGAGGCTCGAAGCGGACAAATATTTTTATATATTTTTTTTAAAATATATTTTACCCAGATTTCTCCATTATTACTATATATAAATTGAATAATGCCTATACATATACGACAAAAATAGAATTTAATATCAAAATATTTCTATATTGATTCGAAATTATACGAGAAACGTTCACGCACATGCGCAGATTTCATTCGTATTCTTAGCATTGTGCTTTTAGATTAGATTGACACCGTATTTAAAATTTTACTGGACAGTCGTAATGAGACTCTTAGACCCTTCAGAAGCTCGCGGGTTACGAGACTAGGTGGCTGGATCGGCATAGTGCGGTGCTTAGTTTTGCAGGTCTTCAGTTCGAGGCTCGAAGCGGACAAATATTTTTATATATTTTTCTTTTTTTTTTAAATATATTTTAGCCAGATTTCTCCATTATTCCTAGATATAAATTGAATAATGCCTATACATATACGACAAAAAAAGAATTTATTTTTCAAAATATTTCTATATTGATTCGAAATTATACAAGAAACGTTCACGCACATGCGCAGAATTCATTATTATTCTTAGCATTGTGCTTTTAGATTAGATTGACACCGTATTTAAAATTTTACTGGACAGTCGTAATGAGACTCTTAGACCCTTCAGAAGCACTCGGGTTACGAGACTAGGTGGCTGGATCGGCAGAGTGCGGTGCTTAGTTTTACAGGTCTACAGTTCGAGGCTCGAAGCGGACAAATATTTTAATATATTTTTTTTTAAATATATTTTATCCAGATTTCTCCATTATTCCTAGATATAAATTGAATAATGCCTATACATATACGACAGAAAAAGAATTTAATATCAAAATATTTCTATATTGATTCGAAATTATACGAGAAACGTTCACGCACATGCGCAGAATTCATTCGTATTCTTAGCATTGTGCTTTTAGATTAGATTGACACCGTATTTAAAATTTTACTGGACAGTCGTAATGAGACTCTTAGACCCTTCAGAAACTCTCGATTTACGAGACTAGGTGGCTGGATCAGCAGCGTGCGGTGTTTTGTTTTACAGGTCTACAGTTCGAAGATCGAAGCGAACAAATATTTTTATATATATATTTTTTTAAATATATTTTAGCCAGATTTCTCCATTATTCCTATATATAAATTGAATAATGCCTATACATATACGACAAAAATAGAATTTAATATCAAAATATTTCTATAATGATTCGAAATTATACGAGAAACGTTCACGCACATGCGCAGATTTCATTCGTATTCTTAGCATTGTGCTTTTAGATTAGATTGACACCGTATTTAAAATTTTACTAGACAGTCGTAATGAGACTCTTAGACCCTTCAGAAACTCTCGATTTACGAGATTAGGTTTCTGGTTCGGCAGAGTGCGGTGCTTAGTTTTGCAGGTCTAATGTTCGAGGCTCGAAGCAGACAAATATTTTTATATATTTTTCTTTTTTTTTTAAATATATTTTAGCCAGATTTCTCCATTATTCCTATATATAAATTGAATAATGCCTATACATATACGACAAAAATAGAATTTAATATTAAAATATTTCTATATTGATTCGAAATTATACGAGAAACGTTCACGCACATGCGCAGATTTCATTCGTATTCTTAGCATTGTGCTTTTAGATTAGATTGACACCGTATTTAAAATTTTACTGGACAGTCGTAATGAGACTCTTAGACCCTTCAGAAGCTCTCGGGTTACGAGACTAGGTGGCTGGATCGGCAGAGTGCGGTGCTTAGTTTTGCAGGTCTTCAGTTCGAGGCACGAAGCGGACAAATATTTTTATATATTTTTCTTTTTTTTTTAAATATATTTTAGCCAGATTTCTCCACTATTCCTATATATAAATTGAATAATGCCTATACATATACGACAAAAATAGAATTTAATATTAAAATATTTCTATATTGATTCGAAATTATACGAGAAACGTTCACGCACATGCGCAGATTTCATTCGTATTCTTAGCATTGTGCTTTTAGATTAGATTGACACCGTATTTAAAATTTTACTGGACAGTCGTAATGAGACTCTTAGACCCTTCAGAAACTCTCGATTTACGAGACTAGGTGGCTGGATTGGCAGAGTGCGGTGCTTAGTTTTGCAGGTCTTCAGTTCGAGGCTCGAAGCGGACAAATATTTTTATATATTTTTCTTTTTTTTTTTAAATATATTTTAGCCAGATTTCTCCATTATTCCTATATATAAATTGAATAATGCCCATACATATACGACAAAAAAAGAATTTAATATCAAAATATTTCTATATTGATTCGAAATTATACGAGAAACGTTCACGCACATGCGCAGAATTCATTCGTATTCTTAGCATTGTGCTTTTAGATTAGATTGACACCGTATTTAAAATTTTACTGGACAGTCGTAATGAGACTCTTAGACCCTTCAGAAGCTTTCGGGTTACGAGATTAGGTGGCTGGATCGGCAGAGTGCGTTGCTTAGTTTTGCAGGTCTTCAGTACGAAGCTCGAAGCGGAAGAATATTTTTATATATTTTTCTTTTTTTTTTTAATATATTTTAGCGAGATTTTTCCATTATTCCTATATATAAATTGAATAATGCCCATACATATACTACAAAAAAAGAATTTAAAATCAAAATATTTCTATATTGATTCGAAATTATACGAGAAACGTTCACGCACATGCGCAGAATTCACTCGTATTCTTAGCATTGTGCTTTTAGATTAGATTGACACCGTATTTAAAATTTTACTGGATAGTCGTAATGAGACTCTTAGACCCTTCAGAAACTCTCGAATTACGAGACTAGGTGGTTGGATCGGCAGCGTGCGGTGCTTAGTTTTACAGGTCTACAGTTCGAGGCTCGAGGCGGACAAATATTTTTATATATATTTTTTTTAAATATATTTTAGCCAGATTTCTCCATTATTCCTATATATAAATTGAATAATGCCTATACATATATGACAAAAATAAAATTTAATATTAAAATATTTCTATATTGATTCGAAATTATACGAGAAACGTTCACGCACATGCGCAGATTTCATTCGTATTCTTAGCATTGTACTTTTAGATTATATTGACACCGTATTTAAAATTTTACTAGACAGTCGTAATGAGACTCTTAGACCCTTCAGAAACTCTCGATTTACGAGACTAGGTGGCTGGATCGGCAGAGTGCGGTGCTTAGTTTTGCAAGTCTACAGTTCGAATCTCGAAGCGGACAAATATTTTTATATATTTTTCTTTTTTTTTATTAAATATATTTTAGCCAGATTTCTCCATTATTCCTATATATAAAATGAATAATGCCTATACATATACGACAAAAAAAGAATTTAATATCAAAATATTTCTATATTGATTCGAAATTATACGAGAAACGTTCACGCACATGCGCAGAATTCATTCGTATTCTTAGCATTGTGCTTTTAGATTAGATTGACACCGTATTTAAAATTTTACTGGACAGTCGTAATGAGACTCTTAGACCCTTCAGAAGCTTTCGGGTTACGAGACTAGGTGGCTGGATCGGCAGAGTGCGTTGCTTAGTTTTGCAGGTCTTCAGTTCGAAGCTCGAAGCGGACGAATATTTTTATATATTTTTCTTTTTTTTTTAAAATATATTTTTGCGAGATTTCTCCATTATTCCTATATATAAATTGAATAATGCCCATACATATACGACAAAAAAAGAATTAAAAATCAAAATATTTCTATATTGATTCGAAATTATACGAGAAACGTTCACGCACATGCGCAGAATTCACTTGTATTCTTAGCATTGTGCTTTTAGATTAGATTGACACCGTATTTAAAATTTTACTGGACAGTCGTAATGAGACTCTTAGACCCTTCAGAAACTCTCGAATTACGAGACTAGGTGGCTGGATTGGCAGAGTGCGGTGCTTAGTTTTGCAGGTCTTCAGTTCGAGGCTCGAAGCGGACAAATATTTTTATATATTTTTCTTTTTTTTAAAAAATATATTTTAGCCAGATTTCTCCATTATTCCTATATATAAATTGAATAATGCCCATACATATACGACAAAAAAAGAATTTAATATCAAAATATTTCTATATTGATTCGAAATTATACGAGAAACGTTCACGCACATGCGCAGAATTCATTCGTATTCTTAGCATTGTGCTTTTAGATTAGATTGACACCGTATTTAAAATTTTACTGGACAGTCGTAATGAGACTCTTAGACCCTTCAGAAGCTTTCGGGTTACGAGATTAGGTGGCTGGATCGGCAGAGTGCGTTGCTTAGTTTTGCAGGTCTTCAGTTCGAAGCTCGAAGCGGAAGAATATTTTTATATATTTTTCTTTTTTTTTTTAAATATATTTTAGCGAGATTTTTCCATTATTCCTATATATAAATTGAATAATGCCCATACATATACGACAAAAAAAGAATTTAAAATCAAAATATTTCTATATTGATTCGAAATTATACGAGAAACGTTCACGCACATGCGCAGAATTCACTCGTATTCTTAGCATTGTGCTTTTAGATTAGATTGACACCGTATTTAAAATTTTACTGGATAGTCGTAATGAGACTCTTAGACCCTTCAGAAACTCTCGAATTACGAGACTAGGTGGTTGGATCGGCAGCGTGCGGTGCTTAGTTTTACAGGTCTACAGTTCGAGGCTCCAGGCGGACAAATATTTTTATATATATTTTTTTTAAATATATTTTAGCCAGATTTCTCCATTATTCCTATATATAAATTGAATAATGCCTATACATATATGACAAAAATAAAATTTAATATTAAAATATTTCTATATTGATTCGAAATTATACGAGAAACGTTCACGCACATGCGCAGATTTCATTCGTATTCTTAGCATTGTACTTTTAGATTATATTGACACCGTATTTAAAATTTTACTAGACAGTCGTAATGAGACTCTTAGACCCTTCAGAAACTCTCGATTTACGAGACTAGGTGGCTGGATCGGCAGAGTGCGGTGCTTAGTTTTGCAAGTCTACAGTTCGAATCTCGAAGCGGACAAATATTTTTATATATTTTTCTTTTTTTTTATTAAATATATTTTAGCCAGATTTCTCCATTATTCCTATATATAAAATGAATAATGCCTATACATATACGACAAAAAAAGAATTTAATATCAAAATATTTCTATATTGATTCGAAATTATACGAGAAACGTTCACGCACATGCGCAGAATTCATTCGTATTCTTAGCATTGTGCTTTTAGATTAGATTGACACCGTATTTGAAATTTTACTGGACAGTCGTAATGAGACTCTTAGACCCTTCAGAAGCTTTCGGGTTACGAGACTAGGTGGCTGGATCGGCAGAGTGCGTTGCTTAGTTTTGCAGGTCTTCAGTTCGAAGCTCGAAGCGGACGAATATTTTTATATATTTTTCTTTTTTTTTTTAAATATATTTTTGCGAGATTTCTCCATTATTCCTATATATAAATTGAATAATGCCCATACATATACGACAAAAAAAGAATTAAAAATCAAAATATTTCTATATTGATTCGAAATTATACGAGAAACGTTCACGCACATGCGCAGAATTCACTCGTATTCTTAGCATTGTGCTTTTAGATTAGATTGACACCGTATTTAAAATTTTACTGGATAGTCGTAATGAGACTCTTAGACCCTTCAGAAACTCTCGAATTACGAGACTACGTGGTTGGATCGGCAGCGTGCGGTGCTTAGTTTTACAGGTCTACAGTTCGAGGCTCGAGGCGGACAAATATTTTTATATATATATTTTTTTAAATATATTTTAGCCAGATTTCTCCATTATTCCTAGATATAAATTGAATAATGCCTATACATATACGACAAAAAAAGAATTTAATATCAAAATATTTCTATATTGATTCGAAATTATACAAGAAACGTTCACGCACATGCGCAGAATTCATTATTATTCTTAGCATTGTGCTTTTAGATTAGATTGACACCTTATTTAAAATTTTACTGGACAGTCGTAATGAGACTCTTAGACCCTTCAGAAACTCTCGATTTACGATACTAGGTGGCTGGATCGGCAGAGTGCGGTGCTTAGTTTTGCAGGTCTTCAGTTCGAGGCTCGAAGCGGACAAATATTTTTATATATTTTTCTTTTTTTTTTTAAATATATTTTAGCCAGATTTCTCCATTATTTCTATATATAAAATGAATAATGCCTATACATATACGACAATAAAAGAATTTAATATCAAAATATTTCTATATTGATTCGAAATTATACGAGAAACGTTCACGCACATGCGCAGAATTCATTCGTATTCTTAGCATTGTGCTTTTAGATTAGATTGACACCTTATTTAAAATTTTACTGGACAGTCGTAATGAGACTCTTAGACCCTTCAGAAACTCTCGATTTACGAGACTAGACGGCTGGATCGGCAGAGTGCGGTGCTTAGTTTTGCGGGTCTACAGTTCGAGGCTCGAAGCGGACAAATATTTTTATATATTTTTCTTTTTTTTTTAAATATATTTTAGCCAGATTTCTCCATTATTCATATATATAAAATGAATAATGCCTATACATATACGACAAAAAAAGAATTTAATATCAAAATATTTCTATATTGATTCAAAATTATACGAGAAACGTTCACGCACATGCGCAGAATTCATTCGTATTCTTAGCATTGTGCTTTTAGATTAGATTGACACCGTATTTAAAATTTTACTGGACAGTCGTAATGAGACTCTTAGACCCTTCAGAAACACTCGATTTACGAGACTAGGTGGCTGGATCGGCAGCGTGCGGTGTTTTGTTTTACAGGTCTACAGTTCGAGGATCGAAGCGAACAAATATTTTTATATATTTTTTTTAAATATATTTTAGCCAGATTTCTCCATTATTACTATATATAAATTGAATAATGCCTATACATATACGACAAAAATAGAATTTAATATCAAAATATTTCTATATTGATTCGAAATTATACGAGAAACGTTCACGCACATGCGCAGATTTCATTCGTATTCTTAGCATTGTGCTTTTAGATTAGATTGACACCGTATTTAAAATTTTACTGGACAGTCGTAATGAGACTCTTAGACCTTTCAGAAGCTCTCGGGTTACGAGACTAGGTGGCTGGATCGGCAGAGTGCGGTGCTTAGTTTTGCAGGTCTTCAGTTCGAGGCTCGAAGGGGACAAATATTTTTATATATTTTTCTTTTTTTTTAAATATATTTTAGCCAGATTTCTCCATTATTCCTAGATATAAATTGAATAATGCCTATACATATACGACAAAAAAAGAATTTAATATCAAAATATTTCTATATTGATTCGAAATTATACGAGAAACGTTCACGCACATGCGCAGAATTCATTCGTATTCTTAGCATTGTGCTTTTAGATTAGATTGACACAGTATTTTAAATTTTACTGGACAGTCGTAATGAGACTCTTAGACCCTTCAGAAGCTCTCGGGTTACGAGACTAGGTGGCTGGATCGGCAGAGTACGGTGCTTAGTTTTGCAGGTCTTCAGTTCGAGGCTCGAAGCGGACGAATATTTTTATATATTTTTCTTTTTTTTTTAAATATATTTTAGCCAGATTTCTCCATTATTCCTATATATAAATTGAATAATGCCTATACATATACGACAAAAAAAGAATTTAATATCAAAATATTTCTATATTGATTCGAAATTATACGAGAAACGTTCACGCACATGCGCAGAATTCATTCGTATTCTTAGCATTGTGCTTTTAGATTAGATTGACACCGTATTTAAAATTTTACTGGACAGTCGTAATGAGACTCTTAGACCCTTCAGAAACTCTTGATTTACGAGACTAGGTGGCTGGATCGGCAGCGTGCGGTGTTTTGTTTTACAGGTCTACAGTTCGAGGCTCGAAGCGGACAAATATTTTTATATATTTTTTTTAAAATATATTTTAGCCAGATTTCTCCATTATTACTATATATAAATTGAATAATGCCTATACATATACGACAAAAATAGAATTTAATATCAAAATATTTCTATATTGATTCGAAATTATACGAGAAACGTTCACGCACATGCGCAGATTTCATTCGTATTCTTAGCATTGTGCTTTTAGATTAGATTGACACCGTATTTAAAATTTTACTGGACAGTCGTAATGAGATTCTTAGACCCTTCAGAAGCTCCCGGGTTACGAGACTAGGTGGCTGGATCGGCATAGTGCGGTGCTTAGTTTTGCAGGTCTTCAGTTCGAGGCTCGAAGCGGACAAATATTTTTATATATTTTTCTTTTTTTTTAAAATATATTTTAGCCAGATTTCTCCATTATTCCTAGATAAAAATTGAATAATGCCTATACATATACGACAAAAAAAGAATTTAATATCAAAATATTTCTATATTGATTCGAAATTATACAAGAAACGTTCACGCACATGCGCAGAATTCATTATTATTCTTAGCATTGTGCTTTTAGATTAGATTGACACAGTATTTAAAATTTTACTGGACAGTCGTAATGAGACTCTTAGACCCTTCAGAAGCACTCGGGTTACGAGACTAGGTGGCTGGATCGGCAGAGTGCGGTGCTTAGTTTTACAGGTCTACAGTTCGAGGCTCGAAGCGGACAAATTTTTTAATATATTTTTTTTAAAAATATATTTTATCCAGATTTCTCCATTATTCCTAGATATAAATTGAATAATGCCTATACATATACGACAGAAAAAGAATTTAATATCAAAATATTTCTATATTGATTCGAAATTATACGAGAAACGTTCACGCACATGCGCAGAATTCATTCGTATTCTTAGCATTGTGCTTTTAGATTAGATTGACACCGTATTTAAAATTTTACTGGACAGTCGTAATGAGACTCTTAGACCCTTCAGAAACTCTCGATTTACGAGACTAGGTGGCTGGATCGGCAGCGTGCGGTGTTTTGTTTTACAGGTCTACAGTTCGAAGATCGAAGCGAACAAATATTTTTATATATATATTTTTTTAAATATATTTTAGCCAGATTTCTCCATTATTCCTATATATAAATTGAATAATGCCTATACATATACGACAAAAATAGAATTTAATATCAAAATATTTCTATATTGATTCGAAATAATACGAGAAACGTTCACGCACATGCGCAGATTTCATTCGTATTCTTAGCATTGTGCTTTTAGATTAGATTGACACCGTATTTAAAATTTTACTAGACAGTCGGAATGAGACTCTTAGACCCTTCAGAAACTCTCGATTTACGAGATTAGGTTTCTGGATCGGCAGAGTGCGGTGCTTAGTTTTGCAGGTCTAATGTTCGAGGCTCGAAGCAGACAAATATTTTTATATATTTTTCTTTTTTTTTAAATATATTTTAGCCAGATTTCTCCATTATTCCTATATATAAATTGAATAATGCCTATACATATACGACAAAAATAGAATTTAATATTAAAATATTTCTATATTGATTCGAAATTATACGAGAAACGTTCACGCACATGCGCAGATTTCATTCGTATTCTTAGCATTGTGCTTTTAGATTAGATTGACACCGTATTTAAAATTTTACTGGACAGTCGTAATGAGACTCTTAGACCCTTCAGAAGCTCTCGGGTTACGAGACTAGGTGGCTGGATCGGCAGAGTGCGGTGCTTAGTTTTGCAGGTCTTCAGTTCGAATCACGAAGCGGACAAATATTTTTATATATTTTTCTTTTTTTTTAAATATATTTTAGCCAGATTTCTCCATTATTCCTATATATAAATTGAATAATGCCTATACATATACGACAAAAATAGAATTTAATATTAAAATATTTCTATATTGATTCGAAATTATACGAGAAACGTTCACGCACATGCGCAGATTTCATTCGTATTCTTAGCATTGTGCTTTTAGATTAGATTGACACCGTATTTAAAATTTTACTGGACAGTCGTAATGAGACTCTTAGACCCTTCAGAAACTCTCGATTTACGAGACTAGGTGGCTGGATCGGCAGCGTGCGGTGTTTTGTTTTACAGGTCTACAGTTCGAGGATCGAATCGAACAAATATTTTTATATATTTTTTTTAAAATATATTTTAGCCAGATTTCTCCATTATTCCTATATATAAATTGAATAATGCCTATACATATACGACAAAAAAAGAATTTAATATCAAAATATTTCTATATTGATTCGAAATTATACGAGAAACGTTCACGCACATGCGCAGAATTCACTCGTATTCTTAGCATTGTGCTTTTAGATTAGATTGACACCGTATTTAAAATTTTACTGGACAGTCGTAATGAGACTCTTAGACCCTTCAGAAACTCTCGAATTACGAGACTAGGTGGCTGGATTGGCAGAGTGCGGTGCTTAGTTTTGCAGGTCTTCAGTTCGAGGCTCGAAGCGGACAAATATTTTTATATATTTTTCTTTTTTTTTTTAAATATATTTTAGCCAGATTTCTCCATTATTCCTATATATAAATTGAATAATGCCCATACATATACGACAAAAAAAGAATTTAAAATCAAAATATTTCTATATTGATTCGAAATTATACGAGAAACGTTCACGCACATGCGCAGAATTCACTCGTATTCTTAGCATTGTGCTTTTAGATTAGATTGACACTGTATTTAAAATTTTACTAGACAGTCGTAATGAGACTCTTAGACCCTTCAGAAACTCTCGATTTACGAGACTAGGTGGCTGGATCGGCAGAGTGCGGTGCTTAGTTTTGCAGGTCTACAGTTCGAGGCTCGAAGCGGACAAATATTTTTATATATTTTCTTTTTTTTTAAAATATATTTTAGCCAGATTTCTCCATTATTCCTAGATAAAAATTGAATAATGCCTATACATATACGACAAAAAAAGAATTTAATATCAAAATATTTCTATATTGATTCGAAATTATACAAGAAACGTTCACGCACATGCGCAGAATTCATTATTATTCTTAGCATTGTGCTTTTAGATTAGATTGACACAGTATTTAAAATTTTACTGGACAGTCGTAATGAGACTCTTAGACCCTTCAGAAGCACTCGGGTTACGAGACTAGGTGGCTGGATCGGCAGAGTGCGGTGCTTAGTTTTACAGGTCTACAGTTCGAGGCTCGAAGCGGACAAATTTTTTAATATATTTTTTTTAAAAATATATTTTATCCAGATTTCTCCATTATTCCTAGATATAAATTGAATAATGCCTATACATATACGACAGAAAAAGAATTTAATATCAAAATATTTCTATATTGATTCGAAATTATACGAGAAACGTTCACGCACATGCGCAGAATTCATTCGTATTCTTAGAATTGTGCTTTTAGATTAGATTGACACCGTATTTAAAATTTTACTGGACAGTCGTAATGAGACTCTTAGACCCTTCAGAAACTCTCGATTTACGAGACTAGGTGGCTGGATCGGCAGCGTGCGGTGTTTTGTTTTACAGGTCTACAGTTCGAAGATCGAAGCGAACAAATATTTTTATATATATATTTTTTTAAATATATTTTAGCCAGATTTCTCCATTATTCCTATATATAAATTGAATAATGCCTATACATATACGACAAAAATAGAATTTAATATCAAAATATTTCTATATTGATTCGAAATAATACGAGAAACGTTCACGCACATGCGCAGATTTCATTCGTATTCTTAGCATTGTGCTTTTAGATTAGATTGACACCGTATTTAAAATTTTACTAGACAGTCGGAATGAGACTCTTAGACCCTTCAGAAACTCTCGATTTACGAGATTAGGTTTCTGGATCGGCAGAGTGCGGTGCTTAGTTTTGCAGGTCTAATGTTCGAGGCTCGAAGCAGACAAATATTTTTATATATTTTTCTTTTTTTTTAAATATATTTTAGCCAGATTTCTCCATTATTCCTATATATAAATTGAATAATGCCTATACATATACGACAAAAATAGAATTTAATATTAAAATATTTCTATATTGATTCGAAATTATACGAGAAACGTTCACGCACATGCGCAGATTTCATTCGTATTCTTAGCATTGTGCTTTTAGATTAGATTGACACCGTATTTAAAATTTTACTGGACAGTCGTAATGAGACTCTTAGACCCTTCAGAAGCTCTCGGGTTACGAGACTAGGTGGCTGGATCGGCAGAGTGCGGTGCTTAGTTTTGCAGGTCTTCAGTTCGAATCACGAAGCGGACAAATATTTTTATATATTTTTCTTTTTTTTTAAATATATTTTAGCCAGATTTCTCCATTATTCCTATATATAAATTGAATAATGCCTATACATATACGACAAAAATAGAATTTAATATTAAAATATTTCTATATTGATTCGAAATTATACGAGAAACGTTCACGCACATGCGCAGATTTCATTCGTATTCTTAGCATTGTGCTTTTAGATTAGATTGACACCGTATTTAAAATTTTACTGGACAGTCGTAATGAGACTCTTAGACCCTTCAGAAACTCTCGATTTACGAGACTAGGTGGCTGGATCGGCAGCGTGCGGTGTTTTGTTTTACAGGTCTACAGTTCGAGGATCGAATCGAACAAATATTTTTATATATTTTTTTTAAAATATATTTTAGCCAGATTTCTCCATTATTCCTATATATAAATTGAATAATGCCTATACATATACGACAAAAAAAGAATTTAATATCAAAATATTTCTATATTGATTCGAAATTATACGAGAAACGTTCACGCACATGCGCAGAATTCACTCGTATTCTTAGCATTGTGCTTTTAGATTAGATTGACACCGTATTTAAAATTTTACTGGACAGTCGTAATGAGACTCTTAGACCCTTCAGAAACTCTCGAATTACGAGACTAGGTGGTTGGATTGGCAGAGTGCGGTGCTTAGTTTTGCAGGTCTTCAGTTCGAGGCTCGAAGCGGACAAATATTTTTATATATTTTTCTTTTTTTTTTTAAATATATTTTAGCCAGATTTCTCCATTATTCCTATATATAAATTGAATAATGCCCATACATATACGACAAAAAAAGAATTTAAAATCAAAATATTTCTATATTGATTCGAAATTATACGAGAAACGTTCACGCACATGCGCAGAATTCACTCGTATTCTTAGCATTGTGCTTTTAGATTAGATTGACACTGTATTTAAAATTTTACTAGACAGTCGTAATGAGACTCTTAGACCCTTCAGAAACTCTCGATTTACGAGACTAGGTGGCTGGATCGGCAGAGTGCGGTGCTTAGTTTTGCAGGTCTACAGTTCGAGGCTCGAAGCGGACAAATATTTTTATATATTTTCATTTTTTTTTAAATATATTTTAGCCAGATTTCTCCATTATTCCTATATATAAATTGAATAATGCCTATACATATACGACAAAAAAAGAATTTAATATCAAAATATTTCTATATTGATTCGAAATTATACAAGAAACGTTCACGCACATGCGCAGAATTCATTATTATTCTTAGCATTGTGCTTTTAGATTAGATTGACACCTTATATAAAATTTTACTGGACAGTCGTAATGAGACTCTTAGACCCTTCAGAAACTCTCGATTTACGAGACTAGGTGGCTGGATCGGCAGAGTGCGGTGCTTAGTTTTGCAGGTCTTCAGTTCGAGGCTCGAAGCGGACAAATATTTTTATATATTTTTCTTTTTTTTTATATATATTTTAGCCAGATTTCTCCATTATTCCTATATATAAATTGAATAATGCGTATACATATACGACAAAAATAGAAATTAATATCAAAATATTTCTATATTGATTCGAAATTATACGAGAAACGTTCACGAACATGCGCAGATTTCATTCGTATTCTTAGCATTGTGCTTTTAGATTAGATTGACACCGTATTTAAAATTTTACTAGACAGTCGTAATGAGACTCTTAGACCCTTCAGAAACTCTCGATTTACGAGACTAGGTGGCTGGATCGGCAGAGTGCGGTGCTTAGTTTTGCAGGTCTACAGTTCGAGGCTGGAAGCGGACAAATATTTTTATATATTTTTCTTTTTTTTAAAAAATATATTTAAGCCAGATTTCTCCATTATTCCTATACATAAAATGAATAATGCCTATACATATACGACAAAAAAAGAATTTAATATCAAAATATTTCTATATTGATTCGAAATTATACGAGAAACGTTCACGCACATGCGCAGAATTCATTCGTATTCTTAGCATTGTGCTTTTAGATTAGATTGACACCGTATTTAAAATTTTACTGGACAGTCGTAATGAGACTCTTAGACCCTTCAGAAACTCTCGATTTACGAAACTAGGTGGCTGGATCGGCAGCGTGCGGTGCTTAGTTTTACAGGTCTACAGTTCGAGCCTCGAAGCGGGCAAATATTTTATATATTTTTTTTTAAATATATTTTAGCCAGATTTCTCCATTATTCCTATATATAAATTGAATAATGCCTATACATATACGACAAAAAAAGAATTTAATATCAAAATATTTCTATATTGATTCGAAATTATACGAGAAACGTTCACGCATATGCGCAGAATTCATTCGTATTCTTAGCATTGTGCTTTTAGATTAGATTGACACCGTATTTAAAATTTTACTGGACAGTCGTAATGAGACTCTTAGACCCTTCAGAAACTCTCGATTTACGATACTAGGTGGCTGGATCGGCAGCGTGCGTTGCTTAGTTTTACAGGTCTACAGTTCGAGCCTCGAAGCGGACAAATATTTTATATATTTTTTTTAAATATATTTTAGCCAGATTTCTCCATTATTCCTATATATAAATTGAATAATGCCTATACATATACGACAAAAAAAGAATTTAATATCAAAATATTTCTATATTGATTCGAAATTATACGAGAAACGTTCACGAACATGCGCAGAATTCATTCGTATTCTTAGCATTGTGCTTTTAGATTAGATTGACACCGTATTTAAAATTTTACTAGACAGTCGTAATGAGACTATTAGACCCTTCAGAAACTCTCGATTTACGAGACTAGGTGGCTGGATCGGCAGAGTGTGGTGCTTAGTTTTGCAGGTCTACAGTTCGAGGCTGGAAGCGGACAAATATTTTTATATATTTTTCTTTTTTTTAAAAAATATATTTAAGCCAGATTTCTCCATTATTCCTATATATAAAATGAATAATGCCTATACATATACGACAAAAAAAGAATTTAATATCAAAATATTTCTATATTGATTCGAAATTATACGAGAAACGTTCACGCACATGCGCAGAATTCATTCGTATTCTTAGCATTGTGCTTTTAGATTAGATTGACACCGTATTTAAAATTTTACTGGACAGTCGTAATGAGACTCTTAGACCCTTCAGAAACTCTCGATTTACGAAACTAGGTGGCTGGATCGGCAGCGTGCGGTGCTTAGTTTTACAGGTCTACAGTTCGAGCCTCGAAGCGGGCAAATATTTTATATATTTTTTTAAAAATATATTTTAGCCAGATTTCTCCATTATTCCTATATATAAATTGAATAATGCCTATACATATACGACAAAAAAAGAATTTAATATCAAAATATTTCTATATTGATTCGAAATTATACGAGAAACGTTCACGCACATGCGCAGAATTCATTCGTATTCTTAGCATTGTGCTTTTAGATTAGATTGACACCGTATTTAAAATTTTACTAGACAGTCTTAATGAGACTCTTAGACCCTTCAGAAACTCTCGATTAACGAGACTAGGTGGCTGGATCGGCAGAGTGCGGTGCTTAGTTTTGCAGGTCTACAGTTCGAGGCTGGAAGCGGACAAATATTTTTATATATTTTTCTTTTTTTTTTAAAATATATTTAAGCCAGATTTCTCCATTATTCCTATATATAAAATGAATAATGCCTATAAATATACGACAAAAAAAGAAATTAATATCAAAATATTTCTATATTGATTCGAAATTATACGAGAAACGTTCACGAACATGCGCAGATTTCATTCGTATTCTTAGCATTGTGCTTTTAGATTAGATTGACACCGTATTTAAAATTTTACTAGACAGTCGTAATGAGACTCTTAGACCCTTCAGAAACTCTCGATTTACGAGACTAGGTGGCTGGATCGGCAGAGTGCGGTGCTTAGTTTTGCAGGTCTTCAGTTCGAGGCTCGAAGCGGACAAATATTTTTATATATTTTTCTTTTTTTTTTAAATATATTTAAGCCAGATTTCTCCATTATTCCTATACATAAAATGAATAATGCCTATACATATACGACAAAAAAAGAATTTAATATCAAAATATTTCTATATTGATTCGAAATTATACGAGAAACGTTCACGAACATGCGCAGATTTCATTCGTATTCTTAGCATTGTGCTTTTAGATTAGATTGACACCGTATTTAAAATTTTACTAGACAGTCGTAATGAGACTCTTAGACCCTTCAGAAACTCTCGATTTACGAGACTAGGTGGCTGGATCGGCAGAGTGCGGTGCTTAGTTTTGCAGGTCTTCAGTTCGAGGCTCGAAGCGGACAAATATTTTTATATATTTTTCTTTTTTTTTTAAAATATATTTAAGCCAGATTTCTCCATTATTCCTATATATAAATTGAATAATGCGTATACATATACGACAAAAATAGAAATTAATATCTAAATATTTCTATATTGATTCGAAATTATACGAGAAACGTTCACGAACATGCGCAGATTTCATTCGTATTCTTAGCATTGTGCTTTTAGATTAGATTGACACCGTATTTAAAATTTTACTAGACAGTCGTAATGAGACTCTTAGACCCTTCAGAAACTCTCGATTTACGAGACTAGGTGGCTGGATCGGCAGAGTGCGGTGCTTAGTTTTGCAGGTCTACAGTTCGAGGCTGGAAGCGGACAAATATTTTTATATATTTTTCTTTTTTTTTAAATATATTTAAGCCAGATTTCTCCATTATTCCTATATATAAAATGAATAATGCCTATACATATACGACAAAAAAAGAATTTAATATCAAAATATTTCTATATTGATTCGAAATTATACGAGAAACGTTCACGCACATGCGCAGAATTCATTCGTATTCTTAGCATTGTGCTTTTAGATTAGATTGACACCGTATTTAAAATTTTACTGGACAGTCGTAATGAGACTCTTAGACCCTTCAGAAACTCTCGATTTACGAAACTAGGTGGCTGGATCGGCAGCGTGCGGTGCTTAGTTTTACAGGTCTACAGTTCGAGCCTCGAAGCGGGCAAATATTTTATATATTTTTTTTAAAATATATTTTAGCCAGATTTCTCCATTATTCCTATATATAAATTGAATAATGCCTATACATATACGACAAAAAAAGAATTTAATATCAAAATATTTCTATATTGATTCGAAATTATACGAGAAACGTTCACGCACATGCGCAGAATTCATTCGTATTCTTAGCATTGTGCTTTTAGATTAGATTGACACCGTATTTAAAATTTTACTAGACAGTCGTAATGAGACTCTTAGACCCTTCAGAAACTCTCGATTTACGAGACTAGGTGGCTGGATCGGCAGAGTGCGGTGCTTAGTTTTGCAGGTCTACAGTTCGAGGCTGGAAGCGGACAAATATTTTTATATATTTTTCTTTTTTTTTAAATATATTTAAGCCAGATTTCTCCATTATTCCTATATATAAAATGAATAATGCCTATACATATACGACAAAAAAAGAATTTAATATAAAAATATTTCTATATTGATTCGAAATTATACGAGAAACGTTCACGCACATGCGCAGAATTCATTCGTATTCTTAGCATTGTGCTTTTAGATTAGATTGACACCGTATTTAAAATTTTACTGGACAGTCGTAATGAGACTCTTAGACCCTTCAGAAACTCTCGATTTACGAAACTAGGTGGCTGGATCGGCAGCGTGCGGTGCTTAGTTTTACAGGTCTACAGTTCGAGCCTCGAAGCGGGCAAATATTTTATATATTTTTTTTAAAATATATTTTAGCCAGATTTCTCCATTATTCCTATATATAAATTGAATAATGCCTATACATATACGACAAAAAAAGAATTTAATATCAAAATATTTCTATATTGATTCGAAATTATACGAGAAACGTTCACGCACATGCGCAGAATTCATTCGTATTCTTAGCATTGTGCTTTTAGATTAGATTGACACCGTATTTAAAATTTTACTAGACAGTCGTAATGAGACTCTTAGACCCTTCAGAAACTCTCGATTTACGAGACTAGGTGGCTGGATCGGCAGAGTGCGGTGCTTAGTTTTGCAGGTCTACAGTTCGAGGCTGGAAGCGGACAAATATTTTTATATATTTTTCTTTTTTTTTTAAATATATTTAAGCCAGATTTCTCCATTATTCCTATATATAAAATGAATAATGCCTATACATATACGACAAAAAAAGAATTTAATATCAAAATATTTCTATATTGATTCGAAATTATACGAGAAACGTTCACGCACATGCGCAGAATTCATTCGTATTCTTAGCATTGTGCTTTTAGATTAGATTGACACCGTATTTAAAATTTTACTGGACAGTCGTAATGAGTCTCTTAGACCCTTCAGAAACTCTCGATTTACGATACTAGGTGGCTGGATCGGCAGCGTGCGGTGCTTAGTTTTACAGGTCTACAGTTCGAGCCTCGAAGCGGACAAATATTTTATATATTTTTTTTAAATATATTTTAGCCAGATTTCTCCATTATTCCTATATATAAATTGAATAATGCCTATACATATACGACAAAAAAAGAATTTAATATCAAAATATTTCTATATTGATTCGAAATTATACGAGAAACGTTCACGAACATGCGCAGAATTCATTCGTATTCTTAGCATTGTGCTTTTAGATTAGATTGACACCGTATTTAAAATTTTACTAGACAGTCGTAATGAGACTATTAGACCCTTCAGAAACTCTCGATTTACGAGACTAGGTGGCTGGATCGGCAGAGTGTGGTGCTTAGTTTTGCAGGTTTACAGTTCGAGGCTGGAAGCGGACAAATATTTTTATATATTTTTCTTTTTTTTAAAAAATATATTTAAGCCAGATTTCTCCATTATTCCTATATATAAAATGAATAATGCCTATACATATACGACAAAAAAAGAATTTAATATCAAAATATTTCTATATTGATTCGAAATTATACGAGAAACGTTCACGCACATGCGCAGAATTCATTCGTATTCTTAGCATTGTGCTTTTAGATTAGATTGACACCGTATTTAAAATTTTACTGGACAGTCGTAATGAGACTCTTAGACCCTTCAGAAACTCTCGATTTACGAAACTAGGTGGCTGGATCGGCAGCGTGTGGTGCTTAGTTTTACAGGTCTACAGTTCGAGCCTCGAAGCGGGCAAATATTTTATATATTTTTTTAAAAATATATTTTAGCCAGATTTCTCCATTATTCCTATATATAAATTGAATAATGCCTATACATATACGACAAAAAAAGAATTTAATATCAAAATATTTCTATATTGATTCGAAATTATACGAGAAACGTTCACGCATATGCGCAGAATTCATTCGTATTCTTAGCATTGTGCTTTTAGATTAGATTGACACCGTATTTAAAATTTTACTGGACAGTCGTAATGAGACTCTTAGACCCTTCAGAAACTCTCGATTTACGATACTAGGTGGCTGGATCGGCAGCGTGCGGTGCTTAGTTTTACAGGTCTACAGTTCGAGCCTCGAAGCGGACAAATATTTTATATATTTTTTTTTAAATATATTTTAGCCAGATTTCTCCATTATTCCTATATATAAATTGAATAATGCCTATACATATACGACAAAAAAAGAATTTAATATCAAAATATTTCTATATTGATTCGAAATTATACGAGAAACGTTCACGCACATGCGCAGAATTCATTCGTATTCTTAGCATTGTGCTTTTAGATTAGATTGACACCGTATTTAAAATTTTACTAGACAGTCGTAATGAGACTATTAGACCCTTCAGAAACTCTCGATTTACGAGACTAGGTGGCTGGATCGGCAGAGTGTGGTGCTTAGTTTTGCAGGTCTACAGTTCGAGGCTGGAAGCGGACAAATATTTTTATATATTTTTCTTTTTTTTAAAAAATATATTTAAGCCAGATTTCTCCATTATTCCTATATATAAAATGAATAATGCCTATACATATACGACAAAAAAAGAATTTAATATCAAAATATTTCTATATTGATTCGAAATTATACGAGAAACGTTCACGCACATGCGCAGAATTCATTCGTATTCTTAGCATTGTGCTTTTAGATTAGATTGACACCGTATTTAAAATTTTACTGGACAGTCGTAATGAGACTCTTAGACCCTTCAGAAACTCTCGATTTGCGATACTAGATGGCTGGATCGGCAGCGTGCGGTGCTTAGTTTTACAGGTCTACAGTTCGAGCCTCGAAGCGGACAAATATTTTATATATTTTTTTTTAAATATATTTTAGCCAGATTTCTCCATTATTCCTATATATAAATTTAATAATGCCTATACATATACGACAAAAAAGAATTTAATATCAAAATATTTCCATATTGATTCGAAATTATACAAGAAACGTTCACGCACATGCGCAGAATTCATTATTATTCTTAGCATTGTGCTTTTAGATTAGATTGACAACTTATTTAAAATTTTACTGGACAGTCGTAATGAGACTCTTAGACCCTTCAGAAACTCTCGATTTACGAGACTAGGTGGCTGGATCGGCAGAGTGCGGTGCTTAGTTTTGCAGGTCTTCAGTTCGAGGCTCGAAGCGGACAAATATATTTATATTTTTTTCTTTTTTTTTTAAATATATTTTAGCCAGATTTCTACATTATTCCTATATATAAATTGAATAATGCCTATACATATACGACAAAAAAAGAATTTAATATCAAAATATTTCTATATTGATTCGAAATTATACGAGAAACGTTCACGCACATGCGCAGAATTCATTCGTATTCTTAGCATTGTGCTTTTAGATTAGATTGACACCGTATTTAAAATTTTACTGGACAGTCGTAATGAGACTCTTAGACCCTTCAGAAACTCTCGATTTACGAAACTAGGTGGCTGGATCGGCAGCGTGCGGTGCTTAGTTTTACAGGTCTACAGTTCGAGCCTCGAAGCGGGCAAATATTTTATATATTTTTTTAAAAATATATTTTAGCCAGATTTCTCCATTATTCCTATATATAAATTGAATAATGCCTATACATATACGACAAAAAAAGAATTTAATATCAAAATATTTCTATATTGATTCGAAATTATACGAGAAACGTTCACGCACATGCGCAGAATTCATTCGTATTCTTAGCATTGTGCTTTTAGATTAGATTGACACCGTATTTAAAATTTTACTAGACAGTCTTAATGAGACTCTTAGACCCTTCAGAAACTCTCGATTTACGAGACTAGGTGGCTGGATCGGCAGAGTGCGGTGCTTAGTTTTGCAGGTCTACAGTTCGAGGCTGGAAGCGGACAAATATTTTTATATATTTTTCTTTTTTTTTTAAAATATATTTAAGCCAGATTTCTCCATTATTCCTATATATAAAATGAATAATGCCTATACATATACGACAAAAAAAGAAATTAATATCAAAATATTTCTATATTGATTCGAAATTATACGAGAAACGTTCACGAACATGCGCAGATTTCATTCGTATTCTTAGCATTGTGCTTTTTGATTAGATTGACACCGTATTTAAAATTTTACTAGACAGTCGTAATGAGACTCTTAGACCCTTCAGAAACTCTCGATTTACGAGACTAGGTGGCTGGATCGGCAGAGAGCGGTGCTTAGTTTTGCAGGTCTTCAGTTCGAGGCTCGAAGCGGACAAATATTTTTATATATTTTTCTTTTTTTTTTAAAAATATATTTAAGCCAGATTTCTCCATTATTCCTATACATAAAATGAATAATGCCTATACATATACGACAAAAAAAGAATTTAATATCAAAATATTTCTATATTGATTCGAAATTATACGAGAAACGTTCACGAACATGCGCAGATTTCATTCGTATTCTTAGCATTGTGCTTTTAGATTAGATTGACACCGTATTTAAAATTTTACTAGACAGTCGTAATGAGACTCTTAGACCCTTCAGAAACTCTCGATTTACGAGGCTAGGTGGCTGGATCGGCAGAGTGCGGTGCTTAGTTTTGCAGGTCTACAGTTCGAGGCTGGAAGCGGACAAATATTTTTATATATTTTTCTTTTTTTTTTAAAATATATTTAAGCCAGATTTCTCCATTATTCCTATATATAAAATGAATAATGCCTATACATATACGACAAAAAAGAATTTAATATCAAAATATTTCTATATTGATTCGAAATTATACGAGAAACGTTCACGCACATGCGCAGAATTCATTCGTATTCTTAGCATTGTGCTTTTAGATTAGATTGACACCGTATTTAAAATTTTACTGGACAGTCGTAATGAGACTCTTAGACCCTTCAGAAACTCTCGATTTGCGATACTAGATGGCTGGATCGGCAGCGTGCGGTGCTTAGTTTTACAGGTCTACAGTTCGAGCCTCGAAGCGGACAAATATTTTATATATTTTTTTTTAAATATATTTTAGCCAGATTTCTCCATTATTCCTATATATAAATTGAATAATGCCTATACATATACGACAAAAAAAGAATTTAATATCAAAATATTTCTATATTGATTCGAAATTATACGAGAAACGTTCACGAACATGCGCAGAATTCATTCGTATTCTTAGCATTGTGCTTTTAGATTAGATTGACACCGTATTTAAAATTTTACTAGACAGTCGTAATGAGACTATTAGACCCTTCAGAAACTCTCGATTTACGAGACTAGGTGGCTGGATCGGCAGAGTGTGGTGCTTAGTTTTGCAGGTCTACAGTTCGAGGCTGGAAGCGGACAAATATTTTTATATATTTTTCTTTTTTTTAAAAAATATATTTAAGCCAGATTTCTCCATTATTCCTATATATAAAATGAATAATGCCTATACATATACGACAAAAAAAGAATTTAATATCAAAATATTTCTATATTGATTCGAAATTATACGAGAAACGTTCACGCACATGCGCAGAATTCATTCGTATTCTTAGTATTGTGCTTTTAGATTAGATTGACACCGTATTTAAAATTTTACTGGACAGTCGTAATGAGACTCTTAGACCCTTCAGAAACTCTCGATTTACGAAACTAGGTGGCTGGATCGGCAGCGTGCGGTGCTTAGTTTTACAGGTCTACAGTTCGAGCCTCGAAGCGGGCAAATATTTTATATATTTTTTTAAAAATATATTTTAGCCAGATTTCTCCATTATTCCTATATATAAATTGAATAATGCCTATACATATACGACAAAAAAAGAATTTAATATCAAAATATTTCTATATTGATTCGAAATTATACGAGAAACGTTCACGCACATGCGCAGAATTCATTCGTATTCTTAGCATTGTGCTTTTAGATTAGATTGCCACCGTATTTAAAATTTTACTAGACAGTCTTAATGAGACTCTGAGACCCTTCAGAAACTCTCGATTTACGAGACTAGGTGGCTGGATCGGCAGAGTGCGGTGCTTAGTTTTGCAGGTCTACAGTTCGAGGCTGGAAGCGGACAAATATTTTTATATATTTTTCTTTTTTTTTTAAAATATATTTAAGCCAGATTTCTCCATTATTCCTATATATAAAATGAATAATGCCTATACATATACGACAAAAAAAGAATTTAATATCAAAATATTTCTATATTGATTCGAAATTATACGAGAAACGTTCACCCATATGCGCAGAATTCATTCGTATTCTTAGCATTGTGCTTTTAGATTAGATTGACACCGTATTTAAAATTTTACTGGACAGTCGTAATGAGACTCTTAGACCCTTCAGAAACTCTCGATTTACGATACTAGGTGGCTGGATCGGCAGCGTGCGGTGCTTAGTTTTACAGGTCTACAGTTCGAGCCTCGAAGCGGACAAATATTTTATATATTTTTCTAAAAATATATTTTAGCCAGATTTCTCCATTATTCCTATATATAAATTGAATAATGCCTATACATATACGACAAAAAAAGAATTTAATATCAAAATATTTCTATATTGATTCGAAATTATACGAGAAACGTTCACGCACATGCGCAGAATTCATTCGTATTCTTAGCATTGTGCTTTTAGATTAGATTGACACCGTATTTAAAATTTTACTAGACAGTCTTAATGAGACTCTGAGACCCTTCAGAAACTCTCGATTTACGAGACTAGGTGGCTGGATCGGCAGAGTGCGGTGCTTAGTTTTGCAGGTCTACAGTTCGAGGCTGGAAGCGGACAAATATTTTTATATATTTTTCTTTTTTTTTTAAAATATATTTAAGCCAGATTTCTCCATTATTCCTATATATAAAATGAATAATGCCTATACATATACGACAAAAAAAGAATTTAATATCAAAATATTTCTATATTGATTCGAAATTATACGAGAAACGTTCACGCATATGCGCAGAATTCATTCGTATTCTTAGCATTGTGCTTTTAGATTAGATTGACACCGTATTTAAAATTTTACTGGACAGTCGTAATGAGACTCTTAGACCCTTCAGAAACTCTCGATTTACGATACTAGGTGGCTGGATTGGCAGCGTGCGGTGCTTAGTTTTACAGGTCTACAGTTCGAGCCTCGAAGCGGACAAATATTTTATATATTTTTTTTAAATATATTTTAGCCAGATTTCTCCATTATTCCTATATATAAATTGAATAATGCCTATACATATACGACAAAAAAAGAATTTAATATCAAAATATTTCTATATTGATTCGAAATTATACGAGAAACGTTCACGCACATGCGCAGAATTCATTCGTATTCTTAGCATTGTGCTTTTAGATTAGATTGACACCGTATTTAAAATTTTACTAGACAGTCGTAATGAGACTATTAGACCCTTCAGAAACTCTCGATTTACGAGACTAGGTGGCTGGATCGGCAGAGTGTGGTGCTTAGTTTTGCAGGTCTACAGTTCGAGGCTGGAAGCGGACAAATATTTTTATATATTTTTCTTTTTTTTAAAAAATATATTTAAGCCAGATTTCTCCATTATTCCTATATATAAAATGAATAATGCCTATACATATACGACAAAAAAAGAATTTAATATCAAAATATTTCTATATTGATTCGAAATTATACGAGAAACGTTCACGCACATGCGCAGAATTCATTCGTATTCTTAGCATTGTGCTTTTAGATTAGATTGACACCGTATTTAAAATTTTACTGGACAGTCGTAATGAGACTCTTAGACCCTTCAGAAACTCTCGATTTACGAAACTAGGTGGCTGGATCGGCAGCGTGCGGTGCTTAGTTTTACAGGTCTACAGTTCGAGCCTCGAAGCGGGCAAATATTTTATATATTTTTTTAAAAATATATTTTAGCCAGATTTCTCCATTATTCCTATATATAAATTGAATAATGCCTATACATATACGACAAAAAAAGAATTTAATATCAAAATATTTCTATATTGATTCGAAATTATATGAGAAACGTTCACGCACATGCGCAGAATTCATTCGTATTCTTAGCATTGTGCTTTTAGATTAGATTGACACCGTATTTAAAATTTTACTAGACAGTCTTAATGAGACTCTGAGACCCTTCAGAAACTCTCGATTTACGAGACTAGGTGGCTGGATCGGCAGAGTGCGGTGCTTAGTTTTGCAGGTCTACAGTTCGAGGCTGGAAGCGGACAAATATTTTTATATATTTTTCTTTTTTTTTTAAAATATATTTAAGCCAGATTTCTCCATTATTCCTATATATAAAATGAATAATGCCTATACATATACGACAAAAAAAGAATTTAATATCAAAATATTTCTATATTGATTCGAAATTATACGAGAAACGTTCACGCATATGCGCAGAATTCATTCGTATTCTTAGCATTGTGCTTTTAGATTAGATTGACACCGTATTTAAAATTTTACTGGACAGTCGTAATGAGACTCTTAGACCCTTCAGAAACTCTCGATTTACGATACTAGGTGGCTGGATCGGCAGCGTGCGGTGCTTAGTTTTACAGGTCTACAGTTCGAGCCTCGAAGCGGACAAATATTTTATATATTTTTTTTAAATATATTTTAGCCAGATTTCTCCATTATTCCTATATATAAATTGAATAATGCCTATACATATACGACAAAAAAAGAATTTAATATCAAAATATTTCTATATTAATTCGAAATTATACGAGAAACGTTCACGCACATGCGCAGAATTCATTCGTATTCTTAGCATTGTGCTTTTAGATTAGATTGACACCGTATTTAAAATTTTACTAGACAGTCGTAATGAGACTATTAGACCCTTCAGAAACTCTCGATTTACGAGACTAGGTGGCTGGATCGGCAGAGTGTGGTGCTTAGTTTTGCAGGTCTACAGTTCGAGGCTGGAAGCGGACAAATATTTTTATATATTTTTCTTTTTTTTAAAAAATATATTTAAGCCAGATTTCTCCATTATTCCTATATATAAATTGAATAATGCCTATACATATACGACAAAAAAGAATTTAATATCAAAATATTTCCATATTGATTCGAAATTATACAAGAAACGTTCACGCACATGCGCAGAATTCATTATTATTCTTAGCATTGTGCTTTTAGATTAGATTGACAACTTATTTAAAATTTTACTGGACAGTCGTAATGAGACTCTTAGACCCTTCAGAAACTCTCGATTTACGAGACTAGGTGGCTGGATCGGCAGAGTGCGGTGCTTAGTTTTGCAGGTCTTCAGTTCGAGGCTCGAAGCGGACAAATATTTTTATATTTTTTTCTTTTTTTTTTAAATATATTTTAGCCAGATTTCTACATTATTCCTATATATAAATTGAATAATGTCTATACATATACGACAAAAAAAGAATTTAATATCAAAATATTTCTATATTGATTCGAAATTATACGAGAAACGTTCACGCACATGCGCAGAATTCATTCGTATTCTTAGCATTGTGCTTTTAGATTAGATTGACACCGTATTTAAAATTTTACTGGACAGTCGTAATGAGACTCTTAGACCCTTCAGAAACTCTCGATTTACGAAACTAGGTGGCTGGATCGGCAGCGTGCGGTGCTTAGTTTTACAGGTCTACAGTTCGAGCCTCGAAGCGGGCAAATATTTTATATATTTTTTTAAAAATATATTTTAGCCAGATTTCTCCATTATTCCTATATATAAATTGAATAATGCCTATACATATACGACAAAAAAAGAATTTAATATCAAAATATTTCTATATTGATTCGAAATTATACGAGAAACGTTCACGCACATGCGCAGAATTCATTCGTATTCTTAGCATTGTGCTTTTAGATTAGATTGACACCGTATTTAAAATTTTACTAGACAGTCTTAATGAGACTCTTAGACCCTTCAGAAACTCTCGATTTACGAGACTAGGTGGCTGGATCGGCAGAGTGCGGTGCTTAGTTTTGCAGGTCTACAGTTCGAGGCTGGAAGCGGACAAATATTTTTATATATTTTTCTTTTTTTTTTTAAAATATATTTAAGCCAGATTTCTCCATTATTCCTATATATAAAATGAATAATGCCTATACATATACGACAAAAAAAGAAATTAATATCAAAATATTTCTATATTGATTCGAAATTATACGAGAAACGTTCACGAACATGCGCAGATTTCATTCGTATTCTTAGCATTGTGCTTTTATATTAGATTGACACCGTATTTAAAATTTTACTAGACAGTCGTAATGAGACTCTTAGACCCTTCAGAAACTCTCGACTTACGAGACTAGATGGCTGGATCGGCAGAGTGCGGTGCTTAGTTTTGCAGGTCTTCAGTTCGAGGCTCGAAGCGGACAAATATTTTTATATATTTTTCTTTTTTTTTTAAAATATATTTAAGCCAGATTTCTCCATTATTCCTATACATAAAATGAATAATGCCTATACATATACGACAAAAAAAGAATTTAATATCAAAATATTTCTATATTGATTCGAAATTATACGAGAAACGTTCACGAACATGCGCAGATTTCATTCGTATTCTTAGCATTGTGCTTTTAGATTAGATTGACACCGTATTTAAAATTTTACTAGACAGTCGTAATGAGACTCTTAGACCCTTCAGAAACTCTCGATTTACGAGGCTAGGTGGCTGGATCGGCAGAGTGCGGTGCTTAGTTTTGCAGGTCTACAGTTCGAGGCTGGAAGCGGACAAATATTTTTATATATTTTTCTTTTTTTTTAAAAATATATTTAAGCCAGATTTCTCCATTATTCCTATATATAAAATGAATAATGCCTATACATATACGACAAAAAAAGAAATTAATATCAAAATATTTCTATATTGATTCGAAATTATACGAGAAACGTTCACGAACATGCGCAGATTTCATTCGTATTCTTAGCATTGTGCTTTTAGATTAGATTGACACCGTATTTAAAATTTTACTAGACAGTCGTAATGAGACTCTTAGACCCTTCAGAAACTCTCGATTTACGAGACTAGGTGGCTGGATCGGCAGAGTGCGGTGCTTAGTTTTGCAGGTCTTCAGTTCGAGGCTCGAAGCGGACAAATATTTTTATATATTTTTCTTTTTTTTTTAAAATATATTTAAGCCAGATTTCTCCATTATTCCTATATATAAATTGAATAATGCGTATACATATACGACAAAAATAGAAATTAATATCAAAATATTTCTATATTGATTCGAAATTATACGAGAAACGTTCACGAACATGCGCAGATTTCATTCGTATTCTTAGCATTGTGCTTTTAGATTAGATTGACACCGTATTTAAAATTTTACTAGACAGTCGTAATGAGACTCTTAGACCCTTCAGAAACTCTCGATTTACGAGACTAGGTGGCTGGATCGGCAGAGTGCGGTGCTTAGTTTTGCAGGTCTACAGTTCGAGGCTGGAAGCGGACAAATATTTTTATATATTTTTCTTTTTTTTAAAAAATATATTTAAGCCAGATTTCTCCATTATTCCTATACATAAAATGAATAATGCCTATACATATACGACAAAAAAAGAATTTAATATCAAAATATTTCTATATTGATTCGAAATTATACGAGAAACGTTCACGCACATGCGCAGAATTCATTCGTATTCTTAGCATTGTGCTTTTAGATTAGATTGACACCGTATTTAAAATTTTACTGGACAGTCGTAATGAGACTCTTAGACCCTTCAGAAACTCTCGATTTACGAAACTAGGTGGCTGGATCGGCAGCGTGCGGTGCTTAGTTTTACAGGTCTACAGTTCGAGCCTCGAAGCGGGCAAATATTTTATATATTTTTTTAAAAATATATTTTAGCCAGATTTCTCCATTATTCCTATATATAAATTGAATAATGCCTATACATATACGACAAAAAAAGAATTTAATATCAAAATATTTCTATATTGATTCGAAATTATACGAGAAACGTTCACGCACATGCGCAGAATTCATTCGTATTCTTAGCATTGTGCTTTTAGATTAGATTGACACCGTATTTAAAATTTTACTAGACAGTCGTAATGAGACTCTTAGACCCTTCAGAAACTCTCGATTTACGAGACTAGATGGCTGGATCGGCAGAGTGCGGTGCTTAGTTTTGCAGGTCTACAGTTTGAGGCTGGAAGCGGACAAATATTTTTATATATTTTTCTTTTTTTTTTAAATATATTTAAGCCAGATTTCTCCATTATTCCTATATATAAAATGAATAATGCCTATACATATACGACAAAAAAAGAATTTAATATCAAAATATTTCTATATTGATTCGAAATTATACGAGAAACGTTCACGCATATGCGCAGAATTCATTCGTATTCTTAGCATTGTGCTTTTAGATTAGATTGACACCGTATTTAAAATTTTACTGGACAGTCGTAATGAGACTCTTAGACCCTTCAGAAACTCTCGATTTACGATACTAGGTGGCTGGATCGGCAGCGTGCGGTGCTTAGTTTTACAGGTCTACAGTTCGAGCCTCGAAGCGGACAAATATTTTATATATTTTTTTTAAATATATTTTAGCCAGATTTCTCCATTATTCCTATATATAAATTGAATAATGCCTATACATATACGACAAAAAAAGAATTTAATATCAAAATATTTCTATATTGATTCGAAATTATACGAGAAACGTTCACGAACATGCGCAGAATTCATTCGTATTCTTAGCATTGTGCTTTTAGATTAGATTGACACCGTATTTAAAATTTTACTAGACAGTCGTAATGAGACTATTAGACCCTTCAGAAACTCTCGATTTACGAGACTAGGTGGCTGGATCGGCAGAGTGTGGTGCTTAGTTTTGCAGGTCTACAGTTCGAGGCTGGAAGCGGACAAATATTTTTATATATTTTTCTTTTTTTTTTTTAAATATATTTAAGCCAGATTTCTCCATTATTCCTATATATAAAATGAATAATGCCTATACATATACGACAAAAAAAGAATTTAATATCAAAATATTTCTATATTGATTCGAAATTATACGAGAAACGTTCACGCATATGCGCAGAATTCATTCGTATTCTTAGCATTGTGCTTTTAGATTAGATTGACACCGTATTTAAAATTTTACTGGACAGTCGTAATGAGACTCTTAGACCCTTCAGAAACTCTCGATTTACGATACTAGGTGGCTGGATCGGCAGCGTGCGGTGCTTAGTTTTACAGGTCTACAGTTCGAGCCTCGAAGCGGACAAATATTTTATATATTTTTTTTAAATATATTTTAGCCAGATTTCTCCATTATTCCTATATATAAATTGAATAATGCCTATACATATACGACAAAAAAAGAATTTAATATCAAAATATTTCTATATTGATTCGAAATTATACGAGAAACGTTCACGCACATGCGCAGAATTCATTCGTATTCTTAGCATTGTGCTTTTAGATTAGATTGACACCGTATTTAAAATTTTACTAGACAGTCGTAATGAGACTATTAGACCCTTCAGAAACTCTCGATTTACGAGACTAGGTGGCTGGATCGGCAGAGTGTGGTGCTTAGTTTTGCAGGTCTACAGTTCGAGGCTGGAAGCGGACAAATATTTTTATATATTTTTCATTTTTTAAAAAAATATATTTAAGCCAGATTTCTCCATTATTCCTATATATAAAATGAATAATGCCTATACATATACGACAAAAAAGAATTTAATATCAAAATATTTCTATATTGATTCGAAATTATACGAGAAACGTTCACGCACATGCGCAGAATTCATTCGTATTCTTAGCATTGTGCTTTTAGATTAGATTGACACCGTATTTAAAATTTTACTGGACAGTCGTAATGAGACTCTTAGACCCTTCAGAAACTCTCGATTTGCGATACTAGATGGCTGGATCGGCAGCGTGCGGTGCTTAGTTTTACAGGTCTACAGTTCGAGCCTCGAAGCGGACAAATATTTTATATATTTTTTTTTAAATATATTTTAGCCAGATTTCTCCATTATTCCTATATATAAATTGAATAATGCCTATACATATACGACAAAAAAGAATTTAATATCAAAATATTTCCATATTGATTCGAAATTATACAAGAAACGTTCACGCACATGCGCAGAATTCATTATTATTCTTAGCATTGTGCTTTTAGATTAGATTGACAACTTATTTAAAATTTTACTGGACAGTCGTAATGAGACTCTTAGACCCTTCAGAAACTCTCGATTTACGAGACTAGGTGGCTGGATCGGCAGAGTGCGGTGCTTAGTTTTGCAGGTCTTCAGTTCGAGGCTCGAAGCGGACAAATATTTTTATATTTTTTTTCTTTTTTTTTTAAATATATTTTAGCCAGATTTCTACATTATTCCTATATATAAATTGAATAATGCCTATACATATACGACAAAAAAAGAATTTAATATCAAAATATTTCTATATTGATTCGAAATTATACGAGAAACGTTCACGCACATGCGCAGAATTCATTCGTATTCTTAGCATTGTGCTTTTAGATTAGATTGACACCGTATTTAAAATTTTACTAGACAGTCGTAATGAGACTCTTAGACCCTTCAGAAACTCTCGATTTACGAGACTAGGTGGCTGGATCGGCAGAGTGCGGTGCTTAGTTTTGCAGGTCTACAGTTCGAGGCTCGAAGCGGACAAATATTTTTATATATTTTCATTTTTTTTAAATATATTTTAGCCAGATTTCTCCATTATTCCTATATATAAATTGAATAATGCCTATACATATACGACAAAAAAAGAATTTAATATCAAAATATTTCTATATTGATTCGAAATTATACGAGAAACGTTCACGCACATGCGCAGAATTCATTCGTATTCTTAGCATTGTGCTTTTAGATTAGATTGACACCGTATTTAAAATTTTACTAGACAGTCGTAATGAGACTCTTAGACCCTTCAGAAACTCTCGATTTACGAGACTAGGTGGCTAGATCGGCAGAGTGCGGTGCTTAGTTTTGCAGGTCTACAATTCGAGGTTGGAAGCGGACAAATATTTTTATATATTTTTCTTTTTTTTAAAAAATATATTTAAGCCAGATTTCTCCATTATTCCTATATATAAAATGAATAATGCCTATACATATACGACAAAAAAAGAATTTAATATCAAAATATTTCTATATTGATTCGAAATTATACGAGAAACGTTCACGCACATGCGCAGAATTCATTCGTATTCTTAGCATTGTGCTTTTAGATTAGATTGACACCGTATTTAAAATTTTACTAGACAGTCGTAATGAGACTCTTAGACCCTTCAGAAACTCTCGATTTACGATACTAGGTGGCTGGATCGGCAGCGTGCGGTGCTTAGTTTTACAGGTCTACAGTTCGAGCCTCGAAGCGGACAAATATTTTATATATTTTTTTTAAAATATATTTTAGCCAGATTTCTCCATTATTCCTATATATAAATTGAATAATGCCTATACATATACGAAAAAAAAGAATTTAATATCAAAATATTTCTATATTGATTCGAAATTATACGAGAAACGTTCACGCACATGCGCAGAATTCATTCGTATTCTTAGCATTGTGCTTTTAGATTAGATTGACACCGTATTTAAAATTTTACTAGACAGTCGTAATGAGACTCTTAGACCCTTCAGAAACTCTCGATTTACGAGACTAGGTGGCTGGATCGGCAGAGTGCGGTGCTTAGTTTTGCAGGTCTACAGTTCGAGGCTGGAAGCGGACAAATATTTTTATATATTTTTCTTTTTTTTAAAAAATATATTTAAGCCAGATTTCTCCATTATTCCTATATATAAAATTAATAATGCCTATACATATACGACAAAAAAAGAATTTAATATCAAAATATTTCTATATTGATTCGAAATTATACGAGAAACGTTCACGCACATGCGCAGAATTCATTCGTATTCTTAGCATTGTGCTTTTAGATTAGATTGACACCGTATTTAAAATTTTACTGGACAGTCGTAATGAGACTCTTAGACCCTTCAGAAACTCTCGATTTACGAGACTAGGTGGCTGGATCGGCAGCGTGCGGTGCTTAGTTTTACAGGTCTACCGTTCGAGGCTCGAAGCGGACAAATATTTTTAAATATTTTTTTTAAATATATTTTAGCCAGATTTCTCCATTATTCCTATATATAAAATGAATAATGCCTATACATATACAACAAAAAAAGAATTTAATATCAAAATATTTCTATATTGATTCAAAATTATACGAGAAACGTTCACGCACATGCGCAGAATTCATTCGTATTCTTAGCATTGTGCTTTTAGATTATATTGACACCGTATTTAAACTTTTACTAGACAGTCGTAATGAGACTCTTAGACCCTTCAGAAACTCTCGATTTTCGTGACTAGGTGGTTGGATCGGCAGAGTGCGGTGCTTAGTTTTGCAGGTCTACAGTTCGAGGCTGGAAGCGGACAAATATTTTTATATATTTTTCTTTTTTTTTAAATATATTTTAGCCAGATTTCTCCATTATTCCTATATATAAAATGAATAATGCTTATACATATACGACAAAAAAAGAATTTAATATCAAAATATTTCTATATTGATTCGAAATTATACGAGAAACGTTCACGCACATGCGCAGAATTCATTCGTATTCTTAGCATTGTGCTTTTAGATTAGATTGACACTGTATTTAAAATTTTACTAGACAGTCGTAATGAGACTCTTAGACCCTTCAGAAACTCTCGATTTACGAGACTAGGTGGCTGGATCGGCAGAGTGCGGTGCTTAGTTTTGCAGGTCTACAGTTCGAGGCTGGAAGCGGACAAATATTTTTATATATTTTTCTTTTTTTTAAAAAATATATTTAAGCCAGATTTCTCCATTATTCCTATATATAAAATGAATAATGCCTATACATATACGACAAAAAAAGAATTTAATATCAAAATATTTCTATATTGATTCGAAATTATACGAGAAACGTTCACGCACATGCGCAGAATTCATTCGTATTCTTAGCATTGTGCTTTTAGATTAGATTGACACCGTATTTAAAATTTTACTGGACAGTCGTAATGAGACTCTTAGACCCTTCAGAAGCTCTCGGGTTACGACACTAGGTGGCTGGATCGGCAGAGTGCGGTGCTTAGTTTTGCAGGTCTACAGTTCGAGACTCGAAGCGGACAAATATTTTTATATATTTTTCTTTTTTTTTAAATATATTTTAGCCAGATTTCTCCATTATTCCTATATATAAATTGAATAATGCCTATACATATACGACAAAAAAAGAATTTAATATCAAAATATTTCTATATTGATTCGAAATTATACGAGAAACGTTCACGCACATGTGCAGAATTCATTCGTATTCTTAGCATTGAGCTTTTAGATTAGATTGACACCGTATTTAAAATTTTCCTGGACAGTCGTAATGAGACTCTTAGACCATTCAGAAACTCTCGATTTGCGATACTAGGTGGCTGGATCGGCAGAGTGCGGTGCCTAGTTTTACAGGTCTACAGTTCGATGCTCGAAGCAGACAAATATTTTATATATTTTTTTTAAATATATTTTAGCCAGATTTCTCCATTATTCGTATATATAAATTGAATAATGCCTATACATATACGACAAAAAAAAGAATTTAATATCAAAATATTTCTATATTGATTCGAAATTATACGAGAAACGTTCACGCACATGCGCAGAATTCATTCGTATTCTTAGCATTGTGCTTTTAGATTAGATTGACACCGTATTTAAAATTTTACTAGACAGTCCTAATGAGACTCTTAGACCCTTCAGAAACTCTCGATTTACGAGACTAGGTGGCTGGATCGGCAGAGTGCGGTGCTTAGTTTTGCAGGTCTACAGTTCGAGGCTCGAAGCGGACAAATATTTTTATATATTTTTCTTTTTTTTTTAAATATATTTTAGGAAGATTTCTCCATTATTCCTATATATAAATTGAATAATGCCTATACATATACGACAAAAGTAGAATTTAATATCAAAATATTTCTATATTGATTCGACATTATACGAGAAACGTTCACGCACATGCGCAGAATTCATTCGTATTCTTAGCATTGTGCTTTTAGATTAGATTGACACCGTATTTAAAATTTTACTGGACAGTCGTAATGAGACTCTTAGACCCTTCAGAAGCTCTCGGGTTACGAGACTAGGTGGCTGGATCGGCATAGTGCGGTGCTTAGTTTTGCAGGTCTTCAGTTCGAGGCTCGAAGCGGACAAATATTTTTATATATTTTTCTTTTTTTTTTTAAATATATTTTAGCCAGATTTCTCCATTATTCCTATATATGAATTGAATAATGCCTATACATATACGACAAAAAAAGAATTTAATATCAAAATATTTCTATATTGATTCGAAATTATACGAGAAACGTTCACGCACATGTGCAGAATTCATTCGTATTCTTAGCATTGTGCTTTTAGATAGGATTGACACCGTATTTAAAATTTTACTGGACAGTCGTAATGAGACTCTTAGACCCTTCAGAAACTCTCGATTTACGTGACTAGGTGGTTGGATCGGCAGAGTGTGGTGCTTAGTTTTGCAGGTCTTCAGTTCGAGGCTCGAAGCGGACAAATATTTTTATATATTTTTCTTTTTTTTAAAATATATTTTAGCCAGATTTCTCCATTATTCCTATATATAAAATGAATAATGCCTATACATATACAACAAAAAAAGAATTTAATATCAAAATATTTCTATATTGATTCAAAATTATACGAGAAACGTTCACGCACATGCGCAGAATTCATTCGTATTCTTAGCATTGTGCTTTTAGATTAGATTGACACCGTATTTAAAATTTTACTGGACAGTCGTAATGAGACTCTTAGACCCTTCAGAAGCTCTCGGGTTACGACACTAGGTGGCTGGATCGGCAGAGTGCGGTGCTTAGTTTTGCAGGTCTACAGTTCGAGACTCGAAGCGGACAAATATTTTTATATATTTTTCTTTTTTTTTTAATATATTTTAGCCAGATTTCTCCATTATTCCTATATATAAATTGAATAATGCCTATACATATACGACAAAAAAAGAATTTAATATCAAAATATTTCTATATTGATTCGAAATTATACGAGAAACGTTCACGCACATGTGCAGAATTCATTCGTATTCTTAGCATTGTGCTTTTAGATTAGATTGACACCGTATTTAAAATTTTACTGGACAGTCGTAATGAGACTCTTAGACCCTTCAGAAACTCTCGATTTGCGATACTAGGTGGCTGGATCGGCAGAGTGCGGTGCTTAGTTTTGCAGGTCTACAGTTCGAGGCTGGAAGCGGACAAATATTTTTATATATTTTTCTTTTTTTTTAAATATATTTAAGCCAGATTTCTCCATTATTCCTATATATAAAATGAATAATGCCTATACATATACGACAAAAAAAGAATTTAATATAAAAATATTTCTATATTGATTCGAAATTATACGAGAAACGTTCACGCACATGCGCAGAATTCATTCGTATTCTTAGCATTGTGCTTTTAGATTAGATTGACACCGTATTTAAAATTTTACTGGACAGTCGTAATGAGACTCTTAGACCCTTCAGAAACTCTCGATTTACGAGACTAGGTGGCTGGATCGGCAGCGTGCGGTGTTTAGTTTTACAGGTCTACAGTTCGAGGCTCGAAGCGGACAAATATTTTTAAATATTTTTTTAAATATATTTTAGCCAGATTTCTCCATTATTCCTATATATAAAATGAATAATGCCTATACATATACAACAAAAAAAGAATTTAATATCAAAATATTTCTATATTGATTCAAAATTATACGAGAAACGTTCACGCACATGCGCAGAATTCATTCGTATTCTTAGCATTGTGCTTTTAGATTATATTGACACTGTATTTAAAATTTTACTAGACAGTCGTAATGAGACTCTTAGACCCTTCAGAAACTCTCGATTTACGAGACTAGGTGGCTGGATCGGCAGAGTGCGGTGCTTAGTTTTGCAGGTCTACAGTTCGAGGCTGGAAGCGGACAAATATTTTTATATATTTTTCTTTTTTTTAAAAAATATAGCTGGAAGCGGACAAATATTTTTAAATATTTTTTTTAAATATATTTTAGCCAGATTTCTCCATTATTCCTATATATAAATTGAATAATGCCTATACATATACGACAAAAGTAGAATTTAATATCAAAATATTTCTATATTGATTCGACATTATACGAGAAACGTTCACGCACATGCGCAGAATTCATTCGTATTCTTAGCATTGTGCTTTTAGATTAGATTGACACCGTATTTAAAATTTTACTGGACAGTCGTAATGAGACTCTTAGACCCTTCAGAAGCTCTCGGGTTACGAGACTAGGTGGCTGGATCGGCATAGTGCGGTGCTTAGTTTTGCAGGTCTTCAGTTCGAGGCTCGAAGCGGACAAATATTTTTATATATTTTTCTTTTTTTTTTAAATATATTTTAGCCAGATTTCTCCATTATTCCTATATATGAATTGAATAATGCCTATACATATACGACAAAAAAAGAATTTAATATCAAAATATTTCTATATTGATTCGAAGTTATACGAGAAACGTTCACGCACATGTGCAGAATTCATTCGTATTCTTAGCATTGTGCTTTTAGATTAGATTGACACCGTATTTAAAATTTTACTGGACAGTCGTAATGAGACTCTTAGACCCTTCAGAAACTCTCGATTTACGTGACTAGGTGGTTGGATCGGCAGAGTGTGGTGCTTAGTTTTGCAGGTCTACAGTTCGAGGATCGAAGCGGACAAATATTTTTATATATTTTTCTTTTTTTTAAAATATATTTTAGCCAGATTTCTCCATTATTCCTATATATAAAATGAATAATGCCTATACATATACAACAAAAAAAGAATTTAATATCAAAATATTTCTATATTGATTCAAAATTATACGAGAAACGTTCACGCACATGCGCAGAATTCATTCGTATTCTTAGCATTGTGCTTTTAGATTAGATTGACACCGTATTTAAAATTTTACTGGACAGTCGTAATGAGACTCTTAGACCCTTCAGAAGCTCTCGGGTTACGACACTAGGTGGCTGGATCGGCAGAGTGCGGTGCTTAGTTTTGCAGGTCTACAGTTCGAGACTCGAAGCGGACAAATATTTTTATATATTTTTCTTTTTTTTTAAATATATTTTAGCCAGATTTCTCCATTATTCCTATATATAAATTGAATAATGCCTATACATATACGACAAAAAAAGAATTTAATATCAAAATATTTCTATATTGATTCGAAATTATACGAGAAACGTTCACGCACATGTGCAGAATTCATTCGTATTCTTAGCATTGTGCTTTTAGATTAGATTGACACCGTATTTAAAATTTTACTGGACAGTCGTAATGAGACTCTTAGACCCTTCAGAAACTCTCGATTTGCGATACTAGGTGGCTGGATCGGCAGAGTGCGGTGCTTAGTTTTACAGGTCTACAGTTCGAGGCTCGAAGCGGACAAATATTTTATATATTTTTTTTAAATATATTTTAGCCAGATTTCTCCATTATTCGTATATATAAATTGAATAATGCCTATACATATACGACAAAAAAAGAATTTAATATCAAAATATTTCTATATTGATTCGACATTATACGAGAAACGTTCACGCACATGCGCAGAATTCATTCGTATTCTTAGCATTGTGCTTTTAGATCAGATTGACACCGTATTTAAAATTTTACTGGACAGTCGTAATGAGACTCTTAGACCCTTCAGAAACTCTCGGTTTACGATACTAGGTGGCTGGATCGGCAGCGTGCGGTGTTTAGTTTTACAGGTCTACAGTTCGAGGCTCGAAGCGGACAAATATTTTATATATTTTTCTTTTTTTTTTAAATATATTTTAGCCAGATTTCTCCATTATTCCTATATATAAATTGAATAATGCCTATACATATACGACAAAAGTAGAATTTAATATCAAAATATTTCTATATTGATTCGACATTATACGAGAAACGTTCACGCACATGCGCAGAATTCATTCGTATTCTTAGCATTGTGCTTTTAGATTAGATTGACACCGTATTTAAAATTTTACTGGACAGTCGTAATGAGACTCTTAGACCCTTCAGAAGCTCTCGTGTTACGAGACTAGGTGGCTGGATCGGCAGAGTGCGGTGCTTAGTTTTGCAGGTCTTCAGTTCGAGGCTCGAAGCGGACAAATATTTTTATATATTATTCTTTTTTTTTTAAATATATTTTAGCCAGATTTCTCCATTATTCCTATATATAAATTGAATAATGCCTATACATATACGACAAAAAAAGAATTTAATATCAAAATATTTCTATATTGATTCGAAATTATACGAGAAACGTTCACGCACATGCGCAGATTTCATTCGTATTCTTAGCATTGTACTTTTAGATTATATTGACACCGTATTTAAAATTTTACTAGACAGTCGTAATGAGACTCTTAGACCCTTCAGAAACTCTCGATTTACGAGACTAGGTGGCTGGATCGGCATAGTGCGGTGCTTAGTTTTGCAGGTCTACATTTCGAGGCTCGAAGCGGACAAATATTTTTATATATATATATATTTTTTTTTAAAATATATTTTAGTCAGATTTCTCCAATATTCCTATATATATAATGAATAATGCCTACACATATACGACAAAAAAAGAATTTAATATCAAAATATTTCTATATTGATTCGAAATTATACGAGAAACGTTCACGCACATGCGCAGAATTCATTCGTATTCTTAGCATTGTGCTTTTAGATTAGATTGACACCGTATTTAAAATTTTACTAGACAGTCGTAATGAGACTCTTAGACCCTTCAGAAACTCTCGATTTACGAGACTAGGTGGCTGGATCGGCAGAGTGCGGTGCTTAGTTTTGCAGGTCTACAGTTCGAGGCTCGAAGCGGACAAATATTTTTATATATTTTTCTTTTTTTTTTAAATATATTTTATAAAGATTTCTCCATTATTCCTATATATAAATTGAATAATGCCTATACATATACGACAAAAGTAGAATTTAATATCAAAATATTTCTATATTGATTCGACATTATACGAGAAACGTTCACGCACATGCGCAGAATTCATTCGTATTCTTAGCATTGTGCTTTTAGATTAGATTGACACCGTATTTAAAATTTTACTGGACAGTCGTAATGAGACTCTTAGACCCTTCAGAAGCTCTCGGGTTACGAGACTAGGTGGCTGGATCGGCATAGTGCGGTGCTTAGTTTTGCAGGTCTTCAGTTCGAGGCTCGAAGCGGACAAATATTTTTATATATTTTTCTTTTTTTTTTAAATATATTTTAGCCAGATTTCTCCATTATTCCTATATATGAATTGAATAATGCCTATACATATACGACAAAAAAAGAATTTAATATAAAAATATTTCTATATTGATTCGAAATTATACGAGAAACGTTCACGCACATGTGCAGAATTCATTCGTATTCTTAGCATTGTGCTTTTAGATTAGATTGACACCGTATTTAAAATTTTACTGGACAGTCGTAATGAGACTCTTAGACCCTTCAGAAACTCTCGATTTACGTGACTAGGTGGTTGGATCGGCAGAGTGTGGTGCTTAGTTTTGCAGGTCTACAGTTCGAGGCTCGAAGCGGACAAATATTTTTATATATTTTTCTTTTTTTTAAAATATATTTTAGCCAGATTTCTCCATTATTCCTATATATAAAATGAATAATGCCTATACATATACAACAAAAAAAGAATTTAATATCAAAATATTTCTATATTGATTCAAAATTATACGAGAAACGTTCACGCACATGCGCAGAATTCATTCGTATTCTTAGCATTGTGCTTTTAGATTAGATTGACACCGTATTTAAAATTTTACTGGACAGTCGTAATGAGACTCTTAGACCCTTCAGAAGCTTTCGGGTTACGACACTAGGTGGCTGGATCGGCAGAGTGCGGTGCTTAGTTTTGCAGGTCTACAGTTCGAGACTCGAAGCGGACAAATATTTTTATATATTTTTCTTTTTTTTTAAATATATTTTAGCCAGATTTCTCCATTATTCCTATATATAAATTGAATAATGCCTATACATATACGACAAAAAAAGAATTTAATATCAAAATATTTCTATATTGATTCGAAATTATACGAGAAACGTTCACGCACATGTGCAGAATTCATTCGTATTCTTAGCATTGTGCTTTTAGATTAGATTGACACCGTATTTAAAATTTTACTGGACAGTCGTAATGAGACTCTTAGACCCTTCAGAAACTCTCGATTTGCGATACTAGGTGGCTGGATCGGCAGAGTGCGGTGCTTAGTTTTACAGGTCTACAGTTCGAGGCTCGAAGCGGACAAATATTTTATATATTTTTTTTAAATATATTTTAGCCAGATTTCTCCATTATTCGTATATATAAATTGAATAATGCCTATACATATACGACAAAAAAAGAATTTAATATCAAAATATTTCTATATTGATTCGAAATTATACGAGAAACGTTCACGCACATGCGCAGAATTCATTCGTATTCTTAGCATTGTGCTTTTAGATTAGATTGACACCGTATTTAAAATTTTACTGGACAGTCGTAATGAGACTCTTAGACCCTTCAGAAACTCTCGATTTACGAGACTAGGTGGCTGGATCGGCAGCGTGCGGTGCTTAGTTTTACAGGTCTACAGTTCGAGGCTCGAAGCGGACAAATATTTTTAAATATTTTTTTTAAATATATTTTAGCCAGATTTCTCCATTATTCCTATATATAAAATGAATAATGCCTATACATATACAACAAAAAAAGAATTTAATATCAAAATATTTCTATATTGATTCAAAATTATACGAGAAACGTTCACGCACATGCGCAGAATTCATTCGTATTCTTAGCATTGTGCTTTTAGATTATATTGACACCGTATTTAAAATTTTACTAGACAGTCGTAATGAGACTCTTAGACCCTTCAGAAACTCTCGATTTACGAGACTAGGTGGCTGGATCGGCAGAGTGCGGTGCTTAGTTTTGCAGGTCTACAGTTCGAGGCTGGAAGCGGACAAATATTTTTATATATTTTTCTTTTTTTTAAAAAATATAGCTGGAAGCGGACAAATATTTTTAAATATTTTTTTTAAATATATTTTAGCCAGATTTCTCCATTATTCCTATATATAAATTGAATAATGCCTATACATATACGACAAAAGTAGAATTTAATATCAAAATATTTCTATATTGATTCGACATTATACGAGAAACGTTCACGCACATGCGCAGAATTCATTCGTATTCTTAGCATTGTGCTTTTAGATTAGATTGACACCGTATTTAAAATTTTACTGGACAGTCGTAATGAGACTCTTAGACCCTTCAGAAGCTCTCGGGTTACGAGACTAGGTGGCTGGATCGGCATAGTGCGGTGCTTAGTTTTGCAGGTCTTCAGTTCGAGGCTCGAAGCGGACAAATATTTTTATATATTTTTCTTTTTTTTTTTAAATATATTTTAGCCAGATTTCTCCATTATTCCTATATATGAATTGAATAATGCCTATACATATACGACAAAAAAAGAATTTAATATCAAAATATTTCTATATTGATTCGAAATTATACGAGAAACGTTCACGCACATGTGCAGAATTCATTCGTATTCTTAGCATTGTGCTTTTAGATTAGATTGACACCGTATTTAAAATTTTACTGGACAGTCGTAATGAGACTCTTAGACCCTTCAGAAACTCTCGATTTGCGATACTAGGTGGCTGGATCGGCAGAGTGCGGTGCTTAGTTTTACAGGTCTACAGTTCGAGGCTCGAAGCGGACAAATATTTTATATATTTTTTTTAAATATATTTTAGCCAGATTTCTCCATTATTCGTATATATAAATTGAATAATGCCTATACATATACGACAAAAAAAGAATTTAATATCAAAATATTTCTATATTGATTCGAAATTATACGAGAAACGTTCACGCACATGCGCAGAATTCATTCGTATTCTTAGCATTGTGCTTTTAGATTAGATTGACACCGTATTTAAAATTTTACTAGACAGTCGTAATGAGACTCTTAGACCCTTCAGAAACTCTCGATTTACGAGACTAGGTGGCTGGATCGGCAGAGTGCGGTGCTTAGTTTTGCAGGTCTACAGTTCGAGGCTCGAAGCGGACAAATATTTTTATATATTTTTCTTTTTTTTTTAAATATATTTTAGGAAGATTTCTCCATTATTCCTATATATAAATTGAATAATGCCTATACATATACGACAAAAGTAGAATTTAATATCAAAATATTTCTATATTGATTCGACATTATACGAGAAACGTTCACGCACATGCGCAGAATTCATTCGTATTCTTAGCATTGTGCTTTTAGATTAGATTGACACCGTATTTAAAATTTTACTGGACAGTCGTAATGAGACTCTTAGACCCTTCAGAAGCTCTCGGGTTACGAGACTAGGTGGCTGGATCGGCATAGTGCGGTGCTTAGTTTTGCAGGTCTTCAGTTCGAGGCTCGAAGCGGACAAATATTTTTATATATTTTTCTTTTTTTTTTTAAATATATTTTAGCCAGATTTCTCCATTATTCCTATATATGAATTGAATAATGCCTATACATATACGACAAAAAAAGAATTTAATATCAAAATATTTCTATATTGATTCGAAATTATACGAGAAACGTTCACGCACATGCGCAGAATTCATTCGTATTCTTAGCATTGTGCTTTTAGATCAGATTGACACCGTATTTAAAATTTTACTGGACAGTCGTAATGAGACTCTTAGACCCTTCAGAAACTCTCGGTTTACGATACTAGGTGGCTGGATCGGCAGCGTGCGGTGTTTAGTTTTACAGGTCTACAGTTCGAGGCTCGAAGCGGACAAATATTTTATATATTTTTCTTTTTTTTTTTAAATATATTTTAGCCAGATTTCTCCATTATTCCTATATATAAATTGAATAATGCCTATACATATACGACAAAAGTAGAATTTAATATCAAAATATTTCTATATTGATTCGACATTATACGAGAAACGTTCACGCACATTCGCAGAATTCATTCGTATTCTTAGCATTGTGCTTTTAGATTAGATTGACACCGTATTTAAAATTTTACTGGACAGTCGTAATGAGACTCTTAGACCCTTCAGAAGCTCTCGTGTTACGAGACTAGGTGGCTGGATCGGCAGAGTGCGGTGCTTAGTTTTGCAGGTCTTCAGTTCGAGGCTCGAAGCGGACAAATATTTTTATATATTATTCTTTTTTTTTTAAATATATTTTAGCCAGATTTCTCCATTATTCCTATATATAAATTGAATAATGCCTATACATATACGACAAAAAAAGAATTTAATATCAAAATATTTCTATATTGATTCGAAATTATACGAGAAACGTTCACGCACATGCGCAGATTTCATTCGTATTCTTAGCATTGTACTTTTAGATTATATTGACACCGTATTTAAAATTTTACTAGACAGTCGTAATGAGACTCTTAGACCCTTCAGAAACTCTCCATTTACGAGACTAGGTGGCTGGATCGGCATAGTGCGGTGCTTAGTTTTGCAGGTCTACAGTTCGAGGCTCGAAGCGGACAAATATTTTTATATATATATATATTTTTTTTAAATATATTTTAGTCAGATTTCTCCAATATTCCTATATATAAAATGAATAATGCCTACACATATACGACAAAAAAAGAATTTAATATCAAAATATTTCTATATTGATTCGAAATTATACGAGAAACGTTCACGCACATGCGCAGATTTCATTCGTATTCTTAGCATTGTGCTTTTAGATTAGATTGACACCGTATTTAAAATTTTACTGGACAGTCGTAATGAGACTCTTAGACCCTTCAGAAACTCTCGATTTACGATACTAGGTGGCTGGATCGGCAGCGTGCGGTGCTTAGTTTTACAGGTCTACAGTTCGAGGCTCGAAGCGGACGAATATTTTTATATATTTTCATTTTTTTTAAATATATTTTAGCCAGATTTCTCCATTATTCCTATATATAAATTGAATAATGCCTATACATATACGACAAAAAAAGAATTTAATATCAAAATATTTCTATATTGATTCGAAATTATACGAGAAACGTTCACGCACATGCGCAGAATTCATTCGTATTCTTAGCATTGTGCTTTTAGATTAGATTGACACCGTATTTAAAATTTTACTAGACAGTCGTAATGAGACTCTTAGACCCTTCAGAAACTCTCGATTAACGAGACTAGGTGGCTGGATCGGCAGAGTGCGGTGCTTAGTTTTGCAGGTCTACAGTTCGAGGCTCGAAGCGGACAAATATTTTTATATATTTTCATTTTTTTCTAAATATATTTTAGCCAGATTTCTCCATTATTCCTATATATAAATTGAATAATGCCTATACATATACGACAAAAAAAGAATTTAATATCAAAATATTTCTATATTGATTCGAAATTATACAAGAAACGTTCACGCACATGCGCAGAATTCATTATTATTCTTAGCATTGTGCTTTTAGATTAGATTGACACCTTATTTAAAATTTTACTGGACAGTCGTAATGAGACTCTTAGACCCTTCAGAAACTCTCGATTTACGAGACTAGGTGGCTGGATCGGCAGAATGCGGTGCTTAGTTTTGCAGGTCTTCAGTTCGAGGCTCGAAGCGGACAAATATTTTTATATATTTTTCTTTTTTTTTTTAAATATATTTTAGCCAGATTTCTCCATTATTCCTATATATAAATTGAATAATGCCTATACATATACGACAAAAAAAGAATTTAATATCAAAATATTTCTATATTGATTCGAAATTATACGAGAAACGTTCACGCACATGCGCAGAATTCATTCGTATTCTTAGCATTGTGCTTTTAGATTAGATTGACACCTTATTTAAAATTTTACTGGACAGTCGTAATGAGACTCTTAGACCCTTCATTAACTCTCGATTTACGAGACTAGGTGGCTGGATCGGCAGAGTGCGGTGCTTAGTTTTGCAGGTCTACTGTTCGAGGCTCGAAGCGGACAAATATTTTTAAATATTTTTTTTTAAATATATTTTAGCCAGATTTCTCCATTATTCCTATATATAAAATGAATAATGCCTATACATATACAACAAAAAAAGAATTTAATATCAAAATATTTCTATATTGATTCAAAATTATACGAGAAACGTTCACGCACATGCGCAGAATTCATTCGTATTCTTAGCATTGTGCTTTTAGATTATATTGACACCGTATTTAAAATTTTACTAGACAGTCGTAATGAGACTCTTAGACCCTTCAGAAACTCTCGATTTACGTGACTAGGTGGTTGGATCGGCAGAGTGCGGTGCTTAGTTTTGCAGGTCTACAGTTCGAGACTCGAAGCGGACAAATATTTTTATATATTTTTCTTTTTTTTTAAATATATTTTAGCCAGATTTCTCCATTATTCCTATATATAAATTGAATAATGCCTATACATATACGACAAAAAAAGAATTTAATATCAAAATATTTCTATATTGATTCGAAATTATACGAGAAACGTTCACGCACATGCGCAGAATTCATTCGTATTCTTAGCATTGTGCTTTTAGATTATATTGACACCGTATTTAAAATTTTACTAGACAGTCGTAATGAGACTCTTAGACCCTTCAGAAGCTCTCGGGTTACGACACTAGGTGGCTGGATCGGCAGAGTGCGGTGCTTAGTTTTGCAGGTCTTCAGTTCGAGGCTCGAAGCGGACAAATATTTTTATATATTTTTCTTTTTTTTTTATATATATTTTAGCCAGATTTCTCCATTATTCCTATATATAAATTGAATAATGCGTATACATATACGACAAAAATAGAAATTAATATCAAAATATTTCTATATTGATTCGAAATTATACGAGAAACGTTCACGAACATGCGCAGAATTCATTCGTATTCTTAGCATTGTGCTTTTAGATTAGATTGACACCGTATTTAAAATTTTACTGGACAGTCGTAATGAGACTCTTAGACCCTTCAGAAACTCTCGATTTACGAGACTAGGTGGCTGGATCGGCAGCGTGCGGTGCTTAGTTTTGCAGGTCTACAGTTCGAGGCTCGAAGCGGACAAATATTTTTAAATATTTTTTTTTAAATATATTTTAGCCAGATTTCTCCATTATTCCTATATATAAAATGAATAATGCCTATACATATACAACAAAAAAAGAATTTAATATCAAAATATTTCTATATTGATTCAAAATTATACGAGAAACGTTCACGCACATGCGCAGAATTCATTCGTATTCTTAGCATTGTGCTTTTAGATTATATTGACACCGTATTTAAAATTTTACTGGACAGTCGTAATGAGACTCTTAGACCCTTCAGAAACTCTCGCTTTACGAGACTAGGTGGCTGGATCGGCAGCGTGCGTTGCTTAGTTTTACAGGTCTACAGTTCGAGGCTCGAAGCGGACAAATATTTTTAAATATTTTTTTTTAAATATATTTTAGCCAGATTTCTCCATTATTCCTATATATAAAATGAATAATGCCTATACATATACAACAAAAAAAGAATTTAATATCAAAATATTTCTATATTGATTCAAAATTATACGAGAAACGTTCACGCACATGCGCAGAATTCATTCGTATTCTTAGCATTGTGCTTTTAGATTATATTGACACCGTATTTAAAATTTTACTAGACAGTCGTAATGAGACTCTTAGACCCTTCAGAAACTCTCGATTTACGTGACTAGGTGGTTGGATCGGCAGAGTGCGGTGCTTAGTTTTGCAGGTCTACAGTTCGAGGCTCGAAGCGGACAAATATTTTTATATATTTTTCTTTAAATATATTTTAGCCAGATTTCTCCATTATTCCTATATATAAAATGAATAATGCCTATACATATACAACAAAAAAAGAATTTAATATCAAAATATTTCTATATTGATTCAAAATTATACGAGAAACGTTCACGCACATGCGCAGAATTCATTCGTATTCTTAGCATTGTGCTTTTAGATTATATTGACACCGTATTTAAAATTTTACTAGACAGTCGTAATGAGACTCTTAGACCCTTCAGAAACTCTCGATTTACGTGACTAGGTGGTTGGATCGGCAGAGTGCGGTGCTTAGTTTTGCAGGTCTACAGTTCGAGGCTCGAAGCGGACAAATATTTTTAAATATTTTTTTTTAAATATATTTTAGCCAGATTTCTCCATTATTCCTATATATAAAATGAATAATGCCTATACATATACAACAAAAAAAGAATTTAATATCAAAATATTTCTATATTGATTCAAAATTATACGAGAAACGTTCACGCACATGCGCAGAATTCATTCGTATTCTTAGCATTGTGCTTTTAGATTATATTGACACCGTATTTAAAATTTTACTAGACAGTCGTAATGAGACTCTTAGACCCTTCAGAAACTCTCGATTTACGTGACTAGGTGGTTGGATCGGCAGAGTGCGGTGCTTAGTTTTGCAGGTCTACAGTTCGAGGCTCGAAGCGGACAAATATTTTTATATATTTTTCTTTTTTTTAAAATATATTTTAGCCAGATTTCTCCATTATTCCTATATATAAAATGAATAATGCCTATACATATACAACAAAAAAAGAATTTAATATCAAAATATTTCTATATTGATTCAAAATTATACGAGAAACGTTCACGCACATGCGCAGAATTCATTCGTATTCTTAGCATTGTGCTTTTAGATTAGATTGACACCGTATTTAAAATTTTACTGGACAGTCGTAATGAGACTCTTAGACCCTTCAGAAACTCTCGATTTGCGATACTAGGTGGCTGGATCGGCAGAGTGCGGTGCTTAGTTTTACAGGTCTACAGTTCGAGGCTCGAAGCGGACAAATATTTTATATATTTTTTTTAAATATATTTTAGCCAGATTTCTCCATTATTCGTATATATAAATTGAATAATGCCTATACATATACGACAAAAAAAGAATTTAATATCAAAATATTTCTATATTGATTCGGAATTATACGAGAAACGTTCACGCACATGCGCAGAATTCATTCGTATTCTTAGCATTGTGCTTTTAGATTAGATTGACACCGTATTTAAAATTTTACTAGACAGTCGTAATGAGACTCTTAGACCCTTCAGAAACTCTCGATTTACGAGACTAGGTGGCTGGATCGGCAGAGTACGGTGCTTAGTTTTGCAGGTCTACAGTTCGAGGCTCGAAGCGGACAAATATTTTTATATATTTTTCTTTTTTTTTTAAATATATTTTAGGAAGATTTCTCCATTATTCCTATATATAAATTGAATAATGCCTATACATATACGACAAAAAAAGAATTTAATATCAAAATATTTCTATATTGATTCGAAATTATACGAGAAACGTTCACGCACATGCGCAGAATTCATTCGTATTCTTAGCATTGTGCTTTTAGATCAGATTGACACCGTATTTAAAATTTTACTGGACAGTCGTAATGAGACTCTTAGACCCTTCAGAAACTCTCGATTTACGAGACTAGGTGGCTGGATCGGCAGCGTGCGGTGCTTAGTTTTGCAGGTCTACAGTTCGAGGCTCGAAGCGGACAAATATTTTTAAATATTTTTTTTTAAATATATTTTAGCCAGATTTCTCCATTATTCCTATATATAAAATGAATAATGCCTATACATATACAACAAAAAAAGAATTTAATATCAAAATATTTCTATATTGATTCAAAATTATACGAGAAACGTTCACGCACATGCGCAGAATTCATTCGTATTCTTAGCATTGTGCTTTTAGATTATATTGACACCGTATTTAAAATTTTACTGGACAGTCGTAATGAGACTCTTAGACCCTTCAGAAACTCTCGCTTTACGAGACTAGGTGGCTGGATCGGCAGCGTGCGTTGCTTAGTTTTACAGGTCTACAGTTCGAGGCTCGAAGCGGACAAATATTTTTAAATATTTTTTTTTAAATATATTTTAGCCAGATTTCTCCATTATTCCTATATATAAAATGAATAATGCCTATACATATACAACAAAAAAAGAATTTAATATCAAAATATTTCTATATTGATTCAAAATTATACGAGAAACGTTCACGCACATGCGCAGAATTCATTCGTATTCTTAGCATTGTGCTTTTAGATTATATTGACACCGTATTTAAAATTTTACTAGACAGTCGTAATGAGACTCTTAGACCCTTCAGAAACTCTCGATTTACGTGACTAGGTGGTTGGATCGGCAGAGTGCGGTGCTTAGTTTTGCAGGTCTACAGTTCGAGGCTCGAAGCGGACAAATATTTTTATATATTTTTCTTTTTTTTAAAATATATTTTAGCCAGATTTCTCCATTATTCCTATATATAAAATGAATAATGCCTATACATATACAACAAAAAAAGAATTTAATATCAAAATATTTCTATATTGATTCAAAATTATACGAGAAACGTTCACGCACATGCGCAGAATTCATTCGTATTCTTAGCATTGTGCTTTTAGATTAGATTGACACCGTATTTAAAATTTTACTGGACAGTCGTAATGAGACTCTTAGACCCTTCAGAAACTCTCGATTTGCGATACTAGGTGGCTGGATCGGCAGAGTGCGGTGCTTAGTTTTACAGGTCTACAGTTCGAGGCTCGAAGCGGACAAATATTTTATATATTTTTTTTAAATATATTTTAGCCAGATTTCTCCATTATTCGTATATATAAATTGAATAATGCCTATACATATACGACAAAAAAAGAATTTAATATCAAAATATTTCTATATTGATTCGGAATTATACGAGAAACGTTCACGCACATGCGCAGAATTCATTCGTATTCTTAGCATTGTGCTTTTAGATTAGATTGACACCGTATTTAAAATTTTACTAGACAGTCGTAATGAGACTCTTAGACCCTTCAGAAACTCTCGATTTACGAGACTAGGTGGCTGGATCGGCAGAGTACGGTGCTTAGTTTTGCAGGTCTACAGTTCGAGGCTCGAAGCGGACAAATATTTTTATATATTTTTCTTTTTTTTTTAAATATATTTTAGGAAGATTTCTCCATTATTCCTATATATAAATTGAATAATGCCTATACATATACGACAAAAAAAGAATTTAATATCAAAATATTTCTATATTGATTCGAAATTATACGAGAAACGTTCACGCACATGCGCAGAATTCATTCGTATTCTTAGCATTGTGCTTTTAGATCAGATTGACACCGTATTTAAAATTTTACTGGACAGTCGTAATGAGACTCTTAGACCCTTCAGAAACTCTCGGTTTACGATACTAGGTGGCTGGATCGGCAGCGTGCGGTGTTTAGTTTTACAGGTCTACAGTTCGAGGCTCGAAGCGGACAAATATTTTATATATTTTTCTTTTTTTTTAAAATATATTTTAGCCAGATTTCTCCATTATTCCTATATATAAATTGAATAATGCCTATACATATACGACAAAAGTAGAATTTAATATCAAAATATTTCTATATTGATTCGACATTATACGAGAAACGTTCACGCACATGCGCAGAATTCATTCGTATTCTTAGCATTGTGCTTTTAGATTAGATTGACACCGTATTTAAAATTTTACTGGACAGTCGTAATGAGACTCTTAGACCCTTCAGAAGCTCTCGTGTTACGAGACTAGGTGGCTGGATCGGCAGAGTGCGGTGCTTAGTTTTGCAGGTCTTCAGTTCGAGGCTCGAAGCGGACAAATATTTTTATATATTATTCTTTTTTTTTTAAATATATTTTAGCCAGATTTCTCCATTATTCCTATATATAAATTGAATAATGCCTATACATATACGACAAAAAAAGAATTTAATATCAAAATATTTCTATATTGATTCGAAATTATACGAGAAACGTTCACGCACATGCGCAGAATTCATTCGTATTCTTAGCATTGTGCTTTTAGATTAGATTGACACCGTATTTAAAATTTTACTGGACAGTCGTAATGAGACTCTTAGACCCTACAGAAACTCTCGATTTACGAGACTAGGTGGCTGGATCGGCAGCGTGCGGTGCTTAGTTTTACAGGTCTGCAGTTCGAGGCTCGAAGCGGACAAATATTTTTATATATTTTTCTTTTTTTTTTTTTAAATATATTTTAGTCAGATTTCTCCAATATTCCTATATATAAAATGAATAATGCCTACACATATACGACAAAAAAAGAATTTAATATCAAAATATTTCTATATTGATTCGAAATTATACGAGAAACGTTCACGCACATGCGCAGAATTCATTATTATTCTTAGCATTGTGCTTTTAGATTAGATTGACACCTTATTTAAAATTTTACTGGACAGTCGTAATGAGACTCTTAGACCCTTCAGAAACTCTCGATTTACGAGACTAGGTGGCTGGATCGGCAGAGTGCGGTGCTTAGTTTTGCAGGTCTTCAGTTCGAGGCTCGAAGCGGACAAATATTTTTATATATTTTTCTTTTTTTTTTTAATATATTTTAGCCAGATTTCTCCATTATTCCTATATATAAATTGAATAATGCCTATACATATACGACAAAAATAGAAATTAATATCAAAATATTTCTATATTGATTCGAAATTATACGAGAAACGTTCACGAACATGCGCAGATTTCATTCGTATTCTTAGCATTGTTCTTTTAGATTAGATTGACACCGTATTTAAAATTTTACTAGACAGTCGTAATGAGACTCTTAGACCCTTCAGAAACTCTCGATTTACGAGACTAGGTGGCTGGATCGGCAGAGTGCGGTGCTTAGTTTTGCAGGTCTACAGTTCGAGGCTGGAAGCGGACAAATATTTTTATATATTTTTCTTTTTTTTAAAAAATATATTTAAGCCAGATTTCTCCATTATTCCTATATATAAAATGAATAATGCCTATACATATACGACAAAAAAAGAATTTAATATCAAAATATTTCTATATTGATTCGAAATTATACGAGAAACGTTCACGCACATGCGCAGAATTCATTCGTATTCTTAGCATTGTGCTTTTAGATTAGATTGACACCGTATTTAAAATTTTACTAGACAGTCGTAATGAGACTCTTAGACCCTTCAGAAACTCTCGATTTACGATACTAGGTGGCTGGATCGGCAGCGTGCGGTGCTTAGTTTTACAGGTCTACAGTTCGAGGCTCGAAGCGGACGAATATTTTTATATATTTTTCTTTTTTTTTTTAAATATATTTTAGCCAGATTTCTCCATTATTCCTATATATAAATTGAATAATGCCTATACATATACGACAAAAATAGAATTTAATATCAAAATATTTCTATATTGATTCGAAATTATACGAGAAACGTTCACGAACATGCGCAGATTTCATTCGTATTCTTAGCATTGTGCTTTTAGATTAGATTGACACCGTATTTAAAATTTTACTAGACAGTCGTAATGAGACTCTTAGACCCTTCAGAAACTCTCGATTTACGAGACTAGGTGGCTGGATCGGCAGAGTGCGGTGCTTAGTTTTGCAGGTCTACAGTTCGAGGCTGGAAGCGGACAAATATTTTTATATATTTTTCTTTTTTTTTTAAAAATATATTTACGCCAGATTTCTCCATTATTCCTATATATAAAATGAATAATGCCTATACATATACGACAAAAAAAGAATTTAATATCAAAATATTTCTATATTGATTCGAAATTATACGAGAAACGTTCACGCACATGCGCAGAATTCATTCGTATTCTTAGCATTGTGCTTTTAGATTAGATTGACACCGTATTTAAAATTTTACTGGACAGTCGTAATGAGACTCTTAGACCCTTCAGAAACTCTCGATTTACGATACTAGGTGGCTGGATCGGCAGCGTGCGGTGCTTAGTTTTACAGGTCTACAGTTCGAGGCTCGAAGCGGACGAATATTTTTATATATTTTTCTTTTTTTTTTTAAATATATTTTAGCCAGATTTCTCCATTATTCCTATATATAAATTGAATAATGCCTATACATATACGACAAAAATAGAATTTAATATCAAAATATTTCTATATTGATTCGAAATTATACGAGAAACGTTCACGAACATGCGCAGATTTCATTCGTATTCTTAGCATTGTGCTTTTAGATTAGATTGACACCGTATTTAAAATTTTACTAGACAGTCGTAATGAGACTCTTAGACCCTTCAGAAACTCTCGATTTAGGAGACTAGGTGGCTGGATCGGCAGAGTGCGGTGCTTAGTTTTGCAGGTCTACAGTTCGAGGCTGGAAGCGGACAAATATTTTTATATATTTTTCTTTTTTTTTTAAAAATATATTTACGCCAGATTTCTCCATTATTCCTATATATAAAATGAATAATGCCTATACATATACGACAAAAAAAGAATTTAATATCAAAATATTTCTATATTGATTCGAAATTATACGAGAAACGTTCACGCACATGCGCAGAATTCATTCGTATTCTTAGCATTGTGCTTTTAGATTAGATTGACACCGTATTTAAAATTTTACTGGACAGTCGTAATGAGACTCTTAGACCCTTCAGAAACTCTCGATTTACGATACTAGGTGGCTGGATCGGCAGCGTGCGGTGCTTAGTTTTACAGGTCTACAGTTCGAGGCTCGAAGCGGACGAATATTTTTATATATTTTCATTTTTTTTAAATATATTTTAGCCAGGTTTCTCCATTATTCCTATATATAAATTGAATAATGCCTATACATATACGACAAAAAAAGAATTTAATATCAAAATATTTCTATATTGATTCGAAATTATACGAGAAACGTTCACGCATATGCGCAGATTTCATTCGTATTCTTAGCATTGTACTTTTAGATTATATTGACGCCGTATTTAAAATTTTACTAGACAGTCGTAATGAGACTCTTAGACCCTTCAGAAACTCTCGATTTACGAGACTACGTGGCTGGATCGGCATAGTGCGGTGCTTAGTTTTGCAGGTCTACAGTTCGAGGCTCGAAGCGGACAAATATTTTTATATATTTTTCTTTTTTTTTTTTAAATATATTTTAGTCAGATTTCTCCAATATTCCTATATATAAAATGAATAATGCCTATACATATACGACAAAAAAAGAATTTAATATCAAAATATTTCTATATTGATTTGAAATTATACGAGAAACGTTCACGCACATGCGCAGATTTCATTCGTATTCTTAGCATTGTGCTTTTAGATTAGATTGACACCGTATTTAAAATTTTACTGGACAGTCGTAATGAGACTCTTAGACCCTTCAGAAACTCTCGATTTACGATACTAGGTGGCTGGATCGGCAGAGTGCGGTGCTTAGTTTTGCAGGTCTTCAGTTCGGGGCTCGAAGCGGACAAATATTTTTATATTTTTTTCTTTTTTTTTTAAATATATTTTAGCCAGATTTCTCCATTATTCCTATATATAAATTGAATAATGCCTTACATATACGACAAAAATAGAATTTAATATCAAAATATTTCTATATTGATTCGAAATTATACGAGAAACGTTCACGAACATGCGCAGATTTCATTCGTATTCTTAGCATTGTGCTTTTAGATTAGATTGACACCGTATTTAAAATTTTACTAGACAGTCGTAATGAGACTCTTAGACCCTTCAGAAACTCTCGATTTACGAGACTAGGTGGCTGGATCGGCAGAGTGCGGTGCTTAGTTTTGCAGGTCTACAGTTCGAGGCTGGAAGCGGACAAATATTTTTATATATTTTTCTTTTTTTTTAAAAATATATTTACGCCAGATTTCTCCATTATTCCTATATATAAAATGAATAATGCCTATACATATACGACAAAAAAAGAATTTAATATCAAAATATTTCTATATTGATTCGAAATTATACGAGAAACGTTCACGCACATGCGCAGAATTCATTCGTATTCTTAGCATTGTGCTTTTAGATTAGATTGACACCGTATTTAAAATTTTACTGGACAGTCGTAATGAGACTCTTTAACCCTTCAGAAACTCTCGATTTACGATACTAGGTGGCTGGATCGGCAGCGTGCGGTGCTTAGTTTTACAGGTCTAAAGTTCGAGCCTCGAAGCGGACAAATATTTTATATATATTTTTTTAAATATATTTTAGCCAGATTTCTCCATTATTCCTATATATAAATTGAATAATGCCTATACATATACGACAAAAAAAGAATTTAATATCAAAATATTTCTATATTGATTCGAAATTATACGAGAAACGTTCACGCACATGCGCAGAATTCATTCGTATTCTTAGCATTGTGCTTTTAGATTAGATTGACACCTTATTTAAAATTTTACTGGACGGTCGTAATGAGACTCTTAGACCCTTCAGAAACTCTCGATTTACGAGACTAGGTGGCTGGATCGGCAGAATGCGGTGCTTAGTTTTGCAGGTCTTCAGTTCGAGGCTCGAAGCGGACAAATATTTTTATATATTTTTCTTTTTTTTTTAAATATATTTTAGCCAGATTTCTCCATTATTCCTATATATAAATTGAATAATGCCTATACATATACGACAAAAAAAGAATTTAATATCAAAATATTTCTATATTGATTCGAAATTATACGAGAAACGTTCACGCACATGCGCAGAATTCATTCGTATTCTTAGCATTGTGCTTTTAGATTAGATTGACACCGTATTTAAAATTTTACTGGACAGTCGTAATGAGACTCTTAGACCCTTCAGAAGCTCTCGGGTTACGACACTAGGTGGCTGGATCGGCAGAGTGCGGTGCTTAGTTTTGCAGGTCTTCAGTTCGAGGCTCGAAGCGGACAAATATTTTTATATATTTTTCTTTTTTTTTTTTAAATATATTTTAGCCAGATTTCTCCATTATTCCTATATATAAATTGAATAATGCGTATACATATACGACAAAAATAGAAATTAATATCAAAATATTTCTATATTGATTCGAAATTATACGAGAAACCTTCACGAACATGCGCAGATTTCATTCGTATTCTTAGCATTGTGCTTTTAGATTAGATTGACACCGTATTTAAAATTTTACTAGACAGTCGTAATGAGACTCTTAGACCCTTCAGAAACTCTTGATTTACGAGACTAGGTGGCTGGATCGGCAGAGTGCGGTGCTTAGTTTTGCAGGTCTACAGTTCGAGGCTGGAAGCGGACAAATATTTTATATATTTTTCTTTTTTTTAAAAAATATATTTAAGCCAGATTTCTCCATTATTCCTATATATAAAATGAATAATGCCTATACATATACGACAAAAAAAGAATTTAATATCAAAATATTTCTATATTGATTCGAAATTATACGAGAAACGTTCACGCACATGCGCAGAATTCATTCGTATTCTTAGCATTGTGCTTTTAGATTAGATTGACACCGTATTTAAAATTTTACTGGACAGTCGTAATGAGACTCTTAGACCCTTCAGAAACTCTCGATTTACGATACTAGGTGGCTGGATCGGCAGCGTGCGGTGCTTAGTTTTGCAGGTCTACAGTTCGAGGCTGGAAGCGGACAAATATTTTTATATATTTTTCTTTTTTTTTAAAAATATATTTAAGCCAGATTTCTCCATTATTCCTATATATAAAATGAATAATGCCTATACATATACGACAAAAAAAGAATTTAATATCAAAATATTTCTATATTGATTCGAAATTATACGAGAAACGTTCACGCACATGCGCAGAATTCATTCGTATTCTTAGCATTGTGCTTTTAGATTAGATTGACACCGTATTTAAAATTTTACTAAACAGTCGTAATGAGACTCTTAGACCCTTCAGAAACTCTCGATTTACGAGACTAGGTGGCTGGATCGGCAGAGTGCGGTGCTTAGTTTTGCAGGTCTACAGTTCGAGGCTGGAAGCGTACAAATATTTTTATGTATTTTTCTTTTTTTTTAAAAATATATTTAAGCCAGATTTCTCCATTATTCCTATATATAAAATGAATAATGCCTATACATATACGACAAAAAAAGAATTTAATATCAAAATATTTCTATATTGATTCGAAATTATACGAGAAACGTTCACGCACATGCGCAGAATTCATTCGTATTCTTAGCATTGTGCTTTTAGATTAGATTGACACCGTATTTAAAATTTTACTAGACAGTCGTAATGAGACTCTTAGACCCTTCAGAAACTCTCGATTTACGAGACTAGGTGGCTGGATCGGCAGAGTGCGGTGCTTAGTTTTGCAGGTCTACAGTTCGAGGCTGGAAGCGGACAAATATTTTTATATATTTTTCTTTTTTTTAAAAAATATATTTAAGCCAGATTTCTCCATTATTCCTATATATAAAATGAATAATGCCTATACATATACGACAAAAAAAGAATTTAATATCAAAATATTTCTATATTGATTCGAAATTATACGAGAAACGTTCACGCACATGCGCAGAATTCATTCGTATTCTTAGCATTGTGCTTTTAGATTAGATTGACACCGTATTTAAAATTTTACTGGACAGTCGTAATGAGACTCTTAGACCCTTCATAAACTCTCGATTTACGAGACTAGGTGGCTGGATCGGCAGCGTGCGTTGCTTAGTTTTACAGGTCTACAGTTCGAGGCTCGAAGCGGACAAATATTTTTAAATATTTTTTTTAAATATATTTTAGCCAGATTTCTCCATTATTCCTATATATAAAATGAATAATGCCTATACATATACAACAAAAAAAGAATTTAATATCAAAATATTTCTATATTGATTCAAAATTATACGAGAAACGTTCACGCACATGCGCAGAATTCATTCGTATTCTTAGCATTGTGCTTTTAGATTAGATTGACACCGTATTTAAAATTTTACTGGACAGTCGTAATGAGACTCTTAGACCCTTCAGAAGCTCTCGGGTTACGACACTAGGTGGCTGGATCGGCAGAGTGCGGTGCTTTGTTTTGCAGGTCTACAGTTCGAGACTCGAAGCGGACAAATATTTTTATATATTTTTCTTTTTTTTAAATATATTTTAGCCAGATTTCTCCATTATTCCTATATATAAATTGAATAATGCCTATACATATACGACAAAAAAAGAATTTAATATCAAAATATTTCTATATTGATTCGAAATTATACGAGAAACGTTCACGCACATGTGCAGAATTCATTCGTATTCTTAGCATTCTGCTTTTAGATTAGAATGACACCGTATTTAAAATTTTACTGGACAGTCGTAATGAGACTCTTAGACCCTTCAGAAACTCTCGATTTGCGATACTAGGTGGCTGGATCGGCAGAGTGCGGTGCTTAGTTTTACAGGTCTACAGTTCGAGGCTCGAAGCGGACAAATATTTTATATATTTTTTTTAAATATATTTTAGCCAGATTTCTCCATTATTCGTATATATAAATTGAATAATGCCTATACATATACGACAAAAAAAGAATTTAATATCAAAATATTTCTATATTGATTCGAAATTATACGAGAAACGTTCACGCACATGCGCAGAATTCATTCGTATTCTTAGCATTGTGCTTTTAGATTAGATTGACACCGTATTTAAAATTTTACTAGACATTCGTAATGAGACTCTTAGACCCTTCAGAAACTCTCGATTTACGAGACTAGGTGGCTGGATCGGCAGAGTGCGGTGCTTAGTTTTGCAGGTCTACAGTTCGAGGCTCGAAGCGGACAAATATTTTTATATATTTTTCTTTTTTTTTTAAATATATTTTAGCCAGATTTCTCCATTATTCCTATATATAAATTGAATAATGCCTATACATATACGACAAAAGTAGAATTTAATATCAAAATATTTCTATATTGATTCGACATTATACGAGAAACGTTCACGCACATGCGCAGAATTCATTCGTATTCTTAGCATTGTGATTTTAGATTAGATTGACACCGTATTTAAAATTTTACTGGACAGTCGTAATGAGACTCTTAGACCCTTCAGAAGCTCTCGGGTTACGAGACTAGGTGGCTGGATCGGCATAGTGCGGTGCTTAGTTTTGCAGGTCTTCAGTTCGAGGCTCGAAGCGGACAAATATTTTTATATATTTTTCTTTTTTTTTTTAAATATATTTTAGCCAGATTTCTACATTATTCCTATATATGAATTGAATAATGCCTATACATATACGACAAAAAAAGAATTTAATATCAAAATATTTCTATATTGATTCGAAATTATACGAGAAACGTTCACGCACATGCGCAGAATTCATTCGTATTCTTAGCATTGTGCTTTTAGATTAGATTGACACCGTATTTAAAATTTTACTGGACAGTCGTAATGAGACTCTTAGACCCTTCAGAAGCTCTCGGGTTACGAGACTAGGTGGCTGGATCGGCATAGTGCGATGCTTAGTTTTGCAGGTCTTCAGTTCGAGGCTCGAAGCGGACAAATATTTTTATATATTTTTCTTTTTTTTTTAAAATATATTTTAGCCAGATTTCTCCATTATTCCTATATATGAATTGAATAATGCCTATACATATACGACAAAAAAAGAATTTAATATCAAAATATTTCTATATGGATTCGAAATTATACGAGAAACGTTCACGCACATGCGCAGAATTCATTCGTATTCTTAGCATTGTGCTTTTAGATCAGATTGACACCGCATTTAAAATTTTACTGGACAGTCGTAATGAGACTCTTAGACCCTTCAGAAACTCTCGGTTTACGATACTAGGTGGCTGGATCGGCAGCGTGCGGTGCTTAGTTTTTCAGGTCTACAGTTCGAGGTTCGAAGCGGACAAATATTTTATATATTTTTCTTTTTTTTTAAATATATTTTAGCCAGATTTCTCCATTATTCCTATATATAAATTGAATAATGCCTATACATATACGACAAATGTAGAATTTAATATCAAAATATTTCTATATTGATTCGACATTATACGAGAAACGTTCACGCACATGCGCAGAATTCATTCGTATTCTTAGCATTGTGCTTTTAGATTAGATTGACACCGTATTTAAAATTTTACTGGACAGTCGTAATGAGACTCTTAGACCCTTCAGAAGCTCTCGTGTTACGAGACTAGGTGGCTGGATCGGCAGAGTGCGGTGCTTAGTTTTGCAGGTCTTCAGTTCGAGGCTCGAAGCGGACAAATATTTTTATATATTATTCTTTTTTTTAAAATATATTTTAGCCAGATTTCTCCATTATTCCTATATATAAATTGAATAATGCCTATACATATACGACAAAAAAAGAATTTAATATCAAAATATTTCTATATTGATTCGAAATTATACGAGAAACGTTCACGCACATGCGCAGAATTCATTCGTATTCTTAGCATTGTGCTTTTAGATTAGATTGACACCGTATTTAAAATTTTACTGGACAGTCGTAATGAGACTCTTAGACCCTACAGAAACTCTCGATTTACGAGACTAGGTTGCTGGATCGGCAGCGTGCGGTGCTTAGTTTTACAGGTCTACAATTCGAGGCTCGAAGCGGACAAATATTTTTAAATATTTTTTTTTAAATATATTTTAGCCAGATTTCTCCATTATTCCAATATATAAGTTGAATAATGCCTATACATATACGACAAAAATAGAATTTAATATCAAAATATTTCTATATTGATTCGAAATTATACGAGAAACGTTCACGCACATGCGCAGAATTCATTCGTATTCTTAGCATTGTGCTTTTAGATTAGATTGACACCGTATATAAAATTTTACTGGACATTCGTAATGAGACTCTTAGACCCTTCAGAAGCTCTCGGGTCACGACACTAGGTGGCTGGATCGGCAGAGTGCGGTGCTTAGTTTTGAAGGTCTTCAGTTCGAGGCCGAAGCGGACAAATATTTTTATATATTTTTCTTTTTTTAAAAATATATTTTAGCCAGATTTCTCCATTATTCCTATATATAAATTGAATAATGCCTATACATATACGACAAAAAAAGAATTTAATATCAAAATATTTCTATATTGATTCGAAATTATACGAGAAACGTTCACGCACATGCGCAGAATTCATTCGTATTCTTAGCATTGTGCTTTTAGATTTTATTGACACCGTATATAAAATTTTACTGGACAGTCGTAATGAGACTCTTAGACCATTCAGAAGCTCTCGGGTTACGAGACTGGGTGGCTGGATCGTCAGAGAGCGGTGCTTAGTTTTGAAGGTCTTCAGTTCGAGGCTCGAAGCGGACAAATATTTTTATATATTTTTCTTTTTTTAAAATATATTTTAGCCAGATTTCTCTATTATTCCTATATATAAATTGAATAATGCCTATACATATACGACAAAAAAAGAATTTAATATCAAAATATTTCTATATTGATTCGAAATTATACGAGAAACGTTCACGCACATGCGCAGAATTCATTCGTATTCTTAGCATTGTGCTTTTAGACTAGATTGACACCGTATATAAAATTTTACTGGACAGTCGTAATGAGACTCTTAGACCCTTCAAAAGCTCTCGGGTTACGAGACTGGGTGGCTGGATCGGCAGAGTGCGGTGCTTAGTTTTGAAGGTCTTCAGTTCAAGGCTCGAAGCGGACAAATATTTTTATATATTTTTCTTTTTTTTTTAAATATATTTTTGCCAGATTTCTCCATTATTCCTATATATAAATTGAACAATGCCTATACATATACGACAAAAAAACGAATTTAATATCAAAATATTTCTATATTGATTCGAAATTATACGAGAAACGTTCTCGCACATGCGCAGAATTAATTCGTATTCTTAGCATTGTGCTTTTAGATTAGATTGACACCGTATATAAAATTTTACTGGACATTCGTAATGAGACTCTTAGACCCTTCAAAAGCTCTCGTGTTACGAGACTAGGTGGCTGGATCGGCAGAGTGCGGTGCTTAGTTTTGCAGGTCTTCAGTTCGAGGCTCGAAGCGGACAAATATTTTTATATATTATTCTTTTTTTTTTAAATATATTTTAGCCAGATTTCTCCATTATTCCTATATATAAATTGAATAATGCCTATACATATACGACAAAAAAAGAATTTAATATCAAAATATTTCTATATTGATTCGAAATTATACGAGAAACGTTCACGCACATGCGCAGAATTCATTCGTATTCTTAGCATTGTGCTTTTAGATTAGATTGACACCGTTTTTAAAATTTTACTGGACAGTCGTAATGAGACTCTTAGATCCTACAGAAACTCTCGATTTACGAGACTAGGTGGCTGGATCGGCAGCGTGCGGTGCTTAGTTTTGCAGGTCTACAGTTCGAGGCTCGAAGCGGACAAATATTTTTAAATATTTTTTTTTTTAAATATATTTTAGCCAGATTTCTCCATTATTCCAATATATAAGTTGAATAATGCCTATACATATACGACAAAAATAGAATTTAATATCAAAATATTTCTATATTGATTCGAAATTATACGAGAAACGTTCACGCACATGCGCAGAATTCATTCGTATTCTTAGCATTCTGCTTTTAGATTAGATTGACACCGTATATAAAATTTTACTGGACAGTCGTAATGAGACTCTTAGACCCTTCAGAAGCACTCGGGTCACGACACTAGGTGGCTGGATCGGCAGAGTGCGGTGCTTAGTTTTGAAGGTCTTCAGTTCGAGGCCGAAGCGGACAAATATTTTTATATATTTTTCTTTTTTTTAAAATATATTTTAGCCAGATTTCTCCATTATTCCTATATATAAATTGAATAATGCCTATACATATACGACAAAAAAAGAATTTAATATCAAAATATTTCTATATTGATTCGAAATTATACGAGAAACGTTCACGCACATGCGCAGAATTCATTCGTATTCTTAGCATTGTGCTTTTAGATTAGATTGACACCGTATATAAAATTTTACTGGACATTCGTAATGAGACTCTTAGACCCTTCAGAAGCTCTCGGGTCACGACACTAGGTGGCTGGATCGGCAGAGTGCGGTGCTTAGTTTTGAAGGTCTTCAGTTCGAGGCCGAAGCGGACAAATATTTTTATATATTTTTCTTTTTTTTAAAATATATTTTAGCCAGATTTCTCCATTATTCCTATATATAAATTGAATAATGCCTATACATATACGACAAAAAAAGAATTTAATATCAAAATATTTCTATATTGATTCGAAATTATACGAGAAACGTTCACGCACATGCGCAGAATTCATTCGTATTCTTAGCATTGTGCTTTTAGATTTTATTGACACCGTATATAAAATTTTACTGGACAGTCGTAATGAGACTCTTAGACCATTCAGAAGCTCTCGGGTTACGAGACTGGGTGGCTGGATCGTCAGAGAGCGGTGCTTAGTTTTGAAGGTCTTCAGTTCGAGGCTCGAAGCGGACAAATATTTTTATATATTTTTCTTTTTTTAAAATATATTTTAGCCAGATTTCTCTATTACTCCTATATATAAATTGAATAATGCCTATACATATACGACAAAAAAAGAATTTCATATCAAAATATTTCTATATTGATTCGAAATTATACGAGAAACGTTCACGCACATGCGCAGAATTCATTCGTATTCTTAGCATTGTGCTTTTAGACTAGATTGACACCGTATATAAAATTTTACTGGACAGTCGTAATGAGACTCTTAGACCCTTCAAAAGCTCTCGGGTTACGAGACTGGGTGGCTGGATCGGCAGAGTGCGGTGCTTAGTTTTGAAGGTCTTCAGTTCAAGGCTCGAAGCGGACAAATATTTTTATATATTTTTCTTTTTTTTTTAAATATATTTTTGCCAGATTTCTCCATTATTCCTATATATAAATTGAACAATGCCTATACATATACGACAAAAAAACGAATTTAATATCAAAATATTTCTATATTGATTCGAAATTATACGAGAAACGTTCTCGCACATGCGCAGAATTAATTCGTATTCTTAGCATTGTGCTTTTAGATTAGATTGACACCGTATATAAAATTTTACTGGACATTCGTAATGAGACTCTTAGACCCTTCAGAAGCTCTCGTGTTACGAGACTAGGTGGCTGGATCGGCAGAGTGCGGTGCTTAGTTTTGCAGGTCTTCAGTTCGAGGCTCGAAGCGGACAAATATTTTTATATATTATTCTTTTTTTTTTAAATATATTTTAGCCAGATTTCTCCATTATTCCTATATATAAATTGAATAATGCCTATACATATACGACAAAAAAAGAATTTAATATCAAAATATTTCTATATTGATTCGAAATTATACGAGAAACGTGCACGCACATGCGCAGAATTCATTCGTATTCTTAGCATTGTGCTTTTAGATTAGATTGACACCGTATATAAAATTTTACTGGACAGTCGTAAAGAGACTCTTAGACCATTCAGAAGCTCTCGGGTTACGAGACTGGGTGGCTGGATCGGCAGCGTGCGGTGCTTAGTTTTGCAGGTCTACAGTTCGAGGCTCGAAGCGGACAAATATTTTTAAATATTTTTTTTTAAATATATTTTAGCCAGATTTCTGCATTATTCCTATATATAAATTGAATAATGCCTATACATATACGACAAAAAAAGAATTTAATATTAAAATATTTCTATATTGATTCGAAATTATACGAGAAACGTTCAAGCACATGCGCAGAATTCATTCGTATTCTTAGCATTGTGCTTTTAGATTAGATTGACACCGTATATAAAATTTTACTGGACATTCGTAATGAGACTCTTAGACCCTTCAGAAGCTCTCTGGTTACGAGACTAGGTGGCTGGATCGGCAGAGTGCGGTGCTTAGTTTTGAAGGTCTTCAGTTCGAGGCTCGAAGCGGACAAATATTTTTATATATATATATATATATTTTAAATATATTTTAGCCAGATTTCTCCATTATTCCTATATATAAATTGAATAATGCCTATACATATACGACAAAAAAAGAATTTAATATCAAAATATTTCTATATTGATTCGAAATTATACGAGAAACGTTCACGCACATGAGCAGAATTCATTCGTATTCTTAGCATTGTGCTTTTAGATTAGATTGACACCGTATATAAAATTTTACTGGACATTCGTAATGAGACTCTTAGACCCTTCAGAAGCTCTCGGGTCACGAGACTAGGTGGCTGGATCGGCAGAGTGCGGTGCTTAGTTTTGAAGGGCTTCAGTTCGAGGCTCGAAGCGGACAAATATTTTTATATATTTTTCTTTTTTTTAAAAAATAAATTTTAGCCAGATTTCTCCATTATTCCTATATATAAATTGAATAATGCCTATACATATACGACAAAAAAAGAATTTAATATCAAAATATTTCTATATTGATTCGAAATTATACGAGAAACGTTCACGCACATGCGCAGAATTCATTCGTATTCTTAGCATTGTACTTTTAGATTAGATTGACACCGTATATAAAATTTTACTGGACAGTCGTAATGAGACTCTTAGACCCTTCAGAAGTTCTCGGGTTACGAGACTAGGTGGCTGGATCGGCAGAGTGCGGTGCTTAGTTTTGAAGGTCTTCAGTTCGAGGCTCGAAGCGGACAAATATTTTTATATATTTTTCTTTTTTTTAAATATATTTTAGCAAGATTTCTCCATTATTCCTATATATAAATTGAATAATGCCTATACATATACGACAAAAAAAGAATTTAATATCAAAATATTTCTATATTGATTCGAAATTATACGAGAAACGTTCACGCACATGCGCAGAATTCATTCGTATTCTTAGTATTGTGCTTTTAGATTAGATTGACACCGTATATAAAATTTTACTGGACATTCGTAATGAGACTCTTAGACCCTTCAGAAGCTCTCGGGTCACGAGACTAGGTGGCTGGATCGGCAGAGTGCGGTGCTTAGTTTTGAAGGGCTTCAGTTCGAGGCTCGAAGCGGACAAATATTTTATATATTTTTCTTTTTTTTTTAAATATATTTTAGCCAGATTTCTCCATTATTCCTATATATAAATTGAATAATGCCTATACATATACGACAAAAAAAGAATTTAATATCAAAATATTTCTATATTGATTCGAAATTATACGAGAAACGTTCACGCACATGCGCAGAATTCATTCGTATTCTTAGCATTGTACTTTTAGATTAGATTGACACCGTATATAAAATTTTACTGGACAGTCGTAATGAGACTCTTAGACCCTTCAGAAGTTCTCGGGTTACGAGACTAGGTGGCTGGATCGGCAGAGTGCGGTGCTTAGTTTTGAAGGTCTTCAGTTCGAGGCTCGAAGCGGACAAATATTTTTATATATTTTTCTTTTTTTTAAATATATTTTAGCAAGCTTTCTGCATTATTCCTATATATAAATTGAATAATGTCTATACATATACGACAAAAAAAGAATTTAATATCAAAATATTTCTATATTGATTCGAAATTATACGAGAAACGTTCACGCACATGCGCAGAATTCATTCGTATTCTTAGCATTGTGCTTTTAGATTAGATTGACACCGTATATAAAATTTTACTGGACATTCGTAATGAGACTCTTAGACCCTTCAGAAGCTCTCGGGTCACGAGACTAGGTGGCTGGATCGGCAGAGTGCGGTGCTTAGTTTTGAAGGGCTTCAGTTCGAGGCTCGAAGCGGACAAATATTTTTATATATTTTTCTTTTTTTTAAAAATATATTTTAGCCAGATTTCTCCATTATTCCTATATATAAATTGAATAATGCCTATACATATACGACAAAAAAAGAATTTAATATCAAAATATTTCTATATTGATTCGAAATTATACGAGAAACGTTCACGCACATGCGCAGAATTCATTCGTATTCTTAGCATTGTACTTTTAGATTAGATTGACACCGTATATAAAATTTTACTGGACAGTCGTAATGAGACTCTTAGACCCTTCAGAAGTTCTCGGGTTACAAGACTAGGTGGCTGGATCGGCAGAGTGCGGTGCTTAGTTTTGAAGGTCTTCAGTTCGAGGCTCGAAGCGGACAAATATTTTTATATATTTTTCTTTTTTTTAAATATATTTTAGCAAGATTTCTCCATTATTCCTATATATAAATTGAATAATGCCTATACATATACGACAAAAAAAGAATTTAATATCAAAATATTTCTATATTGATTCGAAATTATACGAGAAACGTTCACGCACATGCGCAGATTTCATTCGTATTCTTAGCATTGTGCTTTTAGATTAGATTGACACCGTATATAAAATTTTACTGGACATTCGTAATGAGACTCTTAGACCCTTCAGAAGCTCTCGGGTCACGAGACTAGGTGGCTGGATCGGCAGAGTGCGGTGCTTAGTTTTGAAGGTCTTCAGTTCGAGGCTCGAAGCGGACAAATATTTTTCTATATATATATTTTTTTATATATATAATAGCCAGATTTCTCCATTATTCCTATATATAAATTGAATAATGCCTATACATATACGACAAAAAAAGAATTTCATATCAAAATATTTCTATATTGATTCGAAATTATACGAGAAACGTTCACGCACATGCGCAGAATTCATTCGTATTCTTAGCATTGTGCTTTTAGATTAGATTGACACCGTATATAAAATTTTACTGGACATTCGTAATGAGACTCTTAGACCCTTCAGAAGCTCTCGGGTCACGAGACTAGGTGGCTGGATCGGCAGAGTGCGGTGCTTAGTTTTGAAGGTCTTCAGTTCGAGGCTCGAAGCGGACAAATATTTTTCTATATATATATTTTTTTATATATATATAATAGCCAGATTTCTCCATTATTCCTATATATAAATTGAATAATGCCTATACATATACGACAAAAAAAGAATTTAATATCAAAATATTTCTATATTGATTCGAAATTATACGAGAAACGTTCACGCACATGCGCAGAATTCATTCGTATTCTTAGCATTGTGCTTTTAGATTAGATTGACACCGTATATAAAATTTTACTGGACATTCGTAATGAGACTCTTAGACCCTTCAGAAGCTCTCGGGTCACGAGACTAGGTGGCTGGATCGGCAGAGTGCGGTGCTTAGTTTTGAAGGTCTTCAGTTCGAGGCTCGAAGCGGACAAATATTTTTCTATATATATATTTTTTATATATATAATAGCCAGATTTCTCCATTATTCCTATATATAAATTGAATAATGCCTATACATATACGACAAAAAAAGAATTTAATATCAAAATATTTCTATATTGATTCGAAATTATACGAGAAACGTTCACGCACATGCGCAGAATTCATTCGTATTCTTATCATTGTGCTTTTAGATTAGATTGACACCGTATATAAAATTTTACTGGACAGTCGTAATGAGACTCTTAGACCCTTCAGAAGTTCTCGGGTTACGAGACTAGGTGGCTGGATCGGCAGAGTGCGGTACTTAGTTTTGAAGGTCTTCAGTTCGAGGCTGGAAGGGGACAAATATTTTTATATATATATATATATATATATATATATATTTTTAATATATTTTAGCCAGATTTCTCCATTATTCCTATATATAAATTGAATAATGCCTACACATATACGACAAAAAAAGAATTTAATATCAAAATATTTCTATATTGATTCGAAATTATACGAGAAACGTTCACGCACATGCACAGAATTCATTCGTATTCTTAGCATTGTGCTTTTAGAGTAGATTGACACCGTATATAAAATTTTACTGGACAGTCGTAATGAGACTCTTAGACCCTTCAGAAGCTCTAGGGTTACGAGACTGGGTGGCTGGATCGGCAGAGTGCGGTGCTTAGTTTTGAAGGTCTTCAGTTCGAGGCTGGAAGGGGACAAATATTTTTATATATTTTTCTTTTTTTAAAATATATTTTAGCCAGATTTCTCCATTATTCCTATATATAAATTGAATAATGCCTATACATATACGACAAAAAAAGAATTTAATATCAAAATATTTCTATATTGATTCGAAATTATACGAGAAACGTTCTCGCACATGCGCAGAATTAATTCGTATTCTTAGCATTGTGCTTTTAGATCAGATTGACACCGTATTTAAAATTTTACTGGACAGTCGTAATGAGACTCTTAGACCCTTCAGAAACTCTCGGTTTACGATACTAGGTGGCTGGATCGGCAGAGTGCGGTGCTTAGTTTTGCAGGTGTACAGTTCGAGGCTCGAAGCGGACAAATATTTTTATATATTTTTCTTTTTTTTTTAAATATATTTTAGCCAGATTTCTCCATTATTCCTATATATAAATTGAATAATGCCTATACATATACGACAAAAGTAGAATTTAATATCAAAATATTTCTATATTGATTCGACATTATACGAGAAACGTTCACGCACATGCGCAGAATTCATTCGTATTCTTAGCATTGTGCTTTTAGATTAGATTGACACCGTATTTAAAATTTTACTGGACAGTCGTAATGAGACTCTTAGACCCTTCAGAAGCTCTCGTGTTACGAGACTAGGTGGCTGGATCGGCAGAGTGCGGTGCTTAGTTTTGCAGGTCTTCAGTTCGAGGCTCAAAGCGGACAAATATTTTTATATATTATTCTTTTTTTTTTTAAAATATATTTTAGCCAGATTTCTCCATTATTCCTATATATAAATTGAATAATGCCTATACATATACGACAAAAAAAGAATTTAATATCAAAATATTTCTATATTGATTCGAAATTATACGAGAAACGTTCACGCACATGCGCAGAATTCATTCGTATTCTTAGCATTGTGCTTTTAGATTAGATTGACACTGTATTTAAAATTTTACTGGACAGTCGTAATGAGACTCTTAGACCCTACAGAAACTCTCGATATACGAGACTAGGTGGCTGGATCGGCAGCGTGCGGTGCTTAGTTTTACAGGTCTACAGTTCGAGGCTCGAAGCGGACAAATATTTTTAAATATTTTTTTTTTAATATATTTTAGCCAGATTTCTCCATTATTCCAATATATAAGTTGAATAATGCCTATACATATACGACAAAAATAGAATTTAATATCAAAATATTTCTATATTGATTCGAAATTATACGAGAAACGTTCACGCACATGCGCAGAATTCATTCGTATTCTTAGCATTGAGCTTTTAGATTAGATTGACACCGTATATAAAATTTTACTGGACAGTCGTAATGAGACTCTTAGACCCTTCAGAAGCTCTCGGGTCACGACACTAGGTGGCTGGATCGGCAGAAAGCAGTGCTTAGTTTTGAAGGTCTTCAGTTCGAGGCCGAAGCGGACAAATATTTTTATATATTATTCTTTTTTTTTTAAAATATATTTTAGCCAGATTTCTCCATTATTCCTATATATAAATTGAATAATGCCTATACATATACGACAAAAAAAGAATTTAATATCAAAATATTTCTATATTGATTCGAAATTATACGAGAAACGTTCACGCACATGCGCAGAATTCATTCGTATTCTTAGCATTGTGCTTTTAGATTAGATTGACACCGTATATAAAATTTTACTGGACATTCGTAATGAGACTCTTAGACCCTTCAGAAGCTCTCGGGTCACGAGACTAGGTGGCTGGATCGGCAGAGTGCGGTGCTTAGTTTTGAAGGTCTTCAGTTCGAGGCTCGAAGCGGACAAATATTTTTCTATATATATATTTTTTTATATATATAATAGCCAGATTTCTCCATTATTCCTATATATAAATTGAATAATGCCTATACATATACGACAAAAAAAGAATTTAATATCAAAATATTTCTATATTGATTCGAAATTATACGAGAAACGTTCTCGCACATGCGCAGAATTAATTCGTATTCTTAGCATTGTGCTTTTAGATTAGATTGACACCGTATTTAAAATTTTACTGGACAGTCGTAATGAGACTCTTAGACCCTTCAGAAGCTCTCGTGTTACGAGACTAGGTGGCTGGATCGGCAGAGTGCGGTGCTTAGTTTTGCAGGTCTTCAGTTCGAGGCTCAAAGCGGACAAATATTTTTATATATTATTCTTTTTTTTTTTAAAATATATTTTAGCCAGATTTCTCCATTATTCCTATATATAAATTGAATAATGCCTATACATATACGACAAAAAAAGAATTTAATATCAAAATATTTCTATATTGATTCGAAATTATACGAGAAACGTTCACGCACATGCGCAGAATTCATTCGTATTCTTAGCATTGTGCTTTTAGATTAGATTGACACTGTATTTAAAATTTTACTGGACAGTCGTAATGAGACTCTTAGACCCTACAGAAACTCTCGATATACGAGACTAGGTGGCTGGATCGGCAGCGTGCGGTGCTTAGTTTTACAGGTCTACAGTTCGAGGCTCGAAGCGGACAAATATTTTTAAATATTTTTTTTTTAATATATTTTAGCCAGATTTCTCCATTATTCCAATATATAAGTTGAATAATGCCTATACATATACGACAAAAATAGAATTTAATATCAAAATATTTCTATATTGATTCGAAATTATACGAGAAACGTTCACGCACATGCGCAGAATTCATTCGTATTCTTAGCATTGTGCTTTTAGATTAGATTGACACCGTATATAAAATTTTACTGGACAGTCGTAATGAGACTCTTAGACCCTTCAGAAGCTCTCGGGTCACGACACTAGGTGGCTGGATCGGCAGAGTGCAGTGCTTAGTTTTGAAGGTCTTCAGTTCGAGGCCGAAGCGGACAAATATTTTTATATATTATTCTTTTTTTTTTAAAATATATTTTAGCCAGATTTCTCCATTATTCCTATATATAAATTGAATAATGCCTATACATATACGACAAAAAAAGAATTTAATATCAAAATATTTCTATATTGATTCGAAATTATACGAGAAACGTTCACGCACATGCGCAGAATTCATTCGTATTCTTAGCATTGTGCTTTTAGATTAGATTGACACCGTATATAAAATTTTACTGGACATTCGTAATGAGACTCTTAGACCCTTCAGAAGCTCTCGGGTCACGAGACTAGGTGGCTGGATCGGCAGAGTGCGGTGCTTAGTTTTGAAGGTCTTCAGTTCGAGGCTCGAAGCGGACAAATATTTTTCTATATATATATTTTTTTATATTTATAATAGCCAGATTTCTCCATTATTCCTATATATAAATTGAATAATGCCTATACATATACGACAAAAAAAGAATTTAATATCAAAATATTTCTATATTGATTCGAAATTATACGAGAAACGTTCTCGCACATGCGCAGAATTAATTCGTATTCTTAGCATTGTGCTTTTAGATTAGATTGACACCGTATTTAAAATTTTACTGGACAGTCGTAATGAGACTCTTAGACCCTTCAGAAGCTTTCGTGTTACGAGACTAGGTGGCTGGATCGGCAGAGTGCGGTGCTTAGTTTTGCAGGTCTTCAGTTCGAGGCTCAAAGCGGACAAATATTTTTATATATTATTCTTTTTTTTTTTAAATATATTTTAGCCAGATTTCTCCATTATTCCTATATATAAATTGAATAATGCCTATACATATACGACAAAAAAAGAATTTAATATCAAAATATTTCTATATTGATTCGAAATTATACGAGAAACGTTCACGCACATGCGCAGAATTCATTCGTATTCTTAGCATTGTGCTTTTAGTTAGATTGACACTGTATTTAAAATTTTACTGGACAGTCGTAATGAGACTCTTAGACCCTACAGAAACTCTCGATATACGAGACTAGGTGGCTGGATCGGCAGCGTGCGGTGCTTAGTTTTACAGGTCTACAGTTCGAGGCTCGAAGCGGACAAATATTTTTAAATATTTTTTTTTTAATATATTTTAGCCAGATTTCTCCATTATTCCAATATATAAGTTGAATAATGCCTATACATATACGACAAAAATAGAATTTAATATCAAAATATTTCTATATTGATTCGAAATTATACGAGAAACGTTCACGCACATGCGCAGAATTCATTCGTATTCTTAGCATTGTGCTTTTAGATTAGATTGACACCGTATATAAAATTTTACTGGACAGTCGTAATGAGACTCTTAGACCCTTCAGAAGCTCTCGGGTCACGACACTAGGTGGCTGGATCGGCAGAGTGCGGTGCTTAGTTTTGAAGGTCTTCAGTTCGAGGCCGAAGCGGACAAATATTTTTATATATTTTTCTTTTTTTAAAATATATTTTAGCCAGATTTCTCTATTATTCCTATATATAAATTGAATAATGCCTATACATATACGACAAAAAAAGAATTTAATATCAAAATATTTCTATATTGATTCGAAATTATACGAGAAACGTTCACGCACATGCGCAGAATTCATTCGTTTTCTTAGCATTGTGCTTTTAGACTAGATTGACACCGTATATAAAATTTTACTGGACAGTCGTAATGAGACTCTTAGACCCTTCAAAAGCTCTCGGGTTACGAGACTGGGTGGCTGGATCGGCAGAGTGCGGTGCTTAGTTTTGAAGGTCTTCAGTTCGAGGCTCGAAGCGGACAAATATTTTTATATATTTTTCTTTTTTTTTTTTAAATATATTTTAGCCAGATTTCTCCATTATTCCTATATATAAATTGAACAATGCCTATACATATACGACAAAAGTAGAATTTAATATCAAAATATTTCTATATTGATTCGACATTATACGAGAAACGTTCACGCACATGCGCAGAATTCATTCGTATTCTTAGCATTGTGCTTTTAGATTAGATTGACACCGTATTTAAAATTTTACTGGACAGTCGTAATGAGACTCTTAGATCCTTCAGAAGCTCTCGTGTTACGAGACTAGGTGGCTGGATCGGCAGAGTGCGGTGCTTAGTTTTGCAGGTCTTCAGTTCGAGGCTCGAAGCGGACAAATATTTTTAAATATTTTTTTTTAAATATATTTTAGCCAGATTTCTCCATTATTCCAATATATAAGTTGAATAATGCCTATACATATACGACAAAAATAGAATTTAATATCAAAATATTTCTATATTGATTCGAAATTATACGAGAAACGTTCACGCACATGCGCAGAATTCATTCGTATTCTTAGCATTGTGCTTTTAGATTAGATTGACACCGTATATAAAATTTTACTGGACATTCGTAATGAGACTCTTAGACCCTTCAGAAGCTCTCGGGTCACGAGACTAGGTGGCTGGATCGGCAGATTGCGGTGCTTAGTTTTGAAGGGCTTCAGTTCGAGGCTCGAAGCGGACAAATATTTTTATATATTTTTCTTTTTTTTAAAAATATATTTTAGCCAGATTTCTCCATTATTCCTATATATAAATTGAATAATGCCTATACATATACGACAAAAAAAGAATTTAATATCAAAATATTTCTATATTGATTCGAAATTATACGAGAAACGTTCACGCACATGCGCAGAATTCATTCGTATTCTTAGCATTGTACTTTTAGATTAGATTGACACCGTATATAAAATTTTACTGGACAGTCGTAATGAGACTCTTAGACCCTTCAGAAGTTCTCGGGTTACGAGACTAGGTGGCTGGATCGGCAGAGTGCGGTGCTTAGTTTTGAAGGTCTTCAGTTCGAGGCTCGAAGCGGACAAATATTTTTATATATTTTTCTTTTTTTTAAATATATTTTAGCAAGATTTCTCCATTATTCCTATATATAAATTGAATAATGCCTATACATATACGACAAAAAAAGAATTTAATATCAAAATATTTCTATATTGATTCGAAATTATACGAGAAACGTTCACGCACATGCGCAGAATTCATTCGTATTCTTAGCATTGTGCTTTTAGATTAGATTGACACCGTATATAAAATTTTACTGGACATTCGTAATGAGACTCTTAGACCCTTCAGAAGCTCTCGGGTCACGAGACTAGGTGGCTGGACCGGCAGAGTGCGGTGCTTAGTTTTGAAGGGCTTCAGTTCGAGGCTCGAAGCGGACAAATATTTTTATATATTTTTCTTTTTTTTAAAAATATATTTTAGCCAGATTTCTCCATTATTCCTATATATAAATTGAATAATGCCTATACATATACGACAAAAAAAGAATTTAATATCAAAATATTTCTATATTGATTCGAAATTATACGAGAAACGTTCACGCACATGCGCAGAATTCATTCGTATTCTTAGCATTGTACTTTTAGATTAGATTGACACCGTATATAAAATTTTACTGGACAGTCGTAATGAGACTCTTAGACCCTTCAGAAGCTCTCGGGTCACGAGACTAGGTGGCTGGATCGGCAGAGTGCGGTGCTTAGTTTTGAAGGTCTTCAGTTCGAGGCTCGAAGCGGACAAATATTTTTATATATATTTCTTTTTTTTAAATATATTTTAGCAAGATTTCTGCATTATTCCTATATATAAATTGAATAATGCCTATACATATACGACAAAAAAAGAATTTAATATCAAAATATTTCTATATTGATTCGAAATAATACGAGAAACGTTCACGCACATGCGCAGAATTCATTCGTATTCTTAGCATTGTGCTTTTAGATTAGATTGACACCGTATATAAAATTTTACTGGACATTCGTAATGAGACTCTTAGACCCTTCAGAAGCTCTCGGGTCACGAGACTAGGTGGCTGGATCGGCAGAGTGCGGTGCTTAGTTTTGAAGGGCTTCAGTTCGAGGCTCGAAGCGGACAAATATTTTTATATATTTTTCTTTTTTTTAAAAATATATTTTAGCCAGATTTCTCCATTATTCCTATATATAAATTGAATAATGCCTATACATATACGACAAAAAAAGAATTTAATATCAAAATATTTCTATATTGATTCGAAATTATACGAGAAACGTTCACGCACATGCGCAGAATTCATTCGTAATCTTAGCATTGTGCTTTTAGATTATATTGACACCGTATATAAAATTTTACTGGACATTCGTAATGAGACTCTTAGACCCTTCAGAAGCTCTCGGGTCACGAGACTAGGTGGCTGGATCGGCAGAGTGCGGTGCTTAGTTTTGAAGGTCTTCAGTTCGAGGCTCGAAGCGGACAAATATTTTTCTATATATATATTTTTTTACATATATAATAGCCAGATTTCTCCATTACTCCTATATATAAATTGAATAATGCCTATACATATACGACAAAAAAAGAATTTCATATCAAAATATTTCTATATTGATTCGAAATTATACGAGAAACGTTCACGCACATGCGCAGAATTCATTCGTATTCTTAGCATTGTGCTTTTAGATTAGATTGACACCGTATATAAAATTTTACTGGACAGTCGTAATGAGACTCTTAGACCCTTCAGAAGTTCTCGGGTTACGAGACTAGGTGGCTGGATCGGCAGAGTGCGGTGCTTAGTTTTGAAGGTCTTCAGTTCGAGGCTCGAAGCGGACAAATATTTTTATATATTTTTCTTTTTTTTTAAATATATTTTAGCAAGATATCTCCATTATTCCTATATATAAATTGAATAATGCCTATACATATACGACAAAAAAAGAATTTAATATCAAAATATTTCTATATTGATTCGAAATTATACGAGAAACGTTCACGCACATGCGCAGAATTCATTCGTTTTCTTAGCATTGTGCTTTTAGACTAGATTGACACCGTATATAAAATTTTACTGGACAGTCGTAATGAGACTCTTAGACCCTTCAAAAGCTCTCGGGTTACGAGACTGGGTGGCTGGATCGGCAGAGTGCGGTGCTTAGTTTTGAAGGTCTTCAGTTCGAGGCTCGAAGCGTACAAATATTTTTATATATTTTTCTTTTTTTTTTTTAAATATATTTTAGCCAGATTTCTCCATTATTCCTATATATAAATTGAACAATGCCTATACATATACGACAAAAGTAGAATTTAATATCAAAATATTTCTATATTGATTCGACATTATACGAGAAACGTTCACGCACATGCGCAGAATTCATTCGTATTCTTAGCATTGTGCTTTTAGATTAGATTGACACCGTATTTAAAATTTTACTGGACAGTCGTAATGAGACTCTTAGATCCTTCAGAAGCTCTCGTGTTACGAGACTAGGTGGCTGGATCGGCAGAGTGCGGTGCTTAGTTTTGCAGGTCTTCAGTTCGAGGCTCGAAGCGGACAAATATTTTTAAATATTTTTTTTTAAATATATTTTAGCCAGATTTCTCCATTATTCCAATATATAAGTTGAATAATGCCTATACATATACGACAAAAATAGAATTTAATATCAAAATATTTCTATATTGATTCGAAATTATACGAGAAACGTTCACGCACATGCGCAGAATTCATTCGTATTCTTAGCATTGTGCTTTTAGATTAGATTGACACCGTATATAAAATTTTACTGGACATTCGTAATGAGACTCTTAGACCCTTCAGAAGCTCTCGGGTCACGAGACTAGGTGGCTGGATCGGCAGATTGCGGTGCTTAGTTTTGAAGGGCTTCAGTTCGAGGCTCGAAGCGGACAAATATTTTTATATATTTTTCTTTTTTTTAAAAATATATTTTAGCCAGATTTCTCCATTATTCCTATATATAAATTGAATAATGCCTATACATATACGACAAAAAAAGAATTTAATATCAAAATATTTCTATATTGATTCGAAATTATACGAGAAACGTTCACGCACATGCGCAGAATTCATTCGTATTCTTAGCATTGTACTTTTAGATTAGATTGACACCGTATATAAAATTTTACTGGACAGTCGTAATGAGACTCTTAGACCCTTCAGAAGTTCTCGGGTTACGAGACTAGGTGGCTGGATCGGCAGAGTGCGGTGCTTAGTTTTGAAGGTCTTCAGTTCGAGGCTCGAAGCGGACAAATATTTTTATATATTTTTCTTTTTTTTAAATATATTTTAGCAAGATTTCTCCATTATTCCTATATATAAATTGAATAATGCCTATACATATACGACAAAAAAAGAATTTAATATCAAAATATTTCTATATTGATTCGAAATTATACGAGAAACGTTCACGCACATGCGCAGAATTCATTCGTATTCTTAGCATTGTGCTTTTAGATTAGATTGACACCGTATATAAAATTTTACTGGACATTCGTAATGAGACTCTTAGACCCTTCAGAAGCTCTCGGGTCACGAGACTAGGTGGCTGGACCGGCAGAGTGCGGTGCTTAGTTTTGAAGGGCTTCAGTTCGAGGCTCGAAGCGGACAAATATTTTTATATATTTTTCTTTTTTTTAAAAATATATTTTAGCCAGATTTCTCCATTATTCCTATATATAAATTGAATAATGCCTATACATATACGACAAAAAAAGAATTTAATATCAAAATATTTCTATATTGATTCGAAATTATACGAGAAACGTTCACGCACATGCGCAGAATTCATTCGTATTCTTAGCATTGTACTTTTAGATTAGATTGACACCGTATATAAAATTTTACTGGACAGTCGTAATGAGACTCTTAGACCCTTCAGAAGCTCTCGGGTCACGAGACTAGGTGGCTGGATCGGCAGAGTGCGGTGCTTAGTTTTGAAGGTCTTCAGTTCGAGGCTCGAAGCGGACAAATATTTTTATATATATTTCTTTTTTTTAAATATATTTTAGCAAGATTTCTGCATTATTCCTATATATAAATTGAATAATGCCTATACATATACGACAAAAAAAGAATTTAATATCAAAATATTTCTATATTGATTCGAAATAATACGAGAAACGTTCACGCACATGCGCAGAATTCATTCGTATTCTTAGCATTGTGCTTTTAGATTAGATTGACACCGTATATAAAATTTTACTGGACATTCGTAATGAGACTCTTAGACCCTTCAGAAGCTCTCGGGTCACGAGACTAGGTGGCTGGATCGGCAGAGTGCGGTGCTTAGTTTTGAAGGGCTTCAGTTCGAGGCTCGAAGCGGACAAATATTTTTATATATTTTTCTTTTTTTTAAAAATATATTTTAGCCAGATTTCTCCATTATTCCTATATATAAATTGAATAATGCCTATACATATACGACAAAAAAAGAATTTAATATCAAAATATTTCTATATTGATTCGAAATTATACGAGAAACGTTCACGCACATGCGCAGAATTCATTCGTAATCTTAGCATTGTGCTTTTAGATTATATTGACACCGTATATAAAATTTTACTGGACATTCGTAATGAGACTCTTAGACCCTTCAGAAGCTCTCGGGTCACGAGACTAGGTGGCTGGATCGGCAGAGTGCGGTGCTTAGTTTTGAAGGTCTTCAGTTCGAGGCTCGAAGCGGACAAATATTTTTCTATATATATATTTTTTTACATATATAATAGCCAGATTTCTCCATTACTCCTATATATAAATTGAATAATGCCTATACATATACGACAAAAAAAGAATTTCATATCAAAATATTTCTATATTGATTCGAAATTATACGAGAAACGTTCACGCACATGCGCAGAATTCATTCGTATTCTTAGCATTGTGCTTTTAGATTAGATTGACACCGTATATAAAATTTTACTGGACAGTCGTAATGAGACTCTTAGACCCTTCAGAAGTTCTCGGGTTACGAGACTAGGTGGCTGGATCGGCAGAGTGCGGTGCTTAGTTTTGAAGGTCTTCAGTTCGAGGCTCGAAGCGGACAAATATTTTTATATATTTTTCTTTTTTTTTAAATATATTTTAGCAAGATATCTCCATTATTCCTATATATAAATTGAATAATGCCTATACATATACGACAAAAAAAGAATTTAATATCAAAATATTTCTATATTGATTCGAAATTATACGAGAAACGTTCACGCACATGCGCAGAATTCATTCGTATTCTTAGCATTGTGCTTTTAGATTAGATTGACACCGTATATAAAATTTTACTGGACAGTCGTAATGAGACTCTTAGACCCTTCAGAAGTTCTCGGGTTACGAGACTAGGTGGCTGGATCGGCAGAGTGCGGTGCTTAGTTTTGAAGGTCTTCAGTTCGAGGCTCGAAGCGGAAAAATATTTTTATATATTTTTCTTTTTTTTAAAATATATTTTAGCAAGATATCTCCATTATTCCTATATATAAATTGAATAATGCCTATACATATACGACAAAAAAAGAATTTAATATCAAAATATTTCTATATTGATTCGAAATTATACGAGAAACGTTCACGCACATGCGCAGAATTCATTCGTATTCTTAGCATTGTGCTTTTAGATTAGATTGACACCGTATATAAAATTTTACTGGACATTCGTAATGAGACTCTTAGACCCTTCAGAAGCTCTCGGGTCACGAGACAAGGTGGCTGGATTGGCAGAGTGCGGTGCTTAGTTTTGAAGGTCTTCAGTTCGAGGCTCGAAGCGGACAAATATTTTTCTATATATATATATTTTTAAATATATAATAGCCAGATTTCTCCATTATTCCTATATATAAATTGAATAATGCCTATACATATACGACAAAAAAAGAATTTAATATCAAAATATTTCTATATTGATTCGAAATTATACGAGAAACGTTCACGCACATGCGCAGAATTCATTCGTATTCTTAGCATTGTACTTTTAGATTAGATTGACACCGTATATAAAATTTTACTGGACAGTCGTAATGAGACTCTTAGACCCTTCAGAAGCTCTCGGGTCACGAGACTAGGTGGCTGGATCGGCAGAGTGCGGTTCTTAGTTTTGAAGGTCCTCAGTTCGAGGCTCGAAGCAGACAAATATTTTTATATATTTTTCTTTTTTTTAAAATATATTTTAGCCAGATTTCTCCATTATTCCTATATATAAATTGAATAATGCCTATACATATACGACAAAAAAAGAATTTAATATCAAAATATTTCTATATTGATTCGAAATTATACGAGAAACGTTCACGCACATGCGCAGAATTCATTCGTATTCTTAGCATTGTGCTTTTAGATTAGATTGACACCGTATATAAAATTTTACTGGACAGTCGTAATGAGACTCTTAGACCCTTCAGAAGTTCTCGGGTTACGAGACTAGGTGGCTGGATCGGCAGAGTGCGGTACTTAGTTTTGAAGGTCTTCAGTTCGAGGCTCAAAGCGGACAAATATTTTTATATATATATATATATATATTTTTTTAATATATTTTAGCCAGATTTCTCCATTATTCCTATATATAAATTGAATAATGCCTACACATATACGACAAAAAAAGAATTTAATATCAAAATATTTCTATATTGATTCGAAATTATACGAGAAACGTTCACGCACATGCGCAGAATTCATTCGTATTCTTAGCATTGTGCTTTTAGAGTAGATTGACACCGTATATAAAATTTTACTGGACAGTCGTAATGAGACTCTTAGACCCTTCAGAAGCTCTCGGGTCACGAGACTAGGTGGCTGGATCGGCAGAGTGCGATTCTTAGTTTTGAAGGTCCTCAGTTCGAGGCTCGAAGCAGACAAATATTTTTATATATTTTTCTTTTTTTTAAAATATATTTTAGCCAGATTTCTCCATTATTCCTATATATAAATTGAATAATGCCTATACATATACGACAAAAAAAGAATTTAATATCAAAATATTTCTATATTGATTCGAAATTATACGAGAAACGTTCACGCACATGCGCAGAATTCATTCGTATTCTTAGCATTGTGCTTTTAGAGTAGATTGACACCGTATATAAAATTTTACTGGACAGTCGTAATGAGACTCTTAGACCCTTCAGAAGCTCTTGGGTTACGAGACTGGGTGGCTGGATCGGCAGAGTGCGGTGCTTAGATTTGAAGGTTTTCTGTTCGAGGCTCGAAAAGGACAAATATTTTAATATATTTTAGCCAGATTTCTCCATTATTCCTATATATAAATTGAACAATGCCTATACATATACGACAAAAAAACGAATTTAATATCAAAATATTTCTATATTGATTCGAAATTATACGAGAAACGTTCACGCACATGCGCAGAATTCATTCGTATTCTTAGTATTGTGCTTTTAGATTAGATTGACACCGTATATAAAATTTTACTGGACAGTCGTAATGAATCTCTTAGATCCTTCAGAAGATCTCGGGTTACGAGGCTAGGTGGCTGGATCGGCAGAGTGCGGTGCTTAGTTTTGAAGGTCTTCAGTTCGAGGCTCGAAGCGGACAAATATTTTCATATATTTTTCTTTTTTTTTAAAATATATTTTAGCCAGATTTCTCCATTATTCCTACATATAAATTGAATTATGCCTATACATATACGACAAAAAAAGAATTTAATATCAAAATATTTCTATATTGATTCGAAATTATACGAGAAACGTTCACGCACATGCGCAGAATTCATTCGCATACTTAGCATTGTGCTTTTAGATTAGATTGACACCGTATTTAAAATTTTACTGGACAGTCGTAACGAGACTCTTAGACTCTTCAGAAGCTCTCGTGTTACGAGACTAGGTGGCTGGATCGGCAGAGTGCGGTGCTTAGTTTTGCAGGTCTTCAGTTCGAGGCTCGAAGCGGACAAATATTTTCATATATTTTTCTTTTTTTTAAAATATATTGTAGCCAGATTTCTCCATTATTCTTATATATAAATTGAATAATGCCTATACATATACGACAAAAAAAGAATTTAATATCAAAATATTTCTATATTGATTCGAAATTATACGAGAAACGTTCACGCACATGCGCAAAATTCATTCGTATTCTTAGCATTGTGCTTTTAGATTAGATTGACACCGTATTTAAAATTTTACTGGACAGTCGTAATGAGACTCTTAGACCCTTCAGAAGGTCTCGGGTTACGAGACTAGGTGGTTGGATCGGCAGAGTGCGGTGCTTAGCTTTGAAGGTCTTCAGTTCGAGGCTGGAAGCGGACAATAATTTTTATATATTTTTCTTTTTTTAAAAATATATTTTAGTGAGATTTCTCCATTATTTCTATATATAAATTGAATAATGCCTATACATTTACGACAAAAAAAGAATTTAATATCAAAATATTTCTGTATTGATTCGAAATTATACGAGAAACGTTCACGCACTTGCGCAGAATTCATTCGTATTCTTAGCATTGTGCTTTTAGATTAGATTGACACCGTATTTAAAATTTTACTGGACAGTCGTAATGAGACTCTTAGACCCTTCAGAAGCTCTCGTGTTACGAGACTAGGTGGCTGGATCGGCAGAGTGCCGTGCTTAGTTTTGAAGGTCTTCAGTTCGAGGCTAGAAGCAGACAAATATTTTTATATATTTTTCTTTTTTTAAAAATATATTTTAGCCAGATTTCTCCATTATTCCTATATATAAATTGAATAATGCCTATACATATACGACAAAAAAAGAATTTAATATCAAAATATTTCTATATTGATTCGAAATTATACGAGAAACGTTCACGCACATGCGCAGAATTCATTCGTATTCTTAGCATTGTGCTTTTAGATTAGATTGACACCGTATATAAAATTTTACTGGACATTCGTAATGAGACTCTTAGACCCTTCAGAAGCTCTCGGGTCACGAGACTAGGTGGCTGGATCGGCAGAGTGCGGTGCTTAGTTTTGAAGGTCTTCAGTTCGAGGCTCGAAGCGGACAAATATTTTTCTATATATATATATTTTTAAATATATAATAGCCAGATTTCTCCATTATTCCTATATATAAATTGAATAATGCCTATACATATACGACAAAAAAAGAATTTCATATCAAAATATTTCTATATTGATTCGAAATTATACGAGAAACGTTCACGCACATCCGCAGAATTCATTCGTATTCTTAGCATTGTGCTTTTAGATTAGATTGACACCGTATATAAAATTTTACTGGACAGTCGTAATGAGACTCTTAGACCCTTCAGAAGTTCTCGGGTTACGAGACTAGGTGGCTGGATCGGCAGAGTGCGGTGCTTAGTTTTGAAGGTCTTCAGTTCGAGGCTCGAAGCGGACAAATATTTTTATATATTTTTCTTTTTTTTAAATATATTTTAGCAAGATTTCTCCATTATTCCTATATATAAATTGAATAATGCCTATACATATACGACAAAAAAAGAATTTAATATCAAAATATTTCTATATTGATTCGAAATTATACGAGAAACGTTCACGCACATGCGCAGAATTCATTCGTATTCTTAGCATTGTGCTTTTAGATTAGATTGACACCGTATTTAAAATTTTACTGGACAGTCGTAATGAGACTCTTAGACCCTTCAGAAGCTCTCGGGTTACGAGACTAGGTGGCTGGATCGGCATAGTGCGATGCTTAGTTTTGCAGGTCTTCAGTTCGAGGCTCGAAGCGGACAAATATTTTTATATATTTTTCTTTTTTTTTTTAAATATATTTTAGCCAGATTTCTCCATTATTCCTATATATGAATTGAATAATGCCTATACATATACGACAAAAAAAGAATTTAATATCAAAATATTTCTATATGGATTCGAAATTATACGAGAAACGTTCACGCACATGCGCAGAATTCATTCGTATTCTTAGCATTGTACTTTTAGATTAGATTGACACCGTATATAAAATTTTACTGGACAGTCGTAATGAGACTCTTAGACCCTTCAGAAGCTCTCGGGTCACGAGACTAGGTGGCTGGATCGGCAGAGTGCGGTTCTTAGTTTTGAAGGTCCTCAGTTCGAGGCTCGAAGCAGACAAATATTTTTATATATTTTTCTTTTTTTTAAAATATATTTTAGCCAGATTTCTCCATTATTCCTATATATAAATTGAATAATGCCTATACATATACGACAAAAAAAGAATTTAATATCAAAATATTTCTATATTGATTCGAAATTATACGAGAAACGTTCACGCACATGCGCAGAATTCATTCGTATTCTTAGCATTGTGCTTTTAGATTAGATTGACACCGTATATAAAATTTTACTGGACAGTCGTAATGAGACTCTTAGACCCTTCAGAAGTTCTCGGGTTACGAGACTAGGTGGCTGGATCGGCAGAGTGCGGTACTTAGTTTTGAAGGTCTTCAGTTCGAGGCTCGAAGCGGACAAATATTTTTATATATATATATATATATATTTTTTTTTAATATATTTTAGCCAGATTTCTCCATTATTCCTATATATAAATTGAATAATGCCTACACATATACGACAAAAAAAGAATTTAATATCAAAATATTTCTATATTGATTCGAAATTATACGAGAAACGTTCACGCACATGCGCAGAATTCATTCGTATTCTTAGCATTGTGCTTTTAGAGTAGATTGACACCGTATATAAAATTTTACTGGACAGTCGTAATGAGACTCTTAGACCCTTCAGAAGCTCTCGGGTTACGAGACTGGGTGGCTGGATCGGCAGAGTGCGGTGCTTAGTTTTGAAGGTCTTCAGTTCGAGGCTGGAAGGGGACAAATATTTTTATATATTTTTCTTTTTTTAAAATATATTTTAGCCAGATTTCTCCATTATTCCTATATATAAATTGAATAATGCCTATACATATACGACAAAAAAATAATTTAATATCAAAATATTTCTATATTGATTCGAAATTATACGAGAAACGTTCACGCACATGCGCAGAATTCATTCGTATTCTTAGCATTGTGCTTTTAGATTAGATTGACACCGTATATAAAATTTTACTGGACATTCGTAATGAGACTCTTAGACCCTTCAGAAGCTCTCGGGTCACGAGACAAGGTGGCTGGATTGGCAGAGTGCGGTGCTTAGTTTTGAAGGTCTTCAGTTCGAGGCTCGAAGCGGACAAATATTTTTCTATATATATATATTTTTAAATATATAATAGCCAGATTTCTCCATTATTCCTATATATAAATTGAATAATGCCTATACATATACGACAAAAAAAGAATTTAATATCAAAATATTTCTATATTGATTCGAAATTATACGAGAAACGTTCACGCACATGCGCAGAATTCATTCGTATTCTTAGCATTGTACTTTTAGATTAGATTGACACCGTATATAAAATTTTACTGGACAGTCGTAATGAGACTCTTAGACCCTTCAGAAGCTCTCGGGTCACGAGACTAGGTGGCTGGATCGGCAGAGTGCGGTTCTTAGTTTTGAAGGTCCTCAGTTCGAGGCTCGAAGCAGACAAATATTTTTATATATTTTTCTTTTTTTTAAAATATATTTTAGCCAGATTTCTCCATTATTCCTATATATAAATTGAATAATGCCTATACATATACGACAAAAAAAGAATTTAATATCAAAATATTTCTATATTGATTCGAAATTATACGAGAAACGTTCACGCACATGCGCAGAATTCATTCGTATTCTTAGCATTGTGCTTTTAGATTAGATTGACACCGTATATAAAATTTTACTGGACAGTCGTAATGAGACTCTTAGACCCTTCAGAAGTTCTCGGGTTACGAGACTAGGTGGCTGGATCGGCAGAGTGCGGTACTTAGTTTTGAAGGTCTTCAGTTCGAGGCTCAAAGCGGACAAATATTTTTATATATATATATATATATTTTTTTTTAATATATTTTAGCCAGATTTCTCCATTATTCCTATATATAAATTGAATAATGCCTACACATATACGACAAAAAAAGAATTTAATATCAAAATATTTCTATATTTATTCGAAATTATACGAGAAACGTTCACGCACATGCGCAGAATTCATTCGTATTCTTAGCATTGTGCTTTTAGAGTAGATTGACACCGTATATAAAATTTTACTGGACAGTCGTAATGAGACTCTTAGACCCTTCAGAAGCTCTCGGGTCACGAGACTAGGTGGCTGGATCGGCAGAGTGCGGTTCTTAGTTTTGAAGGTCCTCAGTTCGAGGCTCGAAGCAGACAAATATTTTTATATATTTTTCTTTTTTTTAAAATATATTTTAGCCAGATTTCTCCATTATTCCTATATATAAATTGAATAATGCCTATACATATACGACAAAAAAAGAATTTAATATCAAAATATTTCTATATTGATTCGAAATTATACGAGAAACGTTCACGCACATGCGCAGAATTCATTCGTTTTCTTAGCATTGTGCTTTTAGATTAGATTGACACCGTATATAAAATTTTACTGGACAGTCGTAATGAGACTCTTAGACCCTTCAGAAGTTCTCGGGTTACGAGACTAGGTGGCTGGATCGGCAGAGTGCGGTACTTAGTTTTGAAGGTCTTCAGTTCGAGGCTCGAAGCGGACAAATATTTTTATATATATATATATATATATATATTTTTAATATATTTTAGCCAGATTTCTCCATTATTCCTATATATAAATTGAATAATGCCTACACATATACGACAAAAAAAGAATTTAATATCAAAATATTTCTATATTGATTCGAAATTATACGAGAAACGTTCACGCACATGCGCAGAATTCATTCGTATTCTTAGCATTGTGCTTTTAGAGTAGATTGACACCGTATATAAAATTTTACTGGACAGTCGTAATGAGACTCTTAGACCCTTCAGAAGCTCTTGGGTTACGAGACTGGGTGGCTGGATCGGCAGAGTGCGGTGCTTAGATTTGAAGGTTTTCTGTTCGAGGCTCGAAAAGGACAAATATTTTAATATATTTTAGCCAGATTTCTCCATTATTCCTATATATAAATTGAACAATGCCTATACATATACGACAAAAAAACGAATTTAATATCAAAATATTTCTATATTGATTCGAAATTATACGAGAAACGTTCACGCACATGCGCAGAATTCATTCGTATTCTTAGTATTGTGCTTTTAGATTAGATTGACACCGTATATAAAATTTTACTGGACAGTCGTAATGAATCTCTTAGATCCTTCAGAAGATCTCGGGTTACGAGGCTAGGTGGCTGGATCGGCAGAGTGCGGTGCTTAGTTTTGAAGGTCTTCAGTTCGAGGCTCGAAGCGGACAAATATTTTCATATATTTTTCTTTTTTTTAAAATATATTGTAGCCAGATTTCTCCATTATTCTTATATATAAATTGAATAATGCCTATACATATACGACAAAAAAAGAATTTAATATCAAAATATTTCTATATTGATTCGAAATTATACGAGAAACGTTCACGCACATGCGCAAAATTCATTCGTATTCTTAGCATTGTGCTTTTAGATTAGATTGACACCGTATTTAAAATTTTACTGGACAGTCGTAATGAGACTCTTAGACCCTTCAGAAGGTCTCGGGTTACGAGACTAGGTGGTTGGATCGGCAGAGTGCGGTGCTTAGCTTTGAAGGTCTTCAGTTCGAGGCTGGAAGCGGACAATAATTTTTATATATTTTTCTTTTTTTAAAAATATATTTTAGTGAGATTTCTCCATTATTTCTATATATAAATTGAATAATGCCTATACATTTACGACAAAAAAAGAATTTAATATCAAAATATTTCTATATTGATTCGAAATTATACGAGAAACGTTCACGCACTTGCGCAGAATTCATTCGTATTCTTAGCATTGTGCTTTTAGATTAGATTGACACCGTATTTAAAATTTTACTGGACAGTCGTAATGAGACTCTTAGACCCTTCAGAAGCTCTCGTGTTACGAGACTAGGTGGCTGGATCGGCAGAGTGCCGTGCTTAGTTTTGAAGGTCTTCAGTTCGAGGCTAGAAGCAGACAAATATTTTTATATATTTTTCTTTTTTTAAAAATATATTTTAGCCAGATTTCTCCATTATTCCTATATATAAATTGAATAATGCCTATACATATACGACAAAAAAAGAATTTAATATCAAAATATTTCTATATTGATTCGAAATTATACGAGAAACGTTCACGCACATGCGCAGAATTCATTCGTATTCTTAGCATTGTGCTTTTAGATTAGATTGACACCGTATATAAAATTTTACTGGACATTCGTAATGAGACTCTTAGACCCTTCAGAAGCTCTCGGGTCACGAGACTAGGTGGCTGGATCGGCAGAGTGCGGTGCTTAGTTTTGAAGGTCTTCAGTTCGAGGCTCGAAGCGGACAAATATTTTTCTATATATATATTTTTTTAAATATATAATAGCCAGATTTCTCCATTATTCCTATATATAAATTGAATAATGCCTATACATATACGACAAAAAAAGAATTTCATATCAAAATATTTCTATATTGATTCGAAATTATACGAGAAACGTTCACGCACATCCGCAGAATTCATTCGTATTCTTAGCATTGTGCTTTTAGATTAGATTGACACCGTATATAAAATTTTACTGGACAGTCGTAATGAGACTCTTAGACCCTTCAGAAGTTCTCGGGTTACGAGACTAGGTGGCTGGATCGGCAGAGTGCGGTGCTTAGTTTTGAAGGTCTTCAGTTCGAGGCTCGAAGCGGACAAATATTTTTATATATTTTTCTTTTTTTTAAATATATTTTAGCAAGATTTCTCCATTATTCCTATATATAAATGGAATAATGCCTATACATATACGACAAAAAAAGAATTTAATATCAAAATATTTCTATATTGATTCGAAATTATACGAGAAACGTTCACGCACATGCGCAGAATTCATTCGTATTCTTAGCATTGTGCTTTTAGATTAGATTGACACCGTATTTAAAATTTTACTGGACAGTCGTAATGAGACTCTTAGACCCTTCAGAAGCTCTCGGGTTACGAGACTAGGTGGCTGGATCGGCATAGTGCGATGCTTAGTTTTGCAGGTCTTCAGTTCGAGGCTCGAAGCGGACAAATATTTTTATATATTTTTCTTTTTTTTTTTAAATATATTTTAGCCAGATTTCTCCATTATTCCTATATATGAATTGAATAATGCCTATACATATACGACAAAAAAAGAATTTAATATCAAAATATTTCTATATGGATTCGAAATTATACGAGAAACGTTCACGCACATGCGCAGAATTCATTCGTATTCTTAGCATTGTACTTTTAGATTAGATTGACACCGTATATAAAATTTTACTGGACAGTCGTAATGAGACTCTTAGACCCTTCAGAAGCTCTCGGGTCACGAGACTAGGTGGCTGGATCAGCAGAGTGCGGTTCTTAGTTTTGAAGGTCCTCAGTTCGAGGCTCGAAGCAGACAAATATTTTTATATATTTTTCTTTTTTTTAAAATATATTTTAGCCAGATTTCTCCATTATTCCTATATATAAATTGAATAATGCCTATACATATACGACAAAAAAAGAATTTAATATCAAAATATTTCTATATTGATTCGAAATTATACGAGAAACGTTCACGCACATGCGCAGAATTCATTCGTATTCTTAGCATTGTGCTTTTAGATTAGATTGACACCGTATATAAAATTTTACTGGACAGTCGTAATGAGACTCTTAGACCCTTCAGAAGTTCTCGGGTTACGAGACTAGGTGGCTGGATCGGCAGAGTGCGGTACTTAGTTTTGAAGGTCTTCAGTTCGAGGCTCGAAGCGGACAAATATTTTTATATATATATATATATATATTTTTTTTAATATATTTTAGCCAGATTTCTCCATTATTCCTATATATAAATTGAATAATGCCTACACATATACGACAAAAAAAGAATTTAATATCAAAATATTTCTATATTGATTCGAAATTATACGAGAAACGTTCACGCACATGCGCAGAATTCATTCGTATTCTTAGCATTGTGCTTTTAGAGTAGATTGACACCGTAAATAAAATTTTACTGGACAGTCGTAATGAGACTCTTAGACCCTTCAGAAGCTCTCGGGTTACGAGACTGGGTGGCTGGATCGGCAGAGTGCGGTGCTTAGTTTTGAAGGTCTTCAGTTCGAGGCTGGAAGGGGACAAATATTTTTATATATTTTTCTTTTTTTAAAATATATTTTAGCCAGATTTCTCCATTATTCCTATATATAAATTGAATAATGCCTATACATATACGACAAAAAAAGAATTTAATATCAAAATATTTCTATATTGATTCGAAATTATACGAGAAACGTTCACGCACATGCGCAGAATTCATTCGTATTCTTAGCATTGTGCTTTTAGATTAGATTGACACCGTATATAAAATTTTACTGGACAGTCGTCATGAGACTCTTAGACCCTTCAAAAGCTCTTGGGTTACGAGACTGGGTGGCTGGATCGGCAGAGTGCGGTGCTTAGATTTGAAGGTTTTCTGTTCGAGGCTCGAAAAGGACAAATATTTTAATATATTTTTCTTTCTTTTTAAATATATTTTAGCCAGATTTCTCCATTATTCCTATATATAAATTGAACAATGCCTATACATATACGACAAAAAAACGAATTTAATATCAAAATATTTCTATATTGATTCGAAATTATACGAGAAACGTTCACGCACATGCGCAGAATTCATTCGTATTCTTAGTATTGTGCTTTTAGATTAGATTGACACCGTATATAAAATTTTACTGGACAGTCGTAATGAATCTCTTAGATCCTTCAGAAGATCTCGGGTTACGAGGCTAGGTGGCTGGATCGGCAGAGTGCGGTGCTTAGTTTTGAAGGTCTTCAGTTCGAGGCTCGAAGCGGACAAATATTTTCATATATTTTTCTTTTTTTTAAAAATATATTTTAGCCAGATTTCTCCATTATTCCTACATATAAATTGAATTATGCCTATACATATACGACAAAAAAAGAATTTAATATCAAAATATTTCTATATTGATTCGAAATTATACGAGAAACGTTCACGCACATGCGCAGAATTCATTCGCATACTTAGCATTGTGCTTTTAGATTAGATTGACACCGTATTTAAAATTTTACTGGACAGTCGTAACGAGACTCTTAGACTCTTCAGAAGCTCTCGTGTTACGAGACTAGGTGGCTGGATCGGCAGAGTGCGGTGCTTAGTTTTGCAGGTCTTCAGTTCGAGGCTCGAAGCGGACAAATATTTTCATATATTTTTCTTTTTTTTAAAATATATTGTAGCCAGATTTCTCCATTATTCTTATATATAAATTGAATAATGCCTATACATATACGACAAAAAAAGAATTTAATATCAAAATATTTCTATATTGATTCGAAATTATACGAGAAACGTTCACGCACATGCGCAAAATTCATTCGTATTCTTAGCATTGTGCTTTTAGATTAGATTGACACCGTATTTAAAATTTTACTGGACAGTCGTAATGAGACTCTTAGACCCTTCAGAAGGTCTCGGGTTACGAGACTAGGTGGTTGGATCGGCAGAGTGCGGTGCTTAGCTTTGAAGGTCTTCAGTTCGAGGCTGGAAGCGGACAATTATTTTTATATATTTTTCTTTTTTTAAAAATATATTTTAGTGAGATTTCTCCATTATTCCTATATATAAATTGAATAATGCCTATACATTTACGACAAAAAAAGAATTTAATATCAAAATATTTCTATATTGATTCGAAATTATACGAGAAACGTTCACGCACTTGCGCAGAATTCATTCGTATTCTTAGCATTGTGCTTTTAGATTAGATTGACACCGTATTTAAAATTTTACTGGACAGTCGTAATGAGACTCTTAGACCCTTCAGAAGCTCTCGTGTTACGAGACTAGGTGGCTGGATCGGCAGAGTGCCGTGCTTAGTTTTGAAGGTCTTCAGTTCGAGGCTAGAAGCAGACAAATATTTTTATATATTTTTCTTTTTTTAAAAATATATTTTAGCCAGATTTCTCCATTATTCCTATATATAAATTGAATAATGCCTATACATATACGACAAAAAAAGAATTTAATATCAAAATATTTCTATATTGATTCGAAATTATACGAGAAACGTTCACGCACATGCGCAGAATTCATTCGTATTCTTAGCATTGTGCTTTTAGATTAGATTGACACCGTATATAAAATTTTACTGGACATTCGTAATGAGACTCTTAGACCCTTCAGAAGCTCTCGGGTCACGAGACTAGGTGGCTGGATCGGCAGAGTGCGGTGCTTAGTTTTGAAGGTCTTCAGTTCGAGGCTCGAAGCGGACAAATATTTTTCTATATATATATTTTTTTAAATATATAATAGCCAGATTTCTCCATTATTCCTATATATAAATTGAATAATGCCTATACATATACGACAAAAAAAGAATTTCATATCAAAATATTTCTATATTGATTCGAAATTATACGAGAAACGTTCACGGACATCCGCAGAATTCATTCGTATTCTTAGCATTGTGCTTTTAGATTAGATTGACACCGTATATAAAATTTTACTGGACAGTCGTAATGAGACTCTTAGACCCTTCAGAAGTTCTCGGGTTACGAGACTAGGTGGCTGGATCGGAAGAGTGCGGTGCTTAGTTTTGAAGGTCTTCAGTTCGAGGCTCGAAGCGGACAAATATTTTTATATATTTTTCTTTTTTTTAAATATATTTTAGCAAGATTTCTCCATTATTCCTATATATAAATTGAATAATGCCTATACATATACGACAAAAAAAGAATTTAATATCAAAATATTTCTATATTGATTCGAAATTATACGAGAAACGTTCACGCACATGCGCAGAATTCATTCGTATTCTTAGCATTGTGCTTTTAGATTAGATTGACACCGTATATAAAATTTTACTGGACATTCGTAATGAGACTCTTAGACCCTTCAGAAGCTCTCGGGTCACGACACTAGGTGGCTGGATCGGCAGAGTGCGGTGCTTAGTTTTGAAGGTCTTCAGTTCGAGGCTCGAAGCGGACAAATATTTTTCTATATATATATTTTTTTAAATATATAATAGCCAGATTTCTCCATTATTCCTATATATAAATTGAATAATGCCTATACATATACGACAAAAAAAGAATTTCATATCAAAATATTTCTATATTGATTCGAAATTATACGAGAAACGTTCACGCACATGCGCAGAATTCATTCGTATTCTTAGCATTGTGCTTTTAGATTAGATTGACACCGTATATAAAATTTTACTGGACATTCGTAATGAGACTCTTAGACCCTTCAGAAGCTCTCGGGTCACGAGACTAGGTGGCTGGATCGGCAGAGTGTGGTGCTTAGTTTTGAAGGTCTTCAGTTCGAGGCTCGAAGCGGACAAATATTTTTATATATTTTTCTTTTTTTTAAAATATATTTTAGCCAGATTTCTCCATTATTCCTATATATAAATTGAATAATGCCTATACATATACGACAAAAAAAGAATTTAATATCAAAATATTTCTATATTGATTCGAAATTATACGAGAAACGTTCACGCACATGCGCAGAATTCATTCGTATTCTTAGCATTGTACTTTTAGATTAGATTGACACCGTATATAAAATTTTACTGGACAGTCGTAATGAGACTCTTAGACCCTTCAGAAGCTCTCGGGTCACGAGACTAGGTGGCTAGATCGGCAGAGTGCGGTTCTTAGTTTTGAAGGTCCTCAGTTCGAGGCTCGAAGCAGACAAATATTTTTATATATTTTTCTTTTTTTTTAAATATATTTTAGCCAGATTTCTCCATTATTCCTATATATAAATTGAATAATGCCTATACATATACGACAAAAAAAGAATTTAATATCAAAATATTTCTATATTGATTCGAAATTATACGAGAAACGTTCACGCACATGCGCAGAATTCATTCGTATTCTTAGCATTGTGCTTTTAGATTAGATTGACACCGTATATAAAATTTTACTGGACAGTCGTCATGAGACTCTTAGACCCTTCAAAAGCTCTTGGGTTACGAGACTGGGTGGCTGGATCGGCAGAGTGCGGTGCTTAGATTTGAAGGTTTTCTGTTCGAGGCTCGAAAAGGACAAATATTTTTATATATTTTTCTTTCTTTTTAAATATATTTTAGCCAGATTTCTCCATTATTCCTATATATAAATTGAACAATGCCTATACATATACGACAAAAAAACGAATTTAATATCAAAATATTTCTATATTGATTCGAAATTATACGAGAAACGTTCACGCACATGCGCAGAATTCATTCGTATTCTTAGTATTGTGCTTTTAGATTAGATTGACACCGTATTTAAAATTTTACTGGACAGTCGTAATGAGACTCTTAGACCCTTCAGAAGCTCTCGGGTTACGAGACTGGGTGGCTGGATCGGCAGAGTGCGGTGCTTAGTTTTGAAGGTCTTCAGTTCGAGGCTCGAAGCGGACAAATATTTTTATATATTTTTCTTTTTTTTAAAATATATTTTAGCCAGATTTCTCCATTATTCCTATATATAAATTGAACAATGCCTATACATATACGACAAAAAAACGAATTTAATATCAAAATATTTCTATATTGATTCGAAATTATATGAGAAACGTTCACGCACATGCGCAGAATTCATTCGTATTCTTAGTATTGTGCTTTTAGATTAGATTGACACCGTATTTAAAATTTTACTGGACAGTCGTAATGAGACTCTTAGACCCTTCAGAAGCTCTCGGGTTACGAGACTGTGTGGCTGGATCGGCAGAGTGCGGTGCTTAGTTTTGAAGGTCTTCAGTTCGAGGCTCGAAGCGGACAAATATTTTTATATATTTTTCTTTTTTTTAAATATATTTTAGCCAGATTTCACCATTATTCCTATATATAAATTGAACAATGCCTATACATATACGACAAAAAAACGAATTTAATATCAAAATATTTCTATATTGATTCGAAATTATACGAGAAACGTTCACGCACATGCGCAGAATTCATTCGTATTCTTAGTATTGTGCTTTTAGATTAGATTGACACCGTATTTAAAATTTTACTGGACAGTCGTAATGAGACTCTTAGACCCTTCAGAAGTGCTCGGGTTACGAGACTGGGTGGCTGGATCGGCAGAGTGCGGTGCTTAGTTTTGAAGGTCTTCGGTTCGAGACTCGAAGCGGACAAATATTTTTATATATTTTTCTTTTTTTTTTTAAATATATTTTAGCCAGATTTCTCCAATATTCCTATATATAAATTGAACAATGCCTATACATATACGACAAAAAAACGAATTTAATATCAAAATATTTCTATATTGATTCGAAATTATACGAGAAACGTTCACGCACATGCGCAGAATTCATTCGTATTCTTAGTATTGTGCTTTTAGATTAGATTGACACCATATTTAAAATTTTACTGGACAGTCGTAATGAATCTCTTAGATCCTTCAGAAGCTCTCGGGTTACGAGACTGTGTGGCTGGATCTGCAGAATGCGGTGCTTAGTTTTGAAGGTCTTCAGTTCGAGGCTCGAAGCGGACAAATATTTTTATATATTTTTCTTTTTTTTTAAATATATTTTAGCCAGAGTTCTCCATTATTCCTATATATAAATTGAATAATGCCTATACATATACGACAAAAAAAAGAATTTAATATCAAAATATTTCTATATTGATTCGAAATTATACGAGAAACGTTCACGCACATGCGCAGAATTCATTCGTATTCTAAGTATTGTGCTTTTAGATTAGATTGACACCGTATATAAAATTTTACTGGACAGTCGTAATGAATCTCTTAGATCCTTCAGAAGATCTCGGGTTACGAGGCTAGGTGGCTGGATCGGCAGAGTGGGGTGCTTAGTTTTGAAGGTCTTCAGTTCGAGGCTCGAAGCGGACAAATATTTTCATATATTTTTCTTTTTTTTTTAAATATATTTTAGCCAGATTTCTCCATTATTCCTACATATAAATTGAATTATGCCTATACATATACAACAAAAAAAGAATTTAATATCAAAATATTTCTATATTGATTCGAAATTATACGAGAAACGTTCACGCACATGCGCAGAATTCATTCGCATACTTAGCATTGTGCTTTTAGATTAGATTGACACCGTATTTAAAATTTTACTGGACAGTCGTAATGAGACTCTTAGACTCTTCAGAAGCTCTCGTGTTACGAGACTAGGTGGCTGGATCGGCAGAGTGCGGTGCTTAGTTTTGCAGGTCTTCAGTTTGAGGCTCGAAGCGGACAAATATTTTCATATATTTTTCTTTTTTTTAAAATATATTGTAGCCAGATTTCTCCATTATTCTTATATATAAATTGAATAATGCCTATACATATACGACAAAAAAAGAATTTAATATCAAAATATTTCTATATTGATTCGAAATTATACGAGAAACGTTCACGCACATGCGCAAATTTCATTCGTATTCTTAGCATTGTGCTTTTAGATTAGATTGACACCGTATTTAAAATTTTACTGGACAGTCGTAATGAGACTCTTAGACCCTTCAGAAGGTCTCGGGTTACGAGACTAGGTGGTTGGATCGGCAGAGTGCGGTGCTTAGTTTTGAAGCTCTTCAGTTCGAGGCTCGAAGCGGACAAATATTTTTATATATTTTTCTTTTTTTTAAAATATATTTTAGTCAGATTTCTCCATTATTCCTATATATAAATTGAATAATGCCTATACATTTACGACAAAAAAAGAATTTAATATCAAAATATTTCTATATTGATTCGAAATTATACGAGAAACGTTCACGCACTTGCGCAGAATTCATTCGTATTCTTAGCATTGTGCTTTTAGATTAGATTGACACCGTATTTAAAATTTTACTGGACAGTCGTAATGAGACTCTTAAACCCTTCAGAAGCTCTCTGGTTACAAGACTCGGTGGCTGGATCGGCAGTGTGCGGTGCTTAGTTTTGCAGTTCTTCAGTTCGAGGCTCGGAGCGGACAAATATTTTTATATATTTTTCTTTTTTTTAAATTTATTTTAGCCAGTTTTCTCCATCATTTCCAGAGATAAAGTGAATAATTGTAAATCTTATACGTCAAAAATAGAATTTAATATCAAAATATTTCTATATTGATTCGAAATTTTACGAGAAAAGTTCACGCACATGCGCTGAATTCATTCGTATTCTTAGCATTGTGGCTTTAGACCAGATTGACACCCTATTTGAAATTTTACTGGACAGTCGTAATGAGACTGCTAAACCCTTCAGAAGCTCTCAGGTTACGACACTCGGTGGCTGGATCGGCAGAGTGCGTTGCTTAGTTTTGCAGGTCTTCAGTTCGAAGCTCGAAACCGACAAATATTTTTATATATTTTTCTTTATTTTTTGAAAATTTATTTTAGGCAGTTTACTAAATCACACCTAGAGATATATTGAATAATTCCAAATCATATACGTAAAAAATAGAATTTAATATCAAAATATTTCTATATATAGTCGAAATTTTCTGAGCAAATTTCACGCACATGCGCAGAATTCATTCGTATTTTAGCATTGTGCTTTTAGACCAGATTGACACCGTATTTAAAATATTACTGGACAGTCGTAATGAGACTCTTAGACCCTTCATAAGCTGTCGGGTTAGGAGGCTTGTTGGCTGGATCGGTAGAGTGCTGCGCTTAGTTTTGCAGGTCTTCAGTTCGAAGCTCGAAACCGACAAATATTTTTATATATTTTTCTTTATTTTTTAAAAATTTATTTTAGGCAGTTTACTAAATCACTCCTAGAGATAAACTGAATTATGCCTATACATATACGACCAAAAAAGAAATTTATATCAAAATATTTCTATATTTATTCGAAATTATACGAGAAAAGTTCACGCACATGCACAGAATTCATTCGTATTCTTAGCATTGTGCTTTTAGATCAGATTGACACCGAAATTAAAATTTTACTGGACATTCGTAATGAGACTCTTAAACCCTTCAGAAGCTCTCTGGTTACAAGACTCGGTGGCTGGATCAGCAGAGTGCGGTGCTTAGTTATGCAGTTCTTCAGTTCGAGGCTCGGAGAGGACAAATATTTTTATATATTTTTCTATTTTTTAAAAATTTATTTTAGTCAGATTTCTCCATTATTCCTAGATATAAACTGAATAATGCCTATACAAGTACGACAAAAATAGAATTTAATATCAAACTATTTCTATATTTATTCGAAATTATACGAGAAAAAATCACGCACATGCGCAGATTTCATTCGGATTCTTAGCATTGTGCTTTTAGACCAGATTGACACCGTATTTAAAATATTACTGGACAGTCGTAATGAGACTCTTAGACCCTTCAGAAGCTCTGTGGTTACGAGATTAGGTGGCTGGATCGGCAGAGTGCGATGCTTAGTTTTGCATTTCTTCAGTTCGAGGCTCGGAGCGGACAAATATTTTTATTTATTTTTCTTTTTTTTTAAATTTATTTTAGCCAGTTTTCTCCATTATTCCTAGAGATAAAGTGAATAATTCTAACCTCGTCAAAAATAGAATTTAATATCAAAATATTTCTATATTGATTCAAAATTTTACGAGAAAAGTTCACGGACATGCGCACAACTCATTCGTATTCTTAGCATTGTGCTTTTAGATCAGATTGACACCGTATTTAAAATTTTACAGGACAGGCGTAATGAGACTCTTAAACCCTTCAGAAGCTCTCTGGTTACAAGACCCGGTGGCTGGATCAGCAGAGTGCTGTGCTTAGTTATGCATTTCTTCAGTTCAAGGCTCGGACCGGACAAATATTTTTATATATTTTTCTTTTTTTTTTTTAAAATTTATTTTAGGCAGTTTACTAAATCACTCCTAGAGATAAATTGAATAATCCCAAATCATATACGTCAAAAATAGAATTAAATATCAAAATATTTCTATATTTATTCGAAATTTTCTGAGCAAATTTCACGCACATGCGCAGAATTCATTCGTATTCTTAGCATTTTGCTTTTAGACCAGATTGACACCGTATTTAAAATATTACTGGACAGTCGTAATGAGACTCTTAGACCCTTCAGAAGCTCTGTGTTTACGAGATTAGGTGGCTGGATCGGCAGAGTGCGATGTTTAGTTTTGCATTTCTTCAGTTCGAGGCTCGGAGCGGACAAATATTTTTATTTATTTTTCTTTTTTTTTAAATTTATTTTAGCCAGTTTTCTCCATTATTCCTAGAGATAAAGTGAATAATTCTAACCTCGTCAAAAATAGAATTTAATATCAAAATATTTCTATATTGATTCAAAATTTTACGAGAAAAGTTCACGGACATGCGCACAACTCATTCGTATTCTTAGCATTGTGCTTTTAGATCAGATTGACACCGTATTTAAAATTTTACAGGACAGGCGTAATGAGACTCTTAAACCCTTCAGAAGCTCTCTGGTTACAAGACCCGGTGGCTGGATCAGCAGAGTGCTGTGCTTAGTTATGCATTTCTTCAGTTCAAGGCTCGGACCGGACAAATATTTTTATATATTTTTCTTTTTTTTTTTAAATTTATTTTAGGCAGTTTACTAAATCACTCCTAGAGATAAATTGAATAATCCCAAATCATATACGTCAAAAATAGAATTAAATATCAAAATATTTCTATATTTATTCGAAATTTTCTGAGCAAATTTCACGCACATGCGCAGAATTCATTCGTATTCTTAGCATTTTGCTTTTAGACCAGATTGACACCGTATTTAAAATTTTACTGGACAGTCGTAATGAGACTCTTAGACCCTGGAGAAGCTCTCGGGTTACGAGACTAAGTGGCTGGATCGCAGAGTGCGGTGCTTAGTTTTCATTTCGAGGCTCGGAGCGGACAAATATTTTTATATATTTTTCTTTTTTTTTTAAATTTTATTTAGTCAGATTTCTCCATTATTCCTAGAGATAAACTGAATTATGCCTATACATATACGACAAAAAAAGAATTTTATATCAAAATATTTCTATATTTATTCGAAATTATACGAGGAAAGTTCACGCACATGCGCAGAATTCATTCGTATTCTTAGCATTGTGCTTTTAGACCAGATAGACACACTATTTAAAATTTTAATGGACAGTCGTAATGAGACTTTTAAACCCTTCAGAAGCTCTCTGGTTACGAGACTAGGTGGCTGGATCGGCAGAGTGCGGTGCTTAGTTTTACAGGTTTTCAGTTCGAGGCTCGAAGCCGACAAAAATTTTTATATATTTTTCTTTTTTTTTAAAATTTATTTTAGCCAGTTTTCTCCATCATTCCTAGAGATAAAGTGAATAATTCTAAATAATATACGTCAAAAATAGAATTTAATATCAAAATATTTCTATATGTATTCGAAATTTTACGATTCAAGTTCACGCACATGCGCAGAATTCATTCGTATTCTTTGCATATGGCTTTTAGACCAGATTGACACCGTATTGAAAATTTTACTGGACAGTCGTAATGAGATTCTTAGACTCTTCACAAGCTCTCAGGTTACGAGGCTTGGTGGCTGGATCGGCAGTGTGTAGTTAGTTTTGCAGGTCTTCAGTTCGAGGCTCGAAGCCGATAATTATTTTGATATATTTTCTTTTTTTTTTTAATTTATTTTAGCTAGTTTTCTCCAGTATTCTTAGACATAAATTGAATAATTACAAATCATCTACGTCAAAAATAGAATTTAATATCAAAATATTTCTATATTTATTCGAAATTTTACGATTCAAGTTCACGCACATGCGCAGAATTCATTCGTATTCTTAGCATTGTGCTTTTAAACCAGATTGACACCGTATTTAAAATTTTACTTTACAGTCGTAATGAGATTCTTAGACATTTCTGAACTTCTCTGGTACGAGGCTTGGTGTCTGGATCGGCAGAATGTAGCGCTTAGTTTTGCAGGTATTCCGTTCTAGGCTCGAAGTCGATAATTATTTTTATATATTTTTCTTTTTTTTTAAATTTATTTTAGCTAGTTTTCTCCAGTATTCCTAGATATAAATTGAATAATTACAAAACATCTACGTCAAAAATAGAATTTAATATCACAATATTTTTCTATTTATTCGCAATATTACGATTCAAGTTCACGCACATGCGCAGAATTCATTCGTATTCTCAGCATTGTGCTTTTAGACCAGATTGATATCGTATTTAAAATTTTACTGGACAGTCGTAATGAGACTCTTAGACCCTTCAGAAGCCCTCGGGTTACGAAGCTTTGTGGCTGGATCGGCAGAGTGTGGCGTTTAGTTTTGCAGGTCTTCAGTTCGAAGCTCGAAACCGACAAATATTTTTATATATTTTTCTTTATTTTTTTAAAATTAATTTTAGGCAGTTTACTAAATCACTCCTAGAGTTAAATTGAATAATTCCAAATTATATACGTCAAAAATAGAATTTAATATCAAAATATTTCTATATTTATTCGAAATTTTCTGATGAAATTTCACGCACATGCGCAGAATTCATTCGTATACTTAGCATTGTGCTTTTAGACCAGATTGACACCGTATTTAAAATTTTACTGGGCAGTCGTAATGAGACTGTTAAACCCTTCAGAAGCTCTCTGGTTACAAGACTCGGTGGCTGGATCGGCAGAGTGCGATGCTTAGTTTTGCAGTTCTTCAGTTCGAGGCTCGGAGAGGACAAATATTTTTATATATTTTTCGATTTTTTTAAAATTTATTTTAGTCAGATCTCTCCATTATTCCTAGATATAAACTAAATAATGCCTATACATGTACGACAAAAATAGAATTTAATATCAAAATATTTCTATATTGATTCGAAATTTTACGAGAAAAGTTCACGGACATGCGCAGAATTCATTCGTATTCTTAGCATTGTGCTTTTAGACCAGATTGACACCGTATTTAAAATATTACTGGACAGTCGTAATGAGACTCTTAAACCCTTCAGAAGCTCTCTGGTTACAAGACTCGGTGGCTGGATCGGCAGAGTGCGGTGCTTAGTTATGCAGTTCTTCAGTTCGAGTCTCGGAGAGGACAAATATTTTTGTATATTTTTCTTTTTTTTTAAATTTATTTTAGCCAGTGTTCTCCATTATTCCTAGAGATAAAGTGAATAATTCTAACCTCGTCAAAAATAGAATTTAATATCAAAATATTTCTATATTGATTCGAAATTTTACGTGAAAAGTTCACGGACATGCACAGAATTCATTCGTATTCTTAGCATTGTGCTTTTAGATCAGATTGACACCGAATTTAAAATTTTACTGGACATTCGTAATGAGACTCTTAAACCCTTCAGAAGCTCTCTGGTTACAAGACTCGGTGGCTGGATCAGCAGAGTGCGGTGCTTAGTTATGCAGTTCTTCGGCTCGGGGCGGACAAATATTTTTATATATATATATATTTTTTTTTTAATTTATTTTATTCAGTTTACTAAATCACTCCTAGAGATAAATTGAATAATCCCAAATCATATACGTCAAAAATAGAATTAAATATCAAAATATTTCTATATTTATTCGAAATTTTCTGAGCAAATTTCACGCACATGCGCAGAATTCATTCGTATTCTTAGCATTGTGCTTTTAAACCAGATTGAAACCGTATTTAAAATTTTACTGCTCAGTCGTAATGAGACTCTAAGACCCTAGAGAAGCTATCAGTTTACGAGGCTTGGTGGCTGGATCGGCAGAGTGTGGCGCGTAGTTTTGCAGGTCTACAGTTCGAAGCTCGAAACCGACAAATATTTTTATATATTTTTCTTTATTTTTTTAAAATTTATTTTAGGCAGTTTACTAAATCACTCCTAGAGATAAATTGAATAATTCTAAATCATATACGTCAAAAATAGAATTTAATATCAAAATATTTCTATATTCATTCGAAATTTTCTGAGCTAATTTCACGCACGTGCGCAGAATTCATTCGTATTCTTAGCATTGTGCTTTTAGACCAGATTGACACCGTATTTAAAATTTTACTGGACAGTCGTAATGAGACTCTTAGACCCTTGAGAAGCTCTCGGGTTACGAGACTAGGTGGCTGGATCGCAGAGTGCGGTGCTTAGTTTTCATTTCAAGGGTCGGAGCGGACAAATATTTTTATATAATTTTCTTTTTTTTTAAATTTTATTTAGCCAGATTTCTCCATTATTCCTAGAGATAAACTGAATTATGCCTATACATATACAACAAAAAAAGAATTTAATATCAAAATATTTCTATATTGATTCGAAATTTTACGTGAAAAGTTCACGGACATGCGCAGAATTCATTCGTATTCTTAGCATTGTGCTTTTAGATCAGATTGACACCGAATTTAAAATTTTACTGGACAGTCGTAATGAGACTCTTAAACCCTTCAGAAGCTCTCTGGTTACAAGACACGGTGGCTGGATTAGCAGAGTTCGGTGCTTAGTTATGCAGTTCTTCAGTTCGAGGCTCGGAGCGGACAAATATTTTTATAGATTTTTCTTTTTTTTTTTTAAATTTATTTTAGGCAGTTTACTAAATTACTCCTAGAGATAAATTGAATAATCCCAAATCATATACGTCAAAAATAGAATTAAATATCAAAATATTTCTATATTTATTCGAAATTTTCTGAGCAAATTTCACGCACAATCGCAGAATTCATTCGTATTCTTAGCATTGTGCTTTTAAACCAGATTCAAACCGTATTTAAAATTTTACTGCTCAGTCGTAATGAGACTCTAAGACCCTACAGAAGCTATCAGTTTACGAGGCTTGGTGGCTGGATCGGCAGATTGTGGCGCTTAGTTTTGCAGGTCTACAGTTCGAAGCTCGAAACCGACAAATATTTTTATATATTTTTCTTTATTTTTTTAAAATTTATTTTAGGCAGTTTACTAAATCACTCCTAGAGATAAATTGAATAATTCCAAATCATATACGTCAAAAATAGAATTTAATATCAAAATATTTCTATATTCATTCGAAATTTTCTGAGCTAATTTCACGCACGTGCGCAGAATTTATTCGTATTCTTAGCATTGTGCTTTTAGACCAGATTGACACCGTATTTAAAATTTTACTGGACAGTCGTAATGAGACTCTTAGACCCTTGAGAAGCTCTCGGGTTACGAGACTAGGTGGCTGGATCGCAGAGTGCGGTGCTTAGTTTTCATTTCGAGGCTCGGAGCGGACAAATATTTTTATATATTTTTCTTTTTTTTTTTAAATTTTATTTAGCCAGATTTCTCCATTATTCCTAGAGATTAACTGAATTATGCCTATACATATACGACAAAAATAGAATTTTATATCAAAATATTTCTATATTTATTCGAAATTATACGAGAAAAGCTCACGGACATGCGCAGAATTCATTCATATTCTTTGCATATTACTTTTAGACCAGATTGACACCGTATTTAAAATTTTACTGGACAGTCGTAATGAGATTCTTAGATCCTTCACAAGCTCTCAGGTTACGAGGCTTGGTGTCTGGATCGGCAGAGTGTTCCGATTAGTTTTGCAGGTCTTCAGTTCGATGCTCGAAGCCGACAAATATTCTTATATATATATTTTTTTTTGAAATTTATTTTAACTACTTTTCTCCATCATTCCTAGAGATGAATTTAATAATTCCAAATCATATACGTCAAAAATAGAATTTAATATCAAAATATTTCTATATTCATTCGCAATTTTACGAGTCAAGTTCACGCACATTCGCAGAATTCATTCGTAATTTCTCTCTAAAACTTCCTGTATGTTTTTGAACAATTCTCCCTTTTTTCCCAAGCATTTCTCCTATTTTTCTCTAAAATCTCTCCTATTTTTTTCTTAAAGTTTCATAATTTTTCCAGTTTTACACTAAAATTTTCACTATTTCTCTCCAAATCTTCCTCTATGTTTTGGAACATTTCTCCCTATTTTCCCAATTATTTCTCCTATTTTTCTCTAAAATATCTCCTATTTTTTCCTTAAATTTTCATAATTTTTCCAGTTTTACACTAAAACTTTCACTATTTCTCTCCCAAACTTCTTCTGTGTTTTGGAACATTTCTCCCTATTTTCCCAAGCATTTCTGCTATTTTTCTCTAAAATATCTATTTTTTCCTTAAATTTTCATAATTTTTCCAGTTTTATACTAAAATTTTCACTATTTCTCTCCAAAACTTTCTCTATGTTTCTGAACATTTCTCCCTATTTTCCCAAGCATTTCTCCTATTTTTCTCTAAAATTCCCCTATTTCTTCCTTAAATTTTTATAATTTTTTCAGTTTTACACTGAAATTTTCACTATTTCTCTCCTATATTTCCTCTATGTTTTGGAATATTTCTCCCTATTTTCCCATCATTTCTCCTATTTTTCTTTAAAATCTCTCCTATTTTTTCCTTAAATATTAATAATTTTTCCAATTTTACACTAAAATTTTCACTATTTCTCTCCCAAACTTCCTCTATGTTTTGGAACATTTCTCCTTATTTTCCCAATTATTTCTCCTATTTTTCTCTAAAATATCTCCTATTTTTTCCTTAAATTTTCATAATTTTTCCAGTTTTACACTAAAATGTTCATTATTTCTCTCCCAAACTTCCTCTATGTTTTGGAACATTTCTCCCTATTTTCTCAAGCATTTCTCCTATTTTTCTCTAAAATATCTCCTATTTTTTCCTTAAATTTTCATAATTTTTCCAGTTTTACACTAAAATTTTCACTATTTCTCTCTAAAACTTCCTGTATGTTTATGATTAATAATACTTTTTAAACTAACTATCTAGGTTAGTTGGTTAAACTTTATTTCATTTGTAAACATTTTTTTTTCTGGCATATAAAAAGTAAAGGTTGTTTCAAATGATGAAGAATTAACATTTTTCACTTCTTTAAGAATAAATAAAAAAGAAAAAAAAAATTTGCAATTACAATGCGGTAATTAATGCAAGTGTTTATTAAACTAAAGTTATTTAAATGATTGAAATATGTCTCATCAAATGGTGGAAAAATCTTAAAAACATAACTTGTAAAAAAAACCAAGTCTCGCAACAAATAGATTGACTTGGCAATCGCACTAAACAATCTAATTTAATATAATATGTTAATGCAATCTAATTTAAAGTAAAGACACATTGCGTTTTCATGCGATGGGCAAGTCAATCTATTTATTTAAACCATAAAAGATTTTTAATATTGATATGGTCACTATAAGATATTTTTAGGTTAGCTAATTACGTAATAACTTAAGACAGAAGGACCCTTGAGTAGGGATGGAATAAATTGACCGACTTGGATCTCATAACTTTTTACGATGGAAGAACTGAGTTGCGAGACTTGGTTTTTTTTACAAGTTATGTTTTTGATGGTTTGATTTTCGGACACTGTTATACGATTGCCATAACAGAATGCTATTTAAATGTGATAGAATTTGTCAACGCAGGTTTTTATGAATGTGAATTATAATAAGGAGATTACTGGTTACCAAGTGAAGGCTGATATTGCCTTGAAAATTCAATCCGATTAACTTGAAACCGTGTTGCTGTAGTTACTAAAAAGGATTTGCTATGACAACATGCAAAACTACAGGATAGAATTTGAAAGTTTTTATTGGATGGAATACCTCCTTCATGGTCTTACATTGCCAGATCTACAATCATTTCCTTTGTAAGTTTGGATGCAGCTGCAGCTTAACAGGAAGTTTCCGAAAATTATTTGTATTATTTTTGTTGCTTTCATTAATTGCGGCTCCCGAGATTCAATGTCAAGGAAATGAGGCATATCGCCAAAATGTAATAAAATTCGTACCTGCGATCTTCACATAATTCTAAAGTCGCTAAATAAGCCAAGGAAAAGCTATTATAAAACAACTGTCTTTTTTGCTTTGTTTTTTTAAAAATGTCTTACTCCAAAACATTGTGTTTTATTTTTCTTGATAGTGATTCATATTATGGATGAAACTACTAGAAAATGCTGTGAAAAATTAATGGTTCTTTGTTTTTTATGCTGCTGTAACGTATTAAGGAAGAATTAATTGTAATAAATTATATGAAATAAATAAAATTATTATAAAAATATTTTATCATCAATATGGTTCAAATACATTTGCAACTTTTATAACGTTGAATATACATAAAGAGACAATAAAATCAAAAAGAATTACTGCAAATGTTTTGGTTTAAAAGAACTTTATTTAAACTATGAAGCTACATTTTTTTAAAGATTTTGTCACATTTCTTAGATATTCTGTTCATATTTTGATTATTATTATTTCGTAGAAAGATAATCGCATCTTAATGGATTACCATTCCTAAGTCCGAAGAAAATCAAATAGAAACGGGTTCAATTATCATGTCACATTTCTGGGAGAATAACAATATTTTCTTCGAGAAGGTAACAATATTTCAAGAATCCCTGAATCCTTTCTTTAATTCACTAGATGCAATTCAGCTGTGATAGATTTAAGTTAAGCAGCACATATATAAGGCAATAGGTGTCTCTCAAAGCTTTTATATCTGTTCTTGCTGTTACAATGGTAGGTTATCAAGATTTAAGTCATTTTGACCATGGTAATAAAGTTGGAGCACGCGAGAAAAGACATAGCATTTCCTAGGTATAGATGCGAATTCGATTTTAAAGTAGGACAACTATGCAAGTGTACCGTGAATATCAGGTTTCCGGAAAGATATCAAATTTTCGACATCAGAGGAGTCGAAAGAATGACCTTGAAACAAGGGACTAACAAAGACTAATAAGAATCCTTAAAGAAGAGGGACATGTAAAACATCCTCAAATTACCATGGATATTGCAAGATCATCAAAAAATTAGTGTATGAAATGTTGAACAGAAAATCCTTCTTATGGGCTTTCGGAACCAAAATCAATTGGTGTATCTTTGCTGACTTCAAAGCCTTACGCTTCGCCAACATCGCTAGTGGACTGCTGATGACTCAAACACGCTACCTAGTCTGACGAGTCTTTTTTCCACTTGTATCTGGCAATTGAATTAATGAAAATGGGTACGTAGAAATCTTCATGAATCCATGGATCCCACTGGCCAACAAGGGACTGGTAGAACTTCTGGGTGATATTTGACGTGTATAGTATAGTTTGTGTGATATGGGATTCTTGATATGTCTAGAAACAACTCTGACAGATGACAGGTATGTGAGCATTCTGTTCTCTCACATAGACCCATTCATGTTCACATAGACTCGCACACATAGACACACATAGACTCGCTACTGGATGATTCCGGGAACTTCCTTCTAACTTCCATTGGCCACCTAAATAATCAGATATGAACTGATGTATTACTATATGCGGTTCTGAAGACATCTCCATCTCGCATTCCTATGGATTTATGAACTGTTCTGCGGCTTTCAAAGTCTAAAATATCTTCATGATACCATTAGATGTTAATTCAGTCGATGTCACGTCGTGTTCCACTTATCTATATCCTTGTGGATTCCCAACATGATGTTATGCAGGTGTACCATTTTTTCCGGATTTTAAGTGTAATTATACCTATTCTGATGCATAATCACTGAGATTACTGGAAAATAGCAGCAGTTTCAGTTTTTCTTTGAACAATGATTGTATAAACCCAATAAACATTAATCGAAATGGAACTTTGCGTTGCAGCACAGCTATAATTTTCCAGAAAGTAATTCCTCTTCAATTTCCCGATAGTGCCAGGTTGGCATCAAGTCCAAAGCATTCGGTGTAAAACTGTAATAAGTTGCAGAGCAAAATACCAAATGCACAACACCTTTTTAGCTCTATTCTCGAATTTGTTTTTCGATTGTGACGTTGTAGTCTTCTGAATGGCATGAGATCATTTTAGAAAGGAAAGTTTAAAAATCGAAATCAAATCAATGCGAAGGAGTATGTGAAATTTCCAGTTGTCGATTTAAGAGTTTTATTCAGTTCTTTTTGTGCTGCAAATAGTTTCATTTACTAAATTTTCACATTCCTTTCATTCAATAATTCTTTACTTGTATCTATCAGTATATATCTGACATTAATGCAGATCATCCAGGTTCAGTGATATGAGGCTTGACTGTTTCGTTTTAGGATCTAGTTTTAAGATGGATATTATTTGTCATTTATTCGAAATCTATTGGGATTTCACTTTTCAGTTATAAATTTGGTAGGTTCTCTTTGCTATAGTTTTATTTTCTAGAACTTGATTTCAAATACGTGGTACTTTTTCTTCAAAAGAAACTTTGGTTGGTTGCTCTAAATATGCCTATTGCCATGGTGGAGCCAGTTTGAAGTAGTACAGTCTAAATCTTTCAGTATATTTAATCAGTCTTCGAGAAATTTCTTTAAATATTCAATATAGCTTTTAGTTCGGTTACTCTTGATGATATTTTAATGACTTTTCTATGATTCTCAATTCAGTCGTGTGAGATCCTTTAAGAAAAAGAGGTCGAGGACTGTAATCAGCCCGAATAAAATCATGAAACTTCCAACGATCAATTTTTCATCAAAATCATTTTCGCTGTCACTAGAAATCATAGAAGACGTAATGTCAAGACGGGGGTCATCCTTTCGTTTTAAATCAGAATCATGTTTAGTCAACAGTTGCATGTCTGGCTCCTCAGTTTTAAAAATATTTCTCACATATCCAGAAATCGAAGACACAGATGGCAAATCTCCATTGAAAGCTTTATAAACTTTCACAGCAGTGTAACTCAGGTGAAAGACACCCACCGATACAAAAAACACATCCTTCGCCATTTCCTATAGCTTTAAATAAAGTTTTCAAATAAATCGCAAAATTCGCAAAGTAAATATCAAACGCACTTTCGCAAATCTCAACTAATAATGAAACTTTGATAATGTTTCAGAGTTTATTGCTATTATTATATTACATTGTCAGAAATCCATTGTTAAACAATCGATTTTTGATCAGTGTTTTTGTAATGTATTGTTATAAATCTATTGTTTTGGAATACAGGGATTTGAGTATTATTATTGCAACACAATGATAGTTATATAATATGGACATCAATGCGATTAATTCTTAAAACAAGCAAGTAAAACATAAAAAAAATTTAAAATAAGATTTTAATATAATGTGTATACAAACATTTATTTGAATAGGATGATTACGTAAAGATATATTATTTAAAATTATTCCCCAAAATATGCAGAAATTCTGAAATTGTGAATGCCTATCGATATTAGTATAATTAATTTTATAAAGAAAATAAAAATTATGTAATGTGATGCTAAAATAAGTCCATACATTAATTTATGCTTCCAGCAAATTTTGAAATGTGGTATTCTATAAAATAGTTGGTAGTTTTATAATGCGATTACTTTTTCACAAGTATTTTGAATAATTCAGATTTACAGACTGTTGAAGTTTAAAACTCATTGCTATTCTCTTTTATAAGAAAAAAACACTATTTAAGAATAAATTATTTCCTTTCATCATGCTAAAATATATACATATTTTTTCCATTCCAATTTTCTTTTGTGAGGAAAGCAGAGAGTTGGTTTTGTATATATTTCATTCTGAAATAAAGATTTTAAAGATTTTTCTTTAATATTTTAAACAGCATTTTTTATTTCTGTAGGATCAACTATTTTTAAATAAAACCCTTATTATGAAATTCTTTTTGGTAGTTTTTTCGAATAGTATTTGTCATTCTATAGAATTCATGGATAACATGAAATATGAATGTCAATAAAAAGAATCAACTTTTTAAAAAGTTTTCATGACAAAATACATACGTATTGCCTAAATATAGAATACACATTGCTGGTCATACTTTCATTCTAAATATAAGCCATAAAGCAGAATATTCCTTATAAAACTCACTTTACTAAATAACAAAAACTAAGTATTGAATTATATTGTTAAACTAGCCGTCCTTGGTGACCAGTTTGCTCGACTAGATTATTGAGTATTTAGACTATTAAATTATTATTATGGATTGAACTTTCTTAAAGATTTAATAAAAAAAATCAAAAGCTATTCAATGCTTTGATGGATGAGTTTGAATCCCATAATAACAATTCAGAACATATTGTGAATCAGATTGTATTAAAAAAGTTGTAAAAATTGAGGGAAAAGTTATCTGGAAATGAAACTGATGTCATAAAAAATGGCAATGTTTTGAGACTTAGCTCAAAAAGTACTTAAGGCCGTTTTCGTGAACCTCGAAAGCATACGGATACAAAGCGGCTGCCGCCATAAGTTCAGACGCGGAACCATATGTAGTGGTTTTTACCATTGCCGTCCTGTACAAATCAGTGTTAATGTAGGGGTCTCCGCGCTCGTCACAAGTATACAGTTGTAACTCATCCCAATGCGCTACCACGTACTGGATAGCTATAGCTAGTATAATCTCATACGACGTCTCAATATTCTTATACATAGAGAATGACAAAGAATGAAATAAATACGAACCATCGCCAGGTATAGAGATAACCCAGTGTGAGCAAAGATGTTCATTCACATACAATATTTCCGAATCAATTGTGACTACTAGTACTGGTACGTAAGAGTTTTTTTGTGTAAGAATACGATTAATAGATAAACGCGACATTAGAGTACTTAAAACGTATTAATATATTTTAAAATCACCCAAACAACGTCCAAATCGTAAGCAAATAATATCAGTAAACTAATGAGTAAGCCTTTCAGTCGTCAAACTAATATAGCAATCGAAATTATGAACGAAAATCGCAAATTTATAAGTAAGATTTCTAGGCACATTCGAACAGCAAGAGGTCGATCGTGCGTATGAGCGCGGTTGCCTCTCACTCGGGCGCATTCACTTCTGTGCGGGCCGCGCTAGCGTGCACCGCGAGCGCGGCTATTTAAAACCTTACTTACGCACATATGAATACGCACGTACTTAACTGGCATGGCAACACTCATTATACATTCATATGTATGTATTCATAATAATAAGTGTGTATATATATATATATATATATATAAGTATTAAAATCAAGTTAATAGGAAATTCAAATAAACCAAATAAAAATTAAACAAAATAAAAAAATATAAAAAAATATATAAAAGAATCCGGCCTGAAGACATTTTCAAGGGTCACCCTCAGACAGGAATTCAAAAAAAGGGATTTTTTCTGTGAAGGAAAATCAGACAATAAAGTCTAATAATGATTCCTCGTGACCCGAAAATCCCCTGAAATTACGCCCAAGAGATATACCATTTTAACAGAAAGGAAAATACAAAAAAAAAAAAAAATAACCACTAATGAGTAAAAATACAATAACAAAAATAACAATAAAAACAAAAATACCATAAAATAACACTAAAGAAAAAACGAAAAGGCAAGCACATACCATCAGCATTAAAGGAAATTTTAAGCTATCGATTGTGATTCCCGTTTATTAAAAACACAAATTTATTAAACTTTATTGTCTGCATTTTCTGCATGGATAAAATCCCTTTTTTTTGAATCCCTGCCTGAGGGTGACCCTTGAAAGTCTTCAGGCCGGATACTTTTTTTTTTTTATATATTTTTTTATTTGGTTTATTTGATTTTCCTATTAACTTGGTTTAATAATATATATATATATATATATATATATATATTATTTCATTATTATTATTTATACATATACTGGTACACTGAGTCATTCATTGCAAATGTAACTGTGTAATCTGGGGGAACGGTATTCTATATATTTATATGGGGTTACAAAGTTATTTATGCAGTTGGTGTATCTAGAAAATTAGATCGAAATGCAAAATATTTTAGTTTTTCCTTGATTTATACACTAAACACTAATTGTATTCTAAATTTGAAGCTTCTATGTCTGCTAGAAGTGCCTTAGAATATTGATGATCGGTCAATCAGTAACAAAATTCATAAGCTTTGACTAGTTATAATTCTTAAACTACTGGTTTAAATTTAATGAAATTTGAAATATACACCATGTTTATATAATGCCTGCTTGGTTACTGAAAATTCAGGCTTCTAGTTATATTCACAACGAAGTTATAAGGGGTTAAAAATGGCCTGAACTGCTTCGAAAACCGGATGGTACGGCCGTGCCGCTTGTATTTGTCGACTTGGTGGGGGAACTGCCATGCCCCCAGATTATCTTTCTGATTTAATTTATCATCAAATTTGATGCTGAAAAAGAAGAGGCAAAATTATTTTCTCTTATTGGAAATTTAAATATGAACGAAATCAATTTCCTGGCCTTCATATCTCTAGAGATACATTTGAAGAATTAATTATGAAGTTAAATTAAAAATAATAATACATCATGCAGAGAAATAAATAAAGATCATTCTTTTATAAAATTTATCTTTTTCCACAAAATATATTGAATAAAGGAGAAAATAAAATTTTAATTACTCGCTTACCATAATGATAATTGTTAACCTTTTCTAATAATACAAATTATTGCGTATTCTTGTTTGTGTGTGTGCATGTTGATGCACTTCATGCTGACCTTGAGCAACCAAGCTTGGCATATATACATTGTAGGGTAAATATTTCCGCCTCGGAGCGATTCATTAAAAATATTAGTTGAATTTTACTTAATTAAAAGTTCAGAGAAATTATGTCTTCCATCTTCAATAATTTCTGAAAGTATTGTAGTAGAAAATTAATTTTCTTAAAAATCAACAAATTATAAATTTCGATTATAACTATTATTTTGCGCTATAATTTTTCCAATTTTTAGAACTATTTTCAGCATGTTTTTTGACGATGTATTTCACACAAATAAGAATAACAAGAATAAGCCTGCATGTCGCAAGTTACGCTTGTAAGAAAAAAAAGTTTTTATGAACGAGTTGCCATTACACTGACAAAAGCTCAAATTGAATGATTAAACTAACTTTTGCTACAAAAAAAAAAAAAAAAAAACCCTAGAAAATTGTAAATTTTAGTACATGTCTGTAAGAAATAAAATTGAAATAAATAATGCAAAAAAAAAATCCATCATTATATGCACATACTTCTTATTATCTAAACAGAATTACAAATGAAAGCGAATGGCGATATTTTAACTTTTTTATTTACTACTTCGTGCTTTACAGTAAATTAATTTCTAAAAATATCAGTTTATCTTGTCTTAACGAAAGTCATTTTAAAATCTCTTATTGGTTTAAGTTTTCTTAATTTCTAAATGATGGGGAGGTGTCGGTCTTCCTTTTTTCTTATTGAAAAGAAAAGAAAACAAAGATTTACGTTGGCTTCGTCAATTAATAGAACAAGCATCGATTTCCTGAAGCACTTATTTGTCCCGTTTTATAGGAGAGGAATTTTCATTAATTAGATTGGCAGGAGAAATAGAAGCTTCATTCAATTTATTCGGATCATAGGGTAAGATTAAGACGTTGACTCTTGCGATTAATTAGCAGCAGACTGATTGAAGGGATTTTTATCATCTTCAGGCGAGAAGCGCTACTGAACCTCACTGATGAAGAGAAAGATGAATTAATGATTATTACTAATAAAAGAATTACTGAAAATCTGGGTTTGGATGTAATTAAAAAACAATTAGATTTAAAATGAACAGAGATTTTACTGAAGAAATTGGTGCAAAAGTATTTTGTTAAAAAGTTTGGAACAGAGATTCGAATTTGTAATATATATTTATTTATTTTTTGCTTTTTAAACATTTTAGGATTATTTACACACACACACACACTTTCATTTGCTGCTAATTTTTTTAGAAAACACTTCATAATGACACACAAATATATATATATATATATATATATATATATATATATATATATATATATATATATATATATATATATATATATATATATATATATATCGCACGAAAAAATAAATATAAAAATAAATTTCATAGAAAACTACATAGAGCAAATTCCGTAAACATAGGAAAGGCTAAAAAATTTTGTTGTTGCATATATTAAAGGATTTGAAAATTTTATCTTCATCTCCGAATATTATTTTTCAGTTTATTATAATGAATTTGACGAATCATCAACGAATATTATGTTTGAGAATAAGAGAAATATTAAGTAATGGTAAAAAATTCGGATGACAAAAATTTAGATGAAAGGTCGGAAAATCTTACAATTTAAGGCTTTATAATTTTAACGATATGAAAAATCTCCGAGAGAAAAATCTAGAATTCTACATCTAATTCTTGTAAAGATCCACATATGTACGAACTTCTGTCACGTTTATTTCATCTAGAATAAACATCCTTCCTACAAAAAAAGTTGAAAGTTTGAAAAAAAGGATCATGGATCCAAATTATTAGTTCTATTCCCATGTAACCCATAACAGTTTTCAAACGAGCTTTAATGTAACGAATGTAAGTTCTTGAGTACAGTTGATAGTTAACTTATTACAGACTATTAGGAAACAAATATGATAATGAAAAATTATATGGTCTAACAACAAATATGATGATGGAAATCATATGGTCTAGCGAGCAAAACGCTATCCCCAGTCGGCAGCAAATAAAAATTATTACATATTCCCTGTAATTGTATTTTAAGATGCATAGATAATTCCTAAGAAATGTAGTCTGCATAGTATCATATTAAACTGAAACGGGGAAACGTCGTAGATGATGCAGAGAATATATTTATTAAATATATAAGAAACGGAGAAAACGTGTCTTTAAGAATAAGAGTAGATTTGATCTAATAGAGGATTCAGGAAAGAAATTCATCTGAAAATAAAATTGAAGTGCCACACGATATTTCGAAATTGTCAGAAAGTTGACTTGATGTACGAGGAGAAGGACAAGTTTAGAGTGACATTTCAATAACAAGTTATAGATAACAAATCCTTTCCATTGTGAACTTGTGTGTCCATAAAAATAGGCGCATAATATATCGATGCATTCATTGTATAATAAACAAAATTAGTACTATGGTTAGTTTTAACATAAGGAAACTATTCATAATTCATCGGAAATTTCCAAGTTTATAAAAGTTTCAATTTGTATACAATCCCTTATGAATATTTCAGCTACAGATACGGTTTGTATCTACGATAATCTTTAAAGTGGTAATTATAATTTCCATATATGATGACCAATAATAAAATAAAACTTAATGGCACTTTTTTTTTAATTGTTCCTATTCGATCGTATATTAGATTAAGTAATAAAAGTTCAAACACCTAATGCCCATGAGAAAACTTTGTTATTAATTTCCCTTCCTAATTTTCAATGTGAGCATTTTTATATGAGTTATTAAGCCTCCAATTCAAAAACGTTTACATTTTTTAGCGAAAATAAAATTTTTCTATAAAATGAAAATAATAGTTATGTTGCTTATAATGAACCTAAAAATTAAATATAATTTATTTTATATAACGAATCGGTCCATCTGTAAATTGTAGGACAAAAAAAAATTCAGGGATAATTAATTTATTTGATTTTATGTGATTTGAAAGAATGCCATTTATATTCTTTCGTTAATTTATTGAGTAAATATTATTAAAAGAAAAAAAAATCTATATTCAAATTTGTTTATGGCTTCAGCAACAATAAAATAAATTTATCTTTCAAGAAAAAAAAGAGGAAGAAGGTTTTAGTTTAAAATGTTGTATGTTGCTAATTTTAGTATTTGTCTTGAAAAAGTGAATATTTTTATATATTTTTTTTATTCTTCATTCGCTGTTAAATAAAAAGTTATAACTTAATTACTTCTTTCCAAATAATAAAGCACTTGAAAAAATGCCTTAAAACCCATTAGACTCATTTCTTTAAGATTCTTTTACAGCCATTTTCCTAAACAATAACTGCTAATCTTAAATATACAAACAAAGAAATGTATTCTAATTTTTTTTGTGGTTGACTTTTTTCATATTTCATAATTCTGATGAAGTAAAAAGTTGTCGGTAAATACTGACTTACTCTGAAAAGTAGTGAAAATAAATAAAAATAATCGGTAAGCTTTTTGCCATGTCTTGAATTATTAATTGTTTAAAGAAAATGAGAATTTTGTGTTTAGATCTTTTCCTAAATTCTTTTGCTTTCCTTAAGCTGGAAGAATTAAATATATATTTTTCTTCAGTTCTTTTTCTGAAATCTTCAATTTTACTAAAAGGTTCGTAATCGCATGAGATAGAAAATCAACAATTTAATTAGTTCTTAAAAAGAAAATGACAGTTTCATTTCCCACTTCATGTGGCTTAAAAAGATTTAGAAAGAAACTTGGCTGTTATTTGTAATTTTGGAAATTTACGGTACAAGAGCCAGATTTAGCACATCAGCACCAAGCATATAGCAGAAAATGAAATCACATTAAAATGATAAAAATGAGTATAGGCTGTAATTCTAACATTTTGTTTTCGTTGTAATTCAAGAAAAATCTAAAAAAAGTTAATAGACAATCTGATAAAGTTTTAAAAACAATGAATCCTGATGTATTAATTAAATCAAGTATTTTTCCTAAATAAAATTTTAAAAGCACTGGTTGGCCGAAAACTTATTGTTTAGAAAATATGAACTCATTTTCTGCCAAATTTCTGCCGTAATGGATGAATACTGTTGGTAAAAAATTTCCTTGCATCTGTATGGATAACTGGGTTTTTCAAAATGATAGTAACAGCTTTTGAAGCACCTTATTTCTTGACTTTTAGGAGTATACAAGAAAATAAATTTTTTTTCGAAGTTTCTGTGTGGATAAAAGACAAAATATTTGTTAATTTTTCGTAGCCTGAAATCTTTGCTGTTATTGAACATTTGTTTCATTTGTTCGTAAGAGTTTTATTTTTCTTACCACCATTTGAGCGATATGCTTATATCTGCTATTAGGTACTGTTACTTTGAAATAACTGGAAACTTGATAAAAATATGTGCATTAAAATTTTTAACAAAAAAATTAAGAAAAATTAGCGATTAAGTAGTTTAAAACTAACTTTCATTTTAATGAGTTTGGATATTTTTAAAATTAATAACAGTTGAAAGAAATAGTTTGCAGCATAAATCTGATATCACGAAAATGGTAAAATTTTGAATTTTAAAACGGTTTTTAAATATTTTTCTGAAATAATTTCTCTTTACTGTAAAAAAAAGGCGGAATTTCCATTAATTTTTGTAATTAAATATTTAAATAATTATTGAACTTTTAAAAGTCAATAGCATTCTCTCTGTTGTTTTAGAAAGTAAATATTCAAAATTGGGTTGAGCTGGAGTAAGAATTTAAATGGAGATGTCAAATATACATACATATATAAATAACCAAAACGATTTTTATTTAAATTAATATATTAATATTTGTTTTAATTTTTTTAATTCCATAGGGATAATAAATTTATTATGAATATGTGTTAGGTGCTTATTCTTGGAAGATAGGAAGTTATCATTTTTAATATGGAAATTACATATTTGGATTTTATTACGTTGTTAAATTCTAAACTGACAAATGCCACAGTTATTATTATTTTCTAAGAAGTTAATTTAAGGAAATAATAAATTTCCCTAATTTGTATGAGATTTATTTCTATTTTTGAAATATTTAGGTAATTAAAACAATATAGTAATCAATTTACTAAATAATTATGTGAAGGAATTTGTAGAAAGAATAAAAATCTCTTTGTTGTTTTGTTGTAAATTAAATATCTTCCTTAACAATATTTAAATTAAACTAATTATTTAATTAAATACGTCATTCATTTATTATTTTTAAACAGGTTTTTTTTCTTTTTCAATCATTTCAGAACACCTAAAAACATATAACAAAAATGGTAAATATAAATTTTGAAATCTACAGCTTTTTTCTTCTGCAAAGAAAGGAAATAAGCATATATAATAATAAAAGAATGTTCTATGAATTTTATATTAAGTGTGCATCCATTTAAATTTTTGATAATAGAACCTTTTACCTCAAATATCTGCAAATCAACTGTAAAAAATTTAGTAAATTTACTCTTCAAACAAAATATTCTCAGAAGTTTTTCAAATGTTAAAATAAAACTTGTAACTTTATTATAGATGCAGAAGCTATTATTGAAATTATTTTTCATCAAATATAAATGCCTATTTATAAATTATTTAAGGTAACATCATCGAATCGAAAAAGTGATGAGTTAACATGAATACTTAGTTGGTATTTTTTTGTAAATATTAATGATTAATACAAAATATATATCAATGATTGGGAACATATACAAGTCCACAATGACTGAAATTAATGAATGTATCTTAAAGCTATTCGGTCTAGAATGAAAACAGTGTGGGATATTTAGCAACAAAGGATATTATCCCCAAGTCAATGCATATTTTTTGTTATGAACTAGACCGTGGAATAACAAATCGGTATTTAAGAGCCAGTGCAGAAAGCAAGACGATTAATTTATCTTCAATCTTTATTAATGAGAATAAACTGCAAAAAAAATTTAATCCATTTAAAAGGCATTCAGGCTTTTCCTATCAACACTTAATGGATGTAATAATTTATTATCATTACAATTCTTCTTTAGGAATTGGAAAAGACCTTTTGATTATTCTACATCCATAACCCTCAAAGACAAAAGCAAAGCCGATGACAAAGGAATTTGCTCTTTCAGAATTTCTATGATGCCTTTTTTTATCAACTAGCTGTTACGAATCGAACAAAATTTTAAAATAAAAATTCCAATTTACCACTTCCAAAAATAGATAGCAGAATATAAAATATTTTCCTAATTATCTTTATGAAAGTTTAATTGGATTAATCTTTTATTATGCTTATAAGGGTATTTCAATTATGACTCGTTTTTTAACTGGGTTAATAAATAAGAATATTCTTTGAATATTATTCTACTTGAAATGATGATAACGATATATTACATATCTTTAAAATGAATTTCATTTCATTCGGCACATGTGGTGAGTATTTTTTGAATCTATAAAAGAATGCTGAAATTCAGAGGGATAGGGCATTAGGATGAATGTTATTTTTTTACCTCAGAAACTTCTTTAAAAAATACTAGTTTTGGGTAGGTTTTTATAAATTTTCTTTGTATTCATTTGTATTGAATTAAAAAAAAATTGTATTTGTTTTGCACCTTTTGAACATTTAAAATATAAACTAAAAAAATAGCATTTTTTCGTTGTGTACTAAAGCGAAACGCAAAATTCGTTTCCTTTTTAAATCATGTTTATAAAATATTTAATTTCATTCATCAACAAACTTTTTAAATAAGAATTGGGATTTACTTCAATTTTACTTGTGTAACATTAAATCACATTCTACAATTAATTTAAATGCTACAACTTACTAGCGAATTTGAAAAAAAAATAGCTTTGTATTATGAAATAATATGAAGTCGCATTTTCTAGAAGTTCCATAAAGGTACAAATAAAAATTTTGATTGTCTTATTTTACCAATATTTCATCAATATCTTATAAATATTTTTAATTTTACACTTCGAAAAAATAGCAAAATTTTGACGTTAATTTACTAGTCTGAGTTTGTGTTTGTATAGTATTCTAATAGAGACAATGTACTTGCTTATAGTTTGAATTTTTGTTACAATTCAATGAATCATATGATGACATTTCGTACAAGACAGTGATGACATGACAGAAAAGTTTCCTCTTCCTAGTCGGAAGATCTTAAGTCTGCACTCGATTTTACAAATGAGTTGCTGTACATGAGGAGGTGATGCACGTTAAATCTATCAAGTGTCTCTCTCTATTTGTCTAGAGTGGAAGCTTCGAGAGCTTTGATGACACAGATTTCCCCATTTCCTGTCCTAGATTGTCAGATTTATCCCGAACTAGCCTCCACTACAATTTGAAATGGGATGGACAACTAAATTAAATATGCTGTAATATAAGGGAGAGAAAAGTAATTATTGATCGACTATAAATATTAATGAAAATGCACCACCATAATAAAATTATAAATTAATTTTTATTAAATTAATGTTATGCATTAGCAAATTATATTTTAAAATTTTTTTAACATGCTTTCTGATTGACATATACTTAACATTTTCAGCAGTGATATTTTTTAAATTTTAAACATAAAAAAGGGAGAGGTTTCATTAAGAAATTCCCACCTGTAATAATTTAATGATTTCAAACAGTTTTTGAAATATATTAGAATATATACATGTCTGTAAAGACATTTATATTGTTACGAAGGAAAATTATGTGTGTTATTTTAAGTTAGTAATATTTATTTAATAAATTAATCATTCTTACGATGTGGGTTTTCTATCAATTACTCATTGGATATATTTAAAAAGTTGGTAAAATAAACAAATAATGCGAAAAAACCAAATTTTTCCTAAAATTGAAAATACAGAAGTTGTATATATTTAATCTGAAATCTATTCTAAGGAGTGATAGTACAAATATAAAATAATATTTTCAAATTAACATCTGACTTTTGGCCATACAGATTCTATGGAAAAGCTAATTATATTCATAGTAATTCATTAAAATCTTTCTATGAAAAACTGAAGATTCACAATAAGCAAGTTGCTCTTATACTACCACAGAGGAAAACAATAAAGAAAAGGAATAACAGGGGCCTCAGTGTTCTTGCAATTGTTCAACATTGAGAAATTTGACAGTTAATGAAATCCTCTATGTTGGCCAGTTAAGGCTCACTTTCAAGTGTTCGCTGACGATTTTGTTTTTGTTGTACACTCCAATAACATATGTATATAAAGACATGTGAGACGGATTGCAATCTTTTACTTCCAATAAAACAGATAATATTGGTACGGAAAAACCCTTCTGTCGGTATAAGAGAAAAATCAAGGGAATAACAGCCTAGTAACGGATAAAGAACTTTATTCTAGAGGAAAATGAGAAAACCAAGTAACAAAATACAAACGAAGCGCACCCAAGAAAAGGCATTTGCAGAAAACAATGTACAAATAGCAAATCGTTACTAAAAACCGCAACAGCAGACAGAGTTCGAAAAAAACTCGCTGAAGATCAGCATCTCTGAGAGGTTAGTCACTCGATTACTCTTCTATCAACACTCGATTACTAATTTTTGCATTTTATAGCTCTCATGATAGGACGTTGGATGTTTTAGAACAAACGCTGTAATTCGAAAAACCTCTAAGATATCTCGACTCCTAAATATTCAAAATCCTTCATTTTTGTCGCCAAATTTGTTACCAAGATCAGGAGTCAATGATCAGACATTCATTCAGGAACCATTAAAATATCTCTAAAACTCTCTTCCCTACTTTGTAGATAGCTGCGCCGGGAAACAATATTAGAGATTCGTAACAATATGCATATAGTACAAAATCAATTACCGTGATTGCAAACTCAATTGTGATGATTAAACAATGTTTTCTTTGATATTCTTAAAAGTGTCCAGCTTGAAATTCGTACAATGATCCAAATGTGCATTTAACTGACGAAGAGTATTTAGAGCAACAAAAATGAAAGTATTTTATTGTAAATACTTATTTTTTTCTTTCTAATACATTTAGCTATGCAATTGTGGACAAATACATGTTTTTAGTATTTGTATTAATATTCACAATTTGTCTTCGATGATGTTGTACAATTTTTGAAGTTTTTATTCTCTAACTTTCCCCAGTTTTGATATAGGAATTTTTTTCCGAAGGTTTCAGACACATGGCTTTGAAATCAGTTTCATTGTATTTGAAATACTCGCTTCGCTATATTTACAATTGTTTTTATGGCTTTTATAGTTGGAGTCATTCGAAAGTTAAAGGGGAAGGTGAAGGACTACAATGAACATCCTGTACAGGCACTCCCTTAAAGAATATTTTTAACTTAAAGATTTATAAAATTTGATTTTCTTTATTTTTCTCATTTTGTTGGATTATAACAAATTTCTTCGTACTTCGATTTCCTTCCATGCTTTGACTTTCAACGTTTATGGTGTTAGAAGTGCTCCTTAAGTCCCTGTCATCCATATAAATTGAAAAAAAAATATTTGTATAAATATTTCTGAGTTAGGATTAAGATGAGATTGCTTTTTGGAAATAAATAATCCTATAACTATCAATAAATACTTTCTTTACATCAGAAGGATTATAAGATTTAACGAAATAAAAAAAAAATTCGAAAGTCAGCACTCTAGGCTAGATAGCCTTTTTATTACTTATATTTAGAAAGAATTTATATACCCTTTCACATTTATGTTTTAAAGTACTAAAAAAATATAATATTCTTGAGGATGGATCAAAAACCACTTTATAAGAACAGATACTCTTTTATTGGTTGTCTTTTATATAAAAACACACTCTAGTTCTTATGTTACAAAAGTATTTCAAAGTTAATGTTAAGATATTTTTTTCTTTACAGCTTTGTCTTCTTATTCTTTCATGAAAGGACGTCAGTGAAGTTTTATTGAATATGTATTTTCCATATCTGACCCAAGAAAATAACAATCGAAAATTAAATTACATCAATTAATTTCTTGCCATTTTCTGATAAAGCGGCTAGAAAATATTTCTCTTTAGCTTCATCATATATTAACATAATCAGAAGCTTATCAGATAAATTATACTCTTTGGTATAGTGAAGAAAACTGAGTATGCACTTTAGGTACCATTTGAGTATGCGTTTAGATGTTCATTTATTATTGTCAAAAGGGGTACAAATCTTCATTTTTAGCTAGGCAATTTACTATATTTCCTTTATAAAGATTTTCATGTTTTCAGTTACCACGATTGTATGCATGCAAATATACCATCGCTCAGGTCTTAAAGGAAATATACCGAGGGTCAAATCGTAAAATATTTGGTCCAGAATTCATATTTAGAGCTATAACTATAAATATTTTTGCTAAATTTTATTTATAAATTCCTTTTTTGAGGCCTCGTTTGAGCATGGGAGGACAAATAAACAATTTTGAATGAATTTAGTGATAAGAACGCGAAGTGTATTTTATATCTCTACTATCTATATTTTAGAGTTTTCGTGTTTACACAGTTATAGGCTTATAAGCATGATTCTAAAAATAATTATTTCTTTACTTTGGTAGGTTTAAAATTTAGAGATTCGTAAAAAATTAGTGGGCTGAATTTAACATGAGAAATAAAGAAAAACACATATTTTCAACTTCATATCTGAGAAAATACAAACTGACATGTTTTAAAGACAAAGGATGTTTCAATCTACATTACAATTCAATTAAATGGTATTTGATTTTTATCATTTTGAAAGAATGTAGACGTTTTATTTGATCTACAGATTAGCTTATGGATAGGTTAGTAAACTATACAGTAGATGATAATAGCAAAGTTAGCTGTCTTTAAGTAATAGGAGGATAATGACCAATATCGACAAAGAAATTAACAGATTCAAAATTTCAAAGGTGCGAAAATGTCCTAGCAAACACATACGAAAATGACTAATTTTTAAAGATATATTAGATATTTGACACAATGAATTAAATTCTTAGCTGTAGAAAATAATTATTTACTTATAAAAAATGCAAAAATTAAAAAAAAAAAAAAAAAAAACTTGACATTTTAAAAATAACAACAATAGAAAGTAAGATTTATCGATACTCTCGCAGTTTACAATTATTTTTTAAATTTAATTTTTTTCGAATGAAACAGATAATATTTTGAGACATAATATTGTTTATTATTCAATATATTATTTGGATGTTGTTCAAGAATTATTAGAATCAGTTCTATTCACATCCTGGGAGATAAGAGATTTTTTCTAAGTAAATTATAAATATCAAAGTTTATTCATCGTCTCCAGTAATAGAAAAGAAATACTCGAAATCGACTCCACAGAAAAACTAGCTGAGTAGCATTTCGTTTCGTAAGCAAAATATCATGGAATAAAATAAACATTTAAATTATGTTTTTGTCCCATTGGAAAATCTTTCTAATATTTTATATTTCTATTGTCGAAAGATAAAACTAAATTCAAATTAAATTCCTCTTAATATTATCTTGATAATATACGCATTGATTGTGGTTATGGTTTAATTGTCGTTGTTTATATTAGAAGAAATGTTTCTAAAAAAAGAAAGGTTATCAGAAATATTTTGTGATTTTCACCATTTAATTAAAAAATAGAGCATTTTATTTATTCACGAAGGAAACCTTTATATTATCTAGAAATAGTATATATTGAATTGAATACATAAATATTTTTTAAAATTTAAAATACATAAGCAAAAATAATAGATTTATCGGTTTAATGCCAGATAAATGAACTTAATATACATTCAAGAAACTTAGATTTCTTGTATAAAATTTATTCCTGGCAAGGTAGAATTTTCTACGGAAATGCACGAATTGATAAGAATAAAGAAAATCGAATATAATTGTTAGGAATCAAAGAGTAGCTCTAAAAAGTATTTAATAAATATTTTCAGTTTTTTTATGCAAGTATTTAAAGTTTAATTGCAACTTGAAATTATTTTAGTGAATTCAAATAATTGAATAATTACAAGAATCTGAAATAAGTATTGTCAAAAGGAGAAATTATTTCATAACTCAGCAATCGTGATATGTATTTCGACTGCAAGATTTTACAGCAATGAAATGAAATAGTTTGTTTAAAATATATTTAAAGCAACAGAAAGGAAGATTTCTATAAAACATTAAAAAAGAGCTGATAGCTCGGCAACTTAGAAAAAAAGCTGTAAAGAAAAATAAATTTGTGCAAAAAAGTAGAATTAATTTACAAGTTTTAAGAATATAGCTTTACTTTAAATTGTTCAAGAACAACATTTTTAATTATTTAAATCGCATTTTCAAAAAACTTTAAAATATCTTTTTTTGTTACTTCTGAAAAAAGGAAATAGAACTGTCTAAAAGCAGATGAAAGGGGAAAAAATACAAAAGAAAATTTTGAACCAATTGATATAAAATAAGTAAAAGTGCAAAGAAATTAATCAAGATTGTAATACGGAAACTTGGAGGTGATGGTTGTGGAAAAACAAAAGGAGGCAGGGATATCAGATGATAGGGTGCAAAATCTTGTTGGTGCAACTTATGCTGCTAAAATATCGCATTCTCTTTATCGGCGGATTACAGAGGGCGAAAATATTCACTTCCTGTGCACCACTTAATTATGGCACAATGAACTAATTTGGATGCTTTTGAATGCTTGATTTGAGATAATCTCAGCATCCTGTACTAATTTCCTGTCTTCCTTCTTCGTTTCTATTATGTTTTCACTTTCTTTCATCATTGAACTATCAGTGTCAAAAATTAATCGAATGTGGTTAAAAAAAAAAAAAAAAGGAAAATCGAACTTTAAGTAATTTCAAGGAGTACCGTAACTTTGCAACTCTAATAGACGAACCACTATTGTTGAGAAATATCTCATTATTCCTCCAATTTTTCTATTTGGCAGCACAAATTGCGCATAACATGTCATATATCAAAAACTGTTAGCTGCAATTTTTTAAGTTTATCAGTTTAGTATATCAATTAGATGATTTGTATTTTTGATTTATAGCGCTTAAATAAAGGTAGATTTAAATCTACGGAGGATTCGATTAATGACATAGCAATCGGAAGATTGATGCCTAATAAAGCAATTTAAGATCGAAAATTCTTTAAAAATCCTTTTTTATTAATCATGTTTATTTTTTTATCAATTAATTTTAAAATAGTTTTATCTTCTTATTGATACAGAATTTAGAATAATGGAGTTCAAAATGTAAATCTTGCCATTCTCGACAGAGACGACTTTTTCATAAATCGTAATGAGATTATATAAAATTTTTATAAATATTAAAGTTTTTAAATACTTCCTTTAGTACCTTTGATTACTTTTCAACCGCTCTAAGAATGCTTGTCGACATATTTTCATTATACAATCTATGCATTGAGCAAAAATAAATGTCGAAAAATTAATGAGATTATCTGTATCCAAATAAATTGCACGATTAGGCATTTTTTTAAAAATAAGTTTGTATATTCTATTGGTATAATTCTGTTTAATTCTGTCCAATAAATTTTCAAATGATCTTTACTTATTTGTACTTAAACTACACAAAAGTGATTAATTATTAAAAAAAAGAATGTGTATTTATTTTTTTAAATGTATTTGTGAGAAAAGGTGCAACGAGCTAAAAAGTTTTGTGGACACTTGGATTAGAAGAGTAGTTGTCTGCTTTACAATTACTCTTTCTATCTTAATAAACCGCCTACAATAAGTTTAATGTAATGAACATTTGTTGGTTACAGAAATAATTGTTTGGTTTATAAAAGATAAAGAAGCCCGATATCAAATACATAATTACTTATCTACCGGTTAATTATTTAGACATCAGAAAGATCACACTACTTTCATGTTTTGTAAATCATATGTGCAAATAATATTATAAAATCATCATGATCGAAAAATAAGATAATATATGATTTAACAAGCAAGAGAAAGGTCAATCTAGGCAATTCATCAAGGAGCCCATGAGAACCAATTGAGCGTACAGCAGCTTGATTCATTTGAAGAAAACATCCGGTTGAATTCAGAGGCGCTGGAGCTGCAGTCAAAGCAGATACGACTGTGCGGTGAATTTTTTTCACCTTCATTTCCATCCAAAGTACATTTTCTTTCTCTTTTTCTTTACTGTTTCTCTCGTTAGAATTTTATGTACTTTAATTATGATTCTTTCAACATTAACAGGAACGCATTTTCTTTGCTGAACATTCATTTTCCTTTGTTTAAAGTTATTTTTCAGAAAAAAAAAATACGTGTCTGACTTTTTACATGATCTCCAGATTAATTCTTTTTATAAGGGATCAATAATTATATAAAAAAAGATGAGCATTCGGGATATTCTATCGCACAGCCGCTATTGGTTCATAATTCTCTAGGTCAAAAGATGACGAAGAAATGACCTAGTCCATGAAGAAATATGTTATGACTTCTTCATCATAGCCTTTCTGCAGTTCTATATTCCTTATATATCAGGAGTTTCGGCCCGAACATGGGATTTAGTTTTATTACGTACATTGAGGTTGGGCTCTAATAGATCGAGACTGAAAATGTAGATGATGAAAGGATTTTTAACAGATGCTCTGAAGCTTTAGATATAAGAATCCTGAAACCAAAGAATCATACAGGTGCCTTGAGAGACAGGGTTCCAGAAATACAAAATGTTAGTGGATTTCTGAAATTAAAATTTATATATACCATAGCAGAAAGGCTTAAAAACAGTATCTTCGATGCGCATAGTGAGGGCGCAATTCATCATTATTACGCCAATAAAATCAGCAGGAATTAATATTACATATTTTAATAATACATCATATTGCAATAATACATTTGATTCGCTCTGTGCTTTTACCTAAATGATACTTTACAAAGTGCAAAATTCATAAAGACATTGTAAGGAGGGGAATACATTAAAGATAAAGCGTTCAAAATCGTAAATAAAAATAGAAATGAATTGTTTGTAGAATCTCTCCAATTATACTGTGTCAAGTTTTGTATTTTTTAGGTGATTTTTTTATTTGCAATGTTAGCGGATGATTTTTATTATATTATGTAGGTAATATTCGTTAATTTAATCAATCGAACAATACATGAAAATTAAAAAAAAATGTTTATGAAAGGCTTTTCCAAATAATAAAATTATATTATGCAGGTAAATATTCGTTTTGTTATATTAACGTCCAGTTTGAAGCAACACTAGGGCTGTTTTGGGACGGACCTCGTCATTTTGAACCGCGGTCAGATGACGAAGACGACATCTCAGCTGGCACCCCCCTCTCCACACCACACCACACTAGCGGGAGGACGTTTGGTCATGACGGACTTAACGTGCAACAGACCCCCTTACACGACGATTCTTCGGTGGAATCGGGTCACGAACCTAAAAGCCTCCGGTTCAGAAAAGACGAGACCTTACCACCAGGCCACCGCGGCCTGCAGGCAAATATTCGTAAATTTAATCAAAGATTTTAATCGAACAATACATGAAAAATAAAAATAAAACAATTATTAATGTTTATGAAAGGCTTTTCCAAATATGCATTTCAGACAGTAATTAAAAAAAATATTTTTCCGCATGCTGAATTATTAAATATCAGTAAAAAGAAACGAACTGTTTCTACTTATTTGTATCAAATAGCAAAACTCTTACTACTTTTGAAAATGCCTTTCTCTTCTGAAACATTAGATATCAGTTCCAAGGAATATCGTTTTTTTGTTTCTTTGGTATTTAAACTTTTAAGCGATGAAAAAAATAATAAAGATATTTCGGTAAAAATGGTTTTAAATATTCACAAATAAGTGTTTAATAAATCATGAATATAAAATCAAATGTTAATCCCTAAAGGAAGTTGAATAAGAAACTATATTAGTTCTGCTTAAAATGAGTTAAATGGACTTCTGACGATTTGTCCTTGTTCGATTACTAATGTGAATATTCTTAATTTGGACAATTTTCCTTTTTCATAAATTTATTTCCTAAATAAATAACATTTGATTTCCGTTAAATGCAAAATCCAAATCTGAAATTTTCTGAAAGAAAAAAGTTATTTATTGCCAACTAAGAAATAAGCGTATAAAGAATCGTTTTGTTTCGTAAAATTATTAATATTCTTGTTTTAGATGACTAAAGGGATTTAAATAGCTTCAAGTCATTTGAATAAAATGTGTAAAATAATGACTGCATAAACAAATGGAAGTGTATTGTTTTCTTTTATATGGCCATATAAATTGGACTCAAAGAACCTTTTTAATATTAGTATGAAAAGATAAAAGTCGCTAACTGAAAATCTAATTGCCTTTAGGAGATTCTAGGCTACGTATATTTTTCCTAGCCGAAAAATAAAATGATAAATATCTGTGTATTTTATATATTTGAGGATTTAAATTTCAGCTTGAAAGATTTCTGTAAAATACGGTAGAAATGAAATGACGCTAGGGTGATTGGAACACTCCCATAAAATCTTCCTTCTAGTAGAAAAACTTTATATTTTTGTTTAGAATATTATAAAGAAGTATTTCTAAAAGTAATGAATGAAAAGTATTCGAGTTAATTGTGCTTAAATTTCATTAAGGCTAAATTAGATTTAAACATTGTCTAAATTTGCTTTGATTTATAAGTTTGCAACTCCCTCTGGATATCAAACTTGGAAAAGAAAAACATTTCTGCTTAATGGTTGATTCTCGTCATTCGTGTGTGTATATAAAGCTTGAAAGGATTTTGCCTTTTGAGAATATTGATATCTTAGTTATTAAAAATTATTTTATAATAAAAATTTTAGAAAATACATCTCTTTATTGAACATTATATTCAGATTATATTTTATTTTATAAACGTGCAATTTTAAAGATAATGATAAAATTCAAAATCATATTGATTTCTAATTTTATCCAACTAATGATGTTTTCTAGACACAATTTAACTTGCAATCAAAGTCATTAATATACTAATGCTTAATATATTTAGACATTCAAACAAATTTTTATAACAAAACTATTGAACATTGGAACAATATCTCTTAGAAACAAAATCTTAATTTTTAGGTTTATCTTTATTATAGAACCGTTTTATAAAATAAGACTCGACCAGAAAACTTTATATGAAGTTTTCTGCTGTCAAAACATTATGATTTCGTTCGACGTAAAACAAGAGTTTCAGAAATTGTCTGAACATGACAGAACTAAATAATCTTTTTATAGACAATTTAGAAAAACATAAACAGTACAAGTAATCTATAAAGAGGTAGATAGAGAAAGTTTCTATCTTTTCATTGCTTCAGGGAATGTTGCCAAAAACTTTTCAACTTGAAATGCGTGTATGATGCGATGGAAAATATTAGATAAACCCTATCAAAGGAATTTTATCTGCTGTTTTAGCTTTTTATTACAGTAGGTTCAAGCTTGATGCCTTGCACTTAATGGATTAAATGATATCAACCTCAAGCAGTGAAGCGATAGTTAAGGTAAAATCGACAAATAAATGTTTATATCATGGTTAATAGTGTCGTAACATAACATTTCATGAGAAGTAGATTATACTTTCAATTCGAAGAACAGAAATATAACTAAATGTTAAGTAATAGCATGCACACATTCAAAATAGGTTATTATAAAATGTTGGCCTAGCTATGTTGTTTTTGCTTATGGCATTTGTTCGCTGACAATGTCAACGATTTTACGCCGAGGTTTAGAGTCTCTAGTTTAAGTAGCGCCATTTAGGGCCAAGTGCACGTCTTAGCTACTCATGCGCACTCTTTTCACGAGGTGAACTTCATTCATACATTTCATTCACTCATCCACAGATCGCAATTGAGACCTAAACCAGAGAACGATCACCTCTGTTCCAGTACCCTCAGTGGTACTGTCTTGATTTGTAGGACTTTGTAGCTACGATTTATAAGTGGCCCATCCACCATGTACACGGGAGAGACTTCGGCCTGCGGGTTCGAATTCACACCCAGGGGATGTGAATCCAAAGCCCAATCAAAAAGGTTATTCCGGCCTTTTGGCTTAGTCATAAATATGCTAAACTATGCCCTGATATTTCAAAATTATTTAAAGAGAAAATTACATTGATAACTGAATATCTTTTTTTTGGTCCTAAATAAGCTGTCATTCTATTAAACATCTAAAATTATTGATAAAAAGTGTTTATTAGAGTTATTAATGAACATTTTTTAATTATTTAAAATATAGAAAAATACATTAAATAAAAATGTAAGAACATTTTAAAATAGTAAAATCATTTTCAGTTCCTGTGTAATGAGTGCAGAGAGTTCAAACAGATGGCTAGAAGCAAGGTGTTGTCAAAAAGGATAGCAGATATATGCTGCCGATGGTAAATGTACTGGATGTCCATTCTAATCGTGAACCAATAGCTAATTTTTAAACGTTAAAAGATATGTATGTTTTACAGTTGAAAAATGTTTTAAACTACGTTTTATACTTTGTGATTTCAAATAAAGAATTCTTAAAAAATATGAAATCGAAATTTTTATGCAATTTCCTAGTCTTAATAATTATATTTAGCAAAAATTCTTGACATCCTAATACACCGAAAAAAAGTTTCATTGTTTTATGACTGAAACATATCGAATAACAATTACTTGAAGTAAATGAGGATTCTATTCGTGGTTACTTCATGGAATAATGGTCATCTAGCCGAAATGCAAAATATTTGTATTTTTGGGAAATTAAAATTATTAAAAATCCAATGTTTATTTTTAAAAACGTGATGTGTATTTTTAATATATGTATTCGTCAGATTAGCAGGAAAACAGATTTTCAGCTTTTACATGAAAAAAAAAGCGTTCATAAAAATAATCCTAAAACGACATCTAATGCAACAAATGAACATGATAAAAGCTGAATAATTTCATTGCAAAATGATAGTTCAAATATGATAAAATAAACAATTTTATGATATTGAAATCTTACTTAACTTGTTAAAACTTGCTTCGTTTGAGAACGTAAACACATTCGAAAAACAAACTCTTCCAAGATTACGTAGCATTGTTAGTGTAACAAATTTCCATGTCGTAATATTATGACTTATCAAATCTGCCATACTCTCTAGCTTCTCTTTCACAGATTTTATTTTCAAGAAATCCCAAAGGATATTTCTAATGAGTTTGAATCTTGGTGGCGTCTATCTGGTATTTCACAAAAATATCCTTTTCCAATACTGTTATTTCGAAATACATAAATCCGAAAAACACGAGATGAAAAGTTTGGGGTTTGGGGCTGCAACTCCCATCATGTTGAAATCACATTCTTGGGGAATTCCATAGTAAAAGAAATCGCTCCAAATGATCAGATGGTAGCGAATAAAATTAAAATAACTGTATTTTAAGCAGACGTTAATGCATAATCGAAGAACATTTACAGATCAAGTTGATTGATTTCTATTTGATCACATGTTATGAGAATTTTGAACAACTGAAAGTGAGTGTTGCTTGTCTTTAAATTTTAACAAAAGAAGACTTTCCCTGAAGGAAAATAAGAAACCTCTACAGTTTTTATGTCAGAAATATTCTTATATCTAAGTTTGAGCATTTAAATTGAATATAATTAATTGCAATTATGTTTTAAATTGTTAACTGCAATAGATAATTTGATTCTACAGATTTTCCTTCAAATTCAAATTCTTCTATTTTTAATCTTATTCTATTTCAAATTTATTTTAAATTTGACTGACTGAAGGTTGCAATTTTTGATTTTATAATTTGTTTTTGAATCAGCAAATGATTATATAATATTAATAAAGTTATAATAAGTTAAAAAAATCTTATTTCTTGTAATGTAATCCTCCGTGTGGCCATGTCATTAAAAGCAAAGTCAAAATTAAAATTTAGTTGAATTACACATTTATTTTCAATCCATTGTTTTTGTTCCAAAAAATGTTATAAAAATCTTATTCTTTACAATTTAGAACAATAATTTACCTACAATTAAGAGGTAAGTATTCTTCCTAGCATTATTTCTAAAATATATTTACCCTTGATGTTCAAGGTTAAGTATGCTTAACATTCTAGTGTGGTTTCACTAGAATGTTAAGAGGAATTAACTAATGATTACTAGGAAATGGATGGATTTCTAGGATTACTCCTAATTTCATAAATAACTTAGTTAGATGTATATCATAATAATAGAATTCGATGTTTCTTTATTTTATCAGATGTATATCATATTTAAACCTTAAAGAATTTTTAAAAAATGTTCTGTTGTTATATCTTGTAAAAGGTTAAATAAAATGATTAACAATAAAACGTATTAAAGATTTTTGAAGAAGATGTTTAAACATTAAACGTATTTTCTAAGAAATTGTTTTATTTTTTCATTTCAACTCCCCCCTTCCCCTCCCTTTTTACATATTTCAGAATAAGTGGAATTTAACTGTTAAGATCTCTAAATGTCATAAGTTAAGCCATATTTAACTGTAGATGTGTGGGTCACTTCTACCTATTCTACCACAAGAAATTTTAAAATGTTAAAGTCTGTTACTCAGTGTGATTCCAAGGATCGTATGATCCTTTAAAACTCTAGATTTCATAGTTTTTCAACTGCGTTTTTTGATTTAAACCATAAAAAAACAATACTGTTCTTAAATGCATTTAAAGCATTTTTCAAACTGGAAATGTAAGTCTCTCTTTATGGTACAGAAAGCAGTAATTTGTCCTCGATTAGAATAGGCATCCAACATATATAATATTCTATTTCGAGGTTCTAACCATTCAGCATTTTTAGCATTTTCAATTGTGGACACCTTACAAAAACGCTGATTATATGCATTACCATTGATTTTGAACACTGAAAAATGAATTGGGGAAAGACAACAATAGGGACAATTTCAAAATGGAATAATTTACATTGTGGAAGAAATGTGACAATTCTTCTTAAAAAAAGATCCAAAGCTTTATTTTTTAATGTAATTATAAGGAAAGATCAACATTTCATTTATAAATAATAAATATTTGTATTTATTATTTATATACAATATAAACAATTATATTTTTTATAAAATGATGTAAATGTATTTTTATCTTTTAAGCTTATAAACACACTCAAATGAAAACAGAAATAATGTTCATAACTTTTATACATGGTTATTTTTTAAATTGGAGTTATTCAGAATTGTATGTTATTATGAATATTTTACTAATAAAAATTTATTTATTTCTGCTTATAATTACATCTCTAGGGAAAATGTTTGTAAAATAACATTCGGAAAACAAAGACCAAACAATTGTCGCATAAATTCATTAATTTTTGAAAAAAAAATTAAAATAAATACAAAAAAATTATATTTACTGTAATTATAAAATGATGCATTCCGTCAAAAAAGTAACCCCATTTAAAAGTTATTCAAAAGCTAATATTTCTGTAGTCCAAGAAAAAAAAGTCTCTAAAATGTCACTAATTTTTGCTTATGCAGGAGAGTGTTGTCATATTAAAGTTCATATTAACTGAATTCTTTCAAATGACAATACCCAGGTTAGAATGAAAATTAAGATTCTTCATAGTAAATTAGCATCCGAATATTCATAAAATCTGTCGTTTCAAAGAAATAGAGGATAAATTATAGGCAACTAAAATTTACGAGCCTTGATAATAAATGAAGGCTGTCGTTTTTTCTGTGTATCAAGATATAATAGATGGATTACAATAATTGTTTATTTGTATTAAGCTGCTATTTAGTGTAAAAAAATATATGTTTTTTGAAATTAAAACTAATATTTTATAAAATTAATAAATTATTAAATTTATATCTTAAGAGTAATAATCTCAAATTTAACAGAAAATAAAGCAAATCTTCGAATATTATTTTAAACTAAAAATTAGATCTACAGTATTTTTGTTTTCAATAATTATAATTAACTTAATGTTTGAAATAGTGAGAAAAAAAATGAGTTTTAGAAATGTTAATTCAACAAACATTTAGATGGATATAGTTATAAAATTATAATTAAAGAAATATAAGAAAAAATAAGTTAAATAATGAATTTATGAATGCATTAAATATCGGTATAAGATATTAATCGAATATCATTATTAAAAATTATTAAAATTATAAAATTATCATTATTAAATTCAAAGATGTATTAATCCATTTCTTTCTATAGTTTTTTCACTAAAAGTGTACTGAATATAATGTAGCTTAAAAACATTCACCTTTGTTATAAATTATATATATTTTTAGTGTATAACCAAATATTCTTGGTAAATATGTTTTTTTCATTAAAATATCAAATTTATACGCATTCGGTTATTCTATAGATCATTCTAACGATTTTTTTTATTTCATGTTAATTAATAAATTTCTCAGAATATTCGTTTAAAAATTCTGCACAGCATGAGGATAATGTTATGACATAACGAAAATCAGTCTTTCTTTCATAATTCTGGTTTTATATATTTAAAAGTGAAATGGTATGTTTAAGGTTTTTTATGTATAAAAAGAAACTTTTATAAATAACTTTTGTTAATATTATGTCTTTTATTTATTTGTCTTCATTTCCCTTCATGAAAATAAAGATAAGTAATTTTGAATTCATATTTTAATAAATATCTGGAATCATACTTTTTAATGTCTATGGATCATATAAAAACTGCTGAAAATTTTAATATTAGAAAATAAGTAAATTATTGATTTAATCAGCGAAAATATAAAAAAAATAAATAAAGTCTAGCTTTATATTAAAGACCAGTTTTCTTTTTCTCTTATATTGGAGATAATCACATAATCTTTTTTCTTGTATAACTTAGGTATATTGGCTGAAATTGTTTCATATTTAATTTTTTATAGTTTTTAAATACGCGAAATACTTCTGAGGACTGCAACTGCATAATTTGCAGTTGTTATGAAAAATATGAAGATCAGCTTGATACCAGAGCATTTTACGTGCATTGAAAGATGACACATTAATGAAAGAGAAAATCTTATTTTAGATTCAGAATAATCAGAAATGTTCGGATACTTCTTTGATAATCTAGACATAGGAAAGAATTACTTACATATATGATGCAAGATTCAAGCTATAATAAATCATATTCATAAATACCAAGACCTCTTTAAGGCCACAAAATTGCTAAGACTAAAATGTCACTCGTTAAAATCAGCCTAAATAATTCCCTCACCACTGTAATACCCTACAGAGCCAAAGAAACACGTTCTTCCAAAGGCAATCAAAACCCCAGGATCCAGATGACGCTACAGATTTCTGTCTCTGCAATGTTTGTTCATACACTTTGTATTTATATTATTCTTGTTCCTTTTATTTAGTTATTACTTCGCCAAAGTATAAAATATAACCGTGCATGATTTGACACCGATGGGATTCTCTATGGAGATCCCTGCATTCGTTTCTTTCTTTCTTTTCTATTATTTTCTTACCCGTCTTCCATCTTGTTCTCATACAACTGATTAGATAACTCAGTGTTACAGGCACAGGATAGCGTTATGTTATGTTATATTACAAAAACAACAACCCAAAAGAAACGAACCAGTATCTGTAACTTGTAAAAATATATGTACAATTTCTAAACAATTAGTTTGTTATCTTTATATATTAGTCAATAATAATGTGTAAAAATAGGTCCTTAATTACTTTTCAAATAAAAAGATTTTGGAATTAGAATATAAGTTTGAATCTCATATCTTAAAATTAAATTTATACCTAAACAATTGAGATCTTAGTGATCTTAGTGATTTAATTGAAAGTGTTATAATAACTTTTACGTTTATCTTAGAAATAAGATATAACAATTTGTTTTTAAAGGTTAAATTAAATTATGGAAGTCAGAAGCAAAGTAACAAAGTACCATTCTTTTTTATCTAATTATTGCTTGAGATTATTATTGCTCATTTTTGGATTTAACATAAAAATGTGTTTGTTAAAAAATAATAAAAAAGTTCATTTTTAATGGAAGAGTTCTATTTCTAAGTCAGTTTAAAATATTCAAAAAATTCTCGCCTCTAAAATCTGTCAATTCCAGAAAAATTCCACGGATGCACGCCTTCTGAGAAACTCGGGAACATGTATCATATTTTCATTACGAAAACCATTCGAGGAAAACATTTCTAAGATTTCACACAGGGGAAAAATCAATGTAACGGAGCTAAAAAAAAGTATTTTTAGATTTTAAGCAAAATGAAAAATTAAAAGGCAGAGTTTTGTCGAACTTATTTTTGTAAGTTTGCTAATGCAAACTTTCTGCACCGTTTCCAATTACCAAGCGGTTAAAGAATGTTTAATTCAATTGCTCGGGAAGTTTCCCGATATTGGGTTTCCTGGCAAATTATATTCTTTTTTGTCGTTTATATCAGAATCTTGCTGCATTTCATGATTTTAGATCAAATGATTGTTTTAGAATATTGTTCCGAGTTTTTGATTTAAGTAAAGTATTTTAATTCTTACTAAGGATAAAATTACCATAATTAGAAAGATACGTTAGTTTTTAGTAATTTAATTAAAAACTGAAAAAAGATGCTGAAGACTAAGTTTCGAAATTAAATTGATTTTAAATATTTATAAAAATTTTCAAATACAGTTTAATAGAGAGATATTCGTATTATTTAACATTATTTATAAGGCTTTATATTTTTATTTTCACGAATAATACAATAAAGCTATCCAGTGCTATACTGTTGATGTTATTTTAACATGTGCTGTATTTTAACTAAGAAAGATCTTGCACATCACTCATTGATTACAGTTTTTAAATATTTAAGTTTATTCATCAAATATAAAGTTTGAATATACCAAGAACATCATTTTTTAAGTGAGCTAATGAGGTACAATATTTATCAGCTGCTGGGATTTCTCAATAAATACATGCACTACCGAAAATTCTTCTGAGAATTTTCAGTATTTAAAAATATTTAGGAAAGGAACAAGGATTGATATTTTCTAACATATGGAGGAATTCTAATATATTTGGAAGAAAGAAGTTCCCGGAATACACTATTAACAGCTACTATTATCGAATTATTAGGTACTAGCCGCCTTTGGCGACCAGTCGGTTCGCCAGTATCACCGCTCGCTACAACTTTCAATTAAATATTGTAAGTAACTGGTCTCTTAATAGAATCTCAAACAATACATTTTTAATCTTCAAATTTTGATAGTCATACCAAACTTATACTGTTGTTTAAATCGTTTCGTTCAATTTACTATATATATTTTGCTAATTGGTTCATTTCCGGTAAAACTTCAACTTAAAGTAGAAATGATGAAATTGCAATTAATATAAAGATATTTTTTTAATAAAACCAAGCGTTTTATTTTATTTATCATCTTTATTGTTATTTATTTATTATTATTATTATCGAATATGAGTATTGCAAACAGAATCGCTCGGTATTATGTCTTATGTATACTACAAAATATTTTTCATAATTTATGTAATATCTCAAACAATAATTCAACAATAATTTCTCAGATTCAGCATAAAATTCAGTTTTTAGTTTTGCTTTCAAAAGGATTGAAATGAAATCAATAAAAATATTTTGTTCCGGCCTATAAATATATTTCAAAAATTATGAAGTCTAAATTTAATGCAGTAAGGTATCAGATTCTGAGAAATATTCTGGACACACCAAATTTTAAATAAATGAATGAATGTTTCTATTTTCCACGATCAACTAAGACTTATTTATGAAGTTTTAAATGGTAAACATTTAGAAAAACTCAACATTTTCATAATCTTAGGCCAATTAATCTTGAGAAACCTGCGCACTGATTGACGTATTTTCTTTGAAAAGATCGATGGAAATCTAAAATTATCCTTTTTTTATTGAATAGTGATATTCAAATTTTCATAAATCAGTCAGTTTCAGTGATTGATTTAGTTGATTGGAAATTAACTCTTTTTATTTAAAATATTAGTGTTTCAAGAACATTTTGTTATTCGTGATTTCTACAGCAAAAGCTTTATGTAAAATCAAAAATTCGTTATTTATTAGAGCATTTATTGAATCAAGTTACATAAAATATAATCATTTTCCATTTAGACCATTTTAGCAGATCTGTGTCTTACTAAAGGTTTACAAATTAGCTGTGTGGCCCTGATTTGAATGGATATCCTGTTCATATTAAACAAAACTTGCCTTAAAATAAAACTGATTTATTGGATTAATAATATAGAGAGTGTAAAAGATCATAAAATAATTTTTCTTGAATTTATTTTTTAGAAAAAATAATATTTCATATTTGTTTCATTTCCTACAGACACGTGCTAAAAATTATATTTTTGCAGATTTCATTTCCAAAACGATTTAATTTATTTTTAATTGGAGATTTAATCAATGTGATGGCAACACTTTGAAAAAGCTATTTTTCCCATAAATGCGAAACGTGCTCGTGCAGCTTAAATTTTATTTTTATTTTATACGAAAAAAATTGTTGAAAAATATAGTTCAAATATTTATTTAAAAATTCATTAAAAATAGAAATTTAATTTTAAGGTTAAAACATTAGTATCATTTAAAAGATAAATTTTTGATCTTTAACTTCATGTAAAAATATTTTTTGTGCGGTAATATTTTCGAAAGTTATAGCAGAAACAAGCCAAAATTTCGCTTAATTTTTGAATAAATAAAATTCTAATTAAAAATTCGAAAAAATAACCCCCAGGTGCACATTCCCGACCTCCAAGGTATACACGTGCCAAATTTGGTATCTGTAGGTTGAATGGTCTGGCCTGTAGAGCGCCAACACACACGCACACATTGAGCTTTATTATAAGTATAGATTAGCGATCAATATCGAATATTGAATAATCGGAGAGCCACGACCATAAACTATGGGTGAGTTCTAAAGACTATCATTCGGTATAACTTTTCCCATAGGAATCACGTCCCGTCATCGATGGGGAGTAACTGACCCCATACTGTTTCCATATCCACAAAGATGGAAAGAGCGAATCAAATACCGGAAGATTCGCACCCCCACATCTGAGGTAACCCCTCGAAAGGTTACCCCAGATTATACATAAATGTACTATTTTATTCTATATAAAATTCATTTCGACGTCTCTTGATTAAAAATTCTTTAATTTGCAAGAAATTACTATCAAAGTGCTGCGTGGTTCTCATGAACTATATGGCTGTCTCAAACTCCTTTAGTTTATCTTTATTTTTTAAAAGATAAAAAAAAGCAATTAAATGTATTCATAAGACTATTTTAGAAACATTTGTAAAAATACTCAATTTCTGTTTGAAACAAACAATAATAAGTCACTTTGAAACAATTATCCATTTCATATACATTGTCGTCTCTACGAAAAATGTTTACGTATAAATAGTCAAGGTGAAAAAGTGTTTAAAATAGAAAATGGAAAAATACACACATTTCCAAGGATTTATTCCCCCCTCAGGAACCCACCTTCTCTAAGTGGGTAAGGGTGTCCCACTCCCGAGGTACCCAGGGATCTTTACTCCCGTCATGTTTACCCTCTCCTCCGTTTTATACGTCTGGCGCAGTCTGGCCAGGTTCTTGCGCCATTAAAATCCACAAATCCAATCCAATCCAGTATAAAGATTTATTTATCAAAATGATTTGGATTTTCAAAATGATCATTTTGAGCAATTTAATTAACTATTTAATTTAAAAGTAAAGATAATAATTTAAAACACGCTCCAGGAATTTCCTTCATCTTCATAGATTGATTTTGTAAATATCCAGTTTAAATTTATATTTTATTTAAAATATTTCATTGTTCTAGGAATTAAAGATTTTACTGAGAGATTTGGATATTTTTAAAGAAAATTCGAGGAATAGAAAAGTAATGAGTTCTAATTCTCACATTTTTAAATGATAAAATCAATAAAATCTTAAAGAAATTTGAACTTTTCAATGGAATTTTCGATTTTTTTTAAACAGTGAATGTTTTTTTAAATTTTAAGTAAATGATGTTGCTGTTAATAAGAATTTGTTACCGATTCACCAGCTATTTTTACTCTAAGTACATCAAATTGTTTATTTCACAAATTTCATTACATTTTTCAGGAAAAAATAATTGCAGCTAAATGTTTGTCTTAAGGCTAACTTATTTATATTTATAAAGATCAGTGTCTGCTCATGTATGCGTATTTCTTTCATAAAATCTCAGTTTTTGTCTAAATTTGATGAAATCTGGTATTCACGTTTTTAAAAGATCATACAACAGATCATAAAAATTGCATCAAAGTTAAAAATGGCGCAACTTCTTGCTGTTCCTCTGCTATACTTTTCTCGCGTTTAATCCCGTTAGAATGATTATTGGGCCATTTTAAATTGTAAAATTTGTCCTTTGAACGATAGCAATTTAATAATCGTACAGTTTATTCCTCAATTTTAACATATTAAAAACATTTATGACTTTAAGTACTGAATATAAAATTAAGCCAGTTTGTTTTCTTAAACATTTTAATCATATTATCTTTTCCCATTGTTAAGCAATAATAAGCAATTTTTTTGGATGCATTAAGAATATTAACTAATTTCCTCTAACATGCAGTTCGATGTTACATACCTTTAAAATCATTGAAAGAAGCGATTCTTATTTCATTTTACATGATTTTCAAACTTTTACATTTGCTAATATTTTCACGGACTTTCGTTTGTTTTTCTGATAACAGATTTTGGGTTTCGTTTTAGTTTCTTAAACATTATAATTCGGATTTCTTTTCTTTTACACATTTTTTAAGAGAAAAATCTAATTTTAACTTTTAATAAAATTTATTTGGAAAATTCTGATAGTCAGCGTTTTGAAAATTTAATTTTTAGATAATATTTTGATATCGCATTAGGGAATTTATTTTTTTCCAGGTTTTCCCCCCTTATTTTTCAAAGCATCGTATTGCTCTCTCATCCTTTATGCATAATGACATAATAATTTTCCCCATTTGCAAATTTTTTACACTATGCGTGGTCATTCAAATGTGGAGCTTTACTCGGAGCTCTTAATAGTGAATTGCTTCATTTGGGAAACGAGCAATAAAAAGGTAATTTTTTCCACTTAAGTTTCAATTAAAAATATGTTCATAGGTTCATATATTTTTCGTCTTATCATACAGCAAAGACAAAGGTAAAATTTTTTATACATAGGAATTATACATTAATTACTTAACGGCTAGATAATTCAGTGTTTTAAGCTAAAGAATAATGGATAAATGCATTCATTCCATCAATTAAACATTATTAACACTATTATTTCATATAAAATGCGCCCTTTTGCAATCTCGCACAAAGATATATTACTAAAAATATAAATCGATTCAAGATTTTCATTTAGTATTTTATATATTATTTTACGTGAATCCTACGAACTTGATCGCCTTAGCATTAATCTTATACCTACATTCAATCGCCTTAGCATTAATTTTATGTCTATATTTAATGGTAGATTAAGTATTTGTGTTTTTCCATCTCATGTATTTAGAGATTCTATATTCAATAGAATACTTCCATTACATTCGTATTTTTATGATATCACTTCTTATTTAATTAATTTTGTCTAGTATAATTAATGCAACATTGTTTTATTTCTTCCGCATTTCACTTCCAGGGCAGTTCGTGATTTTCATATATTGGATTGAGAATTAATTCACGTATGTTTTTCAAATATATTTTCATTTTATTAGCTCGAAATATCTACGGATGGCAATACATAGAAGTATTGCCCATTCGCCATAAGCAAGGAGAAGCTCACGAGCAATTGATCAAATCATTCAGCAATTGATAAAACATTGATCAAATCAATGCCGGCTTGCATTGCAAACATTCGCATTCCTAAAATCATTTGTTAGGTACCTCATAATACTGATATTCCCGAGTGTTTTTTCTTTGAAAAATAAGAAAAAAGTCCTACTCCAACAAGAACTACAATGCCGGATTATGTTCTTAAGGAGTGAACATACAAAAGATGACCCCGTTTAACTGATTGCTACTAAGCAGACGTTTGCTCGGACATCATTTGAGAGTTCTCATAAAACTTCACGTTTCCATAATTTATTTGGGTGAGTGTCTCTAACGAACAAAGCAAGAGTCGAAAATATTCAAACAATCCTATTCAAAGAAGGAATATGAACTTTCGCAGTGGTATCCAGGCGCCTCGAGCACTTGCCGTAATTTCTTTGAATGGGCGTTTAGGGTCTTTTAATATTGAAAGACTTGAATACAAAATATAAAAGGTGTCGGTTATGATCAAATGGTATGAATTCTAACCTTTTGATATATTATTGTAATAATATTAAAATAAATAGAAATCTATTATATTTCAAAAAAAGAATTAATATCATCTAAATCATAAAATTCTCTTTCAAATAATATAGAATATTTGCATTGCGGTGTATCTCTGTATGCATTTTAAATTTCAAAATAAAATTTCTAGTGAATTATTTCTTAATCAAACATTTGAAGTTCACATATAAAACACTGCTTTTTCTCTCTAATTTTTACGTAGCATAATTTATTTTTATTCAGTTTCCGACTTACCATACTTATATATTTTTTCCTTTTACATAATGAAGGCATATATTTTTTTTACAATGAGTATATTTTTCACCAACTTTGTATTTGTTACATAATGCAATGATTGTTTTGATATTTTGCGCACTTCATATATAGCATTATATAGCATTATATATATATATATATATATATATATATATATATATATATATATATACGGCGTTATTATTATTTAACTAAGATTTCATTTACTCATAATTTAATTTTTCTTTATTTCATTTTTGTATGTCATAATACAATTTTATTTCCTACCTCCGCAAATGGAAAAAGAAGGCATAAGCTCTAAGAACGTAGATGTTGAAAGAAGGTAAACTTTCCCCTTAAAAATGTAATGAAATATCTCCCCGCTCTACTTGTACGTCAAAAATAATTATTTAATTTTAGTTAATTAAAATAAGGAATTTAGAACTTCCGTAGATTGAAAAATAGTTTAAAGAACAGAAAAAAATTATTTAAATATAAAATATTGGCTTATACCCAAGATAAGTAGCATTCATTTTTAAAAATTTCTTTGTAACATCTTAATGTAGCTGATATATAAATCTGTAATTAGTTGCCTACAGATCTTTTCTTGCTCTTGTCTTGCTTTGTTCTTTCTTTCCGTTTATGAAGTATTTATTTATTTATGTAACAATACTACATTATAACTGTAACTCATATCTGTGACTTTTCTCAATATTCTATATATACATAAAAGCAAAGAAAATATATTCTTTACATGTAATTTAATATACATGTAAAGTGTGTTTATAAACATTTATTAAAATCAAAATAAAGGCAGATTTTATAAGACATATAAATAAATATGCAAATACTTACAATGAAAATATGGATAAAATTAGAATAAAATACCGAATGTTTCAATACAATTCTAAAAATTTGGGAGGATACATTAATTCTATATTTCCAGACAAAAGAAATTGCTGTGTCTGGTTTTCAGATATAAATAAAAACTATATTTCCTACCTTGCATTTTGTAGACATATAAGTGTATGACTAATTATAATGTTTTCAAGTATTTGGAAGTTTTAATTAAGAAAAAGGAGCAAATAAAATTTACTTTCCGCCTATAAAACTTGGGCCAAACAACTTGGAACTTAGCATTTGGGAAAAAATGAAATTTTGAAAATAATGAATTGATTAACTTTTTACAATTATATGTTTAAAATATTTTTACAAATAATTAAAAAATATATATCCGGTTTTAAAAATAGAATTTCTAGAATAGAATTATAAGAGAGTATAATATATTTAAATATTTTGGAACATAAAATTCAGAATAAAATACAGAACAAAGCGCTTTTATTGCGTCCATTTCCTCTATTAATTACATTTTTAAAAAATAATTTCTCTTACACAATTATTACTATTGAAAACATCCAGATATGAAAACAAATGAAGGCAATAGAATTCTATTGTTGTAGACATTCTTTGAATATATTTTCTCATGATTTAAAAAAGAATACACTCTAAAAGTATTTTAAAATTTACTTAACATATGATGGGAAGTATAAATTTTAATTGCTTTTAATGACGTAGACCGACAAACATTTTTTTTAGTGAATTTAATAGGAATTATTTTTTAGATGCCATGAATTGCAAGAAACCTATAAACAGATTATAATAATTAATTATATTTGCAGTGTTTGATATTTCACTTTCAAAAAACAATTATTTAATTTTTTTTCCTTTTAACATTATCGCTATTTAAAATATCAGAATCCATTCATTTTAACATTTTAAACATTCATTTTAAACATTTTCAGCCTAATTCTTTTATCAAATCTAATGAATCATAATATTAATATAATCTAATGAATTATAGGAAGCTACTTAAACAGAAGATTTTTCCCATGAAATATTTATAATTAGTTTTATTTGAACAACAATTACTTAGCTTTATAAAATATTATTAATGTATTCTAGTTTCCTTAAAACGGATTAAAAATAGTTTTTCAATCAAGTAACTGAGATTTTTCTTACTGCAATAAAATAATTAATATCTTTAAGCCTTTTAACGTCATTGTTGAATACAACATATCGAAATATGGCATTTAAATGTTTTTAATATATTAAGCATTTTATAGATTTAACGACCGAAATATGAGTAAATGGAATTGGCTTGTCACTCTTTGAGTTATTCAATAAAAAGGCTTCTTCAGTTATAAAGGAGTACTGCCATAGCTTTTTTGCTGCATCAGAAATAGATATAAACGTTTTTAAAGCAATAAATTATTTTCTACTAGAAAAATTTAAATAAAAAAATTCTTTTATAACAATTTAATGCTAAACATAATTTGAATAGAACTAATAAATTTTAAAAAAAATTGAAGAGGTCAGATGATTATCATCAAGTTTTAAATTTAGAAATTTGAAAGTTCAAACTAATATAAGACATTCAACATTTATTCAAAAATACGAGAACGCTATAGCAGCCCTTAAGGATTTTGTAATTAGTACATGTACTTTAACTTATTTATTTTCTTCTCAAAATTGACAATTGAATCTTCACTTGAATTTTTTTTATTAATTACTAAACTGTAAGGAAGTTTATTTAAAAATGACTTGCACTGAAAAGCGCAAGTACTTTTATATTTGAAAATTTTTAAGGTGTGCTCCCGAATTAAACTTTTAGCTCTATAAAAATATGTGAAACAATTTTTTTGATTGAATGCTTATTATCTTATGGTTTTAACTTTGCATTACAGTCATATTTATTGCAATATTTAGTGCTAGATAGGGATATTTCCAATAGAAATAATTTTTTTTCTGTCACTAAAAATATATTCTAATTGAAGTATTATCTATGAAATATTTTTTTATTGAATGCTTATCATCTTCTGGTTTAAACTTTGCATTACAGTCAAATTTTTCACAATATTTAGCATCAGATAGGAATTTCTTATTTTACTGTATTCCTACTTTAATTTTTAAAAAACTTTTCATAAACATAAGAAAAGGCACTTCAAATATTTTGATTAATCGCGTTCTTAATATTTCTTTTACTTTAACGTATATCTAATGTTGAAAGCTCCATACTGTATATTTATTGAAATTAATTTCATAAACTAAAGTTATTCTCCTTTTTTAATAAACTTAATTGCTAAATTTTAACAACTATCAGGGAAAGGAATTTGTAGTATACTGCATTGGAAGAGATCTTTAAAACATATTGAGAAACATTTAAAAACTATTATTTGAAAAAATGTAAATCAACGAGATAGTTTGCCAATTCTGATTAAACAATCTTTTAGATTTACCAAAAAAATATATTTGTACATCCTATCCTCAAACTGACACCATAAATTTTTAATATTAGGCAATGCGCTTTTGGATTGATTAAAATATTTATCAGTTTCTCTAGGTGAGTAAAAATTTGGTGTCATTGACATTAACATTTAAATTATTAGTAAAATTAATAAGCCGACAGGCAAAAATTTGTATAATTGTTGAAAATATTTTATTTTAGTTCTATCGTTAGCTAGTATGTTAAATATAGAAAAAAGGCTTTTCGGCTTTATTTTATTTTAATTAAAAGCATGGAGGAATTTTTTATATGATTTCACTTCACACATATAAGAAACATATGACATTTATATTAAATATTACTTCAAATATAGAAATTGACTTAATCACTCAGTATGAAAAAATAACAGTATGTTATTTGAGAATGCTTGCATATTCTGTTATAATTATAAAATGTCTACTAATATGAATATATTAATGCGCATTATACCTTTAATTAAGTAACATGCTTAGTGTTTAACTCTCATTATAATACAACTAATGGGTTAACTTAGTAATCAGTTCTCTTTGCTAGTCATAGTTCTTTTAACTTCATTTCTACAAAAAACTGATTAATTATATTTCAAAAGAGATTAGAAATTTATATCATGTATGTTACAGCTTATTTTGAAATGATAACTCATTCAAGTCACAAGCTTGATTTTTTTAATAAATGAAAAACAGTCAATATATCAGGATTTTTGTAGCGATATTTTGATGAAATCTCAAAGTTATTTTACTTATTTTGTTTCCAAGTTTGTTTTGGATGTTTTGTGGTTTTCTTATAGCATGGTTTGATCCGAAATTTAATTAAAGGGTATTGATTTTCGAGGAAAATGTAAGAAATTTGGACATTCAGTACTTAGGTTCCTAATCATAGCAAGAACTTACTATTGAAGTTAATTGAGATTTATAATATTGATTTAAAAGTGATATCTTTACGCAAAGTTCAGTAATGAAAGAAATAGCATAAAACGATGGTTGAGATAGAAGATCAAATTTAATGATGAATATGAATGATCCTATAATTTTTCATAAATTACTATTCTTTTATCTGTTTTATATTTTCACTTTCTGTCCAGACTAAAAAAAATAAAAAAAAAAATAGCAGATTTTTCATTATGTAAAATAGAATTTAAAATTCAATTTCATAAATTAAAGGTTAAAATTCTGTTTGTTAAAATAGTGGTTAAAATTATATTTGTTAAATTAGTGATCAAAATTTTATTTGTTAAATTTATGAATTTAAATATAATTAGGTAAAAAAGATAAATCAAGTTCATAAACTTTTCTAAGCGGGAAAACAATCTATTTCAAAACAGAGTGCCTTCAATAAAAACTCTTTTTAAAATGAAATTTTTAATAAGAAAATAAAGGCCTGAAAATTTTAATTTCAATTGATTTACACTTTTTATTTTTTAATTTATGTTTAGTTATTAAAAATTATAGTACCTTGAAATCATTTTTTTTCTCCCGAAATTTACCAGCCAATGGTGAAGTCTATTCTATGAGATCAAGCATTTTATTCGAACAATTCATTAATAGTTTATTAAATTTTAGAATAGTAAGACATATATCGTTATTAAAATCTTATCGAAACAAACAAACAAAAAAAATTAAAATATTCCTATATTAGGAAGTAAATGAATACTACACTTGATCCTTACAAGCAAAATAAGACAACGTATTAATTAATTTAAATTAACAAATCATGTATGCATGAGTTAAAACTTTATTAAATTACAACTTTTTCAGGAATGTCAAAGAACACTGGCTTGTGAAATTTGTGACAAGATAATCCGACAATAGAATATATTTAAAGCAATACTGTGCAATATTTAGAGTAAAGAAAAAAAAAATAGAATTCTTTGAACAGCTAACTTTTGTAAGATCTCCAGGTCTCAACTTCAGCTTCGCTCGCAAAATTTATTAAATCTCTAGTATTTATAAAACTAATTAAAATTTTTAAATTAATTTTATAAATAATATTGTGTTTCGAGATTTTCTTGAATTGGCGTTATTATGTTTTAAACATAAAAAAGAATAATGTTTAATCCTTTGCAAGCTTTATTATTTTCCTATTTTCATAAAATTCTTCAACTGCAGAAAGAAGATGATTTAATAATAAGATTTTAATACATCCTCTGGATATATTCTTTTGAGCCCTTATAACTCATGCTTTTGAAAGTTCATAAGATTTTGTTTGTGCTAAAAATTTGTTTTTAAACTTATGAAAAGAGTAGCTTTATGTGCTTCATTTTAATTAGTATTCAAAATATTTCTTCATGTTTGTTATTTCGTATTTTTAATCAAAATATTTTTATGAATAATCTGTGGTAATAATTAACAACATTTTGAAATATTTTTAAAAACGTTTTAAAGCAAAGGTACGAATTAAGCGACAGCATTTATCATACTCAATATAATTTTTAACAGCATTCTTAAAGCCAGTAATTCTTAATATTTCTATTATTCATTTTAATGTTAAATTGCCCTTTCATGGTAAATATATTGACATCTGAAAACATCAAGGGAATCAGTTGAACATATATAAAAATGTAAAAGATTTGTTTAAATTTAAAAATATATCTTTCCTCTCTACATTCACACTCATAATAACTACAAAATCTAATAGGTACCGAAAAATAAAAGACCTTAATGCAATTTATTTAAAAAACAAATGTCTCCTTTCGGAAACTGAAGCAATTTTTCAATAGAGTTGCTGGCAAATAAAACTGTTTTTGGAAAGCGATTACTGTTAACATTGCGATTTTTTTCAATCTACCTTACATGATTATTATTCACACTATTAGCTTTAAATTGCTTCATGCCTATACTACGTAAATAAGAAATTCTCAACACTCTTTCGTTAAAAAATAAATTTCATTCACACTTGTTTAGTAATAAAAATAATAAACTTGAACAACAAGGCTATGAAATGATGAAGCTGGAAACTGTTTTCAACGGTCACATAATGCTAACATTTTGTAACCAAGGCAAACGTTTTTGCTTATTCTGTATATTAATGTGGATGGAGTATTCCAAATTTATTTCTCTAATTACAAAATAAATTTGGAAATCTAAATGTTGTGTAATAGATATAAAAATTTGAAAATTCTTACTTCTACGGTTTTGAAATTTCTTTTTGAATTCGTATTTTTATGATATGAAATGGAATAATAATATTTTAAAGGAAAAAAAATCATTTATCACAGAATCTGATTTTCTGCGTCATAGAATCTAGATCCTAGATAAAATCTTTAATTAAAAAGGCATTTGAAATAACCTTTAAACATGAAAATGTAAAGGATACTTTAAAAAAATGCGAAAAGCCTTTTTTTAACAATTGATGGTTTTAAGTTCATGTTGTTCAACTGAATCGTGCGTCTTACTTCTTTAATTGTCCATTTGATATAACGGAAACAGTTTTGCATCTTTTATTACTGTTTCATGTCTGCTTTATTCTGAAATAATTTTTTTAATTATAAAAATATATTATATAATAATATATCTTCCTGGACTTTAATGCCCTCTGAATGTCATAACATTAATTTATCATTCTTTTCCCCAGACGAATTAAGGTTAGCCTGGTTAAAATGGATAGAAAAATGATTTAGGACTGAATGCCTCTAGGATTGAAATTCTATTCTTGTAAAGAACTAAGGCATAAAATATCCTAAAATATATTAAATCTGACATTAATTAATTGCCCCTATTTCGACAAGGCAAGTCCAAATTTTGAACATCAAAAAATAGTTTTAAAAATGTTATGTGGAAGTAGTAATTTTTTTAAAACTTTCAGTCTATCAAGAAGATTTTTTATTGTCTGAAGCATTGTTGAAAATTAATACTTAATATCATGACAATTAAATTAAACACTCAAATATTAACTAAAATAATATTTTATGATTAATTTAATTACATCTCCAAGGTTGGGGAAAACTTAACAAAAAAGCTCAAAACGAAGTTAATAATTTCCCTTTTAATTAATTATGCCATTTAAAATAATAAGTAAAATTATGTTCTAATTTGCAGATAATTATTTGAGGAGAGCATAAAATAATTATGACATTATATATATTTTTTAAAACATTAATTAAATTATGATATAAAAATTAAGTATTATTTTAAATCTACGAAAAATAAATAACTTATATATAAGGAGAAAAACATTCCTATATGAAAGAAGAAGACGTTTTTATATAAACATCGTTCATAACATACAGTATTTACAGAAAATATAATTAACTCCTTAGGGCTTACAATTTGTGGAAATAATAAACAATGTAACGATTCGACAGAAAGTAAAAATTAATAAATAAAATGTGTACATTTTGAAACAGTGTGCAAATACAGCTATATTGCTAAATGTTAATGGTAATTTTTTAGAACCAACGAAATTAGATAAAGCAAAATATAATAATAATATATATAAATCATATTATAATATAAAATATAAAGATAATTCAACAGTTCGATAAATAAAGATTGGATGAAAGCAAAATGAAAACTTTGTTGTTGTTTCTTATATTCTGAACAGATTAATCGTGAATTTATTAAGCTTTTGTTCAATGTTCTTTAAGACATTTTTAAGTCAATTAGAGTTTGAAAAATGAATAGAGTTGGGTAAATATTTGAGTATAATATAGTTTGAAAATAAACTTATATAACTGATATGTTTTATATTTCTTATTTGACTATGACAATAAGAGAGGACAACCAATTAAATAAATTTGAATTATAAATAGAATATAATGAAAAAAATAATAATTTGTGTGTTAGATTTTATGTGCGTCAATGACATCGATGAATTTTCATCTTTTAAAGAAGTAATGACAGAACGATAGTTACTTTAAAACATGAAGAATATTTACTTGCTGAGAAATTCAAAAACTTTTTTCTACCTGATCCATTTTTTTATATAGAGTCAAGTAATATAACATATTCATGTCCAAGGTATCACAAAAAAGAAGAATATGCATTTAATTCATTAACTATTGCAATATTAAATCAGGTACGCAAATGTCAATAAATATTTTGGTTTCTGTAAAGGGTAAAAATAAAAAGTTACAAAAATTCGCTTTTATTCGTCTCCCATAACGAAAAGCGTCAATAAGGGAAATATATTTCTGACATTTATCTATAAGGACTCTAAGTTTCTACCGGAGTAATTTTCGAAATTGTAAAAGATAGATTTATAGAATAAGACACCTTTTGTCTATCCTTAATCGCTTATATCGCGCATTCTAAAATGGAATGAAAGGAAAACTAGAGAAATTCCATGCTATGTTTGAAGCCGAATTGCTTGGTCTGAAAAGGGCTATTATACGAGCCAGTGACGAAAACGAGACGATTAAAATCTGGACAGACAGTCTTTCAAGTTTGCTAGCAATACAAGAGCCCCATTCTCCTCATCAACTCGTCCGAGACATCCCGTTCCTACTCCTCCAAAACCCAAATATTCTCTTAAGATATTCAAATCCCATGTTGGTTATCGGGGTAATGAAGAAGCGGATATTCGAGCAAAACAGCCATTATCGAAGGTGCATCAATGGAAGCTCCTAAACCCTGGTGTCATCTTAAACTGCGTCTTTAGAAAATATTTATAAGAAAGTTTCAAAATCTTTGGGATAGTGGAAACACTGGTCGTTCTGTTTATAAAGTCATCTAAAACAGTTAAATTGCTACCACTCTTCTGGACTCGTGAAGAAATACTGTTTGTCAGGACTTGGTCCATTCACTTTTTTTCTTCACCGTCTGCATTTATCAGAAGATGAATGTTGCTCTTGTGGAAAAGTCGGTGATCCCATCCACTTTGCAACATCCTGCCCTTTTACTTTTTCTTGAAATCTCCAAAAGCCCTCATCCTCGCTAGAGAGTCTTTGGCGCAAAAGAGTCCTTAATAATTCATCTTCCAAAAAATAATCATAAACATGATTAGATACCTAATTGATCATGGAGAACTGCTTCAATTAGATTAACCCTATTAATTTTTTTAGGACATCATTTAATTCACCTCGCATTTTATTCATAATTTATTCTTTAAACCCCTCATTTAACTCATTTTTATAATTCCTTTATATTTTCACTCATACTGTACGTTATAATGTTCATTCATCCAGCTTTATTGTACTCAAGATATTTTTATTCGAGTTTTTATCATTTCTTGATATCTTATATGTTTTCGTATTTTGCCATTGGTTGGTTTCTTTCATTTTTTCAAATTAATTGCTGTGCAATTTTTTTAATAAAGTCCACATACATCTATACCAAACCGGAAAGGGGCCATATGAGCTCTAGAAACGGAGGTGTGGTATGGCTTTAAGTGTTATCCTTAATCTCTGTTCAAATAGGTTTTTCACGGTAATTTTAAGAAATAATATATATATTACAAAAGATTGTTAAAAAGGCAGAATCAGAAAATAATAACGCATTCTTCGACATTTATACAAATTAGTATTCTTTAAACAATATTTGTGTTTACGCGATTCAGTTTCATCGTCACATTTGTTGAGCAAAGAGTATGTATCACCAAAGCCAATTCATCCCTTAGTTCAGATATGATTTTTATCAAAATTAACTGAATATATTAGTAACCATTCAGTATAGTGTTGTTTAAATGAACGAACCAACAATTTTCTAAAAATTCCACCTCACATGTTTATGGAAAATTACCGCTGATGATGAATCTCTTGTACGAAGAATGGATTTTCATCATTTCAAAAGTGATAATTTTCAAGATTAATGTTTCTTTTTGAATTAAAGCAACTTTCGTCATTTTCCAATTTATATTTCTCAGATGTGATTTTGCATGAAGTAAGATCCAAATCTAAAATTCAAGTCATCCATCGTGTACTAGTCCGTGTAGCTGCTATAACAGTTCATGAATTCCAAGAATAATGTATGGATACTGATAATTGAAATATTCTTTACACCGTCGTTCTTGAAATATTGAGCTCTGAGCTGACTGTTTACATATGGTAACTTGAAAAATCAGCCGAAATGTCAATTTCTGTGTGACGTGTATTACGCCTCATCCTTCCCATTCATCTCCGGGAAAGTAAGAATCCTATCGTCTGTAATTACTAAATTATTCTCTAAACATACTTAATAAAAGACTGGTGGAAATACGGAAAACAAGGTTTCCATTCTAACTGAGTCGGCATGGCATTTAAGCATGGTCACTGAGTCGGCATGGCACGGCATAAGTCACTAGCATTTCCAAACTTTTTGGTAAGATAAATGTCATTTTTTTTTTTTAGAAAGTGCACTTTTGCGAGCAAAGAATTTTATTTTCTTATTCATAATCCGTCACGTCGAGATAGCTTAAATACTCAATTTCACAAGTTTCTCTTCCCTTTCTTGAAATAAAATATGCCGACCAATCAACAAAATTAAACCTGATAGGTAATTTCAAGTTATGATGTTTGAATAATGTACAACTAGATAAATACTTACATATAACATTTTTTTGAATAAATTTGAATATTTGAAATGAATCTTTCCATCTATACTTATGATTAGTTCCTCTAAATTTAAAAATAAGCATATCTCTACAAATCTTGTAGACAGAAACTTGAAACTTTGTGCATAGATGAATATAAGTGAAAGATTTTACTCATTGATCATTTTTGCCCTATAGAAGACAGTAAAAAATTTAATTTTTAAAACTTTTTAATACGAACCTCCACGGAACCGAAAAGGTTTTAAAACTATTTTCCACTTTATTTAAGGAAACTTTGTAATATAAACTATATTCCTAAATGCAATATTTAGAGAAATAAAAGATTGGTTCACTTTTCGCAACCGCCAGTGTACATTATATATATATATTTCATTTAATTGTTTCTTCATAATTAAAGCAGCAGTTATTTTTTTAATGTAAAAATATTTCTAAATTTCCTTCCAGCTTCAGAGTTTCAAGCAATGAATTATTTTCATTTTCTTTTGCATTGAATAAATTAATGGATTTTTCCTTCTTGTGATTTTTTTATAAATGCATTCATCCATTGATAAGCCATAACAGATAAAAAATAGAAATCCATTGTAAGTAAAGTGGAAAGAATTTAAAAAGTATTTATTTCTTTTAATGTCTTTTGAGAAACTAATAAGAAGATGGTTATTATAATGTTGTTTTTCAATATAGCTTAATTTGGTCCTTTCTGAAAACAGTTTTCCAGTCAATAGTATAATGAAGGAAGTATTAAAAAAATATTTTTAAATAAATATTTTTCTTACACTTATTGACATTATTTCTTTGGAATAATAGCAAATATTCAAAAATAGCTTTACTGAAAAATATAGTTTTTTTTTCCTTCTGATTCTGATTTTTTAAATCCTTTATTTCTAACCAAAAAAACACTATACATTAACTATGCCTTTAGCAAATAATTTTGTTTAAAAAAGAATATTAAACTTTACCACAGATCTATAAATATGCTAAAAAACTTAATAGATTTTGTATTAAATTGCTGTCTATGTTTTAATTGAAGGACAATTTTAATAGCAATGTAAAAGAAAAATGTTTGTCTGCTTTTGAATAATTTTAGAAGAAATATATTAAAATTAACAGAAAAAAATATTGACTAGGTAGGTTGGTTTAAAGAAAAGCAGCATATTCATTGTGAGGCGATATAAAAAAATGTTTTTAGTTTCTAGGGAATGAAAATATATTGTGAAATTTGATGAAACAATTTCTAAGAAATATTGGAAATGTTATGTTCTTGAGTGCATGCATGAAATAGTGTTGCGATTGACTGCACATTTCAAGATAAATTTCCGAAGAATGGCCACCAGTTATTAATGTACGATTAAGTTAGATGATCAATAATGTTAATGGAATAGGGATAAAAAAGAAATTATCTTCAATTTTATATCTTTTTTTTAATGAATATCTGATACGAACTACGAACATAACAAAGTGTTATTATCTCTAATTGTAGATTAATTTGTAATTGTGGTAAGGGACAGAGTATTTTCGCGCAAGAATAACCCTTCAATTGCTCGTTTATACTCTACATCAAAATGCATTCTATCTGATGCATCATTCTATATTCAAGGTCATCAGAGAAACACTACGAAAGATCCTCAGCTCTTTTATTTTCCTTATATAACATAATGTCTAGAGTTGGGGTAGATATTATGGTATTGATATTTTGTATAAGAAAGAATTTAGCCGAAATCTTGCATGAAACGTCTTTCTTAATATTGCCTGACATTCATTAAAACCAACACAGAGACAGGTTTCGTCCTTGGTTGGTTATGATGAGGGGTTAAAAGACAAAAAGACTTTATGATATCTTGTGCGTTTAAAAAGCTATTATTAAAAAATGATTCCAGATTATTTTAAAACAATTAATAATTTTTATTTTTTATATCAGGCTATATATTTTGATAAGTCAAAACCGTCGTTCAACTTGTATTTCCTCATTCTTTTTTTTTTTCTTTCTTCTTTCTTATCTATCTATTTTATCTCTCTTTTCCTTCTCTCTGCTAAATAAAAATAACAAAGTTCTATCATTAACACTTTCATAAACTCTCCTTTCTAACAATTATATATAGTTGTCCCAATTTGTTTCTTCCTTTTGATTCATGCAAAATAGAAATTAATTTCTTCCAAACAATCCCTATAATCTCACTTCATTTAATCCCAGCTAACTGCCCGGATGTCTGTCTGTTTTTCCAGATATTCATCATGTATTTTTTCATCACTCACCCAACAATAAATTTTAGCTCAAAATAACTACAAATATGATACGTGCAGCAACTTAATACACATTTACGTCAACACAATAAATATCATTTATCCAAATGATTATAACTTTAAAATCGCTGGCAATGGATTATGAATATAGAATAAAAGTACCTGTATCAGAATCATTTGCAGATTTCTCAGGCAATGCTTTTTTGGGTTTGGGATATTAATAAATAATTTACATGTGAAATAATATTAATTATTTAAATACTTAATTATTATAAACAGTCAAAATCAATATTAAAGTTAATTAATTCATAAAATTATTTCTAATTTTTGTAACACCTTTTTATACTGATTGTTTTTTTATAATAATAGTTTTTTCTTTTCATTTCGATTGCAATGACAAAAACTATTGGTGTTAAGTTTCTTATTATGAAATACTCTAGCTATTCTATGAAATCTATGTTTTTAACTCTAGATCTGGTTCGATTAGATATTGGCATTGAACATGCATTCCAACAAAAAATATTTATCTAAAAGTAAGGAATGTATTTAAATTTAAACAAAAGGAATTAAAATATGTAAAAGGAATTTTTGAAAGATTTTCTGTTGTATCCTAACCATGTTCTCTGAATTTAATTCTATAGAATAAAAACTCTCAGAAGTAATAAAGGTAATATAGACTTTTTATTTCTGAGCAATTTCATGTATTCATATTCTCAGCCATTTATTTGATTTTTCACTCAATTTACTTAATTACTAAGTATTTTGATTTTATTCTCGTAAATGGTTTTATTTAATAAGTTACACTATTAATTCCCTCCAGTAAAGAATGCGAATCATTGATTGAAATAAAGCCTTAAGAATCTACAGAAATCTTTTACTTTTGATGAAGAACTAATCTGAATTGAGTGGTAAGTAATTACCTCTTTAAGTAAACTGAGAATCGATACATCGTCGAAGTAATTACGGGTCAATTACTCCAAGCAACTGCAGAAGGAGAAGTTGAGACAAGCTGACTACAGGAAAGTATTTAATATGATCTTCCCCACTTTCATTCTGGAAAAGCTTTCTGTAAAAATTTGTAAAGGATGTTAATTTTTCTGATTAAATTATTACTAGAGGAAACGTTGCTCTTTGAACTCGAAAAGAAAATTAAAAGATTCATTTTAAAGAAAGCTCTATATGGAAGCTTTTAATTATGAGTTGAACGAATTTTATTCAGGCTATTCATCAAACAAAAAGAGATGAAACGGTTTTTTTTTTGTAATAAATATTTAAAATTCAGCGATTAACTTATTAAGTATGGATAAAGAAGGTAAAAACTATCTAAAAATATAACCCAACAGTACAAAATAAGAGTGAAATGCAGGCAAGTTTATGTAACAGAATTAAACATTAAGTTTTCACTGCTTAAAATTAATTAGAACTGTCTATTGTTCGGTTTTCCTCGTTCTAGAAAGGTTTAAATATCTCAGAATTTAAATTCATAAATCAAAATATTGACTCTATTTATTTTCTTTATTACATTTCTAATTTAAAAAGAAAAAAAAATGAAATAAAAAGTTATTATTTAAAGTGAAGGCTGTATTTTTTAATTGATGAATTGAATTTTGTTATTAAGAACTTTTTAGAAAGAATTAAAATTGTAAATTTAGAAAATTTTAAAAACTATTGCCATTTTGTACCCATTCACGTTCTTTATATTTTTCACTAAAATGATATCATTTTAATAATTAAAAACTATGAAGTATGCTAACGAAAATGTATTTGAAGAAAATTGATTCTAGAAATAAAAGCATTTCAGTTTCGCTATTGGTATTCTGAACTCCAGATATGTTGAAGGGGGGGGGGATCTTTCATATTCTTATTTTCAGGATGATTGCTGTAAGAATTCTTTTCAGCATTATTGCATTGTGAATGCGAAGAAATTAATCATTGGTTGTATGTTTGGCTTCTTTTTCTTGATAGAAGAAATACTGCACAAGTCAGATGAAAAGAAAGCAGGTGAAAAAAAAAAAAGAAACTATAGTTGTTATACACAATCAATCATTTCAATCTCACCTAAGCAAGAAAAACAGAAAACATGGTAGAATTTGAAAGCGACTAATATATGTTTGTTTGAGAATTTGAAAATTTTAGCCTAAAAATGTATAAAAGAATATCCTACATTTAGTAAATGAGTTCTATTATTGCCAGAAATCGCATTTCTAATTATTAACATGCGAATCAGGTTTTTCTAACGTTTATTGATGAATTCGTTAAAATTTAATTTAGGGTAAGGCACAGAGGAGTAATAATCACTGAAGCCTCTTTGAAGGTGCCATGATATTACGAAGAACTTCCAAAATGGGTGTTAAAAGCCTCTAATTTTTAAAGACAGTGTAGGATAATTCATCCTCATTCATGTAACTTTATATATCTATTCTTCTTGGTATTTACAAAAGATTTAAAATATAAAGGTCAAATAAAAGAAAAATCTCAATGAAAAATATTAGAAATAATAAATTCAAATATAGTTATAATTTTATTCCATTAAATCATGGCTCAGGTGTCGCCCTCGTCATCTGACCGCGGTTCAAAATTACGAGGTCCGTCCCAAAATAGCCCTAGTGTTGCTTCCAACGGAACGTTAATATAACCAAACCAACCAAATCTATTAAATCATATTTTAAAGAAATTATAAACTTTACAACCCTTAATAAGCATTTATAATACTTGAGAAACATATAAATGTGATTTTATTCTTCTTTTATGCTTGAAATTTACGAGAAAATATTTGTAATCTTAAGATATTAATTATATTTTCCTTTTTACTAATAAAATTATATCAACGATTAGTAAAGCATTTGCACAAAAGAGGTTTATTATCTTCAGCAGAAACATTCCTGCTTAAACAACATAATGTCAAAACACACCAATGCGATATATTTTGAAGAAATATCTTATGCTTACAGGATTTTGTGAAACTTTTCAGTACTTTTAAGTAAATATATGTTTGTCGTGATGTGACTTATTTTCAGTACTTCTACGTAAATAGATGTTTGTTGCGTTGTGACTTATTTTCAGTACGTTTACGTAAATATATGTTTCTCGTGATGGGACTTATGGCACTTTACAATCCCACTGACAGTTATTTATCAGCGATTTAAGCCGAGTGAGCGTCTCTTGCTTTTTTTTCAATAGCGCCAACAAGTGCCTACAGAAGGACTCAACTACTTCATGCGTCACATTCGCTTGCACAACCCGTTTGTGCATTCACATACCTCGTTGATAGAATACAGAAGAACAACCACGCACGTCTTACCCCTATGCCAGGACGTCTGCATCGGGGTAGCGTGTTTGAATAATGTTTGTTCTTTAAAACACTGAACGTAAATTATGGATTTTTGTGAATTAAGAGGAAAATCAAGTGAACACTAAAACAAATTTTGGAATAAAGTAAAATCTGATTTGAGTTGCTAAAAAAAACTATAAGTGAACTATTTCCTTTTAGAAATAACTATGTTTCAATTATCCTTTTTGAAGAAATTTAGAACATATATTAAAATTCGAAAAATAACTAAAGTAATCCGTTGTGAAATTTCAAAGGTTCAAAATTTGGAAGTATAATTCTAATTATTTTTCTTGGAATTTTATGTGATATCAGTGAAACTTATGATCTACCTAAATAGTTATAAAGGCTGAAGAATGACGTGGCACTTGTCCACTGCTCCTTAAAGTCATCATTTGAAATCCGCGCCACATTTTCCTATTTCACCATAAGAGCGAGTTTTTATTCTTAAATTTACAAAGAAGGCTTTTTCGAGAAAAAATTAATCTTCCTATAGCATCCTATGAATGTTCTATTGAATTAAAATCAGATGGGACATAGTGAAAGCTGATTTCTTTATAAACTGAATATTCTGTCTTAAAGACATGCAAGAATATATACAAAACACACAAGAATAATCTAAAATAAATTATAAATAAATAAATAATTTAATAATAAATAAATAACAAATAAATAAATAACAAATAAATAAATAACAAATAAATAAATAAATAATAAATAAATAAATAATAAATAATAATAATAAATAAATAAATAAATAATTTAATAATAATAAATAAATAAATAAATAATTTAATAATAATAAATAAATAAATAAATAATTTAATAATAATAAATAATTATAAAAACATACAAGAATAATTTAAAGACAAAAAAAAAGAAGAAGAAAATAATTAAAATTAAAAAATTCTTCTTCTTAGCACAATAATAAAATTGTTTAGATTAACCTTATTTTCTTTAAAAATAAGAATATTTTCAAACATGTTTTCTTACTTGTTAAAGATATTAATCCATTTCTCTATTGGTACACTTTACGAGAGTATATATTTTATGAAACTTTATGGCTGATTTCTATAGTTTCAAAACACCATCACTGAGGTATTATATAATGGATGGAAACGTTGTACTGATGAATAATTGAATTCATAGTAATCTCATGATAATATTTAAATAAATGTTCATGTCATAATAATTTTCCAAAATCAAAAGACAAAATTTAATAGTATTTCAGCATCATGATAATATTTTTAAGCAAAGAAAATACTGTACTGATGAATCATGTACAGATTATTTATAATAAAATAACACAAAATATTCTTCGACTAACTTAGTTCATATTAATTTAGCATTTGAATAACAATATATTTTTTACTTCATTTTTCAGTTACTAATATTAAAGCAATACTTATGATTATATGCTATTACTTACTGATTATTTTTATGATAATGTTTTAAATTGCTCACATGGAAAATTCCATAAAAATGGAAGGCCATAGCCAAACTTAGATAATTCTTAGATAATTTTTAATTGAACATGAATAATATTATAAAATGTAATTGTTAAAAACTGGAATAAAGTGTTCTAATTATATTAAAAAGATTTTTCTCATTGATGTATGTTTATTATAAATATTTTCAAATATTTTTATATTGTGAGCATAAGCAAAAAAGAAAAATAATGGAATCTAAATTTTTATTTAAGAAATAATACTTATTTTATCAAGGAAAATACATACTAAATTAAAAAAAAATATTTTAATAAGAGCTTAAATGAAGACATTCTTCTTATAAGAGGATTAAGAAATATTGTCAGTTTAAAGAATTCTATTGTGTGGTACTCTTAAAAGTAGTCAAGAGATTGAATTTTACAGAAAATAGACTTAAGCAATGATTTCTATCATAAGTTGTATCCCTTTATATTTAAATGATTGACATAAGAAATAAAATAGTTTCTTTTTTAAAATCCTTTATTAATTATATTTAGGCATAGTGAGAAAGAAATCTTTTCAAATTACTTCTAGATTATTACATCGGCTTTTAATAGAATTGATAAATTAAGTTGTGAAACCCGAAGAAAATCCTATTAATAGAACGCAAAGATATTTCCGCACAAGTAGCTTAGCAACTTCATCATCTTTTCAAGATTTCTGATACTTCGGAAACAAATTACAGAAGTTTCTGTAATACTTTTGACGCAAATTATTCTTTGAGCATTCGTTGATACCATAGCAACAACCTCTACATTTCTGAAGACACTGATTTTTAAAGAGAATATCATTGTTATATTAGAAGCGTTAAGCTTATTCAAAAATCTCTTAATTATTCATTTATAAAACTGAACTAACCATAAATTGAGAACTACGGAAGAATATAAGGCGTATGAACTTGTGGAGAATGTATCTAGATGTATCTTGCTACAGAAATGTGAGATGACTGTTGATAAAATCTGCTGGGATGTTATGCATAAAGCCCAAATAAAAAGAGAATATTTAAGCTAATTCAAAATTCAGGGAGCTGTTAAATCTACACAATTTAAAGTTTCGGAAATCATTAGTGTGTGTGTGTGTTTAGAAAAGTTTAAGAGGACACGATACTCAAAAAATTATTTTAAAAAATCAGCAAATTTTTATTTTCTTCTATGAGACATTGAATCTTTCTAACTGTGGCTGTAAAATTTTAGAGCTGTATCTGCAATTTTAAGTTATTGAATAATTTTAAATGCATGACAGGGAAATAAACTAGGTTGCAAAGCCCATTTTTTACATCATCTACAAGAAAAGGCTATTTAAAAAATGAGTTATTATTTTTCTTACAATTCGCAAATATTTAGTTAAACTGAAATGAAGTAAAATGAAATGAAGTTAAAATGAAATGAAGTTAAAATGAAATGAAGTTAAAATGAAATGAAGTCACTTAGTTTTATTTACATGTGATTTTCGTTATAGGAATAAAATTTTACTTTCTTTTTTTTTTGTTTTTGTTTCTAGTTTTGCTTGTTTTGAGATTTTCTACACTGGAGAAAATTTAACCATAGTACGCTGTTTTAATGTTTTTGAATAATAAATATCAATTAATTGATCAATTTGATCAAGCTTTTATTGAATAAAAATGATTTCACCTACAAGGAAACTTTAGATACAAAATTGATTTTTTGGTACCATAATATTTCGAATGGTGAATAAATTAACATATGAAATTAAAGACAACTGAAATAAAAAAAAAATAAATTAAAATAATGCAAATTTTCTAATCAATTCTGTAATAAAAAATTAAGAAAATCAAATATACGAATTGAAAAAAGGTAGTTTCTTTCATAGGATAAAAATATTAAGTAATAATAATCATTACAGAAATATGTACTTTATCTAATATGCATTAAAATTAAGTAAAAAAGATATTTTAATGATATTTTATGAAATTGAAATTCTTAATTTTTGAATAATTTGTTTTATAAAATATGTAAGATATCTATTATAAAATTTTTAACAAATAGGCTATAAAATGTCCTTAAAACACTAATTCATAAAGCGAATTCAGAAGGAAAAGGAATTCATGAGGATTTACGCATTTAACAAATGGCGAAGAAATGCTAATGGATTTTAATAAGTTTAGACAATTTTCATTTTATTTATTGTCAAAGTGACGTTTTAGAGCTCTGAAATAATAAATTCTAATTGGTTGTAAAGATAGATTCTTTTAATGAATCTTTCAATTATTTCTTTGTTAGTTGTTAATTTTTTTAAAAATTTTGCATTCTTTATAACAATAAACTATTTTAGTATTTATTAGTATTGATCGAAATTAAATATTGAATCTATTATATAAATAATTGAAAATTCATTTCATGCAAGTAGCGTTATCTGATTTGAGGGAAAATGGAAGTCTATCTATAATCTATACTTATATAAAGCTCAATGTGTGTGTGTTGGCGCTCTACAGGCCAGAACGTTTGACCTACAGCTACCAAATTTGGTACATGTATACGTTGGAGGTCGGGAATGTGCACCTGGGGTTCCTTTTTTTGAATTTTTAATTAGAATTTTATTAATGATTAAAAAATAACTTTCCCGCCAAAAATCTTTTTCATTTTCCCCACCGCCAAATGAGTAAGCCTTCAGTATTTTTTAACAACAGTAATGAGGCTACGGTTAACATTTTTCGGCCGATTATTTCAAACGATTCTGTTTATTTTCTTAATGTTTTATGCATTTAAAATTAAACATTGTTAATTAATCCATGTTTCAGATTCATTCTGAAGTACTTTTGAATTAAAATAAAACAGAATAAAGGAAAGTAAAGATTTCTAATCTGCATAGCGTTACCCCAACTGGCGTAGATTAATTCACGGATTTGCGTTACCGTAACTGGGGATGAAAATTCACGCATGCGCATTGTGTTCTGATTGTTGCGGATGCGGATTTGATTTAAATTATTTTTAGGTTAGTTGCATGCTTTTGTTATTAAATTGTATTTATGTTAGTTATATATTTTTTGTATATGCTTATAGTTTTAAGTAGTTTTTTTTTAACCTGTTTTCAACCGATTATTTTAAACGTTTCGTTTTATTTTCTTAGTGTTTGATGCATTTAAAATTAAACATTATTAATTAATCGATCTGCTCATGATGAGCTGAGAAAATTTTTTTGACAAATTCTTTAGATATTATATAAATTAAGAAAGATATTCCTTTGTGCCCATAAAGTTTAAACGCTCAGTGACTCTGTTTTCAATAATCATATTATAAAAAAAATGCTTTGTTTCAGTAAAAAATATTAATTGTAGATTAATCCTTTTCTCTTTAATTTAAGGAATAAATTCTACGGGAGCTAACAGAAATTTAGAGAGATACATATTATGTTATCACTGAAGGCCTTTATAATATTATGAGGGAATTATACGACTATCAAAATTTGAAGTTTTAAAATATTTTGATGAAGAAGCTATTAAAGTAGGAATTGCATAAAATATTTAATAATTAAAATTTTAACGAACATTAAGATTGGCGAACCGGCTGGTCACCAAAGGCGGCTAGTAATACCTATAAATTAACAATAACATTAAATTGAATTAAAAAGTAGAATAATTAAGACAAAAGCAATTTCTATTGTTTTAAATAATGTAATGAGTGTCTTCGAAAACACTTATTTTAGTCAAATTTATTATTATATCTTATTTTTCCATGGCCGTTATAAGATAATGCTGTCTTATAGACCAGGCAGCTAATAATTTTGCATAATATGCTAGAAAAAACTTTTTTATTTTAAAATGAACGTATGATATGAAGAATTGGATCACAGTTTCAGTTAGTGTATTTTGCCTGCATCTTCTCCTTCTTAAGCAATGCATTTTTTTTTCATTTTAATATATTATCTAAGCAACTCAATTACAAGAACATTTCTAAGTAACCCAGTGTCTATTGGGTAATTGGGAATATGTATTTCATCTTCCGATTGCAGTTACGAATTGGTTTTAAGAGATAAATTTGAGATGATATAAAACTATTGAGTATTGCTTCAGAATGCATTTTATTGCTTTATCCATTTATCCCTACTTTAGGATAATAACAGAAAGACATTTATAGTTAGGTTAAAGTTGCTTATAAATGTTAATTTCAACAAACATTTCTTTTATTTCCTAGAATATCGTATTTAAGCTATCAAAATTATTGAATACTTTTAATATGGAGTAATTTATGAACATTCTATTTTCAATTATGGCAAGAAAAGTCAGGAAATAAACTTTAATATTAGGAGCATCTGTTTATCTTTGACAATTACACTAGTTGAAAAATGCTTTAACTATCTTAAAAAATCTATGTAAATTAAGAAATCTGGTATATAGATTTCGTCCATCATTCGAAAATCGCAAACTAATTATTAATAACAGACATTTTAACTACGACAAATTAGAGCTATTCAGGGGGTCTAGACACAATCACTTATAACATAAAAATAGAGATTAACTACTTTTTCCGTTTTCTCTGCCTCCACTTCTCTTTGAAAAGAATCTAAATCATTATTTCCTAATTCCTTCACCGACACACACACACACACACACACACACACACACACACACACACACACACACACACACACACACACACACACACACACACACACACACACACACACACACACACACACACACACACACACACACACACACACACACACACACACACACACACACACACACACACACACACACACACACACACACACACACATATGTGTGTGTGTGTGTGTAACCAATCTAAAGTAAGAAATATTTTGAAAACGAAACTAAAATGAAGGAGGAATCATTATTAGACTTTCTTGTCTGCCTTCCCTCACAGAAAAAATTCCTTTTTTTGAATCCCTGCCTAAGGGTGACCCTTGAAAAGTGAATTTTACGCAACTAAATTATTTGTTGTCCTTAGGCTTTAGGTTAAATGCTACTCCCTACTATGCAATAAATTATCCAAATGAATGGAATATGTTATCCTTAATTATATTAAAACCTACTTGTTTTTACCACGCAATAAAAATTATTAAGAGTAAATGGAAACAACTTATTTTGCAGGAAAAAAAACTGAGTATAAAAATTGTTTTCTGAAAAACATATTTTGTACATAGTCGATATAAATAATGAATAAGAAACTTAAGAAATTTTTGGTTTAATTTTTCTGGTTACGGTTGCAAATGTTTAACAGTTTAAGAGGTCACAGTTTAAAGTAAATAAATTTTACCAAATAGTTAAGCTGGAAGATATCAGGGAAAGTATTTTTTTCTTCTTCTTCATAATGTCCTCTAACAAGACATACTAGTATGATCAGTGATTCATCTGATCAGTGAACTGTACCTCTTCCCAGGTACTTGTTTTTCTGTTTGAAAAATGCTGGAGCTATGTTGTCTCTAGAGAACAACAATGCATGAAATATTTTATGAGTTATATGAATAGTTCAGAAAGAGTTTTAAAACATTTGATCAAATTCTTCTTAATTTAACTGTCAAATCAATTCTACTTTAAAATATAAAACGGAGTTATAGAGATATATGGATTAGAAGCTTTACTCCAATAAATACTTTAGAATTATTACATTATGAGATTACAGCATTTTAAAATGACGCATAATATAAACCAATTTTAAAATTCCTTTTATTATTTGAAATAAAATCTAACTGATATAATTGATTTTCTTCAAATCTCTTCTTATTAAAGCATCATAAAGGGATAATAGTACGTGAAAAAACTTGGTTTGAAAATCTTTTTAATTTTGAATGTATTACGGAATCTGAATTTTTGTGAAGAATTCATCTAAAATTGAAATCTTCGTGCCTAATGAAAATTCTTAAACAAAACTTTTTTCTGATATCGAATGCATTCTTACCTGAATAGTAATATTTGTTTCCTGAATTTCATCAATTAGAAATTTGAGAAAATCAAAAGAATTTCAAGAAGTCTGTAGAAATAGAGAAGTCTGTCTATTAGTGATATATTAGAAAATTAATTAAGATTAGTTGTATATCCAAAGCTAAATGTGAAACATTACAATTCCACCCTCTTGCTCTTTTAGCTTGTATTTTGTAAATAGAAAAGTTATTAAAAAATGAATTATTTATTGAAAATTCAAGTTAGCAGATTAAGATTAGAACCCTAGAAAATGTATTGTCCTGATAATTTAATATTCAAATGTAAATTGGTCGTATTTACAGGAGATAATTTCTCCCTTGCTGTTGAATTTCAAGAAACACACATGATTTCTGATCGTGTTCTTTGATGTGGAGAAACAATATCCACTAGAACACAAAATCAAAGGAAGACAGCTATAAAATAACACGCTTCATTAAACATGAAGTTATTAGAATCACGCGAAGGATATAGGACAATCTAATTGAATTCTACGGAATATTCTACTATGAAACTCAATTACTGTCAAGAATGAGCTAAAATTAATTGAAATGAAATTTTCACATGAAGAGATTCATAACGAATTCAAATAATTAAGAGTTGGAAAAGAATGATTTTAGTAAAGTTATTTCCTTTCACAATGCATTTCGTATTGCAAAATAGTTAAGGAGATATACTTCTTTCTGTTTGTCAAAATAATAAATTCAAGAAAGCTCATTTAACAAATTTCATTGTTTGAAATATTTAATTGTGAATTTACATTTTCATTACAATGTGTATAATCTATCAGTGCATATGCCGCACAATCAATGAAGATATGCGAAACAATTGATTTGAGAGAAGAATCATAATTCAGAATATATTCACTCAGTTTCGGATACGTTTGAAGCTGATATTTATGCAAAATATTGTATTTTGTATTTCAATAGAATGGTTTTATTTAATCAAAAGATTGTATTTAATCAAATATAAGACTCTTTACTGTGCAGGAATAGCAAAAAAGAGGAAATATTTGGAAAGGATTATTTTATAAATATACCATTGGCAAGATATTTTCTATAAATGAAGTAACAAATAGCAAGTCATATAATGCAGCAATACATTTAAAGAAATGAAATGAATTTAAATCTTTATTGCATTAAACTTATATAAATGAATGAATAAGCAGATTAAATGATAGAATAGGAAAAATAAAACCAATAGTTCATTTTGATAGATTGTATTATAAAAGTTTCCATAATTAAATTCACAATCCTTTTCTAATGTAGCTAAGAGAAAATGGATTGGTATTATTCAAAATTTGTCCAAACTCAGTAAGTAGATATTTGAGAGATAGTGGTTTGCTAATCTATTTTGGAGAAAATTTTTAATTTAATGAAATGTTTCCCCTGTGAAAAATAATATCACATTTGTCTATTTCTTGGCTTATGAAAACACTTTCTTGGTATAAAATAATTAAATTATGACTTTTGTAATAAATCATTCATAACATAAAATTGATAATCATATCAAATAGACCCTATTTTCAACGCGACTTATGGTTGAAATAGAATGAAAACTATATATTATTGAAATTAATTATAATGGAAAATAGGAAATGTATTGTCTGAAAAAATGTTAAATTAAATTCTCATAGAATAATTCCGTTAATTACCCTAAATACTAATATTCATAACCGAAAAGTTATGCTCAGTTGCATGTGAAATTGAAAAGGCACTGTATATTACTGCTATAAAATACGGTAATCATTTAGACAGTTTGTAGTAATCCATCTAGCAATGCAATCTTTAAATTTATTTATCGTAATATAGGGTTTACGAGAATATTGCTTCGGCTTATGGGTTTTTGTCACCTTGTGGAAATTTTTGGTGCTTGGCTAAGACTCAGTACAATCGTAAAACTATCCTTCCCTTTCTTTGCAAAATTCACGAAAGGAAAAAATCCAGCTTTCTGGAAGATTATAACTAGTACTTTGAGAAAATATTTATTTAAATGATAAGGAAATTGTATGGGAGAGAAATGATGTAACTTCCCAAAATATTGGTCATCTTTATCAATAAAATGATACATAAATTATTGAATAGTTTTCAGAATAAAAATTTTAGATTAACCTAGGAAATCATAAACTGATTTTCGAAGAACTCAGTATATACCTACCAATTTTATTATGAGTCGAATATACTCTGTTTGAATAGCATATGAGAAAATTTTATAAATTAAATGGCACCTATTTAAACAAAAGTCAGCCCTATGAAACAATTGTTAATTCTGCTATACGAATTAAGAGTAAATATGTTTAGCTTTGGAAATATTAGTTTTCATTCGCAAATGTATGGAATTGGCAAATGAATGTGTTAAGAACTTTATTCAAAAATACGATAATTGTTTCAAATCGTCTAAAATGATGAAACTACAGAGCAATATATTTCAGTATATGATAATTTTCTCAAATTATTTTTTACCTTTTTTTAAAGGAGAAATTGATCTTCGGAAAACCATTTGAATTCAAATTCCCTGTTCGCAATACCATTTCAATTTTTTTTTAAATTTCTATTTTACTCTAAATTATTGTACATCCTTTGTGTTGTTTAATTTTTGTATTTAATATTATTCGAAATTTGTCTTATATATTTATGTTTTCATATCTCATATCTTATGTGATTAAACAATATAACATATTACAAAGTAAGTTGCTAGATTTTTCATATAACCCTACTTTATTTATCATTTTTACATACTGATTAAATATTAAATTCATGCAAAATTCAAAATTTCATAGTAAAAGAAATAATATTCGAAAAAAAAATTTAGTTTTCGTGAATATGATTCGCAAGACATTGTATTTTTTTCAATGTAAAAAAATATAAAATAAAAATAATAATTTTTTTAAAAGTGATTAGAAGTTGTTTACACGTCACACTGATACTTTAATGCAACTCAAACTATCAAAATAGCATCTACCTGGAAATGGATTCATTATTTGATACTTGCAGTATTTTGTAGTTACTAGATAGAAGGTTCCGCGTTAAAATTTTCTACAGAAATTATGTATTACTAAATATTGCAATACGAAAGTTTCCTTGGTGGATACAAAATGTCCTTATTTCATTTAATGGCATACAGAATTTAATAACATATTTTGAAGAAATGGAGAATTTGGCTAATGACTCACGAAATGGTAGACTCCCTTAAGAGCAAACCGCGTCTATGTTGTAAAAAAATGCGAAGAAAGAAATGGCAGCTGGGACATTTATGAACTAATATAATATATTGCAACAAACTTACAAAAAACAAAAAGACTAATTTTTAATTTTATAAACTGATATTCAGCATTTCATTACATGATATATTTTATACATAATTTTCAATAATTATAATTAATTTCAATTAATGAAAAATATTAAGTAGTAATAAATAATAATTTTTGCAAGATATTAAACTATAAAGATTGAAATTTTTATATCATCGAAATTCTATGCTACAAAGTAAAATTCTCTAATTTAATAACTTTGGAGAGAAAATTATTTCTAAAGAAAGTTGTGAATAAAAAAAATAGCTTAAAGTATGATATTACATTCTTTCATTTTCCTCCTCGTTTTTCTGAATGTGCCTTCATAATTTACTGAAATACCCCAAAAGAACATTAAAATTCTTGATAATATCTAACGATGAGCAATTTAACGAAATGTGAAGGAATGTAATTGCATTTTGATAACCATCGATATTTTTTATTCTATATTCTTTCTAGAATTATTTGACAAAGTGAAAAAGATTTAAAATCATATAGAAAAAATAATTGTCGGTGTCGAGAAATTAAATTCAGTCGAGCTCTCGATATTCTAGTTTATTTTTTTGTTATTATTATTGATTTCTGTCTATGGTATATATTTTTCTTGAATTTATTTATAAATAGAAAAACTTAAAATGAGGATATTTATTTATATTATGTAAAATTTTCAGTACTTTTAATGAACTAGAGTTGGAAAGTCAAATAAAGTTCTAAATTTAATGATCTTGATAATGACATATGATGCGCAAAATAGCTGTTTAAATAATAAAAAATTATAACGTACAGCGACGCGCCTGTATGATTTGAACAAGATTTAACCATAACCACTTAATTGCACAAGATTTAACACCACAATGTTCAGAGAAATGGAAGCAGTGTGCAAATAAGCAACTGAATCAACTTCTGAGATTATTGTCATTTAGCACTGATTCATTTAGACTTCAGCACGACCAAATGAGTCTGGTGATTGTAATAACAGCACAATCAGACTTTCAAGTTCAATCTTGGGACCTGTGCCGTGTCAATCAAGCTCAGAATTTAAACATGGAGGTCCGTTAGACTGTTACGGCAGTTCACATATTTCTGATTAATGCATGTCATCAGAGAAACAGTACACCGAGGAGAAATGCCAAGTAACATTAGATGTAGCATGCAGATTTGTCTAACGGGATTATTGTGTAGACTAGTCCTCAAATTTACGGAACAGCCGGTCTGATATCTCCAAATGGATTTAATAGGATAATTGCTGTGTCAGAAGATAAATTCATGTCTGAAATAAGCTAAATATTCCACAATGTATGCAGGTTGAAAGCATTATTAACTTCAAATTCTTGAGTTACACTTTCATAAAAGGGATTCTGTGATTGTAATACCTAACATTATTTAGTTAAAAAATTAGTTAACAACCTTTGTTTAATTTATGATCATGCATAGATATATGTTTTTCTTTCTTCAAAAATTCAGTAATTTCAATGTTTTTCCTTGAAAAAAATTTTAATCGATGCTTTTTTCACATTTGTTTTTAATGTCCCCATTTTTTCAATGTGTTTTCCAATGGGAAAATTTCATTCTTAACCTATCTTATTTTGTAAGTATTAAGAAAATTAATCTTAGCAATTTAGACACATGCTAGTAACCGAGTATTTTAAATCGACATAAAAGCTATGATTAAAGTTTTATTCTTTTAATCAATTTAGTAAAGCTTCAGTGTGACTGTTGGAAGCTTATCCTACTTCCAGAGATGAGTTTTGGCTATCAAGTGAAAAAGTGAAGTCAGATGTATTGTGTTTTAAATTTTCTTAAATTATTCGAAGTGCCACATTTAATTTTAAAAATAGTAGACAAAAATGTTTCAGAGCATTAAAATTCGAGTAAAATGAATTCCAGCACTACACATTTTGATTCATGTAAGTTTTATTAAATTACAATTAATTTTTCCATTTTTAAAAATGTCGCTTTTCTAAAAACCTTGCTTGTCCATCCCCCCAAAAAATAATGAAATGTGCAACAATCGGGAGTTATAAGATGTAATTTAAAATGACATAAGTAAAATAGCTGACAAATTTGATTTTATATTTTTTCGAAGAAACCCTCATTTTTTAGTAAACTTGGCATGATTGCTTAAATTAATTTACATATTTAATGTAAGTGTAATGTTTTGAAATCTTCAATCATTCGCAGTAACTCGTTTTGTTATGTTTACGGATGCCTGCTGTTTTTTATTTTCGATATCATCGCCAAAATGATATTCGCAAGTAGTTTACAGTATTTCTGGGTCTGTCCATTAAATACTTCAAAATTAAAATAACCGAATACAAGAATAAAAAGGTCTTTATTTTATATATAGAAACTTTTATATAAAAAAGAGAAAAATATTTTCAAAAGTTACTTTTCGTCAAAATAAATAAATGAAAATAAAAATTAAGTAGAAGAATAAATAAGATTGGAAAAAGAACATTTGCAAGCAGTGTCTTGAAACAATGTTTTAATGCTCGGAAGATTCCAAATAACTAATAGTACGAGTCAAAATTAAGGCTAAAATTGCAAAATCAAATAACTGCCTAATTGTAAATTTTATAATAAAATAAAAAAAGCGATTTTAGTACTTATTTCCTTTCTAAGATCAATAGTAATGAATTATTGATAAAATTATTTTAGCTAAGAAGAAAAACATAATACTTGCTACGTTCTCCACGTCTTATATCACAGTACTTACGTTAGCGAATCTTCAAATGCATTTTTCAACTATTTAAGATGCATTGGACCTCTGCAATTTGAAAATCCTAGTTTTCAACTAATTCTAAAGCAAAAAAAAATCTTTCTTTTATTATTTTCAGTCTACAAATAATGTTACAATTCGATTTCGATATGTTCCACAGGACAGAAGAGGAGCAACAAATCGCTACGTAACTGTACAAGCGAACTTCAATAGCTTCTCTTGAAAAATTCTAGCATTTTACTATCAATTATCACGCAATGAAAATTAGAATTTTTTATTCTGTAATAGTTCTGTTAAAAAATAAAATCTTCTTTCTTTAAAAAATGAAAAATTTTTAATTTTTCTAGCATTTTTTATTTTGAAGCAAATAAATATTTTTTTCACATTTTTTTTTTTTATCTTGATATGACCTCAAAATGGAAAAAAAAATTGTAATTATTTATGTTCTCAACAGTATGGAGTGACAAAATAAGTATAAACACGTTATTTATCAATATCTGAAGTTGGTTTTGTTTCCGAAATTTGAATGCCTTTTAATCGGCCCACTTTTTAAAATGCTTTTTCTTCTAAACCTTTTTTCAGCAAAAAAACTAGAAATTTCTTTTAATTTACTGCTAATTTGAAAGCATAATATTTTCATTAAAAGTTTATTAATCTAAAAATGAAAAAAAAAACTGTAATTTAATTATTATTAAAGAAAATGAAGATTCCATTTCTTGTTCATAGAGCGGAAATAATATTTTAGAACGTCTCAATTAAGAGATCTTTTACTTTATTTCTTTTATACCGCATTAAATGAAAGAATCAGTGTGGACTTGTTTATCGTTTAGTGTTAAGGAAAAAAATAATTTTATTTATAAGTAATCTGAAAATAAATTTTCCTGAATAAAACAATAAAAAAACCCTCATTTCATTATTCAATTAAATAATTAAGAAATTAAAAATCCAATCAAATGTACTTTGCTTTCCTAATTGCTTAATTTATAAACATTAATTAACTTTGAGCAAACAAAGGCTGTATTTTATATAATGAATAAGGTACATTTTTTATTGTTTTCAATATGGATTCTGTTTTATTCAATAATGTAAGGTTTTGTTTTAATTAATATTTTCATAAGCTTCATATATCACTTCTAACAAAAGAAGAAGAAAAAATAGTACTAAAATTTCAAACACTTTATTTAAAGAACTGAAATCATATTTGGTTAGAAATGAATTAGTAATTTGAGATAGTTTAGTAAATATTTCCGTAGGAAAGGAAATTCTTTAAGTAATATCTAGATTATTTTAGAAACTTTTTTTTGTCTTTCAATATTTTTAACGAAGATAATGACATCTAAGCCAAAATCAAAGTTACCTAATTCAAACAATTTAGCATTTACATAAAGCATATACCTATATGAAAAAATAGCTGCATATACTATTCATTTTTGAAACCTGAGTAGTAAGATATTTCTAATTTAAAATGACGTGCAGTTCTCTTTGAAACTATAAATTTAATATAATATACAAATGAAAGGAAATACAATATTCAAATGAAATTTTTAAAAAAAATGAAATGCAATATTCAAATGGCATAGAAAAATGAAATACAATATTCAAATTAAATAAAAAAATAAAATACAATATTCAAATAAAATTTTTAAAAATGAAATACAATATTCAAATGAAATTTTTAAAAATGAAATACAATATTCAAATGAAATTCTTTAAAATTAAATAAAATATACAATTGAAATGAAGATTGTTAAATAAATGTAGATTGAAAATAGATAGAAGATTGTTAAAAAGTAATAAAGGTTCAAATAATAAATATTTAACTGAAACTTTATTACTTTTTGTTACTTTTTTCTCTCTCTGCAGTTGCAAATCATTTCAATCAATTTCACGTATTTTAAATTGTTATTAATGTGCCGAATATATGTTGTATTTAATTTTACCATAAGGACAATACCATTATTTTCGGATTTAGTAATGAGTCAAGGATTAAAGAGCTTTAAGAGTTAAGTGTACGAGGTAAACCTAGTTCCATTGAAAACGTACTCGAAGAGGACTAATTTTTCGAGGAGAAATTGCAAGCCTTTGCTGTAATATTAGAACAGATTTCTAATCCGGAGCAAAGAATCTCTAATCCTTGTTTCAGTGGTAATCAGTAAAATGACAGAACCTTGCGAAATTCGATGCTTTTATGCTCAACTCCAATATTACAATTCATTCTGAATAATGTTATCGCTCGAAAACCTCCATAGTAAGAGACTGCATATGTTTCCATTGACTATGATGCTCTTCGGAGGTTTTAACTGTCTGATTATTTAAATATGGTTCTATTGTGCCCCACTTCATTGATTGTTTGATAAGTTTTTTTTTTAATGATGAAACACGATCTGACGAAATACTTTACAAAATAATTTTTATTTATCCGAAAATTATATTCATTTTGTATTATAAATAAATTTAAAGAAAACCATCTTTAGTATTCTAAAATGTAATTTTTTTGCTTCATTTTTTAAATTTATTATGATTATTTTTTACTATTCTTTAATTCATAATTCAATATTACGAATATCAATTTCAAATATTGTAATGAAAATCGAACCTTAACAATAATTTTTAAAAATAATTATCATGTGATAAATGCATAGATAAATAAGCACACGCACAATCTTATATCACTTCTTATTATTCTTCTTATATCACAAAAATTCTTATATCACTAGGATTATTTCATATATCTGCTTGGTTTTAAAATTCTTTAATTCTAGAACGTTGAGAAAAGGTATCTAAAATTAATAAAATCTATATTCTTCATGACAAAATTATATGGCAAATGTAAATTAAATTTTGTTCGTCAGCCTGTGAATTACCTTATTTGTCTGGAAAGAGAAATGCAGGATGATATACAGAATTACTTTTGTCGCATTTCATCTAAAATATGATATGAAATCTACAATGTTTCTGCTATTAAAATCTACATCTTTCTCTGTATTGAAAATCTTCTTTCAACAATTAATAAACTATTAAAGATACACCTCCTTAACTGAATCATCCTCTGATTTTGAAACAGTAAATTTATAATGACAGTTTTCATGATTTGGAAAAGGAAAGCAGTGTAACATGCCTTTGATTAGTGTGATTTAAAAAATTATGGAATTAAGAGAAATTCATCAAAGAGCTTTTATTTCTCTGCATACTGAATCTAAATTTTATGACATGGTTTTCTCAGTATTATTTTATTTATTTACTGAATAAAATTAAGGTTTTACTGCAATTTATCTATTAATGTTAGAAAGAAGACGAGGTAGATATACTGATGATGTTTTGAATATAAACTATAATTGTTTTAAAGGTTGATACAAGAATCAGCAGTTGGATTTATTTTATTAAATTTATACATTAACTTTGATTTATATTTTCAAAAAGATTTTTTAAAAAATTAAGCATTTGCAAAGATTTGGGAATTAAAAATCCAGTGCAGAACTAGGGAAGTTTTAGAGGAAAATACTAACACATTTCAATAAAATTTTTTATTTCACTAAACTTTCTTAAATTTAATCTATCATTGGAAAAATGCCCTACATTACATTTAGATGGATGACCATAAATGCATTTTCCCATAAAAATGAAACAACTCTTAATATGAATAAATTTTTACAATGAATTATTTTAGTATAAATTAGAAATAGTTAAAAATTTTTTTAGTGCTTTTATAGAAAATAATTTGCCTTAGCCTAACCATCAAATTTTATTTTTATATTCAAAACTTTTACTCTCTTAAACAATTTTTATAGAATAATGGAAATGAATTGGAGCAATGATAAAAAAAAATAAAAAAAAATCAAGTCTTGGTATTCAATAGTAATTAAAAAGTCATTACATTATGGTGCCAGAATATTGATAATATAATTACTGAACAAGGAAAGCAACTTTAATTGATCTAAAGAATATTTTCACTAAAATTTATGAGATGTTATCAAACTACCTCAACTAATACTTTAAACGTTACCAAATGGAATTCCTTCCTTATATTGAACTCCCAAATCAGTTTACATTAAAACCTGGATTGCTCGTACCAAAGAGTTTCAAGAAATTTTTGAAGTTAAAGAATTAGTAAGTTACATAAATGCGCTCTAAAGATTTGATTGCGTAAATGCTATAGAAAGAACAAGTTTCCTTCAAGTGTCTTCTTGCCAGAAATTCCTGCATGCCGTTTCATGACAGTGTCATAATGGATATTTAAATTTGCAATAGTTATATAAAGAGTATAAAATGTAGTGATCTATTTGGAAGTATTTGTAGCTAAAATGGTGAATGAAATAAAATAGAATTATATTTGAATTCATAATTTTTTCATTTCACTCCCTTTTAAAAGGCTAAATTTTTTTTTTCGTCAGATAAACTTCGAAACGAACAATGATTCATAAAATATTTTGCAAAATATTTTTTAAAGAAATATAAAATACAAAATATCAGAACAATAGAAAAGGCAAATTTTTACCTACATAAAAAATTTCAACTGCGTGTCTAGAATGAATTTTAAAAAAAGGTACATTGTAAATGGTCAATAAAACATTGACTATGTACATGATGCTTACCATTTTTGATTTAGTGTCCGGTTTTTTATTCTATAATTATTTGTTTACTCTGCAATTTCATTTCATCTTTTTTAATTTTATTTCTGTAATCATACAGGAATTCTTGGAAACTATTATATTTTTTAAACTTTTTAAAGATATTGTTTTTGCTCATGTTTCACTTTCTTTAATTCTCGCTTTTATGAATGATCTTGACGTCATACGTTATAAACGTGCTGAAAATGCTTACGAATTATTTTTATTTCCTTATGAGAAATGCCCTCGCTTAATTTTCTTTTACACTATAATTTTGGTGTTTTATATTTGTTTTTTGCTTCAAAAAATCTATCGGTTAATTAGCTAAGCATTTATTATTCGCAAAGGCCTTATAGTAGAATTTCGATTTTTGGAATCCTTTCTTGAAACATCTCAAAATATTTCCAGAAATATGTTTCACTTGCAGCTATATCCAGTATTCAAGTACCAAGTATTGCAGCTATATGAAGTATTCAAGTATCAAGTATTGCAGCTATATGAAGTATTCAAGTATCAAGTATTGCAGCTATATCAAGTATTTTAAATCTGTTTTAAACCTATAGGAACGGATGGGAAAAAGTGAAGAAATTCTTTTAAGGCAAGAACTATTGTGAAGAAGCATGTAAGCACTTTACATGTTCTTCTACTTCTTTCGAAATTGGTGAAAAGTGTGGAGGCGATAATATGCTCTTAACACTGCAAATTCATATTAGTTTGCAAGAACATAGACGAAAACGATGAATAGCAAAGGATTCAAAACATTCAATAATATGGATTGAGCCGAAATAAAAATTATTTAGATATGTGAAATTCGTATTTATTGGGCATTCTTATTGTCAGAACTTATGTGTGGGGTGTCTGCTTACAACAATGTGCGCTAAGTGCAATGGCGCAGGGCTGACGGACTATTTTGAGCATTCCAGACTTTTCATACAAGCAGTTACAAATATTAAAAGATTTTGTAGATCCGATAGCAATTTTAAACACGTGAATAAGAAATATGAAAAAATAATAAATGTTATTTAATGTCTTCTTTGCTGTTTTTGTGTATTTGCTCGTCTCGTCATATTCAATATTTTATGCAGTCTATCACACGTAGATTTATTATTCTTCTTGGCAAAATATTTAGAAAGTGACCTGCTTGTGGCGTATTATATTCTCTTCAACGTTTTACCTATTTACGAGGGAAGTGAAACGTACATAAAATTATTGTTATAACATAAGTAAAAGCCAACAAATAAGGTAAGATATAACATCAATAAGTTGTAAAAAGAGGTAATTTTTCCCTTTTTAAATTCTATTCAAACACAATGAAAAAACGATTGTCTTAGTTTGAAGGACAGGCATTATAAATAAGAATCGAGTAAAATTATTATAATATAATGCGAACACATTTTTAAAACTGTAATGATATAAAAGTACATAAAAACGAAATGCAGAAAATCGAATGGAAGCTATGAAAAATGAATCTTTTCTTTCACATTCAACAGAATTCTTTAAAACTGAAAAACAGAGAGGGAAAAATAAAGTGAATGCAGAATATCTAATATAATTTAGAAGAGAACAGAAACAAAAATCCTCATTATAGAAAAACATGGCATCACTTATGCAAATACTCATCAAATCATCTCTCATTAATCATCTCATCTGATGGTATGTTGGGAAACATTAGATATTTTCCATGTGACTTGTTTCCCTCAGAATTTTAATCTACTTATTGATCGGATAATTTGATCTTCAGTCGTTAATGGACAAAGTGATATCAACTTCGAAAGAGATAAAGATCGCTGATTGGAAATTGAGAGGGACATCGTTAATGATCTGTCAGAAAATCTCGTCAACTAAGGGTGATGATATGTAAGTTTGTAGAACAGAAAATTCACAAAATATTAAATGACATTTGTAAGGAAAAGTTTTCTGTAAAATAATATTTTATCAATTTATTTGTGATATCTAGTGTCGAACTTTTATAAAGATAAATTTGTCGAATAATAAAATAGATTGCCTTCCAAATTACATAAAAATATTTAAGAATGTTTCTTAAATGTGAGTGAACAAATAGCCTATTCAGCTGATAGATGCATAGGCCGAGAATATGAATTAGAAGAAGGTAATGAGTTATGTTCTGTGATTGCACTTTTAACAAACATTATTAAGGCTTTGTATAATGTGCACTCATTTCGATGATCACTCTCTAACGTCAAGCAGATTGCTATAGATCTCTTTGATCAACCTATAGGCTGATCAAAGCATCTGCTCAAGGGACCCAAGTGGTTTTCCTTCAAAAGGAATATAAAGTAATGATAGTTTCCGTTGGGAGGTCTGCAAAGAGGTAACTTTTCCCATGTTCTGAAACTGTATCAAACAGCTATTTCGTATATTACTTTGGTACTCCAAGTAACGATAACTGACAGATGATTTGAAGCCTTTTTTACTTTATGAGGAATTCTTTATTCTTAGCGAGATATTCGAGATTAATGCAATTAAATCCTTTACATTATTACACAGAACATTTATTTCTATTTTAATTACTATTTTAAATATATCCATATGGTTAAAAAGTTAAAAATATATTTGTTTTTAAATAAAAACAATAAAAGAATTTGGGATGGTTTTAAATTTTTTGCCCATCTTGAACAGAGAAATAATCTTATAATAATGCGGTTTAATTGTCAATAAAATATCAAATAAATATCAGCGAACAAAAAGGAATATAATTTCTGAGTTGAATGCCAGGTATTGAATCATGTTTCAACAGCACCAGCAGAATATTCTATATTTTTATTCTATAAATTAGAACACAATTTATATTAAAGCAGACATTAATAATTGGTGCTAGTTAGAAACTACAAAGTATATCTCAGTAAGAAAGTCCACATGTCATCTATATGATGAGTTTTTACTTCACGGTATTCATTTTGTCTCACAATTCTTAATGATAAAAGTCAAATGATCTAGATGGACTTTACCCCTTCTGACCGGAATTTCGCATGATTAAAATTTTAAATCCCATGTAAAAATGAATTTTTTCAATGGTAGCTCACGTAAAAGTAGGTTTCATTTACTCTATAGGATCTGAAGAATTACTCAATGTAAAATTAAGTTTGATCTCAGGGACATATATGCTCCTTAAAGACTAAAGAGCTAAAAATAAATTTAATGTATCCAGTTGAAAATAAAATCTAATCTCTGGGATGCATATGCCCATGAGGAGCAAAATGTAATCTTAATAATATAATGTATGTCATCTTAATAAACATACTTTTTCACTTTATAATCAAGACAATATTTAATATATCAAGTTTTTTTAATCTAAACACGTAATGAAGTCATTAAAATAGTCATTATTGTTTTTCTAGCCGATGTTTATGTCGAATTCAGAATACTAGATTTGAATTTCAATGGTTACATCATCGATTGTTGGTATCTTGAAATTTAAGGATAGACTTGCATAGTATCCTTTGCGCTGAAGAAATAGATGCAATATGAAACCTTATTTGAACAAAACTATCTTGCATGCGTTATAAAAGTAGCTCTCCCCCATTACACGTTCTGATATCGTCACTTGATATAACTGTTTAGATTCACTTTCCTCTTAAATACATTCCTATTTTTCTTAAATATTTTGTTTTTATTTATGAATCATTCAATTATATTCGATACTTGAATGAAGAAAAAAATGCAAACGTTTTGAGACAGATGTTTCATTTAGAGGGTTTACAAATTTTTATCAGGAAATAATTCAAAATTGCGTCACCTCTACCAAATATTTTTTTTTTATAAATTTGGTCTTCATAAACGATGCAGTTGTGGAAGCAGCAATGTTTAAAAAAACTTTTATAACGGACTGATTCAGCGTCTCTATCAAAAGGTCTTAAAAACTTCATATCATATTTACTGCTCTGTTGCACTTATTTTTGCACATGTAGGGCCAAGAAAAAAAAATCGCAATCTAAAGCTTCAAACTGTTTCAAGAGCGGGGGGGGGGGAGAATCAAAATTTTTTCCAATATTCTCTTGATAAGAATTTTTGATTAATCAAATACGTGTTATATGATTGATCAATATTTTTGAATAACACAAAGCAAAATGTTTGTTTGAAATATTTTCAGATTAATGTAAAATCCTATTTTAAAATAAATTGTATTCAAATAATCTAACTATTAATACATATAACACAAAATTTACATTTCGTTCAAATGAAGTACGATTATAATGACTGATTAAAAGTTATATTTTACATCAATGAAAAAATATTGTTATACACTGAACCCTTCCTAGCCAAAGAATAAAAAGAATATTCAGAACACGCATCTTTATTTATCTTCCCTTCAGAGCTGAAAATACTTTTATCAGGACTAACACCGCAAAAAGAATCGCATTTTTCATGAAAGCATCCCGTTCTCCAAGACGGTTTAAAATATTTACGGAATTCCCTCAGAGTGAAATCTGTCAACTCTAGAACAGCAACGAGTACACACGTTCCTGCGACGAATCACATATCATATTTTTATCACGAATACCACTCGACTTGAGAGTTTTCCAGAATTTGAAACTGAAGGGAACCAACGCAGCAGGGCAATAAAATAGGAATGCCGCGACTTCAAGGAACTGGAAAAACAGATTCTTGCCGCGTTTATTTTTCTTACTTTTCGAATGCAGAATTCAAGTATTGATTTGGCTTGCAAACAGTATTTTTTCATTTAGTGGCTCAAACAAATTACTGCGAATTAACTTCACTTTAAAACAAATTTTATTTTGTTTTTCCATACTGTATGATTCGAATATTAGGTAGTTTTAGGGATTGATCGCAATTAAAGGATTAATAAAAGGGTTTTGACGGCTTCCTGCCATAGGGGTAGCGCGTATTCCCTGTGATCTGGGCGTCCTGGCCTCGAGTTCCGGTTCGTGCATGGTTGATCTTCTTTTGAGTTCTATCTGTGAGGTGTGTGACTGTGCCTCCCCCCTGTAAAAAGGGGTTGTGCAAGCGAATGTGACGCATGAAGTAACTAAGACGTACCCTTGGCCCTAGTTGGCGCTACTAAAAAATAAGAGACGCATCCTCGGCTTAAAATCGCTGATTTTGTCAGCGAGCTTGTCCATGGCAAGTGCATTAGAAACAACAACAACAATAAAAGAGATTTAAAAGTATTCATTAAAATCATTATTAACTGAAATTATGTTGCTGATCTCACTAAACTATACTAATTACAGTTGTTGTATTTCCTTTTCTTTAATCTTTGATCATTTTTATTTATTCACAACTTCCAAATATGAAGAAACTACTAAGCACATATTTAAATGAACATTTAAACCATAATTTCTTTCCACTTTCCCCCAATTAGTAAAAATTAAAGGAAATTTACTATTGAAAAATTGATTAACACATTAAAAAAGAATTAAAATTTTGTAAAAGAAAAAAAAATACCACTCTAAAAATTCAGAGCATAGAAATAAAAAATAATTTGATTATGAATATTTAAATGCTGCATACAGAATGAATAGATTCAATGTTTACTTTTCTATTAAATTTTACTTCGATAGGTTCACCATAATTTATTCTTATAATCACATAAACTTATCGTCTAACCAATCATTAAACAATTCCAATAAAAACTATGTTTGCTCAGAGATTTTTTCTCAGTTAAATTTTTATTTTTGGAAAAAAAAGTGAAAACTTAGGATGAATTTTTAAGTTCTCAGATTATTTGTAGAGAAGTATGTATAAATTCCGTTTCTAACTACAAATATGCACTGAATAAAAATTTAATCTGTCTATTTCAATAAATCATCCCGAGGAATTTATGATTGGAATAGTATGGAGGAATAATGGTCATATATAAAAGACATAAATATAGTGGCTATATTTCTAGGAATATGCCTGGCATTTTTAGAAATCCTAACTGATTTAAAAAGTTCTAAAAGAAAATACTTGATTTTTTTTCAAAAAAGGAATGTGTGTGCTTCGTAGAATTTTTCCTAAAAATAGAACTTTCACATCAGCCGTTGCTAGAGAAACGGGAATCATGATTTTGTTGATATGGGTCATGTAACGAAAAAGATGAGCTTTATCCTTTTGTCAAATATTTCAATATTGTATAAAAGTTTGGAATTTTTCCTACAAGAAAAAGACAAATCTTTTTTTTTTCAAAAAGGAAACTTAGGTCTACAGGTGGTATGTTTTTTAGAAATATGGCATTTTTTTAATTACAAGCAAAATTTTAATTTGTGTTATATTTTAGTTAAGCATTTATTATTAGTAATGGCCGGCGTCCTGGGATAGGAGTAGGGCGTCTTCCCCGTGATCTGGGCGTCCCGGGTTCGAGTCCCAATTCGGGCATGGTTGTTCTTCTTCTGTGCTCTATCTGTGAGGTATGTGAATGTGCATTCCAGTGAAATGGGGTTGTGCAAGCGAATGTGACGCATAAAGTAGCGAAGTCGTACAATTGAACCTAGTTAGCGCTACTGAAAAAACAGGAGACGCTCACTTGGTTTAAATCCTTGACAGATCTATTAGCGGGCTTGTAAAGTGCCGTAAATAACAACATATTTGTCATCTGAGTTAAAAACTCTTAGTGTTATCCTCAGTAGTTTAATAATTCCCTAAAGTTTGGTGGGTGGATGAATTCCTAATATCTTTTGTATCTGAATCAGTTCCTTATACCCATTTGTGAGGCAATATGAAATATTAAATGTATGAAATAAATAAAGAATAAGAAAATGAATTCCATTAATAAAAATGACAACACTAAAAGAGGTAGGGTAAGAAGGAAGATAATAAGCATTTGTCAGCCAGAAAAGAAAAAAAAAAGGATCATAATCATATAAATTGTTTAAACACTGGGGGAAAAAAGGAGCTGATATATATATATATATACAAAGTATAAATCAATATAAAATTTAAAAGAAAAATAAATAAATTACTGAGAGAAACTAGACAGATTGGCTTTAAGAGTAAGTATTTCTGAAGAAGATGTCAGCTATTAAGGGAAAAATAAACACTGCTTTCACTTCAAAAGATAGAAGAGACCAAATTGCCATGGAAGACATATACTAAAATTTTACAAGATAAATGCATATTTCCAAAAAAAAAAAAAAAAAACAGCCGGGAAAGATTTATTTAAAATGAAGCTTCCACAAAGAACTTACAGGTGCGTAATCAAAGTGGAAGTCTGCAAGTTTAGAAATTGACAATACAATTTGGGTTGGATATTATTTTTGATCTAGCAATCATTTATTAATATTTTTTATAGATGAGCACCTAAAATATTTCAAGATATATTAAGGAAAATGCATTAAGTACTTTCGCAGTCAAATGAGTCTAATGTTACACAAAATGTAGAGCTTCATTTGGAATATATATATATATATATATATATATATATATATATATATATATATATATATATATATATATATATATATATATATATATATATATATATATATATATATATATATATATATATATATATATATATATATATAATTAATTAATTAATCTCCGTAATATTTTCAATCTTTAATTTTATAACTCAATAAAGTTCATGAATTCTAAATACATTAAATTCAATTTGATATAATCATAGAAAGAATTGCACCAAATAAATAAATGCTGCGTATTAATAAAATTATGCATCAAGTTTTTTTATATATTTCATTAAAGTGTAACGAATTTTTCTTTACACATGCAAAACGGTTTGTTTCATTTCCTAAAGCAATGGCATTTAAAAAAATAAAACTGATTATGAAAGAATCTTCACAGAATATCAAAATTATCCAGTATTGTGTGCACTGGGAACTATCTAAATATTTTGTCCAACATTTCAATGATAAAATGAAATACAGTTTTAATTCAGATTAGACAATGCGAATCTAAATCACTATTTTAAATCTGCTGTCAACAGCTTGTTTAATAATTATACTGATCTCTTCTTTTCATAGATTATGCATTAGTCAAATATTAATTTAAAATGAATTCATTTTAAAACACAATAGATTTTAAATCAAAATAAAATAATTATTTTTCCAATGAAATATTTTTCAATGAAAGAAGAAATTTTCGACATGTCGATACATTTATTGAGTAATACAAAAATGAGATATAGACATTAAGCATATGTCTTAGTAATGACAAAAACTATAAACGCTAAAGGATTTATTTAAATTAAAATCTTTATTTGAAACGATTTAAAGGAGTTTCCAGATTTCAAAGTTTTTAATCAAAATCAGATGACGAAGAGGCAACCTAAACTCTACCCTAAGCTTCTAATTTCCACGCCAGTAAGGGAGCGGTTGATCCTTGAGTATGCATTTAAAGGATATTAAAACAACATAAAAGATTGTATAATGGAATTACAAACATGGGATTTGACTGACTTCAAACCAAATTATATCTGCCTTTAAATAATCAAGATATTTATTTTTTCCCTGACGAAACTATGTTATCTGAAACAAAAGTTTATTTATCAGAAATGATTTTAAAGAATGCTTTTTGATTGTTACTGTTTGCAGATTTACTCTAATCGAATTTTAATGTATCAATCTTCACAGGTTTGTTGCATAGCCACTACTCACTTCTCCTACTAAAATGGAAACATTGTGCATTCATACACAAATAATTATGACAAATCATAATTGATTTGTTCTTTAACTTGAATGAGAACATATCAATTTTTGGTTTCACTTGAACGAAATTTTTTTAACTAATTTTGAAAGCAATTATAATACAAATTCAACAATCAAATCGAACTTACAAAGTTAAAAAAAAGTTAGAAAAATTAGAAATAAGTATTCCATGGTTTATCAAGAGAATCCGGAAAATATATCATGTAGATTTATTTATAACAAATTTTAAGATATGATACTTTAGCATAAATTACATAAAAAAGAAAATGTACGGGTTAATAAAAGTGTCAACAAAATTTATTGATAAAAGGTCAACTCTAAAAAATGTATTTCTTATATAAGAAGAAATTATGAAGACAAATAAAAGTAATATTCCAATAAGTAAATGAAATAAACTAAGAAATTTATAAAAATTTATAAAAATGTAATAAAAGCTGTAAATATAAAAATATAAGATAAATGATATGTCCAGAGTTATTTAAAATACATTCATACTTACGAAAATTTTGATATAAAGACATTTGATATAAAAATGGAAGAGTCCACATGAAAAAATTAAAGTATATTTGCCCAACTTATTTGTAAACACTAAAATGCAAGCCTATAAAAATCTTACAAAAAATTATTGTCCCTTCTTACTGAGTTTTTTCAAATTTTTAATTGTTTTATTTTTACACTGAATTTGTTTTCGAAAATTTCGAAAAAAATGAAACATAGGTTTATGTTTACTTTATTGAAAAGATATATTGAACTTAATGTCACTCGTTTTTGTTTATATGTGGAAAGTAAACTCACATAATTCAAAATCGTTTTTTATTGAATTGGCTATGTTTATCATACGAAGTTACCGAGATTTAGTGTAATTAATGAAATCGTATTGCTAAATAATGTAGTTTCAAGAAGCCATATAATTGAACTTTTTATTTCATTTATTTCAATTATCTACATAGTTTTACTGCTAATTTCTTGAGCTTAATGAGAAAAAAATTCTTTTTCCTTTAAAAAATCACAACTTTAAGTGGTTTGAGGCACTCAAGGGGACTATTTATTTCGCTTATCTAATTAGTTTTACTGGTAATATCTTCAACTACAGAAGGGAAAAAAAAGCTCATTTTCCCCTAAAACCCTATAAAGACGAACTACATATCTTTTAAGCAATTTGAGGACAGATTTTCATACGAAGAAAATAAATATAAAGAAATACAAAGATAATGCATGGAAAATAATTGAAAGTTCCCTCCATTAATTTGACATTCATTGAAACAATTTTTTTTAAAATAGGAGAAATAATTAACCCTTTTTAAATTTAAGAGATATTCTCACTATTTGAAACTATCTAATTCGATCTATTTTGATAACTCCTTTGGTAATTTCATAAATAATTAGAAATCCTATTTATTTGAATTTTGGGGCCGTGGTAGCATGGTGGTAAGGTCTCAGCTTGTGAGCCGCAAGGTTTCAGGTTCAAGACCCGATTCCACCGAAGAACCGACGTGTAAGGGGGTATGTTACACGTTAAATCCGTCATGCCAAACGTCTTCCCGCTGGTGCGGCGTGGAGAGGGGGATGCCAGCTCAGGTGTCGTCCTCGTCATCTGACCGCGGCTCAAAATTACGAGGTTCGTCCCAAAATAGCCCTAGTGCTGTTTTGTAACGGGACGTTAATAAAACTAAACTACTTGGGTTTTGATTATCTAATCAGTTTTGAGGGCATTGTTTGAAACTTGAACCTTGTTTTTTTATCGAAGTGGATATGACTTTAATATTTTTCATCTAATGAAATCATTTGAGATTTTGATATTATTTTCTAAAATCATCTTTTCCGCGATTAAATTAAAATGTTTTGACATGATTTTGTTATAATAACTAAAGATTAATATATTTTATATTAAATTATACTTTAAAAATATATTTTTCGAATAATATTTACTCTGAATGCTTTAAATATCGAATGATTAATAAGTAAATCTCACACACTCTTAAAAATAATAAAAAATTATTAAATAAATGTTGGACTAATTACTTATAATTACAACAAGAATTTCCGTTTATATCCAAATAATATTCTTCCATACATAAGAAAATTCAAAATGTAAAATTAAAGGCAATTTTTCTTTCTCTTTACTCATTTTTACTTTTTTTTACTCGAGGATTCTGGATTATTGAGGTAAAACGAAACTTTTCTCCCATGTACATGTCAAATAAAACTATAGAAAGGTATATAAAAGAATTCTTCACAGCACCTGTCAAACGCTTTATCAAGGGGCACTGTGGGTAGCATTCACGATCAAAAAATTACTTGCATAATTGTTTTTTTTTTAATTATAAAAATACAAAAAAAAATACTGTGTCTATTTTAAGAATAAATGTAAAATTTGTTCTCTAGCTGGCAAAGAACAAATAAAAAGAAATGGAGAATCATAATTGGATGTATTTTATAAAAATAAAAATCTTATTTGTTTGATGCAATGCAAGGAAGATGAATTGAATTTAATAGGAAAAATTAGGGCTGAACTTAGCAAAATATTAAATAATCATAGATTCATAGATATATATTAAAAAAAGGGCCTTTTGACAATTAACTTCTATTCTTTCAATTTCAGAGTTTTGAAAATAAAAGTTTTGACATTTTAGAAGATAAAATTGTGCATTAAAGCTGATGATTATATTTTGAAAATGTTTATATTTGTAATTTATTTCCATATGGACTGAACAGCAAATTAAACATTGAAGGCTTCGTGGACTTAGATAACATCTGAATTTATAACAAACCTAGCATTTTTTTAAAGATTTTTTGGAAAAAGAAAGTTGTAATAAGAGATTTAAAAGAGTTAAAGGAAGAAGCGGCAATTGTGATATTATTTTTAGGGAATTTTAGAATTAATTTAATCTGAAAATCAACAGTTATAACATTCTTAAAATTAAAAATTAGTTTTCTCGCTTTAGAAAAAATAAAATAAAATGGTTTTCTACTGATAAATTTTGAAATTTTAAATTTGAAAACTCTTTCATTTGATTTATAATTTATAGATCTGATAAAATTTAAATTTAACTGAGAAAAAAATATTTATATTTTAAGATAAAAAATATTTTAAATAAAGATTATTATGAGTCAGATTTTCGGATATTAGTTTCCAAAACATGGGGTGGACAAAATCGTGCACAACAGCAATTTTTTTTTCCCTCTTAATGATAATATAATTGTTTAAATAGCTTTTAGGTAATCAGCAAGTTTATGAAAACGAATTTGTAATTATAATGTTATTATAACAAAAATTTATGTAAGATAATTAAAGCAGAATGCAATTTCTATTGGACAGAATTTGAATAGTTTTATTTCTAAATTTTCTAAGAAATACCATTGGCCATTAGAGGGGCTAAGAGAGGAAAGTGAAAACTATTGAGGAAATAAAAACTAAAATTGACATATCCAAAGAAAGATAAATTTATTTTACTTAATTGTTAAAAAAGAAACAAAAAATTAAAAGAGAAAACTATTCTTACTGTAGTAAATGAAGCGGCAAATCATTTCTGTTTAATTTGTAAATATTACTATAAAGAATGAATAATTAATGAAAATAATTTTAATTCAACATTTATTTTAAATAGTAGGGGGAAAAAAGAATTGGACAAGAGAATGTTAGCTTTCCCAAAAAATAAATGTCATAAATAAATAAATGTTTAATAAATTATTCTTATTTGTTCCAAATGATAAAATTCCATAAAAAAGTCATTAAAATTCAAATTCGTGACTTGTATCTCTGGTAGTTATAATTGCTATATGGGAAAATTTTCTTTAAATACCTAGAGATTACATTGAATAAAATTAAAAATCAAGATAACTTTATAATTTATGACAACTAAGAAGATTTCAAATTTCTACAAGACAATAATAGTAACTAACTTAATACTTTTAATTTTGAAATTTTGAAAACACAAAAAAATATTAGATATATTAAGTATGACAAATATTTGAACGGAGATTCTGTTATAAATACTAACTGGCTTGAATTATGTAAATTTAATATTTCAGAAAATTATCATTTTAACGGTATTAATTTTTATGAGAAAATAAAGAGAATTCCTTTAACATCTTCTGCAAGTGCATTAACTAATATGTTTCTATATTACTAATTACTTTCTATATTACTATTATATAAAAATAATCATTCACAATTTATTAAATGATAATAAATTGATGTTTATATTTGTTAAACATAGATAATTCTAATTATATAATTAATTGTTATCCAATAGTATTAAATGTGACTCAAACTGAGGGAAATAAATAGACAGCTTCTGATTTGGATTTAAAAATAGAAATTTCTAATGGATAAATTTAGTAGGCATTTACGATTAAAGAGACGAATTTGACTTCAATATAATTAAACTAGCTAATTACTTTTCTAATTTGAACTCTAAAATTTTCAAGAAATTGATTTTCTCGCAGTTTAACAGAATTTAAAAAATAATGTAATTATAAAATTACTTATATTGAAGCAACAAACAATCTTATTAGAAACTTATGTGTTTAACTAATTTCCCAAAACTATTGCAATACAGAAATTTAAATAAAGGAGGGTTTATCTATATTCTACTATTTTCACAACTGAGGATATGCCTTTTAGTTTATTTTTGGGTATTTTATTTGAACTTAACAGACAGCGCTGAGGTAGCTCAATTTAATTCATATGATGACGAGACACTTTGTCTAAGCTTTGGAGGCGTTTTCAGCCTTAGGTGAGGGAAATTTCAAATTTAAGAGTGCAAATTAAGGCTGCAAAACATGAAATTTTATTTTTATTGTTTCATCTTCAAAATATATGTTTATATTCAACTAAAATAGTGTTATAAAATATATTGTGTAATAAAATAAATATTTGAGGGGTTAAAAGGAAAATTACTTTTCTCAAATTACTTTTACTCTCAATTTACTCTTAAATTACTTTTCTCAAAACGATAATGTAATTAGATTTAAATATCTTCGAAATGTTTCAGGTGTCTAAATTTTTGAAGAAATTAAATAAAACTGATTATTAAGATTTCTTTTAAACATTAAAAGAAAATGGGGTATGTATTTTATGTTTCGAGTTTTTTCAGATAGTTAAAAGTCAATTTTAGTTCCGAAAAACATAAAAATCCTATTAAAATTCAGTAAGTGTGCATAAAAAATATCTTTAAAAAATTAGCATTTAATTGGAACTACAAAATTATGCATAATTTTGTTGCAAATAAATTTGCATTGAGCAATACGAAAAAAATATTAGAAAAAATTAAAAATTACGACGCATGGTATATTTTGAAATTTTTAAAAATTATATATTTGAATTTTTTTTAAAATTATATATTTGAATTTTTTTTAAAATTATATATTTGAATTTTTTTTTAAATTATATATTTGAATTTTTTTAAAAATAATATATTTCGTTTAAAAAAGTTTTTAAAGTAATTTTTTTTAAAGTAATTATATTTTTTATTGGCTTGATACTTACTTATCTCGTGTCTATTTGTCTTGTAGTATTTTCCTGTGTTTGTATTCAATTTTGTATGTTTAGGTTTGGATTGGAATAATTTCTTTACTAAATTAGCATTCTTGTTTTCTAATTTCTGATTTCAATGTAATCGTTTTTTATGTATATTAATTCCTGTCTTCTAAAAAACCTGAATGACTTGAATTTTTCTAGTCTTGAGAGGTCAATACTTGGACAAAAGTCAGACTCGTTACAAAAAAAAAAACAAAACATCGTAGTTTGAATTTTTATTCTTGAAGGTGACCCTTGATAAAATCTTCAAAATGATTTTTCATCTTTTTTATTCCTTTCTTTCCATTTTATGCAACTTAAAGTTAACATTTATTTCTAATTTAGATACTTCCATGCATAACCCATTCACGATCATACAACCTAAATATGTTGTCAAGGCAAGAAAGAATCGTCTTATTTTACCCACAATTTCTCATATTCTAACTGGCAGTAATCTTCTGGCAATTAAAATGATTTGCTTATCAAAAACATTAGGACGAATTTACTAACTTTGAATTTAAATTTAGATTATTTTTTAACGTCTGCAAGATGTCCGTCAAATATATAAGAACATGATCTTAATCAAAATATATCTAAACGACTGCTGATGATTTTAAGCTACTAAAGAGAAACTAAATATTTCTTATTTGTATTCTATAATTTTGCTTTTAAGATAAACTTTTGTGAGCTATATATTTTAAGGCAACATTTTTTTTATTGGATTGGGAAATATTTAACTCTCAGATGCTAAAAAAATATTTTGAAACATTACGAATGAATCAACAATAAATGCGGTTTTTACCTTATGACGCTTTCTTATGATAAATTGATGGTTTTTACATTTGTAGTGAGTTTCCTTTTAAAATAGGCTAGGGATATATTGTATAAGAATGTAATGCTTTGAAGAATAGATTTAAGATTTAATATCTTGTCTCAAGTAAGCGAATATTATAGATAATTTTAAATTATCGTTGACAGCATTCAGTAACTATAATAATCTTAATTTTTTTTAAAATAAAAGCAAAACTTGCAATGAAAAAAACTCAAACTATTTAAGCTTTTTTTCAGATTTCTTTAATGGGTTCATCTTTTGATTGTTACATTTTTTCGTTTGAAGTTCAAAATACACATTCAGTTGTATGTACGATCCATTAAGTCACGAAATTACATTTTTTTAAAGAACTAATATTTACTTTACTTGTGTTCGTTTGGCGGAATATTATTTTACCTTAGTTGAGTTGCTTACTTAGTTGCGAAAAAATCTTCGAGAAAGAGTTTTAGTAATTGGCATTTCATCTCTATATAAATTATTATAAATTGATTTTTTTCTCATATAAATATCTGCATATTATAAGAATCAATATCCATAACCAAATTTCTTAGATTATATAAATTTCTTTCTTTTCGAATGAAATCTTTTGATTTAACAAACTCGGAAAACGTTTCAAAAGATAAATTTTTATAAAATGATTTTCATAAGTTTCTTCATAAGTCTAATTTCTGCAAATGAAGAATTTTTACATAAGGATTTATTTTTCTCTTCCAATGCATTGTTCAAAGAGGTGATATATTTTCAAAATTTTTCTTCTGAAGTGAAACATCTGAAGCGATAACATTAAGAAATGATGAAACATTAATTGAGAAATATAAATTAATAAATAGTTTTTAAATAAATGCATAAAAATGAAATATAATTTTATTATTTATTTGTAATGTCTCAATAATCCAATGTAAAAAGGCATTGACGCAAATTGAATTTTATAATAAAATATTTTTTTTTCTTTCTTTACTTTTAAAGGATGGCAGATTTCAGATAAATAAATTTAGCTGCATAAACTAATTAAAATCGGATATATGATAATTTTGAGTAATGTTTTTTATTGTTTAATGCATATGTTAGAATGATCTTTATTAGATGTCTTTTAATGTAGATAAAAGATTTTAGAAGTTACGTGGAATTATTTATTTATTTATTTTTGTAGAATGCTGAAATAAAATCGACTTTTCCCTGTTGCAGCTAATTTATGTTTAAGTAGAAATAATTTTCAAATCTTAAAGTTAATCTTAAGATTCTGTACATTCACATAATTTTAATAGTGCATTACAAGTAAAAATCTTTTTTTTTTGACGTAATAAGAACAGTTTCGGATTCATAAAAAAGAAATTACTACTAAATTATCATTCACAAGTAAAAGCATTTTTTTTGTTAAGTCATGTTCTGAATATTTGTTGGATAAAAATGAAAAATATTATTATTATGCCAGATTTTCTTAACTTAACCCATAAATTCTTGTACCAAGTGAATCTGAGCTATGGGGTCCTGATCTTAGATACAAGTTCTTTAATAAAATCTTAAAATCCTTTTTGAAATTTCTAAAGTTATTTTTGTATTCTAATATTTAAATGTATACCGAGAAGCAAAAATGTAATTTTTTTAAAATCAATTTCGTTATTGGATGGACATATTTTCCAATCCTATAATTTTTTGTTTAAGCAAGTACCTTATTAGATATAAAATTCCTAAATATACATACCTTTAATGGAATAGAAAGCATTAATTTCAAAATTTTTTGAAAGACACCACTTTGTAACATATATAATTTAAATACACTCATGTTCGAAATTAAGGTCACAAACATAAAATCTGCGAAAAATGAAAAACTATTCACTGTGTTGCCACGAAAATTGGCACAGAGGTACACTACAATGGAAGAAAGAACATAGACGCATAACAACATGGAAAAGATTTTAATTGGGAATTAAGAAACAGGATATATCAAAAAGTATTACATTATGAATCAGAGATAAAGCCTTTATCTCGGGGGAAGGCTGTCTAATATGGAGTATGATCACCGTGCACTGCTACACAGGCTTCAAAACGAGCTTTCATACTGTTTATGAGGGTGCCAATAAATGCTCGGAGCAACAAAGCCCATTCTTCCAAAAGCGCGGCTTTTAACTCTTGGAGGGTATTAAGAGGGGGGTTACGCTGTGCAAAGGCTCTTCCGAGACCATCCCAAACATGTTTAATAGGATTGCGATCCGGAGACCTTGACTTCCAGTCCATACGTCTAATATCCTCTTCCTCAAGAAAATTATCAACGATCTGGGCTCTGAGTGCACGCGCGTTATCGTCCATAAACATGAAGTCTGTTCCAAAAGCGCCCCGGAACAACCTCACATAGGCTTCAAGGATTTAATCCCTATAGCTATGTGCATTTACAGTACCCGCATGGAAGACATGCAGTGGTGTACGACTGCCCAACATTATGCCACCCCAGACAAGGATTCCTCTGCCACCAAATTTGTCGATTTCTTTTACGTAGGAGGGATAATTGCGAGCTCCTCGCTCTTTCCAGATGAAGATTCGACGAGTGTCACTATGTGTGGTAAATCTCGACTCATCACTGAAAAGAACACGCCCCCATTCTTGCTGTGCCCAAGACTGATGTATTCGGCACAAGAATAACCGGGCTTTTCTGTTGAATGCAGTCAAAGGGACGCACTCAACTGGTCACCGGGCATAAAGGTCCCTTTCTGCTAGACGTCTGTTTACTGTTTGTTTGGAAATTCTGATTCCAGACGCAGCCTCAAGGTGACGAGCAAGTTGAGGAGCCGTTGTCAGCCTATGCCGTCGTGCGCTTAATGCTAAAAAGCGATCCTGTGCAGGCGTCGTTGCTCTATGACAGCCTTGGCCGGCCTTCCTGATTACAGTACCACTTGTTTGATTCCACAACCTGAATACCACTTTCGGTGCCACTTGTTACCACTGAGCCACCTCCGCCTGAGACTGCCCTGATTCAAGCCTGCCAACGGCTCTCCATCTCAAGGAATCGTCTAAACGATTATAAGAGCACATTCTCACTGGAAACAGGTTAAATTTTTTTGTTTTAATGCAATATTCACAAAATTGCTGGCAAAAATCCCAGATGCCTAAACGGTCTAATTTCAATAGTTCCTCAAAAACTAATGCTGAACAACATTTTTTTCCCACAACAAAGGTTAATATCGTGTTACCGGTCCTTAATAATATACAAAATATAATTTGTTTAAATTTTTCTGATAGCTATTTAGAATTACTTTGAAAAACATTTTTGTGACCTTAATTTTGGACACGAGTGTATATAAAGTGCATATTCGAGTATATTTGAGTAATTTTATTCTTCAGTTTTTCAGCAGTAACAACAAAGTGATAATTGTACTGAAATTTAAAGCAAGAGAAAAATATTAGTTTTAAAAATTTTTTTAATAAGCTACAAGCTGAAACTAACAATTAATTGAGAAGTCATAACATATTTCAGCGAATAAAGATGATTGTATAGTTCATGCACCATTTCTTTGCCTTTGATCTCGCCATAATTGACGGTCTTAGAAAATTTGACTAACATTTCTTTTATGACATTAAGATTCTTTCAGTTCTTTTGAAGTAAAAGAAGTATCATGTCTTTTAATTTTACTCTATTTAGAAATTACATAAAATATTTCCACAAATCCTTAAAGAAGCAACTTTAGTATATAGTTTAGTATTTAGTACGTATATAAAAAGATCCTGTTATTAGTTTGGAAATAGTTTCTAAAAATTTTTTTTGGAAAATAAATATAGCTACCATATAACTGAATAATGCAATGCATGATTTTATTTTATTCTGTTCATAATCAATATATTTTATTTTATTTTACAAAGTTGTTTCGTAAACTATTTATTTTAAATCTTCATAAAGTCTTGAAATTTTTTTTAAAAGAATGGGAAATTTTACAAAGTATTAACAACTTACGGTGTTTTGTAACTATTTAATGCAATAAAATTTTAAAAAACGAATGCGATTAAATCAAATAGTGTGTAAATGACATTAAACAATTTTTAGCTTTGTTACATATCAAAGTAATAATTCCAAAATAAAAAGTTAAAAGCAAACTTTTTTTTGTAAATATTGCAGAAAATTCCAACTTTTCTTCTTATTATTTTTATAATAAATAGTCTACTTCACATTGAATTGAAGAATATTAAATTTAGACGGTAAATAATATGGTTTGAGAAAAAAGTTTTTAGTAATAAATGTGAAATCTTTAAAATAGCTGCGCACTTCAATTAGTACAAACATTTCTTATTATTTTTATTGGGAACATTTAATATTCTATCAGATGAAAAATATTCAAAAAGTAATATTTAGCAATTAAAATTTTATGTGTAGAAAATATCGCGAAATACTTACGACATATTGAATGCTTTATGTTTCTAAATATAAATGAAAATTCAATATTTCTTAAAGTTATATGAAATTAAATTTACATAAAGGTTTTTTTCAGAAGAAAATAATCTTGAAGGTAGCATCTCTGAAAAAACAAAAATGTCTGCATCAAGTTAAAGTTTTTTTTCTCACAGTTAATATAATAATTTAAAATATTGGCATTGCATTAGCAAGCATTTAAATATGTTAAAAAAATAATTTAATTAGTTTGGAAAGGAATTCTGTTAGTTTATATTTTTAAGCTAATCAAAAATGGAATAGAAACCTAAAATAAATTTTAATAATTTAATATGCAAATAAGGAACCTTCTATAGAAAGTTCTTTCTAACGATGATTAAATCTGAAGTTTTTAAAATATTTTTATATTAATTTTATGAAATGTTTTCTCTTAAAATCGTTGAAATTATCATAAATAATTATCGATTTCAAACTCCATTAGCCAGAATTACTAATGGCTATAAATTTTAGTGATAAAGAGATTCATGTAGATTAAGTAAAACTGTAAAACTGAAGGGTATTTTTTTCAGACGATATGATTTTTCTTCACATTCAAATAATATTTTGTACCTTTAAGTTATCTTAATTCTGATGCGGAATAAGCATTTCCCGTTTCTTATATTAGTTTTATTATCATTGATAAACAGATTTATCTTCAGTATATTGATGTTCTCGGTTGTTGAATTATTAAACTAAAAAACAATTGTTTTAATTTATCTTCTTTGTTGATTTATGGAGTTGAATAGATAATATAAAGATAATTGAAGTTTATGAAAAAAATTAATTAATCTTTTCCCTTTTGTGAATTACCACTTTTATCTTAAATGAATTACATTTTTCTAAATTCTTTACAAAAAAATGCATTTCAAAATGCAATGTATCAAATGAAAAAGAATTAATAAAGAAAAATCAACAGGAAAAATATATTTGAGGTTGGCGTATCCAAACGGTTTCCAAACTCACATTACTAAGTGACATGATGAGAATTTTTCCTGATAAAACAGCTCGAAAATTGAATCTATTAACATAAAAAAAAGCAGTAGTTATAACATTCAGTATAACTATGGTATCAGGTGTTTATTTAACTAAAAAATATTTCTATGCTGTTTTTTTTGTGCTTTTAGATATTTTTCTATTAAGGAGTTAATATTGTAAATTTTGTGATCTGCATTCATAACCGTACTATTTTAAGACTATTGTGTTTAATTTGCTTCCTTGTTTTCCTCCTATTGGAATTGAATTTGAAAAGCATCAAATATTGTCTTTTCATGTAGTAGGAATTGTGAGCTTCATTAGAAATATTAACTAATTAAAAACACTTTTTCCTCGTACAAATAATGTGCAACATAGGTTTTTAAAGGATTCTGAGAAAATTTTACTTCTGCAGCTACTTAGAGGATTAGGAACAAAGAAACGCTGTGCGTCAAGAAAATGACAGTTTTAAATATTTGACATAAAAAATTCCAAGATTAACTTTTGGAAATTGAACGAAGATAACATTATTGTTCAGCAGAGTAGGGAACTGATCAACCACAATGAGTCCCACATCTCCCTTCATATTGAGAAGGAGGCAACAAATAATAATTTTAAATACGTTTGTATGGGATATTTAAGAATAGCCTACATTTAGTTTGTTAAAATTACAATTTGTTTTGTCTAATAACCTCAAACTAGCTACTCTGACCCGCCCGAAGGCATATGGAAAAATTTAAGGACCGAACCGCCGCAACAGCAATAATGGCGGTAATTGGGGTTGGGTCCTAAGGATCATTACTGGCCACGGTACAACCTATCCTTTGGGAAGTACGTCCCACAATCTATGGAAGAAGCCCACCGCCATCTTTTTCTGTACCCAACAAAGTGGCGAGAACCAGCTACCATACCGGAAGCTTTTCATTATCTTTTATGAGGTGCCCCCCAGTGGGAGTGTTTGTCAAATAAAGTTGCATCTTTAATTTATAAACACTCACAATTTTTTTTAAAAAAATCATAATAATAAATTTATTTGGTAATTAACAATTGCAAAAAATTTAAAAGACATAAATGAAAACTTTAAAAAACAGAGAATAGACTCTCGTAACATTTAGCGTGGAGACTAGAAATGCTTGAATTATAATTTCTCATCCTAGCAATTGATGACTAATGTCATTATTTTCTTAATCCTCACTTTTCAAAGGTCTATGAAAATAGTTCAAAGGTTTTGAAAAAAAAAAGTGCCCTCTATTCAAAATAAATAAATTATATTCAATCGATTTGTTGAATCAAACTTGCTTATATCTAATTAACTATAAAATTTTTCAGAGAATTCACTTTGTATCCAAATTATTGTAAATATTTTAAAATTTCTAATATCTTTATTTTATAGAAAAAAGTGCAGAATATTTATATAGCTTTGATGAAATTAATTTTTTACAATCAGAATCTTATTAATGAATATAATTTACAAAATATTTAGAGATGTGTGCTTTATTTTCTAAACCACCTGATATTATCACATAAATACTTTTAGTAGCGAATTGAGAAAGTAAAAACTAAATTTAAGATTTAAATTACATTTATTTACTTTTTTACTGAATACATAATACCTGCTTAATTTGTTCAATTATGTATAATGCTACAAATCTATAATACCACTTCCTGGCGTATTTCCTCGCATTGTCGGTAAATGATATTAAGGGGACTGTTAATGAATTGCAGGTAGATTAGTTAGTCCTGATTCTGGAAAAGAATTTCGAAATCTGGCTCCAAAAATTTAGTTTCTGAAAAAAGCAATGACCATAGCTCTATTACGAACCGAGATATGGAATTCCTTCTGGAGAATTCCATGTGATTGTTATTTTTTCAGCATCTTGATTGGATTATTATTATCGATCATTTCTATTTTCTGGAATTTTCATGGTATAAAGCTTCTTTACATGTCTAATCCAGTATGTCAATGCGGATAATAGTAATTCTTTCCGCGGATACAATTTTCTTAAACACTATTGGATAGTAAAGCAGAGGGACTAGTTTGATGTAACAAAACAATCATGAAAAATAAAAAGCCATGTTATGAATAGATCTGCGCTTCGGAAGTTTATAATATAAATATCTAATCTATAATGCTCAGACATGAAAAGTATAACATGCCATGCACTAAATGATGACTATTTCTGCGTAATGAACTTTAGATTGTTAATAAAAATCTAAAGAAAATAAACTATTTTATATAGTGCACTGAAAGGAATAAGTGACGATCCTTTCAAAAGATATATTGTTGCATTAATACACGTTAGTTAAAAAAAAATGGTGAAACTGGAAACTCAATTTAATCCCCATTGGCTAGTTTAGTTCATTGAAAAGTTATTTATTCCAAAGGATTTCTCATTCAGGGAATAAAACCCAGAGTGGTTTAATTTTAAGGGCCTTTATAATCACGAATATTTATCTTAAAATTTCCTTTAGTTTAGAAATTATTTCCTCAATGGATTGAATTGAACTGAAACAAATTAACAGTTCATATAAGCTATATAATGCAAAATGATTTCGTATTTTTATTATAAACAAAGAATTTGTCTCAAACGATAATTTCAATGGGAAGTTTTGGGAGAATGGACATTTTTAAGGGCAATAAAGTTTCAAGTTTTAATATAATTGTATAGTGTTCCCATTAATAAATTCTTTTTTAATAATATATGAAACATATATTATAATGGGGAGCCAACTCAACTGTCATATTAAAATGCTGAAGGAAATTGGTTAGAATTAGTTAAAATATTCATAAAGCATAGTTATTAACGTGCATGAAATTTTACGCTTGTCATTTATGCCTCATGGTAATTTAAAAAAATAAATAAAAACAACTCTTTAGATAACAATTTCTGTTTTGTTCAGCATATTTAAAAATTTTGAAACCTGCTAAAAGAAAATTAAATAAAATTTTACAATATAGTTATCGGGAAGAAATAAATGAATAGCCAAATATAAAGAAAAATATGTTACTTGAATGATTCTACAGTGCAGAACTATGAATTTGCAGAAGATCCTTTTATTTCTATGACTAACATGTGGTAAAAATACAGAATTGTCTATTTCTGGAAAAGAAAGTAAGACATGTAATATGGTTGTATATTAAATATAGAAAAAAGTGTTTTCTGCATCTTTATAGAAAAAAAAAAATAACAATGAGATTGTTCATCTCTGACTGAAAAGCATGCTTTATAGAAATTTTCCATGTTTTGTAAAAATAAAATATAAAAGAAATGCACGTAGTAACATTGTGAATTTACAATAAAAGCTCAGCAAAACGCTTAAAGGTATAGAAAAGAAATAGGTGAAGGCTGCAGTCGGATATTTCTTTGCATCGAAATGCATTTTGTACAATACATATACAGAGACTGTGATGTACTTTCTATCTGTTAAATTCCTTTAACCTCAAAGTAATCAGTTGCTATTGCAATACAATGAGGATGTTCTGTATCGTTCTTGGGATGAAATTCAAAATCTTCATATATATATTTCGACATTTATAGTTATATTAGTTAATATTTTTAAGTTAAATAATTAAATCTTACCGAAATTGCCCATTCCATAACTGAGCCACATTTGTACCGTTGTTATTCAAAGATGTTTCTCAGGTGTAACGAATATGTCTCGCTTCCTCCAATTTTTGATAGTGTCTCAGACCATTCACGAAACCAAAATTGCAATCAATAATCAAAGGTTATTGTACTTAAATCAGGAGATCTCCACATCTGGTCAATCCGGCCTCTCCATCTCAACCTATGGAAGATAAATAATGACTTTATTTTAGAAACAGGCTTCCTTCAAACAAGTTATATCTCGCATATATCAAGATAATCGAGTTCCTACAGTTACATTATCCTTTTTTTACTTATAGTTTGAACATCAGGCATTAATTTATTTAATAATAATTAATAAATGAAGTCCCTAAGAATCTGTTACGATACATTTTGCACAATCAAGTTAACTTCATGGGCCATCAGTATCTTTTCGCAGATTCTTGATATGAAGGATTTGGCTTCATATAGATTTTAATAAATTGTGATAGTATCTTTTTATTCCTATTGTCCTACTCGATATATGAAGCAATCTATTTAATGTTTCCTTGCTCATATTTTCCATCATTCTCAAATAAAAGTTTTAACCGTTTATTTACCATAAAAGCTTTAAACCCCCGGGGGGCACCTCTAAATGAGGATGAGATGCTTCCGGCATCTTGGTTGGATCTCACCATCCTGGAGGGTACACAAATAGGTAGGGGATCTGACTCCTCCCATCGATGACGGGAAGTACTTCCTTCGGGGAGGGTTGTACCGTGGCCAGTGATGGCCCTTAGGACTCAACCACAGTTACCGCCAGTGTTGCTGTTGCGGCAGTCCGGTCATTCGGCTTTATGGTTTAAATTCGCGTGCATTCGTGGAGGGGCGGAGAGTCAATTGGTTGACTTACCGTAAAAGTTTTAACCGACAGTGATTAAAATTACAGTTTGGAGTATCAATATGCAATTCTTTTCATGCATGAAGAAAGTATGTCTACCTGTGGTTGCATGTTTTCCGTGCCAAAATGAATATTTTTAGACTTTTTTATAGAGTTCACTTGAGTTATCTTTATCTGCCTTTCTTTGAAACCCTCTATATGGAATAAACAAAAAGCATCTTCTTAAGTTTTTTTTTTAATTAATAGGTCAGTTTCAAATTCGAAATATGAGAGTTTCATGGTCTTTACTCAAACATGATTTAATTTAATTTCACTTCATTAGAAATTAAGATTTTGGTGACTTTAGTACTCTATTTTTATTTTGCAAGATGTTATGACTTAGAAAAGCAGGGAAACAATTAGAACAGTTTAAATTAAGAACCATAGTCATCTATCCGAAGAAATTCTTCTTCTAGTTAACTTCTTGTGTAATTTAACAATTGTATTTTCTGCCCTAAATTCTCACTCCTTAATATACAATGGTAAGTAAGAAATACCTAGAAATAAGTCGGAATGAATTATTAATCTGCACTTAATTTCATCATCCTACGACAATTTTATGCAAAAATTGTCAAAAGTTTTAATATTAAATCTCAGATTTAACGGTCAAAATACCACATCACCTGCTAACTTCCAAAATCAGCATTACGTTGCTTCAGTGTCATCTTTCAAACCTAATATTCCGAATCAATCAATATAATAAAATGCATTTGAAGGATTTACAGTAATTCTCAATTCTAAATTTGACATTATTTTCTACTACAATATTTATTTCTTTTTCGTATCTGTAAGAGAAAATTTGGTTCTATTGTTTTTTAAAAATTTAAAATGCATATATTAGCTCAATTGGTGTGCAGTTTCTTATTTTTGAACAATGAATTGGTCACAGAGGAATCAAAATATCACGCATTATATAGTTACAGTACACTCCCGATTATCCGCGGAATTGGGTGGCGCGGCCGTCGCGAATAACAAAAGTCGCGGATAATCCGAAAAAAGCTAAAAAGGGTATAGCAAAAGAGAAAAAAGTCATTCCAACTTTGAAAAATCGTTTTATGTACAATGAAACGTAAAATAAACAGTAGGAAATGTTTAACTAACGCTTATTTTTTAGTATATCACTCAAAACTAATCTAAAATGCATTTTGTTAATGAAAACAGAAAAGTGCTTTGTACTTACGAGAGGCGTCAAGAATACACAGAAAAATTAATACATATGTACTGTTTTAATACTGCAATGTATTATGTAATTACAAAAACATAACTGAAAAACTACACCTTTTTGAAGAAACCAGTCATTTGTGTTTGTTTCTTGCTTTGGAAGCATTTTTTCTATGCTTGGAAGCAAAAAAAAAAAAAAAATAAATAAATAAATAAATAACTTAGTGCGACAGGCGCAGATAATCCGCTCCGCGGATAATCGGGAGTCTACTGTATTAATATTAAAAATGCATTTAAATTATGCTGCCAAATATTAATAATTATCGTAAAATATGTATTGTCCATACCATGTCTTCTTACATATGCTTAGAATTGATTGTTTTTGGAATTTTATTTGAGTTCGAACTTTCACCAAATGTTTCAAAAGCTTAAAAAATGCTTCGAAACAACATTTGCTTTCATTTTTGTTTCAATACCATCTACATTTCTTTGGAGTTGCTTAACTCAATTTCAATTATATTCTCTCTATTTATTACTTATTTAAATTCATTTCTATTTCAAACAGCAGTTCCCCCAAGAGACGCATGGGAAAGGAACAAAAACGAGAATATGAGAGAAATCTTACTTTTCTAACACAAATTAATATTAAAAAAAACTTTACAGAAGTTGGAGATTTCTTAGTTATTGTGTGAATTCCAAGAAAAGAAGGAATGATGAATAAAAAAGGCAATTTTGTTGTACAAGAGATTTTGTTTCATCTTCATAGATGGTTTCCTTTTTTTGTTAGATGAAACCTTATTTTATGGCTTTTGGCGCTCCATTCATTCGTTTTTAAAGAAAACTCATTTAATATTTTCTGAAAAAAATAATTTATTTATACTTTCTGATTCTTAAAACTGTGGCAAATCAATAATGCAACTACTTTCTGATTTGGGAAATAAATAAATAAATAAAAAGAGGAAAAATCTAATGTAAGAAAAAAATATATTATTTTTCACAGTTGGGGTTATTTTTTCCTTTGTTTGTCTACATGCGGATATTAAATTTATAAAAATATTTTTTAGAAACCTAAATTTAATTCCTAAAAAATAGAATTTTCAATTTTAGTTATTTTTTATTCATTCATTTAAAATAAATTAGAAAAATTAATTAGTCTTGGAGTTTAAATTTGAAGCCACAGTTAAATCAAATTAATACAAAAATTTAAATTACATACGATAATAGAAAATATTTCCTTGATCATAATTTTAAAACTCATTACATTAGAAAATTAAGCTTTCATAAAACAAATAAATTAAAAAAAAATACGTGATGAATTTCTTTTTAAAAATTTAAATAGGAGCGAAGTTTATTAAATTTTAAGAAAAAAGCTATTTGTAAATATAAATTATTTAAACAACGTTCAATTTTGAATTCATTTATTAACAAACTACAATAATTACCCGTCTAGACGAGATTTTATCTTGTTGATGATATTTCCCAATTAGATTATCTAACAGATAAAATCATCTTTATTCAACGTTCTTTTAACTAAGGAAACCTCAAGGACATCTGTAGAATTCTTAAGAAATAATTAAAAAAATATTATTTGTAGTAAACGTTAACTGTAAATATATATTAATATTAAAAGTTATCAATGAAAACTCAGGTTATTTTATATACTTAGAAAACAATGTTTAATATCTCTTTTCTTTTCTCTCTCCCCGTCGTGACATTCTTTTTCTCGCTAACCTTTACTGCAAGGAATGACAGTATAATCTTCTTTAAGCTTAATATTTTCTAACACTCAAACCTCATCATTGAAATCAGATTCAAATGAATAATGATCGACTTACAGAAAGAAGTGCATTAAATGCAATTTTTTAAAAAAATATCTGAATATTAGTAATAAATCCCGTCTCGTGGAATAATAACAAAATGAATCAGCAAAGATATAAAATAATAGAAATATAAGATCTCAGCTCACTGATCTTTGCTATAAACCAGTAAAAAGTAAATATGTAAGCAAAATATGAATTTATGATCCAATAACTGATTTTTATTCATGCTTAGGTGTTTTAGGACGATAATAAAGCAGTCAATTTAAATATTAAAAAAAACCCTGACACAATTTCTAGGTGTCGAAAGAGAAGTTAGAATTTCACATCCTATAATGAAGCAGACCAAAAGGATCTATGTATTTCAACTCCAGACAGCGTCATTGTTGTCGGTGGATGGTTTGATGATGGATACAGTTAGTTTTAAGAATTTCAGTCACCAAATGAAAATATCGTAAGATAAAGCATTGTGTTTCTTATTAGATAACTCTCTAGGTGTAGCGTGGAAGTTAGGAGAGGGAGGTGCCAGCTCAGGTGTCGTCCTCGTTATCTGACAGTGGTTCAAGGTCCGTTCCAAAATAGCCCTAGTGTTGTTTTAAAACAGGACTCTATTATAACTAAATTAATCTAGATAACTCTCTAAATGGATAACGAAAATTAATTTTCGTTTCTATAAATTTAATTTGAAGAACATAAACTTTTATTTAATTTAATTACGTCCTTTTTACTGTTTGACCCAGAACTTTATATTTAATGCACTGATCAAATATTTCGATGCATTTTTAATTTATTTCATGTTTCCCATTTTATATCATATTTTTTCATTTTACTAATTTGTGCATATGAACAAAGCAATTAATTTATAATTATAGTTTGAAAGTTCTTATTACTTAGAGAAAAATTATTATTGTGTAAATTTCCCCAAAAAATAATTCATAATATATTCAAAAGAACATTAAAAAAGAATCAATTTTGAAATATTAATTTCTTTATATATGCAAAACTATTAATAAGACGCCATGTGATGACACACATACTAAAAACCAATAAATAAACCAAGCTATACGAATAGAAAATGAAACATTTTCTAATTAGTTTAAATAAATAAAGACATCTTTCAACAATTTAAAAAATCTAGGGCATATCTGAAAATAGAGGCTGATTTAAAAATAACTTCCCATATTATAAAGATATTGCGTTTATAATCAGGCGGTTTTTTCAATTACTGTACATCGAAACATGAAATAAGTTTTTGTATTTTAATGAAACAGCAGCTCTGTGGCTTGGCATTATTTTTTATGCTGTTTCATATTCATCATAACCGCATCATTCATCATTCATATCTTTTATGCATGTTTCATATTCATAATTCATCATAGCTATTTCGTTTATAAATTTGGCAAGAGTGCAAATATAAAATTAAAATAAATCAGTTCAGGTTGGAAAATGTAGAAGCTAAAAGTTGGTTTGTTGGATTTTATTGGTGCAAAAACCAAGTTTTGGCTAAGCTGCGTAATCAGAAGTTAAAAGGAAGTTCAACATTAGGCTTAAAATATTTTAAATTGTAAAACAAGGAATGAAAATAAATTAAGGAAAAAAATAATTATCTAATAAAGATAGCTATCCATTTTAAAGGAATTGTAAGACATTTAAAAGAAAATATACAATTTATATAAAAATTTAAATAAAGTAATGGAATCCATATTGAATATAATTTAAATAAATTAGTGAAATAAACAGTAAAGAAATTTTATAAATATCTAGCAAATAAATTTTAAATGAATAATTCATACACACACCAAAAAAATTTTAATTAATTAATCAAAAAGTTTTAATCAAACATAAGTAAATGATATCATCACACAGGATTTGTTCACGATAACTATTATGTTATCTTAAAATATTATTTTTGTCAGAAAATTCAAATGAAGTTGAAGAACTCATATTAAATATTTATTAAATCCGTAAGTTGTATCAAGTTTCTGAATAATTAGTTTTCTTTATAATAAATTTAAAAGTCGAAAGAAGTTGTGGAAACTGATTTAATTTACTCAATATTTCGATTCACAGCGAGTCCGAAAGACAAGAAATCATTTAGCTTCAAATGGCAAGGTTTCAGAGAGATTTCATGTTTAGTTGAAAGATACTATTGGATGCTATTTCCTTTCCACACCACGTTAGACGTGTACCCAACAATGGTTATGCTGGCTATCCAAGCAAGTCTGAAAAATGGACTTGTGTTTTTCCTTCTGTTAAGCTTTCTTGTTGTGTACAGCCGAACACCCCGTCACCACTGAACGTAGCAGTATCGACATCCTCTGTTAAATTGCTCTACGGTGAAAGCTTGCACCTTCCTTTTGAATTTTTTCCTCCTGCAAAACTAGTCCTGCAATTCTCGAATTAAAGAATAACACCCACAATTTCCATGCCGTTCCTACAACAAATCCCGCTAAAAACAAGACGTTTTTGCACAAAGATTTGGCTGTAACACCTGGTATTTCCGTCCAGTGAGATATGGTTCGTCCATCCCTTGAACATCATACAACGAGCCATACTGGGTCTTGTCGAGAATAGACAAAGACTTTACATCGGACTTGCATGGACGGAAACGAATTGTAAATATAGATAAACTCAAGCCTGCTTATATTTTAAATCGTCATCTTGAACCACCTGATGAACTTCTACATACTCATTCTGAGTATAAGACTCGATAGGGATGAACGATCAGATTTTGCAGTACTTCTCCAATCGAATCATAACCGACCTTCGGTTTCAAGAGGAAGTACTGTGGCGAGTGCTGCGTCTCTACCCATTATGCAATGAAGCAACAGGAATGTAATATTTCTTTACCAACTCGAAAGAACCAATTCTATCTATTCTGTTAATTTTTCTTGTTTTGTCCTTTCTTTGTATAAAATTAATATAACCTTTTCCTTGTTAAAATGCCGTAGAGTTTCTTGAAACTCTGAACATTTAAATGGAGGAATCAAACCTACTCCCACAAATTTCATTCAATTAGAAATTGAACAGTTTACAAGATTCTAAAACAAATAATAGTAGCTAGCTACACATGACCTCAAGATACTCTCTTTGTGATTTTTTAAATATTATTAATAGTTAAATTCAAACCATGGTATGACAACAATGTTTGTACCTTTCTCTACGACAAAGGTCTAATAATAAGTTATCGATTTCGGGAAGCATTATCGGTCAGCGAGTTTTTAATTGAAAGTTCTTAACCAGAAGTCTTTTATATCTTTCCATTATGAAGCATGTTCAATTTCATAATTTTCGTATCCATAGTTGCAGTTTATATAATTTGGAATCGACTGACTTTAATTATCACGAGAATTGGTTAACAAATTCGCTGCCACTGAAGCGCTGGCGCGTTGCAGATAATATATAACTGTACCAAGCCATCTATATTATTAGATGACACCTTCTCTGCTGCAGTTAAAAGATAACAAAGAAGGGATCATCTAATTAGACAGAAGGCCCGGATATCAGGCTTGAACCGTGGCAGTGAGCGTGTTGATAAAAATTATTATTCAGAATAAAAAATATTTCTTTACTTCACTAGTTTTATATGAAATTAGTGTTTACATAAAGTAATGCCAACATTCCTCAATGAGATGAGGAATTGACTGGTTATAACTTCGTATTTCTAAATAAATTTTTTTACGTATTAATTATATGGGATTTTGTATGCCTGATAAAAGTGAAACACCTATTAAAAATTTAATATATTTTTATATTATAAAAAGAAGAGGGAAATCATAACAAGCAAAATTGTCGAAACTGAGAATAAATTTTTGATGTTGCGAAACAGGCCTCCACTCGGCTTGTCTAATTGAATTCTAGATGGAGGAAATGAATGCAATCAAAATTAATTCGAAGAGCGATTTTTGTCATTCTTTGAAAATTTTCTGTTTCTACAAAATTAATCGAGATTTTCTTTCTGCTATGTCTTATTTAATCTTAGATCATTGAGTTTAAATATATAGTCTTTTATCTCTGTGTCGGCATCACTGTGCAGAAAAAACGATTTTTTAATTTTAAATATTCGATCGGAAGTTTCATTCTAAATGAATGTTCCCAGATAAATTTAATGTACTAATTTGGTAAAAAGCAATTGCCATCAAATTTAATTATCGTTTTTGTTTTTGACATTTTACCTTTGAGAATTAAATATTAAAAATCGACACTTCTTATCTCTAACATTTCTGAAGGGCAATAACTTAAATTGATTCACTTCAAATGCAAAAGCGTTTTTTTCCAAACGATACTTTACATTTTGAATATCTCTTGTTGTGCATTAATGAAGAAAAAAAATAATTCATTAATTTTTAATCGCATTTAACTTAAAAATTTACTTCAAAGTGAATTATTCAACTGTGACGACTTAACAAAATATTTAACATCTTGTTTGGTTTTTAAAGCTTTTTTGAATCAGTTTCAATGAAGGCATAGTTAATGTCAAATTATACTGATAGAATATAGATTTAAAGTTTTGCCTGTGGTAATGATAAAAAAAAGTGAAGTAGAAACCTAATTTTACTTTACTTATTAAAACGTATAAAATTTTCACTAGCAGTTTTAATTCATTAATGTATGTTATCTCAATAAAATGTCTCAAATAGTGTGTATAACCATTTTGAAATGACTTCGAAAAATCACATGAAAACAGAAATTGGTTCAAATTTAGGTTTTATCTTTTATTCATTTTTAATCTAAATTCTTAGAAATGGCTTCTTTTGAATTCCTTATTAGTTCGCAATTCTAAAGCAGAAAAGATCCGTTTGATGTTTGATATTTTCTAGCTGTTACATTTAAATTTATTTGAGAATAATCTGACATTTGGATAGCGGTTTAAGAAAAACGTTATCCCTTGTGGTGTAAAAAGAAATATCTTTCAATTAGAAAGACATTTTTTCTATAGTTTCTAGGATTCATTTTTTTTATTTAATAAAAAAAAACCCTATCGTATGTGGAAATCGAGTTCCTGAAGTATTTGTAATGAGTTTTTTTTAGAATTAAAAAAATGATTTGAAGAGCTCTTGGATTAAAAACTATGGAATTTACTATTGTAAAGATATTTTGCCGTTAAAAAAATGAGATTTCTTTTCTGTACATTGCTCTTTTATTGAAAAAAGAATGATAGACAATGTAAAGATGCCCCAAGTAATGAAATTTTCTAACTTAGTAAATTCTTCAGAAATAATCTAAAAGGAAAGGAATTTTTTAAAGAATTTCAATGAAAGTAAAATATAAAATTTCCAGTGAATAGTTGTAATCCAAACGTTTCGCTAAAACGGACGGTGATTTTTGGAATTAATAAATATTTAGTTTTTCTTGGGCTGACGAAATTATTTATTTCTTAAAAGTGGATTCTTCAGTTAAATTTTATGAATAGCAATGATGCTCCAAAGATAAGAAAAATTTTTTCTCTCCTTCGGTTTTTAATACAAATGAATAAAAAAATTGATGAAATCGAAAAATTCAAAGCAAAATTATTTTATCAGATTAAAATTAAAACAGAACATTTGATTCTTCATTCCTAAAGAAGAAAGGTAACTTCAGTATAGAAATATAAGCTTTATAAAATATTTTTAATTAAAAGGGAAGAAAAAAGTGTTTTTCATTTTGAACTAAAAATTACGAAAAGTAATTAATAATTAGAACAAGGCTTACTTAATAATCATACGAATTAAAAACTTGAATAATTATGCAATCCACTTTTAGTAACTTTCTTTTTTTTAAATTATTTTATTTCAATAAATAAATACTTCTAGTAAAATAAATATTATTTCAATATATTCATATATTTAATATTATGAAAGCATTTTAGCATCACTTTCCTTATATTTAAGAGAAATTTTCGCAACAACTTTGCTTTAAAGAATGATACAGGTATAACATATTTCCTGGTTGTGGAAGTTTATAATAAACATTTTTCATCTTAATAAAAAGCTGTACAGATTGTTTTAAAGTAGATAAGTTTTGCTGTTCGCTGTTGAAAAGGTTTAAGTTTTACTAAATTAGATTAAATTAAATGTTGATTTGTTTACAATCTTTTTCAAATTAAATATGCCAAATCAATATTTCAACAATCTTTTTTGAATATCACAACTTAATGAAACCATAACAATTTTTGATTTGACGAATTGTTCTTCAATTTGATCCGGTTGGGTAATTGTTACATATAATCTGTATATATAAAACTGAAAATTTGTTTGTTTTCACTTTAAACAATGTCTTTAACGGATTCAAACGAAATTTGGTACACGTGATACTTTGCATATAGAAGGATTTACTACGTTATTAAAATTTCTACAACCCTTTAAGAGATGAAACGAGAGTAGAAAGTATTTGATTTTCCGCTATAACTTCTGAATAAAGAATTGCAGAAAAATTATGTATATCATCTTAAAAAAAAAATAGTTACGTACGTTTTATTTTTAAAAGGCAATTTTTCTAATTTTTAACAGTTTTAAAAATCAATTTAAACACATTTATAACAAGGACTTTTCACGTTGAAATACCAATTATTTTCTGTTTAATTTAATGCGCCTCTCACACTTTCTGCCAATGATGAAATTATTTCCTTCGACCAATTTTACTTTCATACATGTCATACAACTTCTATGGTTTGGTTTAAATCTTTACTTAATAGCTTTTGATACATTTTTTAAAAACTCTTTTCAATTTACTATAATTTTTTAATTTTGTGACTGAATTTTGTTTCATATTTTAGTAACTTTAAATTTTGATGCGCTTAATTAGTATACCATAAGTTTTCTACGTATTTAGTTTAAGTTAATTAAATTCTAATTATTTACAATTAAATATTTTACTGTGACGATCATTCTCTTATCGAATTCCATCTTTACTGCCGAATCTTTTATGACCCATCTTTCAAGCCAGGAAATGTTCATCTTTCAAATCAAATAATGTAGCTAAAATAGAATTGCTAAAGGAATCTTAATTAGAGAAATATTAAACCATAAAAATTCCTTAGTTTCGAATTGTTGTTGTTTCAAAAGACACCTGCCATAGACAAACCCGCTGACAAAGTCAGCGATTTTTAGCTGAGAGAGCCTCTCTTGTTTTTCAGTAGTCCCATCTATGGCCAATGCTTAACTACTCACGTGTTTACAACCTTTTTTACGGGGGGGGGACTTCATTCATGCATGCATTTCCTTCACTCACCCACAGATCGTAATTTAGACCTGAATCAGAGAACGATAACCCCTGATCCAGTATTCCCAGTGATGATACCATCACTCTCGACATGGAGGATTTTGTGACCATGACAGATTTATACGTACGTCAGCCACCGCATACGCACACAAACTGTGACACTTCGGGAGGTGGATTTCGAACTGGCAACCCTAGGGACGTGAGACAAACGCACTACCAACCAGGATATCCCGGCCTTAGAGAATAGAATTTATAAACATTCAATATTCGAATGAAAAGGCGGTTTTTTTCCGACAAAAGTGGTCATGGAGGCTAACTGTGCTGTGAAAGGATTGCAGTTGAAGATATCATCACATATAAAAATCCACCAGAAAATCTCGCTTCACAATATGTACCAAATTTATAAAAATGCTAAGTACCAAAGAACTCTAGCAGTTATTGCTTCCATTTTATCTTTATTCCATACAAATAAAAATTGCACCTAATAATAACAACTGCGATTACCTAAATGATTATTACTCTGACAGACTAATTAAATCGAACTAAGCGGTAACCTTTATTGACACTGATGTAGCCAAGAAAAAGACATTGACCATATTCTCCTTGAATTGTTTGAAATATTGAACATTTTTAAGTGTCTGCGTTAAAAAGTCTTTAGTTCTGAGTTTACCAAGGCCTCATTTTGAGACCTCTGAGAAAACTTTTCGTTAATTTTCTTTTACAAAATTATTGCCGTATTTTATGAGAATATTTTAATTAATTTTTCCTTATATTCAAAAGACATATAATCGCAAATCTTATCTTTTTCTTTTTTTAGTTTCGAATAATGTTTATAGGATACCTACTTTTACCGAAGCAGTCATTTTGACCATTCGAATAAATATTGCTGAGAATACATACATTTATATTTAAATATGTAACAGCTTGATAGAGAGAGATACACATGGATAGATGTAGGTATAAATATAGAAAAAAGTATGTATTAGTAAAATAATGTGTATAATAAGGAAATGTGTATATAAAAAGCAAGAAAATGAAGACGAAAGTCAGTCAGATATAGATCAGATAGATCTATTATAGGTTGTTAATAAGAAGACGTGTGATTCAATGTCCTGGTAGAATAATAGATGGTCTTGAAGAGCAACTATATTATAAAATAAAGCATTTTTTCAGTAAATAAACACGGATGAACTGCCTTTTCATCAAACCACACTTTAAAAAAATCTGATAAAAATATAAAAGTTTATTTTTCTACTTTAACTTCATAATAGATAGGTGAATTTACATATTTTCTAATTAAAAACAAAAAGGGGTCATTTTGACCTCTTTGATATATGGTAGGTCATAGGTATATGGTATATGGTAGGTCATAGTGTCAAATTAATTTCCCGTGATTCTGTACTTTTTAAATTCAAAATTTAATTTCTTAAAAATGCTATTATGAATACAGAAACTCCATGTTTCTCCCGTGGCCAATTTTATGCAGCCAGACACTAGAATGGAGCTCAAATAATTGTTTTTATACATGTAGACAAACCTGGCACTAAAATTGCCTTTAATACAGATTTTTTAGAGTACTTCGTGCTCTAATGGGTCGAATAGAAAACTAGAAGTACGTATGTTTAGCCTTTTCCTATATACATATATGAAGGGCGGTCAAATTAAAGCGGGACAGACTATATTATGAGCATGACGCAGAAGTTAATAACGTCGGTAGTATTGTATAGAAGAGACTTCTATTGGGTATCAGGATGGGACAACTCGAACGTTCACCGTGTTATTTGTTTGACGTGCTCGAAGTGAGGTCAGCGAGTCGTATGTGACTCGGTCATGACTACGAAGGCCGGAAAAGAGATCAGCGTGGCCTGTAGAAGCAGTGTCAGAAAAAGAAATCCATGCCCGAATGTCTACTGTGTGTCAGAAAATGAAAATTATGCCCGAATGTCTGCTGTGTATGCCGTTATGTATGCTTGAGTGGAGTAAGCAATATTGAACAAAATATCGACATCACTGCAGCGCCTTCAATGATATCTTGATGAATAATATCGTTTCAAGTCGAACACTGAAATTGCGAATGAAGCATGGTATAATTTTGAATCGGACAGCAAGCATCAGAGTCAATAAATGGAAGCATATGAGTTCATCAACAACGAATAATTCAAAGCAGTGCACGCCAACTCGGGATAGTCATAGTGACATTTGACTTCGATTACAAAAGAGTGCTGTTAGTAAGTATTCTGGAAAATGGCTCCACAATTAATACACAACGACTCGTGGGAACTTTTCAAAAATTGAAATTTGCTATCAAATCCAAACGCTTAGGAACCTTGATGGACGGTGTCATTTTGTAGTAAGATAATGCCTGTCTACATGTTGCCAATGATATTAAGAATAAACAGCAGAATTTTCGCTGGAAAGTTCTTACGTATCCCCCATATAGTCCAGATATCTTCCCATGCGATCTCCCTATTTTGTGGAACCCTTAAGAAATACATTCGTGAACGTCCATTTGCTTCGGACAGAGAAGTGCAAGCCTGATTGCAATTATGTTTCCATAGGCAACCGCAAACATTTTTCCATGAAGGCAATGACTATCTTGACTCACAGTGGGATAACCGCATTAAGTGTTATAGTGATTCTTTTGAAATAATTCTTTTGATTTGCGGTGCTGCTGATAGAGCAGCCAGTCTCTTAACAAAACAAAGTCAAAATTTGGCTAGTATGTGATCAATTCTTCGCAATTTCTTATGTTAGATGCCTTTTGTATTGCAAAACAGAATTAAATAAAATTGCATCTGTTTTCCGTACTAAAAATATAATGCAAAGAATTACTTCTGTTTTTAAGAGATAATTACTGTTCTGTGAAGCACACATATTATTTAGATACACAAATTAACTCAAATAAAACTTCTGCAGTAATTTTTTAACGAACTAATATTCAAATTGAAAGCATATTTTAAGAAATTAATTAATTATAATAAAATAAAATTATTTTATTCACATAAATTACGAAGAAGACTTTAATGGTGACCCAGTAACAAATATTAATGATTTTTAATTAAAGAATTAGATATTAGGTTTTCATAAAACGCATTCCTGTTATTTAATATTTATATTAGATACTTCTCATATAATTTTTTGTAATTTATTATTTTATTTTTATATTGAGACTCATAAAGTAATTAAAAGACCCGGGTTACGATGATTTAAAAATAAATAATATTTTTTAGGTACAACTGCTTAATTTTCCTCACTCTTTTAAGTTGCTTTCAATGCGAATGCAGAAAAGTCAAACGCATGTATTAAACCTTATAATTTCTTAAATTAATTACTAATTTTTTTCAAGCATGCCTCAGGAATTAAATTAAATTAATAAGCGGTATCAGAAAAAATAGTAAGGAATCCAACTTCTTGAACAAATAGTTGCAAATTATTTTCTAATTAATTTTGATAATTGAAGTACTCGAGATTGTTTTTGTAATTTGTATTTTTTTCTTCATCCCCCCATTTCTTTAGTTGTTATGCAATAGTTCTTGCTCTAATTTCTAAATTAAAATAATTTTGGAATTTTTATGTTTAGATTTGTATTAATTAAGAATTTACTTTCAGTAAATAACTTATGAATAATAATATATTTTATCCTAAGCACAGCAATGAAATTGTTTTCTTTTTGTTAACAGTTGAATCATCCGTTTCTTTCGTATTTATTTTCATTCATATTATTACAATAAGATTCATTCTATGGACATACCGAGAAAGAACCCATTAGACTCAGTATTGAATAAAGGCGCTGTATTCTACACGAAAGCACGAATATGTAGTAGCAAAGTACTACTAAAGCTAACATAAAAACAACAGCAGCTGTAAATAGCATCACACATACCACAAGCACAAAAAAAGTTCAAATAGATGGAAATGAGAAGACTTCGATCTGTTTTACTACTAATCATTTTTCGAGTAAACTGACCCAGTTCCTATGGGTGCTTCTGCTGTTATAGTTTCCGAGGCAGAGATCCAATATTATAGAATATTCGTTGGAATTCTAGCAGCAATGGAAATGTTTCCGAGATTCTCAAATATTCTGAATTTCTCATTTTTGCCGAAATATATAATCGAATTTGCCCTCAAGTCGTCAAATGATTCCACGACTGAGAGTCTCTGAGATCCATTCAGCATCTCTTTAAGCTCTCTAAAGCTCTCTATCTCACTATGAAAATGGAATTAAATTATTATGTGTTTTGTAATCCTGTCTTTCAGTGAAGTAAATATCCTGACAAGGAAAAAAGTTTTACAGGTTGTTCTAATGGATACTGGATCAACATCCACAGTAACCTTGATTACGAATTTCATGACTTTGGCAACACATTTGAAAATTCTAAAAACATCAAGAATCTTGTCTCTATATGCATTAGGCCGCGAATTATATAAATATATTTCGAACGTCTTTTGCTTTGTTATGGAAATTATAAAATGCCGAGTGACAGAGCCGCGATAGATTATTAATTATCATGTTTCGAGTAGCCAGTTTGTATTGAGCACTAGTTTTGTAGTAAGTGTGTAGTCGAGTTCAACTCGAACGAAAATAGCAGATGTTAGAGAGGCATGCATAGATAAGTGAAGTTATCTTTTTCTCAGAGAAATTTGTAATGTAACTTTTGTTTACTACTAATATGCTGCTTGTTACTGTTACTGCTTTTTTTGTGCTTTTTCGTCTGTGTGTTCGTGCTAATGTAATTAATAATGCGTCGCTATTTATTACGGAGCATATTGGACTTATTCACTGTTCACCCACCGCATCGGAAGGTCACCGGGGCCTGGTGATTATGTCTCGGTTTCCGAACCGGATGGCTTTAGGTCCAATACCCGATTCCACTGAAGAACCGTCGTATAAGTGGGGTTGCACATTAAATCCATTGGGTCCCCCCCCCCTCCACTGGTGTGGTACAGAAGTTTGAAGAGGTAGTGCCAGCTCAGATGTCGTAATCGTCAAATGATCATGACTCAAAATTAACGAGGTCCGTCCCAAAATAGCCGCAGTGTTGTTTTAAAAACGGGACGTTAATCTAACTAAATATTACTGCAACGGCTTTTTGACTTTTGGATTTGGAAGATTTCCCTAACAATATATTTTCTGTTATTTTTTTTTTTTTTTATTTATTTATTTATTTATTTTTTTTTTTTTTGATCTTTGAGGGTTTTCTATATTAAAAGGGTTAATTTTGTTTTCAAGCAGAGAAACAAGGAAAATTTAAAATTGTCTTAATTTAAATCCATGGAATCTGCTAGTATAGCTAGTATGTACCTACCATAAATTCCCGAAATGACCATAGGTATTTTTGTCTTGTTTAGCTTATTAATGCTTAAAATAAAAAAGACGATTTTAGGAAAAAAATAATTACTTTATCTTAATTCTTATAACCCGTAACACATGAAGCCGCAAGATGCTTAAATCTTTTTGACTTTATAAATATCATAATTAAATAATTTGAAAAATTAAAATATTAACTTCAAATGTAGTAAAAATCTATTTAATTAATGACTATTATAGAATGGAAAAATATTATAATAATGAAGATTTATTTTCCTTTGGAAAGTTCAAATGACGAATGAAAAGACTTGAAGAAATTCATATATATATGATGCTAGAGTTTCATACATTACAAAAATCGTTTGAAAAAGACCGCATTAAAAGCTTCAAAATAAAAAAAAGTACTGTAAATGTGTAATAAATATGTTCTGAACATTATTATTTTGAAATTCAAACAAACGCTAAGAATATTCAGAAAAATACATTCCGTTTTCTACCGCAGTTTGGTTTTATAATATCCCCCCCCCCTTTTCCTCGAAAGCAAAATCAATTTTCCCTTCTGCCTTAAGTAGTTTTTAAAGCATTCAAAATCTGATTTCGAGAATTCAATTGAAATATTAAATTCTTTAAGCGTTTTAGTACTTTGTTGAAATTTTTATCCTTTACAGAAAATTTCTGCTGCAAGAAATTAGAATTTATAATTTTCTACTGAATAGATTCTTTGCGAAATATCTTCAGAGGAACAGAATTTCATTTGATTTTGAATCTTAGCAGTCCTTTGCAACTAGTTAGCTAGTCAATAATATTGGTTGTGTTTAATTTTTCTTCAATTTCTTGTATATATTTTTATGTTCAGGATTCCCTAAGAAGTGGATTTTAAAATATCAGTCTATCTGTATCTCTACTTATAATAAATATGTGTGTGTTGGCGCTCTACTATAAATTAACTGTTATTGGAAATTAAATCTAGAAAAGTGTAATTATCGAATTTTAAATTATGAATTTTGAATTCGAAATTGAGAATAAATATCCTTTGTTCTGAGAGTCATATTTAAGGAAATATTTCTGAGATGCTGATATTTTAAAGAAATCATAATTTATTGAATTATGAAAATTTGAATATCTCTATTCTATGAAAAAAAGCGCGATTTTAAACATTTGCATTGAAAAAATATGCCATTCAGGGATTTGACTTTCCCTAAGACTGATTGTTGATTGTCCTAAACTAATAATATTCAAAACCTTATATCTCGATCAAGCTTTATTTCAAAAGACTGAAACGTTAGATTCTCAAGAAACTTTTACTGAATATGATTTATAGGATCGAAAGACTGTATAAAATATAGACTTCATAATTGTTTTCAGAAGTACATTCATTTTCTGAAATAAAATAAAATATTTTTTATTGCATTTAAATTTTTTCAAGGTAAAACTGAATGTTATGATGAATTTTTACTGAATAATTCTTTGAAATATTTCATAAATTATATAAAAAAAATGTTTTGTCGTTCACATAAGATTACGCTTTTGAAAAAGTCGAATTTCTGTAGTCATTTTTTTTTAAATACGTTTGGTTTCATCAAATTATAGAAGTGTTATCTCTTCCATGTCATATAAAAATTTAAATCGTACCGGAGCTGACAGAAAAATAGAGATACATAGTTCAATATCGTTTGGCTTCAATTATAGTATGAGTCGTATGGTTATCAAATTTGAAACTTAAAAATATTTTGCTGAAGTAGCTATTAAGGGACCAAGGTACATAAATATTTGATTGAAAATTTCTGAGAGCATTACTCTTGGTGAATCAGCTGGTCTACGAAGGCGACGAGTCTATAATGAACATTAAAATATTGTTCTGAAAATGACTTTACAAATGTTCTGCTTTTTTTATTAATCCACATTCCTAATGGAGGCAAGCCCGATGGAGTCACATTTTATTAGAAAGGTTACTATTAGTCATCTCTCTTCAGATTGCGTATTGTCTTTTATCCAGCGATTTTACATTCGGATTCTTCATGTAAACTGTCTATATAATAATTAGAATCTGTCTTTATTATCTTTCAATATTATAATAAATTATCTCGATTATATATTTATAAAACCTATGAAAGCGGCGGCTTGATATTTTCTATCAATGGAAGATGTCAGTGGAATTTTCGGAAAAGCATTTTTGAAAAATTGTTAGAACTGGGAAAAAGAAAACAATTTGGCAAATAAATTGATATATATTCAATAATATATAGATGATGTATCACTTGGAATCAATCATCTATATATTATTAATATATAAATCTCTTGTATATAAGAGATTAAGCAAATATATTTATATATTTGATTAATCTTTTGAATCTCTTATATATATGGTAACTATCAGAGGATTGTAATGTATATCATGAATATAAAGTTGGAAAGATTTCTGGAATTTATTGCATGAAATACGAAAATAATTACCATAGTTCTTAAATAATTAAATTTTCTAAGAACTTGTTACGAGGTGAGTATTTTCATACTATTAAGTATATATGCTCCAAATTGGAATGCTTTAAGGGCAACAGTCTACTCTATAACATTTCAACATGCACATTGAGATTTACACTCTTTTTTATTAGTAGTAAACATTGTTTTCTCTGTTGATGTTTCTTTCCACTTGCAAAATGTTTTATCCCTTGAGAGAAATATTCCAACGCGAACTATGTCAGAAAGAATAAGAATAGACGAAATCCTGGGAAAAAATGTAAAATTTAAATAAACCTGGAATGAAACGTGCCAGACTACTACAGTCTATGTAGATGTTTTGACGAAGAGCATTTGTGAACTACACAAAGGAAACGAAAATCTGGAAATCAAGTAGTTCCAGATTGAGAAAGATAAAGAAAAAAAAGAGGAAAAGTATCAGATGCATATGAGATGCATTTGAAAGCGAAATCAATAAGTAGATTTCTTTTGGTATAGTGTGCATGAATATCTTATAAATTTCAGTTTTATGTTAATCAGTTGGGCACACGAATCCTCATAATAGCGTAAACAAATGCTAAAAGTATTACATTATTTTAGAATGCTGTTTAAAAGAAAAAAATCATTTTTTTTTAATAAAAAGTTGTAATTTTTCTTTCACAAAAGTTTCATGTTCCTGTTATAATAAAAAGATTTAGAATGGAAGTTAAGCATGCCTGCTTAAAATTCCTATTCAGTCCAATTGCATGGAATAAATAGTTTGACTTTTGAAAATAAAGGTCAAATCGAATAGAATTGAAGCCTTTCGTAATGACTCTTCACAAATGGCATTCAACTTCGAACGCATTTATATTGAATGAATTGATTTAATAATAATTTTCCTGAAGACATAGGTATCATCATGCATTTTATTGGAATTTCATTATAACCTCTACTTGAATAAATAGCTTATCAATAACTAAATTGCTGTAAAATCATTCATTGTCTTATTTACAGAACTATATTAATATTACTTAGTAATAATTATTTAATAATATTTTCAAATAATAAAATATTATAGAAATCTTATTAATTAAATGAAAGCAGGAATCACAACAATATTGCAATTTTTTTTTATAACATGTTAAATGGTTTAGAAATTTTTGTTAAAACGCAAACATTTAAAGGTGAACTCTTTATAGCAATAGCGTTGTTGACAGAATAAAATGTAAGTGTTATATAAAAGAGTTTAATTTCTAAATGTAATATTTTCTGTTTCCGTTTTATTATTTGCTTTTGTATTTTCGGATTGCATATTTATTTATCTATTTAAAAAATATATCTGCTTTGGTTTTATATGAATTAGAAGTACCGATTTTTAATGATTTATCATAGCTGGAAAACAGGACGCTGACATTTAAATAGTCAGAATCTTTTGAAAACGAATTTAAATTTTATTCTGCACAACGAATATATTTTAAATATATTGTCAAGAAACATTTTAGGCTTATATGTATATTTTATGTGTGTGATAATAGATAATTATTTCATATAACTTGGTAAATGCATTTTATCAATTTTCAATTCACTTTCTATGAAAACAACTGCAACTTAATTGGTTGCGATGCGTTTATTTATTTTGTAATATATAATAACCACCATTAATAAAAGTGATTTAATCGAAAATATAAGATTAAGTAAAATAAACTGCCGAATCGTGTTTCAAAAACGTGTAAGTTGGATTATGCTATCAAAATATTTTTTTATAGTGAATGATTGATGACTGTAATATAATTAAGCAATAAAAATGATATTAATGGCGAAAAATTTTTATTCTCAAAATTCAGAATGTAACATTTGCTTTAACTGCATTTCAGTAAAATAGAATGCAAGTAAATTTTATGATGTATTTCTGGGCTTAATATCTGGAACATTCGCAGCAATAATATAATTTAATGAATAAATTATGGTATTATCAAATGTTGGTTTGACTAACATTTGACAACATACATCTACTGAACTTGGTATATATTACTCTACATACAGAAAAGATTCCGTAATTACGAGGAAAAAGAACTCAGCAAAGCTAATTACTTTCAATGCATTATGTAAAAACCGAAAAAAAATAGAACGAATACTTTATTTTTTTTTTAAATTTTTAAAGCAGAACGAGATGAATATATTTATATAATTAAGACTCTCAGAATGTCATTGTCAAAATATATTGAAATTTAAATTACAAACCAATTTTTTACCAATTTAAGTTTTGCATAAATTATTCATTTCAAAAATAGGATATCAAGATATTGGTTTATAATTTAGGATATAATGTATTGGTTTGAAACTTTGTGAACTGTATCTTCAAAATTATTCTTTACGGAAAATACTGAAATAATTTATATTAGACTGAATGGATCCAAATTCATAATATAGATTTGGAGGGGAAGTAAAGAAGAAGAATACAAATAATATTCACAATTATTTACCCATTTTAGTCATAAATACAGGGTATCTCAAAAGATGTTTTGTTTCCAACTTCTACACTAGTGGAGATATTTTAATTAAATTTTCAATAACGGTATGTTTATTTAAAACAATTATTTATGTGCAGGAAGAATGCATGGGTGCAAGTAACACAAATAAAAGAGGAAAAGGAAGAAAAATGTTTTTATTTTTTTATGACGGCACTGATGATAAATGCATTGTGTACAAGAATTGTTCGCAACAGCGATACATGCTTAACAGCGTCGATGGAGTGACTGGCCTACATTGCCAAAGATACCAGATATTTCACCCCAGGAACAACTTCTAATATTCGAAAAGCGAGATCGTCAGCTGACTCATCTTAAGCCTAATAAACAAGACTCTTCAGATGTTCACAGGAAAAAGCAATGGTTGCTCGATAAATCGAGAGACTGGGATAGCCCAGGGACTGGTCAACCATGCTAGTGTTGAAAATTCCATTAATTTCGCTTACGTAGAAGTTAAGCACCTAGCGCATGAACTAAATATCTTCTTTTTGTTGTATTGAGGCACCCTGTATTTATAATCAAAGCGATGGATTGCTATCAAGTTTTCCTACTTGGATATTATCCCTATTCTTGTCCTCTATCTCACCTTCAAGTTTGTACAATGAATGTGGAATCCCCTTATATGAATAATTTCCGTTATTGCTTTTTTTCATTTTTCAAAATTATGTTAAAAAATTTGCTGGAAATATTATAGAAATTCTGTTCGTTCAAAATCCTTATTAAAATAATTTTCAATTTTTAGAGCATTCTCCACTAGAAATTATGCATTGCAATTTGAGTTCAGTTTTACTTGAATTGGCACAAAAGTTTGCCAGTTAACTTATTTTTGAAAATTTCTTTTAATAAAATAATATTAATTTAGAATCTTAATGATTAAATTTATAATCAAATTTATCATTTTATTTTCGATATTTTTTGATTCAAACATTATACTACGGAAATCTTATATTATACCGTTTTAAATAAACGTTCCCAGTGTGTTCAAATTCTCCAAAATCTCATTTTATTAGCAATATTCAGAAATAACTTTTTATATTGATAGCGAATTCATGATATCTAAAAACCCAAATCATTCTTAATTTGCAGATCAAATTTCTCCGCCATTTAAAACAGAGATTTTATTCATTATTAACCCTTTCACAATTGATCTGGTCCAAGTGATCGTGTAATTTCTATCCAAGCAGATCGGTTTCTATTTCAAACGAAGGGTGAAAGATGTAAAACGAATTATCACCAAAGATGTATTTGCTTTATATCCTGAATTCCATCCGTCGGGTTGAAATTTCCGCAGACGTTTATTCTGATAACTAGTGAAAGGTTTAGCGATTACAAGCGAATTTTATATCTCTGCGTGTAAAAGATGAAAAAATTACTATTCTTATCCTTTATTGGTTAGAATCAATGCAATTAGTTAGGATTAATCATGTTATTGCGCACCCAACTTGAAATAAAATATCTGGGTCATTACAAATTAGCTATTAATAGTCTTGATAATTAAAAAAATAATAATGTTTAGTTAGATTAAGACTATCAAAGCAAGCGTTTATTCTAGATGAATTATTGACTACACTTAATGGGTAATTGTATAAGACTTTTGCTTCGTTGTTCTTTTTATTTGTTAGCGAATTTTTAAAAAAAATGTGTCAATAATGAAGAAATAAAATTTTATAATTAATACTTTTAATTCTATAGAGACGTTATAAATAGTATGAATTGTACTCTGTCCATTTACTGCAATCGTAAAAATGTGACTAAGTGTTCTTTGAATTTTGTTTGAATTACCTTTGGCCTTAAATGTGAAAGTAACATTTGACCTTAAACATAGCGAAATTACCTTATTATTACTTTTATAAAAATCTACTGAGCTGGTTTCCGATATTTTTAATTTTTTAAATATCAGTTTTTATTAATAAATTTTTTCAATATTATTCTATTAAATTGTTTTCTTCAACATACTGGAGCGCTATTAACTGAAAACTTTTGTTTTCAAAAGTTTTAAGTTAGTCATGAAAAGTCAGTCATCTCTCGTTAGTGTTGTTTTCTTTTAAGTATCGCGCAATTATAAAACTTAAAATAAAAAAAAAAAAAATAGGGAAACAAAATTTAACTCTGAAAAAAACATTTATTGACTTTTTAATTTGCCTTGAAATTATTGAAGAGGAAACTGATAAAGTGATTGAGAATTAAAACGCAAATGCATTTTTAAACAATTATAAAAGAATTTTTTAAATTATATGTAGAAGTAAATGAAGTAACAAATCGGAGAATTTCATTAATCCTCTTATTTGTTTTAAAAGGACTTAATATTAATTTGGATCCTGTCTTGGGGATTCGAGTTTTTCATATTCATAATTGCAGTGGGATGAATTCACAAAAGCAATCGAAGCGTTTTACATTCTGTTTTGAAGATGGCAAAGAAGATAGTTTGCAAAATATTATTTAGAATGAAAAGGAATTCAGCAAATTTTTTACTTACTAGATTATAAATTTCTATGTCCAGAAAAAGGAATAAATTAATTCTGGGGTTTCTGATTTAGGTTTTGAGAATTAATAATAACATTGATTTGTTATTAATTCTCAAAACCATTATGCGAATACTAAATTAATGCCGTAAACATTTCATGCGTATATTTATGATTATTTATTATACATCCTAGCATAAAAATAGTATAAAATTAAAAAAAATAATGTTTGAACTTTTTCCGTTAGTGAGAGTATTAACATTTACGATTTTAAAATGATTATGATTACTGTTAGTTCAAGGATCTCAGGTCTAGCCCCCTTTTCGATGATTGTACTTCGCTAAGGATAGGTCCGCAGATGAGCCGTTATTATGCCTTCTAATTCCGTTAATAATCTAATTTTATCTAATTACTAAATCTAATCATCTTCTTTCTCTTTACCCTTTACCATTCTTTGACAAAATAAACGATTTATGACGTATGCACAAAAGTGTAGGGAATTTTCAAATCTGAGAATGAATAGTAATAACTTGTTGTACTATTTGTATTAACCCTTATATTTAACCCGTAACTAGGGAAATGAATTTCCTCTCGATGTCAGAGATATGGAATCAAAATGATTGCATTTTTATTTTATTTTTATTTATTTTTTATTTATTTTTTTTTTATTTTATTTTATTTATTTTATTTTTATTTTATTTTATTTATTTATTTGTCTTTTGTAAACAGTGGTGGAATAACTTTTGGAAACACAGTGAATTCTGGAAATCATGGAGTAATTAAAAATATTAATATTAAAAATGTTAAATGTTATGCCATTAAATGTTGGAAAGATATTGTAAGAAAAACTTAAACAATCTTTTAATGAGTATTTACTTCAGTTAGATAGTAAGGAATTACACTATTGTTAATAATTGTTAGAATTTAACAAACAAATAAGAAGAATACAATATTTTAAAATAATTTTTAAGTTTTTCTTCATCTTTTTAACGGCCTTTCCTTCATTTATTTTACGGCCTTATTTTTTAAATATTTTTTTTTTAATTCAGAGAGAAAACTCATTTTTAGGAATCATATATTGTATTTATTTTTTCACGGATTTAAGCACACAAGTTTTCAACTAGAAGAGAGCAGAAAAAAAGATTATTAGAACTTGGTAGAAACTTATTGCTACCAAGAATTAAAAGTAAATATCTACATTGATTTATCTCCTTTCTCTATCAAAAAAAAAAAAAAAAAAGATTATTTCCTGTCTTCTCCTTTTACATCTGGGAACAGCACCATTAACTCTTTATTTTCCTTCAGCTTACGTTTTTATGATAATTTTTTTTAATCTTTGAAAATATCCTATGGAAAGTTTAGATATTTTTAAAAAAGACTATTTTAATTACTTTTATTAGAAAAAAGAGCTGTTTGAATTTTTAAAAACATGTAGTGCAAGCTTAGAAAAATTCCAAAAAAGTAGAAGCTTTTACTAAGAATCTATATTGAATTAATTCGTACGAAAATATTTGAAATCCTACCCTCTGTTTGTTCTATTCTAAATAAAAATTCATTGTTGTATTTAACTGCTGTGGTAAAAAAATATTATTGTATTTCACTGAAGTTTAGGAAGAAGATTTTATGAAGACATAGATAACCAAATAGCATCATTTATTATGTTAAATAGATTTCAATGTCACGATCTATAATTTTGTTTTTAATAATTTGTGCACCGTTAATCATTGGTTCTCGATAATTTACGTTAAATTATTTGCGATTAGACAAATTATATTATTATGCCCTAATATTTTAAAATATATTGATTTAACTGCGGACAACTACACTGGTTACGAGATTAAAGTCAATAGATTGATGGCAATGATGTTATTTTATTATGCAGAATGTTACAGAAAAGCATCATAATCTCAAAAATCCTTATTCTTTTCTAGTATGAAGGAAGCAGTTGTTGGCATCCATTTATATATTATTAAATGTATAATACTTATAAACCTTCCAGATTTTTAGTTTTGATTTTGGACCAAATCTGATGCTAGAATCCAGACCGTTTGGTTAAGATTGCTACTGGATTGTCATACAGCATTTTATTGAGTTATATCTAATATATAAAAGAAGAATTTTCGTTTGTTTGTATTTTATGCATTGTCGTACCGTTAACCTGATTATGATGAAACTTGTTCAACTTATTACTTGCACTTCCGCGAAGATTATAGGCATAATTGAATTATTATATCTAATATATAAAAATGAATTTTCATTTTTTAATATTCTAGACTGAAGCGTTGCCGTACCATCGTTCATCCGATTACGTACAGATCCGATATAATATTGTCTACCCTAAAGCATTTGAATAATTAAGTCAGAAAAGAGAATAAATATTATTTATACTTCTCCTTTATACATCATTCAATTTCAATGAATATATTCATTGTCGACAAGAAAATAAATAACATTCTTTCTAACATTCCAAATTAAACTAGATAGTTATTTCAAATAGATATTTCCAAAATTATTTCTTCTGCTGTAACAACGCATTGGTTATCAGATAGTTATTAATAGAAAAAGCATCAAAAGAAAACATGTATACTTACTTATGCAATATGGAACTCTTATCTTATTAAAGATTTCGCATTCACTATGGAAAACTCCAAGAAAATTAGTTTGGTTAATCATTCAAAATCTAAAGAATCGAATTTCTTTTGACAATGAAACTATACATATGATACAATATTTAATTATGCAATTTATACCTGGAATGAAAATTTCATTAAGGAAATATTTGTAAACACTAAATAAATAACTTTTCTTTCTAAAATATGTCAAATTCAATAAAAATATAAAAACATTATGCACAGAATATGAATAATTTAAAAGAAAAATACAAATAAAATAAACTATTTTATGCATAATTTTTCTTTAAAGTGCTAACTTAATTTTTTCAGATGACGTTAGAAAAAGTTTGTTTACTAGTTTAATCAGTTTTTAAACTACGTATTAACTGTAATCCAATTATCGATATTATCTGTCAAAATCCACAAAAAATATTTTGTTACATCGCATGGTCTTAACAATTCATGCAATAAGAAATTAATTATTTTGATTAATGATACTGACATATCTACTTTTAATTAGAAAAAAGGTTTAGATGAATTACCACAATAAATGTAATTAATAAATCAATTTAATGAAATAAAACCCAAGATATTTCACTTTCTTATCTGAAAAGCTAATGAAGTATCTTGTTTTTAATTTTAATTAATAAAATTGACTAATAAATAAAATCAGAACATTCCTTTCTAAAATGAATTTCAATTTCAGAAAATGTTTTTACATGTTATTACTAGACAAAAATGAATTTCTAAAGAATAAAATTAAAATCGGTTGAACTCATTATATGTAATGGTTTAAATCATTACTATGAAGAAATGACAGGGAGAAATTTCTCTGCATTTAGTTATAAATTTAAAAATTAGAAGGAAACTTCTTTCACCCATTTTAAATATTTATTTAGAAAAAAAGACATCTCATGATTCTGAGTTTTCGAATTCATTCGATTATAAAATTCATAATTTGCTTCTTGCTTGCAGTCAGAAATGTTTCTATAAATACCTTATGCAAAATGCTACAATGGATGCATTATGTTGAATGAAATTTTTCATAAAAAGTGGCATTCCGAAATCATGTTTTTTAACCATAAAATATGATCGGTATATTTAATTAATAGTCTTTAAAATAATGATCTTTTTGTTTCTTCTTGGAAATTATTTCTACTTTTGCATAAATTTTCTTTAAGTTTTTTCATAATTTGTATGAATATCAAACAAGTAAATGAAGAAGTTTGCAAAAAAAATTTGGTTTGCAGTCATATCAAAAAATAATTACTTTATCTTTCTATTTAATTTAGTTGTCTGAGTCGAAACAAATCATTTTTAATATATTTAGTGGGAACTATTTAAATTATTAGTTTAAAAGAATTCCTTCTTTGAGTTCTAAAATAATTTTACTATTTATATACTTGGTATACATATATTTTTTATTATATTCTGTAACATATCATTTAAGCGTTATCACGTAATCTTAAAATACAAATGATACTCAACCTCTCATTTTTTAACATGCAAGTTATATATATATCAGCTTAAATTTAATAAATTACCTAATTTATCCCATTCTACTGCTTATTATATAAAATAAAAAAAGAAATGATCATGGAATGCCCATTATGCCATTTACAAGACAATGTCTGGTAAATTTATTTTGGAATAATAGTATAATTTATTCGTAGAAAAATTTTGCCTTATCAAACAATGAGAATCATAAAAAATTTTCACAAAATTAAACAAAGAGATGCAACTGTAAATTTCACTGGAAGCTGTGGTATGACTGCTGAGATGTGGGATATATTTTTGAGAGCAAAGAGGAAAAAGATCAAGCTTCCCCAAGAGAAGAAAATGATAAATAAATCTGTCTAGAATAACAACCGTTTGGAAATTGAAGTGTATTTAATTTTTTTGTTACGAATGGGATTGTGCATATAAGGGGGGGGGGGGAAATGTGGCAATAATCCTTAGAAGTTAATTGCAAATGTCAAACATGATGGTGCAAATATTCTTGCCGTGTGTGCTTGGAGGGGAAAGTTGTATATCAGCATCAGAATTAGATAACATGCCGTTTATAAATAAAATTTATATTTATTTAACTTTTTATTATTTTATCATTTTGCTCATCTCTCTTATTTGTATTTTACTCATCAATTACTGCTCATTTATTATTATTTAAGTTATTATTCATCTAATTTATCTCTGCTTTATTTATTTTGTCATCATTATTATCCTACCGATGGACACCTCAGATATGAAAATCAATTGCTTCCGGCATGGTGGCTGGTTATCTTCAACTGAGTGAGTAAAGAAATGATATCGGGTCCACATCCTCCTACCAATGACGGGATAGGCTTCCCTCAGGAAGGGTTGTACAGTGGTCGATGATGGTCCTTAAAACTCAAACTTCGTTCCTGTCAATTCTGTTACAGCTGTCTTGTTATTAAGGTTTTACCGTATGCCTCAGAGAAGTTCAGAGTAATTAATGTACAGTTAAAAACATTTGAAAAAATATTATTAATTCAAAATTTGTTTAGTATCAAGACAATGACTCTAAGTTTGGCTTTTCTATAATTGTTCATGAATTCTAAAGTCACCGGATTTAAATCTACATCAGCGCATTCAGGAAGGATAGATTTCTAAAACATAACACTAAAACGAAAGTTGAATTAAAAGTGGTGCTTCTCAAAAAATTAAGGAATATTAAAATAGAAATTGCAAATAATTGTGATATCAACTCCCTGACGTTTGAAATATGATACAAATGCTAAAATATATCCAATTAGACTCTTAAACTGCCAAAAATATTAATTTATTAAATAATATTTAATATTTATATTGAAGTGTCTGCTAATTTCTGCGACTTGACTTCATTTTTATTTAAAATATATTATTACTTTTAACCTTTTAAAACATCCCTCTTGTGAAAACTTATATTTGAGGATAAAATAGCATTTCGACAATCCTCGTGAGTGTCGAACACTTTTAGGAGACACTATTATCTACTCTACATTCTTATCTAAAGCTATATGAGAATAAAATGAGAATAAATCTTTACGAACTATTTATTCTGACTAAAAAGGTTAGTTTATGTTTATTTAAATAAAGTCACTGTGAATTCACTTGACTTTATTTAAAAGACCAGTAGTTCATTATTTAAAAGACCAGTAGTTGACCATTATTGGGATGTTTCTTTAGAAACTGAATAGAGATATCCCAAATCTTGTCCTGGAAATATGTATGAGATTTTAGCAAACATATCTTATCCGTTATTCGTAATTAAAATTATAAGCGTTATGATAATGCAGATGATACATTTTCACAAAATGTTACTGATATGACTCATGTTTATAAACAAAAATTACTCATTTAAAATTTTGAAATAAATATAAAATGCATTTCAATATTTTCTTTTTATAACTCATTATTTATTTTTAACTAACCACATATGGCACCAGAGGAGGTTGCAAATAACGTTTATTTTATACGAAATCTCTTTGTCATACCGTCATGTCTGTCATTCCATAAATAAACTGATTTTAAGTATCAAATTGCCATAGACATTCAAGCTGTGTTATTTTTATAGTCTTACATATGTTCTATTCATAATATATTCAAGCTTTCCTAAACGGCAGCGGCGGTAAGTCTCCTTTGCTGAACCGGAGGGCTTCAGGTTCGGGACCCGATTCCACCGAAGAACCGTCATGCAAGCGAATATGGTGCACGTTACAGCCGTCGGAGCCAAACGTCCTCCCGCTAGTGTGGCGTGGAAGTTTGAATAGAGGTGCCAGCTCAGATATCATCCTCATCATCTGACCATGGTTCAAAAGTATGAGGTCTGTCCCAAAATAACCCTAATGTTGCTTTAAAACGGTACTTTAATATAACTAAATTAAACTAAGCAAGCTTTCCTAATATACCAAGCTCATAACATCATAAATCTATAAACAACACATTTGACAGTAGGTTTATCTTCTAATGTTCACGTGAGTGCAAGATATTAAGTATAGTTCTTCTTTCTTCAGCTTTCAAGAGAAGGATAAATTCAAGCATTTTGATATTTGAAAAAATAATGAAAGGAATGAAAACATTTTAAATTTCAAGGCAATTTTTTATTAAAAGTTAGGCAAAAAATATTTTATGTTTAGTTTTGGATTTTTTTTTTAATTATTATTAAAAGTCACCAAAATACTGAAAAATTTCCAAATTTATTAAACAGATATAATTAGACAGGGGTTTTTTTGAATTTTCAATATAATGTTAAAAAAATTTTTTTTTAGTTATATTTAGGATGTTATTGCGGATAAACCCCAGACTCTAGCTTAATTTTTAAATAAATTTCGAGTTTAAATTTCAAAAAAAAAAATTATGCTCCGTGATGCGATTTATTTAAAGTATATTTGTGCTCAATTCGTCAAACTATCGCTACTTAGTCAAACGATCTGACTTGCAAAGCACCAAAATACATACTTACATTATCCTTTTTTATTCATTATTATCCTTTATTATAAAAATTAGGATTGATGGATACACAAACTTGTACCAAACGCTTTTTTTTAAGCTGCCACCCAAGGAAAAGTAAAACGAGAAAAACTTGTTATTAGGTTACTACAAGAAATTTAATTTATTGCTTCGAAAATACGATTAATTTATTTAATGCGTTTCCTACGTATCTTCAATGTCCATGAAAGATTCCTTTTCTACTTCTAACATGTTCTCTTCATGAAATCGTATAAAAAACGCCATCTTTGATCTTTGTAAAAAATTATGGAAAAATATTCTTTTTCCTTTACCGACAAAAAGAAAAAAAATGGTTAGAAGTTTTTTGAATTTTTTTTCTTTATCTTTGCCCCTTACGTCTTAATACCAGTACTGCATTTATAGGTTCTTTCATAGAACTGTTTAGAGGGTATTAAGTCGATTTAAAATGGCGGCAATTTATTTAAAGCTAATTAGTTGTCTAAACATTTTTTTTGTACTATAGCTGAGAGTATTCAAAATATTTTTTCTTGGAAATATTACTGTTTTTTCATGAACACCTTTTCAGCAATTAACTGGTAATTGGTGTTGAATCTTTATTTTTAAATAAGATGTTTCGTTACTAGGGATCACAAATTGTTCCATGGGAACGGGTATTTAAATTGGGGGGGGGGGTCTTATGTTTTTGGTTTCTTATGTTTAATTGGGTCTTATATTTTTCATTTAGCTTGACTTTTGAAGTCTTCTGAGAATTGAGATAATTAAAATAAACTTTCCTTTTATAAATTTAGTCTTGTTCTTTCGTTGAAAAAGAGAACACGAACAGGAAGAAAAGTAATTGGATTTATCTTTCCTATTTCGAAACATATATTTTAAAGCACAGTGAATGATCAATCGTTCTTTGATTATGAAAAAAAGGAAAGAATAAACATTTTTGGTATGTTTATAAAAGTATTTTGATTAATTCATTTGAGTAATTAAACTGTGTTCAATCATCAATAGCGCAAAAGCACCTCTGATGCGGGAAAATAGTTACTAAATCAGTAAATAGACTGAATTCTTCAATTTTATTCCAATAATGCAATCTAATTCTTTTTAAATCACTCTCTCACTATGGAAGCTCACAGAGTATTAGTAGTAAAGTTGATTCAAGTAACATAGATAAAAATAGAGAAAATAATTGCTATTATCAAATAACAGCGTTTTTGAAGATCAAAAAATTACGAATGAATCTTTCCTATTAAAATAAATTCATACATACGTATGTCTGTCTGTCTGTGTGTTTTCATATGTGTATAACTATTGTGGTGAATAGCATATAAGCCAGTTAACAACTACGCTGCAAGAGCTTATACTTTTGTAATGTGGTTTAGTTACTGGACTGCGAACCACAAGATCCCAGGTTCTATAATCGCTCATATCGGTTCCCCAAATTGGTGACCCGGACGTGATGTTCTGCAAAATTGCCTTTCCAAAAATGAACTATCATCATTTACAATCACTGCAATCAAATTTCATAACTTTTAGTTGCGTGTTCAAATCACGTCCAGGTCACTAATTTAACGGAAAAAGATGCACGAAGGATAGAACCTGGGACCTTGTGGTTAGCAGTCCAGTAACTAAACCACAATACAAAAGCATATGCTCGTATAGCGTAGTTGTTAACTGGCTTATATGCTATTCACCACACTATTCCAAATTAATCAAGCTTTTAAAATAATTTCCTAATCTCTCAAACTCCCTCTTCACTGTAACTTTGCAAATTCCTAAGTTTTGCAAATTCCTTTTAAAATTATATAAAATCGAAATTCTTTCTCACACTCTCTGTTATCTTTTCTCTTTACTTAATTTGTTCGTTGTTCTACTCTTATCATGGCTTGAATAAATAAATCATAATAAAATGGCTATATCCATGAAATTACAAAATAGGTTAAAAAAACACAACAACTGCTTCTTCAAAATATCACAAATTAAAAAAAAAATATTCAATTTACATATGTGTGTACGTGCGTTACAACAAATACATTATGTTTAAATACATAATGTGTGCGTGTGCGTACGTGCGTTACAGTAATGTGATTAATTAGGTGCTTCTGTAAAATTTCCCGGTAATTATACATAACAATCTGTCTATTACATTTATCGTTACATATATATATATATGTTATGTTTTTGATTGTTGAAAGGGGGAATGAATTGCATATTGCAAAAAAAAATTTGTTCTCTGTATATATATATACCTTATGCCTGGATACAAATGTACTCTAAATAAATGACATTTTAAAGGAATATCTCTACGATTGACAAAAAAAACCCAAGACTGCTAGTGACAACTATCACAAAATCAGAAAAATTTGAAGATTCTATGAAGAGAAAAAAATAACATTGTATTGTTTGACTCCATTCTTTCAGAATTCGAATCATCAGATATTGGCAAAAGTAAAAATAATTCATCCTCAGTCGTTACCAAAAAAAAAAAAAAAAAAGAAAAAGAAAGAAAAGAAAAGAATCGGGACAGCAGTTTCAAAGTGAAGCAGTTTCAATGAATGGAAGTATCATCTGAACGAACTCAGTTTTATTTCTTTTAGAAATTCGATGCTAGAAAGACGAAAAATAAATGCTTAATTTCTGGGAGATTGGAGTTGTGACGTCTCAAAGGAATTGCTTACTTTTATGTAAAGAGTCGCAATTGTTTTAGTCTCAAGCGTCTTTGAGTTACTGCAACAGATTGTAGACCTACGTACAGAAAATATGTTCTCATTTGATTTCATATTTTGTTTCTATAAGCATTGAAAGTAATGAGTTTTGAATAACGCATCTTATTTCAAATACAGATTTAACTTTAAAATGCAAATAAAATTATTTTCCTTCTAATTAAATAAATTTAAGCTAAAATGTTTTGAGGGCGTATGATTTTTTTTGTGTCCGTTATATTATCTATAATAAATGTTTTGAGAATTAAAAGTTCAAAATTGCAGTAAATAAATGCTTAATTAATGACTAGTTTCGGAAGCCGCTTTTCTATAAACATATAGAATAATTTTTTTTGTAAACATATAAAATAAGTTAAAATAATATAATTATAATTTTTTTTTGAAATTTAGAACTAATTAAAATTTTTGGCATTTTATAAACTCTATCCTAATATAAAACGAAATAAAATATTCAGTAATAACTTCTATGAAGAAATAATGCTAAGATAGCTTAAACTAAGGCACAGCAAGATGTCTGCAACGTTTTTTCTTATTTCTAAACATAAGATTTCTCCAGATTACATTTCGCAACAAAAAAACGGTATTTCGAAACTAATTTACTATAGAGTGAAATGAAAATTCAATTAACTTATACGGATTTTAAAAAAATGAATTATAAAAGCAAGAAATGGCTAGATGTAATATTTCTTCAACTTTGATATGAAAAAAAAAGTTTTCTTTTATTTGCTGGGATTAATCAGTTTTTAATTATTTAACTCGAATTACATTTCAAATAACAGGAAACTAAAAATAGTATGCGTGAATTTTAAAATACTGGTGCACTTTGTGATAATTCAAAAAATGTCTTTTAACAAGAAAGAGAAAAATAAGTCATTTGCTTTAATATGCGATTTATTAAAGAAAACTCTGTAAAATAAAAAAAAATGCTGTAATTCGTAAAGCATCATGCAATAATAAAAATTATAAAGCATCAGGGATTAGTTCCGAAAGTAAAGAAAGAAACCTAAATAATACAATTAAGGCAAGAAAAAATGCGATGAGTCGATAGGAAGAAACGATATTTAACGCTACCATTTTTTATTTTATTTTATTGAGCATTAAAAAGGTTACCAGTTTGGTTTTTAGTAAGATACATAATGCATCAGAAGGAAGTACTTTCGAATTAGAAAGGCTCCGTTCTAATTATAAATATTTTGGGAAAGAGATAAAATTACATAATTTTAACGTACTAAATACATACATAAAATATACATGATTTTTTTTAACATTGAAATATATTAAATAAATTATATGCAGTGTAAGAACGAAAAACAACAGCACGTAGAAGGAAAAAAAAATCGTTCACGTTAAATTGCATTTTTGCATCATTGTTAATTAACTTAGTTTTTACTTGCATTCAAAGGATAAAATAATTAAATGCACTCTTCTTTTATTTCTATTTTTTTACATGTTTTTTTGGAAAGAGTGTCAAGTCATATTGATACGAAGTTTTTCATGTCTAGGAAAAGTTTCATAAAGAATTGGGCTAGCTTTAAAAGCAACATAACAATAAGATGTTACATAAATAATAGATAGAAACCATGTTACATAAACAATAGATAATTATCACTTTAAAGCTGGAAAATATGTAAAATGATCGAAGCTATAAAATATTGCCGGGGTGTGTTTCCGAAAATATTTCAATTTCCGTAAACGCATCGAAACTACATTCAGTTTTAAAGCAACATTAAATTCATTAAACAATCACATTCGGAAAAAACAATTCTAATATGGCTCTAGTGCTATTTTTTTATGATACCCGAAAAAAATCCAATTGAATTCAAAAGTAAAACACGATTTATCCTGAAAAGGAAGAAAATAAAAGCACGAACATTCCAAACAGCAGTATGTGTCTTTTTAATGATTTTTAGAATTATTTCTGGATTAAGTTTTACATTAATATGGACCACAAATATAAAGAAAAAAGATTTCATTAATTATCATATTAAAAGTCATATACTGAAGTAATACCGAATCGTTATTAAGTTAAGAATGTTATGATTTCCTATAAAGTTAAAAAAAATAAATATAGGAAACTAAAATTTTGCAGTTTGAAACAAAATCAGCGGGATTGATTTCCCCGATACTTGCTGTAAAGCTTAAAAATATCTTGTAAAGACTCCAAAAAAATTATGGTTAACCGATTCTACAAACCGCATGGAAATGAATGTGTATGAAAACCGCATGTGTGTGAAATTGTGCTCAGATTTTTATTTTCAGAATCTTGCACAGGAGCGCTTTATTCTGAATAGTGCAGTGGAAAAAGCCGTTTATTGATTCTGTAAGTATTTTTGGATTAATTAAATCCAAAATTTCGCACAGAACTGCAATTTTAGCAGTAAGATCACATACTAAATTTCATTTATCTAAGCTGAAATGTTTAATGTGAAGCTATGGCCGAAGTGTGAAACTATGGCGTTTTATGTGAAGCTATGGCTGAATTGTGAAGCTATGGTGTTTTATGTGAAGCTATGGCTGAAGTGTGAAACTATGGCGTTTTATGTGAAGCCATGGCTGAATTGTGAAGCTATGGTGTTTAATGTGAAGCTATGGCCGAAGTGTGAAACTATGGCGTTTTATGTGAAGCTATGGCTGAATTGTGAAGCTATGGTGTTTTATGTGAAGCTATGGCCGAAGTGTGAAACTATGGCGTTTTATGTGAAGCTATGGCTGAATTGTGAAGCTATGGTGTTTTATGTGAAGCTATGGTGTTTTATGTGAAGCTATGGTGTTTTATGTGAAGCTATGGTGTTTTATGTGAAGCTATGGCTGAAGTGTGAAACTATGACGTTTTATGTGAAGCTATGCCGTTTGCATGCATTTGAATGTGCAGGCTGACAGATGATCTTCGCATTAACGGATGTAGTTCGAAATTACATTCTGCAAATCAAATTTTATCCATATAACTTTTTGCGTTTTGTAGTTACCATGCTCGTTTGCATTCCGGCGTACAGATAGACAGACAAATACCAGAGAGTATGGATTTCATTCGAAAATTGATAAAATAATCTATAAATTTAATGTTAATATCGAATGCCAGATTTCATCCGCCGAACTTTTATCGTTTTGAGTAGTCATGTTCACAGATAGACGAACATAATTTCAAAAATAGGATTTTCTGATTTGAGGAAGTATAAAATGAAGAGATTATTAAAATTTCGGTTCCGAATACAATATTTTGTCTTCGCATAAGGGAAAGTAAAAACTCCAAAACAAATCATTCTATTGGTACATTAGTGAATATCAATGATTCATTCTTTATTGAAGTTGAAGTTTAATTATTATTTTTTTCAATAGTGCTGTAGTATACATATTTATAAAATGAGAAAGTGACAAAAATATATAAATACTAATTTATTAATTTTTAATGTAAAATCCAACAAATTTTTTTTAACAAACAAAGAGACACTAAATCAATGTTCAGCAAACTCTTTCAAACTTTCATTGTTGCCGAAAGATAGGCTTCTAATTCAATAAATTGCATAATTTATATACGAAAGATTTCAAAATCTAAACACATTAAATGCAAAACAAATTAATATAGCTTAATGAAAATATTCTTCGCATCTATTCTAAGACTATTCTTCGCATCTATTCTAAGTTTTTTTTTTAAAAAAACACTTCATTTATATTTTTTCTGCTTTTTAATTTTCGTGACATAAATTCCAAGAAAAGAGAGAATCGTACAATAAATTGTAAAACATTTTCCAAACCACATTACTAAAAGCTAAAAAAAAAAAAAAAAAAAAAAAAAAAAAAAAAAGATAAATGATTTTTACAAGTTGCCTAGTTTTACTTCACATATTATCTTTTAAGAGTAAATTTATCTTAAAAAGCAGTTCAAGTCTGATAGAGCTGCCTTACATTGCTTTGATATATTCTTTTTTTCTTAATATATTCTTTAACAGTCAGAAATATTTATTATTCTTTTTGAATTTATATTTACCCAAAAGAAACGAATATATTATTACGAACATTGTTAGGTTATGTTAGACAGATATAATCTAACTAGCTTGGTAATTAAAAACAATTAACATGTTTTATTTCAAAACATGTTAAAACACTCGCAGCACAGATAACAAAAGGAGGAACAGTACATGAAGAAGGTCAATTTTTGTAGAGACGACAAGTGGAGAGCATATCGATAATTAAATAAAAAATAGCGCTATTAATAACACTTCTTGTCTAATATATACTTTATTAGGTCAACCGAAAAGAAATTTCCGCGAAATTCTTCGGAGGAATTTCAGATTTCGGTTCATAATAAAGATAGTCATAATTCTTGTCTTTTCCAAAATATTCATTTTTATCGCTAAAGTCACTATGTCGCCAGTTAGTCTACAAATTTTAGACTATGATGGGAGGTCATTGGCTTAGGATTTCTGTAAATCTCTCTCTCTTTTTAAACATAAAATTAAAGCCGCAGGTAGAAATGCACTACAAATTTATAATATTATTTCAAAAGTACAAAAAATCAAGATTGAAACAAACAATTCGTTTCATGATCATATTTTGACATTTAGTTTGTGGCCAAATTCAAAAATCATAATTGCTGAAGCGCAATTTGGCTCAATTCAACACAGATCAATTATTGAAATCTGCTATATCTGGTAATTTTCTAAATTTCTTAAAGTTATTTAAGGACAAAATTTAATACTGAGGGAAATTTAAAAGAATTTTCCAAATTTTTATTCTTTATATTTTTAGAACGAAGTTTTAAAATAAGAAGAAATAAAAATCCTGCCTGTGTAAATAAACCCTAATAGTAAGAAAACTTTAAAAGTTTTGTAAAACTATATAAGGAGACGACTTTTCTTTCGATTAACCTGAAGGATAGATTTCAAATTTCAAACCTAGATCATTTTAAATGCTGTGTTTAGAGAGGTGGAGTTCCAATACTAAGTATTTAAATTTCTCTAATGGATTCAAAACTACGGAACATAAGTTTTTTCTTATCTTTATGATAAAAGATTGAATTATCTTTTTAAGTGACATCAAATTTAGTTTTTGAACTTTGAAGCATAAATAATAAATTTATACAAAAATTACTTCGTGATGAGGAGATGGTTTCATATAGTCCATTATTTATTTTTGAAGAAAGGAGAATTTGTAGGAATCCATCACTGTATTTAAGGTAGATGCATAAAACAATTCTCTTAATGGTATAACACTAAACATAGTTATAAGCATAATTTAATGGACTAAAAAATTTTTAATAGCAATTTTGTCTATAGAGTCATTTAATTGCAATAAAAAATGATATCAAATCCGTAGTAGTAGTAATTATACCTGGCGAAAATGTTCCATGTAGATTTTATCATATTTGAAACCTTAAGTATTGAAAGAATAACGCAATACCGAAACCGATAATAAAAGTGCACATACTTATTGCTTGTAAACTATCAAATTATCTTCTTTTAAAAAAATATTGCTTCCGAAATTTCAAAAATATTTAAATTCTTAGAATTCATGGTAATTATTAAGGGCTCGTTTCCTTTCGCCACCATTATAATTTAACTCAGCATACTACAGTATACGAAGCTTCATATCAATTAATTTCACTTAACTGAAAAGTTGCAGGAAATGAAATATAAAAATTCTTCCATGAAAATAAAAGTGTTTAAAATTAATTTTTGCGAGATTTTAACAAAGTCTCCTTTATAAATACAAAATTGTGCACCAATCTGTTTTATTACTTTTGTTTGTGTGAACATGTCATATAAGAAAATAGCTTTTTCTTAAATTTATAAAACGACCTAAAACTTCCTTTTCGTTATTTTAAAATTTTGATACAAGTTATGAAAGCGTATTGGCAGAATACTTCATACTGACTTCAACTACTCCTTGTTTCCTAAAATAAAATAGTTCTGATGCCAGAATGGAACATTAAATCGTTTCTGGCAGACAAAATTATTTAAGCGTTTTATCGCCAGATGTTCTGCAACCTTCTAAATAATAACCGAACTGAATCCTATAACGGAAATCCAATGAATTGGAAGAAATACTTTTGTAACCTTTTCAATTCGTTTTGAAGCAAGTAACATTACAGATGTTAAAATAAAAAGATGGCATTCTCAAAATCTGGTCATTTGCTTTCCAGAAACTAATTTCTTGCTTGAAACTGTCACTGATATGAAAGAAAAATTCCATATTTCATTTTTCATGTACTTCAAGTTTTATTTATTTTGTAATTTAAAATAGTTTCATTTAAATTAATTCGCAGCCAAAATCATATGTCCTTAATTCAATTTTATTTAAGTTATAACAAATTGTCTTAGGTGTAATTCATATATTGAAATAGGTTATTGTTATTTGTCATACGTTCATTATTAATTCATACGTATTGTTATTTGTTATACGTTCATTATTAATTCATACGTATTGTTATTTGTTATACGTTCATTATTAATTCATACGTATTGTTATTTGTTATACGTTCATTATTAATTCATACGTATTTTTATTTGTTATACGTTCATTTGTTATACATAATCAATACAATTATATATTGAATATATTTCAAGAGATATATTTTTATAAAAAGATTTTTTTTAATGAACAAAACAAAAGTGATTAGGATATTTAAATTTTATGCATTTGTCACAATATCTTTATTTTATGCTGATGATCACAAATTCGTTTTAAATTATTCAGAATTTAAAATGTTTTATTACTCAAGGGCGATAAAAATTTCAGAGGTTTAATTTCAATTAAATTACAGAAATTTAATTTCGATTTCTTCATTATGATCAGAGAGATGATCAGTTGCCGCAGAATTATAGTATTAGAATCCATAATACAAGAGTAAGTTAATTCGGAATGATTAGCTTTTCTGACGTCATTTGCTGAATATGTCAGATGTCAGTGTCTTCAATATTGCTTTGTATAATTTTGATTATACCTTAAATTCTTTTTAAATATTTACTTCTCTATTCTGAACAATTCTATTCAAACAAATCATATTTAATTCATTTAAAAAGGATTATAATGTTCTTGTTGTTTCAATTTTTCTTACGTGATGAATTTACAAAATTTTGGGAATTATCTAAAATACAATCTAGAATTAAATAATATTTATTTTTAAGCTAGTTAAGCTAGTTTAAGCTAATAATTAGAAAATATCGTTAAGTATTTAGAAAAAAAATTACATTTCAACTGCAAAATTAATTAAAATAACTGTATTAAAATTAAACAAAACATATTTTGTTTCACAATGGCGAATAAAACCTTTTTGAAATAATTGTGCATTTAGTTTTAAGCCTTAAGTCCAATATAATTTGAATTAAAATATAAGAAAGAACATGTCTGTTTTCAGATGAGATGGTTTTTCCTTCAACAAAAAAGTTTATAATCATTACGTAGGTAGCTAGTTACTAGATTTTAATAATTTTTGAAGAAAATTTTAATTTCACTGTAAATAATCTCTTTTATAACTTTCAAAAATATTAAAAGGATTAAAAGCAAAAATACAAAAAAATAAAATATTGATACTGATTCAGGCAATGTCAAAAGTATGATAAATTCTATCATTTCAATTAAAAATATTAGAGATCTTATGTTGTTTGTTGAGTTAGATATTCCAGAGGGAATTATAAATCAGCAAATTATTGCAAAATTTAAATATTAAAAAAAAATCTTTTGATCTAATTTCTAAGATTTTTTGCTTTTAATCCTTTTGAAATTTTAATCATTTTAGCGTAAATAGTATTTTCCGCCAATTCGCATTTTCAGTAACTTTTAACTTGATAAGTGACCTATAAAATAATATATTGCCGAATTGATTAATGTGGTTATATTAAAGAGCGAAAGTTTAACTATCAATATTTTTAAGATTCGTAATAGTTTTTTCTGACTTTACTAACTTAAAAACTGCTTTCATACACTATAATCTGACTTAACATATTACATATAAGTAAAAATGAAATTTTGCAATTGTTTTTTATTCCGTTCTTGATGAGCTAATTTTTAATTTTTTTTATGTCCAAGCAATCTTGACTATATACTGTTTTCATATTTCAGAACTTAACAGATAAACATTCAATTTAATTAAATTTTGATGTCACACTATTGGAACCACATCAAAGTGAGTTTGCAAAAGGTATTATTCCAGAATTCCAAGTGATATTTAAAATACTGAATTATTATTAATTAAAAATCAAGGAATGAGAAGTAAATAAAAATTGAATTTCTACTTTATAACATTTTAAAAAGTGTTTTTTGAAAAATTGTTTCATAAGAATTTTTCTTTTCTATGATTACATATTCTTACATAAATATAACTGCTACATTTAAAAAAAAATTAATGTCCTTATAGTGATTTCCCAAACTCGAATACCATGATGAAATACAAATTGAAATCAGATCTTTTCATAGCAAAGTGAAATTTCAAACATAAATCTACTAGTTCATATTTCCAAAGAAGGCTTAGAAAATGAAATAGGTTATTCCGAAAATATGTCCTGTACGAAAGATTTATATTAAAAATTCTTATCCCTTTCAGCAAAATAGGTAAATCCTCTCCTAGTGAACTACTCGTAAAAGGCAACCGTTACTTCCACCGATGAAACGTGACTAACATCAAATTAATACTTTCACGTTTAAAACTTCCGTTCCGTATATTTTATTTTCATAAGATCAAGGAGTTGGTTGAAATTTCTGTTTCTAATATTCAGTGAGTGCTTAAAAAACAACTTTCTTCCGTACAAAATTGCTCAAATAATTGCAGGAAGCTTATTTAACTTTTCACTTTTCCATTAGAAATATTTCGTTAATGCCCTGCAAGCAAATACATTAAGCATATATTTCTGTTAATGGACACTGATCATTTTACTTTTATATGTTTGCTCGGAGTTACATTAATATTTTATATCGCCTTATTATTATGTATAATTAAAGATATAAATTTTTTCTTCACAAATAAAACTCAGAAAGTTTCATTATAATGTGAATTAATGCTATTTAATATGCCTGAGATACTATAAATATCGAAGAAACAGCGTTATTAGAAGGGATTGCGATAATTAATGATAGAATAATACCAAAATTATCAATTAATTCATAATGTTTAAGAAATTTCAGGTGAATTCCATACTGAACAATGATTTATAAGGGTTATCGATTTTATTACTTAATACACATTGTAACTTACTAAATATCTTGAAATAATTATTATATATAATTTTAATTATTAATTTTTTTTTATTTAGCATGAGTTTACTTTTATTATCTAACAAAATCATAAAACAATAAAGCAGATCTTCAAAATAAAAATGTTGGAGAGCTTTTTTGCATTTATGTAAATTATGATATTTACTATTCAAATTTTAAAATTAATATACATTTTTCCTTCATTATATAAAAATATTTTTACAAAGTCGAAACTAAAAATACCAAAACTAATGCGTTCTTACAAAACTCGTATATACAACTTCCAAAAAAAAATCTTAAGTTTATTCAAATTTATTTCTAAAAAACACATGCAAAATTAATAAATATTAATAAAATCAGAAATATATCTAAAAGAAATTTTATTCCAAAAATTAAGTAAATCTATTTTCCTTTTCTTCAATGGGATGTTTATGCTTTCTTAGATTTTGAATCTAGTATGATGTCTTTTTTTAAATCTATCAAAAGTAATCCATCATCGTTTTCACATTGCGATGTCCATGATGGAGATCTTACTCAAATCTCTTACTCTGTTTCTCCTTCAACTAACACGATTCGTGCTCCATTTTGACTGCTGAACTATTTGCGATTTTGTTAGCTCTCGAAAACATTTCTTTATCTGAAAAACGTTTTTATTGCGCAGTAGGTAGTATAGGTACTCTACAGATTATGTAGTTTTGGAAGTTACAAGAATGCTATTGCAGTAGATATTTTTTGCTATTGCAGTAGATATACTTTACTATTGAAACTCTTCAAAGGTTTTATATCTTATTTCGATGTATCCTTAGTCATGTCTGTATAACCAGTAATGAAACGGCTGACAAAGTTGTGAAAGCATTTATCTATATTTTAAAATGCCTATCCCACACATTGATCCATTGACTAACAATGGAATTTTTATTTTTTCCGTTTTTCAGGAATCTTGGATCAACATATCTAACAGAGGCAAGTACATAATATAATAAATTTAAAAGGAGTATTTTATAAATCGATAAAAAGTTTGTGGTCCGTTGTCTCAAGGCGTGGGACCGATATAAAACGACCACGGTACAAAATTGCAAGATCCGTCCCAAAATAACCCTATTGTTGCATTAAAGCAGGACGTTAATATAACTAAACGAACAAAGAAATAAATCTATGTAAAATAACTAGACTAGAGATTGATAACACCCGCTAAGTATCTTTTGTTTGGTGAGAGTACCGACGTGCTTAAAGTTAAATGTACAGTTTTATACATTTTAATTGAACACCACGAATTTTATTTTCATTGTAAGCGTTTCTTTAATTCATCATCTAGATATGCATGAATTGATAGAACGAGAATATTTTCTGATATATATTATCCATTTTATATAAATATCACCAATTTTTAATTTATTTTCACAGATTTCTCTCTTAGTTAAAACTTTTTCTTTTGATCATAAATTTTTCTTTAAATAAAGAAAACAAAGATGATAGATAAATTTATATATTTTTTAACTTTATGGGAGTATATTCATATCATGTATCTGGGCACAGCATAAACAATTCTGGCTCTTGTGCCATACAAATCCAAAATTCAATCACCTCACCTCAACTCACCAGCATTTCGAGTAAAATATTTATGATAAGAGTTGAAAAAGTGTTTTCAATTTCCTATTAGAGTTCAGTTCTTTAAGATATTGCCCATACAATGGCACCAAGGAAAATATTAAATACCTTTTTAATTTTCTAAATATTTCTTTATGACGTTTTTAACACTAAATCATGATTTTTCCTCTGTCGATTTTGCTTTTTTTTTCCTCTCAAATTTCCGATTTTTAACTAATTTATAGCTAGACGGATAACACAATTTCATCGATTTTACTTAGCAATAAATGGGTAAACGTATGAGATAAATATTGAAAATACTTATCACTTTTATGAAATGGTTTCGAGAATGCTTTCATCAAACTTAATTTTATGTGTAAGAATGGCAAGAGGACTTATTTAAGATCCATAAAGTTCTGCAGAATCATTTTCTTCAAACATGAATTAAAAGTTTTCCATAAAGACAATTCTTTACTCTTCAAATACTACTTTTTAGCTCCAATAGCTACTCACTTAGAAAACAGGATATATTTGCATATCAACCTTGCTGGTCTAATTACGCGCTTAAATTTTGATACTCTCAAGAATTTTCCTTTAAATTGCTGACATTTTATTTTTATGGGGAGAAAATCATAATTTATGTGTGATTAACGAGAATTAGAACAAGAATGTTGCCATTATGCAGTAAGAACTTTTTAAGCTTCTTACTGGGATTAATAAATAAGCTTTAAGAAAATGGATTATGATCAGTGTTAGAAGATAATTAGGATATATGACCAGGACGGTATACAAGGGTTTATTATCGAATTATTTTAGACCCCACATATTTTTGATTTCTATACCATGAAAATTTTTTGCTGGAGAATGTCTAGGATTTCTATGATTATATCTATGTCTATCTATGACTATATGAAAGTTTCATGAGCATTTTTTTGAATTTTTGAAAGATTTAAATTGCGAATTAAATTATTAAATTCATTTTGTAATATCATTATAAAATAAATGAAATTACCTTAAATGTGGTCTTATATTTTATATTTGTCGTTGCTATTTTGCCCATAAATAAATTTTAAAGATTCATTACAGTGCATTTTATACCATAAAAGTTTAGATTAACGTTCTTCGACCTTTTTAGATGTGCTTAAAAATCTGAGTAATAGAAAAGAATACAAATGTACAAACCCTGAATCATACTGCCTGTGCAATTGATAAATAAATCGACATACCGACTTTCATGAACTATTGGAGTTTTGAAAATTTTCTTTTGCAATTTTCATTGATTGCTTGAAAAAGATAGAAACATTTAAATGGAACAATTTAGAGAAATGAAATTTGGTAAAGCAATTTACATATAACAAGCCCACAGATAAAAATAGATAGACCTACAGATAAAAACTGAGATTTTCATATCATTAAGCTTTAAAAATGAATTTTATTTTCATTTATATGATAAAACCTGTTTTCAATTTATGTATAAATATGTGGTGAAAGCTTATAATCCAGTTAACAGCGACGCTACCCGACAATTGCTTTTGTATTGTGGTCATGTTACTACGTTCTGAACCACAAGGTCCCATGTTCTATCCTCGCTCATCGCAAACCGCCACAAATACGATTAATCCCTGATTTATGTAAGCTGCTTTCGACATTCTTTATTAATCTTTCGGAACATATTTAAAGCCTTTTAAAGTTTTTATTCAGAGATTAATAAGTATTTAATATGTTAAATAGTGTTCCCAACCCATAACGGTATGTTTTTATAATTGTGTTCCTTCATTTGGTTACCCGAGTTCGTGGGTGTGTGAGCAGAGACGTGTCATACTAAATAATTAAGCATAAAAAAAACTGCTGCTGAAACTGCTCATTTTTTTATTCGCTTTCCGATATTTTGTTTCAGGTATTGGTTGCCTGGAAAGTAAAATGTCTGCTGTGGATTAGGGGTAACGTCTCAGTGACGTTATTGGACGATTCCATCTTCGAAAATCTATTTCATCAATGTTTATATACCTCTACATGTATAAAATCTGTTTCGGTTCAAAAGCATGAAATTTTCTATACCAAAATAAATCTAGAGTTGCTAGCATGTTTAAAACGAAACATTAATTGATCTAATTCAAGATTGAATTAATATGCAAATGCATTTACATCTATATTATAAGTAAAAAAAATTCATTATAAATTCTGATCAAATAAATATAAAAAATATTGTAAAACTAAATAAATATCAAGTAAAGATATTTTTCCTCAGAGTACAATTTTAAATGCGAAGAATGCACCTTCGAAAAGTGCCGTTTTAACAAAGTTTTCAACGATGTTATATGTTTACAATTTTATCTCTTTTATATCCAAACAAGATTTAATCTATTTCGTTTTCTGTCATGGAAAATTATTCTCAGCCTCTTTTGTTACCTCTCTTATGCGTAAATTTAAAGTCGATGCGCTTTGAAAATTTGTAAGGAAATCACTTGGAAGTTGATGAAGCAAGAATACGTGAGGAACGGGACTGCATTCTTCGCTGTACTTTAAATTCATTGTGAATAACTAAAGAGTATTGCATGTTAGCTTTTAGGGAAGATTTTATTTTTATGCTCTTTAGTAAATGTTTTTACACTTTTTCAAAAAAAAATTAAGAAAACCGTAGGCTTTTTTTTGATATTTTCTAGTTTACACCTCCTGATGAATTTTTTCAAAAAAAAAAAGTAAGAAAAATACGAACTTTGTAAACATGAATATCACAAGGAAAGTAGGTCAAAAATTTCCTGATGATAAAGAATTTTGTGTTATGCAAATGAATAACTAAGTTCAAGTATAAAGTCATCACATTTTTTTTTTTCCGAAAAGGCTTTGCATTTTTGGTAAACAAACAAAAAGTAAACAAATATACAACAACCCAAACTTATATTAAAAATAATTTAATAAGTATTATTCAGAACTCAGCTTATGTAATAAGAAAAATGCATAGACTATATATTTAACTGTGCAAATAAGCACAAATAAATAAATGGAAACATAAATTACGAGAAATTTGACCTCTTCTGTATAAAATTCAGTCCTTGTGATATCTTTATAATGCAACAACAGAAAACTACAGCAAAGTACTAAAAATAGAGAAGTCAGAAGGATTTGAGGAGCAAATACTTTCTAATTGGCAATATAGTTGCTGAGTCGGCAGATGTTTCACTCTGAATACCAGCTATTGTAGATAGAAAGCGTAAAACATAAAAATTCTATTCCGAAAAGACGGATCAGAAAAGCATACAGGTTGTAGGCATATAAACTAAATGCGTGTATTTTCTAACCCTTTTCTGTATAAATTTAATTATATCCCTTTGCCTTATCTCTTTTTGAAACAGATATTTGCATTATTAGTCCAGGAAGAGAGAACTAAGAAATCTCACGAAGAGTTGCGGAAGGAAACAGCTTATTTTTAATGTTTATAAAATGACGGAAATATCTTTCATTCCTCTGAAATATTAAATATTTTCCATAATAAGTAGTACATTTGTCCCAGAAGTGTCAACGTGCATTATGAATAAACTGGCATTCTCTTTTCTTATTTAGAGGTAAAATGTAATAAGCATTTTAAACATATTATTTTGAATTTTATATTTGTAAATGATTATAGTTTTTTCATTTGCATAAAAAGCTAAAATATTTTTCTTAATGGGAATAAAAAAAAATATGAAGTCGGATGTGAATTTCCACTTTCCACAAAAAATTATTTGTTCTTATATTCATTTTTGATGTTTTTAAAATCTTTTTGAAAAATAAGTCCGTTTCTTTAATTTGCGATGATTCTGTAATACCATTAGTATGTATTTCTTTGTGTTATTTAACATGATATTCATTATTGGAGGAATTATTTCATAAATTTATTTCACGTTGCTGAATCAGTGATTGATCATATGTACTTATTTTGAAAAAGTAATCTTCTTTCAAAGCCAATTGATTGAAACTTTATTTCGTTTGCTTTAATCCACCAACTGTTATATTTAATTAATTAATGTCCCTTTCTCATTGAAGATTTTCTTGATTTGTTTTATATTTTATTAGCTGCAATTAAAATGAAAATTTAGTCTCTTCCATGAATATTTTATAAAACTATAAATGTTTTCAAATTTTTATTGCTAAATAATAATAAAATTTTAAATTATAGCGTCATTACCCTTTTCCTGTCTGATATTTTGATAATGCAAAGTAAAAATAACGGCAATTATGTATTTTAGGAGCGATTATTACAGATTAAGGGCTTTTAATATTGTCTATGATTGTGAGTAAAAGTATAAAACTAAAATCAGACTTTAATTGCATCCTCTTTTATAATTTATTTTAGCTTAAAGTCTTGTGTCCTTGTCAAATAAAAGAAAGAAAAATCTTTTAAATCGGATATGAATTTGACTGGCAATGTTTTCCGAAATTTTTCCAAAGTAAATTTTCTCTCGAATTTTATGAATATTGAGAAAATTTCCCCGACTGCTTAAAGCAAATTTTCTTCATTAAAATAATTGATTTTATTAATTATATTGCACTTTTCTGAGTCTCAAAATCATAAAGCTGATTTCTCTATAAAAATGCCGAATTTTAAAATAATTTTAAATTTTTAATGAAGAATTAAAATATGTATTCCTTTATCGAAATGCATATTTTTCGTTGTAATGTGAAAACATTTTGAAAGGAATTCTCTGAGATTTTAAAATGTATTATAATTAATTCTAAAATAATTATAGTAATTAATAAGCGAATATAAAAGTATAAATTTTTTATGAAATTAAGTTTTAACTATTAAATTTTAGAAATGTATATATTCATATGTAGAAAGTTAAAACCTACGCTATCCATAAATTAAAATTAACTACTTTTCAAATTTATAATTCTTCTTCGAATATTCTTATTAATTAAACTGCCAAATAAATAAATAAAAGGTTTTAAAGTTACATATAGATAAGAGGAAGACATACTATATCGCTAATATCGCTTTTTCAATCAATAGTTTTAATTTCGACTTCAAAATTCATCTTAAAAACAACAGATCTTAAATTTTAAGCAATTCGAAAACAAATGACGTTTTAAATTTTATTTTTTATTTTGTTCTCGAGTGTAGAATTATTTATTATATCTTTATCTAGCTCATTAATTATTTAATTGTCTAAAATGCACTAATTGGCAATTCTTAGAAGTAAATTTTTTAAAATAAGAAATGATTAATTAAATAATCAAATAGTTATACACGTTCTTTTAGAAATGAATATACATTTCTTAAAATAAAAATGGTTTTTAAACTGAGATCAGCATACTAATTTTTATTTATGTTAGTGTTTGTTTATTTTTCTTTGAGGAATAGCAGATGCTAATTTGAAGAATAAAACGAAAAGAAAATCTTTTATAGATTAAAACCATGTTTAAATTTAACAGATTAAGATTAATAAATTATTTTCTTTCTATTTGTTGCGCTGATTCAAACTTATTTACTCTATAATCTAATTACTTAGCTCATTTTACATCCGTTACAAATTGCTTCAATTTAAAATATTTCCAATTTGATGCAGAATTGTCATTATTTTTAGCTGAGTAATTATTTCTTGGAATTTATCATCTTATTTTAAATAATTTCAATAATTTCAAGAAGATTGCTAGTTTGGGGCGAGGAATGCATTTTACAAATTAATCACAAATCAAGCAATCCAGTAAACTTATTTACTACTTCAAAATTTTATGTATCGAAGATTATCCTTTACGCTAATTATTCCATTATTTCTATAAGCAGTTGAAATTAAAATAAGCAATCGCCAGTTCGTTTTAAATACATAAGAGCACATTAAGCTACTTCTGTTTAAATCGTAGGACTGTAACATTCTTAAGGCTTTTCTCTTCAATTCCTGATGAATATATAACACCATTTACACGAAGCATTTGATTAATTCCCAATAAGACTGGATTTTCTCTTACTACCCTTTTCCCAAACGAACTGCTTCATTCTTTGAGAAACGTTTATTTCTTCCAAATTAGTTTAATTAAATAAATGAATCTGCTTTGATGCCTGCCGCTTTGAATTCGAACAGCTGCGGGAGAAGGATATACAAACACCAGCCTCCTTAGAAACTTTATTTAAGAATGTTCATTTATTATAGTAATTTCTTGTTGATGAACATTATTTAGAGTGTTGTCTTAAAAAAATGCGAGGTCTCTTTGATTGAGTTATTTTGCACCTTATCAGAAAGTTAATTGTAAAATTAATGGCCCAAGAAAAATACTTGGTTACTGTAGCAACTGAGGAGTAAAATTATATCACCATAAGTACTCTGATGAAACCTTTACAATTCTTCAGATCAAAAGATTTCAGACATAGGATTTGGGGAAAAAATACTTACAATAATACAAACAATATTTATATAGTTAAATAATTTAAATCTGCATCTTATTTAACAATAATTTAATTGATAGATAATTTAACATTTTTATAGTACTTATTTATATCGTAAACTGTAGAATCTGTAATCTGTAAACTATAGAATATGCAATCTGTAAACTATAGAAGCAGTAATGCACATTTTTAGAGACCTTTTAAGTACCAATTATCCTTTTGGATAAGGATATGCTTATTCTTTAATTTGATCTTTTAAAATCTCCTCGCGACTTCTAAATTCCATCTCTTCAGTCTAGATATTTCATATTATATTCTGCTGAGTAATTAATTCTTTATTTAGAAATAAAATTTAATGTATTTTTTACTTTCAGTATTAGTTTTGGAATTTCATGATATCTTATTACATTGCATCCAGTTTCAGACAAACTGCTTTATTTTAAGGTTTATTAAGACATAAGGGATAAGTCGGTAATTTTTCTAATACTGGAAAAAATACGAAGATCTTTTGAAGTTAAGAAAATTTAAAGTAATGTCTTTCATCTACCAATAACCGTAAGTTTAAAATGTATAAATATACATTGAATAATATCACTTATTCGCCTTCGCAAGATATTGATATTTTTATATAACTTACAAGTAGATTTTTAAAAATCTATTATTTAATCAGCTGATTACAAAACTATAGCAAAGTTCATTATTACAAGGTATATTGTATTTACTTTAATTATGATAAATCAATAGTTCTGTATTAAGTATATATGATATAGAAAACTTGAAATAAAGCATTCAAATCCTTAAATACCATGTTGTTTAAATTCAACAAATTTAAATTTTTTAATACCTTTCATTAAATTTTTTAAATACCTTGAATTAACTTGAAAAAATTTGGTTCTATATTACAGTTGTAGAGAATCGAGATGTTTGAGAATATAAAGAAATATTTATAGAATGTAATCTGCTGTAGTTTTTTAATAGTTGTATTATACGGGAGCATTTTTAGCCAAAGTTGTTAACTAAGGAATGAGAATATAAAAGTTACTTAGAAAGAAGCTTTCGCCAAACAAATCCTTTTTGATTTTAAATAAAGTAAAAGATAAGTCAACCATCTAACTCTCCGACCCGCCCGAAGGCACAAGGACTTAAACCATAAAACTGAATGACCGGACCGCCGCAACAGCAACATTGGCGGGAACTGTGGTTGAGTCCTAAGGGCCGTCACCGGCCACGGTACAACCCTCCCCGAAGGAAGTACGTCCCGTCATCAATGGGAGGAGCCAGATCCCCCACCTATTAGTGTACCCTCCAGGGTGGCGAGATCCAACCACCATGCCGGAAGCATCTCATCCTCATTTCGAGGTGCCCCCCCCGGGGGGTTTAAAGTAAAAGATAAAAAAAACTGCTTCCATTCATTTAAGATTATTATAATTTAATCCTTTTTCCCCATTTTAAAATTGTTTTTAAAAAATAAAAAGACACAATTTAAATTATCCGCAATTTCAAAAGAGTCAAAAAAGAAAGACCGATATTGTATAATATATTAATAATGGGAATATGATATTTTGAAGGGAAAATATTAAGAGAATATAAGGCTTCCAAAAATTTTTCTCTAGGAAATAAAATTTTATTACAAATTGTTTGGATATTATCTGAAAAATATTCTGCCTAAAAAGTTGATAAAAATCAGTAAGGAGATGAGATGCTGTCTGGACCATCTTTAAATGTAGTGCGGGCATTCTAAATTTAGCCGAAGTTGCCACCATAATACCATTAAACGAGCTATAAAGGGATGTAATAAAATGGTCGTCATTTCTTTTTTAGTCAGACTGCTAAAGAATCTCCATGAACATGAAAGTAACTAACATTTATCTACCAGCCACACGAGTTTTATTGAGGAGAATCTCCACGAACATGAAAGCAACTAACATTGATCTACTAGCCACTCTAGTTTCCTTGAATTTTATTGACTTTTACGCTTTTATTCAAAACGGAAAGTAAAATATTAAAGTCAAGCCCGTCAATATTGGCTGATATATTTTGTTTTATTATCACAAAAAATATTTAGTCTTTCTAGCTTACGAATTTTCAAAAAAGTAAATGGCCAATTAATCTTCAGTTATTTATATCAGTATAATGGTGTTTACGATACAATGTTGACATAAAAACATAGTCGTAAAAATATTGCTCATGAATGATCATATTGTTCATATCTTTTAATAAACAGAATACAGAATGTAGAATAGGTATTTTATATTAAAGTTTCCATACGCTATTTTTACAAAATATTTGCTGAAAATGTCTAAAATTCGATGTATTTTCTATTCATTCGTAAACATATCTAGTGTTTTAAGAATTCCGATTTATTTTTTAGAGAAATTCCAAATGTTTCTGTCGATTTTTTTCCTTCCAATTAATAAAATTGAGTGACATTTTCTCGTCTCATACTAACTCATCATGGTCAAAATTGTCTCTTCGACTATTATTGCAAATACTAGCATCCAAATCTTCAAAACACATTTAGTCATCACCATTGGAATTTTCAAAATCAGATTCGTTAATGACTTGATACCGAATTTTACTTATTTCTACTTGGCTTAAAGATATCTGCGTATGAGGCATTTTCAGCTATTTGATTATTAGATCAGAAGAAACCGGTTTTTGAAAAATACTCCAAGTATAAATTAATTGCGATTTACAAATATTGGAATCACAAAATGAAAGCAGAGAATAGAGGTCTGATATATTTGAACTTACTGAACCTCGTAAGTTGAATGCTATCAGATGTTCGCATAGAAAAGCACATCGCCCTCTATTTTATGACATTTTTCTTTAATGAAGTAATGGTTGAAGAGTTAATAAAAGAACGTTACAGGGAAAATAGTTTCTAGCTTCCCAAGATGCACATTTTTCATTCCTTTAAAACCTACAACATAAGTAAAGTTAAAGGAAACTTGCAAATCCTTTAAGAGTAAAATAAGTGTATTTAACCACTCTCAGAAAAGTCGGGAAGTAATTGCCCCTCACACTCACATCTCTGACCTAACAACAGCGCCTCCCTTGTCCTCTGACCGTGTTCTATTGTTATTTCCGAATGGGAAGTTAATGCAGTTAAACTGATCAGTCTGAAGAACTTACTGTATCTTGTAAGCTGAATGCTATCATTGTTTTCATATACAAGCATGCCGCCTCCTGTTTTATGACATTATTCGATGATGAAGTAATAGTTAAAGGGGCAATAAAAGATTCTTACAGTGAAAGTAATTCCCAGCTTCCCGCGATGCCTTTTTTTTTCTTATAAACTTCTTACAATATAAATAAAGATAACTTGTGAATCCTTTACGAATAAAATAAATGTATTTTACCATTCCCAGAAAATTCAGAAGATAATCAGCCCTCACAGGCACATCTTTGACCGAACAATAGTGATCAGGCATCATATTCGTCATCTGACTGGGTTTCAAAATTATACAGTTTAACCGAAAATACTTCTAGTATTGTATTCGAAAGGAACGTTTATATAACTAAACTAAACCACTAAACGAATTAGTCTGTTATAATCAGTATTTTAAAGTTTATTTTATATCAAAATAACGCAAACAAACATGTCAAAAATTTATATGCGTACAACTGGTGTAAGATATTAATCAAAAATTTTATACAAAATAAATAAAAAATATCTCATGAAGTAAATAGAAGCATAATCTCACTAAGTATTATCTCCTTGAAACTTTTTATACATTGTTTCAAAGTGATAATAAAAACCACGTTACTTATCTTGATATTTCAGAATTTTCATAAAAAATAACTTAATTTATTTTTCATAGAATCTCCAATAACACATCAAAAGCAGGCAGCTTTCTGTACCTGACTAATGATGTTCCTTTTGGTGGATCGATTAATTAGATGCAAATTTTTTCGAGGGAGTTAATAAGGACATGAAAGAGTGAGTGGCTGAAGATTTAATTATACTGTCCGTAGCTCTGAGGCATATTAATTTCAAATTCAAGAATTCCGTAGAAAAGTGACGGAGGTTTTTTAATCATATTTTTAAAAAACTGTACTATAAGAAATGAGTTTCCTTTACCTTCTTTTCCCTAATTATGAATGGACATTTTGCTATTGATTTTATCAAATTTTATAATGCAGTTTAGAAAGTTTAATTCTTGAAGTACATGAAGCACACAAAAGGAATTCATGGATATTGTAGAAAAACATATTTGACGTCTATTAATGTTAAGAAAAGAATTAAGAAGCGTGTATTTAATTTATCTTTCAAATATTTAAAAAATTGTGGGTTACTTACAACTGAAGTATAATTATATGTTATTAGGTTCATTTGCTTTTCTTGGTAAAAGTATTTTTTTGCAGCCATCCCATTGAATAGCATTCCAAAATTGAAGTAGTGGGTTGATTTCTATAATCTATCCTGAAAAAAAAACACTACTAAAAGATGTTTTTAGTAATGAATACATCATATGTGATAATCTCATTACTAAGAAATGGTGAAGATATTTTTTGACCGAGCTGATGATGGTCTAAAATGTATCCTATTATATTTTATCCTTTTAGAGAGTTTTTAACACTGAATTTCGCCTTTAAATAAAGCTGTAAATGCCGCTTTACAGATCCCAGGCACATTATTTCTGATTATATTTATGACCATTTCAAGCGAAGAAGACTTAAGTAAGCTTTTGTGTATACCTACTCGGCTTAATTTTTTACCATATGGATATATTAATTAATATTCACAGAAGTATGTAATTGGATGTTATAAAAACTTAGAACAAATTTTTAACCAGTAGAACCTTTTGTCTCGTAATGGAGTCATTTGAAGTTATGTTACAAAAACGTAATAAAAAAATCAATGCGCATGCCCTATAAAAAGGCATTTTAACTATCTAATGTGGATGTACATTTATTTAAAGTTACGTAATTTGCTTAAATTTTGCTAAAACTATTTAAATTTATTAACAACGGGCTGTCCTTCAGTTTTTAGCTGCTATAATATGAAAAAAATGACTATTGCGGTATTAAAATGTTTTTACTTTCTCGTATACGAGGTATAGAGAAAATATTGCAATCGCAAAAAATTCGAATTTGAGATTTTGATCAATATCCACGTTTTAAACCTCCCTTAGTTCAAAAAACACATTTTTAGAAAATGTACGTTTGTCGTATGTCTGTCTGTGACAAAGATAAGTCAACGCCACGAAGGCACACGGATTTAAACCACAATGACCGGACCACCGTAACAGCAACACTAGCTGGAACTGTGGTTAAGTCCTAAAGGCAATCACCGGCCACAGTACAACCCTTCCCGAAGGAAGTATTTCCCGTCATCGAGGGGAGGAGTCAGATTCCCCACCTATTTGTTTACCCTCCAGTATAGCGAGATCCAACCACCATGCAAGAAGTACCTCATCCTCATTTCGAGGTGCTCCCCCCGGGGTTTTCTGTGACAAAGATAAATTAAAAAAATGCTTTGAACTAGTCGAATGAAATTTGGTGTATGATTTTTACTCCAAATTTGTAGATTTCTATCAAAATTTGCCTAAAATCTAACCAGAGGACGTCTATCTGTCCGGCTGTTTGATACAAGTTAAAACGATAATTACAAAATGGAAATAGCTTGATAAATAAAATTCGGTGTAGAGATTTATTACCAGTAGTATAGACATCTTTCAAATTTTGAACCAAATCAAACAAGTTGTTGACCGCCTGTCGTTCTGTACTTTCAGAAATCTGTAAACAGAATAACTCAAAAATGAAATAAATATATCAAATTTGGCATGATTTTTTTTTTTACTACAAGAATAGCTTTGTGTTAAATCTTTGTTTCAATCGGTTGGAAGAAATGTGTCTAAAACGCAAATTTGATTTTCTGATATTATTAATTACACACCAGAAATTCACCGCCAAAAAATCCCCAAGAATCACACGTTAGATTAAAATTCATACAAAAGATTTGCATTTCGTCACTATTGTACACCGATGTTGTAACGCTTTTATTAGAGAGTACGCGAGAAAGTTCTGGAGAGATCACTCTCGCTAGTTTAAGTTTACGATTAACAATTGTAAGTAATGAATACTCCAATCAGTGACACTTAAATTGCAATGTTTACCGAAATTGTCATTTACTCTGAAGAGTGTCACAATGAGATCACAAAGAGATTGATTTCCTTTCGACGGGTTTTCAAAGCAATTAGGGAGTCCTCTCAAAAGCTGCTACAGGACGGCGATGGCAGGATATCTATTGCTTAGAGCTTTAATCTTTAAGTTAATGAGAGGATCTTTCTTTCAGTGTTCGTAGAAGAGATTGGAACAATTCTGCAGTTTTAAAATGCTGCAAGTTATAATTCAAGAAATTAGTGAAAGTTTCAAAATTATTTCTTAAAACACTATACAAAATATAAGTGAAAAGAACAATTTTTCGTTTTTATATGAGTGTAATTTTTATATATTAAATTTATATGGTATTACCCCACCATATATTATTATGAAGTCATTTTCATTATGTTGAATCATATGGGGTAAATTGGTTTGTTATTCCTTCATCAAAGTATCTATATTTCTTTTCATAATAAATAAGATTGGTTTAATCCCACAGTATCTTAAAAGCGTCTTGTTAGCCTCTTCTATAATTATTAATTGCTGTAAAATTCTTAATTATATATTCTTCAATTTCCAGTTATGATTAATACACCACTTTATCTTATAATCATTCAACTAAATGTCACACTTCTTTAACTTTTATAAAAAAATAAAATTTTTACTATATTTCAAATTTTTAATACTTTGTATTAGTCATCTTGTAACGCCACTCTGTTGTCTCACACAAGGCTCATAGGGTATGCACTCTATGATTAATTTACTTTCTGCGTTGATTTTAAATTAAATGCATCGATTATTTTGTACCTTTTTATAAAAATAAAGAAGAGGCTAATTTGTTTCCACGGACCCCTCCTTCCCCAAAATTCCCAATAATGAATCTTATATAATTCAACTTAACATTAAAATTCATGTTTATAATAAACTTGCCGCAAGCATCGCCTGCGTATATCTAGGTAAGAAAAAGCAAATGCCTTTTACGTCATACGATATTTATATTTAATCTCATAAAAAAGTTTTAAGACCTCCCCCCACAAAATAATTTATTAATAATTTACCGATTTTAGATAAGTGACAGTTTTAGGCTCAAGGTTGGCAAAAATATACAGACTGCTTAAAGTTCATAATTTATAAGCGGTATATGGTGACATATTGAGTTTCTATGCTCATACTATTTTTATTTAAGAATCAATTTTTATTTTAAGATATTCATAATATCAAGAGGAGACAAATTAAATCTCTCTTTATATTTGTTCCTTACTTAACGCGTGACACTTTATAGTCTTAATATTAACTCCTTTTACAAAGAGTACTCTTCAAATAAAATTATGCACGTGTACATTAAAGAATATCAAAGCACATTTATTTAACCATATATTCGGAAAATATTTTTTATTATGTTTACATATATATGTAAATTGGAAAAATATTTTGATTTGCTACAGAATTTGATTCCTGTTCATATCCATATGATTTCGGGATTATTATTGCACCAATTTTCTATATTGATTAAGCAAATTTTCAAAAACATGGTTTAAATTATGCACCTAATGTTATGGCAACAATAGTTAGAACAACAAAATAAAATGCCTGAAGTCTGGATATTGGAGAATTAAATATAGTCCAAAAATCTAGCTAGAAATAGAAATTAACTGGAATTGTCCGTTTATTCATTTTAAAAAGTATTGTTTTTAAGTAATGTAATAACTTGATGTAATAAATAAAAGTTTCGATTTATTACTGTCTAACTTATCAAGTGAAATAATATATTAATCAATGAACTCAAATTTAAGAAAAATAAAATAGATGTATGCTAAAACAATCGAGAACATAAAATTTTTAAACGTTCTGAGATATGACACAAAAATGGGGCAAACTGTTAAAAATTCTAACGATTTTAATCGATTTAGTCATACGTAAATTACTGTACATTTATGTAAAAATGATCGCGCAAGAAAAAAAAATGTTCAACAACAAAAGGTCTTGCAACATTATAATTACAAAATTCAACAGCAAATTAACTTCACATTTCTGTTAATAATAACATGCAAGTGATAGATGTAATCAAACAGTGAAATAAATTTAATTTTTCAACCGAAAAGAATGGAATTGTTACAAATTGGGTTCAAATTAACATTTAAAAATTGGAGAAAAACTGCATGGTAATAGAATTGACGTTATCGAAATGATAATTTTTAAATTTCTCAAGTCTTGTAAAATAAATTTTTTTCTTGATGATATGTTCCGAAGTTATGATGGAAAAGTGCAAAAACATTTAATTAGATTTCAAACTTTTGACTGTGTATAATTTTTTTTAATTGCGCAGTTAATCCTTCAAAATATCAATAAACATGTATGCCATTAATCAATGGGTATGTTTACGATTCGCGGATCTATATATGATTCAAAGAAATAAACAAACGAATATTCAATTTTAAAAATACAAATTAATTCTTTAAGAATATATATATTTTAATTTTTTTCAATAGATCAATATTAAATTTTTCAGAATAAAACAGTTCAATATCTTGGCTTTACTAATTTTATGTCTTATCCTTTTTAAATACACTAATCAATAAAAATTGTTTCAGAATAAAGCAGTTCAATATGTTGGCTATATTAATTTTATGCCTTATTTTTTTTAAATATACTGATCAATGAAAATGGTTTTATTAGAAGTTATAAAAGTACTCGTCAATTAAGCAAACCTTATATGCAACTTGAGCGTTTTATATTCAATTTTAAGTTCCAAAACTAATTCTAATTCGAAAATATTCTAGAAAAAAGAAAATTATTAGTTTATTTAAATTTTAATTTTATATCCATTTTTCTTTTCTTCTGAAAATTGAATATATTTCTTTAGTTAGAAATCTTTAAAATTTTATTAATGAGATTATCAATGTCACATTTTTGTGCTCATACAGTATTTATATTTTCTCGTGTTTACTTTTATTCCCATGTTCATAGTATTTATGAATAATTTAATGCAATCACTTTGGATACACATTTGCTCTTCGAATCTAAAGATTCAGAATAATTTGCTAATTTCGCGTTGCTTAATATAATATGAAAGATCAGATCTATCAAACCAATCATACACTTCATTGATAGCATACATTTTCTTTCATTCAATCGTAGATTGACATCTGAGAAGGAAAGGGGCAGTTAATAATTGAAAAATATCGTGTCAGATACAAAAAAGGGATTTTTTTCCCCGAGACAGACGTGGTTCTACCGGTGTGAAAGGGAGAAAGTTCGTGTAGATGTCTTAGGTCTGACGCTAAGGGGGGGGGGGTTACAATATGACTCGAAATATGATGAAAATTTATTAAGATTACATTATATTGCATTCTTCGTAGAGATAATTCTATTGCTCTACGTACACACATATATATTGACTGATTCCGAAAATAAAAGTGACCTAATTGAAAATAAATGCCAGATGAAAAATTATAAATTCTATCAAATAGTGTTATATCAAGTAAGTTAATATCAAGTAAAATCAATAAAAAATGTATGCTTATTTATAATAGAATTTCTTTTCTTTCTTTCTCTATTATGAATTTCATTTACATTTCCCTTTAATTACATCAAAAACTACTCTACTATATTCTCTCGGACTTAAATTTCAAATTAAAATATAAATGAATTATAGAAACTTTCAATACTTTAATCCTTCAGTGCGTCGTATAGTCATTTAACTACTTGCATTTATAAATTTCTCATGATTGCTTCAAATGGCTACAATGAATGTTTGGAAATCCTTTTTTAAATGTTTTTTTATTAAAAAGTTTGTAGTAAAGACTGATAGGTTATAATAATGGTATTACAATTAAATATAAACTGGAAAAATACTAGGACTGCTTTTGTATGAATAGTTCCACAATTAAAAATACAATGAAAATACTTTTTTACTTCGTAAAAACGTATTGATAAAAAGGGACTTTTATTTTTATTGCAGTATTTGCAGCATTGTAATAATGCAATTTGTGTCACTGGAATATTGTTTTATTTATTGTGTAACCATTTTGAACATTTTAATTTTTTTATAAATTTCACAAAAAATATTTAAAAATTTTTACAAATATTATATGCATCTATACAAAGCACATTTTTTATTTGGAATTTTTTTTAAAAAAAAAAGCCGTACACAGTAGGGTTAAGTTCGAAAAAAGTAGCATTTGGTATGTTTAAACTCAAAATTGTTTCACAGTACAGAAAACTTAAGAAATAAAACAAAATTTTAGGAGTAACTCTTCTGTCAAGATGATTAATATAGAAAACCCTCATGCTTGTCAAGCTGATTTGTATCGCAGACCCTCATCCTTTCAGTATAAGAGACGACAATTTTTCTATGTTGGTGATTTCTAAAAACATCCATTACATTCATCGATAAATCGTGAGTAACGTTACATTAATATCTTCCCTTTGAAGGTTTCTGCTTTTATATGATTTCCTTAGAAATGGAAAGAGTAGCGCATAGAGTATTAACTTCTCATTCAGGACATTTTTTATCATTTGAAGAATATTTGAATGATATAGACTAAATATTTAAAATTAGAAACTTGTAAATAAATTGTAAGTCAAATACTATTGGTTTTATAATGTATCATCAGATCATGATAATATAACTTCCTGTTCAGTGATAAATCGACCATATATCTTTTTTGGTTCTTTGTTGCATATATGCTCTTGATAAATAAACTATCTCAGTGTATTGCAATTCGAGAATTTAATTTTATAAAACCATGAGATTTATGCTGAAAATTTAAACAGACAGAACGAACTATGCTTAGGGATTTAAAGATAAACTTTTGTCTGTTAAAATTATTCCAAAAAGGAGTATTTCATTGCTTAAACATAGTAAGTTGGGATTCGGGAAATTGTAAAAAAAAGAAAGCATTGAGACAGCCTTTCAATAAATATTTTTGGTGTTGAAAACTCTTTCTCTGTTGAATCAAATATAGCAATTCTAAAGTGGAGTGTATTTCAGTTTGAAAGATAATAAATTTAGCTTTCATTTTATCGTTCTTGATGTCAATTAGACTTGTTTGTTAGTTTGTATTTAAGTATTTGTAAAGTAATATAATCAAATTTGATGTTAGAATTAATTTTTCGCTTTTTTAAAATTAATTAATATTGGCATCAAGGTTTATATTTACTGTAGATATGCTGATTCTGAATCAAAATAATCTAGGGGTCAGTGTCTATATGGATTATTACCCAAGAAGTTTAGAAATTTGCCTTAATATCTTGCCTTGACCTGAATATCAGAAAAAGATAAATTATTATTATATAACTGTATGATCCAAATTTTGCTGCACAAACCTAACTGTAGTAATCTCTAATCGAGAAAAATATTATAAAGTTATTTTTTTTGGAGAAATTTATGTTCAATCAATCCCTAAATTAATTTTGAGGTCATGAAAATTTCTGTAAAGATATTTTGAATGAAGGTAAGCAGATATTGCATGAAATCAATGGATGGTCAGTCTTCTGCATTTTAAAATTATGAATTGAAGATATTTTGCGAACTAATTAATAATATGAACAGATTTAAATGGCAAATAGCTAACTTTAATACGCATTCATTTTTCAAAGCTAATGGTGAAAAACATTTTTTAGTTCGTTATTTTTATGAATTCGTTCCACTTTTTCTTCATTTGCGGCATTTACCAAAATTCGTAAGAATGAAAATAAAATTATACTTCTGATGTGAAAAGGAACATTAAAAAAGTACATGAAAAAATATTATATAAATGTTACTCATCATTTATAAAAGGACATCTAACCCACTTCATTCGATAGTGAATTCTATGTGGCACTTTTTCTGCCTCTACTTGAAACCTAAAGATATCTGACTACATATATGAATAATATATCAGTCTAAGATATGTACAAACGAAATCCAGGTATCAATCAGAACATTTATAATTTCTACGAACAAGCGTATGATTTGAAATTTTTCCACTTCCTATTCTATCTATAAATGGTAAGTTCAAGTCTATAATTAAAAATTAAAAATTGCATTAATTACACATTTTCTATTTTAACAATTTTCGAAATTCAACTTTCAAATTGACTGGGATTTATGCACTAAAAGGCTGATGCAATTTCTCAATGGTTTCACATTTTAAATTATCTAAACTTCACTTGCTGAAAGTGTTTTAGGCGATCTGTATTTCGTGATTATTGGATTTTAGTTTTAAAATCAAATGAAAATTTCATAAAATTTACATTTCAAGTAAAATGAAATTAGTTCAAAATTATTACATCTTAATATTTTCTATTAATTGAAAATCTTCATAATGAAACAACAAATAGAAAAAAATTAAATGTGCAACATTAAAAAATTCAAAACTATATTATTTTGCTATTATTTATTTAGTTTGTAGAAATGATACATTATTCGATAGCAATTAACAATAAATATCAAAGAACTTTTATTCTCCAACTTTTTTTTCTGAGGGTATAGCTAAATTTCTGTATTGTATTAATTAAAAGAAAGTAATATGATTTAATGAACAGGAAGAACAATCGATAATATATCTTAAGGAAATAATATATTTAAGTATTACTTGAATCGGAATGAAATATTATTGAACGAAAAACATTTTACATTTATATAAAGTATTATTGTATAGGATTACAATATCCTTTCACATATTTTTTAATCGGTTAAGTATTTATCATCGAAAAATATTAAGAAACAGAAAATGCCAATGACCAGTACTAAAGTTTTTCAATCATTAAATACGTAGTAAGTATGAAAATAATTCTTGCAATATGCCATATCAATAATACGAACGCCCGATAAATAATATAAACTCCACCCCCCCCCCCAATTTATTTAATCAACATCAGAGTTAGCATATATTAATGTCACCAGCAACAATATGTTATTATTGTTATTCTTTTGATACCTCTTCATCTTTGGCTATAAACGTGATAAAACGATTAACATTTTGCTTACATTGTACTTTTAGAGATTGTTGCCAAAGACATCTATAAAACTTCCAGACCCTAACCACCACCACCATGATTATGGATTGCTCAAGTATCAACTTTGGTTAAACATTGATTTTATTTTTAGCCAAAAATGGAACTTGAGAAGTCAGTAGCATAGTTAGGTCAATCGATACCACATACGTCAATATCACTGCTCATACAAAAAAAGAACCCTCCTAGTGTAAAGACTTCTTCGCCGGGTGTAAAATCCAATAAATCTTCTGATCTTCTCCAAAGAACCATTAACTAACCATTAGAGAGAAAGAGAGGAAGGCTATTTCAAGCTTGGCTGATGTGAAAACTGAAATCACAAGAGGATTTGTGCTGTTTACTATTATCTCAAAATCGTCATATGAAACTGAAAGTAATATCTTTGATTCTTGAGAACTAAAATTCATAACATTTTACGAGAAATAAAAATAGTAAGATTTTCTGGATATGAGTGCTATTTATCTCCTAAATGCTTTATATTTTTTTATAAATCAATTACAGTATCGAATCATTTTTTCCAATTTTTGATAGGGATTTAATGTCAACACGGAAATCGCAACTATGCAGATCTCAATTTTCTGAATTTTGATCAATTGCAGATAATTATATAAATTGAATATAATCGTAAATGTCAAATTGACAAATTCTAATTGATTTTGATCTCGAACGCTTTTGTAAAATGGAATAAGTGCATTGCATCATAGAAACTTATCCTTTTTACTTCTCAACAACAATTTTGTAGAATACATTTACGACAGACTCAAGACAACAGCGCATGATTTAATTTAATAAATCACTATTTGAATTGTAAATATTTCAACAGGAATTCCTATTCCGTAACTGATTAACCATTCATTAAGACCGAGAATATTTAAAAAATCAATTGCTCATTTATTTATTTGTTCGTTTGAACTTTGCAAAATTCAACTTCCCTTGAAGGATTTAAACGAATGGTGCATACTTTCCTTAGTAATTAGAAACATTAATCATATCATTAAGAAATTTTTACGCCAACTAAAGGTTTTTAAATAGGGGGTTAAATGAGGCTATATGTTTAACTACCTATATGGCTATATGGCTATATGTCTAATATATCTTTGCACAAAAACTATTTATATGCTATCTTAAAATTCAAAAGGTTAACTTTTCAGTTACAATAATTCCTTTTTTTAATTACTATTTCTCTCATTTTTATCATTTTTACGTAATGAATTTAAACAAATTTGTAACAATTTCCTTTTTTAATCATTAAACATAATTTTCTTGGAAAATATATACTCAAAACTATAGAGAAAATTTCAGCAATTGGCTTCGGTATCATCGGATTGAAACATAAAGTTGTAACTTGACTAATGCATAGAATTTTAACAATCAAATTTCTTTAAAGGTAAAATCTCTCTATTTTTTATTTCCCTAAATATGTTAAAATCTGAAGGTATATAAAAATGAATATGCCTCATCATGTGAATTATGTCTCGCGATATGGATACAGAACAGCAAATGATATAGAATGAAATGGTTTAATTAAAAAGTGTCAGCATTAAAAAAAAAGTATAGCTTAAAAGCGTTTAAGATGAGAATTCTTTAAGTTAGTAAATATAATTCTTACAGACATTTTCAGCTGATTACCAAACTTTTTAGGTACTTATGAATATTTTGCTGCAATAATTGCCGAAACTATTCTTGTAACTTTTGCCAACGTTAATCTATTATAAAGATTTCTAAATTGCTTTTTTGAAGAAAATTTGACATTAATTTGCACAATGCATAAAATGTGATGTATTAATGTTTCATAGTCAGATATAATTCAATATAGTTCAATATAATCATAATTCAAATAATCAAACAATCAACAAATATAATCAAATCAATAAAATAATCAAATAATCAACAAATTCAATATAATCAAAAATTCAACAAAAAGCAAAAGAATTTACCTGGTTATATCAAACCGTTTAAGTAATGCCCCTATTCATTCTATCGATGCTTTATATACAGATTGATACATTAATCGATATTACGAGGTTATTCATAAGAAAATTAAATTTATTTAGATGCAATAAATTGAATAATAAATAATTTTCCGGAAGATATTATCATTTCACACAGGTATTATACATTATGATGGTTAAGAGAATGAATTATAAAATAAAAACAGAATTAAATTAACTTGAATAATTTTTGTCTTTGATTTAACTAGTGACATCTCCAGAATGGGTTTCAATTAAGATTTTAAGTTTTTACACAAAGATCGAATTAATTTATTACAATTGTAAGCATTTCTTTTTTTTAAATCAGTACAGTGACTAGAATTAATGCAACATTTAATTCTTATTCTATACCTTTGATATTGATCAGTTGCAAATCTCCTTAGTTAATCCAGTGAATTTTAAATGTGATTTGTTAATTTAGAATTCCTCTTTCAAACCAACAATAAGTGAAATATTGGCTATATGAAGAATTATTATATTGTGCATGAGTAACCTACAAACATATGTTTTAAAAGAAGAGATTTAAGTGAACTTTTCCAAAACGTGGGAAAGAAATGCAGGGAAAAAAATGTAATTATCTATTGAAGTACAAATATTTTCCAAATATTACCGATGTTTGAGATCTCATAAACCACTAATGGCTTCTTGATGGCTTAATGGGTGGAAAAGTTTTCTGCTTCTAAAAATAAATAAATAGCTTTTAAACACCTATTACGAGTTTCATGATCATTTTTTTTTTAATATTTTATTTTCTCTTTCAAATGGGCAGCAGTTTTGATCGTTTCAGGCATTATATCATTTCTCACATTATCACTTTTATTTCAAATTCCTAATGAGTTTTGTTTATGACAAAATAGTTAAAACAGTTTGCTTGATAAAACAGAGTCATTTTATCTCAGGACTTTTAATTCTCAAGCGTACTATCAGATACATTTACGTAAAAAGTTAATTTTGTCTTTATCAAAAAGAATTATTAAAGAATCACTTCTACTGTCTTATTTTGAGTTCGTTAAAGCAATTTAATTTTGAACTTCTTGGTGAGGAGAGCTGTGCAGATTGTTATAAATTAGATTTATAAGGCTTTATTAGCTTAGCTAATACATTTTATTTCAAATATTTTATATTAAAAATTATTTTATTTTCCTTTTGCTGTAAATTCCACTTTTAATTTTGTTTTTTGTATATATTGTGAGAATTTCTTGGAAAATTGCGTTATAAATATTGTTTTTGAGGAAATAATACAGAACCTTGGGAGAAGGGGGGGGGCAAAGGAATTTTTGAGAATGCGAAATCAAAAGAAATGTTTGAAACGTTGAAAGAAACTTTTGAGAATGTACAGTTAAATTTATATTTCTTAGAAAATTGATAATTTGATTAGAAATTCATAATTTGATAATTGTAATGGAGAATATGTGAAATACATCGAAATAAATTAAATACAAACTATTCGAGATGTAAACATTTTTGCAGACAGATTATTAAATAAGAGACATTTCTTAGTGAGTAAGATAATAAATCGCAAAACTTTTTTAATAAACCAAAGTGTTATGAGATTTCTTCCACAAGATGGCGCTTGTTCCGAGTTGAAACTTCTCATTATGTGATTTCCCCCCCCCCTCATAAAATTGTCCTCCTATACATGTTGTCTCTAAGCCTTTCTTTAGAAAGCAGAAAATTATTTCAGTAGGATTATTTTCGTTTCTGTGTTGAAATTAATGTCATGCTCCCGAATGACATACGAATGCCATGCCAAAAAGAAGAAATAATCATTTTCCTGATGTTATAGATGTGTGCCTAGTGAAGTAAAGCTTCGTTTTACAGCCTTAAAATGCTAGCTTCATTAACTCAGCGAGTCAAAAATAGTAGCAATTTACGTGATATGCAAGTTATGTGAAACATATGGCTGCATGTCTTCTGAAAATGAATTTGCGTTCATAGTAGGGATTGATTTATTATCTTGATTACAGAAAGGATTTGTAATCCTCACTGACATGCAACGGTGGGAATAAGAATAACTGTAGAATAAAACTTCAGAAATAATCTCAAAATTGCTTCAATGCATAATTCTACATAAAAAGGATGATAGCGAATCGTAATCATAAATAAAATTATCTACATGGTAAAATATCATACTATAGTGAATTAATTCCATTATCCATCTTTTCTTTTAAAAAGGCTTATTTTAATAATTTATCGAAATCATTAATTATATAATTACTATTAACAATTGTAGACAGTTTTGTCACGTAGATATTATGATATTGAACTCAATGACACACACAAGGGGTAGAGCTAAACCAATTTATTAACTGAACTCAGAATACAGTAACTGATAAATCCTCTGCTTTTATACAAGCAGAGTAAGTTCCAGAATACTCTTCTGGAGACACTAAGAAAAGTCCAGAACACTTGTATGGTAAACGAAAGAAATGTCCAGTATCTTCTGGAACATGAAATAAAGGAAAACATAAAATCAAACAATTAAGTATTTACGTATACAATTAATCGCATTGTCTCTAGCGGGATTCGAACCCAGGTCTATTGATCATGAGACCAGTGCCACGACCATTCGGCCATGGAGATTCGACTGTCTTCCTTCAATGCGGCAGTTTTACCGATTAAAATATCCCATTGCCCGTTTGGTGGAAGATTTCTGTCTCATCTTCGAACCGAAGTTTTGTGTATTTGGTACCCTTTATTCTTTTACCTTTATTACCTTTTATTTTGTGGATATTCCCCCTTTATTTAGCTCTAATAATCTTGATATTTGTCATAGAGAATTATCCCTTTAGTGTGGTAAAAAATTGTGAAGAAAAGATGCCATCTTAGATGTCTTTATCTAATCAAGACCAAAAATCATGAAAACCAAACATTTTTGAGCTATTTCAGTATGAAGTTTTAACTAAATTTTGATTATAAGTCCTAAAGATGTTTTTACACTTCTTATAACGCATTTAATCATAAAAAAAATATTTTCCAATTTAATTACTTTTGGTTACATATATTTTAAAAGGTTCGGGAGGTCCAAAATTTGCAGAAAATTTCTACATAAAAGGGTGCTTCCAATTATTTTTTAAAGTGTCCAATTACTGAAAACATAAGGCGGTTTCTTTTTAAACATTGGCATTGGTGCGTGAAATTATATTTCAACAATATTATTATTAAATAATATGAAAGAAACATTGATAAACAAGGTTTGTAAAAACCGTGTAATTTCCCAAACATTAAAAGGTACCATGAAATAAGATTTATTAATTCTAGTTCCGATAAATTATTACCAAAAATATGGAAACCAAATTTTTAAAAGGCAGAGGAATTTCTGCATGAACCTTGATCGGAATTAATAAATATAATCCTCCGAGCAAGACTTTCAGCACAAAGGGGACCAATAGGTATAATCCTTTACCCATACAATTATACACTCTTGAAAAATATCATATATAATGAGTTTTTAAAGTGAGGTTTTGTTCTGTGAAGATGCTAAAGTCATCCATCTGGCCCGCCACGAAGGCACATGGATTTAAACCATAAAACTGAATGAATGGACCTCCGCAACAGCAACACTAGCGGAAACTGTTGTTGAGTCCTAAGGGCCATCCCCAGCCACGGTATAATTCTCCCCGAAGGAAATACGTCCCGTCATCGATGGGAGAAGTCAGATTACCCACCGATTTGTGTACCCTCCAGGGTAGCTATAAAGATGCTAAAAGAACAATTCTTTTTTGAAGTATAAATTTAACATAATTTACATTTCAGAACAATCTAAGGTTGGTGCATTCGTTTTCTATCATTTCAAAAATATGCTTGAATTCGGAAATATTTATCATATTTTTATGGTTTGCAAAATTTTTAATAAAATATGTCATTCTTTTAGATGCTACAATTTCTTCTTTGAGGAGAGAAATTTAATTAAAGTAATTATTCTCTGTTCTGTTTTTTTTTCTAAATGTAACTATTGAAATAATGTCCAATTGCATAAAAAATTATCCATGACTTTCATACCGGATGATCATGAGAAAAATTAGGGAAAAGTTTAATACCAGTCCCAATCATTTTAAAAGCTCCCTACAGCTCTTGAAATAGAAACCAACTGTTGAAAAGTGAAGAAAAACTTGGCTTAATGGACAAATTATACGGTACTGGGCTTTTCTAACAAATGGTTTCACTGTACGCTTAGACATTAACCAAAGTAATTTACATTCATAAGAGATGAGGGTTTCAGGGCACTCTGTCAAAATGATATTTAAAAATGCTTCGGTGTCTGGAAATCCAGACTTCAGAATGGCGAAGGCATTAATCTTTGATCTTATGGCTGTCTCTGAACATGGATGCCATTAATTATTTCCGTCAGAAGTGTCACTTTTTTGATATTTTATTTTCTCTGATGTATTTTGAGAATGTATTAGTCGAATAGAATAACAAAATAGTTGTACGCTTGAAATTTTATAAGAATATAAATTTGCTACTGAACTATCTTTTGATTCACTTTTAATAAATTTTTATATTAATATTTTTAAGATAGCTGTATTACTTGCTTATTTTAAATGTCTTTTTGCTATTGTAAATTGAAATAAATCAAAATTTACATAATCGAATTACATTATTTTTATTCGTAAATTACATAACATGTCTTAACATAACCTTAAAGGAAATATGTACACATTACATACCATGTCAGATTGTATTTATGTTTTCAGAGTAATTCTCTTGACAGAAAATTGATAATTAATTAATTTAAATGGAACTGTCAGAATCAATTTCTATGAGAAGAAAATAACTCACAAAAAATATTTAATCCGCTTAAATTGTCATTTTCAAAGTTCTATTTATACGACAGTTGAATTTCATTTCTATGAAGAAGCTGAATACATTTTTCTCTTGATTTTTTTCCCTTGTCTAAAAAGTCAATGTTTTTACGAAAATGTTAAATATATTATCTCTACCATCCAATAGCTTGATTTTTTTTTTTAAATCAAAGAATAGTCATTTTCAAAGTCTTTGTTCTTTGATTGGATATATTTTCGAGACAAAGAAAGTTATTCTCTTAATAATCTTTATATATTTCAAACATGTTATACTATTTATCAACAACAACAACAACAAAAAACCTTTTATTGATTTGTTGGTCCTATTGTTTAAAGTGAACTAAAACGAACACTTTATTTTGGAATTTAATTTTACAGTACAACTATCTTAACTTTAGTGTTTTCAGTAAAATTTTATATATATATATATATATGCTGAGAAATCTATGCTGAGATTTAGGATAGGTTTTAGCATATTAGTAAATATATTTGTATTGAAACATGAAATATTTGAAGTTGGGAATATAAAACATGTTATTACAAATTTTGGGACTTGTATTGTATAGTATAATATATTCAGGAACATAGTGTATATGACAATGACTCAAAATTCAATAAAATGAATTTAATAACATTGTTTAACCATCGAGAGTAGTTTAAATGATTCTATTGCGATTATAAAAGATTTCCTTTTCCATCGATCATATAAAATTTATAAAGTAAGAAATATTATATCAGTTTTTGCTATTAGATCTCTTCTAATCATGTTTTGTATTGTTACTGAAAGAGAAGAAAAATAAATTGTCCATATTTTAAAATGTAATATTTTTAAATTTTGTTTAAATTTACCATTAGCTAATATCGAAATAATTTGAACATTAAAAGAGTCAAACATTTAAATTCAAACACATTATCATCGAATTATTTCAAGCACAACTTTAAATATACACAAAATACAAAGGTACATTTTCTATTTATTATAAAAATGGTTAATTGATAAATATATTATTATCACTTTTCTAAAATGTTTAAATCCATATGTATTTATTTGAAATTGATTTATAATTTAATATAAATGCTTTTAGTATTTTAGCTATTATTGTTGTTGTCGAAATATTTTCAGCTAAATCGTTTCAAAATATGATTAATCGTTAAAAAAATCTCCAAGTGAGATAATAAGTAAAATTTCCACAATTTTGTCCTCTAAAATATTATTGATTTATTTAGATATATTTTGTTGTCACACCTGAAAGATATAAAAAAATAAAACTCTCATTGCCATTTTTCTCTTCAAGTGTGCTAAAAAGAACAAAACTGAAATTCCTTCTAAACCCGCAAACGCATTTATTATTTCAAAATAAATTTGTAGGGTTATACAAATCATCTGTTATCACTTCAAGCGTGACTTCCTGCAAAACATGGAGTCACTACCAAAAGAAAATTGTATCCATTTAAGGAGGTATTTATATTCTCTGTACCAAGATATTTTTGAGGGAATTTATATTTTCTTCTCTATACCAAGATAATTTTGAGGAAATTTATATTCTCTATACCAAGATATTTTTGAGGAAATATCGCTGTAAATATTTTGTTACTTCTGGGATTTACAATGATTTCTCAAGCTTTAAAGCACATTCATATATAATTGATGTTTAATTAAATATTTTAAAATGTTAGAAATTATAAAGATATAATATTTTTTTTTCCTTGCAAAAGCACATTTCTACACAGGGCTTCTAAAATAATCTTTTAAACATCAGATTTAAAGATTAAGAAAAAATGTTATAAATTATAAAGTATCAGATTGACAATTTCAAAATTAAATAACTTCGATTGCATGATATTTATTGAAATTCTTTCTTTCTTATTGTTATCTTTCAAACTACAGATATATTGTTTATGAAAAGGATGCAAATAAAAACATATGAATATGTAAATATATATAGATTGTACGAATATGTAAATAATACGAATAAGATTGGAAAACACACATTGTAATTGCTCACATGCAGAAATATTTTAAAAGTTGGTCAACAAACTTAAAAACTGCAAAGTATTTTGTATTTGAAAAAAGAAGTTATATGATGGTTCCTCATCTCATAAAAAGTCGATTTAACTTATGAAATTCCTTATTTTCTTTATAGATAAACCGTTTTATTCGGTGTAGCATATCCTAGAAAAGAATCTTGCGCCAGGAAATAACTACTTCTATTCTAGTCTAATACTTATAAATAATTAAATCGAATGTGGATATAATCAGTTCAAAAATCTACTTGCGTATTACTATTTGTTGCTAAAGTTTTTAATTTGCTTAGATATGTCGAATACAAGAGTAAGTCAGAAAAGAATGAGAATTCATTTGTCATTCAAAAAAAGGCATAATTTAACTTTATATGGTGTTTTACAAAATAGACTCCTTCGAACTGCATACACTTAACCTATTATTTATAAAACGTATGCAAAGATTTCTTTTTTGGACATTTTTTTTCCAACCAAATTTTTCCTTTTTCAAAGGAATCATTTGTAGGTAAATTTGCTTTTGAATTTCGACATTAAACTAGGTTTTAAAAAAACGAGTATTAATAAACTCAATAAAAGCAGAATATTTAAAAGTCATTGGAAAGTATTGCAAGAAAATACTGAACAGCAAATATGACATACATTTATGTTTTCAATCATTTGTGCTTATCACTTGGGTTCACTGGTCTAAAAACTATTTGCGGCGCCCTTCTTTCAGTCTTGATTCATAACTTGGCTTTTTTTTGTTCCCACCCTATTGGTACAAAATGTAGTTGAATATTATTGCGATATCTTGATGATATTTTTCAATATCGAAAAACATTATACCGAATAATATCTCGTGCTAAAAGAGCATATTTCAATTTGAAACACCTCGTCACAATTTTGTTTCATCAGCCAATGTTTTACTGAACGATGAATAGAAGGAAATGATGGTCTATTATATGGTCCAAAAATAGTAAGTATGTCGTGCAAAGTTTACACTATTTCGGTAAACATTATATTTAGTTAAACAATGCCCAAAGCTTTGAATAATAAACCTACTCCTATTAATATTTCTTTTATTTGCGTTCTTAAAAACAAAGCGTCTTAGAAGATCATAAAAAGATGAAAGTAGAAAAACGTTAACATCTTCCAGCATTTTTTGTACTTTTTTTATTAAGTTATGCAGAAATACAGGCATTTTTTTTATCCTGGTAATTACTCAAATTCATGAAGGTTAATTGCTTTTAATTAATCCTCTGAAGAATCACTAATAACACTTCAAACGCAGGCAGTTTCCCATTTCCGACAAATGATGTTAGTTTTAGCCGATCGATTGATTAGATTTCCTTTTCTCGAGAGTGAGAGTAAGGACACTGGATTTCAGATCGTTGAAAATTAATTTATAGTTAATTTTCCTTTATTGTATATAAAGCACCAATTATTTTGGATTCTAGAAATTAGTATATGCAAATTTGGTGTGTATTAGTATTGATATTTGTCAGTCAGTGTATTCTCAGGAGAAATTTTCAATGTTTCTCAACTTTTATATATAGATATGAAATAAAGAGAGCGACTGAGAATACATACTTTAGAATTGCATTTTTAAAAGCCGGCAAATATAGCAAAAATAAAAAAAAAATCATATTATACCGTTACAGATGCCTTTTCTTTAAACTAATTACTATAGTTTATACATGATTAACTACATTATTCATTAATATACTTTTTCTGTTTGCCCCGCAAAGTAACATGAATAAAAGGATAGTGACTTTTTTCATATCATGATTAATACTAATAATTCGGATCCATATAGAGTTAAATACATAAATTCTGAATAGTAATGATCATTACTAAAATGTAACAACTCAAAAAGTTATTGCCCGAGTTATTATTCTCAAGTTTATAAAGCAAATAGTTGTGCATTATCGTACACTTCGTTGCTTTATAAACTTAAGAGCTTTTGCTCTATAAGTATACTTTGAAGTGCATTATAATTTAAACAATAATACATACTTTATCAATACGATAAGATCTAAAGTGCTGAGAATACTTTCTAACAAGGGTCATAGAACGCTTCCGAATAATGTTCCTTGGCTAAATAAAATATTCCATTCTAATATTTTATAAGACACTTTTCGAGCCAATAAAATTATCTTCTAAATCAGAAACGCTGCATTTTTATATAATCTAAGCAATTTTTAACCTTTCAACAGAGATAATCTGAAGTTACCTCTGATCTTTCTAGATGGTTATAGATCTCGAGCTGGAAATCCGCCCACTTTTTTTTTATCATAAATCATTCACTTAAATCGAAATACATTAGCGTGTTTGCCATTATTTTTTTCCTCTGTACTATGTAAAGCTGCAATTTATCGATTGTAAGGCATATATGATTCTATCTATCCAAATATTCACAAAAAAACTGAAGTTAAAAATTTCCACTGATGAAAGCAGAATCGCATTAAAAAGTAAATTTTAATAACTAAATTGGAAATAATTGATAATTCAGATTTATTGTACAGACATATGCTTAGAATTATTGTCTAAAGAAAAGTATCCATAACTAATATCGAGCAAACGAATTGTTGGGCGAAGGCAAACTATAATTGATACTTCAGTTTGCTCAGTTTCAACATGTAGAAAAGCAAACAAATTTACATATTTTTCAATATCCCTTTACAGAATCTTTCTGGTCACCCACGGTTGCTATTTACTGATTTTGCATTTTGCATCGTATGGAATTCTCAGAAACTCCTATATTTGATCTATTTAACAATGGAGTATAATACTAACTTTAGTAAACATATGATATTTTTTCTGGTAGTTTTAGAAAAATGATGAATAAATTCGATTCAAAACAGTAAAATGATATGATAAGTATGAAAATTTAATGAAAATGGAACATAAATAATAATTCGATAATTAAGGCATGTAAGAGTTACAAACTGTAAAAAAATATGTAATAAATCTCTTTCACATATCGAAATATCAATTATCGTTCAAGAATTGGATTCTCTGCTTGCCTTGAATTAATAACTAATTTTCAATTCGTGATATACGCGGATTTAAGCATCATTTATTACATTGGGAAATGTTGCACGATATAATGAGATTTAAATGGCCTCTAAGTGGATATGAATATACAAAAACAAACTCGTTTTATGTTAATAATTTAATTAGAATAGCATTGCACATTCTCAAGAAGGACGAAGGTTCTTTTAAAATAGAATTGATTATATCAATATTCCAGTAGATGATGATATTTTAACCATCCTCTACCTCCCACAGCTTCCTAGTTTTGACCAATTAACACAGATTTAAGGGACACTATTTTTCAGAGCAATGGTGGAAGTTAATTTTGGTGAATCAGGAGTACAACCATAGCAGGACCATTAGTATTAGAAGTTAACATGAAAAAATGATATTTAAATATTAGACACTTGTCGCCTTTGACGATAAATTATTTGCAACTAATATTGATTATGTTTAACTTGCATTAAGGTGTACGTACACACTTAAAACTTCGAAAATAGTTCAAAATATCGAATTTTTTTATTGCTTCAAAGTGTTCGCTGATCCTTTAGCTTTCAAACGATATCCAGAAGTTGCCAATATTCGGAATATTTCGTTATTTATATTTCTTTATAATTATTTCTCTTGAGATACTTTCTTTAAAAACTCTAGTTTCGGTTTTTTTAACTCATTTTATGAAGAATGATATGTTTTCACTATGTTTCTTCATTCAAACAATCATAACTCAACAAGAAATCAACCAAATGCAATTATTTATATATCAAAATAATCTGCATGAAATAGTGGATGTTTTGTTCCTCAATCAAAGTTATATTTATAAAAATAAATTTTTAATAGCTATTTAAACGTTAAAATTACATAAAAAAATCTCGCTTTTTCTATTTATCTTTGAGGAAAAAACTGTTAAAAAAATATGCACTTTTATAACTTCATTGAGGCAGGCAACATGAAGTCTAATGTTAGGCATCATTTCCAACTAGAATTGTGTGTCTGTATAAATTTGAATTTAAGATATCATGTTTTAAAAAATATGCTAATTAGCTCAGCAAATATTATTTAATTAATTAATAATTAGTGTAATACGGTTTTTTCTCACTGAAATGAGTTTAAACATATATTAACGGTATACTGTGAAAAAACTGGATTTTTAAAGTTAAAATTTAAAAAAAAATCTTCTAGTGTGTACGTACACCGTAAATTTCGTATGCGTAATGTGACATTTACGGTTCTCTCAAAAAAAATATTTTTTTAAAAAAATATGACAGTTATTAAAGCTAAATTATAATATCTTTCAGTATGAAGAAATTTTTCAGAATGGAATCAAGTTTCATGACATCTAAGGACCATTAAAAATTTAAATGTTGGTGTAATCTTTTTTAAATTCTGCATCGTTTCTTTTGGGGATCACAAAATTTCTTTTTTTTAATACGTTTTGAAAGGATAATTACAAACTCATTCTTCTTTGCTTTCAATAATGGAAGCAAATCATGCAACTAATTATTTCATGCAACAAAGACCTGAATTCATTGAAACAAAATATGCTATTGAAGTTTATGCAAAATAAATATCAAAATTGAATTTCACCGGCAAAAACTGCCGGTAAATTGATAATTTTTCATACTTTAAAATGTGGTAAAAATCAATTTTATGTAGTAATATGAAGTGTTATCATCGAGAAAATATAAAATCTCGTTTAATATTTAATAAATTTAACTTCTAATTGAAATTTCAATACATCACTCCGAGGTGCACATTCTTACCCTTTAAAAGTGCATATCTTATCAATGTTATCTTTTATCAAATTTGTTATCTATGGGTCAAAGGTCAGTCTTGCAGCACACTCACAAAATCATACACAAATATGCACACATATACGTAGTTCTCTTTATATTAGAAGAGATTAACAAAGATATGAAATAGAAAGGGGAAAAAAGGGAAATACGATAATGATTGGGTCTCATTCACAATCTGCAAGTATATTTCTAATTACAGTAGGAAGTTATTCTGATTAATAGGTTATTAAATTTTAGCAAGAAATACATCTAAACTTGAATAGAATTTTTTTTCTTCATTATTTTACATCATTATGCCATCCCTTTCTTTCAATCGAATCATGTATAAATACGGATCAATAATTCATAAAAATAAAACCAGGTTATCATGTATAAATGTAGAGCTTGTTTAATGATGGAATAATTTTATTTAGTGGAATAGAATTACTGGGAGAAAAATCTACGCAAAAGTTTCATCATGAAACATCTTCAGGGCATTTCCTGGCATAAGATCATGTTAGAAAAGCATAATAATGTAACGTACTCCTCAAAATTATTGTTGACACCTAATATGTGAAAATTATGTTTCCCATTTGCAACAGTTATTGAGAAATTCAGTCCTCACATATCATGAAAAAGAGATAATATGTTTAAATTATTAGAACAAAAGATACATGATATTTATTTTCATAATAGTTCTTTCCTTTTAGTAACCAATAATGAAGTATTTAAATCCTCCGAAGTTTAATACAGTTTATACGAGAAAAGGTGAAAAGTGGCTGCTGATACATTTAAATAAATAACTATGATAGCCATAAATAAACCCCATTCCAAGAATAATATTCATTGATAGACTTAGAAATTTCTTAGAAAGACATTTTCCGCATTCATTCGATTTATTAAACAAAATAATTTCTATTTATTCATCGTAAATGTAATTCATGAAGATTTCTGGATAGAACTTTTACTTAATTTATTTCCCACAAGCTGCTAATTATAAGTAATTTAAAACTTAAACCCATTAATTTTTTTCCTCTATTAATGGAAATTATTATTTTTACTGTTATTGTCCAAAACTTTTCAGGTGTGGTAAACAAAAGAACCGTCTATTTATGGAAGATTCCATTTGATTTGTTTAAGATAAGACATTTTGGCAAGTAAATGAATAAGCAGCAGTTATTTGAGAAACATGAAAAATGTTCCTTACCAGAAAAAATATTCTATAATTACTTTAATCCCACATCCCATTTTATAATGCTTAGTAAAATAATTTGGGAAACAGGAAAAATGTATTTATTAAATTGAAATCTTATTATTAAAGATAATCTTGAAATTTTGAATGGAAAATTAATTATGTTTAAATATAATAATTCAGGAACTTGAATCCGGAATAATTTTTAAACAAAACGTAAATTCGAAGATTGGAATTATAGTAATGATGTCTGGGGAAAATGGTTGACATGCATTCAAATTATAAATACAGTTTCGGTTCTTTCATTCAATGTACAAATCAAACTGATGAAAATATTTTGCAGATTTTTTCCGAAATCAGATAATTTTGCATCATGAGAATTATCAGTTTATTTAAATTTCAGTATGTTCAAAGATGGTCCCGAAAAAGATCAAATATTAATCATTCAGTATTTATACTAAATTGTTAACAAACAAATGTAATACCCTTTAAATGTTGTGATTACTGAGATATAAGTTAGTAAAATACAGTGATTGTCGTGAAAATTGGTAAGTAAAATACATAGTGAAATATTAGTTAGTAAAATTTAGTGATTGTCTTGCTGAATAGTTCAGGGTATCCTCCTTCCAAATTAGCGTAGAATGTGAATTTCTAAAAATAAATTTCTTTTCGAATTCTACCTAGTAAGAGCTTTTTATCTTTTTGTTTACAATAGCTTGTAATATTTTCTCTTATGCACAATCTATCAATCAATGTTCAGCATTATACTTTTTTTTTCCTAGTATCTCCTAAGAAACTTTCATACACCACAGTTGTTACGCGTATACTAACCTATCACAAAATAACTCTCGAAATACATGTTATTCATCCAACAAATACTCAACGGAACAAATAAAATAAGAATCTGAAAAATTGTGCAGAACGATATATTTTATAACCACAAAAGTAGTAATGATGCGGAAAATAAAGATAATAGTAAATTAATTGTAACAGATTATCTGTTACAATTTATTTACTATTATTTTTTATACAACCATCCTTTACTATTTTTATTGCCTTTTTTAATTTCTAATAAATGAATATAAGGTTTATAAAAAGTTGAAATTCATAGAAATGCCATTCGATTTTAAATTGCAAAAGATTTCTGAAAGTAATACTATATAAATAAATATGCTTCTTATAAAGTATTTATTATATAAAAATAAATTTTCAGTAAATTTATAAACGGAATTCAACTGATTCCAACCCCCACCCATAAATCATGTGTTAGATGTAAGCGTAAAATTTATTAAAAGTTTGTAATTTTTAACATTAAAGTGATTGTAACAAATTAATAATACTTATAAAATAAATTTATAATCTCTATAATATTAGTTTAATAAATAACTCTTTGTGCATCACTAATTACTATGAGTCAGTATTAATTCGTGTTATATAGTTCTTACATCACGAACATTCTCTTATAAAATTATTCTCCTGAAAGCTTAAAATCTTATTCTAGCGTTGCATTATTAAATTCTCTGCGAGAGTTGATATTCATATTATCATCGTTTAGTTCTGTATCGGAATTTTAATGAAGGAATTTAATCTAATGTGATGTAATGTCAGTCATCATATAATCTATTCTTGATGAATCAAGGCATATAATTCTGGAACCAGAAAGGACGAGATTATCTTCCTTTAAAACTGAAGTAACACGGCTTGTACTAAGTAGTAGAAATTCAACAACCTCCAAAGGATGGCTATTTTGTTCAATACGTTATTAGCGTCTCCATTTTAATTATTTTCAATTTTATAAATTTGTTAAACATAAAGATATAGACTTGATTTCATTATAAATATACTAAATCATTTCTATATCATTCCATATTTGTCAGTTATAAAATGATGTACGTATTCTTCAAAAAAAAAAAAAAAAAAAAAAAAAAAGAAGAAGAAGAAGAAGAAGAAAGGAGGATAAATCAAAGTTTTAACATAATTCCTTTTTCTTCTCTCATGTTATCGAGTTTTAGCTAATTCACAAAATAAATTGAATTTCAAGTGAAGAACGCACGAGCGGAATTATAATCTAAAACAGTTGAAAATAAATTATAAAGTTAATCATTTTTATGTACCGGAAACTATTGATTTCTATTAAATTTTTAAAACAATGTTATTAAAAAATTAAATATTTGAAATAAATTTTGAAACTTTCATCACTATATTTTATGTATTATAAAAATGCAATTCAATTTGAAGAACATATATAAATACTACCATGAAGAACAAATAGTTTTATTAAGTTGTTAAAACTATATTAAAATTTCACTTAAATATGTTTCACTAAATGCTCAAGTTTTAACTACCAGTATTCAGTTATTATATAGTAACACATTTTGAGAGCTATTTTTGCATTCTCATATACGACATGATCAAGTAAGTGAAGTAATCAAGTAATTCAAGTAATCAAGTAATTCAGAATATTATGAATGCTTAGTCTTCTTCAAAAATTTTATACGAATGAATCAGAAAAAAAAAAATTAAAATATCAATAAATATTGCAAATAAGTATGTATTTTGATTATTATCAAAGGATAGGTTTTGACAAAACTACTTACATATAGTTCAATGCAGCAATAATCTTATCACCATCTTTTCCGAAGATTTGAAATAAAGTTAATGTTGTTAAAAAAATTTCAGTTACTATTTTAAAGCCAAGTCTCTGAAAGAACTTTTATAAATTTGCCTTCTTTTCTCCAGTAACAAATTTTACTAAACAAACACATTAGAAAGCATTAAAAATCTATAGAATTATATGTTTAAAGGTATTTATCTTTACTTATAATAAAGAAGAATATGTGTTTGTGTTTTGCACCGGTGTTTGTGTTCGCATTCTTCAGGCTCGGTCATTTGACCTAGAACTAATAAACTTTGAAGAGTGAAAACGTGCACCTTGAAACGATTTTTTAAAATTTTAATTAGGATTTTAATTAAAAATTAAACAAATTTTGACGTTTTTCTTCGACATTTTCCAGAACGATTACAGTACAAAAATAATGTTTACATCATCTTAAAATTTAATAAATTACCTTTTCGGTGATATTATTTAATGTTATAATTTATTTTTAATCTTCAGTTAATTTTAAAAAAAATATTTTAAGCATACTTTCTAACAATATATATCAAACAAAATGCAAATGAAATTTAACCTGTTAGTGCGTGTTTCGCTTGCATGAAAATGTTAGTTGTTATCAAAGTGTTGCCATCACGTACAAAAGTTAAAATTAAAGATTCGAAAGTTAATTCTCATTGCTAATTAAACCTAGGAGAATTTAATTTTTCGCACTTGTCTATATGAAATAAAATACGCATGAAACAATATTTTTTAGAAAAACAAATGCAAGAAATGGTGTGTTTCTGCAACTTATAAATTATTCACATTATAATTCAGTAATTCGGTTTATTTAAGGCAACAATGCCATTTAAGGCAATAGATAAAGATATTTAGGCTAAACAGCAACAGTTAATTTCTGAAACATTACTAATACATATCGAACAAGAAAACAGATCTAAATGAAGAAAATAACTACATATTATGTGGTTTGAATCTATAAATACTATGATAAATTAATGAATATCAATTTTTTATACAGACTGTCGATCTTATGAATCATATTCAATAAAATATTCCTTGGCACTCTTATGACAAATGTCACTTTTTTGCATTCAGTATTAGTTACGCTCATTTTATTTTATTTTCTGCCTCCATAATTAAAAAAAACATGTTTGGTTTCAATAAAAACAGACTGTCGATCTTATGAATCATATTCAATAAAATATTCCTTGGCACTCTTATGACAAATGTCACTTTTTTGCATTCAGTATTAATTACGCTCATTTTATTTTATTTTCTGCCTCCATTATTCTATTATTTAAAAAAAAAGTTTCAGCAAAATACAATGTATACAATTTTGAGTTTCAGCAAAAATACAAATGTATAATTGTTAATTGATTGACTTGTTTTATCACTTACATTTTAAATTTAAGTTGAAATCTAAGGCCAAATGAAAAAAGTAGGAAATGCTAACAGAACGGAGTAAAGCTTCTCAAACAGTATGACTATCAAAAAATTTAGAGAAGAAAATATTTTAAGCATATTTTACAACAATATATTTTATTGTTGAAGTCAACTCAAACTATTTGCATTGTTGCTACTAATATTTCATATTGCCTTCTTTTCCTTTGTTGATGATCAAGATATGAAATTTTCATTTTGCTTATTTTTCCATAACTAGTATGTTTGAGCATAAGACATTTTTTTTAGTATTTTGTTGTACTTAAAATTAAATCTCGGAAACTAGTGACGCTGAATACCTTTTAAAATGAGCCAATTTTTAAATGCAGTCGCTCTTTTCTGAAGTATAATTGGAGATGTAGACAGAAAACTAGAGACATGCAAAGCACAATGAACAGAAATCTGAGAGCTTTTTGAAATTATATATATCGAAATTTGAAGCTTAAAAATATTTTGCTGACATTTTGCAAACATTTGAAATTTTCAGCAACCATAAAATCCAAACGAACCATCTGCAGCTTGCTAAATTAATAAAAACGATAATAGCTAAATCTTTTATATTATTCTTATCTATTATTGATTTAAATAATTTGTCCCCATTATGTTTGCTTAACGGCAAAGAATTGAATATGTACGAGATATATACAAAACTAAGCTGAATCTTCAAATTGCTAGTTCCAAAATCCAGGTTCTGCCATCAACCTGTTATTGGATTAAAAAAGTAATTCCGAATGAATATGTTACGCATGTTAATGAATGAGTGTATTGTGATGGTCAGAATTCTGCCTAATAAGAAGAATATGAAATACAGAATGTTCTATGGAAGTTATCAAATGGAAGTTAATTTTTATATTTGTAATTTGTGAATTATATGCGATACTAACTTTGATAAGTGATATCTGCCTCACTTGACCTACCAACTGAGTTGGGGGATGATTGACGTTTTCCTATGGCATTTCGAGATTTTTTTGGTGCAAGAGCCACACTTAGCTAAACTGCGCCAAGGACTGGATGAAGGCTATTTATCGGAAGTCATTTCGGAAATGGATCATTCAATTTCAAATTTTATTGCAATGATTCTTTAAGTGAAAAGAAAATGATGGCCGAAATTCTGCTCAACATTGTATTAAAAGATATTTAGAATGCTATACAATCAAATGGAAGTTAATTATTATACTTGTAACTTGCGAATTATTACCTACAAACTTAATAATACATATATCTACCTATGTTGACCTATAAAATGGGTTGGGAGAAGGCTAGGCATTGAAAGACATTTCACGAATATGTCATTCAGCCAATAATTAAATGTCAATGCTTCTTAAATTGAAAACCAAATGGCAGTAAAAAAAATCTGCTCAACATTATAAAAAGTGGTATGAAACACACAATGCTATACAATCAAATGGCAGATAATTATTATAGTGTAACTTATGAATTATTTTATTAGAATTCAGCTACAAAATTATTAAAAAAATCCTTGTGATGTCGTCCAATTGCTAGAAAATATAAAATATATATTATTATAAAACCTGTTATTAATGCAAAAATTAGCTACTTAATAGAATTTCATAGAATTTTTAAGTAAAACATGCATGCAAAAAAGAAACAAAAATATTTAGAAAATGACGAAGTTCAAGACTTATTTGTTAAATGTTGTCTCCTCTTGTGTGATACATTGTATGGAAATATCTTTAGAAGTTTTTAAAAGGTGGATTATGGTTATTTTGATTGATTGGTTCTTTTTGTCTAATTTTTCAAAATTACAATTCCGAGGATGCGTAGCGCTTTTAAAAGTGCTTAAATTTGAAAACCATTTTTAAGCAAATAAAAGTGCTTGGTTTTGAAAAAATGGTTCCTTAACATTATTTTATTTTTTCGAGAAGTGCAAGACAAGAAAGAAAACCGACGAGAGGGAAGAATTTGGGAAAGGAATTCTGGAGCATATGTTAAAATAATGCTTAATTCCCTCTTCCCATTCCCTCTTTCTTCACCAATATGTAACCGACATGTATTGAAATGGCTATTCTAAAGGGGCGAAATACGAATGAAAATGGGCAAACTTGTTGGAAATTGAAAGGCATTCGAATTTCTTTCATGTTTAGTGTTCTTGATAGGGAAGAATTTATTTTTATGGCTGCAAACTTTTTGTTTAATCCTTTATGGGTTCTTAAAGAATACGCATATTGGCTCTGATCGACGAAAAATAAGAATAAAGTAAAATACATTTGGAACGCAAAAGAAATGGATGCATCGAACATGGAGAAAATGCTCTAAAAACCCTAATGGAAGATATATACGATTTTTTGTCTCTTTTACTCCCATTACCATGGAGCCTCTACAGCACGTTGCAGTTCGAACATCGTTCTGGAAAATATATTATTTTGGGACGATCTCTTGAACAGCATGCGAAAGAGATTTTGCTGTAAGATATTGAATTCATATTTATTGCGATGTGTAATTATGTTAATCGATTGCGAAAAATGCAGTGTGAGTAAATTTTAATTCAAAACCGTAAGGTTTCAATAATAGGGATTTGTTTGTAGTGCACTTTTTAAACGTCCCATTCCTTTAAAAATTATCATTTATTGAACCAATAACGCCAATGTTAGTTTTCATTTTTTAAAAAAAATCCTGCTTAGTCTGATAAATGAACTTAAAAGAAATCAAATAAAGTTTTGAGAAACCTTTATTTTTCAGAATTTATCGATTTTTGCTTTTTCTATTTTTTTTAACTCTTACATAAAGTTTTTGATTTCAAATTGAAATCTTTTTTCTCCATATATAATGCTTTAACCGACAGATAGAGCATTAAAAAGCCGAAACCATAAAAGTGAAGAGCATGAAATTTAGTAGGAGGTTACTTCTACTAGGTATTAGAAAATCAATCACAAATTTGGCAAAATTTTAAATAAATTTTATTTAAAAAAATAATAATAATTTTTTAATTAACCCAATAACGTGTTTCCACCATAATTAAACAATATTACAGTCCAAAAAATATTTTTACTTTCTTAAAGGTTTAAGAAATAGCTTTTCAGTAATACCAGTTTTATTTCAATGAATGCGTTCTTTTACGATTTAATAATTTTTTAATTAGTTTTGGTCACAATTTATAGCAATTATTTTTTATTATAATAAAAATCCTAACAATGTATTTGTTTTATGAAATCTTTCTGTTTTATAAATCTTTGTCTTTTACACCACTATTATCATCCTGATATAAAAATAAGAGTAAAGTGATTTCTTTTGACCACAGTCCTTCAAGGGATTTGAGTATTTCCTGAAACCCATTCGTTTCTTGTGTCGCATTTTGGTACGTCGCTTTTATTTTGGTAGAATAAGCATAAGCTGTGGATTTGAAAAGAAAGTCGTTCCACCACATACGCATCTTCATTTTAAAGAACCAAATTAATTTTATCATAATTTTGGCATTTTAATCCAAAAATTATTCCTTGCTTGAAATGTTTTATTTATACATTTTGAAAGTCATTAAACTTTCGTAAATATATTGCTTAATTTTCCCGACATGTATGCAAATATGTAAATATATATTTATTAGAAAGTCCCTCTTTAATGGATTTATTGTAACTAAACTGTAACAATTGTTAAACAATTTATTTTTTCCTGTTAAACTGTAATAATTGTGTTTAATCAGTTTATTTTTTCCTGTTAAACTGTAATAATTGTGTTTAATCTGTTTACTTTTTCCTGTTAAACTGTAATAATTGTGTTTAATCAGTTTATTTTTTCCTGTATTCCATATATTATTGAATACTACAATTCTTAAATGATTTTTGAAAATAATTTTAGTCATTTCCTTTCATTTTAATTTTTTAAAAGCGTGGGTTAGTTATCCCCAAGAAAAATTTTTAAAATTAAGATGTTCCGTCCATTTGCTTTGATTAGCTTTTTATCAAGTGAACTAATCCATCACTCCAAGATTGCCGGGCTTATTTCCCAACCGATACTCTAATTGCGAAACCTTACCAGAACCAGCCTCTCTTCTCTTATTCCGCATAATGCGTCATTATCGACATTGCGATGTCAGATGTTGTTCGGGATCGTCGCGTCAGATGACGGATTGTTGGGAAAGGCATTTAGGGAACGATGATAGAAACGGCGCAATTAGTGAAACAAGTGCTCGTGGCAGCCGCCAGTCGCAAGATGCTTCGAAACATTAAGCGAAGTTCTCTTTGGATATATGCGGAATTGTGTCAAGAAAAGAAACGTTGCGTCGAAAGTATCAGATGTATCTTTCTGAGTAACAAATAACCCATAACTCTTTCCTGAATAAAACATCTGTATTTTTGCTATCCTTTATATAACACACAAATATAGATAATTCTGTACATTTCAGCATAGTAAGAAAGCAAGAAAATCAACGTGATTATGTGTTTGAAATAAGTAAATCATAAAAAAAGGAAGTAACTTCAGCAAATTCGGTGAGAAAAATTGTAAAACTGGCGCAAGTAAGTTCGTGAAATTTGGGAAAGATGTTCAAGATTGGCTCAATTCCTGGATAGAATTCAACTAATCTATGAAAACATAAAACATATCAAAATTTAGGACAAATTTCAGAATTTAATTTTTAATGTTTAATGACATTATATTTGTTTGACGACTGCACAAAATTACATTAAAATTGGATTAATATTTTCAAATTAGAATATACAATGAATAAATTATAATTTAGTTTTATGCTTGAGAATTGCAAACGCCTGTTTTCTGTAATAATAATAAAATAATGTAAGTACAGTGGCGAACAACAGACTACATCTCTTGGCTTAAATCAAAAAAATGTGACAGAAATATTCCGTGGAGGGTTTGAATATGCATTCTCTTGAAATTTGAGTAATTTTCTAGAAATTTGACGCAAACAATGAAAAGACATGGTCAAAGCTGTTGAAATACTACATTTAAGATATCTAACGCGATTTCTTGCTTTAAAATACTTCGTTGAGGGAAATGTAAATACCAAATCGCGCATAAGAGTTTCAATATAATATTTCCAATATTTATACATAATAATATTTAGAATATCAATATTTGTGTTGAATGAGTACAAGGACTAGTTATAAATATGTAAAGCTATAAATGAGACGTAATACAATTACATGATAAATTGAGAATACATTTTGTATATTTTAAATCCTTCAGAATTATATAAAATAAATATGTTATGATCTTTTATTATATTCTAACCATGTATGCTAGATAAAATATTTAGAGGAGAACATCTGAAAATGTAAGGAATGTTTCTTATAAGACACTTTAAACACATTACATTTCTCGAAATTATTGAGCAATTTTGTTCCTATAGCATTATATCATCAGATTTTTATTTTTTAAATATTAAATGTCAATAAATTTTATCAAACAACTATGGATGAGTAGTATTGCTACGTCTATATTTTGATCTCTATAATATTCCTTGAGAGAGTATCATAACAAATTTTCCACTCATAATAGGCATTTTAAGATACTACATTACAATTTTTAGTTCATATAGTTAAACGGAGATCGCCCTAAGTTTATTGGCTTGATATGCAGGAAGATTATAAATGAATAGCCCAAATTTGTATGGTTATTAAAAGAAAACGAAGCAAGGAATAACCTTGTTGTTCATCAGAAATTATATATAACAACATAAAAGTTTAAATTTATCTCAGCTATAAATATTCATAATGAACACTTCCAAATTACGAATGACAGCAAAGCGATACAAAAGACCACTCCATACACTTTCAGCATCTCTGATGTGATGCTTTGAAAGCCTCCAGATATATATGACTTAATCCATCACCGTCAATTGGTAATGGAGAAATACATACTGTTTAATGTATCTTAAAAAATTAAGCATTTTTTCACACTATCCCTTCAAAGCTACACACCAAGCATACAGAAAAAATTGTGAGATGAATTATCTTACCACTTCGAAATCCATCACATTTCTGGAAGGGTTCACAATGAATACTTATAATTCCTTTGAAGTTAAAATTTTAGTTTTATTTTTCTTTGTCGATGAACAACAAGGCTGTACTTTGCTTTGTTTTCTTTTAACAGACTTGCAAAATTGGGATATTCATTTATAATTACCCTTTATATAACTTGAAGTTGTTAAAGGGTTGAAGAGAACAAATAACAAAATATGAACTGATATTATAGAGAAAGGCTATCTAATTTGGTATTCACTTTGGATGACAATCAAGAACATTCGAGTGAGAATATATAACCTATAATATAGATTATCCAAATAATTAGCCATTTTCAAGTCTGATCTCTGATGCAGTAAGGACTCATGTCCTTTATCTCAATGGACAATCTCCCTATCTTCTAACAAAAAGAGTATCAGAAGCTGAGCTTGAAACTTTTTTGACCAATATGTAATTTATATTGCATGCTATGATATTAAAAATAAATGCAGTTTTCCATTTATAATATAAGTTTCAAGAATTTCCTAAATGTTTTTCCTAGAATACTTTCTTTTTCTATGCATTAGAGATTACATGCAGTGAATTCAAATTTTAGAAATATTTATTGGTGATTTAGACATAACTTTGTCTTCCAAACGAAATAAAGTTTTTGCTGGTAACTTCAAAGATTTATTTAATAATAGGTGCTACCATTTTTTTGCAGAATAAGTAATAAATATTGGGACCAAATAATCGTTTGAGCTATGAAGAAATATATAAAATTTGTGGAATTATGCCTGAAGTAAGAGTGTCTAACACAATAAATAATTAAAATTTTCAGTAAAATGGTCATTACACAATTTTATTTTTTATGAAAAATATATTTTCAAGTTATAATTTCAAAAGAATCCGTTTTCATAAATAAGAAATGAAGCTTTTATTTGGTAACACTAAATGATAAATAATACTTTTAAATCATATCCATAAATAAAGTGATGCAATTAAAAAAAGTACTCTAATCTTCATGCGTAAAATCTACTGATAAACAGCATTTAAAGTATGGCGTTGCCAGTCTTAACCATTCCGAGAAAAAAATTCTATATATATAAATCAATAAAGATACATCACATAAAAAATAGAACCATCCCGCTTACAGATTCCCTAAAAAAGCTATCGCCCCTATCCCATATTTTATGTTTCAGCTCTTTTTCAATGAAAAAACGGAAAATATGTGCTTTAAGCTGATACAGGTGCATCCAAATCAAGCAAGAGTAAGAATTTGAAAGGGGAAAAAGGGATAAACTTACGTGACAATCAGAATTCTCACGTGCTTGGATCTGTAGGATTTCCCTCCCCCCCTTTTGAACAGCATAATGGAGTAAGCAAAAAAGGATTCTCTCTCGAACTGTATCTTTCGAGTCTCAAAAAATAAATTTGGTAACAGTTTTATATGAAAACTTTTCCGTGATAAGACATTTTTTTTAACTAGTCTGTTCCCGTGGGAGCTTTTTTTTTCCAACATCAAAACAGAAACTACATTAAAGAACTACAATTTATTCTTTTCTGAAATATGTTTAATTTAAATATTTATGTTGCTAGGTCCGAGACCTATATTGCGTTTTCTCAACTGTACATTACAAATACTTTACTGCTTAAAAGTTAACAGCGTAAACGTTAATTATTCAAATTATTTATAATCACATTTTTAATTAGAAGAATGAAATATTTAAATAAAGAAACTTTTAAGCAATTATTAATTTAAATTAAGCAATTACAGTGTAAATAAAATTAAAAAATTTTTTTTTCAATGATTTTCCGCGTTTTTGTACCTAAGGATCTACTAGTCTCTTTAATGGCTTGCGCTGGTATGGTGGTAAATTTTGTTCAATTTGCAGTGTCTGTGAGTCCGGGGTTCGAAGCTTGCGTCTTTTAAAAGGAGTTGCTTTGTGAGCCTGCCTGGCTATAGCAAGGGATGGCAAATATTCTTCATTGTCGTAGAGAGAATGGAGGTGCATCTGACCAGGACTTGAAACTGCAAGAACTTCTCACGTTTTCTATAACATTGTTTGAAATCCGGTGCATTAATATAACAAAATTTACAATTCTTTGTGTTTAGCGCAATTCAACATTTAAAATATCTATTTTCCTTCGTTTTCATCTTTATCATCATTCATAAATGTCGAATTTTCTTATTTATTACTCAGATATAGAATCTCAGCAAATATTTTTCATGGAAATGAAAACACGTATTCTAAGGGTTAAGTATATTTGACATTAAAAAAATACTATTTTAGATTTTCTATCCCTTAAGAGAACTAATAAATCAGTTTTCAGTTTCATCTTAATTCTTTTTTCCTCAAACACTAATTTTTATTGAATTATTTTAATTAAAAATTTTCTAATAAACAGCATTTCAACTTCCGACCAGTTACAGTGCATTTTTTTAAAAATATATCAAATGTTTTATAAGTATATATTCTTTGAATTCTGAAAAATGAATAAAATTGCATTCCCTTAGTGCATTAGACCTGATTAAATAACTTTCAGTAATCAAACGAATAATGATTTGCTTTGTGAGAAAATGAGAGATTTAGACTGTCTCAAAATTAAAATCTGTCAGTTTTGGGGCTTTCATCTTAAGCAAAACTTTTCAAATTAGTATAATAATTTATTAAAATAATTCAATAAATGTGAATAATTTTTGAAAGGGTGAAATCAGCATTTTATGTTAATGTCTTATTTATTTTAAACGTGCATTCGTATTGTAAAATGCACATGGCTCTATGCTTCCAGCTTTTAATAATTATAAAATTTATCTTAATCTGTGTACAATATTTTTATTCTTGAAATAAATTTGCAATAATATATATTTACATGAAGATGAGTTGTTTGCATTGTAAAATGGGTTACATTTTTATCGGAGCAGGTGAGCTAGGAAGTAAGAATTTAAAAAAAATCCTTCTATCCGTATTTTTGCCTTGTTAATCTTTCTGCTTTTCCACTACAATAATACTTCAAAGTGAAAAAAATTAATCTTCTATTACATGATAATTATTAATCTTATTTTAAATAAATGTGCATAAAGCAACAACACAAAGAGTTTATTTTTCTGTTCTGATATGTATGTCAAGTAAATATAGCTAATTGTAAACCTGATTTTCTATCTATACATATCCAATAAGCTGCCAGAGAAGTTTGTATCACTTCCATAATTTTTTTAGAAACATTTTAGTAATTATTTCTATCCTACATAGAGCTAGAGTCTCATTGATGTGTAAAACTTAACTTTCGATCCATGTCTTTGCTTGGTATATTTTAACAAACACAAAATCATATGACATTTTAAAAAAATTAGATTTATTATTTTTCGGAGAATATTTGCAAATATTAAATACATTTCTTAAAAATGCTCAATTAAAATTTTAATTTAAAATATTTTAATTTAATTAACTCTAATTTAAAAGACATTTTTTGTAACTAAAATATAATTTTAATTTCAAAACCTGCCTTTGAATGAAATTTGAAATTATTTTCTTGACAGATTAATTGAAATTTTTAAATTTTTTCAAATGTAACTTTTATTTATTTCCTGCTGTTGCTGCAATATTTATGATGATAATTTTAGGCGAAGCTCGGCAATTACTTATACAAGTTATTATTTTATAATTCTGCAAAGTAATACAAATTTAATTTAGATTTAGTAATATAGATTTCGTATCAAATTAATATAGATTTAGTTTAACTTAGTATTAATAATATAGACTTCATATCAACTCTAATAAATAGGAACGATTATTTAATCTGACAATAGACATAACTGCGTTTGCAGTATAAATGCACAATTAATCTGATGAAATTTTTCCACTTTCAAAAAATAGGTATGTCGAAATATTAATTTAAATATTTATAAAATAATGTTATTCTCCGTTCGAAATTATTAAATTTCAGATAATGCATTTTCAGCTCAATTACGTTAAGATAAAAAAAAATAGTTGTCTAATTAAGCATATTTAAATTAAAGAATCCTTGAATTTTACAGAATTTACCCAAGCGGTGTAATCTCCTTTGAAATATATATCCTCTATATCAACGTAATGGATTTCTCTTCTTCATATTAAAAGAAATTATTAATTGCTAAAATATGTCTTAATTATTAGACGTATAACATACCATTTCCTAAGGGTTGCAAATATTTTACATAGATTCTCAAGCTTTATAATATAAATGTTATTATACAATATATTTTATTATTAGAGCATATTATTAGGAAATGAATAATGTACACATTGAAGGAAATCCAATCAAATTTTAATTTGCAATCCTTTACCGTATTTCAAAATAAAAAATTAAATTAAAGGAAATACATAATCATTAATTATAATGCATCTAAACTGATATTTTGACGAAAAATTGGAAAGTTTCTAAACGTGAATGTATAAAGCAGGCATTAATAATGAATCTCTTTCCAGAAAAAAAAAGTTAAATCTTCTGCTCAGATAAATTTTAATAAAAGAGCAACTAATTTTGTTTCACTTATTATATTATTCTTTATATTTTTTTTTAACTGCAGAAGTTTGGAGACAGCTCTAAAACAGTCTTTCTTTTCTGAAATATATTAGTGCATCATAACAGAAAAAATGTTTCCAATAAAAAAGTAATTCTTAAAATCATACATTCTCTAATTATAATTCAGCTGTAGTAATGATTAGTTTATAAGAAATAACTAGAATGAAATTAAATTATAAAAATATTCAAAAATGGTTATAATTATTAATTAATCGAACTGGCATCTTCTTCAAGATAAATAATATCTTGGATATGAAAAAATGCCTTCTTGGCTTATCACTTAAAATTATTTCGTAATTTATTTTTAACTTTAAAGTCAAATTATTTAATAATGATATAGCGTTCCATAATCCTTTATAGTGTATAAGTTCGGGACATCTCCAATTAAAATCCTTGGAATTCTATTTTGATAAACTTTTCTTCTAAATTTTAGACATCGAAATTTTTTAGGTATGTATATTGATTTATGGAATAAAGGGTGGAAATTTACATATTAATGACCATTCAGGCTAAACAAGGAATGACATATTTACCGTTGAGCGTTAAGTTTAAATATCTTAAGGTGTCCGCTAATAAGAAAATTTACATTTCACTTTTGGGAATTTGATTTAATTTATTGGTATTTTTTTAGCACAAATCAATGGCATTTTATAGAATGGAAAATAACTGTTCGATTAAACTAAATTTTATATTAACGGTCATGTTATGATGGCGTATTGAAAATACCCTTATCTTGAACAGACAGTTATATATGTATGCTCAAAGTCAAAACTTTTGAGATGTTTTTGAAAATTGATGATAATTTCCAAGTTCAATCGATTTGGAAATTGTTTCTTTTTCATATACTAAATTTCACTCCTTTCCACGACCTCATGTTTGTTCATTAATTAGAACAGTGCATACCAGGAATTCGAATTTCTTTCTTGTTTAGCAGAATATTGCTGATTAAACTAAGATTTGAAATTATTAATTAAAGTAGTCGAAATAAGTTTAAAGAATTGATAAAAGTTGCTTCCAATATTTGGAAGTATTTAAAAGCACTTGAATTACAAAGTTTAACTGATAGTGGTTCTTGGCTTACTCGAAAGTTTGGACCAAATACTTTTCCACAATCCTGACAGTTTATTTTATCCATCAATTGCATTTTTTTTTATTTTCCCGCAAATAATAAAGATCTAACAAACCTAGTTACATCAAGGATCGTGCAAAGAAGATCTCTGCAAGAAAATGCTTTTAGGAATTTTAAATTTGATAGAATTGATGAATATGAGTATGGGTAAATACTTCAATAAATTTTTGTAAAACTTACAAAAATGTTACTTTTATGAAATAACTTTCTGAGGGCCTTATTTAAGAAAATCACTCTGCAAAAATAGTTTTCAAATTCCAATAAAGGGAACACAATTGTTTCTGTTAAAAAAATTATGCGCAATTTTTTATTCGATTATTCTGAACTCTCAATAACCCACTCGATGAAGGAGAATATACTGCGTATCCCAAAAATGACCACGAGTTGAAAAAATCAATTAAAAAAACTGTAGGTGAAAGAAATGTACGGTTTGCTACATTCTGCTAAAATAACCAGCGAATTTATTCTCACCAATTTTCAAAATTAATTTCACAGCTCCTTGATAGATGACGCTGTTATTATATACGCATTCCGTCTTTCGATTCGGAAATTCAATTCGGTATTATTTCTATATCCCAGAGTATACTTCAAAAATGGTTTATTCTCTGGAACAGCATATTTTTATTGTTTTCCAGTTTCATCACTTAGTTCATATTTTTGTAGGACTGAGACATAGTTTTCAAAGGAAATTCAATGTGAAAAACGTTCCGACAAGTAGTAAAATACTACTGTTCGAAAAATTTCAACGCACTGAAAACGTCAATGACGACCGGTTTGGAATGTCGGCTATCCAAACATAGCAATTTCAGAAGCAAATGCTGCTGTCTTTCAGCAGATCCCAAGTCAACAGCGACCCCAAGTTTCCATTCGCTGTGTTGCTTGTCAGACTACAATGAATGACTACACATCAAATCATGAAAAAGTCTTCACTTGTTTCCTTACAAGGTCCAAACTCGACAACTGTTGAGTGCTGATGCCATTAAAGCACGCGAGATGTTGCTGAAGTTGGATACTGCGAAATCAATTATGGAAACATTTGGTTCTCTGACGAAGCATATTTTTTCTTGAGCAAGCGGACGCAAAGTGACATAGATTGGCTTTCCTATTCCCCAGATTTGACGCCATGTGATTTTTTTAAGGTACTTGAAAGACTAGGTGCATTGTTACAATCCACAAACTGTAAATGAACTGGAACAATACATCTCTGCTGCTGATCAGAATATTCCAAATGAAATGTTTGCATAGGTGTCTGCTAATTTTGTTTTCAGACTACGTTACATTGTTGCTGCAAATGGTGGTTATTTTGAAAAAATTGCGTTGTAGTTTAGTCATAAGATGGTGCCTAGTGAGTTCCGCCATCTGTTGACGAATTTTGTAACTAATTTTGAAAATTGGTGAGAATAAATTATCTGATTACCTAAGCAGAATGCTGCAAACCGTACATTTCTTTCTCCTTTCGTTTTTTAATTGATTTTTCAAATCGTCTATCATTTGTGGGACACCCAATAGATACTGTATCAGACTATAATTTTTTCACTGCTTGCGATAAATTTAAGTTATGATTGAAATTCTATAATTCGCACTGATGATCTGAGGGGGTTCTAATATACATACACATTACCTACGTTTACTCTAAAAATTATGCATTAATCAGAAAGTCCGTGTGGTTTACTTCCAGTCCGTAGTAAGATGTTTCTGTTTCTTTTCAAAACTTATCTTTTGAATATGCTTGAGTACCAAAATAAAATGACGAAAAAATTTAAAGTAATTTTTGATGATCTTCATTGCATCTTTCTTAGTATTTTCTTCAAATTTTGTATTCGTTTTCTAACCTTTATATGTATTTTATGTTCGTATCTTAAAAAAATATATATATAATGTTCCATTTTTCTGAAAAATTAAATCTGGATTAAACAAAAGTATTTAGCAATAAAAAATATATAAACAGCAGAATTCAGTTAGGATTTTACATTAAAAAAGTAGAAAAATAACTAATACAGAGAATAAAACTATAAATAAAAAAGTATATACACTTTCTTTTTCTTTTCTTTAATTCTCTCTCTCTCTCTTTTTTCTAACACGTCTGGAAGGACTTCTTAATTTGACTTTCAGCCTTTTAACAGCACCCAAAGGCCCACTTTTCGAACAAAAGCTTTCGTCATCTGGATTATTTCTAGGTTACTAGGCGCTAAGGGAGACATTTAAGAACTTGCAAACGGGTCTCTAGATTGAGCAATGTAAGACTTTGCAAATAGTCCTCCTATGCGAAGGAGTACAGTCTCCATATGTGTGACATTGATAGTCGTCCTCTGTCAAAAGATATATATATATATATATATATATATATATATATATATATATATATATATATATATATATATATATATATATATATAATGTGCAATAACGATTTTAAAAATAATAAAATCACATTTTATCATTCAAAATAATGCATCCAGAATTATAATTCAATATTGTATCCAGTATTATAATTCAGTAATGTATCTAATATTTTTTCAGAAGTAAAATACCCATTTTAATAAATATGTCCTGCAGACATTATATATGTTAGTAATGCTAACTCAGAATAATATTTGTAATTGCAAATTATTCTGATTGTTAATCTTCTTTATAAACTATTATTTCATTTTTGATGAATTCTTATGACATAAACGTATTTATAAGTATGTCATTCCCTTCTATGAATAATGAAACTGCAAAAGAATTTCTTTTTCCTATGATATTAGCATCCAAAGAAAAAATTTTAAAAATTATTTAAAACAGCACAATTTTTGCAGTTTATGCTTCTTTATTCTTTTTAATGCTATTACTGATATTTACCTTTCATAATTGGCAGCATATTTCTGAATTTGAAAAAAAAAATGTAAGAAGAACTATTGAATTCCTATGTGAAGCAAAGATGTATGTTTGTTGTACACAATAATTCCTAATACTTTTTCATAAAATGTACGAGGATTGAATTAGGTAGAACTTTCCACTAATAGAATTGCTATGTAAATAATATTTTATAAATATTTCCTTTAGAAAATAAGACATTTTTTCATGACGATATTCCCTAAAGATCAAGTCAAATTCATTTTCATCTGCACCAAACATTTTGTGATATAGGTATGCGTCTAATTGTGATAGATCGAATTATTTTCTTTTATGAATTTGTAAACGAATTATACTTCTTTCTGAAATCTAACACTATTTTACACATAATATGCTGGTCCTAATGCATTTTAGTAAAATTTATCAAAATCACTTGCATAACAGGTGACAAAATAGCAGTAAGGCGGATTCATTATAGAAATAAAAAAAAATATTTATGCAAAGAAATTCGAAGCTAAATTTTACCTTTAATTTTTCCCCATGCTTTGTTCTTTTTTTATTATTATTTCGAAAAAATGCTTACCGAAAGTTTTATAAATATATGCAATCGTATTACTTTATTATATGAGATAATATTACTTTTAATAATGGTGCAGATAATGAGAAAGAGATGTTTAAAATTAAAGAGAAATATGAGTAATCTAAAATTTACTATCCGGATTGAAAAAATAAGCTGCATGAAAAAAATATGTAATTTTTTAATAAACAAGCACCAAAATTCTCCTTACCTACAAAATAATTAGCCATTACATATGTTACTATTCCAACAAACACTACCAACAGAAAAATTATAATTATTTGCAAATAGGCTAATATGGAAACAAGTTGAACTGACTCAACTTTTCTATACAAATCAGTTGTTGGTGTAGAGTGTTTGTTAATTTTTATTTTAATTATATTTAAATTACACTTTAAAAACAATTTATAAAAATTTAAAGGCCTGTATAAATTATTTGATACTACAAGATTTTATACTATTTATTATAACTATATTTTATACTATCTATTATAGTCTATTATAACTATATTTTATACTATCTATTATAAATATATTTTATTCTATCTATTATAATCTATTATAACTATATTTTATACTATCTATTATAATCTATTATAACTAGGAAAATGTAATGGATTTACGCTGACTGTGAAACGATAATTAATATTATTTTATTCATAAGTTTTTTTGGAAAGTTCATTTCAGATAGTAAATCTAAAGTTAAAATAAGAAATTTTAGTTGTCCAAAAGAGAGAATTGTACCTAGATATATTCTTGGATTTATTAAAAGTATCTAATAGAATAAGGACAGCATATTAAGTGTTAAAATCTTGTTTCGTCTAATAAAAGAAAAGCTTCTCTAAATATATTTAATTAAATGTTTGGGTTAAATACCTTCACAGATTTATCGCCGTTTCCCTCTCAAAGTGTCCATTTTCTTTTTGTGTTTGCTGCTGAGAAAAATCTCATTGATTTTATCTAAAGTATCGTAAAGAATGTGTGACTGTTTCGAATTTCAATGTGGAAACCTTTACTGATTAAATTGATTGAAACGAACGTACCTGTTGAAGTGCCAGTAGGAACAAAAGAGAATCAATCACCATAATCTTAAACAAATACGTCCTTCTTTTTACACTTTAGCTCAGTGGACGTGAAATTGGAACTTTAAAGTATTTGTTGGAATTTTTTTCTCCAACAGAATCATTTGGAGCGAAAATGCGGATAACTTTTTACAGGTTTTTCAAACCTTTGGTTGAAGGTTGTAATGGAATTCGAGAAAAATGTTGAGATATTTTTTTCTTTTACTTATATTTTATTAATTTCATATAAAAAGTGTGAAATCATATCCTCCATTAAATAAAACTATTAATTTCAGTTGCATTAATATTCTTTTAAAAAATAGACTTTGGCTTCAAGTTAAAAAATTTCCTATGATGCAAGAATTATGTAATCAAAATAAAGAACTTATATACTATCTTAGTAACAGTTAAACATGGGAAATTTAATTATATTTAACTACACTTTGTCATAGAAAATATTTGAAAACAAAGAATTTCCATTTATTATTAATTCATTTTCTATTATTTATTTGATGTCTAAAGGCTTTGATATTTCTGTTACTGAAAAATGTATTGAGAAAACATTCTATTAATAGAAATATATTCCGCAAATTACCTAGGTCACAACGGCAGCCTGGATTTGCATTTTTTTTTCAAATACAAAGCAGACAAAGGCTTTTAAAACCCCTGATTGCAACTTAAGTGGCAGAAATTAAAATGTCAATTTATATCGGTTAGATAATAACGAAATTTTTTTTATGAAATTAAAAACACATTGAGTTTTTATTACGGGGTACTTATAGTTTTGAACTGGCTCCCATTCTTATAATAATTGTCACTCCCTACTTGCGACATGAAACAATGTTTTAGGAAAGCAGGGTTTTGTTTATGTTAAGAACTATCTTATAAATTTTAAAAATTGTTATTGAATGTTTTCAAACACTGTAATGGACTAGTTTTACTTGCATATTTTCCCTATTTTCACAATACTGTAATGAAAGTGATGCCCACGATAGTTGCTAATTTACTATAATTTCAAGAAAGAATTTAAATAAAATTGCAGGAACTATATTTTGAAAGACAAAGTACCGTCAGGTTATTTTTATGCAGACAGAGGGATAATTACTGATTTCTTATTGTCTTTAGATCTCATATTCATAAGTCCTTCTTCCTTTCCTTGTTGGGACACACTATCAGAATGTGTATTTTCAAAGAGAAAACAGAGCTTGTTGCAAGTAACTTTATCTTAGTATTTTTTATCTCTAGGTCTCTATGAAGGATATTCATTTCGTCTTGAAAAAGGTATAATAAGATTATTTTATTCGTAACTCAGTGCAACGATTCATAAAAAGAAAGTGTCTCGTGATCTTTCTGTGGTGAAATAACAAATTCATTTATAGTTTCCGAAGTAGGAAACCTTCCTGCATAGGTAATTAGTCTTACAGTCAATAGAACGTACATTTGGACTGCGCTACCCAAAGTTTTTCTTGTAATTATTCAACGAAGGAGTTGGGACCATATAGAAGAAGCAGTTGTTTACTTTGCAACTTTATTCTCAGAAAAGCATAAAAATGCCTCGTGTATTCTTGCTGTTTATACTCTGTTCAAATATTCTAGAAATTATTAGCAACTTAATTATTAGTCAAACTTTTAAATTAAACTTTTCCTTACAATCAGTGAAACCATGGAGTTAATTTAAAATGTCTTGTGTTTAAGGAATCACAGAATTAAGGAGTAGAAAGCAATTATTATTAAATTTAAAATTATTAATCAATTTAATTATTGGTTAATTATTATGAAATTAAACTTTTTACTTCCAATGAATGGAATTATAAAGTTACTTCATTTCGTATTTTGTTTAAGGAATCAAAGATTTCAAAATATAAAGAAATGAAAACAATTAAAATGAAGTAAATATCTGCTGCTTTGTAGGATAATAAATATATGATTTTAAGAAATATTTTTTTAATAAAATTAATATCATTTTATATCGTTTATATTTATAATTTCATATGAACAATATAAATTACGATTAACTTTATAACAGATTTAAGAAATTTCTTTTTTCCTAATTAAATACACATCACAGTTTATTAAGACGCTATACAAAATTACTTGCTTCAGATATCACTTTTTACAAAAATTTCTTGAAAAAAATTTAAAAAGTACAGAAAAATCTAATTTTGCATAAAAATTGTGTCAATAAACAAGACATTTAATAATTATTTATTACAGTCATTTGACTTATTTTTTCCTGTAATAAAAGATGTCTCTATTAACACAAAATACCCATCTACATTGATACTATATATTCACGAGATTAGCCGATATTTAGAAATCGAACAACATCGTAGATTTATCGTACAATATTTTGTTCTAATAGGGGCAATTCGCTCAAATGGTAATAAATTTGAAATTTTCCACATTCATGATTTTTCTCCATCTGTTATTTTAAATCTTTTCAAAATTTTAGCATTTTATTAATTTTTCTATTTTACGGTTAATCTATTAGTATCAGAAATTTTTTTCGAAGGTTTGATTGCCAATATACACTATCTTTATGAAAATATATTCATCTTTTTTGGCAATTACTTTTCTTAAAATAAAAATTAATTATTCATTTCGAATTTTCGACAAATAAATTTATTCTGTTAAATTCATATTTGTTATTCTTTTTTTTTTTTTCTTTAAACATAAAATATTATGTATCGGATAAATTTGCGAAAAATGCAACTAACATTATTAGTAAAATTTAACATTATTAGTAATCGCTCATTTCTATTTAATCATAATACTTTTATCAGCAATTAAAATTGAATAAGATTTTATATGACCTTTGATAGTAATTATATTCGTATTAATAAGAAAAAAAAAAATTCTTAATTCTCTTAAAAAAGATGAATATGTGAAACCAGCTAGATATCTATTTCTATGAGCCGTAATTTAAACTTGTGAAACATATTATCTTTACATGTTTTATTTGAAATATTAATTGATTTTATACTTATTTTTAAAAAATGGTTCGTCGTAATAATGGTTAAGTTTTTTGTTGTTATGACACTACCGTTGACTTGATTGCTTTAAATACTATTGAATGGAATTAATTTTTATATCAATTGCAATATGCGATTGCTCTTAGAAGAGGATTAAATAACCGAAAAAAATACAGTTTGAAACTGATTTTTTTTCTTTTCGTATATATTGTACATATTGAAAAAAGAATATATAAATAAAAAATATATTCTGAACGTGAATCATATTTTTTCCTGATTATCTTTATTACTAAAGATTAGATAGTCATTAACCTAAAATTTTAATCTATTATTTTGTCAAGAAGACAAGGGGATGACGGTTTTAGTTTAAGGCTTTAGTGGCATACATTTAGTTTTTTCTCTTTAAATGCTTCAAAATAAAGACGAAATGTACGTCCTTGTTACAAACTAATAACTTTTGTTCTGTTCTTTTTTAAATCGGATGGAGAAACCACGAAAAATACAAACAGGAAAAAAGTACTACCAATGATTTTCTTCTTGGATACAATTGTTTCTGTATTTTATTGGATTTTTTTTCGATTCAATAAAGATAACAAAACAGAAAGAAGGAAAAAATCCCCCTGACACTTTTTAAAAGTATTCTCAGTTGTTTTAGGTTGTAGTTTTTTTCTGCCAGTGATAGAAATTTCACAAAAGAAAGAGCAGAAAAGCGAAACTAATACTTCAAAAGAACTTTTTGAAGCGACAGAAACAAATTAGCAACTTGGAAAGGAAGCTATGCGGATTTTGTTTCGATTCATTTGGATTGGAATAATGGCCTTCACCCTAGACTTGCTTAACTCAAAAATAAAACTCACTAAGACCTTTCCATATTTCAAGACTTCAATTAGAAATGTAGTTAAAACATGTAGAGAATCATAAACATAAACAGGCATGTCATGAACGATATCAAATTTACTTTTCGGCTCCTTTATACGGAACTAAGATTTTATTATAAGTAATTATAGGGTGATTTAATTATAATAAAGGACGAAAACTTCCAAATTTAAAAATATTTTTGCATAGAACAATGAAATTGGCGCTTAAATTAATAAAAGAATAAAAACCTAATTTAAGATACAAAGAATTCAATATCGTTTTTTTAAAAATATATTGTAGTATAAAATATAAAATAAAAATATAATATAAATATATATAAGTATATAATATAAAAATATATTTTCAAATTCAATGTGGAATTTGTCAGGAAAGATAGAATACAAAAAATATGGCATAAGTATACTTATCTTAAGATGCTATAATCAATGTAAATAAGTCTATTATTGGTTAGTTATAGTTCACAGTAAAATGGGTTCCAAAAGAAAGAATTAAACAAACAATAATAAAAATGAAGCTAAAATCCAAAAAGAAACACAATCGGGAATGCCAGATTGATTAGCTAGATGGCAATATGCCCTACACAGTGCCATTCATCGCCTTTTATTTATATTGTTACGAATATATTGTATTGCCACTTTGAGTATTCAGGTTTCATATAAGAAAGATAGTTTTACCAAAAGCTCTATTGGATGCTCAATAAATGCTTAATCAATGATTTTTGACTTGGCAACAAAAAATGGAGGTCGGCATCCTGGCTAGGAGTAACGCGTTTTACCCGTGATCTGGACGTCCAGGGTTCGAGTCCTGGTTCGGGCATGGTTGTTCTTTACCCTGTGTTCTATTTGTGAGGTGTGTGAAAGAACCCCCCTCCCCCCTGTAAAAAGGGGTTGTGCAACGAGTGTGTGAGTGTCATCTTCATATGAACTAGAGATCAGACTTCTGTTTTCGGGTGCTCAGGGGCCTTTACTCTCAGAAGCTACTGCACAAACTCGGCTTAAATCGTCGACTTCGTCAGCGGGCTTGTCTATGGCAAGTGCCATAAGTAACAACAACAAAAATGAAGAACCGGGAATATTTGCAATAGCTCCATTAGCACTCGTGTTTCAACATTTGTTCTAGAACATTTGATGACCGGAGCTATAAATCAGAGGCTAACAAACGATAGTCAGATGACAAGTTGTTGAGTTTAAGTAAGTAATTGTGCGAAATCTGTTTCAAGTAATTATCTCCGACATATTCCTTCTGAGCTCTTCTTGAAGTTGAAGTTATTTATATTACTCAAATAATTCAGAATTTATTTTATTCAGTTTGTCAGAATAAGTCAAATATTGTTCATTTACTGTTTTTGAGACTGGCTTTACCTGTTAGGTCGATGATGCTAATTCTATACCAGCATAACGACATAAAATGCATTTACGCTTTTAATTTGTTAGAGTTTAATTAGCATCATGACTTGCAAACAAATAATAATTAATGAAGCATTTTTATTATTTCATCATTTTGGAGATATGAATAATTTTAACAGTAATGCATTTATATTTGCAAACTGAAATTGCATCAATAATTATATACTATCTTATAAAATACAAAATATGTATCATATTTCAAAAGTAACTACTTGAAGAGTGTTATTTTTTATAAACAAATAATAATAATTCAATCTTATTTTTGTATTTATCAAATATCAAGCAAAAATGATTCTTTTGATACCATTAATATTAATAAAGACGCGTTAATGATGTTAATAAAGGCTCGTTAGAAAACTGCAATCAACAATATATGAAATGAATCATTCAGAAATGGTGATTATTACTATTTGGGGCTTCAGCTTTGAGTTAAAAGCTAATATTATTTTAATACCTTATCTGAAATATGCATTAAACAAAGAATATCAGTATAAGCGATTATTCAGTTTAAGTCATAATTAATTTAAAAATAGTTAATAATTAGCACCTTAGATTTATTTTCTTTTGTTTGTAAAACTATTTATTAATTTGTTCTGCTTGGAAATTAAGTATTGTCATTTATAATTTTTATTTCATTTTTGCATGCAAATTTCCGTAATTACTCAGTTTTAAAATAATTTCCACTTTAATCTAATTACATTAATAACAAATCAGCATATAATCTCGGAAAATTAATTTCCACAGAATTTTTTAATCCGATTACAGAATTCGTTCTATATGATAATTTCAAAAATTTCTTAAAAGTCTATATTATAAAAGTCTAAAAGTAAATATTCCACATTTCAGATCACAATAATCTATTTCAGCCTTATAAAATTAAAAGAAATTTTCATTAAGCAGGATTTACGAATTAATTAATTTTGTAGTTTATTTCCTTCAAAATATAACTATTATTGAAATAATAGTTATTTTCTTCGTAAGGCTAAATGGCTATTCGTAAGGCTTCGTAAGATAAGGCTATTCGTAAGGCTAAATGGATTATTAAATTTATTTTGCACTAAATTTTTCTGTCTTAAAAGTTGATTTTGACGCAGGAAAATATTCTAATGCAGGTTTCTGAAGGAATGCAAAAATTGTCAAGCCATTTATTTTAGCAGAAGGATTTATTTAGTAATGAAATGTGGCCAGATTATATAAAGTTTAGGAATTTATTTTTCAAAAACAAATGTCCTAATGAATTACAAATATTTCTTTGCACTTAATTTATCTTAATAAATCATGTCGACAGAATTAATTATTTAAAAATGCCCCGTTTTTTGAAGATATTAATAAAAATGTAAGGAACTGAAGTTTGCTATAGAATGCTTAGACGCGGCTAAAATCTTTACAAAATTGTGAGTATATAGATATTGTGAAGAAAACATCGAAAGCATATTCCTCAAAAAGTTTGATGCTTGTATCAAAAACGTTAAAGTGTGATTAATTTATTACCACTTGTCTCAAGTATCCGAAGTCTAATTAACTATTAATTAGACAGTCACTTTGTGGTGCAGTCCTAAAAAATTATTGGAACATCTCAATAACTTCGTTATTTATTATCGTATCTTCATTTTGTTCATTTGCTATTGATGGAAATTGCTTAAAAGGATATGTTTGTTGAGGCAGAAAAAACAGATTAACCGGGTTAATTAAATACAATCTCGAAATTTTTTCATTGTGGAAATCGAGACTTTATAAAAATTAGAATCAACGGGTCTTTTTATGTACGTCTAAGATATACTCTGTTTCCTGACGACTCCGCTCAGAATGAGTTAACAAAACGGGGACTGTATATGAAGTAAAATTATAACTTGTTAAATAGCAAAATAAGATTTTTTCCGTTGGCATTCACAGAAAATCCAGGATATTAAACAACACACTTCAAATTTAACTTCAATATCAATATGATATTTCAAAATATAAATATTTTTGTTTTTATTAAAAAAATTAAAGCATTTCCATTATTTTTAAAATCAATTCATCATTTAGCATTTTTAGTTGATCCATGCTGATGAAATTAACATACATCTTAATTTTTATAGTGGTTGAAACGTATGCTTCAACCATTATAACGGTATACTATACCACCACTATAACGGTATTACGGTTCAATCACTATAACGGAATAAAGGTTGTTGAACGTATTTTTAACCGCTGGTGTTACGTTGACGCAACGGTCAATATACATAAATATAAAAAAATAACGATTAAACAAATTTTTGAATAAATTGCAGTTTTATATTAAAGAATAGCAGTACTAACAAATCAGTGAAAAAATTGAATTATATAAATTATTTTACACCTAATAATGGATGTTTTACTTTAAGCAATTTTTTTGTTCAAATTTCGAAACTCATTTTTTCTTAGAAAAAATAAAAATTAAAAACAGATTGGGGTTTGGCTGTGAAATACATTAGTCAAGGTCACTCTTGGACAGTACATTCCACAAAGCAGGTGTTTCTGTGGGGAAGGAGGGGAAAGTAAAACCAGGTGTTGCGTTCGCGCAACGTCAGCGGGAAGGGGGTAGACTGTTATCCTTCTTGAAAGATTTCATTTCAGTACTGTGCGCCTTATTCGTAGCAACTTTTTTATTCTCTGTGGTTTAAAATGCGTAGAACAAGATGTCTTACCTTAGAAGAAGCTTTGGAAAAAAATTTCGAACAAAATTCCTATGACGAAAATGCAAATGAGACCGATATTGTTGTATCTAAAGAAACAGCAGATGCTAGTGATGAAGAAGGTAATGAAAATATTTTAAATAACGATATTGAAGTTTTACCTAGAGATACTGCAGGGGAAGTTGAAGTTCATGTAAAGAAGAAGTTATATCCTCCCAAAAGTTCTGCTTAAAAAAAAAAAAAAAAACCGTGAAAGGGAAGAATTACGATGGTCAAGAAAGGAACCAATTGATAGGCCCCACCAAAAAATGAAGAAAAAGCTTCAATTGATCGTATCAAACAAATCATAGAAGATAAAACTAGTGCAGATATTTTCAATCTTTTTTTTCAGTGTGAAGAAAACAAAAAGATACTTGTTGTTCGGTGGAACGACAACTCTGTTGTGACAATAGGGTCAACGTTTGGAAAAATTGAACCACTAAAAAGTGCTTCTCGATACTCTAAAAATCAGAAGCAGAAAATATTAGTAGCCCAACCTCACTGCATTGAGCAATATAATCATAAAACAGGTGTTGTAGATTTGTGTGACAATTTTGTTTCCAATTACAGAATTAGGGTCCGTGGCAAAAGATGGTGGTGACCGATATTTTCCAATTTCATCGTTGTTGCACTAACAAATGCTCGGAGAATATCAAGATTTTCTGATGAAGGAATAAAAAAGTCACTGTTGGATTTTAGACGAGAGGCTGTGCTTTTTAGACTAGAGGATTTTAGACGAGAGGTTACAGACGTCCTTGGATAGAGAGATAAATAAGAAACGATCAGCTATAGGACGTCCGAGCAAATTCAGCCTTACAAAACCAATATTCTAAGGACATTTTATTGTTAAGCCTACAGACAGTAGAAGACTACGTTGCAAGTATTGCCACATTCAAACTGTTTATCGCTGCAATGTTTGTGAAGTTGCTTTACACCACAATTGTAGTGAAGCATATCATACTTGAAATTTATGTCGCCTTATTCTTACATAATAAGCTTGTCTATTACATTTATTTGTTAGTTTTTAATAAATTAAAATTTTCAAAGAAGTGTTTTGACTATTTTACAGCCTTTAATAAGCTCACAAAAATTTCTAGTTTTTAAAACGTGAAGAAAATGCTGCGTAGTGCTCGGTGAAAACGATCAACATTCGTACTTCTTTTCCGCTGACGTTGAGCCAACTCAACACCCCATATTTTTAAAGCTAAGTGTAATTTCCTTATTTTTACATTAAATTACTATTATAAGTAGTCAAAATAATAACTTGTATTGTTTGCATCGAAAACAACTAATGATTTTGAGTTTTAGCGTTTAATGGGTTAAAAATCGCTGATTATTGAGATGCGAATAAAGTAAATATATTTTAAGGCAATAAAATTACGGTGTTTATCAAAAGGAAGGAATTATATTTTGAAGCTGTAAAGTGTATTTATTTAAATATAAAACAAATTGCGTTTAAATTATTTCGAGATCACTTGCTCTAATTTGTACATTAAGATATAAGAAAAGAACAAAGCCTTAAATAAAGTCTTAATTGAAATCTTATAATCTTATTAAGATATATGTAGTTATATAAAAAATAAAATTATGGTCAGAATAAATTACCAATATTCGCTAAACTTTCATAATTTAAGAGGACATAAAGCTCAAGAACAACACAGAAAATATAATATTTACTTGGGTAAGCTATTATCTTGGTAAGTGTTATTTTGTATTTACAAATATTATAGGAATAAGCAAAAATTGACCAATTCAAAACTTCTAAATTCCCTTTCACATGCCAGTTGCAAACCTGTTGCATCATTGTATTCATAATCAAGTTTGTTTGAAGTACTCGTGGCAAAAGGGTGGAGGTTTGTAAAATAATTTATAAGAAAATACACAAAAAAGCAGTTTGTACAATAATAATTCATTATTTATAATAATTTATTATGTTTAGTAATTATATATTATAATTTATACATTAAATACGCTTAGCAAAATAAAGGCAATCAAATAAAAACAAGCGTTCATATCGACGATTCAGAAAATTCATCGAATATTTCTACAGCAAAAGATAATTCAATGCTTCTCTTCACTAAACAATGCACTGTAAAATATTATTAGAAAGGCTCGGAAGAGGTTAAGCCGTGATAGCGAAACATCCATTGTGACAGAGAAGGAAATGTAAAGGAAATTAAGTTTTTGATGTCAATGTTTGATCATGGTTAAATCTAACGCGAAATTAGACATAAATTGCTGACAAGTAATTGCTATGACTTATATCATTAGAGCATGAAATACGCTATATTATGGAATAACTAAAAAAAGTAAGTAATAAAAAATAAAAGATATTCTATTAAAAATATTTTAACATTGATTAAATATTTTAAGAAATAGCTAAATATCTACGAAAGAACTGAACTGTTCAATTCTACAATAACATATACTCATTTTAATTTATTTGAAAATAATTTTATTATATTTAATTCAAATGTATCAGTCTAAGTTTGATAAAAGGTAAAAATCTTAATAAATGTATTATTTAATAATAGATAAATAGCCCGAAAGTCAGCCATCTGGGCTATGACTAAACTGAAATTAAAGGATTATTTGGAAGATCGTCCAAAATCCCATATTTCGCGAAAAGTTAAGACGCTACTTCATGCCTAAACTAATAATTTTGAGACGTTTTGAGAAAAGTTGGGCTCATTGTTTCTTAGATTTGAATTTATCTTATTTGTGTTTATGAAAATTCCTCACGGATCACTTCGATGGGGAAAGACTTAAATTCAGATGTTCTGCCTGAATTGAAAGCAAGAAAAACATGCTATAAGACGCTTTGAAACTGTGATTGGCATAAATATAATGTATATAATGGCAATAATAATATTTAAAAATATTTTGTGTTTCAAATTTGAGATTTTTGTTTCCTTTGTACCACTTTCTCATTTGGTGAATGAAATTTAAATGCTTAATTTTTATTACAGATTCCGTTACCCATTCATTCAAATAAAGTATATTTCACTTCAGCAAAATATATCAACTATAACGGTTTCTAACTAAGTCCTATACAATTATCTTAATTATTTAAAATAAATTGACGTGCCTTTTAAAAAATATTCTTTACATAGATTCCGAAACAATGTAAAAATTGGGTAAAATAGATTAGTATGCCACTCTGACTGCCTAGAGATGCAAATTAGAGTAATATTTGGAGCCAAATTTAGATGCTAGTTTTATCTGTTTGGATCCCAAAATATTTTGAAAGCCTAATATAACAGTTTTTAAAAATTAAAATTTACAAATAGCTGAGAGATGTTGGACAAAGAATTAAATACTGTATACATGAAAAGAGAAACAAAAAATGAAATTAATATTAAGAGAATCGGAGATTTTATAAAAATGACAAATCAGACAATCAAGTATCATAAATTCATCACAATCGTCAATGTTCGGTCATCACTTTCCTTTGACGAGCCCATGAGAAAAAATACATCGTATGACGTCTTGGTCTTTTGGCATAATTACATCTGATGGGTTTGAATCTCGTCTAAACTAAATAACACATCCAATCAAATTCTGTTATAAAATCGTATTCATGCCCATTTTGGAGATAAACAAGTAATTTTGGAAGCATTTTCGGGTTAATTGGCCCCATTGTTTCCTAGGCATGGCAGTTTTTTTTTTAATCTTTATTTTCATAAGAAAATATGATAAATTCGTGAAGCTTTTAAAAATTGCTAAAAATAGATTTCATGGCAACATGTTAACAAAAATCGAAATAATCTCAATTTATTCCTACATTTAAAAATTCTAAGTTCCTCAGATGGATTCTTTCATGGTTCAATAAATGAACAGACGTGTATTGAAAATAAAAAAAAAAAATCCTTCCCAGTCGTTACTGAAATTGAGTATCTGTCCCAGAGACATAAAGCACGGAGAATGGAACTGTCACCTCGAAGAGTCTGGTCTGATTATTTGTGAAAATCCAATAACACATAGGCGAAAAACTAAATTTTTCTTTTCGAGTGACCGATCTTGAAGCCAGAGAATTGCGAATTTTCCCGTAGATAAGTCATGGATTAGTTTCAACTCTAATAGGAATGATTACACCAGATTGCAGAACAGAGCAAACCATTTGTTAAGACAAATCATTTTCTTGCATTGCTTCTATTTCTTTCGCCAAAAATCATCCAAGGAAACTATTTGTTTGTTGGAAAATAATTTATTCCATACGAAAAGAAATGAATTGTAGTTGAAATGGTTTAATACATTATATATTTTCTCGCATACTTAGTTGCTAGTATTAAAACAAAAAATAATCATTTAAATGTTATAAAAAAGAATATAGATATATATATTTCATTTCCTCTCTATTAGACACGTAACAGAATGCAGAATTATATTCACAATTATAACAAGAAGTATTTATATGCTTACCTATATAATTTCTTATATTCCTATATAAAATGTTCTTTCACAATCCTTGGAACGAATGCATCAAAACACTGATGTTATAAAGAAGGACAATTTATTTATTACCGGAAACGAAAACATGAAATTTAAAATCCATGCTCAATTTTTCTACAAAAATCTTTTTTTTTTTACAAGAAATTAATACCTGTTGCTCTAATCCTGCAATAGAAAATTGAAAAAATATGAAATATAATTTTTTGATATAATTAAAGAAATAGTTTTTAGGTATTTTTTAAGAAAGGAATGCTATCTGGTTTTCTACACACACATGAAAAAATTTATGACATAGCAAACAACCATGCAACTGAGTCAAGTTTTGGGGAAAACTGAAAAGGCATAAACCTATTGCCTATATTAACACTCCTTTTAAATCATTAGATGTTTCAATAATTACGCCAAAATTAATCAATTTTCTATATAATTATTTGTAGTGTCTGGGAAAGAAAATGAAAATTATTTCTTCATGAATATAATCGTTTATTGATTTCTGTATTGATATGAAAAAGATTTTCATTTTATTTACCGTAAGCTTCATACAACTGGAGCTGATAAAAACAAATAAGCATGAAACAAAGGAAAAGAGATGAGAAATTCAGAAGTTTCCTTTAAAAATCGTAACAGATGAAGAACAGCTTGTTTTGTTAGAGCAGTAATAAAAATAGCGAAAAAAAAATTTTCAATTTATAGTCAAAATAGCTCTATGTATATAGGCATGTGTGTGTAATGTTCCGAAAATCCATATATTAAATGTACATGCTCCACGGTATACATTTGCTGAAAAACCAAATTTTTCTTACAATCTTTTCATCATTCATATGAATTTGTTGGTCAGATTTAAGTTCAACATACTGCAAATTTATCTATCTATATCAGACTGCAGCATGCTAAATAAGAATTTCAAGCTTTCGAGAAATTTAGATTCATTTTTCATATCAATTTGGGTACTTGTCGGTTGTGAAGGCGACCAAGAAGCGATAAGAAAACAATTCGCCACTTTGGTGATTTTAATCGTCAAACTATATAACATGTGAATTGCAAGTTCAAAATTTTTCATCTATACTTATAATAAAGTTCAGTATGTGTGTGTGTGTATGTTGGAACTCTACAGATCAGACTGTTAGACCTACAGCTACCAAATTTGGCAAGAGTATACTTTGGAGGCCGGGAATGTGCACCTCGGAGCAATTTTATGCATTTTTAAATATAATTTTAATTAATTAAAAATCAAGTGAAATTTTGGTGTTTTTTCGCAATAATTTCCGAAAATATTTTCGCACAAAAATGATTTTTGCATTAAATTAAATTTCAAAAAAGTATCTTTTTACTGATACCAATTTGTTTTACCTACAAACCAAATTTCTATTTTCATGAATTTTTAAATAAATATTTTACACACAGCACATTTCGCGTGTATGGGAAAAAATTATTTTTTATCAACGTATTGCCATTACATTGATAAAAGCTCAAATTCAAATATAAGAAATGTGAATTGAAAAAATATGAATGACAAATTCCAATATGAGAATTAAATCTTGGAAAGTGTAATTTAAAGTACGTGTGTGAATGTGAAAATATTTGCGATAGCGAGGACCTAACTCGTAACCTTATCGTTCGTAGCCGCATAACATGACCCCTAGATAAAAGTGATCACTCCCCCTGCCCAGGAGCTGTTATCTGGCTTATAAAGTTTAACCACATATGAAATGAAATTCATAGGAATTATGATGTTTGAAAAGTAAATGCAAGGAAACGATTTCTATGATCTTTTCCAATACCAATAGTACTAATTCAATGAAACAGTTTTATTTAAAGCAACTATTGTTTAATATCTCCTCAAAATGGAGCCCAAAAGTAATTTGAAAACCTTTAGTAATAGGCATACATCTGCTAACAAATGGTCTAAATGAAATAAAAAATTATATTCCACGTAAATTGAGTCAATAAATGCTAATGAATTATGAATTTCAAATTTTTACATAAATCGTCTCCCCGATGAATCATATTTAAAAAAATATATTTTTTTTATTTTACATAATATTAATTTTATTTTACATAATCATATTTAACAAAATATTTAATATCTTACATAAAAAAAGTTGCACTCCAATTAACTAAATCAATTATTAAAACTGATCAATTTATGAAAATTTCACCATCACTTCTATAAAAACGGGCGATTTCAGATCAATTCATCGAACGTCTCATAGAAGCCAATAATCCCCCAGGGTTTGATTGGCCTAGATTATGAAAATGTTGATTGTCCTAATATTGTAATATTTAAAACTTAATAAATCGGTCAGATTTAACTGCAGAATATAGAAACGTTTATTTATTTATTTAGAAGTTGGAATATCAAGAATATTTTGCTGAATATGAATCTATAAAAGCAATGGATTCAGTTTTAAGCTTTTAAAAATAAAGCATAAAACTGAATTTTACGAAGAATTCAAAATAGTTTTGTTGAATAATTATTTGAGATATTAAAAATCATCAAAAATATTCTGTAGTGCACATAAGATTTCAATGCCGAACGACTCTGGTTTCAATTCTCATATATATTTTTTAAAGATATGGTTGGATTCATCAAAAAAGTCTTGATATTAATTGCAATTTCACATTTCCACTTTGAATGAAAATTGAATTTTACGGGCGATGATAGAAAATAAGAGAGAGATGCGTATTAAAATTATCAGAATGGCTTAAAGCTTAATAATAGTATAAGTATTAAAATAGAATAAGTGAATTATACGACTATCAAAATTTGAATATTAAAAGTATTTTTCTGAAAAACCTATTATGGGACCAAGTTATATAAAATATTAATTGAACTTTTTAATTGGCATTAATATTGGCAAACCGGCTGGTCACCAAAAATCGGCTAGTAAATAATAATGCACTTGAGTATATTTTTATAATCTGACGAAATGTTTTTCTTGCAACTTTTTGATCTCCACAATTCGATTTTAACAATAGAATTGTGCCTCATTTTATACATTTTTGTATTCAGTGTTAATAATAACTACTAAATAGTCTTATTATGAAATTATGGATTTAATTAATCTGTTTCACTCAACGGTTTCATTTCGATTTGAGGTAACAAAAGTTTTATGGAATTAAACGTTTTGGTTGAAATTTGAATACAAATCAAATTACAACTGACTTATTTTATTGTATGTACTGTATTGTATCATTTTAAGAAAAATTTTAGTTTCCTTTGGACTCTTATATGTCTTTATGCTTCCTTATACCCCTATGAACCCTAATTCTAGAATCATTTTGAAGCCTTATGCGGGATATCTTAAAATGCTTAGTATATAAAAAATTCGAACAATCAACTTTTCGAAGAAAAAATCGTTTAAAATCTTTGGTTTTGTAAGAAGGTTACTTACTACATGCCGGCGGAATAAAAAGATTACTCAATCTAGCAGAACATATACACTTTAAAGGAGGTACAAAATAAAAGACATCAGGGAAAAAAACAAGGAACTATATAGTTTGAAACTTCATGCAGAAAAAAACAACTTCAGATGTTAAGGTTCAGTAATCAAAAACCGTCAGTGCATTTTTTTTGGACTTATGGGGCGGAAAATTGCATTAAAAACTAAATTCGTTTTTGGCAAAGAATGCATCCGCTGAATAAAAACAATAGCAGTTTGGCAAATAGAGATGCTTCTTCGACTTTAAATTTTTAGGCAAAGTAAGAAAAGTACTTGGAGCTTCAGCTGAGATTATGTTGTCTTAGGAAAAACCCAGATACACATTGAATCTGGAAAATAATCTTTTCTAATAACAACTAAGCTAGATAGGATAAAGGAATGAAGCATCCATGGTAACATCCTCTATTTTTTTAATGTCTCAAAGAACATTTATTAAGATGTTAAGAAATATTTTATCCTTTGCAAAAGATAAGTTACATCCCTTAATAAAAAATATCCAGATTCACAGTTTCAGAGCTAAAGAATGAAAATAAAACTCGGATAGCAAGAAACGAAATATTTCGATATCTTTAACATTTCAATTTCCATAGGTAATGACGAAAATATATTAATTAAATATTAGTTACAGATAATTACATAAATCATTTTTGCAAAGAATTTTTTCCTTATTTATGCCGAATGTTATTTTTTGATATTATTCGTTTGAAAATTAATAATATTTTAGATGAGAGAAAGCAAAAGGAAATTATTTGTAACATTTGACAAATAGGAAAATCAAATAGTTTTTATTTATAAAGTAGGTAGAAATCCTTATTCAATTTCAAATTTCAAAAGAAATCGATTAATTAAATTATAAGCAAAAGTTATGAAATATTACTGTATTTAAAACTATAAGTTTTTAGTTTTGCAACAATTTAACATAAAGGAGTCGTTTTCTAACCAATTAACTAATTCGAAATTATGATAAATTTTCTTTTGATACAATGTGAATAAAATTTTGTCTACTTATATACAAATTTTTCAAACTAATAGTTTTATTGTTTGATTTTTGCTCTCATTTATTCTGGGAAATTTGAATTTGTATTCAAAATAAATCATTTTTAATTAAAAAAATGGATTTGATGCTGATTTTCAAAAATATCTAAATTAAAGCCGATATTATATGCAATATCAAATAAATATATGAGGAAATACTTTCTGGGACGACTTACATTTTTCTTCTTCTTTTCTTTTTTTAAAATTTTGATGTGCAATAAATGGTTTGTTATAACGTACACGATTTAATACTTTTTGTCAATGTGTATGTCTATGTTGATTTTAAAGTCATTGAGAATACTTCATTTCCTTTGTAATATTAAACTGAATTCTTACTCTGTCAACAAGTGTTAATTTTAGAAAGGACAAAATGAAAAGCTATGAGGGTATAGCGGTTGTTTAAAAGACATTTTAAAGACAATTTTTCTGTTTAAATATTATTATTTTATTTTCCATTTTTTTATTCTATATCTACAGAAGTTTTTCTACTGTTAGTATGCTCGATCTGCATAAATTTACTAAAACAAAGGTTATGTATGATTTGTAAAGATTACATTAATCCTTTTCCAAGCAATTCAGATGCGGTATAACAAAAACAAATATTTGTTAATATCACATAGATACTTACATTACAGTAAAATATAAAAATGCTATTTACAAAATATATTTAATCGTTAAGGTGGACTTACATTCAGCCAGTTATAAGATTCCAATAAGTGACGCATGCGCAGAAGGAATATTGCACTGAGAGAAAGCACAATAACAAGTTCTTGTCTCGGCGGGACAAGTGTTTGCTACTGTACAGTTTCTGGGCATGCGTGATCTTACTAGTTGATTTGTAGCTGCCGAGTGCAAACCTACTTTTAATTCAAATATTAATATGCAGCCTTAAATGATCACATAATATAGATAACGTGCTGTAAGAACATTTATCCCATTACGTGCTGTTTAAATTTTGAATCCTCCATAGTTCCATTTCCGTTTAATGGAGTGTTTTACTTTCCTTTATTTATTAGGTTTCTAGAGACATTTTTTTCTTGTTTCAATCGATCGATGGAAGCAGTGATGTCATTCTCTCTAATTGTTACTAAACAATATTTATCATTTCTCGCTATCACAGAAAAGATCCTTTATAAAGTTTTTCCCTTTCACCGTCGAATGACAAACACGTATGAGCACGAATATAAATTCTTATAGGATTTTTTTTTTAACATTGGCTTTTTATTAGTTTCAGTTTTTCTATTTATTTTAGTTTTTGATAGTGAAAAAATCTGATTCTAATTAGGGTTTGTTCATTGAAATAATTTTCACTCAATGATTTACCATAAACCATTTTTGCAATGAAACAGTTATTATTGTAACGTGATTTCAATACTTGTAACTGTATCTCTCATATTTTTTCTACACGCGCATTATGTTTTGGCGAATTTAGTCATTTTCAAACAATTCTCGTTTTGATTTCAATTACGGAAGTTGCATTTGTGTCTGTGTGTGTTTCTTGCTATACGATGAATTTCAAAATAATGTTTAGTATATTAAAAAAAAAAAAAATGTTACAATTCAGAAGTGGAATTAGCTATTTAGAACTGCTTTAAAATAACGTTGTTTTTATCAAGATTACGTAAGAACGACTTGCAATGTATCGCATTTGAATTTGCAAAAAAAATTCCAGAGATCGCTAGAATCGCTGATTTGAAAAATTTGATTTTCAAAAGTAACGACTACGATGAGGTCTTATACTCGGAATTTTATCTAATTTAAATGGTGAAAGAAAAGCTTCTGAAGAATAGAAAATATGCGTTGAAGAAGCTTTCCGACAGCATGAACTAGCGTTGAAAAACTAGAAATCGATGCTCAAACTTTAGAGAACAAGAACTCATCACCTAAACCATAAGTTGAATGGCAAGCACAATCTGTGGCATTTTGATCCCAAATTGATGATATTGGTTTATTTTTAATGCATTTCAAAAGAGTAATGAAGAGAGATAAAATGGAATATTTATTGTGGATGGTGTGTTTGATTGGAGCTCTTTTGAGCGAAATAGAAGACTTACTACTATTACTACTTAAACTGTTTAAATTAAGAACTGATAAGTTTAGACAATTGTTTTACTCTCACAAAATTAAGGACGGAATAACTTGGCGGGAATATTTTTATGAACTCGAAACTTACTTCAATGGTGGATAAATGAACTGAAAATAGATACAATAGATGATTTAAAAAGATTAATAATTTCGGACCGATTCAAGCAAAGCGTACCGTCAAATGTTAAAGAATATTACATGAGCGAGTGATCATTATTGAAATTCGCTGTTGTAGGCGTTGAAAAAAATTGATGATTGCCTTGAATTACAAGATCAGTAAATCAAAATAAGAGTAAACCGGAGTTTAATCCACTTGTTCGCCAAGTTTCGATAAGGCGCCAAAGCTGGCAACCTCCAGACTGGGAGACCTGTTATCTTTCGTCTTTATTATGCCCTCTGATTGGACATCTGATCCCTCGCTTTTGAAAATTTCACAAAACACGGCGCAAGAACGTTGTTGGCGATTTTTTAAAATTGCATCAAGCAGGGGGTTAACTCCGGTCGTACCCAAAATAAAAGTAAAGCTGAATTATTTTCTTCTCGATGGCAAACTCACGCTAAAAAGACAGATTATGCTTAAACCATCAGACTTGAATCAAATATTTGTTACAATTTTGTTGAAAAAGGATACTTTTTACATGATTGTCCAAACTGCAGAAGTTTTGAACTGCTTGCCAGACTGAAGGGCATGGAACCAAGGACTGACCAAAAACATCTAATAGCCCATTGGTAAATATTTCGTCATAAACACCTTTAAAGAAGCATGTAGCTACGGAAACTATCAATGGAAATACGGCAGAAGATTTAACGGATATATCTGCTAATATTTCTATGATCAAATATGCATTAACAAAACAAATACATGCAACTATTCTAGGTAATGACGTTACTATCATACGAGGAAATCGAGAAATGACTAAATCTCATGGAATTTGTATAACAAATATCATTGTTGACAAATTAGCCTTCAAAAATGAAACTGCATGTTATTTCCAATGGCATATATCAAGGATTTATTCTGCTTATAAAAAAAATTAATCGATTTTTTCCTGATTTAGCACTGATTAAAAAAAAGAGTCAGGTCAAAAATGCCCCACACAAAAGAAATTTACGGTTTTGGAGAATTTGATTTAGATGAAACCTCGATGTACTGTTTTCAAAATTTCAGAATCAGCACTTATTCAGGCAAATATGCTACAAATGTTAGACATCGTAAGCAGTGTTGAAAGTAATTATTCAGTAAGCAATATTGAAAGTAATTATTCAGTAAGCAATATTGAAAGTAATTATTCAGTAAGCAATATTGAAAGTAATTATTCAGTAAGCAATATTGAAAGTAATTATCATCTTACAAATGTTAGACGTCGTAAGCAATATTGAAAGTAAAGATTGAATTATGCTATTAAATAATCATGGCAAAGAAACTGGTAATGGTTTATTATTAAAAGAAGATAAAATATAATACCAATTGCCAATTTCGGCAATGACATCCTCCATCTTAAAAGAAATCGTTTGATTTTGAGATGAACTTTATACACTGATTGTTGTTATCAATGAATTTAAGAATATTGCTACTAAAAATAAAAATAAAAAATATATAAACAAATGCAAGAAATTTCATAGAGAGGCAATTCAATATAATGGTATCAATGTTGAACCAAGTATGAAAACCGTACAAAAACAAAATTTATGCAATTTGGTTCGGATAATGCATAGCCATGACGACAGGTAATCATGTATATGTTAATAACACGGTTAAGCACATAATTTTAAAAAAATAGGCAGTTTGCCAGTTGCCCGATTGCCATATTCCGCGTCATACTACGAAAGACATATACTATATAACATAATCTCCAAATTAAAAGATCAAGGAATAGTGCGAAATAGTTCTGAAATATAAAGCAGTCCGATATCACTAATCAAGAAAAAGACTGGACAATGCAGATTGGTAATTGATTACAAGGAATTAAATTTTCAAACTATACAGGACAGATTTCCACTTCTACATATTGACGATTTATTAGAACAGCTTACTGATTTGAACCTTTTCTGCATACTCGATGCATGTCACAGTTTTAATGAAATTCCAATGGATGAAGAATCTTCACGCAAAGCAGCTTTTACAACACCCAATGCCCATTTTGAACCAGCACACTTATTTTTCGGTTTCCAGAGGTTATTATTATTCAAAGTTCGCTGGTGATTTGTAGTTGTATTTCTTTAAAATTGAAAACTGTCTTTTCTTTGGACGAATATAATCAGATGATTTGAAATGATTATTAGATACATTTAAAAATCGCTATTGAAGAAAATTCGCCGATATTTTCGTAAGTGAATTTAATTTTAGTTCATGAATGACCCATGTTTCTAGATCCATTCACCACAAACCGAAATTCCATTTGGTTCTGTTGTTTCAAGATGAACCAAGGGATATTCGAACTTTAAATACTCAAAGAATGGGTTTGTGAATGGATTGACGGTTATTGTTGTAGGAGGTGGCTGTGGTTGAAGTAGGTTTGCAATTTCGTCTTTGATAATAACTGAATAAGTCTCTTCCCGGTTGAGAACCTGCCTATATTCAGCAGTGAAAGTTGCTGCATCATTTTTTTTTCTTTCTTAATGGTCCAGAGGTGTTTCAGCGATGTATGTCACTAGCCTGTGATTTGATTTCTTTCGGTCTTTGAACAACTTTTGTTTAATCACTGATTCTGGAGGTTTGTTTTGTAAGTTACAGAAGAGGATCTCAAACGGTGATTAGAAAACTAAGATAAACTGTTATATTGCAGAAAGTGTGGTGATACTTTCATAGATGCATTTAGCTAATGTTCCTGAATGTCCGAAGTCGGTAACTGCAGACGATTTCAAATGGAGTTTACATATATTTTACAAGTAGATATTTCTAAATTACGCTGAGATTTTTACAGTTGCATTTATTTAAAGTTGAAAAAAATCTGATTTCTCTTTAAACCCAAATAGCAGATGATTTAAAACGATAACCAGATAATTTCTTTAGAAGTCACTATTTTAGAAAGTTACATATAATTTTTATAGCTGTATTTACTTCAAGATTAAATATATATTTTGTCTTTGGATCAGAAGATTTTAAAAAAGATATTTGGTACTTTCCAGAGGTTATTATTATTGAAAGTTCGCTGGTGATTTCGTAGTTGTATTTCTTTAACACTGAAAACTGTCTTTTCTTTGGACGAATATAATCAAATGATTTGAAATGATTATAAGATACATTTAAAAATCGCTATTGATGAAAAATCGCCGATATTTCCGTAAGTGAATTTAATTTAAATTTATGAAGAGCCCATGTTTCTATATCCATTCAGCGCATACAGAAATTCTATTTGGTTCTTTTGTTTCAAGATGAACCAAGGGATCTTCGAAATTTAAATATTCAAAGAATGGGTTTGTGAATGGATTGACGGTTATTTTTTGTAGCAGATGGCTGTGGTTGAAGTCGGTTTGCAATTTCGTCTTTGATAATAACTGAATGAGTCTCTTCCTGGTTGAGAACCTGCATGTATTCAGCAGTGAAAGTTGCTGCATCATTTTTTTTATTCTTCGGTTCATAATTAATTGATGTTTGACATCCAGTGTGTCGTTTGTTTATTTGCTCCATCAGATAGGTTTTCAAAATCAGAACGAATGGCAAAAAGTAAATGCATCAGATCCAATCATTCATCCAAAAGATCTGAAAGCCCCATAAGAAAGTGCAGAGGGAAACAAACACCAAGATATCCATTATTTACGCAGGGAAAACGTTTCTCTCCAATAAATATATGTTCTCTAAAGCACTCAATATAAAATACAATGCCTCAAATTGATCTAAGATTAATAACAAATTTATTAGTGATATAGCTAAATTAACTCACATTGTTTAAATACGCATTATTTCCATGTGTTATCGTAAAGTGTACTTTTATTGTTGCACTGAATACTAGAAGACACATCAAAGGATTCTTTTTCAAATATTGTTGCGACTTGTTCGACAAATATTGTTTGACTATTGAAGAATAATGCAAATTAAATTAAGAATCTAACATAAAAAGCAAAAATTAATTTATAAGACAGCACCAATGAGGAGGCAACACATTTCGCATCGTGTTTTGATATACAGTACTTGATTACAATTTTAAAGGATACGATCCAAGTGTAAATTCGATTGCAAAATTAGTAAATGGTACATAAGCGTCAAGAAAATTGAATGAAAATTTATAGAAATACTTGGATTAGTAAAAGTTATTGTAAATAATTGTTACTTAACTTTTTAAAGCAGTAAATATTTTAGATAGAATAATTCATTTCAAATATAATTCGAGAGGCAATTATCCATATATAATAAAGAAATTCGTCTCAATTGGGTTTACCATTAATTACATAAAAAAAAGTTTGGAAAAATAATTTGCGCATTACAGAAATGCAAAATACTTAGTACTTTCCCTTCTTTCTCAATTTCTGTCGCTTTTAGGATATCATCTGAATGTGGCAAAATAAAATTTATTCCAATAAAAATTTATTAATAAATCTTTGAAAAATCTAGCGAACATTTCTCAATCCAAAATTCATTTATATTAAATTAAAAAAGTCCAATGGTATTATTATTCATTTTTTATCTTCTGTTGTTAAAATTTGGTTATACTCTTTAAAAAACACTTTAGAAAATATCTTTTTGCCTTTTAAAATGTGTTGGTATCTTCATGTATCTGTAAGATGTAGCAATCTCGTACTGTAATATCATGCAAGCGAAGATAATCTCAACATGGTCTCATAATGCCGTCTGTTGTAGTGACTAAATGAAGTGGACAAGCTCGTTGTGATTTTGATGGTCTTATTATTTACAAACAAAAGTTAGAACCTTATTTAGTCATTTCTAAGTTTTTAGGATCCATTGTTTTTTGTTTTTGTTTTTTTGCTTTTGTATATACTAGTTTGCCATTAATAGTTATCTAATACTCAAAGTTGAGTTTTGTTTTAGAAATTAGTAAATCGGGTTTTGTTACTTCTAGGAACTGTCCCAAAATATTAGAAAATTTTTCAGTTGCATTTGATTTGAGATGTAATTTCATCAATAATGCTCTGTTTAGTTGCAGCATCAATCAATTTTTGACTTTCATGCCAACTGACAAATTAAACAGATAAAGAAAAATGTGCATTAACCCTTTCTAGGGCCGTGGGAAGTACGCTTCCCACCAAATTTATCAATCTTTGTATGAAATTATGTAGGTTGGCATAAATTCTGATAAATTTTTTTAGTAAGTCAGAAACATAGATGCTTCATTTCTTTATCTCACACAAAATGATGTGTCTTGATTTGTTACTTAATTATTAATTATTTAAATTAATTAATTAATCAAATTAAATTAATCTAATAAGCTAAATGAATCCCTTTTTTATTCTAATTTCAAGCCTAAAAATATTTTAACATAATATGACTAGAAAAAAAAATGGCCCTTTAAAGGGTTAAAATGCCTATACTGAACTTGGCTGTAATAAGTGGTCATCGAAATTCTCAGCGAAGTTCCAAATCAAGAGTTAAAACTTCAGTGTCATTTGCAGTATGAAGTTCAAATGTCATTACTAATTTTTCCATCATACTTGGCTAAAATGAGACTCATATCCTCACCACTGCCAAGCAAAGCTTATATCTCCTTTTTTCGGCAATTACAGCAATTCTTTATTCTTTAAATCTCCAGCAATAAAACTGGCCTTTAATTCTAATTCTGCTGCTTCGGTTTTTCAGTTACACAGTAACTGACATTTTTCCGGAAAACATTTTGATCCGAAATTAAAGGAATAACAGAATTAATGTTTTGAATTATAACACCTCCGATTTTTGTTTCCACCTCTAAATAATGATATATTATATTATCTCTTGTACAACAGATTCTTCCAATTAGTTGGAGATGGAGCTCTTCTTTACGCTCTTCCAAAGAAGATATCTTCACCAGCAATTGTGAAATGAAATTTGGCATCATGCTTGATTTTTTCTTGAGTGAATGAGTGTCAAAATCTTCTCAGCCATAAGCGCCAATTTATCTTCAATTTTAATCATCAATATTATAATATAGTGCGGCAATATTTCTGTCCATAATGTTTCTAATACTCTGAAAAAAATATCATTGGTTGTCAATTCATTTTTTGTAATAAATGGCTTGGTTTCATATCGCCAATTTCAATGCCAATGGAAAAGCATTTGATTCCTTTGCATCCACTTCTTTTAAAGTCAGTTAATAAACGACCTTTTAACAATTATGTTTATTTTCAAATTTATCAGCTCTTATGTCCTAAATAGTGTTTATGTATTTAGGTTCCATATGTGAAAAAATGTAGTTAAACTAATTATCTTTGTTAGATATACCATTAATTTTAAATTATGTTCACTTTGATAAAAGCGAATTAATGATTCATTTATCAAGAAAGTTATAATTTTTATGCAGGGCTTCATAGTTTCCGAAGAATTAGAAGTGTCTAATTGGTTTTTTCATAACTACAGTTATCACAACATTCCAAAAGCCTTTTTTCTTTTTAATTCATTATTCTCATTATTTATATCATTATTCTAATAATATTTTTTTATTCTACTATTTCCATTCGCAATCTACATAAAATTATTGAAACAAAGATTATATATTTTTTGTAGAGATTACACATTGAAACAAATATTAGTATGAAGTTATATAACTGGTGAATATGTCACATAGGATAATACGTTTATGTAAATGATTCTAAAGTTTCTTCTGCTAGTCTAACAATATGAGTACGAACATTGTCGTTATAGAAAAAAATCTTTTCAAGTATTTTGTTACTTACTAAAAGGTTCTTCTTCAATGCTTTGATCCAATTCATTAACTTTTGCTTGTATCCCTCACAAATGATGGTTTCATCAAGTAAATTTTCTAAATCTACTACTGAGATTTTTTTTGTTGCAATGCACTTTGTCACGTATATTGAAATATTAATTTTTATATCCCCGAAACCATTTTTTCCAAGTTGTGTTTGAAACAGCACGTTCACGATAAAAGTCGAATAACAAACGATATGTTTCTGTTTTCATCAGAAATAGCTTTCTTTCCATGAAATAATGTAACTTCCTGTAAATGCCGTTAATTTGGCACAAACTCGACATGATATATAAGAAATAGGCTTTCTATATATTTACCAAAGTTCACACAATAATCTTTAAAGATTAATTTCAAACCTTTCAAATACAACTTTCCCGATTTATTCGTTGGTAAACAGTACTACTAAAGTAATTTATTAAAAATAAGTAAAGTATATTTACACACTCCGTAGTTTAAATTCCTTATTTATATCCTTAAATGTTCAGTCAAGAACTCCGTTCATTTCTTAAAGGAATCATCTCTTAAAAGGAATTATTTTCTTCATAAGTACAAGTGACTGGTTTTCATTCTGGCAACTCTAAATTTATTTTAAACAGTTTGGATACATTTATAGGATTTCGGAACTTACGATCGAAAAAAAAATGATAAACAAAATAAGAATTTTTTCAACGCATCTGTTCTTTATATCAAATTTCAAAGGAATATCTGCTCTTCATAAAGTCACTAAAAGAAATTAGATTCTTCATTTTTATTTCATTTATATGTGTGAAAAATGCATGCATAGAATTTATATTGCATATAAGTGTAGTTTTACATTTTTTCCAGATCAGAGAAAATAATTACTATAAAGTAAATATATCAACTCTAATGTGTACATTTTATTCAGTTCTATTAGAGAAATAGAAATATTTATTCCCTAATAAGTTCTTGTACATTGAATATCTTTTCGAATATCTATTCTTTCTAAGCTATTTTAAATGGAAAATAAGGAAAACAATTTGATATTTATTTGGCATGGACATTTTAAAAATCCATTATAAGAAAGAAATACTTATACCTATAAGGATTAATCCGCTGAAATTCGTTATTTAGCATGACATAATTCTTTTTCTGGAGAAAAGATTTATTTTAATTGCTTATTTGAAATCCCGATTTGGCAGATTTTTTATTGGAAATATATTTTTACTCTGTTTATAGATATACCATAGTCAATAACAACAACAAAAAAAAAATAATAAAATAAATAAAAATGAAATAAAACGGCAACCAGTAAATTTATTCTGAACAATATTGAAATAAATTTCCTTTGATTTCGTAAAAATATATATAAATACTGTGCAGCTTATAAAAATTCTATAAAATATTTGATTTTTTTATCAATATGTCATTTGAAAGCATATAAATAAAATTTAGTTGGATCGTGTGTATTTATTTCCAAAAATACATATTTCGGTTTCAATTATTGAGTACTCTTGTTTATAGTAACAGCTCAGTAATGGGTTTATATAGAGTTCGAATCAAATGGAGTGATATATGAGGTGGAAAATATTCCCACCCTGCTCAAGACTATTTTGATTAGTTTTTCAATAAAGCAATCTGTCACTCAATGCTGTATACTCGAGCATTGCCCTGATACATATGAAAAAGCAATCTGTGAATCAAGATAATGAAAGACATTAATAATGAAAACTTTAAGAATTAAAAAAAATGAATATAAAAAATATTGTCACCTAGGTACTTGAGAGTGGAACTCAATGACACACACAAGAAGTAGAGCTAAACCAATTTATTAAAGGAACTCTAAACTCAGAACACAGTGACTGACAAATCTTCTGCTTTTATACTAGCAGGGAAAGTTCCAGAATACTTTTCTGGAGACAATAAGAAAAGTCCAGAACACTTGTCTGGTAAACTAAAGAGAAATCCAGAATCTTCTGGAACATGAAATAAAGAGAAACATAAAATCAATTAATTAAATATTTACGCAAACTGTGAATCGCGGGATTCGAACTCACAGTCCCTTTATGAAATGAGTTCTATGACCATTCGGCCATGGAGAGACGACTGATTTATTTCAATGCGGCAATATGAAACTACAGATATCAAAAAAAGTTTTTTTAAAGTTATTTTTCAAGGGAAAAAAATGAGACTTTTAGTTTTTATCTGGAACAAACAGTATTGTAAACGTTAGAACTGCCAGACGAATTAAGGCAGATAAAGGTAATATCATCTAATTGTTCTGATTTAATTAATTTTTTTTTAGAAAACGAAAAGATTTGAGCTATTACTTTTATATTATTAAATGCATAACTATATTTATCAACTGCATGATGAGAAACGTGACTTCAAGAATCGAAAATGACTTTTGGATGCGAGATGCACGGCTGAAGAATTCTTCTGCCAAAAAGGATTTGATTTTTGAGAAAGCCCGTAGTAATTAATTTTATGTCAAAAACTGAGTTAACCTTTTTATATACTGTTAAATTGATTTAGAAGAAGTCATTTGTGAGTGGCACTTGCTCATTTGGATAATTGTATTTCAAAAATGATTTCCGTACAAATTCCCAGAAAATATTATAACCAGATGAATAATTACGAATTACAGAACTGTGAAAAGAAATTCAGAATAATGAAGATTATTTGTTTGAATAAAGAGTTTTCGCTATCCTTTTGGAGGATTAGATTTCTGTTGGAAACACTTCCTGTCATAAGAAAATGTTGTGTAAAATATACATATTCAAAAAATACTTCTGCGTGAATCTTCCAGGAAATATCTCAGTGAATAAATAAGTACTGTTTAGGAAATAAAAATATAACAAAATAACAAAGCTTTTAGATACGGATAACAAGTTAATTTTCTCCTTTCGCGAGAGAAGTTTTATCTAGTCAGAAATAATGAGCGTTAATTGAAAATGCCAATCATTATAAAGAAACCTTTATTTTATTATGTACATAATTTTATTTTTATTAATTTCCATATTTACATCTTATAATTATTCAATTAAGAGAAATTAATTCTGGTTCACTCGATTAATTATAAAACGTTAAGCGATTCGAAACAAATTCTGTTAATTTTCATTTAAAAAATATTATTTTAAATGATTTATTCATTTATACAAATCCTGATTTTTAGAGATGAAAGGTTTCTTCTGTCAATAATACTACTATATATTTAAAACACTAACTGATATTATTCTTAAACAAATAAAAAAGAAATATTATAAGCCTAGTAACAGAATTAATGCTTATTTATTCGCTTAAGTAAGAAATCATATCACTGGATTTTGAAAGATGAAAATGTCCTGTCAGTTATGTTTAAGAGTTTATTATTAACAGATTTTGGTTACAATTTGCAGACTAGAATTTGACTACGCATATTGAATCCAAAATATGCATTTTATTTTAAATGGGGCCAATAAAAGAATTTAGAGAGAATACAAATTTTTCAGAAACAAAACTAAAAATTAAGAGAAAGTAGTAAAACTCCCAAATAAAATGCAATGCTCGATGTAAATGAACGTCTATTTTTTTTCCAAAACAATTAAAGAAATGAAATTATAAAAATATCAACCATATTAATTTTCAAGAAAATTCCATCACCATTTTAAAAATTGATAAAATAATCTAAAGCACTAAATGCTGCAGTATTTCTGAAAACAATTGAATTATTTTCTTATCTTTTCTTCGTGTTATAAAAGTACACATTTATTTTGTTGCGGATTTCCTACCAACATCTTCTGTAGGTTTTCAAAGTTCAAAAGAATTTTTTGAAATACACGAAATTTATTCAGCTTATTTGGTGCTAATATCTAAATCATTAGTATGAGGTTTCTTTACAATTAAATGCATCAATTTCCTTTCCAATATAGGCATAGTAACTTTAATAACAGTCTGTTGTCTTTGAATCAGTGCCAATTTTCACAAGTGTAAAAATCAATATTTTAATTTATTACAAAGAAATATTATTTAATATGCATGGCTGGCCATATAATTCATAATTCTAATCATATATTTTAGGGCTGATGCTACATGCATGTAAAATGTTAGGTTTGGGACCTAAAAATGAAATTGTATCCTTCTGCGCAGAAGAGATTGACTTGCATTGGATTTCATGGTATCAGAACAGGAATTCTATTTTTAAAATTGTTTATAGTTAACTCTAAATGTTTAAGTGGGCGTAGTAAAACCTTCCTATCAAGCTTCGAAAATATCTCTTCAGTAATGGGTAAGTAAGTATTGCTTTTTTATAGCCCTTTTCATCAAAATGATTTGTTACATGAGGTAAAAATACTCCAATTTTAATGAAGGCTATTTTGATTAGTTTTTCGGAATATTAAAGCATACATTCTAAAAGGGCAATGCATATTTACCGATGACAGCGAGTTTAAATGCTAGCTTTGAACCATTGATAAATTCAATAAATTATATGCATAGATGTGTAATTTAAATTATGCCCGAGGGTATTAATTTAGATGGAAACGGGGTTCGAACCTGAATCTCTCCATCCACAAGGCCAAATGACAGCGAGTTTAAATACTAGCTTTAAACCATTGATAAATTCAAGACATTATATGCATAGATGTGTAATTTAAATTAACATTCTGCCCGAAGGTATTAATTTAGATGGAAACGGGCTTCGAACCTGAATCCCTCCGTCCACAATGCCAACACCTTATAATTAGGAATCTGCAGATCTATAAGTCACAGAAAATATGCATTACTATATACTAATTGTAAAATGTGCATTACTATATACTATTTGTAAAATAGGCATTGCTATATACTATTTGTAAAATGTGCATTACTATATATTATTTGTAAAATGTGCATTACTATATGCTATTAGTAAAAATGTGCATTACTATATACTATTAGTAAAATGTGCATTATTATATACTTTTTGTAAAATGTGTATGCATTACTATATACTATTTGAAAAAAATGCATTATTATATATTATTTGTAAAATGGGCATTACTATATATTATTTGCCTTGAAATCTATATATAAATAAATAATCAAACACGTTTCACATATTATGAATTTCTTGTTTCTGGTTTAGAGGAAATATATTTTGATTATATCTTCGAAATTTTTGATTTTTTTTGTTGAATGATAATAAATTAAGATGTTATAAATAAAAAAAATAGTACTTGACCCCAAAAAAAATATCTGGCTTAATATGAAACATTCAGTAGTCCTCCTAAAAGAGGATTAATAAGTCATGATGCAGAAAAATAAATTTAATCTAAATAATTTAATGATAAACTAACCTAGTATAAATAGAACTTGGAGAACTGAATGAAACAATACCAATATAATGCTGAATTACAAAGCTAATATAATCATTATTCCACCACTTTTCCTGAATATCTGTGGGAGTGACGAATTTTTTTATCTGGCAGGATTAGTAAAACGCCTGGACTCCATTACCTATGAAGAGGTGCCGATTCAATTAATTAGAATGTGATGGCATACTGATGCTTCTATTATCCTACTCTCTTATACTAATAAATGGGTTCCACCTGCAAACTTAGGAGACAGACTTCGTACTATTTACATTATTGATATAATAACTATTTAGATGAAGAGAGAAATAATTGAATGAGACTGAAAAAATTCCAGGAAATACTAAGAGTTCAGAATATGATTATAAGAGTTCAGAAACTAAATATAAAAGGAGCAAGCATACAGAGAAAATAAAAAAAAAGAATATTCATGTTCATCTAATTCCAACACTGTTGATGCTGACAAATGAAAGATGTTAAACAGTATTTATTTAAGATATGACGGTGTTTATAAATCGAATCTTTAGCGTTTCTGTGATCGATCAACAGGGTTATATTCTGAGACCTGGGGAGTAGCAGACCTACTCACCGAGAAACGATAAAATACATTTTAGCTGTCTGTAATAAAAATAAAAGCTGTAATAAAAATAAAAGCTAAGAATAATAAGAATACAAAACTATTCGTTGCATTTTTAATCATTGGAAACATTATGACTAAAGACAACGCTGAACCCAATCATTTTTATATTTTTATAATTTTGAGTGCTTAATGTAAATTTAATTTCTAATTATTCTGGCAGCGATTAAAACCTAATTTCTCTTCTTCATTGTGAAATACCTGTCACCTGAAAAAAAAATTCTGAGCAATATTAACCAGTCTTACCCTAGAAAATTGTTGAAATTGTGTAACGATAAATTGAAAGTTAGTCTTGTTTTTATGGGTAAAACATGTTTTAAGTGACCAGTAGGAGAAGTTTCATTTGTATAATAATTTCAAAATATTTGAAACTGTACCATCTTCTCAATCATTAAATAAATATGAGATTTACTATATCTCTGAATAATTTCCATTAGCTTATGATGCAGGATCAGTAAAAGAATAGTTATCAGTTTTCCTTATAATTATTATATAGTTTAACTTGTTTAACGCTTAGACGCGTTATTAACGCTTAGACGCGTATCGCTAGATCATTGAACATAAAATGTTATGTCTTTGAACGAAAATTAAATTAATATCCTTATGCCAGTCAAGTTATATTAAAGGTTTTGCTATTTTGTTTTCTCTGAAGAACTATCTTAAAGAATTTAATGGTTTTTGATCCAATTCAAAGTTTGATCCTTTCTACATAACAACCAGCAGATTCTGAAAGGGGATTAATGATTAATGATTAAATTATTCCCTAAGTTGTATTTACTGAAATGGAGAATGTGGGCAAAAAATATTCTCAGGTTTAATAAGAGCTTGTGGAAATATTTGAAAACATAAGTGCAATGATTTGAAATGTAAAGCTATGCAAACTGTCTTTAAGCTAAGGGATCTTCGATATTTCAGACTTATCTTCAACTTCTTAGTTAATATTAACAGTCAATTATTAGATAGTACAAATCTTAATCTTCCTGACTTTAAAGAATTATGCATTCTAGTTACGTATATGTATTCCTTTCTAAATGTTTTATATAATGAAATAACTTTAAAAGAGCAACGGAGTCATGGCATAGGGGTAGCGGGTCTTCCTCGTGGTCTGGGCGCCCTGGGTTCGAGTCCGGTCTGGCCATGATTGTTCTCCATCTGCGAGATGTGTGAATGTGCCCCCCTATAAAAGAGGGGTTGTGCAAGCGAATGTGATGCGTGAGTAGTTAAGATGTACTTTTGGCCTAGTTGGCGCTACTAAAAACAAGAGATGCTCCCTTGGCTTAAAATCGCTGACTTCGTCACCTAGCTTGTATATGGCAAGTGCCATTAGAAACAACAACAACTTTAAAAAAGTAAAAAATGTGATTTTAATAAAACTGAAACTTTAATGAACTAATAAAAAAACCCTTCCCTAAACGTTTTTATGCATGTCTTTTAAATACTGAATTTTTTTAATTGAAATATGTTTAACATTCCTTCTCCAGTCATATAGCATCAATTACAAAAATATGAATTATAAGTGCAGTTAATTCATTGCTATAATGCAAAATTTAGCCCTGTTTTTTTTTAAATTTGGAATACAATTCCATTGTTATTTTGTAGTTCCATTGTAGTTTTGCATAATTTAGTTTTATTACTAATATAACTTTGAATATAAATTCATATATATATATATATATATATATATATATATATATATATATATATATATATATATATATATATATATATATATATATATATATATATATATATATATATATATATATATAAATAAATATATATATATTAATTTTAGGACAATGTTCTTCTTTTTTTATAGCTTAAATTGCAGTGTTCAATGAGATGTTCTGTTTCCATCGTTAATTTCTGTTAATACAACGAAATAACCTTAGAGGTAACATTATTTTTATTATTTATTTATTTAAAATGTATCCATTTACTTTACATTCCGTAATAATAGGAGACTCCTTTATATCCATTTAGCCGTTTAGTAGTCCTGAATTTTACACATACGAGGACGTTCTAATAATATCCAAAACAAACACGATCTGAACAAAGTAAATATGCGGGTACGTTGCCGCGGTTTGTTAAGTTAAATAAATTCCCCTTGGCAGTTATTTAATGCTTTTGATTGGAGGATGGAAAGATTCACAACCAATTATCGATATCAAACTGGCGAATAAGAACTCTTCTTTCACTGGTGAATTACAATCTTTTAATGCTATTACGATAATTTTATTTTACAAACAAATTTAATATATTTTTCTCAAGGGAAATATTTTTACCTGTTTTCAAATTCCTTTATAGAATCAAAATTTATATTGGATATGAGGCTTTGAGAAATGTTTCTGTAAAATAATAAAAGGGTAGATTTCAATTCAATAGAAGTTCAAATGAATAAAATTACGGGAGAAAATATTTGTTGTATTATGAGATGTCTCTGTTATACATAAAAATAAATTATTCAAACACTATGTTAAATTCGTTTCGCGATTTGTAACTTGCGAGACACCTAACAATGACATTTGATGTTTGTTCTGCCAATTTTGCTTCAAATATTTAATGAAAATTATTTTTACAATATGCTAAATGTTTATAATACACTTGATAGTGAAATGTTGATAAAAAAGGAAATTGACACCAAACTAACAGTTAATGTGTTTAAAATAATATTTACTATTCAACACACCGTTTGTGGCAACACTAATGAATAGCTTTCCGGTTTGTTTACTTTTGTAAATAATAGCAATTTTTCGTCTCTCGGCTAGCAATAATAAAAAGCAATTTAAATACTTAAGTTGTTTTCCTTGTATTACTTTTTAAATAGTAAAGAGAGTAATAGTCCAACAATGGTTTTCGGTTTGTGGTTAGAAAGACTGAATGGCAAATTTTTTATATTGAGTTATTGATGGGTCACAACAAAGATGCACATATTCATACACGGCATATTATTACTGATTAAAAAAATATTGTATTATTCCGTGAGGCTTGTTTTTGCCATGACCATCCGTAAGTCACAAGGTCGAGTTTGACAAACTTGGTTCGATTATTAATGATCAAAGTGAAATATTTCAACATGGTCGATTGTATGCAGCATTGCCCCGAGCGAAATCTAGAGCTAGAATTAGAATCCAGGTTAAAGTAGGCAGAATTAAAAAACTACTCTTTACTAATGCTCTCAATTACTAAAATTTAAGCAACATGAAATATTATATTAGTAAGTATCGTTTAACGGGTTTAAGAAAGTCTTTATTTAATTTGCTTAATGTTTTTTGTATTCCATGCTTTAATTCTTCATTCCTGACTCAAAAATTAAAATTATGATGTGATTTCTTCTGAATTTTAACTAATGCTAAAATATTTATTTTCTTATTTGTAATTGAGTCTTTTCTTTTATGATATTAAAAAGGTTTCTTTTCATTTACTTTTATTGTCTGGAGGAATAGAATCCATCCTTCAAGAAAACTACACATCTGAGAACATGCATGATTCAAGGACAAGGCGAAATCCTTTATGAAATAAAAAAAATAGTAATCTGAGGACGAATTAAAAATACTAATCTGAGGAAATACATGATTCAAGGACAAGGCGAAATCATTTATGAAATAAAAAATGGTAAAAAAGTTTTATTATTAACTTAAAAAATGATAATTTCTTTATTCTTTTAGATAAGTGCAAATTTATTTTTTTATTTAAAAGGTGAAACTCAAAACCAAAACCCAAAATGTGATTGGTGATCATTATAATAGAAAAGTTAAATAAATTATAATTTTCACTACACTTATAGTATATTTTTTAAATAATTGATGCTTAGAACATTTTTCTTATTCAAATCCTAATAGCTTGAATCTTCTTTTTTAATATATATATCAAAGATTTAAATTTTAATTATTTCGTTCAGGGCAACTAATTTTAATAAAAAGAAAATACTTTTCTTTTTATTAAAATTAAATCTTACTTTTTTTTTACTTAGGTCTTAATTTCTTACTTTTTAATCTTAAATATATTTCTTAATTTCTCTTGAAAATTTAATAGCTTAAGCTATGGCAATAATCTTTATGCTTAATTCAGTAAAATTAGTGAATGTGAAAATTCTGCTAGTCAATTTTTTAAACTCTGATATTATATATATGGTTATGAAATGATATTTATGATTAATTTCTGATCAGACATATTTCGGAAAGCAGTTATATTTCAATATCAGTCATATTTCTGAAATAGCTTCAGAGCACTTGAGTAAATACTTGCATATATATATCATTACATATGCTCTTTTCATAAATTTGAATTATAAAAATCATTTAAAAATTTTGCCTGCTTATTAATTTAAAAAAATTAAGTTTTTGAAACTTTTTCATTAACGATATAGCTAAAAAAAATATGTTCAAATCATTGCAAAATATTCTTTTTCTTTGTGTACTAAGTCAATAAATGCATTGAAAATCTTCAAGTACATTGCATTAAATATTCATATTAAAAAAGCTCGAAATTACTCAAATCCGATATATTATAAATTATATTCATTCATAAGAAAATATTTAATACCCATTTTTTAACCGTTCTCAAAAATGTATATTCTCATTTTCTATCGTCATCTTTTATGAATTATAATTGAAATGTAAAAGGATTCCTATAGATGCATACGATTTAGGCCTTTGAATATCACTTTATTTATTGAATGAGTTTTGAAGGGATCTGGAAACGCTTGAAAAAATTATTCATTTATGATTTGTATCAACAGCTATATCCAAAATATATATGAATCGATCTGAGAGGAAGAAGCATTAACTGGACACAGCGAAGCAATATATTATCCAGGGAATCAGACAGTTTATAAATTCCTGTGGTAACTGCGTGTATTCCTGAAGCAATTCCGCTTTCATTTTTTGGATTGATCCTTGAAAAGAAAAGAAAAGAATTGAAATCGTTTCTCCAAGAGAGTCGAGACATGCCTCTAATGTCCAAACATCTAGTTGGTGAATCCATATTTTAAATATCCTCTCTTTTCCTGAATTCTTTGAGTGTCTGATTCCCATGTTGAGGATCCATATTATTTTTTAAAAAATAAACGCAAGACCACTTTCGTCCTTAAAAATTTTTCAACTTTTCACCCTTATAAGCGACAACAATACCAGACACAAAAGGGTACTCGTAGCACATAGAATTAACATTCCCAGAGAAAACGACATTAATGCAGATGTAAAAAGAAGATCATTCTATTTACTGGGATCCTATCCAGGTAAATAGAATTCTCCAGGTAAATTTAGCCTATCAAATGGTTCTGGCATACGTATATCCAAAGGAAACCAGGAACAATGAAATATCTGTATTGAAACGGAAGCTTGATTATTCTGAGCAGTATTGTGTTAGCTTTCCTGCCCTTGACACAGACTAATTACTGTTAGATATAGGGATATGATCTTGGAGCCCTGCCCCTCCTGTAAGTGGTGCAGCTTTTTTTTAAGGCAACAATCATCCATATAGGGATTTTCTTTTCATGAAAATATTCGGTGAATGGATTGGTCACTTCCATCTAAGGAGCCTGACTCCATAGATGAAAGGAGAAAGGTTCATACAGCATGTATTGAATCCTTCTAGGTTAGGAACTGCAATTCCATATCTAATCTAGAAATCAAGTGTTGAATATCCTCTGTTTCCTTCATATAACAAACATTACTAGATTATGAGAGAATGTAAATAACAAAAATAAGCAGAACAAATCTTTGAGAGGTATTTGAATGATGCTCTACTCAAGTAAGAAGAAAATGAAATATACATATTTACATTAATGATTCAATTAAAAATCAAGCAGTTTTTGAAGTAGATAAATATACATATTATGAAACACGCTAATGGGTTAGACAGATTCATTAAAAGATTTTGTTCTTACTTTTCATTGAATTTTAAATATAAAGTATGCTTTCATATTACATTTAATTAGTTTCATCATATTCAAAATCAATGGAAAAATCTTTACAAGTAGAATTTTTACATACTGAGACGGAAAAGAAGTATTATAGTTTTATTATATTTCATTCGTCGTCTCCAAATAAATTAGTTTAATTCTTTGGCAGCTTTGTTTTTTGCATATTTCTTAGTTATAGCTGATAATAAATTTCAAAAAAAAAGTCTTGGAGAAAATTTCTTAAAATCTAAAAGTAAAAGTTGTTATTGTATATATGGGAACTTCGTTTAGATTTAAACCAAAGTTATTTCTTTTTCAAATTTAATATATTTTAGGAAAATCTTTGACAATCAAATTTACATGATAATTAAGACTTCTTTATGTACTAAAATATTTATCTCGATATATTTGAGATATTCTGGATGTAGGCTCCCGAAAGCAATGCTGAAATAACGTTAAATATCAAAATACTTTCCAATTAAAAGTGTGGGAAAATATTTTAAATCATGTCTCAATACAGTGATGATAACACAAAATTTTTATTTGTAAAAAGTAAATATCATTTTATATCTCACGTCCTTTTTTTAAAAATATGTCATTTCATTTTTGTTTTTAGTGTGTTAGTTGTTTGTGTCTGAAGTTAGAGACTGTCTGAAGGTGTCACTTGAAGGATGTTTCCCAGAGGTATTTGTTCTTAATATCTTTTACCAAATATCTCGTCTACAAATCATTTACAAAACGTCTACTATTAAATGAAATGGCTAAGAAAAATGCCATTGAAATAAAACTGATTGTAACATATATTTTTTTATCAAATTTTACTTCGAAACTAATTTATCATTCATGTATGACATTTGAATATTTTTTAATGCTTTATGGAAGGTGACTTTGAAACTCAAAAAGTGACTCGGTCAATGAAAATACTTTATTACTGGCATTTAGGAACAGTGAGAATGACCAAAATATATTTTCGGAAGTCTGGAATTCCTAGTTTGAATTTTTCACCGGTTACAATATTTTTTTCTCTCACTTCCAATGTGAGCACTCCAAGGAAATATTCTTAACAGTCGAGAAATTATTTGTGGTATTAAATAACCATTAAACATGAAACACTAAATAAAATATTTAAAATTTTTTTAAAGCAATAAAGATTATATTCTTCCTGTGAGAAGGATAAAAGAAAACTTTCGTTTTAGTAATGTAATTTTGATACAGGAAAAGAATAAATATGAAATCATTATAAAAGAAAATATTCAATTCTCGAAAATTCTTACGTAATTTTAATACAATTCTATGGTAAATATTTCGTAAAAATGCGATATATTCTACAATAAAATGTTTTTTGATATGAAGGAAATCAAGAAGATTCTGTTTTTAAATTTTAAAATCTTTATAGAAATAGGATTATTTTTGTAGATTATTCATTTCTTTTCAACTATAATCCTCTCATGATGAAATTACAAAATTTCTAGCTTTAACATGAGTCTTCATTTTAAAAAACAATATTAAATTTTGAAGTCACTTTTTTTTAAAAAAATAATTTAATTTGTATTCAAATATGTATATTTTTATATCAGAAGGCAGGAGCTTTCTCAAAATGTCAACTAATGCAATCCATAGGATTTTCATTTCAGAGAATGCCACTGCATGTTTTTCTATCTACTTTCCTTATCCTTCCTGTCTAGACACTAGGTTCAGATGCCACATGAACGAAAAGAAAAATTCACGATGTTGGAAAAACCGAAATGCGAAAAATGGTAAAATCTCTTTGGACTAAAATACCGAAAATTGAAATGTTTCACTGAAGTAGTATACGAAAGCTGAAAATAAGATCGTAAAAAATACAAATATATTATATATATATATATATATATATATATATATAAACAAGCACATAAAAATAATTCTCCATATAAACGATCAAATTAAAATTCTCCTCAAAAATAAAATATCTAAAGAACAGTAGGGCTAAAAAAAGAAATTTTTTATTGCTTTGATAAATTATTTAACTTGAAACTATATAATAAGCATGAGTACTCCCATAATAATTAATTGATTTTATTGCTAAATATTGAAAATGTATTTGCAAAATAGTTAAGATATTTTATTAATTAAGCTTGAATGGATAATAAGTGGCTCTGGGAGTCTTTAAGCCTTAAGTCTTTAAGTGGGAGTCTTTAAGATTAGCCTCTCTCTCAGAATCTATAATACAATACAGTGCGAAAGAAATGATTGCAACTTTAATGAGAAAGGGAAACCTTAATGCCTCATAATCAGAAAGTATCCGCAATGATTGCTTTTTTATCTAATATTTTACACATTGAAATACTACTAATTAATTTAATTTAAAATTTCTCTTTAAGTCGGTTTTTTTTATTTTAGTTTGGTTATTTCATAATTTTAACTTTTTTCTTTCAGATTTTATTCCATTTATCTATACAAATATCTATCTATCTATACATTTATATATAGATTCCAAATGATATGGAAGGTATTATCTATATATAGCCCCTAAGACTATAGGATGCTTCAGTCTTTTTTTATCTATAGTTGAAAGACGAAACAGATTATATTATTTGAGATGCAGATTAGAAGAATTCGTTAATATATTACCTTATTTAAAAACAAAAATGTCATTTCGTCTTCGTCATCTGACTACGGTTCAAAATTACGAGGACCGTCTCAAAATAGCCCTAATGTTTCTTTGAAACGGGACGTTAATATAACTAAACTAAACTCAAACGTTCCAGCGTTTTTCGGTTTCTTATTTCTTAAGGTATACTAAACTTTCATTCTTGAATTCAAAAGAAGACTAAAGAGTTTCATTCATGTATGGAAGCTTGTCGCTTATTCTATCTAAAAGGAATATAAAAATATTTTGCTTAATATTCTAAGAATGAATTTGTTGATCCATTTGTCATCAGCTATTTTAACCCCAAAGACATTCCTTCAATTTAGTTCATATTTGTGTGAATACCTACACTGCCTGCAATTTTTTAAAAATTGTTTAGTTAAGGATTACTTAATGCCTTGAACATAAACATAGAAACTAGCACTACTTTAAGAATATTAATGAGAAAATATATTTTTTGGAGATCTTAGAGGGGAATAATATCTGTTTTTGTACTAATACGGAAAGATAAACCGCATATACTCACAGAGCTAGAAACGCTTTTTATCTAGGAACGAAGTAAAATATTTTACCAAGACATAAGACAAGTGAAAAGACATATTATGGAAGCTAGGTTAACACCGTTTTTTGCTGAAAGTAGACAATAAATCAAAATTTTAACTGAAAGCAAAGGAAAACGGAAAGGAAATTATAAAGAATTTTAGCCTTCTTCATAACTTTATTTAATACTTGAATCAAGATAGGGCATGGTATATTAAGATATTGATAAGATTCAGTGTTTTAAGATAAAAATAGAATTGTCAAAGTATTTTAACTTTAGTTATTTATTCCAAAATTTGAAAGCCTTTTGTAAGAAGCTATATTTTATAAAAAATGAAGAATTTCATTTTTTAAAACATAACTGAAAATTACAATAAAACTTAAAATCAAAATTGAAAACAATTTTCATAAGCGTTTTTGCCAACCCGAATATTTTTTAAAATTATGCTAAAATATTCCTACTTTACAATGGACTTTAGATCGCACCTTTTGTTTCCATTTAAGCACATCCTTTTTTTTAAATAATAAGTTACTAATTAAATAACTTATATCAAAAATTAGGTAATGTGGAATAAAAGATTCTAAATTAAATATTGACGAATTTTATTAGATATTTTATTTAAAAATGAAAATTTCAGATACACTGTAGAAATTTGTGAATTGTGGTATATATATATACAAATGTCATATACAAATTATTATCAACATTAAAATTATATTTTCTTGCTGAATTTGAAAGTACTGACGCCAGAATAAAAATACAGGTTAGGAAGCATATTAAAAAGGATATTAGACAATTTGAATTCCTTAACTATATTTAAAAATTGTTAAAATAAATCGATAACATAAAAGCAGAACTAAGCAGGAACAAGATAAAATAAATCATAAAAATCAGAAGTTCATAAAATAGCTGAAGGTTAACGTTCGAAAGCATTAGTCGAAACAACCAATCTCTATCGCTGAGACAAAAGAAGTGTGCTGCAACATCTGCAGGAAGACAGCCATTGTAACGTAATAAACTTCGGATAGTCAATAAAATTTCTGCGGAACGAAATTGCTTGCGAAAGCGCTTTGAAACAAAGAAGCGAATCTCTTTCTCAAAAGGAAAAGTATAGAACTTTATTGCATTTTGGTAAAGAAAAGAAATAATAAAACCTTAAAAGAAAAATAATCCTGGTTCAGAGTCTTAGAAGACATTGTTAATAAAGCTTGCTATTGAAAGGAACCGACAGCTATTTAATTCCAGAACTACTGTATCAATCATTATCAACTAAAAACTAGCATCCCTGAATTATAAATAAAAAAATACTACTTTGTCCTTTATTAGATAATTATCTGATTCACAAAACTTTAGCTTTATATATATATATATATATATATATATATATATATATATATATATATATATATATATATATATATATATATATATATATATATATATAATATGATTAATGATATGTAGTAAATAATTTCACATGTATATTCAGGCACTTTGGCATCAGCAGTATTTTTTTGCTTGAATGGTCGGTTTGGGCACTTCAGAGTGAAGGAATTAAACTCTGTTCACAGTTGTGAATTCTGAGGATAACTAAACAAAATTAAATAAACATCTAAATGATTTTTACAAAAAATAACCCAAAATGTTTTGGGTCTTTTAAATGGGAAATATTGGAAATCATCGAATCGAAATGACTATTAGATATAATGCATAAAAAATATGTAAATTAGTAATTACTTTAATTTTTTTTATTTGAAAATATGTGTATATTTGAAAAATATTGCAATGATTTTAATTTGTTTCTATATATTATATAATAATTTAGAGTGCAATCAATTCTGTATCATTAATAACTTTCCAAAAGAATAATGAATTTTATGCATATCATTTTAATTTAAAGAAACAAAACCGTAGAAAATTAATTAAGACGCTGCTTCGAGTTTTTATTCCAGAGAATTTAAAAATTTAAATTTTCTTCAGGAAGTGATCAGTAATGTGTTAGATGATAAAGCATCTAAATTTAAAGACATTTTTAATTTTAAGACTGTTTTCCATTGATTATAGTTGTGATATGGCATTGAATTATCGGTATTTGATATTTTTGAAGTTGTCTCATTTTTTTTAAATAACAGAATTTTAAGAAAACAAAATGTGAAACTTCTACTTTGCATGCTTTGAAGCTTTTGTATATTTTAAATGATTTTTGCATTCATTTTCATTAGAATCATGATTACAATTTTGCATACATGATTCTAATATTACTTCAGTTTATTTTTCAAAGTTAAATATTAGATTGTTTTTTTAACCCATTAACCGCTGGTGTTGCGTTGACGCAACGGTCAATATAAATAAAAATAAAAAAATAACGATTAAGCAAATTTTTGAATAAATTACAGTTTTATGTTAAAGAATAGCACTACTAACAAATCAGTGAAAAAATTGATTTAAATAAATTATTTTACACCTAATAATCGATGTTTTACTTTAAGCATTTTTTTTGTTCAAATTTCCGAACTCATTTTTTTTTTAGAAAAAATAAAAATTAAAAACAAATTGGGGTTTGGCTGTGAAATACATTAACCAAGGTCACTCTTTGTCAGTATATTCCGCAAATTAGGTGTTTCTTTGGGGGAGGCGGGGAAAGTAAAAACAGGTGTGCGTTCACGCAACGTCAGCGGAAAGGGGGCAGACTGTTATCCTTCTTGCAAGATTTCATTTCAGTACTGTGCGTCTTATTGGTAGCAACTTTTTTATCCTCTGTGGTTTAAAACAAGATATCTTATGTTAGAAGCAGCTTTGGAAAAAAAATTTCGAAAAAAATTCCGATGACGAAGATACAGATGAGACCGATATTGTTGTCGTACCTCCAGAAACAGCAGATGCTAGTGATGAAGAAAAAGGTAATGAAAATATTTTAAATAACGATAATGAAGTTTTACCTAGAGTTACTGAAGGGGAAGTTGAAGTTCATTTAAATAAGAAGTTAGATCCTCCCAAAAATTCTACTAATAAAAAAAATAATAAAATTAAAAAAAAAACCGGAAAAAGGAAGAATTACGATGGACAAGAAATGAACCAATTGATAGGCCTTAACTAAAAAATGAACCAATTGATAGGCCTTAACTAAAAAATGAACCAATTGATAGGCCTTAACTAAAAAATGAAGAAAAAGCTTCAATTGATCGTATCAAACAAATCATAGAAGTTAAAACTAGTGCAGATATTTTTAATATGATGAAAACCAAATGATACTTGTTTTCCGGTGGAACGACAACTCTGTTGTGACAATAGGATCAACATTTGGAAAAATTGAACCACTAAAAAATGTTTTTCGATACTCTAAAAATCAGAAGAAGAAAATATTAGTAGCCCAACTACACTGCATTGAGCAATATAATCAGAAAATAGGTGGTGTAGATTTTTGTGAAAATTTTGTTTCCAATTACAGAATTAGGTTCCATGGCAAAATATGGTGATGACCGATATTTTCAAATTTCATCGATGTTGCACTAACAAATGCTTGGAGAATATTAATATTTTCTGAAGAAGGAAGTAAGTTTGATTTTAGAAGAGAGGTTGTGCTTCATCTGTTACAGACGCCCTTGGATAGTGAGATAAATAAGAAAAGATCAGCTATAGGACGTCCGAGCAAATTCAGCCGTACAAAACCAATATCCGAAGGACATTTTATTGTTAATTCTATAGACAGTAGAAGACTACGTTGCAAGTAGTCTACTACAAACTACACAGCCAAACTATTTATCGCTGCAATGTTTGTGAAGTTGCTTTACACCACAATTGTAGTAAAGCATATCATACTTGAAATTTATATCACCTTATTCTTACATAATATGCTTGTCAATTACATTTATTTGTAAGTTTTTAATAAATTAAAATTTTCAAAGAATTGTTTTGACTTATTTGACTTACTTTAATAAGCTCACAAAAATTTCTAGTATTTAAAACTTGAAGAAAATGCGGCGTAGTGCTCGGTGATAACGATCAACATTCGTACTTCTTTTCGCTGACGTTGCGCCAATGCAACACCCTATATTTTTAAAGGTAAATGCAATTTCCTTATTTTTACATTAAATTACTATTATAAGTGGTCAAAATAATAACTTGTATTGTTTGCATCGAAAACAATTAATGACTTCGAGTTTTGGCGTTTAATGGGTTAAACCAGCAATCCACTGCTGCTCAGAAAAAATTATGAGCGCAGTATTAGATGCCGAAAACAGCATAATGAATTCAACCTGCTGAAATTGCATTGATAAATGATTTGCTAAATAAATTTGCTAAATGAATAATACAGAAGCCTTTAAAGTTTGTAAAAGATGACAGAAATATATTACGTTAGAAAGTTATAGAAAAATGTCTATATAATATTCGCGAGGAATTTGAACTGAACACGAAATGATTACAACTAAAAAATATATATATTAGCTAATGGATATTACGTTGATCTATTCCTGACAAACGAATTAACCCAAAAACCCAATTAGCACAAATCATAATTTGTCCATTCACAAATTATAACGATCAGATATTCAAAAAAACTTCTATCAAACGACTATTTGCTGATTTGCTATTTACCCAAGTGATGCGATTGCCAACATTCTTCATCAGCACTGAAAGCATTTTAATTTGTAATTGTAAAAATCAAAGCAATATAAAACCCAGTTTAACGTATTATACATGCTAGCCCTCTATAGGAATTAGATTTGCATTTTGGAATTTTGGTAGAAATTACATAGAGAAAAGAAAGAATGAGAGCACTGTCAAAACTTTAAAAACGTCCAATAAACACTATCTTTTACGATTTTTACCGAGTAATTTCATTTCGACGTTAATTCCCTCACCACCTATTATGCCCAGATCTTAAGAACTTCGAGTGCATGCTCATTTTTACCCATTACAACAATCGGCACAATATATTATATTATATGTAACGAATAATCATTATGCCTAATTTCAAAGAAAAATTATGGAATTAAATTATTTCATAAAGTTAAAGATGTCATTTTCATAAAAAAAAATATTCAAATATTTTGACGTAAATTAATATATATTCTAACTGCTGTGTCATGCTATCTTAAGGAAAGTATAAAGCTCATACAAGAATCTTCCTCTTATTGTTCACTGTTTTTGTTGAAAAGTGAGAGCATAAGTAGCAGCAAATGGAACTTATTTTAATTTCTTTTTCCATTATCATCTAGTTTTTCTAACTGTATGCAAAAACTAACTGGTTCGTTCATCGTCCATCAATTGAAACTGCTCATCAACATCTATCTACTCGAAAATGAGATTAGCAAAGACATTCACTGCTTGTAGCATTGGTTTATAATGCTACGTTTTGTCGTTGTTGCAACGAAAGTGCCTAAACTTATCTTTATACAGAGCTGGAGAAAGTGAAAAACATATATGAAAGCGATGCTCCTTAATAGATTTTCAAACTTCCACCTGAGGGCATATCAGAGATGAGGATGGGAAGCTTCCAGTATGGTGATTGGTTATCTCCATCCGGAAATGGTGGGACTTAACATCTCCTAGCAATGACGGGACGTTCTGCTCATGGCAAGGGTTGTACCGTGGCCGGTGATGACCCTTAGGATTCAACCATAGTTTCTGCCAGTATTGCTGTCAAGGTGGTTTGGTCGATAAGATTAATTCGTGTGTCTTTGTAGAGGGTTGAAATAGCCAGTTACGGTTAAAGTAACTTACTTTTACAATTTTCAATGCATAAAAATTATTTCTAGTTTTAAAAGGAAGTCAGAGTCTAAAGTATTTGCGAGAATATATAATAAATATATAATGTGGAAACAATGTTAAATATTCATTTTTCTTAATTAAAAGACCTATTATAATATTTCTTAAATATCGATAATTCTTATGATATTATCAGAAAGCATTTATTTTATTGTAGTTCTTAAAATATTCTATTTTCAATTTTTCACTAAAATTTTCACAAGTATACGCATCAATTGCTTTTATCTTTCTTTAAAGTTAAAAAAAAACATTTTCTGAACTCTTTATCAAATATAAATCGTATTATCTTCGAATTAATTGAAATTCGATTTCCTTTTCAGATATCAATTCAACTAAAGAAAAGATGTGCAAAGACATAATCGAAATACTACAAAAAAAATTTAAGTTTTGCAAACCGCTTTCAAATATTTTTTTTTTCTTTTGTCTCGAGCTGCTGCAAGAAAAAGAAAGAGATGAAGGGCAAAATAAAGGAAAAGTAATTTTTTTCGAGAATTCTCATTCTGAAAAAAAAAAAAAAAATCTTCTTTTCCATTTCATGAAATTCTAAATTATGAATGTTCCTTGAAATTAGAGTATTAAGTTATCATCTCCTATTTGATTTTGTATTATAATAAGAGAAAATGATAAGACAATCGCATGAATGTGGAGCTGAACCGTTGATAAATATTGAACTGTTCTGGATTTCAGACTCATTCAATAAGGAGTATTTATTTTTATACATATGTAAATGTAAAGATCACCTCAAATTCATATGCATGCTAATTTGACTAATTTCTTATCAATGCTAATTTCAGATTAGTTGCTATTTTCTTCGAAATATAGATTTAAACATTGAATTTTTAACAAGAAGCTCGTCAAAAATTCAATGCAAAAAACGGATCGGTCAATATTTATGGTCAAAGGTTAATATGATATATATTTTCTGTAAGGAGATTTATTGTTCTCTAAATTACTTAATCTCCTTCGGACACTAAACTGTTCTTCCTAAGAACAACATGCATATGAGAATCCAGAAGCGATTATAACTAAATGTTCAGTTTTCTGCGGATTAAACTATATCACGTGATAACCACCATATTGTTCCATATTTTCTGTTATTACATAGGATTACAACATTTTGTAAAATATTATATAAAATTGTGAAAATTATTAAATGCCGTACAGAATTCTATAATACATTTCTGATTCTGGAAATATAAAATTACAGCAGGAATAGTTTAGATTTTATTTTGAATGGTAGCTAAATGGTAAAAACGTCAGTTTATTTCCCTCTCAAAATTTTACATGAACAAATGTTTGGCATGTAATTACTGTAATGTCAGTAATTAATGTTTGTTTGGTTTGCCATTAATTGCGTGTTTTCCATGTAACTGTTATAAAACATTTCCACCTATTACTGTAAAATCAGATCTAAAAGCGTAATTATGAAATTCATTTTGTTTGCGTACGAAACTTCTCCTCAAACCACTATATAGGAGTTTCAAAAAGTCCTTTGTAAAGTAACTTTGTAAGTAAAGTAACTTTGTAAGTAAATATATGGTGTTAAAAATACTTCGAATTATATATTTGTTTCAAAAAGTATTCTGAATTATATATGGTGTTCAAAAAATATTGTGCATTTGTTTCAAAAAGTACTCTGAATTCTACTCGCATTTTGTTAATACCAATCCTCTACATTCTACTGAATCTGTATATTGAATTATGCTCAATGTTAATATCTCACCAAATGAGTGATATCAAAATTTTTTTTGAATATTCAATAGAAAACATAAATTCTATATATCTAATAATATAGAAAAATATTTTCCTGATAAAATTTTCGTTTTTTTAAATACTGTATAATATCTTGAAGACCATGCAGTATTATTGAACATTGTGTTCTGTTTGTTGTCAGGGAATACTCAGGAATACAAAATTGCTGATTGAATACAATGGCAGAAATAGCTGCTCAAAGAGTGGCTAATACTTAAAAATCCCTCGTTTTCCACAAACGAGCTATTAAAAAATCAAAATCTACATTCTTGAAAAAAAATTTGCTCAGATTTACCCTTAGAAAATAAGAATAATTCACTCCAGTAACTTCAATAACCATTTAAACCTGTTTTTAAAAATATTAATATTCTTGAAGAGATAATTCGAAATATCTCAAACTTTTTCATGTTATGTTTGTAAGAAATGGAGCTAAATAAATTAGTTCAATAATTGTTTCTTAATTCCTTCCCGCCGTTGGCAAATAAATAATATGCTTGTTTGCTGGTTGACGGGGTTTCTTTCAAATTTAATCAAGATTTTGTTACTAATATAATTTATTCAATATTATAAATAGATTATTAGTAACAAAAAAATGAGAAAATAGAGATGCTATTAGAGGTAGAAATCATAATTATTTACCCAGAAGGATCATTCCACATTACTTTTCATAAATAAATTTCAAAACATTTGAGAATTCAGTTTCATCTATAAATAAATAGAACTTTACACTTCTCTTAATTCTTATCTTTTAATTACATTTCGTCTGACAAGAATTGGTATTTTTTATTGCTTTCGCTTGTGAAATAGTCATAGATTTCCAACAATTCATTTTTCAAAAATCTGTTTTTCCAATTCTTAATGTAAGCTTACATTTCTAAACGAAATAAGAACTACAAAGAAACAGAATTGTTTTAAGAATTCGATTTAATATTTAAATGAAAGGGAATTTTCAAAGAATGTAATTTCGTTCCTTTTAAAATCTGGTTTTTCTCACTGAATTAGCCATTTACATACTTTTCTTCTAGAGCGCATCATGATTCCTTGCAATTTAAATGCTTTTGTTTTTTTAGATGCCCTCTTAAATTAGCAATTTTCTTAGGATAAATTCACGAACGAAACGGAATGTATATTAAACTAGCTGCCTTTGACGAACAGTTTATTCTCTCAGATTATTTTTTTTAACTGTTAAATGTTTTGTGAAAAGTATTTTTTGAAAAAAAAAAGCCATTTCATCTTGTAATTTTACTGAAAAACATGAAATCATTTGAATCAGTTTACTGCAGTTGAAAACATTATATATTACAACATAAAAGTAGATTAGTATGTAAAAAAACATAATAGTAAATAAATTAATAAAAAAAATTAATAAAATCGTCCCACTGAGTTAATGATTGGCAAAAGCGCATGATTGAATATTTTAATGGAAGAGTTTGAATTCCCACATTGCATTTAAAAGTATTGTTGTGCATAGTGTATCAAACTGAATAAAAAATGTTTATTAAAATTTATTTATTAACTTTAAAGGGGAAATTATATGAAAAAGAAATACATATCACTAAAAATGTAATTTTTTTAAGTCTTAAGATAACATAAAGACTATTTTGCGAGGTAATGGTTCTGGAAGATCAACATCGATTTCCGTAGGCAAGTTATAAGTAATACCCATTTGGCGACGGTAAAGTCCATTTTTACCCTCGATTTAACTTCCTATTTCAAGCCTATTTCTTGATTTGTTTTATATATCTTTTCCCTCGGATACTGTACTTTTGGTAACAAGGCGAACCATCTCCAGGATATTTCTAATGACATTTTGTAGCTCCATTAAGTATTTAAGCTAAATGTTGAATTGAGTGCAGCTATAAAAACGTTCAAAGAAGCAGTCTGAAATATTTGTAAGCCGGTTTGTTTACATGTGACTGTTGCCTTTCGATAAGAAAAAAATAAGAGCATCTGTCTGCACATCTGTCTTATGTAAATTCGCGTTTTATAAGATCTAAAATTTTATTAGTTAAAAAAAGAAATTTCAGGATGACATATCCAACTATAATTAATAATCTTTAAGCATCTTTAAGTATTGATATTTTTTTCTTAGTCCGCTTTGAAATACAATTAATAAAATATGGATTATCGCAAAATACTATTGAAATGGAGATCTAAAGTTGAAAAAATAAACATTCTACGGATCACGATCTATAACAATCAAGAAACATAGTTTTGCTCAAGATAAAACATTTTCAAATCTAAAAAAAGTTAATTATAAAGAATTTAGACTTAAATAATTTTTGCCTTATCATCTTTCAGATTTTCATTCCATTTCTTGTCGATCGGTACAAAATACCCCAAATATCGTTATCTGCAAGTTTTGAGGCATTTGGTAGGGGTCTGATGTCTTTCCACCACGAGAACTCTTCTCGCCATGTCGTTAAATGTAGGTGTTTTGTTAGAGGGGATTCAATTCGAATAGGAGGAATACGACAAAAAGCTGAATTTTATTTTATTTTTAGCATAAAATTGAGTGGATGAAAGTTTTGTGAACCATTCATATTCGAGCTTTGGCCATAGATGCTATTTTTCTATTCGTTTAGCTCACTTTTTCACACTTCTTAATTGCATTCCGTTATTTGTTACTTTCTTTCTCTCTTCAGTCTAGACATGTTTTCCTCTTAGTCAAACTATGAAAAAACAGCTTTTCAAGTGACTGGATTCTCGGAATTCACAATCCGTAAAATTAGAAATGGAATCTCAACTATGGATGAAATGGAATTTTCGACGATGATTACAAAGCACCATTAAAGTGGTATTCATCGAATTGAAAAATTGAAGATTTTAACAAATATAATGTACAGCAAACAATCCAACACCTTAACGGAGATAAAAGAAGAAAGTACCATTTCTAAAAAAATTACTTACTGTGTTGGCAAGCAGTTAAAAATTCATTTGAAAAAAAATAATTTCGAAAATTATTAATTATAAAATAATTGCGATTAATTACATTATTGCTTTTATTTTAAATAAGATAAGTTATCCAACATTTACCTCCGAGAATTTTGTGCTAATTAGGCAAATAAGTTTTGTAAAAATGAGATTAAAACAATAGATATTTGATGACACGAATTGATCCTCATATTGTGATATATTTCTGAAGTGATTTTTTTCTTCACCGTGCAGTCGTTAGGCACAGTAGGCAATAATAATTTAGTTTTTCTATTTGATTTATATTGTCAGGTATATCTGATATTTTCTAGATCCCTATTATTCAGACAACTTAGGTTTGATTAATCAGTTTTTGAATAATTTGTTTGAAAAAAATAATATAAGAATATCATATAATTGCGTCAATTCAACAAGCGTGTTGTGTTGGGCAGAGAGCGCAAGCAACATTTAGAATCCCCTATTGTTGGATCACTTGAGAATGGCACACAATCATGGCGATACTTATGGCTCTCTGTTCGATGTTAAGTGCAAAATCCATTCCACCACTGTTTTAACGGAAATTGAAGTTCCTACATATATAGTTTTTATTATCACGATCCAAAATATCATTATCTTTTTAAAGTTTAAATGTTTGATCAGTAAAATAAAGACAATATATGAAGTTCCTTGAAAACGGTCCCTTCGATACACTATTTATTTTCACTTAAATTTGTAAAAATCAAATGAAATATTAACAATTAAACTATTGTAGTTGAAATTCTACATTTACAAATTAAAAAATGCGTATGTTACGAAATGAAGTCAAAAGTAGAATTATTCCCCCAAAATAAAGCAATATATTATCATGACTTTCAAAGAGTAAAAATTAAAGGGATGAGTGAAAGATTTGATGAAGTAATAAAATTAGTTTGAATTTAAATTAAATTAAAAGAAGAAAAATCACTTTTATAATTGTGTTTAAAATTAATTTAGAATTAAAAAAACAAATAAATTGTTGTCCTTTAATTAATTTGGTTTTATAAAAAAAAACGTATGATATTTTTTATTAATAATTATTTTAGAAAGAATTTGTAAAAATTTGCACAAAAACGAAACAGTTTGCTAAATTATGATTACTTAAAATAAAAATTTTACGAGAAAATTGGTTTTGGTAGCTGAAAGTAGAGAATTTGCCCTAGTGCCTTGAAACTGCATGTGTTATTGATTTATCTTCAAAGTATTTTCACAAAAGAAAAAAAAATATTACTTCAGTTTAGACTGTCTATTTTTTACAAATTTCCTTTATTTTGTTATGCATTTAAATATTTTGACATTGTTGAAATTTAAAGAATTCAGAACTTATCTATGGTTAAATTTTTCAATAGTATTTCCCTCTTTCTAAAACATTTTTCTATTTGAGCATTATTGCACTGAAATAGTTCTGTTCTTTTCGAAATATACAATAAATTTTGAACTTTTATGGCCTTCAAAGATTTACTAAGTTCAAGAAGAACTTATTCTTCATTATATATAAGCTAATTTTCTTCTATATTAATTTTTAGTTTGTAGACATTACTTTTGGAATTTCAAAAACACTTATTAGCAGTCAAAATAATTAATATTTCATGTGAAAAATTAAAGCTGAGTAGCATATAAACTATTCATATTAAGCTTAAGTAAATGATCTAAGATAAAAATTTTAATTTAATGCATAGTTTTTTTATATATAATGTCCGAATTCGGCAGAACATTTTTTTTAGATAATAAGTAATTCAATTTTTTTTCTCTTTCTGCCGTAATTTTGTATTAGTATCCTCTTTTCAGTTCTATATGCAATTTCTCTAAATACATTACATTCCCCCCTCCCCCACCCCTCTCTCTCACTCTACCCGCATTTTATTTTCCTTGGCTATATCTTCATTGTCATACTTTGATTAAAGTTATATCCTTCAAAAATTCTTTAATGATCTTTCGTTACAGCCAGATGAGAATTGAATCTAAGTTCCCAAGTAAGAATATTTACAGTAATGTTCATTCTGTGACTGCAATGTGACGATCGGCTTTTCAATAAATTTTTTGATATATTTCAAAGACAAAATTATTTATGACTAATAAAATATACCTTTTATGATTAATGACGAATTTAATAATTCACTGAAAGACTCTTAAAATTTATATAAAAGGTATTAATGCATTATGTGCTTCAGTATATTACAAAATATCAAGAGTTTACAAACAAAGAAGCTTTTTTCTACATTAGGCAAGCTCATATTAATATTTTTTTAATTTTATTTCTACTAAATTATTAATTTTCAGATTTTATAAAGATTAAAATAAATAAGAGAAATATAATGATTCAATGCCTTAGATTTGCTGTATTTCTGGTCTACGGAAAATGAAAAAATCATACATTTAATAAACATTTTCCTAAATAATATTTTAAATAAGACACAGATTTGGATCATTTTGATTTGATTTTTTTGGTTCAGAAGTCGGATTTGATGATTTTGTTCTAGATACGGGGCATTCATCTTAAATTGAATTTCCTATTTTTAAATTCAATTTCCTATATCCATCTTAATCCAAATTTCCTATTTTTCTACCATTTTAAAGACTACTCTGTATCATGAGAACCAATAAAAACCAATTTGTATAAAATAACAAAGCCTTTCCTGCCAAAAACATATTTTAATTCAGATTATTTACATTGTATACACAAAATGCATTATTTAGTTAGAAAAAAAATTTATTGAATCCTATTTCCAAATGAAAAGTATCGTAGAGGTTTTTAATTTGTTTGGCCTTCTGTTATCTATGTCTTCAGAAAAGCACTGCCCTCATGAAATAAATGATAAAACACATTTTAATATGAAATAAATGGAAAAATCTCGAACAATAAAAACCTTTTGAGCATTATTATAAAGCACTGTTATTCAAAGTATTATTTTATCTAAGACACCTGCTGTTTTCTATACAATTCTTTAAGAATAAAAAAATATACACCGTTGTAATTCCATACCCATTAAACATTTTAAATTCTTTAAAATGAATAGAATACAGAAAGTGGAAAAATAAGAAAATAGCATGTAACATTCATTGTTTTTATATTTTCTGTGCACATTTTATTTTAAAAGCTTCAAATGTTGATTGTGATTTCTTTATGTAATTCAAACAGTTATCAATTATTCGAATTCTTAAGGTAATTTGGTAGGACTGCAAAATGCATAAAAACAAGAATTTGGTTCTGGCAATTTTAATACCTAATAAATAAAATTTATTTTCAAATCTTTAAAACAATATTCTTCGTATTTCAAATTTTCAGGAAAATCGAGATGAATTTCCATTGAAAGAATTCAAAAGGCGTTATATATATATATATATATATATATATATATATATATATATATATATATATATATATATATATATATATATATATATATATATATATATATATATTAAATACCTTTAATAAAAAGAGAGACAGTATTAACATTTGAACTTTAGAGCAAATTTGTTAATTAACTTTCTCAAAGATGTTAATTTACGTGGATAAGAGCAGATAAAATGAATTTGCCTTTAGTAAAAAAAAAATATTCAATGATTTCTTGTAAACATAGATGAACATGTATTCTTAATTAGAGAAAAAATACAATTAATGGGGATTACAAAATAAAGGAGCTCATTAAGCTTAATGTATATCTATTTTTAGAACGACGAGAAGATTGTTTCTTTCAATTTCATTAAATTTGTGGAGAATTTGCAAAATCATGAGGAAAGCTAATCTGCAAATACATATTTGTTTAGTAAAAAATAAAAATTTATTTTGTTTGAAATAATTATAATAAAGGAATTCCTTGTTCATTACAGTTAGGAAATTATTACTTACAAATTATTCCTTCACGCATCATTCTGAAACGGCTTGTTCAAGAAATAATTACATATAATAAAAAGAAACGCAACTTACAGCATATCAAATTGCAAATAAATTATTTTAATAAGATAACTTTTGGTAATGTCTACTGTTTTACTTGTGCAGAAAAAATAATGTTAAAGGGAAAAAATCCATGTGTGAAACCAGATATTCTTAAGTGATTTAAATATTCAAGGATTACTCTAAAATACATACATGTAATGTGTTCTGTCTTTCTTCATATAAAAAATAATTATATGATTTTATAAAATCTCTTCTTTCTGTTGTAAAAGCAAATGAATGAAAGAATTACACACTGCAAACTAGTACATTGTTATTTTCATTGGTCCATTTTTATTTGGGTGTCACATAAATTTCTTTCTTATGAATACACAATATTTACTGTCTGAGATATTATTTATTTTGTTATATAAAATGCTCTTTTACCTTTTGCTCTATTACCTTCTTCCATCTATCAGGAAGCTCCATTGTGCCTTCTTTCCAAAACTGTTGTGTTTTGGACAAGAAATAATTCTTGAAGTGCGCTTTTATTTTGCTGATGGATTTAAAGCGCTTATAGCGAAGATAATTTATTTAAGGACTTAAGGAAGTAATAATCAGATAGAGCGAGATCTGGAGAGTATGAAGGATGCGGTAAAATATACCAATCGAACTATAAAAGCTTCTCTCCTACGACTAATGCAATATATGGTCTCGCTTTGTAATAAAGAAAGACAAAACCTCGTTGGTTCATTAATTCGGACCGGTTTTTTTTGCTATGACAGTTTGCTTTTAGTTGATGACAATATTTCGTAGAATTTATTGTTTCAGCTTGAGGAAGGAGCTGGTAGAAAATACTCCTTTCCAATCCCACCAAATTTACAAAATAACTTTTTTGGGATGTAGTCCATACTTTACGACAGTTGAAGGCCTATTGTCCCTATACGAAGTGACATAGACGGCTAATATATAAGCCTGCATGTTTGCACAAGCAGAACTAGGTAAGGTCATTCATAGCGCAATGAGAAAGAAATTTTTGGGATACTCTAATATTATTTAATTGTATTAAAATAATACAAAAACAGCTCTCAGGTGGTTCACAACATCGCCTATTATAAGTATTATTTTATTTATATTTATAAAATTAATTCTTCTAAGCTGCAAAAATTATAATTTACTAGCCGCCTTTGGCGACCAGCCGGTTCGCCAATCTTAATGTTCGTTTAAATTTTAATAATTAAATAGGTTTAACCGGAGTTTAACCCCCTTCTTCGCCAAGTTGCGATAACGCACCAAAGCTGGCAATCTTTATTATACACTATAATTGAACATCTGCTTCTTTGCTTTTGAACATTTCGCAAGGCCGTTGTTTGCGATTTTTAAAAATTTCGCCAAGCAGGGGATAAAACTTCGGTCGTGCTATTAAACATTTTACGCAATTCCAACTTTAATAGATTCTTCAGCAAAATATTTTAAAACTTCAAATTTTGATAGTCATATAATTCACTCATAATATTATAAAGGCCTTCAGTTATTGCGTGATATATATCTCTCTAATTTTCTGTTACCCCTCGTAGAAATTATGCTTTAAATTACATTGTAAATGATTAATCTGCAATTAATATAATATTTTTTACTGAAACAAAGCATTTTTTTTAATAATATGATTACTGATAATAGAGTCACTGCGCGTTTAAACTTTATGGTCACTAAAGAATATCTTTCTTAATTTATGTAATATCTCAAGAATTTGTCAACAAAAATTTCTCAGATTCATCATGAACAGATCGATTCATTAACAATGTTTAATTTTAAATGCATCAAACACTAAGAAAATAAAATGAATCGTTTAAAATAATCGGTCGAAAACAGGTTTAAAAAAATCTACTTAAAAACGATGTACTTAAAACTATAAGCATATACAAAAAATATATAACTAACATAAATACATTTTACTTACAAAAGCATGCAACTAACCTAAAAATAATTTAAATCGTCCGTTGGTTGTCATGCCAACAATCAGAACAATGCGCATGCGTGGATTTTCTTCGCCAGTTACGTCAACGCAAATGCGTAAATTTTTCTACGCCAGTTGGGGTAACGCTATGCAGATTAGACATTTTTAATTTCCTTTATTCTGTGTTATTTTAATTCAAAAGTACTTCAGAATGAATGTGAAACATGGATTAATTAACAATGTTTAATTTTAAATGCATAAAACATTAAGAAAATAAACAGAATCGTTTGAAATAATCCGTCGAAAAATGTTAACCCTAGCCTAATTACTGTTGGGAGAAAAAAAACAACTGATGCCTTACTTATTTGGCGATGGAGAAAATGGAAGATTTTTTTGGCGGAAAAGTTGGCGTTGGGAAAAATGAAAGATTTTTTTGGCGGGAAAGTTAGTTTTTAATTAATAATGGACTACCCCTAACATTTAGGGGGATGAAAAATAGATGTTGGCCGATTCTCATAGATACTGGATAAGCACAAAAAATTTCATCAAAATCGGTCAAGCCGTTACGGAGGAGTATGGCAACGAAAACTGTGACACGAGAATTTTATATATTAGATTGATACGTCTGACCAAAAAGACAGATATTTTTTAAAAGTTTCTGTCAGTTATTCATACTTCGAAAAATTTCGAGGTTCCAAAGTTTTTCCTGTATTTCATATAGTTACATAAAATCGATATCTCAACCTTCTTTTTAACTCGTCTCACCAAATGCATTTGGCCACGCTCCAAAATATTTTTGATTCTTTCGCTAGTTTGCTTTCTTGATATCCCGTTCAAGAAAGTGCTTATTTAGTTTCTCTCGACTGTTGCTCTAAAACATCTGATTTTCTTTGTCTATTGATGACTATAAATAAAAGGACCCAAAGTAAGTAGTTTTTCTTGATAATTCATTGCATTTTGTAAAATAAAAGAAAGGACTTATTTTTCAGTATGGTAGAAAAGTAACGTTAAAGCTTCTCTTGGTTACACTAAATAGGGTATTTTATATAGTTCTTCTCATAATATATGAAAATGCTTTATTTTCAGAATATATTAACATATTTGCATAGCATTCCTTACCACTGTAATACAAAATTGCATGCATATTGTAATACTAAATATTTGCCATATTATTAGTAGTAGTAACGTCAGACACATTATTTTTAATTTAATTATATACCTGCATTTAACGGTTTAAAATGGTTTGTACAATTATAGGCATAATAATTTTAGTAGTTAACCAGCTCAGAGAGTATTTTTATCTTTTTTTGTCTGTTTCTGAAATGTCTGTGAACATGTTAAAATTCAAGCATATTTTAAAATTTTTGTAAAACTCCATTATTTAAAATCTATTAAATAAGGTATTAATCAAATAAAACCTAAATAATTACAATATGTTCAGATTAAACAAAATTTTATGTTTCGAAAAATTTGATACGTGTATAAAAGTAAAATATTTATTGTTGTTTCTACTGGTACGTGCCATGGACAAGCCCGTTGAACGAAATCATTGATTTTAAGCCGAGAGGGTATGTCTCTTGTTTCAGTAGCGCCAACTAGGGGCACGAGTGCGATTTTGCTACTCACGAATCACATTCGCTTGCACAGCCTCTTTTGATGGGGGGGGGACACATTCACACATCTCACAAATGGAGAGCAGCCCCATGAAGCCCAGATGACGGGGAAGACGCGCTACCCCTAAGTTAGGACGCCGGCACTCAAACATTTAAACTTCTATATATCAAATTATTGTTCTAAATTGTTGCAATCATCAGCAAAGACACTTCTAGTCTATAAATAGAAAAAAAAAATGGTACCGCCGCTTTGTAAAATAATAATAATAATAATAATCCATAAAGAGAAGGGTGAAAAAGACAGAAGAGGAGAGGATTGATGAAAGAAACTTACAGTGAATTACATTGATAGAGTATCAACATTTTCTTGATCAAATACAACATTAAAACAAAAATTTTTTAGTGACAAAAATGAAGACATGTAAAAATTGCGATGACGAAAATACCACGATTATTTTAATTCGATCGTGACCGTTTAAGACCATTTTCAAAGTATAAAAACCTTTTCCTGTAGATTTTGACTTCTTTCGAGTCCAATATAAATCAGATAAAAATTTTGGGCCCTTAGAAAAATACGTCATTCTGTTTACTCGACGGTTGAAGTGTATAGTTTTTATATTCGCATTAAGTTATCGAATTTATTAAGCATTAAAATATATCAAAGTTTTGACAACTCATCTATATTCTATTAATTATTTTCTAATAATATAGTAATTACTGAGAGAAAATCCTAGGTACAACCGAAAAAAAAATAAAAGTGAAAATGTTTTAGAATTTTTTTATGTTAATTATTTATCACTTTTTTATCTTGATTTTTTTTCACAAGCATAATCAAGATACTTTATTTATACGTAATTTAAATTAATTATTCATTAATTGACAACAATTTTGTTAAAACGAAATAATATATGTTCATCAAAAAGACGCAAGTGTATCAAATTTCATATCTCTAACAAAGTACGAAATAGATGAAAAAATTGATTGCAAAATGCCCTTTTTAAAAGTATTTATAATATTACTTAGAGGTCTTTGAAAACTAATTAAATACTGAAACTAAAATAATGCAAAGAAACTAAGCAAAATATCTCATAATATTTTGTATACACTGAAAGCTTTTTAATTAATTTCTTGCTAATATCATTCCTAAAGAAATTCACGCAGAAATATTTTTAATAGAAACTTCTATAATGAAAACAACTGCTGTTTTACTTTAATTTCTCTTCAAACTTCAAGTCTAATTCAAGCACTATGCACTTTTCTCTAAAAACTTGTTTATTATGAAAAAACATTATAAAATTTTAACTCACTTAGATAGAATGATTCTTTTGTTGTGCATTTTTCATGTGCAAATTATTCATTTTAAGAAAAGTAATTTACTTGGGAGAGAACATTTGTTATAATGTATTTAGTGAAAAGAAAAAGAATCGCGCCCTTACAATTTTTTTAAATAGAATGAACTAAATGAATTAAAAGAAACAACAAAATGGGACTAATTTAAGCTGGGATAGATTTATTTTTTTGTGAAATGAAAATTAAAGTTGTTACTAGACCCATATTCAAAATTAAATAAGGAGAATAAAAATATTAAAATGAAATTTTTTTCGTAAAAAACTTTTTATCAGCCGTCTAATTTAGTTATTTGTTAACAAATATATAATAACAATTAAATAAGAACAAAATTATTATATAATGTATAGCGTCAACAGAAGTATTAATCAAACTCAAATTTCCACCGAATTTATATTTTCTTTGCTTTATTTGAAATTGCAGGATGAAATTAAATAACATTTTCGTAACATTCCTTGAGTTGAATTTTTCATTTTTAGATCTCGAGCTCTAAAATATTTTAAATTCTACTTTTCTGAAAAATCTATTGGTTCTTCCTTCTAATTGCATTTGGTCTTATCTGGGTTTTTTTTAACTAACAGTTATCTGCATATCAAAGATAGGAAATTTTTAAAAAAATGAACTCCACCCTACCTAAGCATTCGGGTTCGCTGAATGATTAACCCGAGTTCCAATAAGTTAGACACATAAAACACTGGATGAACCATCTCCATAGGCCAAAACAGACATTCCAGCCTAACTCCTGTTCTGTTTCTTCAGGTTAGTTCCTATTCTAGTCCGCCAGAAGGTATTCGGATAAATTTGAATGACCGAAACACCTCAACAGCTCTGGCAGGAACTATGACTAAGTCCTAAGGGAAAGAAGTACGTCCAGTCATCAGTAGAAAGAAATACGTCCAGTCATCAGTAGGGGGTAGACAATGGTACATCTTTTCTGTAACCATCTCAGCCTCGAGAACCAAATATCATGCCTAACGCTTCTCATTTCAATTTTTCAGATATCTCCAGCGGAGATCTGTAGTTATGTAAATCAGAAAGAAGCATTTTATTTTTATACTAATATGATTTTTATTATTTTAGAGCTGTGTATTATTTTAAACTAAAAATCGATGTAATTTTATTTTCTACATTTCAAATGCTTTTCTCTCCTTTCTTTTTTTTTTTTTTTTTTTTTTTTTTTAAGTTTTTGGCAAACGAAGAAGACAACTAGGAAACATCTTTAAATAATACTTGTAACTTAGAAAGTAGGAAGTTTTATGGAAAAAGTCTGTTTCTTTTCGTATTATGCACTGATGTTATATAAAAAAGAAGTCCGTCCGTTTAACGCTTGGTTGCTTCAGTTGCAGCTTAGAACTCAACACTCCTCCTTGTGAAAGTCTGAAACTTTCAGCAAGAACCTTACATTTCAGAGGGTGTAACGAATAGAGTGAAGGATTTGACTGTTTTGAAGGATCCAGAAAGGATTCTTGAAGTAACTTTTTGAATTTGTGTGAAAAGAAAAAATCATAGGATGAAACTTGCTATCTTTCAAGAAAAAGGTATTCTGCATTTAAATTATTCTCACAAGTACGAGAAATTAATCAAAAGATTATCAGATATTCAATTAATAGTCTGATGAATTCCAGAATCTTAAATTTTTATACGGCCATATTGAAAAAAATTATTGGGACATTAATGAAAAAGTTCCATTCTTTTATGAAAAAAAAAAAAAAACTAATTTGATACATGGAAATACAAATAATTTTATTTTATAAAAAACTTGCGATTTTAGACTACTTCATTGACCGTTTGATGGAAAAAAACACTTATCAGCACTATCAATTTCCCCTAGGTTGATTGGTCTAAAATAATGGAATTATTGATTATCCTAAAACAATAATATTTGCAGCTTCACAATTCGATCAGATTTAATAGCAGAAGATTAAAAAAAATTTGATTTAATAGCTGCACTATCAAGAATATTCTCCAACTTATGATATTTAGGATCAAAGTACTGTATAAAGCTTAGATTTCATAATATTTTAAAGTACTGTATAAAGTTTAGATTTCATAATTTTTTAAAGTACTGTATAAAGCTTAGATTTCATAATTTTTAAAGTACTGTATAAAGCTTAGATTTCATAATTTTTTAAAGTACTGTATAAAGCTTAGATTTCATAATTTTTTAAAGTACATTAAATATCTAAAACAAAAGATTTTTATTTGCATCATTTAAATATCTTTAAAAGTAAAATCGGAAGCTAAGCTGTATGATGAGACAGAAAAATCTTACTGAATGATTTTCTTTTTTATTATTACACAAAATATTAAAAATAATTTGTAGTATTCATAAGATTTCAATGCTGAGCGATCTTATTTTCTGCATTTATGTTTCTAAAAAATATGCTTCATTTCAGGAAAGTGTTTTAGCATTAATTCCTGTTTAATCACTTCCGTTTAGTATTAAAGCTCAAATTTTAGGGAAGATGGCTGAAAATTAAATGAATGCATAGTGAAAGGAACATAACTTTTTTATTATTATGAGTTATATAACAGAAAAAAATTGAAGCTTAAAAGTATTTTCTGGTAAAAATAATGGATTGCTTACTAAAAATAATGTACTAAATAATAAATATTAAATCCATTAAAAATCAATTTGCATGAAATATTTAATCAAAAATTTTAGGCACCAAAATCATGGCGAAATGGCTTGTAACCGAAGATAATAAGTTTAAAATATTGAGTAGTTTTATAAGTTTCAGGAGAAATTTCCTTATGGAAAATCCCGCGATAATTATCATACAAGAAAAAGAATTAAACTGGAAGGCGTGAAATACTGAATCTGATTAACTACAAAATTGGATTTATAATTTGATTTGAAATATGAATTTTTATGTTCATGAATTATATGAAGTATTAACATAAAATATTAAATGTAAAAATTAAAATGTATCTATTATTAATAACTTTTTAATGTGAAGCTAACGACACTAATTAGCGAACTGACAAAAATTAAAGAAATAACTCTAAACTGATAATCTATTCTAAAACTTAATTTCCACATGATTTATTGAGAATTGTATTTAGTACATTTTTTTCAACTAATTTAATGCAAGGGATAAAGCTCTAATATTAAATTGAATAAATAAAATTCAAAGCTTCTATTATTTGCTAAAATTTAAAGATTTTCATAAATTTTTCCTATTTTCTATTACTACGACTTTCATTTTTATATTGTTGAAAATCCGAGACTAAAGAAAATATACAGGAGGTTTCAAAACTTATCGTTCAAATTTCATGGAGAGGTAGAGAATACGTTAAGAAACTGATTTCACATAGGAGAGTATGTCCACAAACATAGGCATACTTCTGTAGAGGGTGCTGTGTGTATCCAATTAGAGTACAGCTCGTCAGTGTACGAGCTGTCTTACTAGTGAGTCGTTTTACGCATCAAGAACTAGAGGATATGCATCTCCCATATGGGACAGCTGGCTAAAGCGGCAATCGAGCCATACAAGTTGACGAAAACCGATACTCTGTAGTTGTTACACAACCCCCTGGAGAAGGAAAGCCTAGACCAGGTCATGGAGGCCCCGTCGCGTCAGTTCCTCATAAATCTGCAAAAAGTCCCTTTCAACCAGAAGCTGCTTATAAGAAGCGCCAAGACTAAAAAAGAAGGTGAACAGGACTATCAGGTTGGGAGCAGGAAGAAGGTTGGAAAGTCTTATCCGCATTCTGAACCGATACTCTAACAGAAGAACGCCATAGTATCAAATGTTTGCACCTGTGCATCGCAATCGTCTCGTGCCTTGCAGATTGTCGTAAGCCCACACCTGTGAATTTTGTGTATTGAACACACTTCACGACTGAATGAAGCTCCATCTGTTTCCGTTGTACTGTTGACTGAGAGACCCCAAGCTGCTGAGTAATAGCTTGTGTGGTTTTCGTGTGTCTCTCGGATATTCGGATTATTTTCGATGGACTGTAGGAATTTTTCTGCGACGTTGACAGTCCACGCCGGTCGACTTCTCCCCTTATCATGCATGTTGAGGTGCAATGAACCACGTTCTCACAGATTGAGATGTACACGCGCAAACATTTGATACTGCATTATTCTTATGTTGGAGTATCTGTCTTCATATACTTGCCTAGCTTGGCAACCGCTTTCGCAAGCTGCCCTAGATGCGAGATGCATATCGCTAGCTCTTAATGTGTAAAACGATTCATCTTATGAGTAATAAGTCAATTCGTACTTTGAAGACAGCGGGAGTGGTTGCGCGAGTTCTATACTGGTACACAATATGTCCTCTACATACTCATGCGTACATTTGCGGACATTCTTTCCTAAATGAAATTGGTTTATTAACGTATTACCTACCTCCCCACGAAATTTGAGCGATACGTTTTGAATCACCCTGTATAAAGTATGTGGAACCTATTGAAGATCATGTTTCACTTACATCAAGTCCAAACAAATATATACTTTTAAGGAATCTCCCGATTTTCAATTTCTTTTTCTGCTCAAGTTGTTATCTACAACTTAAATGAAGTTATAATGAATTTATGAAACTGTGGATTATATTATCAATAATCTCATCAGCTTCATATCAATAAAAGCATGTCTTAAAATTTTTTTAAATTATATTATAAATTTAAAAAGATACCCCTACCTTCAACCGCAATTCTTGTATTCAGAATCATAACACGTGTACACTTTTTTCAAAACTGGATTTCGGTTTTTATAGTTTAAATAGATAGATATGCCGAATTACATTCAAGAGGGGCATCTAATTTTTAAGTGTAATCAAAATTATTGAGCACTTATAGGACATAAAGAAAATCTAATGATATCCAAAATAAAGATATCAAAAAGTCCATGGCGAATATGCGAATAAATTTTAAAATATCCGAGATGAAGAAAGCCGATCAATCCTAAGCAGATAAGCTGGTAGTCTCCAAACAGATCAGGCAAAACCCGTACACAAAAAAAGCAAATACCGCTGAGACATTCAGGCTTATTGTCTGTTAGAGCTTCCAATAGTATCAATAAAGCTTAAAACAGAACTCAAATTCTCTAAATAAGAATTTCGAAAGTATGGAATCCACAATTATAAAATAATTTAGAAGATATAAAACGTATGAAACTTATTAATTATTGCAAATTTAAAACAGCAATAGAATTAAAAAAATGCAAAATAATGAATACAGAAAGACAAAAAAAAATATTAAAAGTGAGTAAGATATATAAATATTAAAAGTGCAAGTAAATATAAAATGGATAATACAGTAAAAATAAACTATAAGATAATAATGAAAACAAAAATAATTGAAACTGTTATGTTAATAAAAAGTAATGACTTGTCTAAGAATAATATCTGATTATATATCAGTTTAATGTATCTCTTATTAATATAATATTATGTGCTATTAAGCAGAAGAGTTTCTAATACATTTTGAACGAAATTCTTGATCCTTATTTTCAGTCTTATGTTTTAGCAATTCCCAAAGTCCATAAATGTTTGGAAATGAGTTTATTCATAAATATTTTATATTAGTTATAATAAATAGTTATTCATGTTTAGTCTTTTTATTAATTTATTCATAAATAGTTTGACCGACGCTTTCTGCATGGGTTCCGCTGTTGTACTCCGGCGTTTATCCAAAGAAAGGACTTTGCTATGACGGGAATCAACTGTAGCTATAATTTTATTTTCTATGGTCTTACCACTCTTACTCTAACACTACCTGAGCCTTTCAAAGCATAAATAGAGAAATTAAATATTATTGAAACTGAACAGTAACTGGTAAGTATGAGGACAAGGCAAACAAATTCTTTTTTTTTTAGCTTCCCCCCTCCTGAAAATGAAATCTACCTAAGATTGTGTTAGTGTATATACTTATTTAGTCTTGTTTCTTTCGTTTATTTATTTATTTGTATTTCTTTCTCTTTTCTTTAAAGATTCTTTTATTTTCTCTTTCATATTTTGTCCTATTTATTTTTCCAGTTTTCTAAGCTAATTTCATCTAGTTTTTGTAAATTTTATTCTTTACTAATTAGGTTTGAATCATGATGTTCTGTAATATTTCGTTAGTTCTATTGTTTATGACAGTCAGGCTTCTTCCGCGTTTTATTTTTATGCATTTTTCTTTCTTTTTTCTCGATTGATATAAGAGTCATCTTGGCATCTTTCTTTGAGATAACTCTAGGTATCAAACCCAAAATAAACCTTGAATTACTCTGTAACGCACATTTGGTCTACCATTTTTTTAAAAATTTTGTTTAATGCATAACTTTCGAATTTTCAGATGAAATTCGAATAATTTTCTTCCAGTTGCCTTTTGGCTAGAGACTATGCACCTCAATCGTCTCCTATAGAGCAATGTGGTATCTTAATCAAGGTAATTTTATATTTCGTTCATAATTTTGCATCTTTTTTTGTCTTGAAAATAATCAGATAATCATTTTATATTAAGTACTAAGAGAGATTCGCTATGTAAATGATTATTTCTCTAAACAATCACCCATTTTTGTTTTTGAAATATCCGCTGCTAGTGCCAAACACGCTGCCTCCTTTATTGAGTCTTCTAATTTTCCAAAATATTTCATCGTTTTCATAAAGCATGCAGCAGATCATCCAAATGGAATAATTTTGAATGTCTGTAAAGATCATTTTAATTTTACCTTAAATAAATTAACTTACTGACTAAGAAATGGTAAAAGATTACCAAATCAAGAAACCAGTATTATCAGAAACTTGTAAATTAATATCTATTTGTCATCTATTTCAGTTAGAACTCTTCTAATGAGAAAAATCAAAATGTATTTTTTATACTTTTGTATTGATATTAATTGATAGCCAACTCACTAATATGTGTGCAGCTTTTGTATAAAAATTTGCAACATTTAAAAGCGCTAATATTTATATTTGATATTATATTTATACTTAATTTTTACTTTATTCTGATAGTGTCTTTAAACGAAATTTCAGCAAAATATGGGAATATTATTTTTCATATATTTTTTTGTAAATTTCTTTTTATATGGGATTGTAGCTCTCGAATGCTTGATTATTTTGTTTTCAAGGCTGGATTATTATTAAAAGACTGTACTCCTTTATTACTTTGTTTCCAAGCTAATATTTAACTTTTTTTTTATTTTGAAAACATTATTTAACGAAAGTTTAGTAAAATATAAAATTATTATTTCTGATATATTTTTATAAACTTTTAGTCTTGGAATTGGTGCTCTCGAATACTTGATTGTTTTGTTTCCAAAGCCAGAACTTTATCTCTAATAATATCAGTGTGTGATAACAAAGTTATTCATATTTTCAATAATAATTCCAAGATATTTTAGTTTTTGAATATTTAATATTTTTATTTCTAATCTTGATATAAAGAATATAGGAAATTCCTATCTTGTAGAGAAACATAATAAAATATGATTTGCTTGGATTTACCTTTAAATTATATTTTATCGACCAATAGCATATCTTTATAAAAATGTAAGGATGTAGAAAAATTTAAGGATGTATGAAAAAAGAACTGACTGTCTAGAATTCATGACCTTAATATAAATTTTGGATGAACAAATGCCAAACGCAAGAAAAATTATTCTCAATTTGAAGTAACATTTTTTTTTTTTATTATTAACTTCGATTTATGCCATCATTTGTCTCCCAGAGGATATTGGAGAATCTTTATCTGTTACTCTATCAGGTCATTATTCAGTCGCTGAACATTTGATTGCCGATGTAGTGACATAAAAGAAAATTTTCTCTCTCTCTCTTACATGTACTTAATGAGGCTCTACCTATCATTTCACCTGCTAGACATTGATTTTTTAAAACATTCTGGTATTTTAATACTCTCTTTATGTGGGTTATAATGCAATTTCGCGTTGTGAACAGTAAAAATATAATATTAACGACTAAAAAGGAAACGAAAACCGCTAGCTATAAAATAAAATGACGAAATAAAATAGCTAATATAAAGATACAATTACATTTTTTACGAAAAATATCGTCTCCTCAAAAAAAAATCTTCTTTTGCCGTACAAAGTGTTTTCAGTCAAGATGAAAATGTTCTTATTTTATATAAGAACATTTATAGATATCATTCCAAGTCATAAGTGAATTCTAAATATGGTCTCATACGTCAGGAGCACTTAATATAAATGCTCTAATCCAAATCGTATTTATCTAGATTTTAGAAAACTATTTGTCTATTAAAATAGCCTTAATGGAATGTCTCGTACAGTTTCTGAGCAAAAACGCGTCTATATTGATTTTTCTGTCTAAAACTCTCTAATCCTGAAGTCTTTCGATTTGTTATAAAATATGCTACTGGTCTTTAAAATATTTCACTCCACTTCACGTAGTGTTTGAGTTTGAGTTTGATGTTTATGGCGCAAGAGCCAGGTTTGACTATACTGCGCCAAACATATGGTGAAACTTCACGTAGTTATAATACGTTACTAGTTACAGTTTTTGTCGCAGAAGATTGAAACGTTTTCTGATTTAAAAGCTGGAATATAAGAATATCTTAATGAATATCATTCGTTGGATCCAGTGATTGTATGAAATTTAAATTTTATAATTTTTAGAAATACATTTATTGATTTTGAACACAATAAAATATTATTATTGATATCATTTAAATTCTTTCGAAAATAAAACTTGAGAATAAATTTTATAGTGAAAATTAGTGAATATTTTCTTGAATAATCCTTTGAGATGTTTATACATTATAAAAAAATATTTTGTAGTGCACTTGAGACTTATGATGAATGATTCTCCTTCCTGTACTCCCACTTTGAAAAAAAAAACATATTAGTTTCAACAAAAATGGCATGAGTTACATGACTGCCAAATTTTGAAGCTTAAATATTTTGCCGAAGAAGTCATTAATACCAAGCTACATAAGTCATTTAATTGAAAAATTTAGTGTCTAAAATTCTCGGTGAATCGGCTGGTCGCCAAAGCTCAAAGAATTTCCACAATTCTACTAGTATATTACAACGAACAAAAAAGTCTTATCTTTTTAATTTCGAACAATTTCCACCTAATGGTTCTTTACTATCGTAATTAGTTCATAGTCTTCGAAATATTTCCATTCAGAGTTCAGTATGAGTGATTAAGAGTAATCGTGTGCCCATATTTTATAAACTCATGAGATTTTATCTCTTTTACTTCTAGCTTTCATTATAGTGGGCTATCTTTCAAATCATTAGGATATATTTTGGGTTCGTTCTTCAAATGATTTGCTGGTTATTTCAAACTCTTTCAATTATTTACATTGATCTTTAAAGAGAATCTCAGGGAGTTTGTTCTAAAAAGCATCTTTCGGAGTATTTAAGGAATATATTCTAAAAAGCATCTCTATTAGTATTTAAGAAATATTCTCTGGGCACCTCTATGAATATTTACGATGTATATTCTAAAGTGTATATCTAGGAATATTTAAGAAGTATACTTTAAAACCAAACGTTTTAGCCGATCCTCTTGGGTGTTAAATGGCTTTTAACTCTATCAATACTGAAAGGCCCCAAACAACAATTCAACGAAATTACAGGGAGCGCACTAGATGTCTGGATATTATTGTCAAATTTCCTTCCCCTCGCATTGATGCAGATTGATTGAACACCCATGGCTGAAATTTTCTTTATTAAAAATATTCGCCAAATAAGTTCGAGGGGATACATGTTTTTCGGAAATTATTTTGAGGTTTTCATGGAGGCAGCAAAAGAACTTTTTTTAAAAATCTTTGACAGAGAAGCTCAGGCGTTCCTATATTAACTCGAATGGTCCTTGGAATGAAAAGTTACGGAATGCGAGGTAGTGAAATTCCAGGTCATACATTCATTGTCATGTGCCGGAAAACGCAATTCCAATTCGTGACATCGTTGGCTCTAAACTATTAAGTTTATCTTACTTTGCTTTATTTAATTTCTATTTACATATTTTAAATACTATACACTTTAGATTATTTAATACAAAACTATAGATACTTGTGAATAAAATTCTAGATATTTTGACAAATGGCTTAAATTTCTATATATTTATAGTAGCAGAATTTTCTTATTTTATGATAGTTCAACATATGTGGAATACCACTTAATAATAACTTGGCCACAACTACGTAGGTGTGCACTCCCACGACTTTCCAGCCTGCCCAAGTTGGTTTTATGGTCATATACGAGGGATCGAGAATCACCCAAACAGAGGGAGGACCCCGGATCAGACCAGCCAGCCCTCCAGGCATTTTATTAGAAACGAAGAGAACTTTACAGACATTACCCGAAAACAAGGACAGTAGTTACTTACATAAAATGGAAACAAAAATAGCTGCCTCTGATGATACAGGGCTCAACCCGTCACTATGACGGGGAGTGAAAAGCAGAAAATGAAGTAAAATGAAAGAAAATTAACAGCACTCATTTTAATATAAAATAATAACGATAAAAACCTGATGTCTGATTGCGGCGGGCTATGGAAGAAGGTGATACGCTGGCCGCGAGAACGTGACTGACTGCGAAAAACAACTAAGTTTTCAACAAGAACAAGACTAAATTTCTATAATGATGTGTATCTAGGTTAGAAATATATTTATATGAATTTAATTGTAGATATGATTATTGTTATTAATACTAAATTGATTTTCAATTAACCTGTAACAAATGAAGTAGACCATACGGGTGCGAGGGTTTAAAACATTTAAGTCAATAAGGCCTCCTATCATCATCTCATTTCACCTCACCCTTCATCAAATCCCAAATTTTAAGTATTGTTTAACTGTTTACTTATTTGATTTCCTTTTTTCCTTCAGGTTGTTCGAGGCAAGCAGACAACCGGAGAAGCGGGGCCCTTCAAGTTAGATTATGGAGATATGGTTGGCTGGCTTTTTTATTATTATTATTTTAGTTTCTTGATCATTATTGTCTTAAATTCTGCTTCATTCACAGATCTAAGTTTAGCAAAAACAAATAAACAAAAGTTCAGCGCACCACCCCTCAGCCAAAAACCGCCACATCCAGTTCAAAATAAAATATCTAAAAACAGTTTGAAAACTAATATCTTAAAAACCACAATTAAAGTGACAGCAACAAAAACAAATCAAGTTGCAAAACACATTAAATATATTAAACTCTCATACCAAACACGCTACAACATGGAACACTAACAACGCACAATAAAAACCAGAGACAAAAGCGTATAAGATTAATAAAATCGTTAACAATTAAAATTCATCAAAACTAGATGCTAAATTAAAATCAATAAAACAGAGTTCCAATTACAGATAAGAGTTAAAAATAGATTTAAAAAAAGCCAAGCTTAGATCAATAAAATTGGTGTATGTAGGTTTGTGTTTTACATAGGGTGAGGTATAGACAAAGAGAATTTAGCATCTCCTAGAACTTCCAACTGTAAGAATTGTTCATGGATTATTCGTTACTTTCATAGATGTAGAAACTGCCATATAACAATTACCACAAAATAATTCATGATTTTAGAGGCAGGAAAAAAGAAATTAAATACAATATGAACAAACGTCTTTGAAATTGATGCATATTGTTCAGAAACCTGTCACAATTCTTCTCACGGTAATTGAAAAAAAAATTAAATGTATTTGCAGAAATTGAAGGCTTTTTTAAAATACTTCAAAAGTTCGAAAATCGAAAGAGAGAGTTAGAAAGTATGTTCAAAAGTTTTATGTAATTTCTTTCTCTTTTTTTTATAATCAAATTCCCATTACTAATCGCACTGAACTTTTTCAAATGGCAAGATCTTTTCTTGTGGCTTCTGAATTGGTGACAGGTTTCTCCTTTCTCTCTTTTGACAACAATTGAGGATTATTAATTCTTGATATTGTCCATATTCAACTATTCTTTCGTCGAACAATAAAAGAATCGATTTGCTGCTTGTCAAAATTTATTATTCACTGATTTTTTCGTCAAGACATTTTGAATTATAAATAATATTGTATTCATGTTTTCCCGAAATCTAACATTCAAGTTAAGATTCATTCATTCTAAATTAATTTATTTATTAATGGAAAGAACAAATTACAATGAAAAAGTTCTCTTTACTGTCGGTTAATTTGTTTTTTCACTGAATAATAAACCTACCCGCATTGAATACACGTGTGTATATAGTTGTGTATTTAGTATAGAACGAAAGTAGCTTGCCTTTTTGAATATATTTATCTGACTTTATACTGCCAAACTTAACGTTTTATAGTCAAACCGAGATTGATTTTCATAAAACTTTCACACATACTTTCTAATAAAGGTGTTATTTACTCCTAAATTCTGGTATAAAATCATGGACATTGGGCATTGCCGTAAATCCCACGAAATCTCATTAATTTTAGAGCCTAACACATAGATTTTTGCATCGTGGTGCAATAAAAAAAACCTGCATTTGTGTACCATAGGCGATAATATTTACGGGATATCAACCTTTGACCTAAATCTACCATTTTTAATGAATCTAGTGAGCGGCCATAGGGTTAATACAGCACAGAAAAAAAATCTAATAGTTTTTTAAACCCTTTTTTCCAGATCGATTGAAATTAAATTATAATTGAAGTTACAGGGTCACATACCAAATTTCATTTATTTAAACTATTGCGTCATTGAGTTTACACAATTAGAATAATCAACAGACGGCCAAGCCTTTGATAAATTCTATTCAATATTTGATAAGAATCTACTCTTTAATATCAAAAATATTTTTATTTAATATTTATTATTTATGTGGCTAATAGGTCAAGGGCATTTTATAAGAATTTGTAATTTTATCCAAGATGTCCGCATTTGAAATGTTACTAAGGACTCGTTAGAAAATGAGTTAAAAGATAATTTCTGCTACTAAATTGTTGATATATCAAGAAACACTGCAACTTTTTTGAGTAGATTTAAATTCTTAAATGTCTCAAAAATGATTGATGGATTTTGAAAATCAATAATCCCTATTAGTACAAAATGCCAAACTTTATTATTAAATTTTTTCAAGTATTGGCTAGCATTTAGAATGTTAAACGCTATATCGGAGATATCGGACAATATCTTCTGCTAACAAGGATAATAATAATAAAGACGAAATGCTATTGAAATGCATCGTTTGCGGCCTTACACTAGGGACATCAGGAAATTTTATTCCACAAAATTGCAAATTAACATTGCAACTTATAGATGGCGCTGCAGGCGAGCTGCGATGAATGTTTTGAAACGAAGCGTTGTGTCTCAAGCTAATAAAGGAACTGCGTGTACTGTTCAAATTGCTAGTCACTGTAGAAAAATAGTTTTTTCCTTGGACTTTACCTTTCCAACGGAGGAAATTTTATCTGAGGAATGGGCAAGCAGATGATGCGATAAAGACTATATTCCGAAATTCGAACGAAGGGGAAATATGAATAATGACACAGCAGATTATCTACAGCTGCTCGGAATTCTGTCAGCCCTATTGCATCTCATTTTGGAGTCGGAAGAATGACTAGGCATTGCCTTAGATGCCTCAGCTTTGATATGTTCCCGTAAAATGATCTAGACTTGCTTTAATCCGAATATCATTAATGCTAGCTGTAATTTCGCAAATATTATGTTGCAGGTTATGGATGAGGGTGAACTCGATTTTGGAAGTTCATTTTCTCATATTATTACTAAAATCGTCATGTTACTGAATCTTTACTCCTGCATTCTCCCAAAATAATGGTATGGACCTCGATTTCCATGAAAGAAATAATTAGCCTTTTTTTTTTTTTTTTTTTTTTTTTTTTCAAAAATTAGCTACAAATGCTGCATGTCTTGGGATTCTAGAAAAATTAGACGGTCATTTTACTGAATAGATGGACCGTCCGAATGCTTTTTGGATCATGCAAAATGTTGCTCGTCCGCATCGAACGTTCATAGTATTTGATTCCTTGAGAGAAAACATTTCAGTAGTAGCATAATTTCTTTGCATTACAATATGCATACAAGATGTGGAATAGCATCGTCTGCTTATACACCAGACCTGAAGCCATGTGACTTTTTCTTTGGAAGTATCTTAAATACCTTCCTATTTGCCAAATTCCACAAAAAATTGCGGAAATGAAACAGCACTTCTGTACTGCATGCGACATAATTTCAATTGACATGCTTGTAAGGATAGAAATTTTTGTCTTAGAATTGCCCTACATTGTTGCAAGAAATGGAGGTTGTAATGAAAAATTCGTTGTTTAATATTTTTGAAACATATTAACATTTTTGCATTAATAACGTTACAATATTTTCATACCGGGTTTTATTTTTCCTATTTTGTAATTCCACCTGTTGGTGGCATTGTAAAATAAATTTGGTATTTGGTGGAATTAAATTTCCCGAGCGTAAAGCCGCAAGCGATATATTTTTATTACATTTTGTTCTTTTATTCAATTGATTTTCAAACTCCATCTGTACTTTTAGAGACGCACGGCATATATGACAAAGAAGATGGAAAAAGAAATTTTCTTTGCATTTTTAAATGTCCATTTTATTGCCAAGGGACCATTTATCTTTTTAAACAAATTGAGTTATTTTTTTGTTAATACGATATAAACGATAGGCAATGCAGAAACAAACCTTTTTTGCAAGAGAATGTCTGATGGATTACATAAAGTGGACATTAATCGCTATATAAAAGATTAATATATAGAAGAGATTATTTTGATTTGGCAAATGACATGTCAGACTCATAAAATGTTAAACAATTTTTTACACTTAAAGTATTTACTTTTATAAATAAATTAATAAAAATTAGTTCTATGTATTTTCTACCTTTTGGAAATCTGTTCAAAAACTGGAATGAGTATTTTATTATATTCGACATGCATTTCATTACGTATTTATATATATTCCTTGACGTGGAATGTTTGAGACTTTATATTCTGTAAGGAAGAAAATATCAATAATATATTACCGAAAATACTTCGAACAGAAAACATACATTTTACCTAAAATAAGATTTTTTTTTCAGTAAAATAAGGTTTTAACATCTATTTTCATTATCTCGTCGCATGTATTTTTGACGTGTTAGCACATAACTGATAGTTTAAAATATAAATAAATGCGTTCCCTGTCATAAAAGCTATTATGGTTCTGTCTGTTTTTATTATTATATGAAAAGAAAAATGTAAATATGAATTTTAATGAGTGTTACTTATATTTCTTGGCACTGAACAGTGAAATCTCTTTTAATATGTCAGAGATGTTTTCGAAAAACTAGGTAGAAATATAGCAACTTTTAAGAATTGAAATTTTTACTTTGCATTATTATGAAAGCTATATAAAAAAAGATGAAGTAAAATAAATGCTTTTTTTTGCTTAAATTATATGCATATAAATACAAAATATTTTATAATATCATTTCAATCATAAAAATAATGTTTACAATGTAAAACAATTATAATAAAATTTTATTAATTGAAAGATTTACAAGATGTATAAATCAAAAGCTTTTACATGGTAAGAAAGAGTTTATTTTTTATACCAAAATTATATGAAGAAACATGTCATAACCTTTTTTTTCCAGAAATTTACTGAAATTTTATATAAATAGACTAGTTAAATATTTAAAATTATTTTAGTAAATATTGACAAAAGAATTTCTAGAAAATGTTTGCCTTTATTTTTCACCATGAAACAATAATAAAATGATATAAATATTATATAATAAAAAAATTATTTATGCTGTTTTGAAGACAAGAAGGGAATAATACATTTATGTATCTCCAGAACAATGCGTTTAAGTAATCACAGAGTTAAGCCCATTCCAAGCATAAAAATAATAAATTTCGGAATGTAATAAATTAATAAATAATGCATAAAGGAAGGTTTTATTTATCTAATGTAATTCTATTTATCTAAATGGCATTATTTTAAAACCAATTCAACTTATTTTAATTGCTTTTAAAGTAATTAATTAAAAACGTAATAATAGAATTACTACACCAATTCCAAAGTGATCAGAAAAATTCTTTTTCCGTATTTGTTCAATCAAATAAAATTATTTTAAATCTTGAAACACGTTATTTCTGACTTCGACTTGTGAGACTCAAAAGAAACATTTGAAATCTTATTTGCAAACAAAGGGCAGTATTGTTGCAAATGAACTTTGAAAATAAAACAGAAAAATACTGTTGATCTAAAAATCTTCCAGAGAATCTGACAAAGCAAGTTAGATATTCAGAAACAAATAATTTTTCCAAAAGAATCGGAATGGCTAAAGCAACTGGTGGATGCTTTTATTGTCAAATTCAGTAAAAGAATTAATCTACAGTGAAGATGTAATGAAATGATAAAAGGGTTATTGAAAAAAAAGAGCATATTTAAGATATATATTTCTTGCGAACGATAATAGTTAGAGACACATACTATAAATAGCAATGTAGAAGACTTAATTTATGGATTATTTACAAAAAATAAGAGTATATTTAAAACATTTATTTCTTATATGTTGTGTTGTGATTTATGGTACTTTACAAGCCCGCTGACAGTTATCTGTCAGCAATTTAAGCCGAGTGAGCATCTCTTGTCTTTTCAGTAGCGCCAACTAGGGCCAAGAGTACGATTTAACTATTCACACGTCACAACCTTTTTTACGGGGTGGATTTCATGCGTGTATTTCATTCACTCATCCACAGATCGTAATTTAGACCTGAATCAGAGAACGATCACTCCTGATCCAGTACCCAATTTGGTATTACTCTCAACATGGAGGACTTTGTGACCGCGATAGATTTATGCGCGCGCCGGTCACCACACACAATGAGTCTTCGGCTGGGAAGAGTTCGGGGGTTGAACTCGCAACCCAAAGAATGCGAATCCACCGCCCTACCAAGAATTACAACAATATTACAGTACTTAGAGACTTACTAAAATAGTTAAAGAACATACTATACATTGCAATATGGAAGAATGTCCAAAGATTTATTTTATGCGTTATTTACAAAAAAAGTACATTTAAGCTATTTATTTTTTATGAACGACAATATTTAGAGACACATATCATACATTACAATACAGAAGAATGTTCGAAGTTTTATTTTATGCATTCAGATAATTTTGTTAAAAATAGTGACTCGTTTGTTTACAAAAAAAAAATGATTATCAGATACAAATGACCTGTTGCAGAACAACATGCATTTCCTTGCAAAGAACAATTTTGTCACATACAAATATACACTGGTGCAAGAAATTTCTAGAAAATAGTGTCATATGCAAAAGACATAGTCATCCCCGTACATCAGATGAAAATGTTGAGTGTATACACATTGCTTTCGCTCGTAGACATGTCTATGATGATATAAAAGACAGCGCGCATGTACCATGTGAGCTTTCTTATCATGTGAGATCAAATTGTTTCAACAATGAGTTAACAACAAGTAACTAGTTTTTTTATGTGTAGCAAGAAATGGACTACAGCCTTGATGAGCTCATGTTGAATGCATTAAATAAAACTATGAACTTACCTCTATCTAGTTACCGGGTGCGTCAAAAATCATTGCTGGACTTTGAAAATCAATATAAAAAATAAGACGGAATCCAATGAAAACGCATAGTCTGCGACCATCTTGGGAAATCAGGGAATTTATCCCACCAAATTGCTAAATTAATTAGCCTTACTAACGACAGATGGCGCTGCAAAATAGAAAAAAATAAAAACCGTTATGAAAATGTTGCAGGCCTGTTGTAAAAAATTAAACAAATATGTTTTCAACGCAATTTTCATTTGCATCAATAACGTGGCGCAGTTTTAGGGGAAAAAAATAGAGAACTGAATTACTTTATTTTAACTACACCTTTTGCAAATCGCCTGCAGTACCAAATTTCGATGTAATGTTAATTAAATTTGCAATTTGGTGGGATAAAATTTCCTGATTTCTCGAACCGCAAACAATACATTTCTATTTTATTCCTTCTTTTGTTTAATTCATTTTCAAGATCCATCGATCATTTTTGGGACACCTGGTATGCATCATATGCGTCTTTATCCGCTGTCATTCATTAGAAATAAACATTTGGAATATGTTCCTCCGTTCTAAATAATAAATTTAATGGTTAAAGATTGACGATATATCGACTTAAAAAATAGAGTTTTTGCTTTCCTACTTTAGTTTAATGTAATTGCAATAATAATTGTTTCGGCGCGAACAATAACAATAATGTTATTAAAGTCACGGACACAAAGCAACTAAATGCCCTGCATTCAGAAAGGCGATAACTTTTTCAAAAAAAGAGAAAAAAAGATTTAAGAAAAGAATTAGTAATAAGATAATAAATTAATCGACTAACAACTTTTAACTGAATTGATAAACAGCTTTTAAATAATTAAGTTTTAATCGCATGAAAATTTAATTATTTGTTTCTTAGATTCAGAAGCTGTTCAAGACATCTGCAATATAAACGCCGATTGAATGAATTGAACCATCTAAGTCAGAAATTACAGATGTGGAGGGAAAATTCTGATAAAAAAAGAAAAGAAAGGAAAAATTCATTTGCTTAGTTGTAATAATTTAATTGCCCATGGATCTCGTGAAGACGATTAAAAATTTTTAAAGGAGGGCAGGAAATAATAAAAATAATCTAAAATCAGCAAAACCGTCAAGAATTATTTGTATCATAAATTATATTACACTTCTTATGGATATTACACTTTAAAGGTTACACTGTGGAAAAAAATAAATAACTTGTATCATATTTATACATTTCCGTTATTATTTACGAAGTAAAGTCAGATTTGTTAAGTTATGGGTCTTTTTTTAAGAATCATTAAACTCATTATTGACTCTGAAGACAACTGATAAACTTTACATTTCTCAAACAAATATTTTGATTCCGAATTATTAAGAAACACGTTACATTATTTTTATTTCATATACAACTTCGAGAACAACAGCAAAAGCACTCGTGTACACAAAACTAAAGTGATAAAGTGGAAAATGGTGCCATAATATTTCCAGGAAATAAAGCGAAGAACAGTGCCATAACATTTCCAAGAAATTAATTCCAGCAGAGAGAAACTTGTTACAGATTTCAGAAGATAAAAATAATGTAATCTTTTTTGAAACACTTAATTGATGTTTTGGAGTAGTTTGTTTACTTTTAGTGTCATAAAACTTTGTTCCGTTTTAGTGCCATAAAACTTACTTCCCACTCGCTTTTAATCAGTCAGGAAGGCATTAATGGTTTATAAGATTCCAAACTTGAATAATATTGGGAAGTATTTACAGTTTCAAAAAACGAATGTCTTCCAAACTTTTATGTTAGAATAAGAGGGCCTTTATGTTCCTTTATTTTAAAAGGTATAAGTATAAATTCCCCTTATATTAAAAGATGATTTTCAAAAAAATAAATATATCAGCAGTTATAGAAATAAGTAAACGCGTTTTGTAATCTACAATAATTAATCGTAATCAAGGTTAAAGCGATAAAGTATGGAAATAAGGAACCAAGCGCTGACAAAATTTGCAAGTAAATATTAAGGATCCTTCAACTTCAGTTGAGCACACTAATTTATGGAAAAATGTTTCATAAAGTTTTATGGAATCTTTTTTTCCATGGGAACACGTAAGATTTTGAATTAATCTCCTGAATGAATCAATGAATTTCTTCTTAATACAGAGTTGAGTAATGACTAAGGGTATATGCATGAATAAATAAAATTTGGTAGCGATTCCCTAAAAAAATTAAAATTTAAATCTGTCATGTGAAAATATTGCTTTGGTGGTTTATCAAACTTTCTTTGTAAAAAGAAAAAGAATTTTTACATTTTATAATTTGAGATTCATAATCAGAGAAAACCTTCTGAAATTCTTTAAGTATTCAATTTTAATAGAATGTTATATGAAATCAAGAAGGAATCAATGATAAATATGTGCAATGCCAAGAATTTTTTGTAAATTATCACACAACTTAATTGTATTTGAAAAAGCATGTTCTTTCATGTATTAAAATCATTTTACATCCGTTAATACTTTTTTCTTGATGCATAAAGAAATATGCCTATAAAAATAAGATCTATAAAAAGGATTCTGTGAACAATTTTATGTAACCATTTTAACAAATATTCAGAAACATATCCTTAAGGCTACGGTTTGGTATAGTTATGTTTCAATTCAAATTAACCTCTTATACATGGCTTGATGCTCATGGCAACTTCATCAAAACATTTTTCAACAAATTGAGATAGAATTATAAGAGTATTATTTTGGTACCTTGGCACTTAATCTGCACATTTTGTGTGTGATTCTTCATAATGGATTCAAGTCATATGCCAAAATCGTATGAAAATCATAGCTATCCGTATTTTGTAATATTTGGTTGTAATTTGGCTTAACAGATTTACAGATTATTTTTTCTACTCCTCATTCTCTGAAAATTCCTATAAAAGACTGGGCGTTTCAATTCTCCCGAATTATATTGGTTTGCCCAAGAGCACACTGGTTACATTCTGATTTTTAAAAATCAAATCAAAGCAAATGGGATCATTCATCATACCGAGAGTTTTTTGTGAAATAAGTAATGCATCATTTAGTTTCTTTTATGGATTGACCAAAATATCAAATAGAATAAAATCAAAAAGGCTCTAAGATATTAACCTAAACTTAAAAAGAATATGAAAACACAAACAGAATCTTCATTTTTTTTTTCTTTTAACAGCTGGAAAAATATTAGAGATTTATTATTTAATGAAACAGTGGAAACAGGTTTAATTTCATTTTGAAAACGAAATATATTGTAGAAAAAGATGAAAAAACTAAAATGATAATTAAAAAACGATTTTCTGTCTAATAAAGAAGCACCAATAAAAATTATTTATTTATTCTATGATGCTTTCATAATTATAATATAAATTTGCTTACATTTTTAAATAATTTGCTTACATTTTCATATAAATTTGCTTACATTTTTAAATAATTTGCTTACATTTTCATATAAATTTGCTTACATTTTCAAAATATAAATTACTTTGAAGTGCACATTTCCATGTCCCAAATTATATCTGTGTCATACTTTGTAATTTGTCTGCTCCTAGAGAATGCACACACATTTTCCTTTAATAATAATAAAATAGAACATCTGTGTATATGTGCATGTGTGGGAGAGAAAATATGTGTGTATGTGTTGACATTCTATAGACACAACTCTTTAACCTCCAGATATTAAATTTAGAACATGTATAGCTTGGAGGGTGAAATTGTGGAGCTTGGAGCGATTTTTAGTTAAAATTCTAATTAGAATTTTTTTAAACTAAAAATCAAGCTGAATTTTGGCACTGTTCTGCGATAACTCAAGGGGGTGCAGTAGCTTCTGAGGGTAAAGACCCCTGAGCGTCCGAAGGTAGAAATCTGATTTCTAGTGCATTTGAAGATGACTCGCTTGCACTACCACTTTTCACAAGGGGGGAGGGCTCTTTCACACCCCTGATAGTAGAACACAGAGTGAAGATCAACCATACCCGAATCAGGACTCGAACCTGGATTGATCAGATCACCGGGAAGACGCGCTACCCCTAGGCCAGGACGCCAGCTTTTTGTTGGATTGGGGAATAATAATACCCAAGCGATCATTTAAGCAACTATCAGCTCCTATGCTGTAGTAAATAAATTTCTTTTTTGCTTCGGTATGTAGATTGTTCATATCCAAATTAATATTCCATGAAGTATAAATTGATTAAAATGCATCCATATTTTTGAATAGTCATGTATATTAAACAACTACGTATCTGCCAAAGCAACAGGAAAGCGAAATCGGGATCCAAAAGCAGAGGAAAAAAAACTAAAATGCAAAAATCAATAGTGTGAACGGACTGCTTGATATTATTATATAATCATTGTATGGTAAAATTTTCATTTTTTAAACGTTTTCCTACCAACTCCTCAATAACCAAATTGTTTCCGTACAATTTCCTACCTTATTTAATGGAAATTTGCAAATACAAGTAAATGTATGAGTGCAATATTTAATAAATTTATTATCATTTATAGGCTACTCTGCACATTTTCTTACACCAATGTTCTCGGCATGTAACTTGAACACTATATTGTTTTATCAAAAATATATTCCATTGCTAGGGAAACTGCAAAACATGTATGTGAGTTATTCATATTTTAAGAACTATTTGAAAAATATTTTTATCTAATATTTATAATAAATAAACTTAAATATAATTTCTGAGCTATAAAAATTAACAAATCGAAAAAGGGCATTACAAAACATGAGGATTTGAAACACAGATATTTCAATAATAATGAACATTCGAAAATAAAAATTTATCACTCTCAAAATTTAATCTTAAAAAATAAAAATAAATCCCTATTTTTCAACAAAAAACTTTTATTTAAACTTTCATTTTGAAGATTATAAAAGAAAGAACAAAACAAAACAACAATTTAAAGATGAGAATACTTACATTTGTTCGAAGTTTTTATATGAAATAAAGGCCCCACTTGGAAAATAAAAATAGCTTAAGAAAAAGTATTTATTCTTCTTCAACTAGATTATCTGAATTAGACAATAATTGGCAAATATTAATTCAGTGATATGTAAAATTAAATTAAATTCCTGTAACTATAACCGAGCATGCATGATTTGAATTAAGTTTATGTGTTTTTATATATTTAAGAATGAAGGGCGATTGTTTTATTTAAAGCATGTTTAGGGAACGAAGGATTAACTACCACGAAAGAAAATCTTCGGCGATTGAACATATCCTGTAGCAGTAAATATCTTGTCTTGTTTGGAATAATTAATACAGTGTAATATTCTTATTAAATACATTCTATGTACGAAATAAAATATCTACGACAAATTATCAAATCATTTCGATTAATCTGCATCACTATTAAATATACACAATAAATACTTACTACTAACAAATAAACATAATTTGGTTAATAGAATCAGAAATAAATTATATGATAAAAAATCCTAAGCGAATTATACTATATAGTTAAGTTGTAGGGAAAATATAATTTGTTGTAAAAGTAATTAGTATGAGGAAAAGTTGTTTGTTGTTTTAAAATATTTACGATTCATTAGTCTTTTTATTCTTGATGTAAAAGATTATTTTCTACTTTTCGGCACTAAAAATGAATAAACAAAATATATAAATCTTCCACCTTATACTTATCGAAGTTTCATGATGAAGAAAATATTTAATCAGCCATTATCAGAATAGTTATGGGTAAAATATTGTTTAGTTAAAGGATTATTTAATTTTTAGTATTAAAAACAAGAATTATCATTGGATAAGTAAAGAAATAGAATTACAAATAATAAATTAATTTTCTGCTTATATCAGTTTAAAATAATAAAGAATGCATGAATATAACAAGTTGTTTATTTAATTAAACTTTTCTCTACTTTGGGGAAAATTATTGTGAGGTAAAGAATGAAGGAAAAAAAGCAATGGGCTCAAAAATCAAGTTAAATGTTTCTAAATGTGTCCAGTTAGTTTAATGTGAAAATTAACTTCTTAATCTGTTACTTGCAGCTTATATCAGCATGATGGCAACACTGATAAATTTAATTTTTTTATGCAAGTATAACGTGCCCGACAAGACTGAATTTCACGCTTATTTTGTGTGAATTATATTATTGCATAGCTTAATATAATTTCAAAAGATAAGTAAGAATTGAAAAATAAATTATAGGGCAAAATAATAGATACCAGAAAAAAAGATCTTTTTTTTTAAATTTTAATAATATAAAAATCATTTTTGTATTATTTTGTAGACTATCCTGTAACAGAAAAACGCTAATAATTTTGTTTAGATTTTAATTAAAATTTCAAAAATAATCGCTTCAAAGTGCACATTCTTACCCTCCATACTATATATGTGCCAAGTTTAAAAGCTTTAGGTCAAACAGTCTACCCTATAGAGCACAAACACACTCATGTACAACATCATCTTAGTTATAAATAAAGAAAAATATATTACATTAAAAATTATTATTTTCATACGTATTAATTATGTCCACAAACACAAGATATTAATTAGTATTTATTTCCAAAGATTAATGCGCATTTATATTACTGTGCCTTAATTTGGGCAATCGTTATAAAATTGGGTTCTTGAAATATTTATTAATCATGTAAAATTCATCATTTAAATATAATGAATTTTAGAATTCGAGTTTTTTATTATTTTGATCTCTTTTTTCTGAGGAACCGAAAAATCAATAAAACTGTAAACATATACTAAAATACAGATTTATTACACTAGATCCCAGGAGGTAATTGCCTCTCAGTTTGGAAGAATCCATGTCTTCCAGAGAGAGACACGCCGAGAAAGTCTGAATGTTAAAAGGAGTGACGCTTGAAAAGTGCGTGGAAGTTAAAGAGATCCATCCATATTGACTCTTAACAACATCTCATATTTGATTCAATACAATTTCTTTACAAACCCAAGAATGTCATCTATTAGATAACAGAGAAATTACACAGTTAAGTGGTTAAAAAAAAGTTTCTAAACATTATTAGAAACAGAAAATGAATTTAAAATTTTGTCATTCGTAATTATATTTTAGGATTAAAAAATAGCATGATTATTATGATTATTAGCATATATATAAATATGAAAATGAATTATTTTGTTAAATAATCAACATTTCTTTAATTAGTTTGCATACCTTAAATATTTCATAATAATAAATTTAATAAATTGACATATTTCAAATTAATATTTGAATTACTTCATGTAAAATGACATAATTGTAATATCTTAAAATAAAATTGGCTTAGAATTAAAAAAGTTTGTATCAAACAATAAATGCTACTCCTTTACAATCTAAAAATAAAGTGAAGTGTTGAAAAGAGAGATATTGATGGAATATTAGTCACGATTCGCTGGTAGAAGTAACGGCTATCATTAGAAATCATTGATGTAGAAGTGAATTCACTGCTGCTGTAACGAAAAAAAAATGAGTTTTTGATACGTAATTTTCTGAAAGACAGAATTTCCAGAAAATGCTTTTTTTATTTCTATCTTTTTCTTTAATAAATGTCATAGTAGATTTATATCAGAATGAGTCCTTTAGATTTGAGTTTCAACAGAGAATTTGAGTTTGTGAAAATTTAGTGATTATTTGTCTTAAAATATATAATTCTAATCTCAATAAAAATAATAATTAAAGTGAAAATTGAAAAAAAAAAAAAAAAAAAGAAATGACGAAATGATTTTAAAACACATTTTTTTAATTTAAAAAACTGATATTTTAAGATATCTAAGTTTTTGATTAAATTCACAATTTTTTTGTTTCGTTTTAAAACCCATTTATTTCGGTTTCCAAATCTGTGTTCATTTTAATTCTACGATAATTATAAACCGAGATACATGTTTTTTTTTAATAAAACACTGTAGCTAAAAACGATATAACCGGATGCTTTATCAGCAAGTCGAGCAAATTAGAATAAGTTTTTATGTCAAACGGATTGGCGATTACATCAGCTTTTGAACATTATTTTTGTTTGCAAAGCATCTGCTCGCTGGGATTTCATTCGTATTTTCGTTGCTCTTCAATGACTTGTTGCGGAAAGAAATTGTTGAGTCTAGACAGCCATCCGATATGATAAAAAAATCCCAGCTGTCTGATTTTCGAGTGTTTTAACATTGAATACAATAAGTGTTTTGACGATTTTTTTAGGAAGGTTTTAACTGCTATTTATGACTGCCGGGAGATTATAGATTTGAATTCATATTTCTGTATGATATGAACAATGTTCTATTAGCTAGAACTTTGTCCTTTTTTTTCTTTCTAAATACGTTTTTGCAATTTCTGAAAACCATAATTCATGCAATGAGATCAACATTCAACTTGTATATCCTTTTATCGACGAGCGTGTCATATATGCACATAGAGTTTATATATCAGCTCTATGTATATATATCACCAACGACCGTCTCACAGACTCCTACTCTTTTTTCTTTACTTTTATAAAGTTTAATTAAAGAAATTAATGAATTAAAGTTTTCGCTTGAGCATGTAAAAGAGCCAACAAAAAAATATTCGCATATTTTTCCAATTCGAGACTGCACAACAATTACAATTTTAATTAATAAATAATTATGCTTTCAGCTTGAATAAGTATTGTGATCTTTTTAAATATTTGATTTAACTTTTAAATTAAAATTTCTAAAGAATATAGAAAAATCTTCACACTTATTAAAAATTGATAATTATGAGTTTGATGACTGGGAAGTTATTTTTCAAATGAAAAAAAAAACATTCTGTCTTGAAAGCAATATGTTCTAAATAAGATTTTATTAAGATTTAAATTAAGATTTTAATTTAAAATATGCTATATGCTTTATGTTTTCAAATGAGTCAATAAATAATTCACATTTGCTATAAAGTTTTCGATATTTTTACGTTCTGTGAAATAATAATGAAAAGAGAAAAAAGTGTAATTTTCGCTTTTAAAGTTCAGAACATTGAAATGAAAAATTCAAAATGGAAATAACGATAAAGCTTTTCAAAATAAATCAACTAATCCGTAACTTTCTTTCAATCTGACTTTCTGTAAATAAATCAACTAAAAACATTTTGGATATACATTACATTTGACAGAGGAATCTAGAAATTTAACAAGAGCGGAAAATGAATAGAAATAATTGGAAATGATTCTCATGTGAAAAATGTATTATCAATATGTTTACGATGTTTATGTGTATAAAATCTCCAATTTTTGTGCATAATACCACTGAGAAATGAATAGAAATTATTTGAAATGACTTTAATGAAAAAATCTGAATCACTAATGCTTTTATATTAATTTAAAATAAGAAATTAATGATATTAAGAGAATTTACAGATAATGATTGAAGTAACTTCTCAATATTAAGGAACGCACACCATGGCCTTGCACTCTTAATTAAATATATTAAGCAAATGACGACAGGCACAATTACTGATCAATTCAAATCATATTATTTTGATGAGTTACGTATCCTAATAATAAGATAAAGAAATTTTGAATTTAGCACACTCTTTGAAATCGATGCAAATGCAATGGATCCACGCAGCTTAGAATTTTTAATTTTCTCTTATAATAAAGCTCTTCAATTATTTAAATGGGCTGTGGACCTGGTGGTAAGGTCTCGATTTCGGAACCGGTGGGTCCCTAGTTCAAGAACCGATTCTCCCAGAAGAACAGTCGTGTAAGCGGGTCTGGTGCGCGTTAAATCCGTCGAGGCCAAACATCCTTCCGCCTTTGAGAAGTGGTGTGGAAGTTTGGAGATGGAGTACCAGCTCAGATGTCATCCTCGTGATCTGACAGCTGTTCAAGATCGCGAGGTGCGTCCTAAAATATCTCTAGTGTTGTTTTAATATAACTAAACTTCAAACATGTAAATTTCACAAAGTCTACACTAAGTCTACAATAGTTTAAAAATTCCTGATCACATAGATATTGAAAGCATTTTTTTTCTTTGACTTTAGGTCGAAGTAATCAAAACTGTATTATTTGATTTTAAATTTCCAACAAAGTATAGATGTTTGCGGTAACAGCGTTTTATGCTCGTGGTGTGAATTTTGTGTTGTGCGCGAGGCATGATTGGTAAATAATTCGAAAGTTTGTATTATTTTAATTTAGTTTGTAAGTTTTATATGAACTATCTTAACATTATTTTATTTCTATTTCTTTCTAACATTATATTATTTCTATTTTTTTCTAACATTATATTATTTCTATTTTTTTCTAACATTATATTATTTCTATTTCTTTCTAACTTAAGTTCATTTAAATTTTATTTTATTCTGATTATTAAAGATTTATTTTATTAACAGAAATCGGTATAACTAGAAAATTCTACTGCAGTTTTACATCGTTTTTTCTAATTACTTTTAGTTTAAATATTTTGGCAGAGTAGGTTTTCCTCCTATGGTATCCTAATTTGACTTGTAGCGACTGTATTTGAATTTTTACTGTGTTATTTTACATTGATTTAATAATATTCATTTTAGTAAAATGTGTGAATTTTAGATTAAACTGATTTAATATTTATTTTTATAGAATTCATATGAAGCAGTAATTTTACTCCTCATTCATAAAATTTCAACTCAATTCCATACACGGAATTATTCGCTCTAGAGCAAGGGGGGCGATTTGGAGTGACAACCTTTACTCAGACCTAAGACGCGCATACTAAAAGATACATATTTATGGAACGCCGCTTTAATATAAATTATACATTATCTTTATTTCTTGAAGATAACGAAGTTTTTCTCCTTCAAAATGACAATTTTTTAAGCACGTACTTCAGAACCTAAGAGTAACTTTTAGAATCTAAAGCACAGTGTAAAGTATCCTACTTTAAAAAAAGAAAAAAAAACCTTGCATATCATTTAACATGGTTCTTTGAGTCTACTTACATTTGTGAATCTGCATTTTCAAGAATGAAAGTAAATAAGACAACATATCGCTCCTGTCTCATAGAAGACCACTTAGAATCCGGTGCAAGATTAGCGGTTAGTAATTATAAACCGAGATGTTCAAGACTGGCTGACAGTAAGCAGACTAAGTCTTTTACTAACTATAATTACCAGAACTAACGCTAGATGAAAACATTTTTTCATGTATTTCGTTTTATTTGATATTAAATGCATCATTTGATATTATTATAATTGTGTCTATAATTATTATGTTTGTATCTTGCTATTATTATAATGTTTTTTAGTTGCATAGGTAAGTACATATTTTTTGCAATAAATATTATAGAGCTTTTTTTTAGAACCCACACCTACGTCACTGGGTGGACCGTAATACCTTGAAACAACTAGAAGAAGCCCGCACCCTGGAAAAGTCTGCCAACCCCTTCTCTAGAGGATAAAACTTCGCAAATATTTTTTTAGAAAATTGATTATTTTGGAAACAACTGTTTGGACAAATAAGAGTTGCTCTCATATTGCATTTACAGTGAAACATTAATAAATTTATTATTACAAAACTCTCTTAATAGAACGGAATTCTCTGCCTCTCCCCTGTGCATGGGCAAGCATTAATTACAGAATCTAAATCATTTTGAATGCCTCATTTAATCGTCAATTACTAATTGACACTCATAGAGTATTCACAAACAACCAGTATTGACCATAATTTTGTTTTAAGAACAGGGTAGTTGGAATATTTGTGTTTAGTTTAGTCTGCGGTAAACGTCCCTTTGTAAAGCCACATTAAGTTTATTTTGGGACAGACCTCGCAGTTTTGAACGGTGGCCAAATGACGAGGACGACATCTAAGCTGGCACCCTCTTTCCACACCACACACCACCAGTGGAAGGGCGTTTGGTACTGACGGATTTAACATGCAACGGACTTCCCTTGCACGACGGCTCTTCGGTGGAATCGGGTCTCGAAATTGAAGCCCTACGGCTCACGAGCTGAGACCTTACCACCAGGCCACCGCGGCCCTTGGAGTGTGTGAGAGTTATAATATATTAAATTTTGCTAGTAAATACATCTATTTGCAGTATCATTTTTGAAGTTATTTAACGTCTCAGAGAAACTAGTAATGTGAAAAATTTTATTTTGATTTCACATTCTCCCGATCAGATTATCGAATATCCAATGAAATTTTTCTGGATATTCGTAATTTTATTCATCCTAATTTTATTTTTGTGATTTTATTCATCATAAAATTATTTCCTAATTTTGTCACAAATATAGTAAAATCACAAATATAGTAAATTTCAAATTAATGCAGGACATATCCATATTGCGCAACGCTGAAAACAGTTATTCCCAGCAGACCAAGAACAGCGTTTCGATTTTTTGCAATATATTTTAAACACACATTACAATGATGGTTCACATTTCATGAATGAAATGTTTTGGACCGATTTCTTTCATTTTATGAAAGTAGGAAGTGTTAATACAACTATTGCATTTAATAATTGCAAGAAAACCATCATAGCATATGCCTACATAATAAGTTCGACAGTCGTCAAAAATTGGTGAGGTATATTGAAATACCATTAATTAAGCCTTTGTTCTTCGAAGAAACATTAAAATCTTCTTAACGTATGGCTACTTTATCTGAACATTTATCCAATTATTTAGAGAAGTTTGCATCGCCTTGGAATTTGATAAGAATGTGGTTTCAACGTGATAATATTCCTGTTCATAAATCTTTAGAGTCGCATACTTCAATCGCCAATACGTTTGAAGATAACGTTATGGGAAACAGAGGTGTTTGTGAGTGTATCTATGATCACCAGCTTTGAATACAGTATAAATTCATTTGTGGTTACTTAAAAAATAAGTTCTTGATGAATCGTGTTATTATGGCATATAAATTCGTTACATGAACTCCCCTGGATAATGCACATGAAAAATTTGTTTTGCATCTCCAAGTTATTATAGTTCATTAGTTAGAAGCGCAATTCCTTCAAATAATTCTTTTCAAGTCTTCAGAATTGCCGATCAAACCTCACTTTATTTTATATAAAAGAAGCCATGATTTTTCCATCATTATTATTTATTGAGCCAGCTGCACCTTATTTCTGTTATTACTCATGTACAAATGCAACATCTACATTACATCTTTCTATAGAATATAAAAAAATAAAGATTTCAAAATTTCAATTTTTATTTTTCAAATTGTTTCTTAAAATAGATTTGAATATGACCTCCCATTTAGATCAAGTAGCCATTTGGTCAATTTGAATTTTAAAAAAGTCTATTAGTGTTTTTTTATCCTATGCGTAGAATATCACCATTTTTTTACTATTATAAACTATTAGTATTCATTACTTTTTTAGAAATAAATTTATTGACTCAAACAACAATCATTACAGTTCTTCGCATCATTTAAAACATTTTTTTCCCATTGAAACTACATGTTTTTTCTTTAACGCTTTAGAAATTAGCTATTGAGCCATATTAAAAGTGGAAACCTTTAAATGTAAAAACTCATTTGGATACTTAAGAGATGGGCACTGTAAGAAATGCATTTAAAGTTGGCATGGAATTAAATCACATGGAAATAAATTTTTATTTGATTCCATGTTGTAATTCCGGGATATTTTGCGAATTACATGGATACTTTCTCTTCGGAGAACTATAATTTTCATATTATTTTAAGTCTAGAAAATCTCTTGTCGAAAAACATCATTTTTCGTATGTGCATTTTCTGATTTCGAATGATTTTTTTTAATCAGCCGATTGGTTGGTTGGTGTTTTTTGGCGCAAGAGCCTATTAATTAGCCGAAGAAATTTCTTCTATAAAGATTTTTTATTCTCCATTAACATTCCTGTTACATGAGCCAATATTTAACTTCCATTATGGTGATGGCCACCCAATATTTTATGTTTTTCTATTTATCTTTTTTTCTTTCCATTTTTTAGTTTTGTATTATTTTTAGTCTTGTGATGTTTTATATGGCAACATTTTACAAAACTCAATATATGTTTTTCGGAAAGATTTCTTCTTAATAAAGATTTGTTAATTTGACTTTTTAATTGGGCCAGATAAAATGCTGTCATTATGTAATTAATCCCATGTCCTTCCTTCCTGCTCTTCTACGCATCGGATAAAATGAAATGTCGAATAATCCAAAGAAACATGCTGTCAATAGTAATTTTCAGCTGCTGAAAGAATAATGGCAATGTAAATAATTGCCCAAAATTGGAAAAGTTGTTTAGTTTAGTTATATAAAAGTCCCGCTTTAAAACACCACTGGAACTATTTTGGGAATTTTGAACCCACAGTCAGATGCCAACGACGACACCTGGGCTGAAACCCTTCTCCAAGTTTCCACACCACACCAGCAGGAAGACGTTAGGCCCCGAGGAATTTAATGTGCACCAGATCCGCCATACACGACGGTTTTTCGGTGGACCAGGGGCTTGAACTTGAAACCCTCCAATTCCAAAGTCGGTACCTTACCACCAGGCTACTAAGGCGCTGATGGAAGAAGCAATGCTTTAAGGAAGAGAGTTCATAACAGGAAGAAATATGCAGAACATTTCGTGTCAATAGAGCAATTTATAATTGTTAGACATCTGAAAAAAAATCCATATGTAGAAGAGTTGCAAATGTCGGCATCAAAAACTGCATTTCAGTGCCCGCAGATTAGGGGGCAACTATTATATATATATATATATATATATATATATATATATATATATATATATATATATATATATATATATATATATATATATATATATATATATATATATATATATATATATATATATATATATATATATATATATATATATATTTGTCCTATATATATATATATATATATATATATATATATATAGGACAAAACATTACTACATAGAACATAAAAGATACATGAGCGTGAGCTACACGTCTTGCAGTCTCACTGCCTAACTCTCGTCTGCCAATAATGGCGGGAAAGCATCACGTGATTAATGACGTGACGCAACATGGCCAGCATGGCGCCATACAGGATACGGGATCTGTCAGCGCTTCCCACATATATATATATATATATATATATATATATATATATATATATATATATATATATATATATTATTAATTGTAAAAATTCCTTTTCAGGTAATGTTCCTTTTTTACTCTCTAACCAATATTCTCAAAATGATAGCTTTAAAAACATATACATGCGTTTATTATATGTTTACATACATAACAATAGACCGAAATTACGGAAATCAAACTGAGTGGAAGAATTATTTTTGATTACTAATCAGATTCCGAATGAATTAAATGAAGTATTTAATTCTTAAATCTAAAAATATAATGAAACAGCAATCTTTTCAATTGATTAATTTAAATCATTTTTAAAGAAAGTATTTTCTCTTATATGTATTGACACCCACACATATTCTGATTTTTTTTTCAGGAAAGTTTCTGCAAGAGTTAGATTTTATCAAAAAAAAAAAAAAAGAGAGAGAGAGAGAGAGAAAGCATTATTTTAATGACTGTCTTAATTAAATTTACCTTTTATATTTCATTCAAAAGAGATAGTATTTAGTAAAATATTGGTAGTAACTCTTTTATTTAATGAAATCTCCGATCGGGAATTTTTATTCAATTTCTGAAATATCACACATAAGCTATAAATAGAAGTATATTTAGTTACATTCAAGGAAAAAAGAAGTTCGAGCCCTTCTGATCAAAAGATTTTTAACACATATTATAACGTTTTATTTTTAATTTTATCTTTTCCAAAAATTTATTATTATTATTATTAAAAGGGTTACCTTTAGGACGAAGAATTCTAAGAAACTTAAAAAGGGGAATATGTCGTGTATAAGCTATTAATAGAAATATTTAGCTACATTCAAGCAAAAAATCTCATTTCTGCTGATCATAAGATTTTAAAAACATATACTATTGTTTTTTTTAATTTTATTTTTCCAAGAATTATTTTTAAAGAATGGAAAAATTCAGAGGATTTTATTTAGTCCTTAGAATTCTGAGAAACTGTAAATAAATTTGCAGCATTTCTGTATAATAACAACAATTTTCATTTAAAATATTCAAAATAAATAGCTTTCGTAAGCATAAAGGTATATTTTTTTCTAATTATTCATTTTAATAATTCATATTTTCAAAAAAAAGTATTCTTACTATCCAATTATACATCCTTGCATTTCAATAATGTGAAAAACGATGCATTTCAATATTTTTTTTTGTTACCTTAGTATAAAAATTTGTTTTTAATTTATTTCTGAAATAAATAATAAAAGCAAGAATGTTAATCACGTATATTATCCTTAATTTATCATTGTACCTTCTAAATTGATATACATTCAATTGAATATGAAGATTAAGAATCGATCCCTTTAACCTCCAGCAAGGTATCGCGATTTCCCAGGGTCGGCAATCAGTTCATTTTCTACTGCATCCCGCTTTATTCATAGTTTAGAGTGTTTATTATTACGATTACAGATTTTTATTATATCATATTATTAGCATGTAATATTTAGTATCAGTTCACTTTGGTTGAAAAATATGTTTTTATTTGTAAACATCGAATTTAAATAGGTGATTTTTAATGCAATCAGATGATTGGCCCTAATATAAGTCAAATAATTAAAGCAGACATGCTGCAGGCCAGACTACTTACCCTAGAGTTATCAAATTTTGAAAAAAAAATATCTATCTAAAAAATTATTAGAATACTTATCTAAAAGGGATTGTTTAAAAATTTTATGTAAATTTTTAATACTAATTTGGGGACTGACATTTATGCTAAGTGGGTTCTAATTTTTAAAATAAAGTATATTTTCAACATTTTAATAGTTCAAATTCTGTTATTAATGTGTGTTGGTGATAATTCGTATATTTTTATTTTTATACTTTATTCAGTTTATAATTTTATTTATATAGAGAGATATTTAGTAAAAACGACGCAATAATTTGATGTATTTATTTATTACAAATGCCCAGAAGATTGCCTATGACGCCATTAGATCTCTAGACTTCCAATATTTCTGCACTTTATAGTTTAAAAACAAAAGTGCAGAGCATGAGTCAAGATGAGAAGCATCAAAAGTTCGATGTTCTTATATCAATAATTTGAAACAAGAACAAAGAATAGGTGAGATGTTTTGGCATCTATACTAACGGAAAAAAGAATGTATAAGATATTAAAACAACTGTTTACAGAGCTAAGAAAGAAAGAAATTCTTCAATATTTTTATGAAAATAGAAAGTTTGCATGTTGCAACAATATTATACAACATTTTTTTCTTAAATGGGAAGAAAATATGAGTCAAAAGATTGAAGGTTTTTTTTTTCTCTCTCTCTCGCCCGATCAAACAGAATTATAAAATGCATTTTATTGCATTATGGCAATAACTATTCTTCTTTGCAATTACTTATTCTATGAAGATTAAGAAAAAAATATTAAAATGTGTACATAGTTTTGTAGAAGCGCCGCCTTATGTCAATATATGTTGATCTAATTCTAACCATCTTCTGACAACAAAGCAGATATGTGAAGTACTTTTGTTATATTTGTTTGTGCTTATGGCATTGTAAACGAAGTAAATTGGAAAAAAGTAAAACTGCTTTTAAATGAAACGTTTATGTATGTAAAGTGAATGTTTTGTAGAAAATATTAAAACTGTTTGATTCAAGACAGTCCTATCCAAACATCGTAAAAGTCCTGGTTTAATGATTTGCGCAAAAAAAAAAAAAAAAAAAAAAAAAAAAGATGACGATGGATTTAACCAAAAAAAAAAGAAATGCGAAGGTATTTTCGATGGTTCTTTAATTCATAAATTGTTTAAATAATCACATTTTGTATCATGTATATCATTTTTTGGGTGATAACAAAATAGATAAATAAAAAGAATCTGCACAAAACAAGCTAAGAAGTTTTAAAAATTGCGTGCGAATATAAGCACAAATATTTTATGTCAATATAATCTTTGGAACATTTGGATAATTTTATTAATTTATTGTCATAATTTGGATAATTTATTAAAGAACTAGAAAACAGTTTCTAATCAATATATCATTGTAATGGAATCAACAAATGAAGGCAAAATCATGTAAGAAGGGCTTTTCCATGATATAATTTAATTAGTTATTTAATTCACATTTTATTGCAGTTATGACAATTTCACTATATTTTTTATTATATTATCCTTAATTCAATGCATCTATATAATTGATATATTTTGATTTGCTGAAGTTCATTTCAATCAATTTTAGGGCCGCGATGGACTGGTGGTTAAGGTCTCGGCTTCAGAATTGCAGTTTTATGTTCGAAACCCGATTCCACTGGAGAACCGTCGCGTATGCGGGCCTGATGATTAAATCCGTCGGGGCCAAGCGTCATCCCTCTGGTATAATGTGGAAGTTTGGAGAGTGGGGTGGCAACTCAGGTGTCGTTTTCGTCATCTGACCGCCGTTAAGAAATTACGAGATTCGTCCAAAATAGCCCTAGTGTTGCTTTAAATTGGGACATTAATATAATTAAACAAACATTTCAATAACTTCTTTCATCAAAATTGTTGTGAGCTTTATTTTCTAATTTGCAATTCAAACAGTTTATATACCATTCTTATATATATTAATTTTTTATATATGTAGTTATTTAAATTGTTTTTTTCTCGATTGATTTATTATTAATTTACATTTGATAAAGTTTCAAAGCAGTTTGCAATTTAATTTTCACTTTACCTCAAAACTTAGAACCTATCTTCTAAACCAACGATCAGAGATTCTAAAAATGATGATCAGATCTTATATTTCGGAAGACAAAAAATAACTGCCGTAATATCATTGGTGCCTCATTCGAATAAAAATGAGTTTAGAACTGTAATTTTTATACCTGGAAAAATAAGTAAATGTTGCCATACTGAAGGTGTTAGGAAATAATCATTAAATTTTGTATTTAAAACTACTAAGCTTGATAGGCAAATACTTCTTAAACATTAAAATTTGTCCAAAATAAGAGACATTTTCAAATTTTTGGACTATTTTAACAACTTTTTTAATTAATAGAGAGCAAACAGCAATTTTAAAACCACTGTGTAGTTAAAAGAAAGAATATTTCATCATCTGTATCAATTTTATTTCAGCACAATATTTTTTCAATAATTTAAATATATTTATATATAAATTTTAAAACAAAACGTTTCACTATTTAGATACTGTATTTATACATAGCTGCTGTGATATTAAATGTATCTTTTAATTCCACAATTTGTTTGTTATATATACTTAAAAATAAACCTTAAAAAAACGAATTAAGATTCAAACCCTTTTCATCTTACAATATTATGGATTAGAAGCTTAATCCCCTTTAAATTTTTCATGTCAAATGTTTTCAATTTATTTTGATGCTTTATTTACTTCTTAAAAATTTATTTTAATTTGATATTTTTATTTTCTTCTTGATAGTAATTTATGAAAATAAACTTCTGTACCAAGGTATTCCTGTCAGTGTTTTTTTTTTCCTAAATTTTACTGCATGACCGGGTTTTCCCTTCATTTCACTCTTTCTAGAAAATTTCTGATGAAAAATTAATTATTTTTCCCTTTTTTTTTTTACCAAATATTTTCCTCCCCTTTTTTGTACTCATCCATTTCTATTAAAGAATATATAGAACATATATTTTCTGTCTTTATAGCAGAGGACAAAGGATATGCCATTAAGACATTGATCTTGTAGGACAAATTCCTTTTAAACGCAGATTTCTTATGAAATGGCTTTGTTTCTAACATATTTTTCATATTGCATAAAATCAATCAATAACATCCTTACCTGAACTAAAAATATACAAATATAATTTTACGCCTTCTCTCACAAATATAAACGACTTCTATTTATATATTATAGATAGCTTCATTTATTGAAATAAAATATATATATGACATAGATATGGTCTTTATTACAAAACAAGATTTAATCATAAGAATGAATTCCAATTTTCTTTTTTTAAATGAGTTGTTTGTATCAAAATTAACTTTTTGAATGATATTTATATGGAATGATTTTTGGAACGAGATTGTGAGATACGTTATTGTTTGACAGGAATTCAAAAAGAGGCGGAACTTTCAAATATATGTTTCGAATAGAATTCTTTTTTTTTCTTTTCGGTTGTGAAAAATGATTACTCTTTTTCTGTTAACTCTGTTTCAAGTTGGAACGAAGAACATTCCTAAAGCTATATCAAATAGTATTTTCAGAAACAGCGTCGAAGAATTGATTCGATATATGTAATTTTTTTCTTTCCTCCCACTTCACCTCTCATCGATCGAAAACTTTCTCAGCGCAGCAAAACCCAAATTTTTTGTACTTCAATAAACATTGACTTTCATTTCAAAGGAGGAATATTTTGCCTCCGTAATTCGATGCTTTAGGCACCAAAATAAGTGAAGCATGTTTTAATCGTTCGTCTTTTAAGATACTTTGAAGTCGCGATTTTTCATTTAAAGGGAATATGTTGAGATTGTTTATTTCAGTCTTGCCCTTCCCTGGAAGAACTCAAAAACAAATATGGTGCAGGAAAGATTCACAAAACATACGAAGCCCGAAATTTGCGTGTTAAAGAATAAAATATTTTGAAATATACTTGAAAGTACATGACATATCGAAACCACCCCAAAAGATTTCGAAATATCATCTGCGAATTAAAGCTAATTAAATCTAAATCTAAATCTAAGACTTGACTCTGTTAAAAACAATCGAAACTAATATTGAAAACTTGATGATGATGTTGTCGTGTCTGTGTTACAACGGAAATACGGGTACAGTAGCTTCTAAGGGTAAAGACCCCTAAGCACCCCAGTGCAGAAGTCTGACTTCTAACTAATATGAAAATGACACTCACCTACTCGCTTACACACCCCTTTCTTACGAGGGGATAAATCTTTTACACACCTCACAGAGCAACCATGCCCGACCCAAGACTCAAGTCCGGGACGCCCATATCACGGGGAAGATGAGCTAATCATAGGGCAGGACGCCGTCTATATTGAAAACTTAAAATCATCATTTAACTGAATTTGAAAATGGTGCGGTATTATAAAAATAATTTTTAAACAAAAAGCATAAAAAATATATTCTATCTATATACTACTATGTCTATATGACGTTTACAGACATAGTAAAATGCAATTAAGTTAAGAGAATGAATAAGTGAAAATTAAGTTTTTAAAGTTTTGGAAACTGAAATAAAACATCAGGAGATTTTAAAGTTCCCTATCGAATTTCGGTACTTCTCGTTTTTGTTTCTACAATTCCAACTTCAAAGCTTATATTGTATTAGACGTTTTGCAGTTTTACATACACTTACGAAATTTACTATTCTTGTAAATATTATTTTAATTACGTGAAAATTAAAGAAAAATCAAATGTATCTGCTTTTATTTCTTTAGATTTGTTTTAATTGGTGCTTTTTATTGGGTCCAAGATGGCCTGGTAGTAAAGTTTTGGCTATGGAACTGAACGGTTTCATGTTCGAGACCCAATTCCACCGAACAACCGGCAAGCAAGAGGGTCTGGTGCAGGCTAAATTCGTCGGGACCAAAGATCTCCCGGTGTGGGGCGAAACTTCGGAGTGGGAGGCGCCAGCTTAAGCGCCGTTCTCATCATCTCAAAGAAGTTCCAAATTACGAAGCCCGTCCAAAAATAACTTTAGGGTTGCTTTAAAACAGGGCATTAACTGAACTGAAGACATTCACCATCAATTTCTTGATTTTGAGCATTGAAGCTTAATTATTCTTTTGTTCTAATCATAACTATATAAATCTGAACAAGTATTTTCGCTTATATGTCAAGTGAAAGTCATCCAGTTAAAATTTGAAACCGTACAATAAAATTACTGATTGAAAGGAGCGAACATCTTTGAAGTTATGTTAGTCCACTGTTCTGTCTAAGATTACATCCGTACCTATATCTGTATGGTTGGAGATGCATTTAACTCACTGATCGATTGCGAGTTAGGACCGCAGTCGCCTAGTGATAAGGTCTCAGCTTCAGGACTGGAGGGTTTCATGTTCGAGACCCAATTCCACTGAAGAACCATCGTGTAAGCGGGTCTGATGTATGTTAAACTTTCAGGTCCAAACATCATCTCACTGGTGTGGATTGGAAGTTTGGAGAAGGGGGGGGGGTAAGGTGAGGGGCCAGCTCAGGTGTCGTCCTCGTCATCTGGTCGTGGTTCAGAATTATGAGGTCAGTCCCAAAATAGCCCAAGTGTTGATTTAAAAATGTGACGTTAATTAAACCATTTCAGATTTCCCACCCATCCGGATGAGTTGAATTAGACGGGTTCTTAAATTTCCATTATCTTCATACCATTACTCCCAAGACGTAAAGTATGCTCTTTTTGAGAAAGTTAAAAATATTTCTTTTACAACATTTTCTCTCAACTCCCAAGTTCCTCATTTCATTCTTCCCAAATTCCAAAATACTAACAGAATCTTTTAGAAAATATGTTACACTATATAGCTGCTTAGGAAAAAAAATTCAATGGCCAGAAAAATAGAATATCCTTTTTTATCTAGAGGTACCTAGAATTTTCCGATAAATTTCCATTAAAATTCTGTTATTCGGTCACTATTTTATTTTTTAACCCATTTACAGAGAAAGAAAATAACGAATTTGTCTATCTATGAAATTATTCTGTCTAAATTTAATATCTTAATTAAGAGGAGACATTTTCTCCTCTTAATTAAAAGTATTCTGACTAAAGATAAAGTATGTCAAACTTTTCTTTTAAAGTCAAGTGAGATAAGTCAGAATTGTTATGTAAGAAATTATTAAGTACTTATACTTTTTTACATTCGCCAAACTCATAGCACTTTTGAGTATTTTGTTCACAGACAAGTAAACAGTAAAACTGTCAATAACGTGCTTTTCAGAATCAGTTCAATTCATCAAAATTAGTTTTAACAAATTCATTTTTTTAACTATTACAATACTTCTTATACGAGAAAGTAGAAAATAATGTTAAGTAATTTTAAAAAGGCTACCTTTGAAAATAAAACTATGAAAAGAATTTCCAGTTAATATTTACATTTATAGAAAATGACAAATATCTGGATGTTAATAGGGGTGGTATTTGAAATGAGTACACTTCTGAAAAATCAGTTTAATTGCCATATAAATTAATATTTGTCATAATTTATAATTGAAGCATTCCCCATGTTACGGAAATGTAGCTACACTTATTTATTTCGAAATAAACGTCGCATGCCAATTTTAGCACTTTTTTTCTATATTCAGAAGAGACAAAAGGATCTGGAAAAAATATAGAATTCAACACCCGTTACGTTTCTCCCTCTAAAATACAATACAGACCCGAGTATCCGGTTAGAGACTATCCGGTTTCAGTGCTATCCGGCCTAGTTTTCTTTTATCATGATTAAATGAGGAAGCCAAGGCGTCTATTATGGCACTTATTTTAGGGTTACCTTTTCATATCTGTGTAATCATTTATCTGTGAAAAAAAAACCAGTTTCAGTCAATTTTCTAAGGAGCTTGGCTTACGATTTATGTTAGTGTTTTGTTTATGTTTCATGCATTCAAGTTGGGTATTACCGAATTTATGTTAAAATGTGAACAGCTTATACCTTCTAACTTAGTTTTCCTTTAATAAATTCTTGAAATGTGCAGTGCAGTATATAATCATTTACAAACTTGCAGTACAGACGTGCCTTTTATTTTAACTCGACACCTTACTGGCAACTGCTTCTATGACTCACCGGGCAACGGCTGCGTTCCCACTGTGACAAATGGTGAGCTTAGTACTCAATAAGAAGTGAGAAACAACGTATTATAACAGTGGATTTTGGAAAAAAACTTTGTTTTCTGATATTGGTGGACAAAGAAATGAATTCATAAAACTCCGGCCTATCCGGTGTTATCTGACCAGATATTCCGCCACATTAGGCAGGATACTCCGGAGTATACTGTATGCAATTTCCATTGATATGAAAATTCCATTTCTAAAACTCTCGATGTATATAGATAATTTTGTGAGTTTGAAATTAAATATTTTCTGAAACCAATAGCAAGAATATTTTGAAATTTCTAAAAGTGAGAACAGCTTTCTCAAAATACCTAATAGCAACAGCATTTCTATTAGGTAAGACCTAGATTAGAAAATAAACAATTTTTTTAGTAAATAAACACAGAACTGCCTTTCTACTACACCACCTCTCAACAAATATATTGAAAATATAAAGGTTTTTCCTACTTTAACCCTTTAAAGGGCCATTTTTTTCTAGTCATATTATGTTAAAATATTTTTAGGCTTGAAATTAGAATAAGAAAAATGATTCATTTAGCTTATTGGAAAAATTTAATTTTATTAATTAATTAATTAAGTAACTAATCAAAACACATCATTTTGTCTGAGATAAAGAACTAAAGTATCTGAGTTTCTGACTTACTAAAAAGATTTTTCAGAACTTATGCCAACCTGCATAATTTCATACAAAGATTGATAAATTTGGTGGGAAGCAGACTTCCCACGGCCCTAGAAAGGGTTAAACGTCATAATCGATAGGCCAGTTTATAATTTTTCTAATTAAATACCGAAAGGAATCATTTTGACTCCTTTGGTAGAAATAGCATATGCCAACTCATGGTAAACCTAGTGTTAAAATTCGGATTATAAAAATGTTTTATACAGCTAATTTAATCTTTATTTTCCCTAGAATAATAGAATAAAAATACAATCAAGTATTGTTTCTGGTTATAATTGCATATTTAATTGAGATCATGATCATAACTAATTTTGACTAGTATTCAAAAAACTATGAAAAATTGTTATAAATAAATAAAAGTCTTTTTAACATAAGAACAACAGTTTCAGAATTTACATTTTTATCTATTCTCTTTTCTAACCCAAAAATACATTCCTCACAGCGAACGCAATAAACAGATGTGGAATTTTTTTATTGAAGAATCCGCTTTCGAAATATTTAAGAAGAATTCGCACTGTTCTAAAAGCTGTCAACCCTTGAATAGTAAAATGGATGCATGCTTTCTGAAAAATCGCATATCATGTTTTTATCCAGAATCCCATTCGAACTAAAACTTTTAGAGAGTCCGATATGGTGGAAACCAGTAAAAACGGATACTTTCGACATTAAATAGAAAAACAAATGGAAAAATTGTATGGGGGGGATTTATTTCTTTAGTTTCTGAATGTATACTTTTAGAATTGATTTATGTTACAAAACAAGGAAGTTTTTTTCAACTGTCCGAACGATTTACCGAAAGTTCATTACGCAAAAAAGCATGCTCTTTATTTTTTCTCGATTCTTAATTGAAATCTGTTACTGCTTTGGAATCGCATCTGTAATGAATTCAGATTTAAATATCATTACAGATTTCTAGACTAGTTTATTTATTACATTAATGATACTTTAATGAGACAGTTAATAAGCCGAAGAAAAAAAAATACAGTTGTAAAAAAGTAGCTCATGTTTTAAATAATTTGTGTGATTAAACTGCATGGGCATGAATATGACTGAAAACTTGATAACTTATCTACCTATAATTATAATAAAGATGAGAGAGTGTGTGTGTCCGTGTTCTATAGGCGAGGCGGTTCAACCTAAAGCTAACAAATTTGACACATGTATACCTCAATTTATCTACCTATGATTATAATGAAGATAAGAGAGGATGTGTGTTCGTGCTCTACAGGCCAAATCGAGGGACCTAAAGATAAAAAATTTGGCACACGTACAACTTAAAGCACCTATTGCTATTCCTTTACACAAGGAATGTGCGCCTCGGAAAGATTTTTTAAATTAGAATTTTAATTAATTAAAATATATGCGAAATTTCGCCGTTTTTTCATGATAACTTCATAAAAATATAAACAAAAATATCATCATAAAAAAAAATCTTACATAAAAATATCTCACAAAATGTTTTTGCATCAAAATTTCAAAAATTCATCATTCATTTCAAAAAATTATTTTTTTATTGATATCGCTGTTTTACACTATAAATAAGGTTCCTTTTTTAATGAATTTAGAAAAATATATATTTTTAACACATTTTTTAACAATTTATTTCACACAAAATAAAAATTTAACATAAAGGATCGCATTACGCCTGCATGGGAAAAAATGTTATCAACGTTTTTATCAACGAGTTGCCATCACATTGACAAAAATTTAAATTGAATATCAGCAGGTGTCTGTAGGAAATGATATAAATAAGAAAGATAATATTTTCTAAAAAATAAATGCAAGACAACATTTTCTATGATTTTTAAAAATATTTACGCCATTTATTCATTGATTCTTTAGTAAAGACAAACATTGTTTAATATATATCCTTTCAATTCAGGGCCCAAAGACTACTGTTTAAAACTTTAATAATAGCATAATAATATGTGCTAAAAAAGCCTAAATTAAGTAAATATTTTACGTAACTTGAGTCAATAAATGCTCTAATGAATTACAAATGTTTAAATTTTATCTAGATCCTCTCATCTGCGAATCACATTTAACAAAATATTCTTGAGATATTACTGTTTTATATAAAAAGAACTATTCTCCAATTAATTAAATCAGTCACTAAAAATGACTTATTTTCCGAAAATTTAATAAAATAATTCAATAAAAACGGGTGATTTTAGGCTACTTCATTTCTCATGCGTGATTGAACTAAAAGATTATGAAAATTTTGATTGTTCTAATATTGTAATAATCAAAACTTAATAAATCGGTCTGGTATAATTGCAGAAATTACTCAGGCCCAAAGGACTGTCTAGACATCATAATATTTTGAGGTATATTTATAGGCTTAAGAGCTATATTTATAGGCCGAAACAAAGTAAAATATTCTTATTCGCGTCATTTAAACCCTTTTGAAAGTAAAACTAAAAACTGAATTGCATCATGAATCTGAGAAAGTTTGGTTGAGTAATTCTCGAGATATTACATAAATTATGAAAATTATTGTGTAGTGCACATAAGGCATAAATCTGGATGACACTGCCTTATAATGTTTAGCTTCAGTATAAATTTTATATAAATTGCAGCTTAATTATGTCTACTGTAAAGTTTAAATTTTACGGGAGCTAAAAGAAAAGTAGAGAGATTCATAGTACATTATAAATTAAAGCCTTTATAATAATATCTGTAAATTATACGACTTTTAGAATTTGAAGCTGAAAAATATTTTGATGAAGTAGCTATTAAAATACAAACCAGATAAAATATTTAATTGAAAATTTTAACGACCATTAAGATTGGCGAACCAGCTGGTCGCCAGAGGCGGCAACTGTAAAATAAAAAATATGAATATAAGTTCTTGGAAAATACAAACAGCTTAAGAGAAAACTGCATTCTTCAGCAAATAAATTAGATGAATTAGATAAGAAGTATCAAATGTAAATTCAGTAATGTGTAAAATTAAATAGCGTTTTCTAGTAACTATAACTGAACATGCACGATTTCAATCAAGTTAATGTATTTGTACGTATTTAAAACGAAGTGGTGGTTGTTTGTTGAACGAGCATGAAGTTTGGCCAACCTGTTGGTCGCCAAAGGCGGCTAGTAATCATAAATTTGAAATAAGATATATGAAAACTTATTTTTATATTTCGTAATCTCCTTAATGTGTTGTTACTACAGGAGACATTAACAACAGCTGTCTATAAAACTGAGTTTCATGCAGTAATATTTTCGGAAATTATGAAAAGAAGGTGACATAATTCCGCTTAACTTTTAAATATTTAATAGTCTAATTGAAATATAAAACAAATAGCTACAAAGTGCACATCCCCATACTCCAAAGTAACATGTAGGATGGCGTCTAAAGCTAAAATGGATTTTTTTTTTTTTTTTGAAAAAAAAAGGAATCATAATATCAGAAATAGGCAAACAATTAATTTAATAAGACTACATATAATTAAACAAATATTTCAATAATTATACTATTTACAGAAATGGTGTAAGATTTAATTAGGAGCAGGGTTCACCTGAAATGTGGGCACCAAACCGTGGCTAAGCAAAAAAAAAAAAAAAAAAAAAAGGCTAAGTAAAGGTTGCACGTAAATCACGTCCGACCTCACTCGTCCATCCCCACCGGAAGAAAAAGGACTCCGAGTGTTTCTTCCTTTACGGCAACGTCGTGATGTTTCGGAGTTCCGTGATGTGACAAAGTGGTCACGAGCACCTCCACATCATAATTTGGAATAAATACTTTAATTTGTTAGTTTAGGGAAAAGTTCAAATGAATTGAAACTAATTTGGATGAGCGCCATAAAGCTCTAACGTCATGAAATTTGGCATTTAATTCTTATAATTATTTATGATATAATTAATTAATTAAAAATAATATTTAGATTATTTAGATTATGGGTAAATATAGAGAATTTTAATGGAGTTACGTTGCACGTGCCTTTCTAACTATTGGGACTGATTTGTCTATTTGCTAATTTACTGATAGGAGAAAAATTCTAGAAATTTCACGCGTGTAGCTCATCGTAGCTATTTGAGGTCAAAACAAATAATTTTGAGAATTTAATCCACCAGATTGGTAACAGAGTTAATTAGTTCTCAGCTTTTTTACTGGGGGAAAGTTAATGTAAACATTGTCTATCGCAGCTCTCGGTCGTTTCCTCGAGATGGATACTGCTGGATCATATGCTGGTAAATTAAGTAACTTGTTACGAATCTGGGGTAGTTTTTCGAAGAATTTAATTAATGTTCTTCTAATAAATTCCGAAACAGGTTCAATTTTGAGATCGCCACGTAAAAATTTCCTCCTGATATACCACGGGGCGTTTACAATCTTCATCAGGTGCCTATTTTGAAAAACTTGCAACCTCTGGCGGAAGTCGTCCCCCAAATTTGGGATCTGTACATTAGAATTGGTCTTAAAATAGCTTTGTAGAACAGAAGTTTGAGCCTAATCGATAGCTTGCTCCGAGGAGAATTTAATACTCATTCTAGTAGCTTTGGAGAGGGCTGCTTTAATATGACTATTAAAGCTTAATTTAGCGTCTAAAACTGGGCTTAGGTATTTATATTCATTTACGAAGGGGACGGGTTGGCCGAAAATTTGGATAGGGGCTAAATCAGGCATTACCAGTTTTTTAGTAAACAGGAGCTTACCAGACGCTCTGACGTCACACGCGTAACATGACATGATTGGCGCGAAACAAGTTTACAGCCAATATCATTTCTTACAAGTTCCGGCATCCTAGGATCACTGACCCCAGTGATTCGACATACAATGAATAATTGGCCTATAATGATATTAAATAACTAAACAATGGAAAGCAGAAATTTCCGAAACGAGTTAAATATAAGGAATAGCAATACAAAACGCAGAGCAGCTCACGTATACGGCCTATTGGCGCTATTTTTGTATTGCCAAGAAGTCGCCAGTAATGCGTGTTTAGTATGTAGTAATTCTTGACATGAACATGTTAGGCTTAATCCTAGGACTTACAAAATACAAGAGACTTTATAAACTCAGAGGGTGGCGTAGACCCCCTCAACCCTCTCCCCTACATTTTGTTAAATATTTTAGAAAAAGACCCGAATGAAATGATTTAAAAAAACAAGAGATTTTTAACAGAGGGTAGCGCTTCCCCCATTCATTTTTTTTAAATATTTAAGATAAAGATCCAAATGAAGTGTTTTTTTAAATGATTATTTTTTTAAATGATTTCTTAATTTTATGCTAAATGTATTTTGATGACTACGTATACTACTAAAATCCGGTATAAAACAAGAAAACAGTGTTTTTTTTTTGTTTTTTTTCCTTTTTAAAAGCATAGTTTATAATAGCTAATAGCTGTATACGTGAGCTGTTCCTTAGAAAAACAAAAAATACAGTTTAATTATTAAATTTTTTTTGTCATATTATTATTATTATTATATATATTTTTTGTTAATTACGACTTTGAATAGATCTTATTTATCAGACTTTAATGGTGTAGTCCTCCCAAGGAAAGTCTGATAATTTCTAAGAATTTATTAAAAACGTGAACTGTTTTGTTTCTACAAGATCTATCAAAAAGAAGCATTGCCAAATACAATTGGAAATCACCTTGACGATTATATAATGGCAAGGATTTTTCTAACAATATTCCACAGGTTTTCAACAGTATTTGTGTAAACAGCCGGAACTCAATTAACTGAAACTTCCGGCTGAACAAAAGGCAAACTTTGGTTAACTAATAAGTGCTCGTTACCTTCCTTACCTAAACTATCATATGCCTTCCAGTAATCACTATAAATAACCGTACCCGGTTCAACCCACTATTTTCTGCAAGCAACCAATGTTTCAGTTGTCCTATCTTGGAAAACAACAAGAAACGTACGACCAGATCCTCTCTCAACACCACCAAAAATCCACTGACCCTTAACTCTATGACCTCTATTGTAATTTCGCTTACCGAATTTCGATTCGTCCACTTCCACAATTTTTCCCATACGTCCGATCTTTTCTGAATTTTCTTCAGCATACTCTAAAATGCGTTCGTTAATGAACTTCCTCCAATTTGACAAGATAATGTCCAGAAAGAAGTATACAGGCTCACACAAGAAGAAAAATTCAAATCAAAAGATATTCTGGAATGCAATATATATATAATTTCTCTCATAAATCTTAAACAGTCATGAATAAAACTGTTTAATCCATTTTTATTTAAAAACATTTTTAAATAAAGTATGCAAGCTCTGACAAAATGCAAAACTATTGAAAAGATATTCCGGAATGTAACTATTACAATTTCTCATACATTTTATAAAAAAATCATGATTAATCAATTTATTTATAAAGATCTTTACATGATAAAAGCCAGTCAAGAAGTTCCAAATTTTTGAATGAACTTCAATTGTGTCAATAAAATTATTTTACGCAAAGTAAGTTAGAAATGTATATACAAAAAAGACATAGAATTATATTACAAGATGCACATAATATAAACAGCTAACTATATTATATATACTTTACAACAAAGTACATAAAAGTACGTTATTAGAATACAGCCACTTTCTTCATGAAAATATTCCATATTTCTTATAACAGCTTCTCCTCTAAAATGCAGCTCACAAACCTGGGAAAGTGTAGAAAATAAAATTAGAATTAACTAACAATGAAATTGTAAATATAATTACTTTTAGGATGTAGATAAATGTCCACAAATTAAAAAAATTACGGCATTATCATTTTGTTTTCTTTAATATGTGTTTTCAAAATTGATGAATTACATCTATCATGTTTGTACATTTATTTACTTTTTGGTTATACAGTTGATTTAACAACTGCAATTAAAAATTCTCGTAGTTAAACCTACAAAATTCACTTGTAACAAGAAAAAATATTAAAATTATACTTTAGGAATGTATCAAGTTTTTGCTAAACATATTTGCCTATAGTTACGAGCGGATATTCAAAATTATTATTGAATTAATCTTTCAATTTATTAATAAATAAAAAATATATTCTAAAAATTTAAGCTGTAACAAAGAGAAAATGAGTGTAACAATTCAAATTGTTACTAATAAAATTATTCATTGTTTAAAGCTGAAAATAGAGTGCATTTATACATTGAAATATAAATTCAAATTGAAAATTATATGAATATTATCTTTTTAGAAAAATATTGAATAGCTGTACTTACTCTTAAGCCTTTGCGTGACTCGAAATCCTATGAAGGCCTGTGAGTCCATTGTGCTTTTAATTTTTCATCTTCCGGAAGATTAAAGATAGACACTTTTGGATCATTATCATAATTTCCTATCTGATCTGAAGACGTGAACTGTGGAAAGACACTATATTATTAAAAAAGTATCTCTTTATGAAACGCAAATGCAATATTTGTTTAATACATAGTTTACTGAAAGAATTACAGAGGATGGGGAAGCTATAGCCAACGGTTTGAAGGCAATCTAAGCACCTGCTAGCTCGCAGTCAGCTACTATTCATCAGACTTCTTCCTATGACTCATCCACTCTCACTTCTGTCAGATTTGAGGCTTTGTACTTTAGAGGTGTTGATCAGCTGAGTGACAAAATATCTCGTAGCAAATCCAGGATCTCCAAAAATAGGCCTCACATTATTGTCCGACAGCTTCGAAACCTTAAATTCATGCCCTTTATTCTGAAATTTTTCAACAACATCCTTAATGTCTACATTAACATATACCATATCTATTAGTAAAAATAGAAAAATAAATATTCAAAAACGAATAAAACAAAAAAAAAATACTTGTTTTATCCCACCATTTCCCCTGGCCAAGTGGGAAATGATGGGAGCTAAGAGCAAATCGTCTGACCCAAGTGGATTGCAAAAACAGTATGAACCATCAAAAATTAATGAAATTTAAAATTAGAGATTACCATAAAGTGAATACGGATGTCGATTATGTCAGCCAGATATTACCGTTTATCCCCACTTTAGCGGAGGCCGTACCTTATAGTTGAGCCCAATACGCTGTTAAAACATTAATTACAACAAATAAAAGTAAAAATGAAAACAAAAGAATAAGGAATTCATAAAAACTCAAACTTTTACCCTGATGACTAAAATTACATTAAATAGTCGGATGAAAAAGTACTATTGGAAAATCGACGAGAGTAGCGGACATGCCAATTCAACAACCATCAATCCCTCATTAGATCGATGGAAGCTACGGCAAGAGTAGCGGACATGCCAATTAAAAATGACATCAATCTCTCTTTAGATCAATGAACGCTTACTCTATTGGAACAACGGCGGAAGTAGCGTACATGCCAAATGAACAACCATGAACCTCTCATTAGATCGATGAGCGCTTACTCTATTGGAACAACGACGAGAGTAGCGGACATGGCAATTAAAATAACCTTCAATCTCACTTTAGATCGATTTGCGCTTACTCTATTGGAACAACGACGAGAGTAGCGGACATGCCAATTAAAATAACCATCAATCACACTTTAGATCGACGGGCGCTTACTCTATTGGAACAACGACGAGAGTAGCGTACATGCCAAATGAACAACCATCAACCTCTCATTAGATCGATGGGCGCTTACTCTATTGGAACAACGACGAGAGTAGCGTACATGCCAAATGAACAACCATCAACCTCTCATTAGATCGATGGGCGCTTACTCTACTGGAACAACGACGAGAGTAGCGGACGTGCCAATTAAAATAACCATCAATCTCACTTTAGATCGACGGGCGCTTACTCTATTGGAACAACGACGAGAGTAGCGTACATGCCAAATGAACAACCATCAACCTCTCATTAGATCGATGGGCGCTTACTCTATTGGAACAACGACGAGAGTAGCGGACATGCCAATTAAAATAACCTTCAATCTCACTTTAGATCGATTTGCGCTTACTCTATTGGAACAACGACGAAAGTAGCGGACATGCCAATTAAAATAACCATCAATCTCACTTTAGATCGACGGGCGCTTACTCTATTGGAACAACGACGAGAGTAGCGGACATGCCAAATGAACAACCATGAACCTCTCATTAAATCGATGGGCGCTTACTCTATTGGAACAACGACGGGAGTAGCGGACATGAGAATTAAAATAACCATCAATCTCACTTTAGATCGACGGCCGCTTACTCTATTGGAACAACGACGAGAGTAGCGGACATGCGAAATGAACAACCATCAACCTCTCATTAGATCGATGGGCGCTTACTCTATTGGAACAACGACGAGAGTAGCGGACATGCCAAATGAACAACCATGAACCTCTCATTAAATCGATGGGCGCTTACTCTATTGGAACAACGACGGGAGTAGCGGACATGCCAATTAAAATAACCATCAATCTCACTTTAGATCGACGGCCGCTTACTCTATTGGAACAACGACGAGAGTAGCGGACATGCGAAATGAACAACCATCAACCTCTCATTAGATCGATGAGCGCTTACTCTATTGGAACAACGACGAGAGTAGCGGACATGGCAATTAAAATAACTATCAATCTCACTTTAGATTGACGGGCGCTTACTCTATTGGAACAACGACGAGAGTACCGTACATGCCAAATGAACAACCATCAACCTCTCATTAGATCGATGGGCGTTTACTCTATTGGAACAACGAGGAGAGTAGCGTACATGCCAAATGAGCAACCATCAATCTCACTTTAGATCGATGGGCGCTTATTCTATTGGAACAAAGACGAGAGTAGCATACATGCCAATTAAAATAACCATCAATCTCACTTTACATCGACGGGCGCTTACTCTATTGGAACAACGACGAGAGTAGCGGACATGCCAATTAAAATAATCATCAATCTCACTTTAGATCGACGGGCGCTTACTCTATTGGAACAACGACGAGAGTAGCGTACATGCAAATGAACAACCATCAGCCTCTCATTAGATCAATTAGCGCTTACTCTATTGGAACAACGACGAGAATAGCGGACATGCCGATTCAAAAAAAATTCAATCTCTCTACAGATCGATGAACACTGACACTATTGCAACAATGGCGTGATTAGCAGACATATTAACTAAAAAAAACCATCAATCTCTCTTTAGATCAAAGGGCGAATATTCTATTGGAACCACGGCTAGAGTAGTGGACATGCCAATGCAAAAAAAAACACCCATTAATCTCTTTTTATATCGATAAGCGCTTACTCTATTAGAACAAAGGCAAGAGCAGCGGACATGCAAATTAAAAACCATCAACGTCTCATTAGATCGATGCTCGCTCACACTATTGAAAGAGCGGCGAGAGTAACGGACATGCCAATTCAAAAAACAACAAAAATTTCATCTATTGGATAGATGCTTACTCTATTGCAAAAACGGCGAGAAGAGCGAACATTCAAAATTAAAAAAAGAACCAAAATCTCATATGCTCGATCAGCGCTTACTCTATTGGAACAACGACAAGAGTAGCGGTTATGTCAATAAGTGCTTATTCTATTGGAAGCACGAGAATAGAATAGCGGACAAATGAGTACTTACTCTATTGAATCAACGAGGCGACAAAGGGATATGTCAGTTCAACAACCAGCAACCTTTTATAAATCGATGAGTGCTACTCGAGCTACTCTTTTGGAGCCACGGCAAGTAGCGTGCGTTTGAAATCAAAGACTATCAACCTCTCATAAATCGATGAATGCTATTAGTGCTTTTCAACTAAATCAACGACGAAAGTAGCAGAGATGTCAACTGAACAAACATTAATCTCTCATTAGATCGATAAGCGCTACTCTACTGGAGCAACGGGAGAAGCGCATGTATAAATTCAACAACCATCAACCTATTATAAATCAATGAATGTTACTCATGTTTCTCTATTGAAGCAACGATAAGAGTAACGTACTTTTCAATTCAACCGCCATCAACATCTTATAAATCGGTACATACCAGTCTATTGGTGCAATGACGAGAGTAACGGACATGTAAATTCAACAATAATCAATCTCTTGTCAGTCGATGAATGCTACTCGTGCTATTCTAATGGAACAACGACGAGAGTAGCAAATATATCAATTCAACCATCAAACTCTCATTAGATCGATGAGCGCTTACTCCATTTGAACACGATGAGAGCAGAGGCATGTCAATGAGGCTTGCTCAATTGGATCAATGAAGAGAATAGCAGCGGGCATGTCAAGAGAGCTCACACTATTGGAACAACGGCGAGTGTGGTGGCGGGCATGTCGATGGCCGCTCACACTATTGGAACAACGGCGAGTGTGGAGGCGGGCATGCCAAGAGAGCTCACACTATTGGAACAACGGCGAGTGTGGCGGCGGGCATGTCGATGGCCGCACACACTATTGGAACAACGGCGAGTGTGGCGGCGGGCATGTCAAGAGAGCTCACACTATTGGAACGACGGCGAGTGTGACGGCGGGCATGTCAAGAGAGCTCACACTATTGGAACGACGGCGAGTGTGGCGGCGGGCATGTCGATGGCCGCTCACACTATTGGAACAACGGCGAGTGTGGCGGCGGGCATGCCAAGAGAGCTCACACTATTGGAACAACGGCGAGTGTGGTGGCGGGCATATCGATGGCCGCTCACACTATTGGAACAACGGCGAGTGTGGTGGCGGGCATGTCGATGGCCACTCACACTATTGGAACAACGGCGAGTGTGGCGGCGGGCATGTCGATGGCCGCTCACACTATTACAACAACGGCGATTGTGGCGGCGGGCATGTCGATGGCCGCACACACTATTGGAACAACGGCGAGTGTGGTGGCGGGCATGTCAATGGCCATTCACTCTACTGGAACAACGACTAGAGTAGCGGGCATGTCAACCCAACATTCATCAACCTCTTATAAATCGATGAATACTACTCATGCTACTATTGAATCTACGACGAGAGTTGCAAAGATTCAACAACCATCAATCTCTCGTTACATCGGTGAGCGCTTACTCTATTGAAACAACGACGAAAGTAGCGAAAATGTCAATTCAACAACCATCAACGTCCTATATATCGATGCGTGCTATTCTATTGAAGTAACCACAAGAGTAGCGTATATTTCATTTCTACACCCATCAACAACTTATTAAGTCAAAAAGTGCTACATTATTTGAACAATAACAAGGGCATCAGACATGTTAATTCAACAAATATCAACCCAGCATTAAATTGATGAGTGTTACTCTGCTGGAGCAATATCGAGATCAGAAGACATATCAATTCTACAACCAATAACCTATTATTAAATTGATGAATGCCAGGCTATTGTAACAATGACAAGAAAAGCGGACATGTCAATTGAACAAACATCAACCTCTTATAAATCAATGAGTGCTACTCTATTGGAGCATTACAAGAGAAATGGACATATAAATTTAATAACCATCAAAGTCTTATAAATGGAGGAACGCAACTCGCTCTACTCTATTGGGGCAACGATGATAATAGCGGAAAAGTGAATTCAACAACCAACAATTTCTAATCAGATCGACGAGCACTTACTCTATTGTGAAAACGACGGTTGCGGGCGTGTCAATTCAATAACTATCAATCTCTCATACCGATGAGCGCTTACTCTTTTCAAAACGAACATGTCAGTTAAAAATCCATCCACCTCTTATACATCGATGAGTGCTACTCGTGCTACTCAATTGGAGTAACGGCGAGAGTAGCGGATATGTCAATTCTGTAACCATCAACCACTTATTCTAAAAACATCAAACACTTATTAAGTCGATGAGTGCTACTGTATTGGAGCAATAACAAGAGTGACAGACATGTCAATTCAACAAACATTAACCTAGCATTAAATCGTTGAATGCTACTCAATTGGAGCAATGGAGAGAGTAGAGGACACGTCAATTCAACATCCATGAACCTCTTGTAAATCGATGAATGCCACTGCTGCTACTCTATTGGAGCAACGACGGAAGTAGCGGACATATCAATTCTACAACTATCAACCACTTATTAAATCGATTAATGCCAGACTATTGGAGCAACGATAAGAGTAGCGGACATGCCAATTCAACAAACATCTACCTCTTATGCTACTCTATTGGAGCAGCAACGAAAATAGTGGACAAGTGAATTCAACATCATATTAAATCGATGAGTGTTACTCATGCTACTATATTGGTACAACGAAGGGAATACCGGACATGCCAACTCAAAAACCATCAACACCCTTTTAAATCGATGAGTGCTACTATACTGGAGCAACGACAAGCGGGCATGCCAATTAACAACTATCAACCCCTTATTAAATAGATGATTGAGAAAATATAGAATATTTGTCAATTCAAAAAATTAGGACACTAAAATACTGAAAGGCACAATTAGTGATAAATTGAAATGCAAAAATTAATTCTTAAAATGCTAACTTAAGGAAATTTAATCATTTAATCAAATGAAATTAATCATTAATCAATGTTAATCAATAATTTATCATTAATCAATGTTAATCAATAATTTATCATTATCAATTAATCAATGAAATTTAATCAAAATAAACATTTAGTAATATATATATCAACACAATTCTATTAATTTTTTGCATTCATATGAAAAAAAAACTTTTTAAAGAAAGGAAGTTTGTCAGGCCTGATTCGGAAAATATATCTGCAATGACGATTGAGTAACTGATCACTTTTATGGTGGTGACGGACTTTGTTTTGACATCGGATATGCAGTTATTTTCATTTTTGCCGAAGAGATGAACCGGCGGTCAGATGACGTATATCCAGACGTGCACTCTTGTTTTTGAATAACCCAGTCGTTTCTGGAAAAGAAATCAAACCCTTGTAAATTTCAGTAAAAAGCAATTATAAACATCTGTCTACAGCTTTTTTTGATATGAATTCTTTTAGAATAAACAAAACTGTTGCATTAACAATCAACACAAGTAAAATGAGCATGAACATGAAATGTTTTGTTAGAGAGAAGGGTTTTGTTAAAGGGAAGTAAAAAAAATAATCACTGAAAACATATAAGAAATCAAAATAATTATCAAGAAATATAAATATGTAAAAAAGCTTTTAAATGTTTTAATTTAAACATTTTCTTTGAAAAAATGAAAGGATAACTGCATGAATCTTCGTGGAATAAATGTAAGTACTTCGCCAGGAAAATAAATGTAAGTGTTGATGAAAAAGTATTTTAATAAAATAGATTAAAACTTGTGTTCCAATCCTCTTGTCATATCAAGGGAATTCTTCTGCCAGAAATAATCCAAGCTAATTAAAATTTTATCAACAATTAGAATTTTTAATTTTTTTAAATGTTATTCTAATTTTTCATGTCTTAATTCTTAGTTTAAAAATAATTGTAATTGAAATAACAGAACTAATTAAGTTTTCTGAAATCTTCATTAATTAATATAATTGGTTAAATTTTCTCGTAATTTGTATTGAGAAAATAAATAGCAAAATGTGTTTTTTTTTTCACAGAGGAAATAAATTGCCTGGGAATAATAATGAAATTATTACCATATATTTCCAAATATATGTCAATATTAACATATATTTGGAATACTACTATTGTAGTAGTTGCATTACTCTTATCTTCTCTTTTGGATACTAGATGGCGATGCCTGATTAGGCCATCCCATAGTGCATTGCGATTGTAATTAGAAGGAGATGTGACGTTGAACTGTGAAGCCGCGGGCGTGAATGTTTTGTGTTTGTGCTTGTTTAAGTGTGTGAATGTGATTATTAAAGAAATGTTTCCAACAACATTCGTCCTGTTGCTTCCTGCACAGATCATAATAATCTACATATCACCACACTATAATGGCTTTTTTGAAACTATAGAAAAACATTTAATCTTTAAAAATACCACTTTTATTTGACTGAACGGGTGGAAGTTATAGTAGTTTAAGAAACGCGTTCCATATTTTCTAATGAATAAACATTATGCAAAAATAATTGCAGTAAATCTGAAGCCTGAAATATTATAGATTTAATTTTAAAAGTGACATTTGGGTCGAAATTCCATTATGGAAATTTAAATTAATTGAAATTTATGTAATGATTACAATTATTAATGATAAAAATAACATAAATTAACGTGTACTATCCAAAGTCTTATACTACATTACAAGATTTATTGTAGTTTCCATTTATCGTCACATTTATTTTGTTCAATGAAATAGATATAATGGTAACTTCAAGAAGTTTTAATTCATATTGATATTAGGTTATTTGTTTTAAAAAATGATAGAAATTTAAAATAATAATAATAATATTCATTTCTTAATATTTATACAAGGTTCGTGTTTCAGTAGCATATAAACGTGTATACTGAAAAATTCAATGACCTAAATACATAAAAATTAGTACATGATTCTGTGACTACAAGTGTAATTATTCTGTGTCAATTTTTTGTTTCAAGCGGTTAGCCAAAACACATCTAAAAAAAAATCAATTTTCTGATATTATTAATCATATGTCAGGGACCAATCGCTAAAAAAATCGCCAAGTATTACATGATAGATTCATTAAAAATACTAATTTCACCTCAAAGGTGAATTATTTCGTAACTATTTTGCATAACTTCTATGCATGGTTCTATGTTCTCTGCCATACCCAAAACTCAATTTTTTGTGAGGGACGGGGAACAATACCTTTATTAGAGAATATGAGTGAAAGTTTTATGGAGATCATTACCACAGGTTATTTTTTATTCTTCTCATGATTGCTGAAAAACACAAAGGAAACTTTACACTACTCATCAAGTATTGAAAATGTCCCTATGCATATATTTTATGTTTTGAGAAAATAATAAATTTCGGAATTCTTAAAAAATATTTTCACTTTTTGATATATTAATCAACGTAGGATTTCATTAACTTTCAACACGATAACTAACAACAACGCATGCATATTTGATGAATACTGGCAAGGAAAAAAATCATAACTTTTAAAGTTATCTTTCGACTAAGGTTTCATTTATTCCAAGTCTCATTATGTAATTGATCTTGAATTCTTTCTTCAAAAATCATCTGTTTGTATAGATATCTACGTAGATGTCCGAAATGACACTTAAGAACGTTTATAAAAGCACTGATATCTTACGCGTCACTTTGTTAAAAACCATCATTTGTAAGTTTCCTTCCTTCCTCATAATATGGAATTGAATGTAAATGTGATTTCATTCAGGCTTTCAATTGAACTACAATATCAACTATTGCTGCGAATTCAATGAAAGATACAAATTAACAAGAAAAAAATTATTAAACATAATTAAAACTACAAAATCAAAGATATTAAAACAATAGCAAATCTAACAGAAGAGTGAAAAATTAAAAGAATTACAAACACAATCTAACATTTTTAAAACGACATGCTCATAGTAAGTGCGGATTATATCCATGGCAATAAACAGATTAAGATAGATAAATCTCTTTTATGTTTCTAAATCATTTTATAACTACACCACTGTTCCTCTGACATCTTTATAATGATTTACGCACATTTCTTCAAAAAGGAAAATATTTCTACTTGAATCTTCTGAGAATATTATTGCCAAGAGAAGAAATGTGATGAAAATATATGTTGCTAAACAAAATGGGTTTTAGATTAAAACATATGTTTGAATCCTCTTTTTGTATCTTTAGATTTCTCTTGGGAAAAACAATCCAAGCAAATTCAAATTCTACAATTAATTAGGAACTTTAATCAAATTAATAAATGGCATTCATTTTTACATTAACTAGTTCTTAATTTAATTCTAGCTATTATTGAATAGAGGAGCCAATTAAGGTTTCTACGATCAATTCCAATGTTAATTAAAAAATATCTTAGATAAATATTTACCTCAAAGATGAAATAAATCATTTCGAAATAATAATGACATGCATATGAAACATTTGTGGTGCTATTTTTATAGAACAAAGTTATAAAAAGAATATTTATATCAGAACAAGTTAAAGATATAGTTATAAATAACATGTATTCATTGTTTTAGAGAAATAAGTAAAGAGTGGTATTGTAATGAATTCCAGAAGAATATTGTAATGGAAGGAAGATGTGCAGGAAGTCAGCATGGCTCAGAGGTCAAGTTCGCCAGCGAAGTCGCATTAATTTAAAGGTTGAACTTCCTGCTATTCATTTGTTAATGTTCTAGAGGCTTCTAGAACTTTCTTTATAATTCTAGATTATTCTGTAAAGGTATAAATTCTGAGTTCCATTGTGAAGTCTGTTCTTCGCCTGAAAGTTACAAGTTACTTAGAGCTAATAAACTTGATATAGTGTTACTTGTTGACCTGTTACTTTTTTGCATCTTCGTGACAGTATTATTATACTAGAGTTATCACCTTGATTCAGATTATAAATCAGAGCTTTGTTTAAAATATCTGTTTTCAAAAATCGTAATTTTATCGTCTACAAAAATGACATAAACCCTTTTATAACATCCAATAACTTATGTTAGAGTATATGATCTATTCCAGTTTAATTTTCAACGAAATGGATATAATATGTGCTTGACACTCTCAAGAAAGTTTTTGTTATCATATAAAAGAGTAATTGTTATAAAAAAATCAGCTGAATATCAATTCATTCATTATTTCCTTCCTGTTCATGATTCTCAGTTTCCACAACTAACAGTATACTAATAATATCGAGTGGTCACTTCCAGCATTCAAGAGTTGCTGGAAGAGAAATTTACAAAATATGTTTAAAGCATGAACAATTATGTTCTAAAGTAAAGGGTTTGCAATATATATTTGGATTTATTTTTTATTTTTCTATATGTATAATCTACTTCCTTCTTCTAATTTCTAGTATAGAAGTTTTGTAATCATGATTACAGTAAAGTCATTATAATTGTAATCATACTTCTAGGAAGTAATTCGAGATTTTGACGAAATTATGTTTTAGACTTCTTTGAGTCCAAAATATTGTTACAAAATTATTTTTCTACTGCAAATACCGCCAGTAAATTGTAATGACGCAGCACATTTAACTGCTATAGTTCCACAGCTTTCTTGCTGTCTATTCCTCCAATACCTTATTTTGTCGGCGACTCCGACTGCTCACCACACACCGCCTCTGACTATCCACACGACTTCGGTCGATCCACACGACTTCCTCGCAGCTTCAGACTGCTCGTCTTTTATAGTTCCGGGAGGCGGGGCTAGAAACTGCAGACCAATCAGGGCGTACCTGGCTGCATCTCGGTTGTTAGTGGATGGATCGTGAAAGTTCTCGAACTTTCCGGTACTATCCGTTTAGTCGCCAAACTCGCCAAATTCAACGCCAAGTCGCCAAATGGTCGCCAAGCTCTCAGGTCATTGACGTGGCAGCCGCTCAGCACAGATCTTACAACGGTCTTTCTTAAGGTGATACTAGCCGTGATGGGAAGCAAATTACAAGTTTGTAACAATATACATTTTGGGTATTATGCCTGTTTGTGAACACGATAACTGAAAAATAATTTAAGTTAGATTGCCAAAATTTTGGTATATGGAATTACGACTAAATTTTTAGATTTCTATCAAATCTGAACAAAATCCATTCACAGGAAGTTCGTCTGTCTAGTTGTTTGTATGCATGTAACTAGGGATTGCAATACCGGGAAACCGGGATACCGAATACCGGTATTTTGAGCCATTTGTACAATTTTGTAATACCGGTATTCAAAAGTTTAATACCGGTTTTTCGGTATTTACTAGGAATTTTTAAAATTGTCTCCAATACATGTTCAGGGATCGCCAACATAGCAAAATAGTATACGTTTTGGTTTTTATGTCTCTCTAACTGGCGAAATTATTTAGCTAATTAATGGCTTAATTAATTGCTTAAATCTAAATTAGCGAAACATGGATTATCCCTGAAAGAAGATATTGTATCCATAACAACTAATGGTGCAACAGTTATGAAAAAAGTTTGAAAGTTGATTGGTGCAAATCAGCAATTGTGCTATGCTCATGGAATTCAATTAAGAGTAATACATGTATTATACCAAAAAAATAAAGAACAGAAGAATCCAAAATACTGTGGATATAGAAACTTCGAATTCCGACATTGAACAGAGTAAGAGTGAGAGTGATATTGACAATGTAATTGTTGAAGAAGATATTGTTAATGAGGAGGAAATATTAACCCATCAAGAATTGCTTCCTATAATTTATAAAGTTCGAAAAATTGTTAAGATATTTAAACGTTCCCCTACAAAAAATGCCATATTATAAAAATATATACTAACTGAAAATAAAACAGAATATATGTTAATAATAGATTCTAAGACACATTGGAACAGTTTACTCCTAATGATGGAGCGATTTCTGAAATTTAGAAATCCAATCCAAAAGGCAATAATCGACTTAAACCTGTAAATTAATTTTTCAGATAGTGAATTTGACTTAATATTCAGAACTATCATCTCTACTTCCAATAAAACTGACTATAGAGGCATTATGTCGGAAAGATTTTAATTTATTAACAGCTAATGCAATATTAAATTTCATGTTGCAGTCACTGAAAGAACAGCACACACCACTATCTGAAGAATTATATATTGCATAGAAAAATCGCACAGAAGAAAGACATATCGAAATAGAAAATGTCTTACGGTATTTTTATAATTATAATTATTTTAAAAATGAAAATGAAAAAGAAGAAAAGAGACTAACCAATTAAAATCTGATCAAATTTATAGTAAATTTTCTTAAAATTTTTTACCCACAAACCTATTCACATTCAGAAGAATTCGGTACAGTTATCGAAGATTATGACGACACTAATGCCGATAGTGAAAAGGAATTATCCCTTGAACAAAAATTACAATTAGCGATTAATAAAAAAAATCAACGAACCAAAATACAATACAGAAATCAGCTGTATCCAAAATCATCCGACGAGAAATTGATTTATTTGAAGATGAGGGATTTAGAGGTAAATACTTGGAAAAAGTATATCGTGCATTGCTAACAGTATCACCAACTAGCGTAGATGCCGGAAGAGCGTTTTCGACAGCTGATAATTTTTACGTAAAATTACTTTTCAGGCTTAATGACAGTACAATTGATGCATTATGTTTTTTATGATCACATTTCAAAAATTTGTTATAGTACCACAGACTAAATAGTGATATTTACATTTTTTTTTTGTGATTTAAATAAATAAGTTGTTCCTTTACTTTTTTGTGATTCTTTATATACTGTTATAATTTACATATTTTTTTGTGATATTTACTCTCTTAAAACTGGAAAATAAAAAAAAAACAAAGACACACCTGTGTTTTCTTTCTTTTTCTAAAATGTCTAATACCGGTATTAAAACCGGTATCCCGGTATTAAGATCTAAAAAATACCGCATACCGGTATTGAAATTTTGGTCCTGTACTGCAATCCCTACATGTAACTCAATAACTACAAAATGCAAATAACTAGATAGATAAAATTTTGTATGCAAGTTAAGCATCTAAAACGTAGAAACAAATTTAAAGCCAACTCTGTCAAATAGTTATTTCTCTGGCACTCTGTTCCTCCCAAGGAAGTAAACGTCAATAACTCATAAACTCGGTGATTTAAATTAATGGATATGCTGTCTTAAGACTACAACTGTAGTTTTGTGCCAATTTTTAATGCCAAAAAAGCATCCAAAATACATATTCTCACGAAAGATTCAGTGATGATACTGCCTTCATAACATAAATCTACATTTCATCACTATATTTCATCAATGCAATGTAAGATATTCGTGACTTTGCCCAAGCTCCATAATTTTAAGAGAAAGAAGGGGGATAAGACATTTTTTGGAGAGAATACGAAAATAGTTTCGGGGAGATCACTCTTTCGGGAGAGCATTTATTTGTTGACTTTCATCGATATAGCTACTTAGAAGGTCAAATACAAAGTTTCAGACATCCGTATTGAAATAACTTTGAGGTTTCAGGGATTATGTGTGAAATATCCAGAAAAGATAAGGAACGTATTTGGATTTGATATGTGTCAAATTTGTCATCATGTATCAGATTCTCACGTATTATATATTCGACAGAAGTTTTATGCAAATTCTTCAAACATACTTCAGAGAATCGATGGCTAAAACTTATTCTAGTATCCAATAGCGTTTCAGAATTATGTGAGATACATAAGTAAATGGCTCTGGATAATTTGAAAATTCAAATCAAAGATCTTAATTTCTTTATTTTTTCAAAATAACATATAGTCGTGAAATAAAAATAATAAAATAAAATGTCTCTTGAATCCATTGGAAACGTTAGTTACTTATTTAGAAGAGAAAAATTCATTTAACATTTAAACACCGATTTCATATTTAATGCTTGAAAATATTTTCAAAATATATGAAATAAAATATATATTTTTCTTTAGTTATTACGTGTATCTGTACTTTCAAAAGAAATTCCAAAATGATTTGTGTTTAGGTAAAAACGAAAAAAAAAAACAAAAAAAAAATGCAATCATAACATTTACAAGAAGTTTTTTTTCTCTTGCAATTAGTCCGAATTATATTTTAACTCTTCATGATATGAGTACTTATTTTTAAAATCTTTGCGTAGTTCTTTTTATTTCCCATCACTTTATATTCTTAGTATTCGTGAAATCAAAAGAATATATATTATGCATTAAACTTGAACTCCAAATTCGTAATCAAGTAAAATGAGATGGTGCTTGCAAAACAGAAATATAATAAAATTTAATTGCCTTTGAAGTTACTTTAAATAGAATGTGGATAATTAAACCATTAATTAAAAAACATAAAATTACACTTAAAATTTTATATTAATTTATGAAAATATGAAACTTTTGGTCGGTTTGCTTGACTAATAAACCCATTAACAGCTAGGATTCCTCCAACGAGATGACTAATAAATGCAATCCTAGCATGAGAAATTTAAGCACACGAAATATTGCGAATCAGAAAAGAAATTGTGAGGTTCTTTTCTTATACACCTCAATTTATTCTCATGCTTAATGCTCTTAACATTTGAAATATGTGTCCCATTCACAATTGTGTGTACAAAGGTATTGATGGCAGAAGAATTAATGTTCAATAATACTACTTCCTGTGATTTTTCACTAACTCTTTCTTACTTTGAAGTTGCTTTTCAATAAATCATATATATCTTCAAAAAGTCTTCAAAAACTCAAATCCCTAGATGAAATAACATTTTCAAAGAGATTTATTTGATAAGAGGAGCTCAGTATATATATTTACAAAGACATTCTTTTTCAGAGAAAAACGGTCGAAATGAAATAGATCTTTCAGGAAAAATGTTCTATCAGACGATTTGTATCGGAAGCCTCCATCCATTTCAGCACAAGAGGCGAATTCCGTTCCACTTCAATGACTCCTCGAGAAACCCTTTGCGTCAACCGAAGAATCGTGATTAACATCGCATCAATGACTCCCTGTTCGGCACTTCCATTTCGTACCTTGTGCCTTTGAACTTTAAATAACTTGTCTCAAGTTCTTAAGCTATTTATTTTTGAACCAGTAGGAAAAATATGCATTAACTTATTTCAGAAACACCACTGCGAAATTTAATTTCATATTCTTCTCACCAGTTAACATATTTTAATTTAAGATATTTCAAAAGACCTTTCCAAGGAAATAGGTTTAGAAATTCTTTGTTAATCAATGTTGTGTTGCAGGACAGAATGCTTTATAATGACATCCAAATATTTCATGGCCTGATATATATATATATATAATTTCATTACAGTCGATGTGTCCGTGAACATTTGAATCGGGTATTTGGTTAACGATGGATTAGGCTTGGTGGACCGGTTCCGTGACCACCGCGCTCTCCTGATTTAAGCAGTATGGATTTCTTTAATTTCAATTTAATTAATTTCCAAGATTTTATCTTAATTTTGCCCATAGTAACTTTATTCTAAAATATTCATTTATTTCGTGATCCAATTCCACTGTCTCTACTTAATGAATTCAAGAGAAGCTACGTAAAATTGCTGAATCGGCTAAAAGCCTAACTTTCCCACACTCCGCGCGAAGGGACAAAATATCGCCGACGAGACATTCTTTTTTAAAAGATTTTTATTCTAAATCCTTTTTTAAAAATATTCTTATTATATTTGCACTAAATCCATTAAAAATTTATTATATCAAGACCTCTCGGCAATCAATGAATAATTGATTTTTATTTACAGGAATAATTTAAATGAAATTTTTGTACTTATTTAATAATTTTAATTTTTTAGAAGGTTTAAAATTGTATTTGTAAAATACAGCAAATGCTTAAATAGGCTATTGTCTTTTAATACCGACATGTCAAGCGGAATCGCAACATATTTCAAATTCATTTTACATAATTAAAGATATTCAAAAGATATCGCTGATTTTGTCCACCCTGTATTAACTACAGGCTATTAGAGAAAATGGTTATAAAAGATCGATCTTTTATTCGAAATGTGTTTATATTTCACTGGGTCTATGGCGCGATCTTTAGCGATTAATCACTGGCATTCGGTTAATACAGAAGTACAAGAAAATCTACTACTACTACTACTCTGAATGCTGTTTCCCTAATCGTCTGAAACCGATATTTGGTCCAAAATTACAAATGAAGTTAAAAACTGAATACCAGATTTCATTTATCTAGGACATAGCGTCTTTGAATCATTGCCTTTACCTGCATAAGATAGAAAAACCCTACAAAATGCCAAACAAACAGTTTGAGTTCTGTTTTCAAATTTTATATGGATCTACATTATAGATGCTAAAACTGTACCAAAATTTAAGTTCATAATTATTATTCTTATTATTTACGTTTCGTATAGACAGACATCCGGAAAGATAAACTTCTGCTAAGTAGTTCATCATTTAACATGTGAAAAAAAAAATGATATACAGACCATATACCAAATTTCATTCCTTTAGCTCAAAGCTTTTTGATTTATTATGTTCATATTCAAACGGATAGAGCGGCATACAATATAATTCCAAAAATGCATTTTTTGCATTTCCAAACGATAAATAATTGCCAATGAATCTCTTGATGATTTAAAATACTTTTTGTATGAGAAAGTAACAAAAACATTTTCTAATTTCGAAATATCTTCAAAGAATACGATTTAAAATTTAAACTCCTTTAAGTTTTGTATCATTTATCTGGACGATGAGAGTTGTTAATTTTGTAGAATAAACTACTAAAGGTTTACGGAAAATTAGAACTTCATTTAACTTGCTAAATCAACCGATTTAGTCCAACTGCTCATGAGAAAATAAAAGCATTAAAAAATGTTATAATTTCATAATCATTTTTTTTTCCTTTCATACACTCAAAATAACAAATCAAAATAATTTTCAAATAATTATTTCAATTTCTGCAGTAAATAATGCAAATGATAAAATTCGTTTTTAAGTTATTAATTAGCATGTTATAACTGCGGCACCATATTTGAGAAAATCATTATCTTTAAAATATTTTAATAATATTTTTATGCATCTTCTAGAATACTTCTAGAATTCTTAATTCAGTATTAGAAAACTAAACATGCAAAGCGATTTAGTATTTTAATTTAGTATTAAAATTTTATCAAATTTTTTATTCAATCATTAACATAATCTTCAAATATTTTTCGAATTCATTGAGTACTTTGTGTTTTTAACTATTTATATTGAAATAACTAAAATTCTAAAATGTTTGAGTAGTAACATCTAAAAAATTATTTATTTGTATAACCTGCGACGAATTTGTTTCCCTTTTTTATACAAATTTATGATTTAAAAAAAAAGTTTTTTTTTTCTATTTACAGCTATTACAGCAATGACCAGCAGAAATCCACATCGATTACATGCATAAATTGTATCGACATATATTGAATTCCCTTTTTAGAAAATATTTTGAAACTCGTTATTAACGTGAGTGCGAATTTGTCTTCAATTAGTCAATCATTCTTCATACAATAGTCTTTAAGAAGATTTTGATGAAAAGGAGCTAAACTTATTTTTTAATTAATCTTGCCTATAATAAAGCTCAATGTATGTGTGTTGGCGCTCTACAGGCCTAATCGTTTGACCTACAGCTGCCAAATGTGGCACATGTATACCTTGGAGGTCGGAAATGTGCACCTCAGAGGGAAATTTTGGCGTTTTTCTGCTATAACTTTCGGAAGCCCATTACAGCCCATATTGGTTTTTGCATCATATTGTAGTTCGAAAAATAATCTTTCCAAAGATATTCAAGTTTTAATCTATAAATTAAATTTCTAATTTTAAGGAATTAAAAAAATACTTAACCATATTTTTTCAACATATTTCGCACAAAATAAAAATAAATTTTTATCTCCACAACTGCGCTATGGATGCATGGGAAAAATTGAGTTTTATCAACGCTTTGCCGTCACATTGATAAAAGCTCAAATTTAAAAAAAAAGCTATTATATTAAATTTCTAAACCATTAGTAATAGTTATATATCTATTGAGAAAACTGCCTAAATGTATTAAATTTTATTTTTTACTTGCTTCAATAAATGCTCCGATAAATTATATATTTTAAATTTTTAAATAAATTTTTAATTGCTCTGTGAATCATATTTAACAAAATATTTATGAGACACTAATATTTTAAATAAAAAAGAGTTGCACTCTATCAATTAAAACTAAACTCATTACTCACTAAAACTGACTCACTAAACTGACTGATTTACGAATATCTGAATATCACTATTCTATAAAAATGGGTGAATATGGTATCACTTTATCGACTGCGTCAAAAGAAGTTACGCCTATCTCAAGATTGATTTCTCGGGTCTGCTAAGAAGGTGGACCAGGGTTTCTCAAGACAGATTGGCCTAAGATTATAAAAATGTTGGTAATTCTAAAATTGTAATATTCAAAACTTAATGAATCAGTCAGATTTGATCGCAGAAAATAGAAACTTATTTATTTATTAAAATTTGGAGAGTGTCAAGAATATTTCGCAGAGTATGATTCCTTAGGAAAAAAGAATGGTATAAAATTTAGACTTCATAATTTTTTAAGTATATTTATAGACCGAAACAAAATAAAATATTGGTGTCCTTTAAATCCTTTTAAAAATAAAATTAAAAACTGAATTTTATGTATCAGTGAACATTTTGTTGCATACTTCTTTGAAATATTGCATAAATTATTTTTAAAAAATTCTATGACACACGTAACATTACAATGCTGAGTGATTCGATGTTTTGTTGTCATATTTTTTTTTAAAAATATATTTGGTTTCAGCGAAAACGTTTTCATGTTTATTGAAGTTTTATCTCTACCACTGCAAATTAAAATTTGAATCTTACAGCAGCTGACAGGAAATTATAGAGACATAGTAGAATGAACAAAATATTCCAAGGCTTCTATAATAATAGGAGTTAAGTGATTATCGAAATTGGAAATTTAAAAACATTTCGCTTAAGTCGTTTTTAAGAGACCAAGGTACATAAATATTAAAATGAAAACTTTAGCGAGCCTTAATACCTGAGAGTCAGCTGGTCGCCAAAGCCGACTAGTTGAATAAAAAGTAAGGATCTTCTATGTGATGTTTATATCTTTCTTCCACTTTCAATTACTCCTTTCAGAATTTTATTTGAAGATTTGATTTTTCTTTATTTTAACAAAGACAAATTTTAATTAAAAAGAATTTTTTAAGATGTTTCAACTGAACCATTAGATTGTATATTAAAAATAACAAAAAGAAAGCATCCAAATAATTCTAAAATTTAAAATGTTCAGAAAACTTTTCAAATTTAGCTATTTTTTTAACATAATGAAGATATTTGATTTCCGAAAAACATGCTATTTGTAGAGATAATAAAATTTATAATTTATCTTCTAAATAAAGGCTCTTGTTCTAAAAATGTATTTATCTTCTTTTTGTTGATGAATGTCTGCAATTTGCTTGAAGGCAGGAAATTTCCCGAATCTCTTGAAAAATGAAACTAAAGGGAATTTGATCTAAAAATATCTTTTATACTTTACCGGGAAGTAAAAATAATCCATAATTCAGTCATGCCAGAAAAGGAAAGGATAATATTACTTTAAAACTGATTGAATAAAAAAAAGCTCTGATGTCCATTGTGTAAAACATTTCTAAGAAAGGAAAAAAAATTATTCATGCATCTAAAATATCAAAATGTTGAATGTATATTATTTAAAAACAAATTTGAAGAATAATTGAATATCAGAATTCATGAAATAAAGTAACTTATAAGAAAAAAGAGTGCAGATGGGACTACTGAAACAAATTTTCTTTATATTTACAAATGTATAAGCTTTAGGTTTTTATTTTTGTATCATTTTATGCATAATTTAAATGTATTTAAATTAACAAAATGACATACATTTTTTAAAGGTAACAGATAAATCGCTTTTTAATAATTTTTCAAAAGGGGGAGGGGGATTTTATGGTTTCCATAGTGAGAGAATGGAAATTTCTCACTTCAAGGAAAAGTAATAGAGAATGATAACACTATAAATTCAAGTATTTTGTTGAGAAAACGAAATAACAGAGAAACTATCGAAATATTACTTATTTATAATAATGACTGTTCAGAATATACATTCAAGCAATTAAGAAGTTAGGAACTGAGCTCATGAATATGCGTACATAAGCTAAAAAGTTTTAGGAGTTACTTCATCAAGCCATAAACATATCGCTCCAAGATGAATAATTCATAATTCTAAATGTATGAACTATAATCAAGATCCAGAGAGTAAATTTTTATTGTGCGTCAAGTTTAAAGCTTATTATTAACCCATTCATAAAATAAAGATAATTTAATTTTTTTAATGATTAAAGGAATCTCTAAATATTGAAATTCTGTCTGTTTAGAGAATAACTTAATCATATTTACAATCTTTTTATTATATTTACAAACGTGTAGTGCAGCATGGAACAAACAGTTGCTTCAGGTTATTTATAGTAAATGCTGAATCGGATGTAGTACTTATACAAAATACAAGAAAGAGTAAATTTTTAAATATTTTTCCCAATAACGTATGAAAGTCATATTTAATCTTGTTTTCAAATCAATTAGGGCATATGTAACTAATACATTTCTAAAGCAAATATATAATTAATTAAAAAAATGTTTCTTGTATTACATGTAAAAAATAAAAGTTACAACATTACACAAAATACATAAGGTCCATGATGAGCCTCATATAATTATTTCCATAACTGAGATTTTTAAACACTATCTTTTACAAAAACTAAAAAGTTTTAAAATAAATTCTTAACAATTCAACTTTCACAAATTCAATATTTAAATTTTTCTTAAAAAATAAATCTTTTGTCAGGAATATTTACTTTTTAATTAAAGATAAATTCTACAATAGGTAAATCCTATTAGTAAATTGGAAAATAAATTCATTTTTTGCAAATTTAATAATTATACTACTTGTTTAGAAGTGAAAAAAGAATATAAAATCTGATAAACTAATTTAATAATGAGTATTACAAATGAAAAATATAAAAATGTACCATTAAAATTTCTCACATTATTGCTGTTTAAGAAATTAATGGCATTTTTCTACCTAGAAAAGCAGAAAATGTAATTAATTTTTGTCTATTAAAGTGAAGTAAAAATTTCTTATAATCTGAATATAAATGGATTTAATGCTTCTCTTAAGCTAATATTATATTAAAAGCAATCATAAAATTATCGACAGACAATATATATATCAGAATAAAACAATAACCAACAAGTCTATGATGTAATAAAGTTTTACTAACTTATAAAATATACTCTTAAATACAAAGTGAATGAATATATTTATTTAATGCAAAATTGATGTAAACAGCAAAAATAGAATACAATTATGGACAACTGAATAGTGTTGCGAATGTGCTTCAGAAATTAATGACATAAAAAAATTCATTTCGGAAGGAGATTATTTGATATTAATAAAACCAATAACAATTGCATACAAAGCAGTCAAGTGAAAAATACAGAATATAAGAGAGCACAAATAGAGAAAATAAAAGGTTCATTCATTCACCAAAAACTTGAATAAAGAATAGTATATAAAATTGTCAATGAAAGTATTACTTTTTCTCCGGTTTAGATACAATCCTCGCGTGTTACATGAGTGAACTATATTTAAATAAGGACATTTTTTCAAATTCCTTGGAGTGCCAGGTAAATATTTCAATGCGTTCAACAAGGCCAAGCCGATCAAATTAGTTAAATCTTGACCATAATATAATTATTATGTATATTGACCAAGTGTATATATATTATTATTAATGATATATAATAATTATCTGGAAGTCAACTTCAAACGCCACGTTATCAATGCCTCGATATTTCAAAATAGGAGGACATGGGTTAGAGACGGATTTCCATAGAAAATCTTTCATGTTCATTCGCATAATATATTTTAATTCCTCCGAGTTGAAATCTTTCACATCTTAAGTATTGTGGATGTTTCGGAGCAATACTTCTATGGATTATTCTCATTTGCGTACTAATGATGAAATTATTTATATAGGAGTAGAATAGCTTCAAAAATGGAAGTTAATTAACATTAGAACACATCGAAACATTAGAAACTCTCAAATCAAAGCAATTGTTTCAATGAGAATGATTAAGAGAAAACGGAAAAGATTAAGAATTCGTTTCCAAACTAATTTAAATGGCTTAAGGCATTTCTGCTTCATGTCTCCCATTCTCTGTTTGTTTATTAATGAGTGAAATTCTAAATCCAAGGAAAATTATTACACTTCAGTTTAGCGTGCGTTAAATTCTGAATCTGGATGTATTGATTTTTTAGATAAAATATTCATTAGAAATGCATTTGATTAAAAGCAAAAAAATGTCATTAATTAGCAATTATGAAAGTCAATAATCTTTCAAATATCATCCAAATTTTTACCTTAATTTGGCCCGATTAATGGTGACACAGGGCTTCCATTAATAAAGCTAGTTTATCTTCATCATCTTTTTATTTTTGTCGGATGTTTTCAAATGTAATGAAGATTTTTCCACTCAGTTTTCAATGAAAATTTGGTACTTAATTTAATGTTCCTGTTGTAATCGATCTAGTTCATTATACTTTCTTGTAGCTACTTTTTAAGGGATTGCGGTAGGTTCGAGTTAAGTTGCCTTAAGGCATTTGCAATTGTTTTCCATTAGAAAATAAGCGACGCCCTTAACAGCTTGTAGCATACAATCGAATTTGGTAGTGATTTTTTAATCTTTAACAATGATAATCCATTAATATTGACAAGAAAGTTTATGATAGTCGAAGAATAAGGGAATGCTTTTTAGGAACTTCGAATAAAAAGACCCTGATATACAGACGATAAAATAAATTAATCAAAATTAAAGAATAAGAACTAACTCAAAAGAATTTTGGAAAACATACACTAACTGAATAGAACTGTACATTGGAAGAATGATTCAAAGACAGAGATACAAAAATTGGAAAGTTGGGAGTTTTATTTGACTACCAACTTATAATTCATAATTTATTCTAGAATTCTAATCTTCCCTGGGAATTAAATTTTAAGGAACAAACAGAATGTATTTATTTAATATAAATACTAAATTGATGAAACGTCTTGCTGGAAACTAGAGAAAAGGTAACTATTTCAAGAAATGCCTTTTGTTTTCATTTGAAAACGTTTGTGTAAGAATTTTTTATCAGTAAAAACATTTATATATGTTCACATGCTAGAATAGTTATATGTTACACCGAAATCAACCGTATTAAGAATCGAAATCAATTTCAGAATCATGATTCTCCAAGTTGAACTTATATTCAGTATATATAAAAACTTATTGAATGGATTAGACTATTTTCATCTAATAAAATAATATTTGCTTAAATTCAGATTTAACTGCAAGATATATCATTTTCAGTATCGTATAAAATTAATAGAAATATACAGAATTAAAGAACATTGAATGAAAAATGTCTTACTTATTTTCTAGCACAAAAATAAATAAATAAATAACGAAATACGTTGTCAGTTTGCAATTACTTTTGGTGCAGTTTCTACGACAATGAATGTATTCTATTTTTCATGTAAAATATGATTATTAGTTTTCTAATTTCAAAACTTAGCTCGCGTAGATTCGGGACCATGATTTTAATAATACAAGTTTGTTCGTTACTGTATAATGCTGAATTATTTATTAAAATAATAGGATGTGTAGAATTAAATGAAGAGTCTCAGTAAAGAAACAAGAAAAAAAATTAAATTAAGAATTTACCAGAAAAAACATGGCAAAATATTAAAAAATCTAGAAAAAAGCATGACGGACTATTGCATATAAAGGCCCCAGAAAAAATATAACATAACCAGGCAAAAAATAACGGCTGTCTTATCCGACGTATAAAATGATGGAGGAAATTACGTATGATAATTTCATCTTTATTTTTTTTATTTAGTCATCAGAAAAACTGAAAACAGGGCAGAAAAAATATTTAATTTAAACAAGAACAAGTCTTTTATTTTAAGTTAAACATTGTAATAATAAATGTCACAATATTTAACATAAAACAAAATTTCAACGTATAAGTCAGTATTAATAATTACAATAAAATGATTTCATAATGGGCGGATTTTTATTTGTTTTGGAAAAAAATGGAAAACAGCCAGCGTATTGAATAAATGAGTATTTAGACTCTTTCATTACTCTAAAATTAGAATACAGATAATTACAAATAAGTACGAATATTTTTTGGTATCGTATTAAAATAAATTGCATCTAAGCTCTTTTATTTAACTATCAGAAGAACAATATGATTGTAAATTTCATACTTTGAGTTTATAAATACTCTGCTTTTGAGTTTATGGAACCGACAGTTCAAAAAGACAGCATTTAAGTACTGTCAGTATATTGTAAAGAAGATCCATAAATATTGTACCAATATGAAAAAAATATACTTCAGACAGCAAAATTTGCTACACGCACACAAAACAATATATATTTAGATTATATATCATTTCGTATAATTTCTTTCAGGAAAAAAAATTGTAATTATTTTCTAACATCATTTATGTATATTTCCTAAAGTCAAAAATAGGAAAGTTCGCCCACTTTACAATTTTTTCAAAATATTCTTATGTCAAAAGTAGAAATAACGATGCCAGAATTTTATATCACATGTTAAAATTTACAAGTATAAAAAAATTGATTTCACACAAAAATTCAATTTTAAATTCAAAATTCGTATTAGAATTTTAAAAAATTCTATCAGATGTTATACTGCATATATATCAGGTGTCGTCTGATTAAATGTTAAACTAATAGAGCCTGCTGAGTTGGTCTATTCAAAGGAACAATTTTGTTTGGAATAAAATAACTATTTACGAAATACTGTGTGCTATTTCGTAAAAGTTTAATCTATGTAAACTATGTAATAATAGTTTTAATAATAGTAATAATAGTAAACTATGTAATAATAGTAAACTATGTAATAATATGTAATAATAGTTTTTTTTATTTTTTGATAAAAGTTTATATAGAATTAGAATGTAAATAAATAATTTGGTTTAAAAATAGGATAATGTGATGCATTTCTGATGAATCATCTATCACTGAAAGGTTTCAAAATCATAAGCTAAGGAAGAAAATTTTAATTATTTTTGCCGTTCTTTTAGCAAATTATTCGATTTATAAGAAACGATAACTTCACATTTTCAGCTTACTACTGATAGACTTTATGACTATCTCCAATAAAAAAATTAATTTCAAATTTAAGCGTGATTTTATGTTTCTTATTTTTTTTCCAATTCATGCAATAGGATACATATTATATATTTTTCAAATTATTTATAACGATATATACTAAGAATTGCATGTGCATTTTTTTCGTAATTTTTATAGTTATTTAAAAAAAGAATGTTGTAAAGTATTAATCCGATTTATGAACAGTCAGTTGATATGGAATATTATCACAACCCGAGGCGAATTCATATATCGAAGATTGCTGATGATGTAATTTATGGAGAAATGAAAATATTTTTCTATGAATATGATTTTAGAATGTTTTTTTTAGAAAATTCCCTGAATATATAGAACGCAATAGCTTATTATTCACCATTGTATATCTCAAAGTATATATGAAAGGAATGAGCTCGCTACGATTGTAATGATGAAATGAATAACTGCACGAATTATCTTCTTGAATGCTTTCAAATACTATTTTTCGGATGAATGAAATTTGTTTTCATTTGTGCGCAGGAAAACATTCCTAATCACAAGCACTGAACCTCTCATTTTTTTTATATAATATCGACATTTTTATCAATATTAAAAATAAATTTGGTTGCTGTTATAGAAGCAAAATTAATTCTAGACACTGGTTTAAAATTATTTTGATTTACCCTGGTGAGAGAAACCGATATCTTTCACCAAATAATGAATCATTTTTTAATCATATTTAATAAGAAAATTACCAAATAATTAAGTTAATTTGAATTATTTCTCTGAATTTTTGATTTGCATTCAAAGGGAAAACACTAAATGTAGTGTCTTCTCAATATTTAATGTTGTATAACAACAGAAAACAAACTGTTTCAGAAAACAAATTATTTCATTTTATAATGCACAGGTTAGTTTAATTTAGTTATATTAAAGTCCCGATTTAAAGCAATGCTAGGGCTATATTGAGACTGACCTCGTAATTTGAACCAGTTAGATGACGTGGACGACACCTGAGATGATACTTGCCTCTCCAAACTTCCACACTACATTAGCGGGAGGACGTTGGCCTCGAAGGATTTGTCGTGCTCCTATTTAACGCACAAACATTTATCACTAAATTGGCTTCTTTTTCACAATGTATATTAATTCATTTGTTAATTATGGTCAAGCGCTATTAGATCAGAAAAGACAACAGCATATTCGAGGTCAATTTTCCAAAAGCCCATTCAGCACGTGCATGGGTGTATATTTCACATGCGAAATCTAAAAATGCAATTTCAGCATTTTGCATAAAATGCAGCCACTTGAAAAGAGGATTTTCACTAAAAATCTCAAAGAGTCAAGGGTATAAAATTGCATCTATTAAAGCAAAAGCCATCGATAATTTATTTAATTTTGTAAAACTCTGAGACTTTCTAATGGAACATGCATTTTCAAAAATAAACAAGAATATACAGGGGGTCCTAAAATAGATTGACGATTTTCAAAAATGCATAATAGGAAAACGGTTAACAATTTTTGCAGAAAATTCATATCATAGGGCATAAACTTTTCTCAAACAATTATTGGTTTTAGTTCCAAAAGTTGTCGTTAGAGGGTGCTGCAAATCCTTTTCTCTCTCTCTTCTCGCATGCAAATCGTCAAAATACGCAACCTCAGAAGGGATTACTCTCTTGACTTTTAAAGGACTGTTCTGTGATTGAACGAGCAGCAGACAACAGCAGAATTTGTAGGAATGTTTTGAAACTAATGTATTCGTTGAAGGAAAGGATTTTTTTTCATTGGAATTCCGCCGATTAGGGAGGGGAAGAGTACTACAAGTTGGAGCTTTCAGTGCAAATTCCAAGTCGCTAAGGGCATGCAACCGAATACAATTAAGTAATTGTACAAAAAATTCAAACGAATCGATAATGTTGAGGAGGTGAAAATTGGAAATGTTGGACGACCCCATTCAACTATTACAACGCTAGGGCTATTTTGGGACGGACCTAATCATTTTGAACCGCGTTCAGATTTCGAGGACGACACCTGAGCTGGCAACTCCTCTCCGAATTTCCACACCATAAAGCGAGGAGACGTTTGGCCCCGACGAATTTAATGTGCCGTCCTAAGACTTTGCCACCAGGATAAAGCGGCCTCGTAAGTAGCTACAAAGTAAAAAGCTACAATTGTAGGTTGTAATATCTTTATACCACCTGATGTTTGTTGTATTTGCTTTGCTCGGTTTTTGCACTCGCAGACATCTTATACGAAGTTACCATGAATAAAAATGCATTTATAAAGGTATAATTAATTAGGTTCAATATGAAAAAAAAATAATTACATCTCACAAAGAGAATGATGAGGAAATTCAAGAGACAAAACCTACAATAATATGAGTTTTTCAATTTATCTTTAGAAATGACTATACATGTGCCAAATACTCTCCAAGTGTTTCTGAGGATTTTCATCATTGCTATAATGCTTAACAAACTGAAACAAAAGATTTGAGACATTTCTTGGCAAACTTTCCTGTAATATTCAAACTAAAGCTAAGTGTATTCAGCTCATATTATGTTATTTCATGGGGCGACTAATTCTCATCAAGCTTCCAAAAGAAATCAGACTTTCCTGGTAACTCTCCAGGAACTTTAAGTATCTGAAGTCATTAACTAAACTGATTTTCCTAAAAGAGAATTAAGGCAACTATTTATTCTTGAAAGATACATTAAATGAGCCTATAGGGATATTTGTACAACAAAATGCGTATTGAAAAAGATAATAACAGATAATTATAGAACAGGCAGTAATTATTTAACAGTATAAAATTTAAAAATATCGCGAAAGAATAATGATTTAATTAACTCATATAACAATATAAAATAAAGGTACTCCTTTCCGATTATTTTATTTACGTTTACAACGATTTTAATATAATATGAAAGCCATTTTAAGCTAACTTGTTATTCCAAGTAATGATTGAAACAAAAGAACGGCTATTTAATTTATTATCTAATCTTCACAAAGCTGATTTCGATGGAAACGATTCATAGAATAGGGTTATTCAAATTATTAGAAAGGCTTAGCGAATTAATCAAGTACCATCTTCAAATTTTTCTCTTACAACTAAGGGTTTTCAATGAATTATTCATCATGAAATTGCTTTACAAAAACACTTTCATAAGTTATGATTAAAATTTCAATTTTAAATGAATCATGAAACCTATTAAGGATATCTCAGATACTTTTTTTTTAGTATATGTGCTTTAAAATATCCTTATGTACAATTTAATTAATAATTTTAATTTAATAATTAATTTAATTTAATAATTATGTACAATTTCCTAAAACAATCTTACTGTGGAAAATAAGAAATATAAATTTGTAAATAATAAATTGAATACATTTTAGAATTTTTTAAATATGAAAGTGAAAAGAAGTTAATCGTAATATAGTTGATCTTTTACTTAAGTACATATCTGAGACGCTGAAATTGCATAATCAGAAAAATCATGTGCATGTATTTTACAGTTTTCGAAATGTTAATGAAAAAACAGAAATTCCTACAACGCACCTGAAACCTCCAATTGTTGAAGACAGTATATGATTGTTTCTTTATATACAGTTCGTAAAACGCGAATTTTAATAGTGATAATAAATAAATGATATAATAAAATTGCGACTAAAAATATTGGCATTTTTCTTTTTCTTCAAAAAGAATTCAGTATTTTTTATTCATGCGTAAATAATTGTAGCATTTAATTACAAAGATTTTCTCATGCAAGTAACATATTCACTTTATGAAATTTGTTTTTCAATAATTTTACAAATATTACTTATCAATAATTAGAGCACACTTATGAGAAAAATGTAAATAAGATATCAAACCTGTAGTTAAAACTTTCCGAGATTTTATTTGTGAAACAAAATTAAATCACTTGAATATCGACCTTTTTTTAAATGAATGTCAATGATAGTTTTCTTTTTAAGTTTTACATTTTAATATGTTATATTTTGAAAATATTGGTGAATAACTGTATATTTGATTTGCTTTGTTTATTTAATCTACTGTCTGAATATATCATTTAAAAGATTCTTCACAAAAGAATAATCTTGAATTTTAGTGCAATTTAAATACATTTTTTAAATTAATTAATGCTTATTAATTAATTTTCAATTTAAGGAATTTATTTTCAGTTTCTTTGCATTCCTCTCAATGTTTAAGAATATTACAGTTTAAATAGTTTTCTTTTTAAGTTTTACATTTTAATATGTTATATTTTGAAAATATTGGTGAATAACTGTATATTTGATTTGCTTTGTTTATTTAATCTACTGTCTGAATATATCATTTAAAAGATTCTTCACAAAAGAATAATCTTGAATTTTAGTGCAATTTAAATACATTTTTTAAATTAATTAATGCTTATTAATTAATTTTCAATTTAAGGAATTTATTTTCAGTTTCTTTGCATTCCTCTCAATGTTTAAGAATATTACAGTTTAAATAGTTTTCTTTTTAAGTTTTACATTTTAATATGTTATATTTTGAAAATATTGGTGAATAACTGTATATTTGATTTGCTTTGTTTATTTAATCTACTGTCTGAATATATCATTTAAAAGATTCTTCACAAAAGAATAATCTTGAATTTTAGTGCAATTTAAATACATTTTTTAAATTAATTAATGCTTATTAATTAATTTTCAATTTAAGGAATTTATTTTCAGTTTCTTTGCATTCCTCTCAATGTTTAAGAATATTACAGTTTAAATAGTTTTCTTTTTAAGTTTTACATTTTAATATGTTATATTTTGAAAATATTGGTGAATAACTGTATATTTGATTTGCTTTGTTTATTTAATCTACTGTCTGAATATATCATTTAAAAGATTCTTCACAAAAGAATAATCTTGAATTTTAGTGCAATTTAAATACATTTTTTAAATTAATTAATGCTTATTAATTAATTTTCAATTTAAGGAATTTATTTTCAGTTTCTTTGCATTCCTCTCAATGTTTAAGAATATTACAGTTTAAATAGTTTTCTTTTTAAGTTTTACATTTTAATATGTTATATTTTGAAAATATTGGTGAATAACTGTATATTTGATTTGCTTTGTTTATTTAATCTACTGTCTGAATATATCATTTAAAAGATTCTTCACAAAAGAATAATCTTGAATTTTAGTGCAATTTAAATACATTTTTTAAATTAATTAATGCTTATTAATTAATTTTCAATTTAAGGAATTTATTTTCAGTTTCTTTGCATTCCTCTCAATGTTTAAGAATATTACAGTTTAAATAGTTTTCTTTTTAAGTTTTACATTTTAATATGTTATATTTTGAAAATATTGGTGAATAACTGTATATTTGATTTGCTTTGTTTATTTAATCTACTGTCTGAATATATCATTTAAAAGATTCTTCACAAAAGAATAATCTTGAATTTTAGTGCAATTTAAATACATTTTTTAAATTAATTAATGCTTATTAATTAATTTTCAATTTAAGGAATTTATTTTCAGTTTCTTTGCATTCCTCTCAATGTTTAAGAATATTACAGTTTAAATGAAATATTATATCTCAAAATTTGAACATAGCAGAATTGATATTTGTTTATACTGAGACTTTATCTGAATCCACAGCTCCGCTTTTGTCTAATTCTTCTATATGTATTTTTAAAAAAAAGTGAAACATACATGCTTCTAAATCATAGTTTTTATATTCAACTTATAGGAGATTAACCTAACCTAATTAATTTAACCTAATTAATTATTACTTTTAATGATCCGCTTAAAAAACACTGTTAGTGCCAGCATTTAACTTGTATGTATAAAAGTCCGATCTCTGGAATCCGGTTATATTTAATTGATTATAAAAGAAACATAGAGTTTCTAATTTAATAGTACTTTAACTTAAAAGATTTAATTTAGTGACTTATAATATTAAAAAAAAGGAATAAAACCCTTAAAAACCCTTTGGCACAGGTACTTAATAGTTCTTTAAAAAATGTACTGACTGGGATCTTTATCAACAAAAAATCCTCTAATTCCAAGAAATCAAAATTAATATATTACATCAAAAATCCCCAATAATCTGAGAAGGGATTATGTGATGTCGTTTATTAAAAATTTTTGGAGAAAGACTTTGATAAACAATATTAATTTGTGATTAAGATTATGCTTATCTCATAGATTTTCTTTCTGAGTTAAAAAGTTCTAACATTTAGAAAAGAAAATATAGTCAATACCTTTTTTTGGTTGCTAGAGTATCAATAAAAACTGTTCTTTAGTCCATATTTATTTATTAAGACCAAAATAATAAACATCAGGATAATTGTACTTATTGTTCTAAATCCTCCTTTTTTTATCTTTAAAACTACAGAATAAGGATAAAAATGGAAGAAATATATATCTCCCCCCCCCCAAGTTTTTACATTCTGATAAATTTGGTTTTATATTTTGAATAGGGAGTAATTAATTAACTGTTTCAAAATGCAGATTAGATACTGTGGTGTTTTTGTAAGAGAATCCATGTATCCATTTGAAGAAATATTAAGATCCCTAGAGTCTAAACAAACACGATTTTTGTTATAATTTGTTCTAATTAAGAATATTTTTAGAAATTCTGTTTTGTTATTTTATATGACTTAACTTTTCATGATTGAAAGATCGAGAGGCTGTCTGTCAGCAACAGTAATTTTTTTTTCTAAAACTGAGAGAACATCAATGGCTCGATGGATCACTTAAGATTCTTTCATAAAGATGAAATACTCCAGTGGCATGCAGCTAGTACGCAAGAATCGATTTTCTTCACTACATTACGAAATATACAAGTTTCATGAGTGGAAATAAAAATCTGAGATCGTGGCATTTTCACCTATTCCAAGATCCACAAAGTTAAAACGGCAAGAGGCGGATAATACCAATATTAGAGAACATGGCAGAATGTTTACGGGAGACAATCTAATTTCATCCAATATTTTTTACAGTCATATGACAATCCTTTGATAAGTTAAGTTTATAATTATTTGTTTATGATCGATTTTCGTAAAATATGATGTGATGTGAGCGTTGGGAATGTTAGCACACATATAAATAGCTATAAAGTTTGAAAATATTTTAAATTTGCTTATTTGTTTATTTTAATTGGAATTGTAAACAACAAACATCCCAAAATTGGTCACAAACAAAAAATTTATAAGTCAAGATCGCATACCATATCTTTTTATCTTAACTTTTATTTTTTACATATCATGTCCGTACACAGGATAGGTATTTTTTTTATTGATGTTTTATGTTACTGAGCTCAAATTATTTTACAATTGTCTTATAGTTGCAATTATAATTGTTTTATATAATTGCAGTATATATTTAAAAAAGGTTTGCTCAGAATACTATTCCGTCACCATAAATATTACCTACATTCAGTTCTTTAACATAATTTGAATTTTCTATTAGAAATTAGCCTTTATTCTTGTAATTTAAAATATTATTATTATAATTTTATAACCAAAAGTCTTTAAATATTTGTCACTTACTTATTCTGTAGAATTTATTTAACTATTTCAAAATCATCATATGTAATATCCTTTTTATCTGCAACAAAAAAATCGCTATCAATTAAAGATCAATCGGAGGCATATTGATTAATTTTACAAAATGTCAATTAATAATAAAGAAAAAGTATTATCCAATTAATTAAAGTACCAGTTCATTTAAAGAAGCATTTATTTTTACAACTTACAAGATAAGATTTAATTAAAATGTGACATTATTTACTGAGTTTATTTTTTTCAGGTGGAGTGTATAGGAAAACGAAAGAATTTTTTCTTCAGAATTATTGCGAAATTTGAAACTTGTAATGAACCAACGAGATTTTTCGTAATTTTTTTTCCCTCTTTAATAAAGATGTTAACCACTTTTCTACTGCGCAAAAAATTGTGGAGCCACAAATGCTCAATTTTTATATTCAGAATCTCTCATAAAAGAATTGCGTGTTTTGTACTGAAGTAAAGTTACCGATACTTGTGTATTAATTGAATGGAATTTAAGAGCATCCATTTTTGAAGTGAATCTTGTGGGCGAACATTAGTAATATTTTTTGGCTATTAATCATTTGCATGATAATACGAAAGTACCAGAAGAATCATATTTTTCTTCAGCACTTTTTTTTCAACTGATTGAAATCAAAATTTAACACAAAACTACAAATGGAGTCTCAAGATCTCATACCAAATTGTTTTTAAGTCAGTGCATTGTTGAAGAATTGCCGTCATTAGCATGCAAAAGTACTAACCGACAGACGGTGGATTCGTTTCGGAATGGATGCATATTTACATTTCAGATGTTAAACAATGCATCAAATTTTATTTTTCTTACTCTATGTTTTGCAGTTATGTATTATGTTAACTTGACAATTCAGACAATCGGATAGACAGAGTTCCAAATGGATTTCGTACCAATTTTAAGAGAAATCTACAAATTTAATATAAAGTCCATACAGCAAATATACCTGAAAGGGTTTTAGGTTTATAGAATTCCCATACATACAGGCAGAGTGACAGACAGAAATAATTTCTAAAATATGTTTTTTGATATGAGGGAGATCTGATATGCGGAGATTTGAGAATCTCGTTTTCGAATTTTTCTAAGATTATAATAATTTCTTATATTATAATAATATTAATACTAAGTAGGACGATTATAATAATAAGTATAAAGACTTATCAGATGAAACTGTTGAGAAATCGCAGCTTGCGTAGTGGAAATTTTAAAAATTGCATTCAGTAAGCTATATTAATTAATTTAGCTTATTTATTTTCATTTTGAATAAACTTGCACCTTCAAGGCATTGCCACCGATACCAATTTCGTGAATATGCGATGATAAATACTTCATAGGCATATAAGTTCCATTTTTTATGTTGACTATAATTAAACATCGTGCATATTATATATACAAGAATAACTTGAGTTATAATACAGTCAGAAACTGCTGTTACGTAATAATATAATGACATCACAAGTTGCTTTAAAGGCCAATGTTAAGGCTCAAATACATGTAACAATTAAATGAAATTAATTCTTTATGAGCATTTGAGAGTCGTAGTAATTAATGTAAGAATGTAAAAGTAATATAAAATTTTATGAAGAACACAAATACGATTAAAATCTCACGTACTATATTTCTATAGGAAATAAGAAAAAAGATTGTTGAAATCCTCTAGCAGCTCAATAATTGTTTGATCATAAAAATGCTTTATTTCCCAACTAAGCCAATATCATATAAATAATAATAAATGCATAATATTCTAACAAATTCAAAAAGGGGAAGAGGAAGGAAGGGATACGTGGATTATTGCTGAACAGGGAAAAAATCATATTACAAAAAGTGTGGCCCTTTTCTGTATAACCAACAAATAATTAAAGGTTTTCTGTATGTGTTTCTTCCAATGCAGATGCTTCCAACTTCTTTTCATTTCTTTATTTATATAATCTGTAAATAAATACATAGAGTATATTAAAATACTCCATGTTGTCATTGGATAGTAGGGCTGATTCATGATTATTAACAATTTAAATAAAATTTAAACTTGTCCAAAAATAAAAAGTTTTCTGATTAAAGAATATTAGAAATGAGTGCTTAACTCAAACTTCATTTTAAAGAGAGCATTTTCTGCAAATATCTGTTAAGATATGAAGCAAAATTTTCTCGCTCTTATTTAAGGTCTTATTCTTTGAATGCCGCAATAAAATTTAAATATGCGGCATATAGGGAGGGATAAAGTAGTTCTAAAACCAAAATGCAGAACTATGGATATTAGAAGTAGCAGAATCCCGAAGAATAAATACTTCCTTTGCATTTTCATGTGTCTTCATCCCTTTCTACAGCTTACTCGCTGTATTTTAAAAGCAAAGGGATTGAATAAAGTCATTATTTTTTTTTCTTTTGTTTTGGCTGAGTGAGATCTAATCTTATATGTTTCGCCATTGAGCAATATGTTGTTCCAATTCCATCATTCTTCCCTCCTATAAACGTATAGATTTTCAAATTCTTCCTCTTGAAAACTTAGGGTATAGATTTCTGAGAAGTTCTAAAAATGAATCTTATTTTACTTTTATACATTCTTGAAGTTATGCTTTAATATTTTCTGGCATTTCCTGACCACATTTATTTCCGCGAAAGTCATTTTCAGTCTCTACATTTTTCGATATTGAAACTTTAAAAATATATATATATTTAAATCTCTTAAATAAAAAATGTTTTATGCAAGTACTTTGACGGTGATTCCAGTGGTGTATAAATTGAAAGCTTTGCATGAACTGTGGCAAATACATAAATGAAACCGGTATTCTAAAACTGGTGAGATTTTGTTCTCAAATCCTGATGAATATCAAATCTCGATTTTATCTTTGTTCTATTTACTAATCAAGTAAAATGATTTTCATCCCATGTATAAATTATTATTAAGATTATTATACAGAGATATAAAACCAAATTACATGAAATTGTATTTCAAGTTTAATGCTAACTGAAGAATGACTGATCATAAATATATAGCTTTGTAAGAGTAAATGAATGATAAAGGTCTTGATCTTTGTTCTTCCTCTTGAAAACTATGGGTTTAGATAAGGAGATACAAGTAAAATTATTTTCACCTCCGATATAAATTATTATTAATATTACTTTACTGAAATCTAAAACCAAATTGCACAAAATTGTATTCTAAGTTTTATGCTAGCTGAAAAATGACCGATCATAAATATATAGTTTTATAAAAGTAAATGAATGATAAATGGATTACCTTTGTTCTGTTTACTAAGCAAGTAAAATTATTTTCATCCCATGTATAAATTATTATTAATGTCAAAAATCTTCAATAATTACTATAGATGAGATACGAGAGAATTAATTGCTATTACTTACATAAAAGTTTAGAAAGCATATTTGCATCGAGAAAACTAAATCTGAATTAATTATACCATGTGGAGTTGAGTTGCAACTGGTATGATGCTTACAATTATGATTACTTTACAGAAATCTAAAATTAAATTGCACAAAATTATATTCAAGTTTTCTGCTGGCTGAAAAATGACCGACCATAAATATAAAGTTTTATAAGAGTAAATGAATGATAGAGGGATTATCTTTGTTCTGTTTACTAAGCAAGTAATATTTTCAGCCCATGTATACATTATTATGTAAGATCACTTTTCAGAAATCAAAAACCAAATTGCACGAAATTGTATTCCAAGTTTTGTGCTAGTTGACTAATGACTGATCATAAATATATAGCTTTAGAAGATTAAATGAATGATAAAGGGTGTGAGTTTTTTATCAAATTTAAAAAACGCATAATAGTTAAGAGAATTGGAAGTGTATGCTTTTTTCAGATTTCACATTAAATCCAAAATCAATTTAAGTAGCAAAAGCTTTCAAAATAAATCATCAAATCCTTCTTATTAATGGGCCACGATGGTAACATGATAAGATTTCGGCTTCGGAATCGGATGGTTTCAAGTTCGAGACAAGATTCCACTGAAGAACCGTCGTGTAAGGAGGTCTATTACAAGCAAAATCAGTCGAAGCCAAAAGTCCTCCCAATGGTTTGGTGCAGGAGCTTAGAGGGGGGTACCAACTCAGGTATCGTTCTCGTCATCTGACCGTGGTTCAAAATTACGAGATACGTCCCAAAATAACCCTGGTGTTACTTTAAAATTGGACGTTAATATAACAAAAAACTAATTAGAGCGTCTTCTCAGTGATGTGGGCATCCCAGGTTCAGGCATGGTTGTTCTTTCCTTTGTGTTCTATCTGTGAGGTGTGTGAAAGAGACCATGTAAAAAGGGGTTGTGCAAACGAGTGTGCGAGTGTCATCTTCCTATGAACTAGAAGTCAGACTTCTGCCCTCGGGTGCTCAGGGATTTTTACCCTCAGAAGCTCTGCATCCTCTTTCCATTGCAACATGGACACTACATCATCAAACTAAAACTTGTGAATGATGAAAACGGACATCGATGGAAAAGAATATGATAATTTTTAAAAAAATATTTCCAGCATTACTATAACTTTCTATTTATGCTTTAGTTTCACAAGCCTGAAATGAAAATTAAAAAAAAAAATATTATTTATTCTTATAGATTCTGGATGTTGATTTCTGGAAAAATAATTAAAATCTTATCTGTCCTAAGCCTACAGTCTAATCTGTAAAAATTTTGAATATTTAAAAGAAACATAATGTTAATATATGGATTTATTAAATATGTTTATAGATTTATAAGTAAAATGTTTTATATAATTTTTACCTAAGTATAAACTAATAATTAAACAGAATTTATATATAAAGAATGTTTGAATCCCTTTATGATCAATTCTGGAATTTATCAAAAGATAATTTTAAAAAAAAGGCTTCATAAGATCTAAAATTCTGAAAATGATGAAGGAATATTTGTAATTAAATGGAGAAAAACGTGAGGAAAGCGTGGGAATGTTTCAAACTAATAGTAAAGTTTTTCCTTTGATGTCACAGAAACACAAATTACAAGAAGAAATTTCAAGATATCAGATGAGATAGGAGAAAGCTTATTTGGTAATTAGAATCATCAGAAACTCATGAACTTATGGGCAGATAGCAATTTAATAGGCATATTTTATGTGCAAATTATTTCTCCTCTTTCTTCACTATTATAATATGATATTTCTAAGAATAACATTTTCTTATTATTGTGCTGGAAAATTAGGATTAAAATAAGACATTTAAATTAAATTATGAATTTTCGTTTAGCAGTTATTAATGTAAACATTATCAAATCAAACGGGATATAAAAATTAAATTTACAAAATAAAACAGAATATATTAATACAGCTATACAAATTAGTTATCGAAAGTTAAAAGTATCTGTTAAAATTAATTATGATACTGAATACAGCTAATAAACCGTTTTCGAATCAATAAAAATATTGCGAAATTAAATATATGAAATTAGTCCAAATATTTTGGCAACTCAATGTTCCATACAAAATTATTATATTTATGATAATTCAATGACTATACATTATTATTATTATGCGCATTAATTTTTATTAAAATATTTTTAAAGTTAAATATTTAAACAATAAATAGTATTAAAAATTATTTGTTAACATAATTCATATTAAATATTTATAAATTATTTATAATCATTCGTCGTTATATGACAGTCAAATTATTTTTAACCATTCGTTAAAAATTTATGATTCAATACATTTTTAGATTCATTTTCTGGTAAAAATAATTTCTTAAATATCTTTATCAGTAGATGCATTGCTCAATTTTGGAATAAATATGAAATTAATATTCAAACAGTAAAATTTATTATTTGCTATTCATATAATAAATTTATTTCAAAAATTATAAAAATAATTTTGACTCTAAAGCTTTCATTATAAATCTCTATTTTATTTTTACTTAGTGAGTTGATATAACTTCAGCTAGATAGAGAAATAAAAAAAATGACTAACACAGAAAGTTCGGTTCCGATTTCAAGAGGAAATGACTTGTAGCCAGATACCATTTCTTGTAGCCAATTCCCTCACTAAATTACGATATGTGCAGAAAAATGAAAGATTCTCATATTTAATGGCCTCTTAACTGCACAAGTCATCGGGAACTTGAAACCGTACAGAATAAGCAAGATTCGACTATTTTTGTTAAAATGTACCTATGCAGTCAGCTTAAGTAGAGATCTTTTTTCGTACTTAAGGATACTACCAAGTTCGGGAGCTATTTAGAAATGAGCAATATCGTTAATAGCTAAAGATAACAAGTATTAAAGATTTTTTTTGTGTGTGTGGTGCGAAATGTTTTAACCAATTTAATTCTGGGATGAATAGAATAAAAATTGAGTTAATAGGCAAAATTAAGAGGATTAAATCTATTTTAAGATAGTTTTTTTAAACTTAAAATTATGATATTAACTTATATATATGCATGAGCTGCTATTTGACTTGTTTTTCGTTTATTTTATTGAAAATTTTTCATAATTAAGAAACTTCTAACATCATTTTAAAAAGAAATAATTTTGTTAGTAGTTTAATTTTTTTATGATCCATTTTATGCATTTTTGACATTCACTTCTCAAATTTATATAATTTGTATGAATGGAAAGCATGTATTAAGAAAAAAAATATTAAGCTGCAAGTAAAGCTAATGCGTTGTTTTAGTTTTCAATGTTATACCATTTTTTTAATTTGAAAAATATCTGAATTTTATGTTTAATTGTTGCGAATATGGAAAAGTGTTTCAGGTCAACAATTTCTCAAACCGATTATTATAAACTTATCAAATACTTTTGATAGATTAGAATTGGAGATGGGCTATAATCTAAAATACATTAGATATTATTCACCAGTCAATTTTGATATACGGGGCCTAAATTTAAGATTCAAACCTTTCAAATATGCATCATGTACATGGAACTTGCACATGATAAAGCTGGAATTCGTCCACTGAGAAAACGTCTTAGGGTTGATGTATACTGTAAATTTGGAGGAAAGAAAGGTGCCGTCCTCGTCATCTGACCACGGTTCAAAAATAAGAGGTCCGTCCCAAATAGCCCAAGTATTGCTTTAAAAGAGGACATTAATATAACCAAACCAAATCGGACAGAAACTAGGGAAGGAAATCTTTTACAAACATTCATTTTCACATCTGGATGGTACATAGATGCGAAAATAGAAAAAAAGTATGAGCAAGAATTCAAACAAAAAAACTATTATTAGAAAGCATCTGTAGTATTCTGTAACAATAAAAAAAGTTTCATTGATAGAATATTAACTTAACTAAAAAATTCTTCAATTCTACAATTCCCGTTCTAGATAATTTCGGCAAACATCCTTAATTTTTCTTTGATTCAGCTGCGATTGCAGTATATTATAACATCTTTAATTATTCAATAAAATATTATATTTAAAATATTCTGCGATTCAAATACTGTTTGTATCAGAGAATGATGATGAAATCACACTAATTATGAGCAAAATACTAAACTCATTTTAAATAAAAAAAAAGAATATTTAAATTTAAAAAAATGTATAATTTTTTCTACTTAAAAATTAAAATTAAACTTAAAATTAAATAATAATACTTAAAAATTAAAAATTAAATAATAAGTGAGTGAATATTTACTTTTCCTCAAAATAAGTAACATAATTAAAGCTATTAGTTAATTTAATAGAATTAATTTTGAACAAAACTTTAAAAACATGTACAGTTTTAAGAATATCTTTATACGTAAAAATTAAATTATATTTCAGTTACGATAAATAAATTACTGCAATAAAATGTACAAGTGAAAATAAAACTTAAAAGTTAATAAAGCGAAATGGGTGTGGTTTCATTTTTTTTTTTCCTTTCCTTTTTAAATATTTTTGAGAGAACAAAATTTTATATTATAATCCGAAAAAATAAATCGTGTTTTATAAAAAAGACAGGGGAAAAAAACAATTTGTTAATCTTTGATTATAAGTATTATTTTTATGTGCTTTTTTAAACATTTGCTACAGATTCATACTTTTGATTTTTTGAATATAAACTTAAGCAAAAAGTTGCACAATCTGAGGAGTCCGAATAACGAATTTCAAATATAATTGGCGTATCAGTGGAAAAGCATCTAGTTAAAACTGCAAGTTTTTAGTTTATTACTAGTTATATTAACATCTTTTTTTCAAGCTTCATGAGAGCAATTTTAAAGCGGAACTTATAAACGCTTAACGTCGCTCAGATAACGAGGATTCACGCAACGCTTCCTAAATACCTTCTACAAACTATAAATAGGCGCTAGCCGATCATTTCAAAAATATGATAAAATGAATATGATAAAATATCTAAAAATCAGCATTAAAATTAAAAAAAAATAAAAATAAAAAAATAAAAGATTTTGAAAAGTGAAAATGTAACTAAAATTAGAAATTGTATCATGGCAACCAATGGTTTCATTTTTTAAGAAAGAAAATGCATTCTACTATATTGTGCTTCGGAGAATGCTTTCTTTGTATTTTGGGATAAGTCGTAATAAGAAAAAATAAATACAGCTTTGTTTACGATTGTGTCTTAGTGATTAATTTTTCTATTCCTTAAACTTATTCAAAGAATGAAAATTTATGATTATTTGTCTGGCTTGTTTATGAACAAAAGTAACTTTTCAGAGTAGGAATACATTTTTGTGGGATAAAGTCGCGAAGATATTTGAAAGAATGCAACAATCATATAAATATTTTCTTTAAATAAAGATTAAGGAAACAATACGCAAATTCAAACGTAAGTAAACATCAAGATTAAATAACAAATTACTTAAATAAAGGAAAATGTTGAAAAAAATACAAAACGCTTGCTTCCATTTTTGTTTGCTGTATTCATAATTGAATGTGCTTTTCATTTCAAGAAAGATAAGTAAAAGGGTGCAAGTCAAAACAATATTAATCAGCATACAAATGTATGTTCAAAATACATGATTCGAATGGTGGGATTTTGAGATTCATATTAGATTAGAATTTTTATGCCGGATTTTTATAATGACCACTAGGAAGGCTTTTTAAAGAAAAAAATCGCTAGACGTTGTAGAATCATTATGAAACTTTCAACTGATTAGCCTTCAGTGCATAAATCTTGAATGAAAAAAACAAACAACAGATTAAAGTTGATTTAAAACAATTTTCTTTAATGTTTTTTAACCCATGTTTTTTTTTTTTTTTTTACTATTATTTCATATGAATGTCTCAGAATCTGGAAAGAGTGTGTCTATAGAATTAATATTTCCTTAGAATTTAGAAACAGGTAAATATCGCCATTCTCTTTCGAGAGTGAATAAAAACTGAAAGAGCATGAACAGATGATCAAATTTCTGATTATTTGACTCTAATAGCGTTGAAAGCAATATTTCTTTGTTAAAAAAAGTATCATTTGCAAATCATTTTTCTATTTATCTATATTCTAAGAATAAGAATGTGCATATTAATCTATAAAGGACAAATAAAAAGAACATCTTTCTAAATTTTCATAAATAATTTATGATAAAAATATAATTGAATAAAGCATAAATCAGTTTATTATGTAATAGAAACTGAGAACGAAATAGAAAAAAGGGATAAGAGAAAAATTAAATAATGTAATCCCTTTTGTAATTATTAGCTACGAATGGGGTATTGTTTCTATTAAAAAATTTCCAATATTTTGTTTTTTTAGTATTTTTATGTATTAGATTAAAAACCGATGCTTTTTTTTCATTTCTCTATCCTGAAATTAGAAAGCAATTCCCGATTACAATGATTTTTATGAAAATATTTCACTGAAAATGCATTTGAAACATTTTAGTTTTATAGAAAGCTGAAGAAATTGAATAGGAGTCAAGAAGATTTTTGATTTTATTTCAGAAGACAGTGAGGATTTAAGCAATTCAGGTATCTATTCAATTCCAACATAAAAATGACAGTGCTGATTTTGGCAAATAACAAAATATTTCAAATCTTATTTAGTTCTGCTTGTTCCTATTTCAATTGTACTGTTTTCCGAGATTGCACTAGTTCGAATTTTTATTTTTATTTGTAATTTATTTTGTATTGTTGCAATTGGGCTTATTTCTCAAATATGGCTAACTAATCAGTAGTCTGTATTATTATTACGCATTCATAATTTAAAATGATATTTTATTTTTATCTGATTAAATGTATTTCATCAAAATCGATCGCCAAGAAGTTAGTAATGGACACTGAATATTGTTATTATATGGAATATATTATATGGACACCGAATGTTGTTATTATTAAAAAAGATTTCAGTTAGTGACACCAATAAACTTTCATAATATAAATCTTTTAAGAAAAATGAAAGTAATTGCAAGTGTAGATAAATAATCAAAATATGCCAAGTGGAGAGAAAATTGGCGAAATTGGATCAGATGCCAATGGAAAGGCAATACCAAGCAGACAATGCATGCGATTATCAGAGAATGAAAAAGAAATTGCTGTTAGAATTTCTTTTACAATAATGGGACATGATTTGAATTTTTCAAAACTTGATGAATATGAAAACATGGGAAAGATATGAAGAGGAAAAGCCTAATTATATAACCAAATTTTTCCTTCTATTTCACAGCTGAGCAAATGTAGCAATGATTCTTAAATGCAACATTAAAAGATAGGGAATAATTTCTGAAGGCATTTTACTTAAGTAATTAAATGTATTAAAATCGTGGAGGAAAGAGCAACGACTTCGACTTGATAATGTAAACTGAGAAAAATACTGATGATTGAAATAAAGTAGTATACTTTAGAGTTGAAAAGACAAGACTTCTCTTCAGATTAAAGAAAAAGAAGGGGCTACTAGAAAAACCAAAAAGAATGATACATTTGTATTTTTAGAACCAGACGCTTAAGTCATTGCTACATCGGGTAATGACACGATCTATATAACTTCGTAACTTTAATAAAGCAAGATTATTTTTTGATAGAAAAATTATGAAATTCTTCAAATTTCAAGCTCACAGTTGTGATGAAACAGCGTTTAATGCAGATTTAAATAATATTTCAATGCAAATTGAATTTTTAACAGGAAATACCACAGGCAATAGAATCAGTTGCTTCTACAATTACGTGGTTCCTTGTTAAAACACTTTTTACGTTTTAATTTCAGTACATTATCCTTACAAATGTTTATTCAAGTTTTTTTTTTCTTTCACAAAAAACAATAAATGAATTTCTGATAATTTTTAGCACCGTTTTGGAAGTAAGCAATCTTGCAAATTCTAGGTATTATTGTAAAATAAATTGTAACGAATTGGAGCCGAGGCACAAAAGCAAACCGATTTCACAAGCAACTGATATTGATCTACCAACCCGATATCAAAAGGATAATACAGTTCCATTGGGAGCTCAGAATATTTACATTCCGAATCTGTAAACAGAGCTGAAATAGAAAACATGTATATGAAATAGCAGAAAAATTTTATTCCTTCAAGATATAGGGAATTTCACTAAATTTCAAATTTAAAAATATAAAGAATAATATTTTTTTTGTTACCTCGTTTCCACTTGTTAAGCGAATTTATTTTGCTCCCATCAATTTGAAAAGGATATAAATTCCCTTGCCTTTCATTATTTTACATTATTTGTATTATTTTATTAGAACCCAAAAATTTCTGTAAATATATAGACATGTAAAAGTATCCAAATTCATGCGCACTGTGAAATAATTTAAATGCTTGGATAAGGGCTAAGTATTTATTCCGTTTGAATGTCGTGAACCTTAATGAATAGAAATTGTGTTTACGCTAAAATTTCGATTTTTTTTTCATACATATATATAAATTTTCAATCTGCTATAGCAATATTGAAATTCTTAAAACAATTTTCTTATTGCTATAAAAAAATATAATAGGAAAAAATTTTAACTAAAATTATTAAAAATGTTACGATCTAATACATTAGTAAAAGATCGTGTTTAAAAAACCGTTTTTATTAAATTTTATATTCATACTATTTTATATACTTTGTCCGAGTCAAAGTCAACTGAAAAACGGAGCTATCAAAAATTGTTGTCATTTGGATCTCGCAATTCCTAAAATTGGCTCTGGGAAGTCCTTTATGATTCTTGATTGGTTTTTTTATACATACATTATTCTGTTTCATCATATGTTGTAACGTTCTAATTAAAGAACTACTGCAGTGCTAAAACTGCAGCAGTGTAAAAAAATATTTAACATCTTTCAAAAAGTACCCCTATAAGGCAAATTATCCTAAATACATAAAACAAACTTAATGAAATACGGACTAATAATCGAAATATAACCAATTTTAACAATAAACACAATCGTAATGATTCCAGCATCAGCCAGCTTCCATAGACAAAGAAGGGGAAAGCTTCGCTCATTCCTAATACACATGAAATATTGTTAATATTTTATTACTTATGCTCACTGATAATTGATAGCAATAGATTATACATTAAGGAGATGGGTAAGTAATTTTAATACCTTATCTGCTCAATCTGAAAAACCTTGAATTCTAGAACACTTTGAAGACCTTATAAATTAGGCAGAATGTAAATTTCAAGACGAATTCTTTGACTTACAAAGTCATAATAAGTGTCAAACATTTGATTTCACCAACAATTTAATTTCTGTTACAATTAAAATTATTATTTTAGAAATGTATACAGTAAATTTTGTGATAAATTAGGCGAAGAAACTGAACATTATATATTCAGCCAAAGATTTGATTTTCCAAGATTTTTACTATAAATAGATTTCTTAATGGGTAACTTTTCCCACATATAGGCCTTTTATTATCAATATTTTGATTTGCAATATGCCCTACTGAGTAATATGGTAAGTAGCTCAATGGGCAATCCCACAAATATACATACTAATAAAATCAATAAAAAATAGATCATTTCCAACAGCAAAATGCAAAAAAAATGTATTTAATACCATATTAAATGAATTATCAGCTGCTTTCTAATTTTCATAATGAATACAGTTTTGTTGAATTAGAATAAATTTTATTGAAATAAAAAGATTTAAATTTCTCATATTTTAAGATAATAATAATTTATTTTATTTATCATCTTTATAGTTCCATTTCTATTTTAAAGTTAGAAAATTTAGTTACAATTAAAATTCCAGTACCATGTGAATAAACAATTTTTCATAAAAAATTAGTAACCTATCAAATTGAAAATTAATGATACCAGTTAATGTTGTTTTCATTTTCAACAGTAAAATTATTAGCAAAACGTATTGCTGCAACAGTAGCAATTAATTATAAAATATGCTGTCTATATAAATTTTAATTTGGTTTTGGTGATACTGAACTTCAGCTTACAATACAACTTCTTACAATAAGTCTTACGACCAACATTCAAACAAATATAAAAACAACAATAATTTCCAATTATGTCACAACTTGAGGAAATCATTTGGGATCAACTAAATATAGTTTTTACTAAAAATATATGAGATTAATTATGGATTTTATTATTATTTATAAAAAAATATTATCAATGGAATAAGTTCCGTGAACTATATAATGTATAGTAATAGTCAAAGAAGTAGCATCATACAGAATGTATAGTAGTACATAATAGTAACATCATATAGAATGTATAGTAGTAGTCAAATGTGCAATACAATATAGTTTTAACTTCTATAACTCATTTTTGATTTGAATGGAAAAATGTTAAAAGTTCGCATAAAATAAAATAAATTATCATATACTCACACTAACAACATTTCTCAATAATCAAAAAAATATAAAGCAACATTAATTTTGCAAGAATTACTTTTCAATGGTGAAATCAGCAAATGCATTTATTCAGTTAAATTAGTATACTAAGCTATCGGTGGATTGTAATAAATATAGAAAAAAAAACATCCAATGTTTTTTTTCATCGCATCTAATGAAATGACTCAAGATGCAATCTGTCAAAGGAACAATACTCAAATCCAAAACTTTTTATTAATGATGCAAAATAAAAATCTTAATCACGGGGAGAAGTGTTAACTGATTAGATCTTTTTCAGCAAAGTGCAATTATGGTAAGATGAAAATTCAAGTGATAATTATCTTCGACAGTTCATTATGTATTAAATTCATTATATAACGATATAAAGAATTAATAAAATTATATACATAAATTAACATCTTTCTTAATTGTGAAATTTTAAATGTATTTCATTCTTTCAACAAGTATATAATATAAGCTTTATTTTATTTTTATTACTAGAAAATTAATTATTTTATGAAAAAAATCCTACACGAATTCAAATGTATTTGATTTCTCAAGCTTATCTTTAAAATTTGACAGAAGTCTTGATTTCACGATAGATCGATTTTAAGCGTGAATGCCTTAAGTCGAATAAAAATCAAACACAATTCTTAAAACATCATAATTCAAAAGTTTTCTATATGTACTTACATTTAACCTGGTTGGTAGGGTGTTGGATTCACTTTCCTTGGGTTGCAAGTTTGAACTCCGCCGGCGGAAGACTCCATGCACATGATAATTGCTGCGCGTATAAATCTTGTAGCCACAATGCCCTCCAAGTCGAAGCAAAAGCACAGGGGGTACTAGATCAGAGCAATCGTTTTCTGATTCAGTTCAAAATTACAATCTGTGCATGAAATGTATGTATGATGTCCGCTCCGTGAAAAGGTCTATGGCGCATGAGTAGCTAAGACTTATCCTAATCCAAGATGGCACTACAGAAACAAGGTACTACAAATCTCGGCAGAGAAACAGGCTAATCCATTACAGTACCACAAGCAATAACAATACTTATGTAATCAAAAAGAAATTCTTCTTATACTATATATCAAATGATAAATGGAATAGATCAAAACAATTCAGTTAGCTACTACTCAATAACATTATTTCAACTTACTGAAATATCAGAAAAAAAATTTAGAATCGGATCAAAATGATCGCAACGTAAATAAGTTTAAAAGAAGCAGACGCTAAAGTTCGATTGCGGTAACCCTTTAGAGTCAGTCTTGCTATCTTTTGCAAACGCAGCTGTTTTTTTCTAGCCACTTGCAAATCGTTTGAGTGTGAAAACAAACCTAGGGAAATGGCAAACGATATCAAACGGGAATTTTCCCTTGGAACTTGTATACTTTATGTAAAAAAGTCAGCTGCCTGTTGGAGATGGGCACGGCAACATACTGAAGACAAAACACTCTGCAGCCCCTCATTAGTCGACAGTCCAGAGTTTTTAGCTCTGCGTTTTGTTTATTCAGAGTTTCGAATGCGCAAATTATTTGAAGGTCGACTCTTTATGGTTACACATCCAATTACTGTTTGAAAATCAAATGAAGATAGGGTAAACTTTCTAAAGATTGTTATTAGCTGAGGAGGAAAAGGTTGTTATCGAAGATCATCTCCAAGTGCAATGTATTTTGTGCACACCCGTTTATCTTCGAGGTCAGAGCTTTCCAAATTTTCATCCAAACATAAAATCTTTAAAGACGTACATTTTATCAATTCAGTTATTTCATGGTTTTAAATGTCACCAAAAGTTGCTGAAGAAACAATTTGTTTTTAATATTAATATGACAAGAAAATATTTGTAAACCTTAGAAATTAATTGATGCACTTTAATTACATAAATGAAAGCAAGTAAAATAATTATTAAAGGAATAACATTCAATCATTCACAATTTTAGAATCAATCATTTAACTTAGAAATTTTCTACACCTCATAAGATCACGTTCTCCTATAATAAAAATTACAAATATATTAAAATTCAAAATAAATATAATTCATTTATATATTTAAGGTGTACTCGTTTTATCCAAGTAGAAAGCTGGGTCATTTATCTTTAGTTCCTGTTCGAATCTAGCCCAACAAAAGCCAAGTGTACGAATACCAATTTCATTTCAACATTTGATACAATCCACTAATCCCAAATAATTCGATCATAAAACCTGAAAAATGCATTAAAGGCTGCAACATGCTAGGAGAGTAATGAAAGAAAAAAATATTCTAAGGATACAGAAGAATATTTCACAGAAGTACAAACTTATACAAGTTTTTTCATCTATAAATAGTACAAGAAATATTCAAATATATTAAAAACTAAATTCTCATTAAAACAAATATTACTACAGAATTGTAAAAACAAAACTTCAAACAAATCATTCATTAAATTTTTCACGACTATATTTATGAAATTTTTAAAGATTGTTTTACGAAATTAAGAAAAATTTATACTCACATTTGATGAATTTTATATACTTCAAAATTTTATTAATTATAATAATTATTTTGCATATTAGCTAGAAGCAATCGAATGGATTACTTTACATACATTTTCAACATAACTGCTTTGGATAACCAAATTTTTGACAAATTTTGGCTAAGTAGAACACTGAATAACGATCTTAAGAATTTTCAAGATCACTCTTTCACACTAAAATCAGAAATGATGAAGAGAAACAACATTTTAAAGCAACCATGAATTTGGCACCTTTTTATTATTTAAAATTATTGAAACAAGCCAAAAAGAAATTTTGTGCCAACGATACGAACAAATTTATGTTTTGCTTCAAATGACTTGTTTTTTTAGGTCTGTTTTCTCACAAAAAAAAACATGCTTATTACAAGCAAAGATTTTTAAACAATTATCAGTATTGCAAATTAGAATCTATACAGTACAAAATGATATTATATTTTCATTTATCTGTTAATTACATGCTTAGTTTAGTTATATTAAGCTCCCGTTTTTTAAGCAAAGTTTTTATGGAGACTGATCATGTAATTCTGAATAGTGGTTAGAATGACGAGGACGACACTTGAGTTGGCACCCTTCTCTACAAACTTCGACACCACACCAGCGGAAGGGCCTATTAATTACATGATACAAAAATAAGGGGGAAAGAAACTCAAGGAAAAAGCGTTAATAAGAGATACATATTAGCTGGTATTCTTTCTGTAGATTGCGTGCCTAAAAGTCATGGCGTACAGAATGCAATGACTGATGCAAACAAGTTAGAGGAAATTAATCTAAAGCATTAGAATGTACAAAGTTTCAATTATAAGTTAACATTTAAAAAATATTTTTAATATACACTATGTTACGTAATTAAAAACGTATTATTTTACACTATGTAACATTATTTACGTAACCTGAAAAAGAAGTAATTCATTTATTGTTAGTTGAATGAAAAATTAGAGTTTTTACTGCAAATTCAATTTAATATCTTGAATGAAATATGTATTTTTTATCATAGAATGACCTAGAAACAAAAATGTATGAATTGGAAGGAACAAGTAGAAAAGAATATTACATAAGGCAAAGATATTGTCTGTCCCCTAAATAAAAATGAATAGTTTGCTTATTACATTGCACTCCCAAGTATGGCTAGGCGATGACTAAACTTCATCATCGCGATATATCTTCCAACACATATCGGTATTTTTCGTATGATTTTTTTTCATATGATTTTTTTTTAAAAATTTATAGCTATTATAAGTTATAAATAACATCTCTTAACATATTGACTGATCAGAACGACTCCAAATAAAAGGAAGTTTCAAGTTATGTAGTAAAAATATTTGTTTCAATATAATAAAATTGTGGATTTAATCTGAATTAATCCTTTTTGATTTTATTTCCTAAGATGTATATTTAGCGATTAAACAAAGAATAAATAATAACCTTTTAATAATCGGAATTATTTTTCCATAATCATCAGTTAGGGAAACATTCAAATAAGGAATAAAAAACAATTTATTCCAAATCGGGTTTCTTACCTTAGGAACTCCGGTCAGAAGCCGATACCTTACCACAGGCCAGCGTGACCCCATACAAAAAAGAACCAGCTGATATTGTCTTTTTTTTTTTTTTTTTTTTTCTGAAATAGTATGCAGTTTAATATACAACGTGTCAGAATAAAAAATAAAAAAAAGCCAATTTTAGCAAAAAGCGATAAATAACTTTTTCATTAAATTTAAACTTACATTTAGATATTAGAAATTGCTGATTCCATAACAGTATACAGAATAGTATTTTGTAAGACTTTCTGCTGATATTATTTCCGTTCTTTTCAAATAAGAAGAAGAAACATTAAACATGGAATAAACTTAAAAACAGGAATTTATTAATTTTTTCTAATACCCTAATGATTGATAAAATATTAAATATAATTGCACCTCAATATTTGTACTTAAATTAAAATATGTTGAAATATTTTCTCTCTTCAAATATAAGAGTTTAAGAAAAATAGGCTTATTCCAGTAATAATAAATAAATGAACCGCGGTGGCCTGGTTGTAAGGCCTTGGCTTCAGAATCGAATTGTTTCTGGTTCGTGGCCCATTTCCATTGAAGAACAGTTGTGCCAGCGGGTCTGGTGCAAGTTAAATTTATCAGGGCCAAACGTCCTCCCGCTGGTGTGACGTGGAACTTTGGAGAGTGGGTGCCAGTTTAGACGTCATTCTCATTATTTCACCGTGGTTCATAATTACAAGGTCAGTCGAAAAATAGCCCTATATTGCATTAAAACGGGATGTTAATATAATTAAATTAACCAAGAAAAAAAATGAGTGTATTCTTTGTGCTTTAATGGTAGTTAATACCACCTGCGCAACTGAAATTTCAGACGTGATGTCGATACAGAATTTATTCTTTGAAAGATTAAAAAAATATTGAATTGAAATTTCTGATTATTCTTCGCAGAAGACCACACAAGTATATATTTTAACATTACTGGAATAAGTCCAATTTTCTTAAACTTCATGCATTTGAAGGGAGACAAAATACTTTAACTTATTTTAAATTAAGTTCAAATGTTGGGATGAAATATATATAATATTTTATGAATCATTAGGCGATTTGAAAAATTTTCAAAAAAAATCATGTTTTTAAGTTTATTCCATGTTTAATATCTCCTACAAAATAACTCCTACACCTACAAAATATTATTTCTTGCTATTATAAATCGGCGTTTCCTAACATCCATCTGACTATAAGTTTAAATCTAAAGAAAAAAACTATTTATCGCCTTTTGGCGATATTGGCATTTTTTTTTTATTTTCACACGTTACAAATGGAATTGAATAGTACAATTTTAGAAAAAGAAGACAATATCAGCTGTTTTTTTTATGATGAATAAATTTGTTAAATATATGTATATCATGAAGATAACAAACTAATAATAGGTTATAGCGATATATCAAATTTTTTTTTGTATTCAAAGTGAACAAAAAAATATATACAAACATTATATTTCTTTATTTTTGAAAATAAATAAACAAATTAATTCCTGAAATTTTTGATGGAAATCAGGAATTATGCATGCAATAATTTAAGTGGGAACTTTATTAATTAATAAATGCAGTTCTAAAATGCTTTTAATATCTAAGCTTTTAACGTCTTAAGAAATATAAATCATATTAAATTTTCAATTTATAAAAGACATTAACTTAATTCCTTAAGTTCAAAAGATTCGCCGCAGTTCCATGAAATAAAACTCTTTCTATGAGTTTATGTTTTGTTTAGCTACATTAACGACCCGTTTGATAGCAGCATTAGGGCTATTTTAGGACGGATCTCGTAATTTTGAACCGCGATCAGATGACGAGGACGGCATCTGAACAGGCACTCCCTCTCCAAACTTCTACACCACAAGGAGGATATTTGGTCCCGACAGATTTAACATGAACCAGACCCGATTACATTACGGTTCTTCGATGAAAATATGTCTCGAACCTGAAAAGGTCTGGGTCTCGGCATAATATTTCCTTCACAACTGTCGGAAATACAAGAATCCTAAATCTGTTGAGCAGGTGCATCTAATTAGTCTTAAACAAATCATGTATTTGCTCCCCGGTGTTTAACTGTTTCTTTAAAATATGATGATGATTCGAAGTTTAAAAATAGGAATCTCATCCGACAGAAAATCGTTGATTAAGTCAATAAAAGTGAATTTCAAAAAAAAAAAAATATTTTGCTTATCCAATATATAATCTTAATTCTATTGTATAAATGTTAAAATTTCATTGGTTTAAAATTTTTTAATAATATTTGGCTCAAATATTTTTTTTTATTTAAACTGTGGATTTTGGAATAAATTAATAAAAATAATCACAAGTCGGACATAATTAGTACAAGGAATTTTTTCCTTTGATATTTAATATATGTACATGCTTTTGGGACGGATCTCATAATTTTGAACCGCGGTAAATTGACGAGTACGACACATGAGCTGGACCTCCTCTCCAAACTTCCATGCCATACCAGCGGATAGACTTCTGGCCCCGACTGATTTAACGTGCACCATGCCCGCTTACACGACGTTTCTTCGGCGGAATAAGGTCTCGAACCTGAAGAAATATTGGGCCGAGGCCGACATCTTATCACCAGGCCACCGCGGTCCTTAATTCACAACAGAAAACATGTAATTTAGAAAAATAATTAGTAATATGGTCTCCGTAAAAAATTGTTTAATATTAACTGAACTATTTCATTTTTGAAAAGAAAATCATAAAATTATTTCTGTAAACAATATTTTCATTGGTAATTTTTGATATTTCAGTATTTTTTTCTTGTCAATTTTTTTTTACAAAATACAGAAAAACTTCATAATTATATATACTATATATTTTTTTTTAATTTTAAAATTGTTTTTTTAACAAGAACTATATTTTGATTCATTTAAACATTAAAATATTAAAAATACTACATGAGAGTTAAAAAATCCTTTTTATCTATATCTCGGTAAGAAAATTTTCTATGAACTTAAGAAAAATTTATATCTTAAGTACATAGAAATCTAAATACACACAATTTATGTACTAAAAATTTAAAATCAAGTACATAGGATTTCTAAATTTTAAATTTACCGCAAATTTAAAAATTATTAATTAGTTAAGGTAATTATCTAAAAGATTTAAAGTCTAAATCATCATGACGAGGCATAATTACCACTGAATTAAAGCAAAAATAAATCAATAAAATTAGTAGCAAAAAATAGACTGGAGAATGTCTTTTGATGAAATCACAATTCAGCACAAAACTTACAGGCAAGGTCTTACGAAAAATGATTCAAAAATGCAGTCGATAATAATGACATAAAATAATATGCTATGATTAGAATTAGCCACAGCAAAGCTGCTTCAACTCAAACGATTACTTTTCCACACCCTAATTGCAACTCACGCCCCCCCCCCCCCTCATTTTTAGATCGTTTGGATTTCGAAAACAGACATCTGAAAAAATCTAAAATAACAAACGGCAGTATGCCAAAACTCATGAGCTAAAGCAATGTAAACATTTTTTAATCATCACGCAGATGTTGTTTTTTTTTTCTTTTTAAATAGAACTGCAGTTAATTTTCTTCGATGGCGCGAATATAAGAGTGGAAATAATTTTTAAACTAAAGCCACAGCATTTCAATGGTAGTTGAATAGTAATGAACACAAATAATGAATACTTTGGTTCAAAAATTCACTTTGTTTTTATTTGATATACACCTTAAAATATATATCACATCAAAATAAAAAAGCAAATGTTTAAAGCAATCGGAGGCTGTAGTCTAAAATCACGAGTCGATTTCGCAGCAACAATTTCAATGACTTTCCTTAAACCATATGAGGCGTTATTAGCTCGGGAAGTTTTATTTTGTTGCTGTTGTTGTTGCACGTGACATATTATTTTTGTTTTCATACATCTTCTTCTTTATTTATTATTCGTACTTTCTTAAAACGAATGACCATGTAAAAATCCTTTTGAGTAATTTCAAAGGGACTTTTGTGTCCATGTCTTTGAAAGAATTTCAAAATAAAACAAACATATATTTTGAAAGTTAATTTATTTTGGCAGTACCATTTAACTCTTTCACAGCTTTTTTTTTTCATGATCTAATTATATGTCGCTTACCACTCCTGCTGTCTTTTAGATTCAATTAAAATAGAATATATGAGTTGTTTGTGGATTATGGGCAGTTTTTGTGTCTAATTAAAGCGATTTAGAATGTTTTGATGTCAACTTTCACGTTTCGAAAGCGATGATGCCCATATTACATACAGACCGATGGTTAAAGGGTAAATTCAAAATACAAACTATAGTTTTAAAAATATTATTTCAATACTAAAATACTAATTGAAAAGAAAAAAAAAGCTGAAAAATATAGAACACACTTTTTATTGAGGTATGAACACAGGAATTTTCTTTTGCAGTGCCTGTGTTCATGAAAATAATAATCAGAAGATCCCAATGAGTAGATTAACAGTGCATTATAACATATTTAGTTCATTATTTCTTAGTAATTCTGTTTCTATTTTTTTCTTTGAATAGAATGGTTATCTTCAAGCTTCGTTAAGTATGCGATAAGAAACAATCAATCCATAAATAAACAATGTACAAACACCTATATAATTTTTCTGAATCTATATAATAAAATATAAAATATACATTGTATTTAGAGAGCGCTAATGCTGCTACAACTAAAACACAAATGAACTTAACCAAATTAGAAATAAATATTAAGTTAATAGCCAAAGAATCAAAAAGAAAGATTAACTGAATCCGGCCCGAAGACTTTCTCAAGGGTCACCCTCAGGCAAGGATTCAAACCAGGGATTTTTTCTGTGAGAGGTCTGACTTTCGTCCAACAAACTGACCCCTCGTGACCCGAAAATCCCAGAAAATTGAGGTTTTAGAGATAAATTAGTATCACAAGATTAAAACAAGTAAAAACACTAGCAAAAAACAATCCAAATAATACCACAGCAAATCACACCACAAAATACATGAAAATAGAACCAAAAAAGTAATATAAACACAAGGCAAAATACTTACAAATTGAAAGCACAATTCTGAAGAAAACTACTTGAGATTAAAACGTGCTATTGTAGATGCATTTCGTTAAACTAAACTAAAATTTAATTTTTCCACGTTAACAGCTATATCCGCCTCCCACGTTTCGTCATAATATATCGTCATCAAATTTGAAGCGCCATCTATTGAATTAAAACTCAAAGCTAACAAACCGGAGGAAGTCAGAAACTAAACAGACCTTCTCTTATCAAAACTTCTATATTGCAAAAGTTTTTGGGAAATTCGTTAATAGTTAAATTTTTAATGAGATTGTTTGTTGCTAAGATATAAGAGCTTTTATTATTGCAAATTTTTTTAATCCTGTTAAATTGTGAAAATATCAAATTTTTGAAAATTTTAGAGTTTAAATTGGAATGGTAGTTACAAAGTTTAATTATTTTAAAGTTAAATTCATCCCTTTTATCATAAATACCTATCAAAGTTTTTCCATTATCAATTTCTATATTTAAATCTAAATAATTAGCTTTAAGTTGATTTTCGTTTGTTTGAGTTAAAACTAATTCTTTTGGGTAACAATTAATAATATCATTAGGATTATCCACATTTAACAAAATTAAGTCATCAATATATCTCCAGCCTATTATTAAGTTAAGTTTAATTATTTCTTTTTCATAATAATGTAGGAAAATATTGGCTAACGCACTTGAAAAAGCTGTTCCCATTGGAATTCCTTTTTCTTGTTTATAAAAATTTATTCCGTTAAAAACATAGTTTTCTTTAATATTAAATTTACATAACTCTAACCAATTAGTTTTTGTAATAATATCTCTGTTTAAATATTCTTCATATATATTAGCACAGACATCTATTAACTTTTCATGAGGTAGATTAGTGTATAAATTTTCAAAATCATAAGTATTAAGCTTATTAATATTGTTATTTTTTAGGAAGTCCAAAATATCTTTGTTACTATTGATAATAAAATTATCTTCCTCTTTAATTTTATTCAGGACAATTTTTAAGTATTTAAAGAAATGTTTTCCCTTACCCTTGAGAAAGTCTTTGGGCCGGATTCAGTTAATCTTTCTTTTTGATTCTTTGGCTATTAACTTAATATTTATTTCTAATTTGGTTAAGTATGCGATGGAATTTGTAAGGTGCATATGTTCAACAGAGTTTCAAGAAATATAGATTTAAAATCTCAAAAATGATTTTTTAATTATATTTTAATTTAATGGAGAAATTAAATATTTTGCTGTTGTATGATTATATGCTAAAAAGAAAAAGAACTCAAAATCTAAAATTTAAATTAATTTATTTCTGAAATCTGAAATGGAAACACACAACGTAGAAATAGGACTAGAAATGCACGGTTTAAAAAAACCGTTCAAAATGCTCCACATGGCATAGCACTTTTCTGCATGCAGTAGTAAGAAGCTGCTTCTTGAATATAGGTGCTCGCTAGGAAATGTTTTCAAAATTTATATTAGAGTTTTAATTATAAATTAATCAATATTTTAATGCTTTTTCTCAATGACTTCGGAATACATCAGAGCACAAAAATAATTTTTTACCTCTTCAAAATTTTGAAAATGAACTTTTTATTTGTACATATTTTATTTCGATACAATATTTTTCTCTTACTTTATAATTTTTAACTATATTCCATACATATTTTTCTACAATATTCTTCACTCTTTCAATTACACACATGTTCTATGGTGATATTAAATATATATTTTGCATGCGCCTTGTATACTGAGATGCATTATATAATTAAATGAATTTGAAAAATAAAATTCAGATAGGCAAAAAAAAAATATTTTCATCTTCCAATGTTTCGGATAAGAAGTTCGAATCCCATTTAAAATTTTATAACTTAGAAATTTTTGGTCTATACATATGCATAAAAAGTCTCACTGTTTTTCACAAAAAAAAATCTGACTTTCTATTGAACAATCCCTAAACTTGCGCTATATCTCAGAATAAATTAAAGCTTCTATTTTCATCTCGATTTAAACTTAATGAAAATGCATGTGTAGTCAGGTTTCCTTTTTCTTCAAGTTTTGTAGAAACTTTCTCATGAAAAATAAATAATCTTTCCTTTATTTTTGCAGAGTACTTTCCATTCCTTTTGTAATTTCCGTCTAAGTATCGCTGCCATTAAAACTTATAACACTTCGAAAGACAAATGCTTCTGGAATTATTTATATTTAAAGCCTGTTTCTTTCTACAATTTCAATAAAAGAATATTGAAGAAAAGTTTGTATTGTATTTAATAAGCATTTTCTAACTTGAGAAAAGAAAACTAATGATCTATTATTCAGACATAGTACATTTTGTTGAAGAAATTCATTTTCACACATCAATAAAATATATTTCGTTAGTCTTATAAGATAATCTCTTTTCCATATTGCATATTATGAAGAAATAAAATTATTTTTGGAGACTGATAATTCCTAAATTTGGATCCTCACAGACAGCAAGAACGGAATACCATACTTAAAGGATTAGCGACACATTCTTGACAAGTTGGGCCAAGACATTATCTCCAAATTAACTACATTCGAAATGACCAGGTCAGTGAGCATACAGTGGATCCCTTCTCATGTGGGCATGCACGGAAATGAAATTGCAGATGCTCTGGCCAAGGAAGGAAGCTTAAGTCACAATCCCCCCTCTTCTAAACATTCACGTCTTGTAAACTAAGAACTAAAACTAAATGGAGGACTCCCCCAGAGCATGACTGGTTTGCAGGTAGGTGCCCAGGCTTGTCTCTGACGGGTACCAGTTCAAGGAGTGTTCAAACGCTCTTATCTAAGCTAAGGTTTAGCCATAATAAAAGTCTTTTCTTCATCAGAGGCCAAAAGATGTATACCCCTTGCCACTGCTCGGTCAAAGATTCTTCCCCTCATTTCATTGACTGTATTGGCGCATCTGTGAAGCAGCTGAATGAGGGGAAATCGGTCAGTTTACAATCTTATCATGCGAAATGATCTCTTGAACTTGGTTTTAATTGGTGTTCAATTCGAGGGGGATAAGCAAAAACAACAAAAATAACATTATTATCTCAAATAAAAATATAAAAGTGTGATTTTTCGCTTTCCCATGCAAATATAAAAGGCGTCCAATAATATATTGAGGGTAGAAATTCATTTATTTTATTAAAATAAATATCTGAAGTATTTATGTTTTTTCTTTATCACAAAACACTTTTGGCCGTAGAACTAAATTACATATGAGTATACAAATTTAGTTGTTTGTATCAAAAGCAACGTTCAGATCGGTACGATAATTTTTGACAATGAGATGTGATATTGCTTGGGCAACATTGGCAAAGGGGACAGTTTTTCAATAATTCGCTGATAATATTTTTTACGGTTTTTTTTTTTAAATTTTAAGAATGATTATACTTTTTCAGCCAGCTTTATTTCATGATGGAATGAAACACTATCTCGCAGTCATAATAAATATCTCCAAGAATAGCTTAAAATTATCGATCCAATACATGTATTTTTTTATATACAAATACTTGCCACTTCGGTTGACAAATTACTCAATAGAACAGCCTTTCATTATTTAAAGATGAATATGTACCTTCTTTTAGTTTGAAAAAAGAATGTTTTGCCTTATTAATTCATTGCTTTATACATCAAAATAATTTAAATATATTATAATCGTTATTCGATTTTTTTGTGCTTTTAAAGTAATCACATTCGATTACTTTAAAGGCATACTTCGAGAATATTTATTTAATTTAGTCTCATTGGTTTCATGATGGATCTCTTTCTAACTAAGGATGCTATACGGCATATGGAAGTTGAAAGAGAAGATTCGAAAAAAATATAGAACATAAAATATGCATATCACATAATGGATGTTTCAAAAAACAAATAAAAACATATGATATTTAAAAAAAAAAAATCCAAACAATTTTGAGAGCCGCGGTGGCCTGGTGGTAAGCTCCTAGCCTTGGCACTGGAAGGTTTCAAGGACTTCTGTGGAATAGAGACTCTATTCCACAGAAGAATCATCGTGTACGTGTGTCCGGTCAGCACTAAATCCGGCTGAGCCAGACGCCTTTTCCCTGGTTTGGTGTGGAAGGTCGAGAGCGGGTGCCAGCTCATGGGCCGTCCCGTCATCTGACCGTGGTTCTAAATTATGAAGTCCGTACCAAGCTAGTCCTAGTGTTGATTTAAAATGGGACGTTAATATAACTAAACTAAACCGAGCAATTTATACATCTTAGGGAAAGTAAAAGGGCCATGTCTTAAGCTTAAACTAAAAAAACTAATAAAAAATAACGAACCTTGTCTTTAAATTAAGGAAATTCATTTTAAATTAATTATAAAGGCAAAAATAAAATAAATATTACTATATAGAAATAAAAATGAACAAATAAAATATTTTAAAATAAATAAGCATATCAAAGGTAGAATTTAAAGAAACAGTGAGACGCTGTAAAATTTCAGAGCTAAGAATTTTTGATGAGCTGTCTGAAAAAGTTTTGGAAACTAGAGAGAAATATTGCTGATTTCAAAAGAACTCAATTTAACTCGTAGCTCTTGCTAAAGAATTCCTTCTGGCAGGTTTTGAAAATATCGTACACTATAAACATTTGATAGAGGTAAAAGTCGCCCTTTATTCTCTTTATTCAAATTTATTGAAAATTTCGTGAAAAGCTTCGCTTTTCATAGAATTAGATAATAAATCTTAAATTCTACCATAGATTCATAGCATTTAAAATTATTCTTAATTAGCACAACACACCACTAATTTTTTTTTATTGTAAGCCGAACAACTCTATCATCCCTTCTTTATTCCTTATTGCCTTTAACCAAATATCATTTAATCACGAATTTAATTTTATTTTCATTTAGAACTTTCTTTTTTTTCAGTAATTCGAGCATCATGAAGGTTACCTTGACTAAGATGAGATTACAATTCCATCCTACTATTATTCGATTATATTAAAAGACAGTTTTAAGAAGATTTTCAACTAAAAGGACTGAACATTTATCATAAATTTTATAGATTCAAGTCTCAATCAACTTCTATAACTATCATTAATGGACCGAAATTGTTTTCTTATTCCTTTTCCAGATATCCCCAATTCAATATTTAATTTCAATATTCCAATTCGTTTTCAAATTCAAAATTTATGATTTCATCTTTGATCTTATTTTTCTCTGCGAATATTATTTTTGTAAAACAATGAAACAAGCTATAGGGACGTATAGGACTTCATGCAAGTCTTGGATTTTTAAAAATAGTTTTTAATTTGTCCCAATTCCGAAAGATTTCCTTACCTTCTTAGTGACAATAAAATCACCAATTACACTAAAGATGTTATACTAAGGTATTATTTATGAAAAGAATACATTTTTTTTTCTTACAACTTCAGAAACTATTGAGTTTAAACTATTATGTTAAATGTAATCTTAAATTGCAATAAAAATAAGTAAAATAGCTTTAAAGAAATGTCCTAATTTTTGATTTTCCGATTGATTTTCTTCCGTCCAAAATTTTTGCATGAAAAGTCATATTTTTACATTATCACTTCGTGAACGTATTGGAATAGAGGCGGAAGAAAAAGAAAGAAAGTGACTACAAAAAAAAACATTTTATCATTAAAAGAAGTGCCTAGCTATGTATGGAGTTAAACTAAACACCAAAATCTAATAAGTTTTCATGATTAAGTAATTCTAACTATGAGAACAAGAAAAAGATAAATGACAGATTCTCTTCTAATTCGAGCGCAACCATATGAAAATCGATGTCAGTAGATAAACGAAAAAAGTCAAGCTAAACATTTCGAATTTATTGCAGAAGGTTTAGAACCAATCAATAACATCTTTAAGGAGATATTTGTGTCCCATATCTGCCTTATCTCAAGTTCTGATTAGAAACTGTTATATTAATATGAATTCCAGCGAAATCAATTTCCTGTATTCCCATGTCCAGAAAAGACATCATGTATAACATCAGTACTGACAATAATGCAATCAGGACATTATTATTGAAAAAAAGACATTAGCGTTCCGACCTCCCTTGTGCACGAATGAATAAGAAAGGCCAGAAAGCTATTCGTCTAATGACATGAAAAGAAGTGGAAAGTACTTACTAGCTTTCGTTGTATGAAGTTTTCTTTTATCTAGTGGGATTCGGCTAAAGTGTTAATAGCTCAGATATGAAGTACTTAACTATGGTTTTTTTTTATTTATTTAGCTAAGTAAGAAACAATGTGGGCTTTCTTCAAAATGATTAATGAAACGTGCAAAGCATGCTAAAAATATTTTCAAATAATTCTAAATTCTATCTTTTTTTTAAATATTTCTGATTAGGGATTGCAATACCGGTATACCGAATATCGGTACCATTTGTACAATTTTGTAATACCGGTATTCACAAGTTTAAATACCGGTTTTTCGGTATTTACTAAAATTTTTTTTAAATGGTCTCCACTATATGTTCAGGGATCGCCAACATAGCAAAATAGTATGCGTTTTTGTTTTTATCTTTACCTAAAGGGTAAAATTAAATCTAAATTAGCGAAACATGGATTATCCCTGAAAGAAGATATTGTAACCATAAGAGCTGATGGAGCAACAATTATGAAAAAAGTTGGAAAGTTGATTGATGCAAATGAGCAACTGTGCTATGCTCATGGAATTCAGTTGGGAGTAATAGATATATTGTACCAAAAAAAATAAAGAACGGAAGAATCCAAATACTGTGCATATAGAAACTTCGGATTCCAACTTTGAAGAAAGTAAGAGTGAGAGTGATATTGAGACAATGAAGATAATGACAATGTATTGTAATTGTTGAAGATATTGATAGTGAGGATGAAATATTAACTCATCAAGAATTGTTTCCTATAATTTATAAAGTTCGAAAAATCGTTAAGATATTTAAACGTTCCGCTATAAAAAAAATGACATATTACTAAAATATATATTAACTGAAAATAAAACAGAATATATGTTAATATTAGATTCTAAAACACGTTGGAAAAGTTTACTGCTAATGATGGAACAATTTTTGAAACTGAGAAATCCAATCCAAAAAGCAATAATCGACTTAATTCTGTAAATTAATTTTTCAGATAGTGAATTCGACTTAATATCCAGAACTGTATCAGCTCTACTTTCAATAAAACTAACTATTGAGGCATTATGTTGGAGAGATTCTAATTTATTAACAGCTAATGCAACAATAAATTTTAGGTTGCAGTCACTGAAAGAACAGCACACATCACTATCTGAAGAATTATATATTACATTGAAAAATTGCACAGAAGAAAGGCATACCGAAATAGAAAATGTCTTATGGTATTTACATAATTATAAGATTTTAAAATTGAAAATGAAAAAGAAGAAAATAAAATAACCAATTCAAATCTGATTAAGTTTATAGTAAATTTTCTTAAAATTTTTACCCACAAACCTATCTATATTCAGAAGAATTCGGTTCAGTTATCGAAGATCATGATGACACTAATGTCGATAGTGAAAAGGAATTGTCTCTTGAACAAAAATTAGAATTAGCGATAAATGAAAAAAAAAATCAACGAACCAAAATACAATACAGAAATCAGCTATATCCAAAACCATCTGACGAGAAATCGATTTATTTGAAGATGAGGGAGTTAGAGGTAAATACTTGGAAAAAGTATATCGCGCATCGCTAACAGTACCATTAACTAGCGTAGATGCCGAAAGAGCGTTTTCAACAGCTGGTCATTTTTACACAAAATTACTTTTCAGGCTTAATGACAGTATAATTGATGCATTATGTTTTTTAAGATCACATTTCAAAAATTTGTAATAGTACCACAGACTGAATAGTGATATGTACACTATTTTTTGTTTTATTTATATACTGTTTGTTCCTTTACTTTATTCTGATTATATACTGTTATAATTTATAAGTTACGAATTATTTTTGTGTTATTTACACTATTTTTTGTTTTATTTATATACTGTTTGTTCCTTTACTTTATTCTGATTATATACTGTTATAATTTATAAGTTACGAATTATTTTTGTGTTATTTACACTCTCTAATAAAACTGGCAAATAAAACAAAGAAACACCTGTATTTTCTTTCTTTTTCTGAAATTTCTAATACCGGTATTAAGATCTAAAAAATACCGAATTCCGGTTTTGAAATTTTGGTCCGGTATTGCAATCCCTATGTCTGATGTTCAAATAATCTAACCTTCATTTTCCCTAGTATAAGAATTAATTTGCATTTTAAGGAGTTGTAGTTATAAAACATCTTCAGAAATTGCTCAATATGTTGCAGTAAAAATAAAGGATAAATCGCAAAGTATAGAAGAGTTACTAAGAAAAGAATGGTTTCAGAATTTGCATTTTTTTATCCTCTTTTCCCGACCAAAAATGAATTCTTCACAGCAAACAAGATAAGCAGAAGCGTGTTTTTATGGAAAAATCACAGTTCAAAGGCAATACAAAAGATTTAGGAAATTCTCACAGTCTAAAGTCTGTCTTTTCTTGAATAGTAAAGTGGACGCCCGTCTTTTGAAGAATCACATATCAGGAATTAGAATCATATATGAATCCTATTTGAGATAAAACATTTCTACAATTTGATATTGAAGGAATACAATTTGGAGGAAGAAAATAAAGGAAACTCTTGACTTCAGTAGAATGACAAATGAAAAGTCAGAATTTTGGAAAATTTATTTCCTTAGCATTCAAATGTAAACTTTTGCCATCGATTCGGGATTTAAAAATAGTATGTTTCATTTAACCATTCGAATTCAAAATTAGCTCTCCTCACAAGGAAATTTGCATTTTATTTTTTTCTCGATATTTGGCTCAAACCAGAGCCTAGTTTAGGAATCGTCGTCATTATGAATTTTGATCAAACGTGTTTTTTTTTTCAGTTTTTTGACTGGAATAGCTATATTAAGGAAAATTTGTTGAGGCAGTTGCATTATTAAAAAATTAATGCAAACGAGAAATAAAATGATCAACTTTTATTTAAAATTACATAAAGGTCAAAACTGTGCAAAAGATGGAAAAACCAATTGATATAGAACTACCGAAGTTGAATGAGATATGCTTTAAAAGAAGGAACACTTTTATTTTTGTCTGAGTAATAAAAATTAAGCATACGAAAATTAAACCCAACGTAAGAAGAAGAAAAAAATATATATTATTTAAAATTAGTCTCATGTAAAACTCCCAACGTGCAATTTTCTCCTTTATGCAAGACTAGCTGCCTTTGGCATTTTATTTGTGTGGAAATTTTATTGACTTTTTAGACTGCCAAATTATTAACACGAAATGGACTTTAAACAATAAATTTAACCGTGTTTCCCGATAAAACTTAAAAATATGAATTTAATTAAATCTGTCTACAACAAATATGTCTATACAAGAAAGTGAAAGACGAAATGAAAGTCTTGCTTTTGTAAATGTCTAAATATAATTAATATCTGAAAAAAGCAATTTTTTATCTCAATTTTAACATTAAATTATTATTACTGAACCCGCTTGGCAAATTACATTTTAAAAATTGAATGAAAATGAAGAACGAAATTATACGGAATTCAAATTGATATAGTTAAAAAGATTTTTGGAGTTTCAAGATAAAGCAGAAATAATTCTATCGAGATTACTGTTTTGGAAGAAGCGGACATCAGTTGCCAACAGCAAGTCATTGTGATTATAAATATGGCGATAGTAAAAATTCCCGAAGTTGCAAAAGACTGTGATCATGGCATGAATTGTGGCATGTACATAACATGTTCATTCAGGGTGGTCAACATTTCTGCTGCTTAAATTTCCTTCACTTTTTCCTGACATTTCCAAGTTTTTTTTAAAGAAATTTTCCCTGACATTTCCCTGACATCTGCAGAAAGATATTGTTTTATGTTATTCTCTTTCATTATTCCTCAATATGTCTGAAAAATTGTTATACTCTTTTAACTAAAATCAATGTGAAATAAAATTTAATTTTCAGAAAAATGCCATAATTATCACTTATTGAATTTCAGATATGCTTTAATTATTCAAGACCCTTTCTTTTTTTGCAAATATATTAACCAACACTAGAAAATACCAACCCATCTAGACCAACTTTTAGCCAACCAGTCATATCTCAGAATTGTTTGTCAAATTTACTCATAAATAACGCAATACAAAAATATATGCACATCGGCGGAGTCTTAAGAATTAAATCAATTGCTTCCTTTTTGTGGGGTCACCCCAATCCATATTGCTTACCAACAAGCCAATCAAAATTGGACAGTCATTTTACTAACAGAAAAAAAACGAATTTACAATTACAAAATGAAATTTCTACATCAAAATAAGAAGAAACCTTCAATGAAATTAAAATTGCACTGACTTTTAGCCCACCAACTATAATAAAAAAATTGCCTTGAACGCTTGTTCAAAACTTTAACCATAAAACGGAGAAAAAAGTGGTAAATTGGTCCTTATTAATTTCTTTTTCTTATTTGCACAGAAAAAATGTTTTAGAGGCATAAATTTTTAAAAAGATAGTATGAATGTAATTTGTAAAATTGGTGTTTATTCGATTTGATGTATACGGTTCATATACTGTATAAAACTGTATAAAAACTGTATGTATACATCAAACTGTATAAAAAAATGTTGCCCTTCTCTTTCAATTTTTTTTGAAAAATTTACAAGAGGCATTTGTACCTGTAATGTATCAAACAAATTAATTTCTAGTATTTAATATTATTTTTAAACTATAGATCATTTTATTGAATGTATGGTGAATTTTAAAGAATACAAAAGAAAAAAAAGTCAAAAGAAAACATTAGCGATTATGTACATTTCATGCCTTTCATAGCATCCATTCATATGAAGAATTATTAATCCGTGTTCATAATGTTTAAAATGAAATAAAAATATATTTTTCAGAAATAATAGCAATAACGTCGATATTTCAAATTTGAACAAAAATATATCCGAATAGAGGGAAAATAATAGTTGTAAAATACTTATTTAATTGAATTAAATTGTTTTGGAATTATAATAATGGGTCAATATTTTACAACCAATTTTGAATATTAATACGCAAAATTCATACTTTTCCTCTCACAACACCTGGTATGATCGATTTGACGTTCGAAGGAAGAAAAGGGAAGGGAAGAATAAATCCATACATATCTTTCTAAATAAAAGAGACGCATTAAAGCTTAAAATCATAACAGCGACGGAGTTAAGCTGCCCTTTTTCATAGTACGCGAAACTATTTTTGCTGATTATGTCGATAAATTGCCGTTCTGAAAAAAATCCTTTCAGGTGAAAATACAGGGTGTCCCACAAAATATGCAGCGTCTAATATTTACAGATTCGGATTGAACGAGTATTAAGACGAGTATTTTGATGTGTAACATGCTGGGTCCTCGAATACTCTAGTCATAGTCTAATTACCCACATGTTATACATTAAAATACTTGTCTTCCGTACTTCAGAATCCGTAAATATTAACCGCTACACAGATTGTGGGATGCCCTGTATTACATATTTATACATATATGCAATAAATTAGATATAGTGGTTAATCATTCTCTTCCATAGTCTGTTTCACACTATCAGGAAAGATCTGATTTCCATGTCCCATTTTACTTGTGGATAATTTTGTACACTAAACATGAGTCTCATAATGCGTTTTTTTCAATTCTTTTTAAGCAAATTTAAAATTTTGTTTAGAACTGATTATGCTATATCCCATTATTCCTTTCTTAATATATATATATATATATATATATTCACCCATAATCTACTTTTGTATTAATACATTTTTTTGTTGATAATATGGCCAAATTCTTATACGCAATTTTTGATACTAATAACTATTGGTATCAAAAATAATATAATTCGCGAATAATAATATAATTCGATATTGGTTTTTTAATAGCAAAGCAATATTATTTTAATATGGTTTGCTATGCAGACTTTATCATCAATACCAGAGGTAATCGAAAAAAATGAATCTGCACCCTGAAAAGTTACTTTAGTAAAGGTATATGTTTAAAGAAAAAGTGAAAAACAGAAATTTTGGAATAATATCGGATAAAGGAAAAGCACAGAAACAGTACTTTTCCTTTTCACATATTATTAAGATCTGATAGCTAATACTGACATATTTAAATTGTAATACCATTGTTATTCCATAGAGAGACAAATTTATAGCAGTTAGCAAATTAAAAACCATGCAATTCTCAGATGATACAAATATGATAGTTAATGACGAACAAATCGTGTCCGTTGCCTTAATCTTTTTTTTCTCTAAAATTCGTGTTTGCTCGTTTTTCAAAATTTTAGAAATTATTTTAAAAAATTAAATTAGTTTTATGAAAAATAAAGCAATAGGAAAAAGGTATAAATGAAAATGATTTGCCAAAGAATGCTCATAGTTTTTATATATTTTCAACGTTCTATTTAGATCTTTGGCGGGTTCGCGATGCACGAGGATGGAACCTGGGACCTTGTGGTTCGCAGTCCAGTAACATAACCATAATGTAAAAGCATTTGACTGTACAGCGTAGTTGTTAATTGGCTTATATGCTATTCACCACAGATCCTTATATTTTTTTTTCTTTTAGAATATATATTGTTGGCGCCAATAAATCAGCATATCACCGCCTACTAATTTTGTAGTACCATCAAGCGGCAAAATGATACAACCCTTTAGTGTGTTCCCGTGAGTCTTGAAAATAAAGCAATAGTGATACAATTCAATATTTTGTGTTTGGTTTATATGTGATTGTGTTTTTTTAAATTTTTTTTTAAATCTGATCTATCATGGTTCGTTGAGCCGGAGATGGTTATGCATCTATTGAATAGTGATTCATTATATGTAATGTGTGTGATTTATTAATGGTGATGACGAACTTAGTGCTAAAATACCAAGAATAAGAACTTACTTATGGATACTAGGTCCCGTATGACAGCAGTTTCAACAAAGAGTAGGAGCAAAAAATTCGATCAGAACAGTAAAATAGAACTAGAGCGTCTCATATTAGAGAAAACTAAAATAGAATTATCACTGACTTTTCAAGTCAGTGGGCTTGTTTATCATAAGTGCCATTAGAAACAACAACAACAAAATAGAATTACAATTAGCAATTAAAGGCTAATGAAAATAGTATTCAGACTTCCGAAAATCAAGGATGTAAAACAGAACTGTAATAGTCACTGGAAAGTTTATTACAGTCTGTGCGAATATAGTATATTAAACCACCAAATAATGTTGAGGACTGGAATTTCTTTTTTTCTTCGTTAGAGAGAGCATTTAGTACTTAAAAAATACCTGAGAAGTTTTAAGCTAAGATTTTCTTGTTTTGTTTGTTTGTTTCTTATGGCACTAAGCCTGAGGGGGACGTCTCTTATTTTTTTATAGCAGCGCCAACTAGGGCCAAGAGTACGACTTTGCCACTTCACGCATCATTCATTCGCTTGCACAACCCCTTTTTACAGGAGGGCACATTCACACATCTCACAGATAGAACAACAGAAGAACAACCATGCCCAAACCGGGACTCGAACCCGGGACGCCCAGATCACGGGGAAGACGCACTACCCCTATGCCAGGACGCCGGCAAGATTTTCTTAAATTTGTAAGAAGGAAAAGTTTCTAATATCCTAACTTTTATCGCTGAGAAAGATTTAAATAATTATGATGAAGTTAAATCAATCGTAAAGAGAATTCGAACCAACAACGGAAGCGGTTTTAGAGATGTTTCAAGAGATAACGGATGTCATGTGTAATTCGCGTCATGCTTAGTGACGAGTTTTAAATATTATTTAAAATTAATAAGGGGTAACAGATTTCGGGACCCTAAAACAATGGTTTCGGATAAACTATTCGAAACTCTAGATAAAGAACAACAACTCATATCAATATTAGACAAAATTAAAAGTAGTTTACACCTCTCGAATTAGGAAAAGAATGTCATCTATATTTTGCTTCCAAAAGCAAATTCATAAATGAAACGGAAAAATTTACAGCAACAAATTGAAACCGGCATCAAAAGTATTTTTCCACGAATTACGAATGTAGAAACCACTGAAGTCATAAATAATTCGCAATCGGAGGTGGGGGGGGGGGATTCTGATCAAGGTTCGGTTTCTCACAATGAGTAGAGTATGCCTGTCGTTGCAACTAATCTAATCGAAAGTAAAAAATGTAGTTTTGTCTTCCGTAAAAAGTTTAATAAAAGACAGATGTTCGCAATGGCAAGAAGCGAGGCGCCTCTTGGAAAATGGTTCACAGTCTTCTTTTATGAGTCAGAATTGTATGCAGAGGCTACAACTAAAAAGTGAAAAAAATAAATCACATTATTTCCTGCATTAATTTTGTCTCGCTGGTAATTAATTGCAGAGTTACAGCTACTGTGGCTAGTAAAAATAAGAGTTTCGAAAGAAAAATTTGGATGTTAGTGGTGTCAAAAATAGAGGATTTATTACCAAATTGGATGATCGATACGCGTGTACTGATTCCAGAATCAGTTGACCTTGCGGATACTAATTTTAATATTCCGGGGGAAATAGATATTTTGATTGGTGTTGAATACTTTTATGACAGCTGGGAAAATTAAATGCTTAAAATGAAAATTGAAGTTACTGATATCTCCATTTGGGTATATTGTAGGAAGTAGCGTTATGAGTTCAAATAAATTAAATTCTAATTATTGCGGTTAATATGTAGGGCAGAATTAAATTCAAACTAAAGAAAACTTGGGACATTGAGGAAGTAGGCAGGGAATTACCTAAATGTAAAGAGAATGCGAGAACACAAGAGAAGAAATGAATAGGAACACAAGAGAAGAATTAGGAAATATACTGTCGCGGTGTGTGTGTGTGTGTGTGTGCGTGTGTGTGTGTGTGTGTGTGTGTGTGTAAGGATAGTTTTTATCTATGAATTATGATTACACGATTAAAAAGATTTAGAAATGTTCACTTATATTAGTATAGTCAGAAATGATTTTTTTTATTTAAAACTAGCCGCCTTTGGCGACCAGCCGGTTCGCCAATCTTAATGTTCGTTAAAATTTTAATAATTAAATATTTTATGCAATTCCAACTTTAATAGATTCTTCAGCAAAATATTTTAAAACTTCAAATTTTGATAGTCATATAATTCACTCATAATATTATAAAGGCCTTCAGTCATAACGTGATATGTATCTCTCTAATTTTCTGTTACCCCTCGTAGAATTTATGCTTTAAATTAAAGTGTAAATGATTAATCTGCAATGAATATAATAATATTTTTTACTGAAACAAAGAATTTTTTTAATAATATGATTACTGATAATAGAGTCACTGAGCGTTTAAACTTTATGGGCACTAAAGAATATCTTTCTTAATTTATGTCATATCTCAAGAATTTGTCAACAAAATTTCTCAGATTCATCATGAACAGATCGATTAATTAACAATATTTCATTTTAAATGCATCAAACACTAAGAAAATAAAATAAATCGTTTAAAATAATCGGTCGAAAACAGGTTTAAAAAAACTTTTTAAAAAACGATGTACTTAAAACTATAAGCATATACAAAAAAAAATATATAACTAACATAAATACAATTTAATTACAAAAGCATGCAACTAACCTAAAAATAATTTAAATCATTGAAAACAGGTTAAGAAGAACTACTTAAAAAACGATGTATTTAAAACTATAAGCATATACAAAAAATATATAACTAACATAAATACAATTTACTTACAAAAGCATGCAACTAACCTAAAAATAATTTAAATCATTCGTTAAATCCGTCATGGTTGTCATGACAACAATCAGAACCCAATGAGCATGCTTGAATTTTCTTCCCCAGTTACGATAACGCAGATGCGTGAATTTTTCTACGCCAGTTGGGGTAATGCTATGCAGATTATACATTTTTAATTTCCTTTATTCTGTGTTATTTTAATTCAAAAGTACTTCAGAATGAATCTGAAACATGGATTAATTAACAATGTTTAATTTTAAATGCATCAAACATTAGGAAAATAAACAGAATCGTTTGAAATAATCCGCCGAAAAATGTTAACCCTAGCCTCATTACTGTTGGAAGAAAAAAATACTGAAGCCTTACTCATTTGGCGGTGGGAAAATGGAAGACTTTTTTGGCGGAAAAGTTGGCGGTGAGGGAAATGAAAGATTTTTTTTTTTGGCGGGAATGTTAATTTTTAATTAATAATTAAAATTTCAAAAAAGGGACCCCAGGTGCACATTCCCGACCTCTAAGGTATACATGTACCAAATTTGGTAGCTGTAGGTCAAATGATCTGGCCTGTAGAGCGCCAACACACACACACATTGAGCTTTATTATAAGTATATATTACAAAAATGTTTTGATTGATTTTGTTGGAAATAAATATTTTATGAATGTTGCTTCACAAGTTTTCGAAAAATAGGATTTTACAAATCAAAATGTATTGAGCAGACACATAAAATCCAAATTTTTTTAAATAATCTATAATTACAAACTAAATAGACATATAGTAACATATGAGCTCATATGACATATAGTAATAGATATATAGTAACATATGAGCTCTCTCTTTAATTGAAACTCTTAATAGAAATTGAGAAGGCAATGAGAGTAAATAAATGAAAGAATAATTAATACAGTCTAATTTTTTATTAATTGCGAAAAAAATTGCTGCTTCTTTTAATAAAATTAAGATTTCCCAATCATCCATCATTTCCAGTTAATACAAATAAGTACATTATTTTTCTTTTCTCTGTTTGGTAGCTGAAATATTATTTAAAAAATATTTTTCAATACTGTGATATGGGAGAAATTTCTTGATCAACATTCATTGCGAAAAACATAATTTGTAAAAGACTGAAAGTAATTACTAAAAACTTTTAGTTATTTTTTTTTTTTTTTTTTTTTTTTTTTGTAAAAGGCTGAAAGTAATTACTATAAAGGTTTAGTGAAAATAATTTTTGTAGCTTTTAGTCGACCTTGAAGGTTTAAGCAATTAAAGTATTGGTAAAATTCAAAACTGGTTTTGAGCATAATAATTTGAGGAATCGAAAAAACTATCAAATTTGAAAATTGTATTCAAGGACATTCAAGAATTATTGATTTTTTTTTTCAAAAAGAAAAAAAAGAATCAAGAACTTTCAACTAAATTAATAATCTGTACTTATTTTATTTTTACTCAATCCATACCTTTGCTAATTTTGAAACTTGAATGCAACAATTATTTTAATTTTCAGTTTTCATTGTCTTTAAAAATTAGTTCACTACATCAAAAAGAGTTTTTGTCCTTTTTCTTTTTGAGAAAAGGAACTGTTAATATTCTGTAGGTTCCACACATGTAGATGAAGATGGGTATTTTTATTTTGTGAATAATTATGCATCGGATTCCTTAGGGCAAAGATTTAATGTGTTGAAGTAATTTTGATGACATAAATGTCTGTTGAGAAGTCCTATATCCATACTTCTCTGACTTCTGAACCAACTTACCGAAAAAACAAATGTTTGCTTATCGACTTTTTGCTATCAAATTTCCGCAGGTAATCCGTCTGCACTTTTATGTAGCACGTTCATTTATTTCGGTTTCTTTCTTAAACGCAACATACAAATTATTCTTTTCCTTGCTTATGATGATGATTGGCCATGATTTATTTATTAATGCTGTTATCAATATTCAACTATTCATTCAACGCAGCATTCAATTTTTACCAATAATATAATTTAAGAGATTTAATTTTTTTTAAAAAAATTCTATCGTAGTGTGAAATGTATTAATGTACATGAAATAAGTTGGCTAACTCACACTACATATACATTATTATTTTCCTTGCTTTTGGTGACGTTTAGCCAAGATTTACTAATGCTGTTGTCAATATTCAACTATTCATTCAACGCAGCATACAATTTTTATCAATAATACAATTTAAGAGATTTAATTTTTTTTAATTTTTTTTTTTCTGTCGTAGTGTGAAATGTATTAATGTACATGAAATAAGTTGGCTACCTCACACTACATATACATTATTATTTTCCTTGCTTTAGGTGACGATTAGCCATGATTTATTAATGCTGTTGTCAATATTCAACTATTCATTAAACGCAGCACTCAATTTTTCACCAATAATGCAATTTAACAGATTTTTTATTATTTTTATCGCAATTTGAAATGTATTAATGTAGTCACTAAAACATTTAAGAAAAAAATCCTCTTAAACAAAATTACATTCCATTACATGAAATAAGTTTGAATAAGTCACGCTACATATACATTATTATTTTCCTTGATTTTGATGATGATTAGCCATGATTTACTAATGATGTTGTCAATATTCAACTATTCATTCAACGCAGTATTCAATTTTCACCAATAATGCTATTTAAGAGATTTTTTTTCTGTCGTAATTTGAAATGTATTAATGTAGCCACTAAAACATTAAGAAAAAAATAATCATAAATGAAATTGCATTCCATCACTTGAAATAAGTTTGGTAGATTCAGTTTGAATAAATATGATGTATTTCAATATGTTTCTTCCCATTTTTTAAGAACTTTATATGCATATGTATGATTGCAATTTTTTTGTATGGAATTAATTTCTTTTTCTATAGAATTAATTATATTATAGTTTAATAAAAATATTTGCATTCAGAATGTTAATAATTGACTTTAACTACGATGAAATAAATAGTGTTTTGAATATGTAATGTTGCTTGCATGCGCTGTTAGTTCAATCACTGGAAAGATCGTTTTATGATCAGCTCTGTTGGATGCTGAGCGGATGCCGAATCAGTGATCTCAGGGGTTGGCAACAAACTTTGTGACGAATTTGGCAACAAAATAGATAATACTGGAATCTTCCAGAATTTTGGTAATAGAGCCAATAGAAATCGAAATACGCCTGATTGTTCCAGAACCTTCTCTGCCCAGCTCCGGGAACTATAAAAGGTCGGCAATCTAAGCTGAAGATAGTCTTGGAAAGAGTTACCGAAAGATTTAGAGTCGCATAACGAGTCGGCAGCGAAGTAGTTGGATTAGTCCAGGTGTTGAGTGGAGATTAAGCGATTGCTAAATTGAGCTCTGTGCCGAATCCTGGAATTTATTGTAGAAGCGGCATCGAGTCGTGCGTGGAGTAGCCAGTGATGTAGTAGTGAGTCGGCAGTTGGATACAGCCAAATTGAGAAGACAGTGAACTGCAGGCAATTGGAGAGACCGAAGAGAGTAGCTACGAAGATTCTCTCCTCCTGTTGAATTCTGTCTGGCCACTTTGTGTCCTATGGTTGTTATTACTGCCGATTACCACTTGTGGACTGCTGTCTGTTATAGTGTCTTCTGTGTGTTGCTTGTGTACGTTTCCGTTCGCATTTGTTGTCTGCGCATTCTTGTTTTCGTGTTAATAAAAGTTGTCGTTTGTTACTGAGACCTGTTGATTGTGTTTTTTCATCGACTAACATATCGAAAGAACCCCGAATTCCTTGCAACAGGAATGACACTTGAATACGCATTTCGATTCTTTCAATTATATTTGCTACAATAACTATAAAATAATACACCACTCACATTTTCATTTTACACTAATTCATTGCTTATAAAAAGTCATAAATATTTAAAATGCGCATATAATATTTAAAAGAGAACATACAACGAATCAATTATAAAATAAGTTCAGATGGTTAAGATGAAATACTTAAATTCTGTAAACTATATTGCTACCATTTCATCTTTAAATAAAATAATTATAGAATAGTATGAAACAAGAAGCATTAATTCCACGCATTTTAGAGAAGAAACTGATTTTTTAGCGACTCTATAAGAATTAAATCTTTATCCCATTGATAAAACCTATTTTGATTTTCTTCATCTATCTTAAATTTTCTACTTTGTACTTATAGCCATACAAATATGTATTAGGTTTAAACAGCTTTATAGCAATACATCTTCTTGAAAATAGGGCACATTTTCAACTTTTGCTCCGAGCAAAGCAGTATAAGGTCTCGGTTTCGAACCCGGAAGGTTTTAGGTTCGAGACCCGATTCCACCCCAGAGCCGTGGTGTAGGCGGGTCTGGTCATGTTAAATTAGTCGGGGCCAAACGTTCTCCCGCTGATGTGGAGTGTAAGTTTGGAAAGAGGGGTGGAGGCTCAATTGTCGTCCTCTTTATCTGACCGTGGATCAAAATTACGTCCCCATAATATCCCTAGTATTGCTTTAAAATGGGACGTTAATAATATAACTAAACTAAACCAAGGTGAATTCATTTTTGAAGTAGTATATTATATCATTCAATTCATTTGATCAGATTGGCCTTTAAAATATAAACTTATATATGCATGGTAAAATTTAAGAAATCTTTTCAAAAAAGTGGATCTTTGGAGTGCGAATATTGTTATCAGTTTCTATAAATATATGTCAAGATCAGGTGAAGAAATTTTGTTTTCAGCTTAATCAGTTCCTTTTCTGTAAATATCTCAATTATTCTAAAATAACCGTACAAATTCTTTTCGATAAAATATTGTCTAGAATGTGTAAAAATCGTTTTCAAATGATTGCCTCAATTTGTTTAGTGCTTGAGAAATAAGTTAATTATTTGAATAATGGAATTATATTTACTTTATTCTTAAAAAATGAGATTATTTGTTGAAATTAATATTCAAGATATATACTAACCTCTAATATTGATTTCTAAAGAATTCCTGAAGACAGTTATGAAGTCAGTTATAATTATTTTAATAAGATAGTGATTTTCCATTGAAATTGATTACATTTATAAAAATGAAGAGAAAAAATATTAATGTAGACTGTACATTAGTTTATAGTAAATGACTTCCATTTTAGTTGAAGACAGTTCTACCTTAAAGTACATACTTTCATCAGAAAACTGATTACAATATAAAATTAAATTTAATTTTAGATATTTATATTTTTCTAAAGTGAATGCCGTATGATTGAGTATATAGGTATCAGTTATTAATTTAAATAAATAGATTTTAATTTGAGTATATAGATCAGTTATTAATTTCAATGCATTTAAATTATTTTATCCTGCTTTTGAATTATTTCATCAAAGTATTTATATACATTTGAAAATCTTCGTGTATGTAGTATTTTTTCATGCCGATAGGTGGCGCGTAGAAGCACGAATTCCATCTTTTACAAACGTTGACAAAAAATTCTCTTTCACTCACCTTTAAGTTCGTCTCATTCTGTGCGAGATCAAATAAAGTCATTTATTTTAATAATTCAGAAGATTTTCCTATTACATAATTGACACCCATTCTTTTATTTCGATTAAAAGCCAAGCAGATTAAATTTCCATCTTAAAATGCAAATCGAATCTAGGATTTGGACTGAATAAAATTAAATACAAAATAAATCGAACAAGAACACCTTTTCTTTTCAAATCGATTAATTTGTATTATTGTCTTTCGAAATTGCTCCCGCATCACAATTCTTTGTTTGTGTTTGCCTTTTTATTTTAAAGTTATAAATGAAGTATAAAATGTAATTGAATCAAAAGTTTTAAAAAATAAACATGAAATGTATCTTTTCCTTTTATTTTATCATTTATCTTGTGAGAAAAAAATTTCTAGAAACACTGAAACAATTATTTATTGAAAAGAAATTAATTACTTCAATCTTTTTCCTCGTCTGATTTCTCGTGAATTTTTCAAACGGAAAATGTCAATCTCTCAAACAGAAATATCCATTCAATTTAAATTGCGTATTTTGCACCGTTATATGGCCTGAAACTGTAATTTTCTTTTCTATGAGACAATTTCTTCGTAGCAAAATTCATCGGAAGAAATTATTTTTTCCATATAAAAAAATATTTCAATAAAAACAATTTCCATAGTAAAAAAAAAAAAAAAAACATTGAGAAAAAAAACCCTGCGAACTCTGCAAATACAACAAATAAAGAAAACATTCACAATACTTAATAAATGCAGTGAATTAACAATGTTAAACAATCAATCATTCATTTATGAGAAATGAATTAATTTTATAGCATCAAGATATGAAATAAAAACAGTTCTTTGCAATTTAATCTCGTCTGGAAAAATAGAAAAAAAACTATTCTTCATTTGTTTTTCATAGCTAATTTTTTTTTACATAACTTTAGCGGAATTAATTTTTTACATAACTTTTTAGTAAATATTTTTTTAATAATGGTAAGAATGGTTTAATAATGGTAATGCAATTTTAGAATCAAAAATGATTTAGAATATTAAAGAAATTGCAAAATATATATATGTAAACACATAATTTTTGAAGCAGTTTCGTGGCAGAAGATAGGGAAGACATTTTTGAATTTTAAACTTCCATTCTGGGAGGCATGATTTATGTACAAGAAGAGCGGATAAAACTGACGTTCGTTCATCCTCGATACAAGAACATAAAAGCGAAAAGAGCTCGAAAAATTTATCCTCAATGATTATATACTATGAGATTCTGTTAGCGATTTCTTTACTTTTAGGTAAGGGAATTATAGATATCTTTTAAATGAATAATAAACCTTTGACATTTTTAATGACAAATAAACCTTTTTAATGACAAATAAATCTTTTACTAAAGTATTTCATTGAAAAAATTATATTCTATATTTCCCCGTTTTATTAAAATGTTTCTTGATCATTAGCTTAGCATTGAGGTAATCATAAACCGATATTAAATCGTAAGCTCAAAATATTGATTCCTCTCTTATTTATTATTATTGATATTCTAATGGGAATATTCAAATTCTACTAGAATTCAAAAAATATATGAATGGCTTTATGAATTGATTAAAATATATTTACATCACAGTTTCACTTACATTCTTTAAATGCAAATGATGATGCCGACTTTTTCTTCCTTATTTTAAATATTTTTTCATCTCATTTAGGTAAAAGCATCGGAAATTAAGAAGCTGTAAACAATTCGGCTGCAGTTTTTCATTTACTACATAGTTTTTCAATATTTTAGGACAAATCATTCTTTTCAGTTTATCACGTTAAAAAATATTTGTAAGAGAGAAATCATCAAAGTCTTTATAATTTTAAGCACTATGCCATCAAAATAAATTTTTCGTGAAGATTACATTTCATTATAATATGATAACTGCTTTTTTTTCTGCTTTTATTTCAAATACGTTTTATTTCATTGAGAGAATTCAAAAATTTGTAATTTCTGCTTCTTCATCAGTATTAAATTAATCAATATATGTTTTATCAAGAAAATAAGATTAATTTATTAATTAAAATGAAATTTAAAGTATTATGAAGATAGTACCTTCATGAAATGAGAGAAAAATCTATCTCAAAGGTGTTAATTCGAAAATTAACTTTCCTTATTGTTTTTAAAGTATGATAGCTTCAGTTTTGTAAAAGACTTCTAATTATGATCACAAAAGATATTAATTAAAAAATTAAATTTAAGAAACGAGGATGAATAAAGTATATTTATTCTCTAACACCGGAAAGGGTACAGTAAAATTAATAAGATAATTAGTCAGATAATGGAATATTTAAAATAGGGTGTATTATGAACAAAATATATTTTAGTGCCTTCTCAATATTGTTATTATATTAATAAATGAAAGTAACTTATTTTAATAATTAATAGCCTTTATGGTAGAAAATCGAAACGACATTAATAATACGTTTTTAAAGAGATAGGAAAATTTTGTTTTTAATATTACTTGACACTATTTCGACACATCACAATCTTTGATAATTATCAACATTCTTTCAAACTTTTTAACAAACGGCAGTTAGGAAAATGGGAAATGCTTAGGAAAAAACTTCAGATTTTAATTAAATAGAATAAATATTTAATTCATGACAGTAAATATTCAGAAAATTATAGTGTATTTCTAGATTACTCTAATATATATTAATCTGGATATATGTAAAAAAGGGGTCTACGTATCGTTTTGAAATTTTAAATAATGATTAAAAAAGAAGTATGTTAAACAAAAATAGTACATTCATGTAAATATGAAAGACAACATGAATTAAAAGTTTGATAAAAATATTAATATCAAAGTATTTCTCACTTGCATAGATTGCCGTCCATGTTGAAATTATTTACACAATTTTAAGACAATAGAAAGTATTTAATAATGTTGAGGCCATGATTTTTCAAAAATATTGATAAATATTTTTTTGCAAATGATGATTACGTTTAATGAAAAATGATTGAGATTTAGGAGTACGTTCTTCAGAAATAAATTTTATTCTTGTTGTTGTTTCTTATGGCATTTGCCACGGACAAGCCCGTTGTTCAAAGACAGCCAAAATAAGCCTAAGGGGGAGCGCTTCTTGTTTTAATCGTAGAGCCAACATGGGCCAAGAGTACGACTTGACTACTCACGCATCACTCATTCGCTTGCACAACCTCTTTTTACAGGAGGGCACATTCACACATCTCACAGATAGAACAGGAAGAACAACCATACTCAAAAAGAGGACTCGAACCCGGGAAGTCAGCTACGTGAGGAGCTGCACCGCGGCCAATGATTAGCCCTTATAGCTCAGCCTTATTTTCCGCTAATGCTGTCCAGTCATTCAGATTTTTTTCGTGTGCCTTCTGGCCAATTTTCACCCTGGGTCCTGCGGCATGGTGTGAGTATCTCGTTTTGAGCTTACCCTATTTATTTAATGGAAGCTAAAAATATTTTTTTTACGATAAAGTTAAATCTATTTCTCACAACTCTAAGCAGATAATCTTTATGTTAACTTCCTTTCATCAATAATGTGGAGAAGGAATTCATAAAAAATCTTGCATCATTATTTTTGATATCATTATGGTGGTCAACATATCATTATTATTATAACAATATAGAGACTAAAAAATAAAAGTGTTCAATAAACATCAAAATAGTGATTACTCCAGAGCTTTCGAACATTTTTAAATAAAAATCTCTCTAAAACTCAACCATTGAAAGTCGATAATTCTTTAGAAAAATTCAAAGTATTTTTGAGGAAAATATCTATTTATATATGTCTTATTCCAATCAAACTCTGAAAATTATTTCCTCCTGTCTGAAAGTTACCATTTTTTCATATCATTAAGGATAGTTTCTTTTGTTGTATTATTTCCTATGAACTATGTTTTTATTATTTTATATATATTATTTCTTTTATCAGATAGCATTTACTAATTTTGTATACATAAACTAGTTTTCGAAGTATAGATGCCCTAAAGCATTTGCTATGAATGCAAGGAAGAGAGGTTTCATGAAATATATGTTACTAAATCTTTATTTAAAAATAACATATTTTTAAAAGATTTTATCATATATATATATATATATATATATATATATATATATATATATATATATATATATATATAATTGCACGGCTATAAAATTTGTGTAAAAAGAATGGTTAATGTAGAATATATTTAAAGGAATGATAAACTCTGCAGATGGAATATCAAAACTATTAGAAAAAAGTCTAACGCTTCGCGTAGTACCTTTTTCTTCGATGTGCTTACATTATGGAAATTCTGTAGAAGCATATAAATTTATTACTCTAATTTAATGTACATTTTTTTATATTTCTGATTTAATATGCATTTTATATTCTGGTTTAATGTATAATTTATCCATTTTAATCATCGAGATGATAAGATTTGCCAGTGGAACAGAAGCATTTTCTTACAACCATTTATATTTTCTTCTTTACTTTCATTATGCGCCAAGAATGCTTGAAAAATATCTTGTAAATAGGATTACAAAATTTATTGAAAATTTTTTTTTCCATATGACAAGACTAATGCATTTTGTATCTCAATTAATTTATATGATTTATTAAAAGAAAAAATACTAAGAACCTAGGTTAGTAAATGAATGTTTTATGCAATTTAATATTCAATAATTCTATATATTTGAATCACGATTAAAGCAAATACACCTTTACCCCATTGTAATATCTTGATTAGTGCCGATCAAATCAGAGATCAGCAGAGGTCTCGATGAAATCAGAGAATAAGCCACAAAAAAATCCGCTAATAGGCTATTATCTCTAAACGGCTATTCCATGGCAGTTTCAGAAATCCATTGATCTTCATGGGGGGGGGGGATCACTAGTAATATAGAAACCCGAATTACATGGAGCTTCTCAAAAAATCAGAAAAAAACTTCTCCGAACACCGACGTCTCTCCAAATCCCAATTCCAAACCTTTCTCTCCTCGCTGGACAAAAAACCGCTTTTTATTTTCATCAGATATATGGCTCTGGTTTCATTAGTGGATTTGTGTTTCAGCAACGCTACCTCAATGGTCTCAACTCGGTCGAGGGAATGTCTTTCAGGCCTACCCCTTTGAACACATGTTAATTATAATCAGTTCGTATCTAACATCGGCTGAAGTGCACCTGGGTTTCTCACTAATGACAACGATTCCTGGTTATTGATCGTTTCCTGATGACTTTCGGAGTCTCTTCATAAGGAAAAAAAAGTTTAGCATCTGGATGTTTTGACATTTTTGACATGATAGATTTGTTTGAAACGACAGGACAACCATCTGTGTTCCCACACTTGGATAGCAATAAATGACCAGATACAATGATTCTCCTAATAAAAGGGATCCACATCTGGCGGTCCTTATGCACTTATTTATGTATGGCGAAACGGGTGACGTTACATGTAACGGAAAAAGGGAAACATTACACCATAAACAAAATCACTAGAAAACTATAGAAAATCATTCTAGTTTACGTCTATTGAGCAATTGAAACATTTTAATTGTCATTTCAACACTGCAAGAAATATGCTTGAGTATGACATTTGATTCAAAAGCATATTTTATTTCGTGTCAATTGATATCTAATTGCATGTTGCTAAAATTTTGTATTTCTATTCCTCTTGTAACGTACTTGGTTGATTAAAATATTATAATGGAAGGCGCATTTTTGTTGTTTTATAAAACAAAATTTATATTATACTTTATATTATACAAAAATTATTCTTTCTCATAGAAATTAAAGAATAAATAGTATTTATCTTTCCCTGTATGGGGTATGTTAATGAGCATTTTCGAGGGTTTGGCATTAGATTCCAGAAGAGGTGATAAAATAATGTAAAAATTCATAACAACATTTCCAAAGAATAAGAGAAAATAAACTTTTTCATTTTTTAGCTTTCTGCAAAGAAAAAAAAACTGCACTTTTTTATATAGAATTTTACAGAGAACAATGTCCATACAAAACTGTTTAAACTTCACAAGAGCAATGAAATGTGTTGTTTTAAATAACACATCAAATACTTCAAGAAATTATTCAATGCTAAAAAATTACTCGATAACAAAATTAGCATTATCAAAAACATAGTTTTTTTTCTTTTTTTCCAAATTTAAGAGGGTACAAAACCCTTTTGCGTCAGATTATGCCATGATATTGTCGAGGAAAAATGCCAAATCTTTGCTTAATACTCAATGGATTATTCCATGATACGCATTTTTATTCTTTAAATTATATCTTTGGTTATTTCGGTCGATTGAATGATCTGCCTTATTGAGGGCAAGTGACAGATATATGCATTCGTCTTTGTTATAATTATATATATTAAACGGTTACTTTTTTCAGTTTGAAAAAAAAAACCTTTGTAATTTATGTATTTTTAAGAAAGCTAAAACTAAATGAGCGAATAAATTTTTAGTTTACTTTTTTTTACTGTGTGATTACAGTTTTGGCCACATTATTATTGTGTATCCACTCACTGCCAGTGTGTATTACTAAAAAATGTTAGAGTGGGAAGTAGAGAGGAGATTTCGTTTCCTTGAAATGAAACTATCTTGAATTCATTCAAATCTGAATAGGCTGTACATTTTTAATGTGTTTTGTGATTTCTTATTTTAAACATTAGGATGAAGAATATATTCTGCTCATTATATTTTAACTATGCGAAGAATTTTCTCCTACTTTAAAAGTTAATTGCAAATTTAAGCTTGTATGTTAGATTAATAAGAGATAAGACTGATACTCAAATTTATAAGGATTTCGAATGACAACTTAATAGGTGCAAAAACACTTCCTATTTCCGAATCGAAAATTACTTGAAGTAAAAAGAAATCTCGCTGATACATTTATAATCAAAGAAAGATGAAGAAAAGCGTGCCTAGCAGAGATATATTTAGTATCTGGATATGGCTATTTTATTCGTCGATGATTCTTACTTTATCTTCCTTATCTCATTGCAATCTTATGTAGAAAGTCCAAACAACTTAAAAATTAGTGTTTTTGAGTAAAAATCATCAGCCTTTCATTGTTTTTTTTCTCTATACAATTTATTTCTTTTCTTTTATCGCATAATAAAAAAAAAAAAGCTTCTCTTATCAAATGTGAACATTTTTGGAGTTACCTGCAATTTTTAGTACATAAAAGGGTAGATACAGAATCTATGAAAAATATATGAAGGAATTACAAATGTATCAAATTATTCCTTACAGGTGTTTACATATTTTTAATTATGATTCATCTTTGTGGAGATAAGATTTTGTAATCGATATTTTATTCATTGATTTCACAATTGGCAGAACTTATTTTTAGATTAATTATTTAATTTAATGAAATTTTGATTCTGTGGTATTGGTATGATCTATTAATAGAATTCATAAACAAATTATGTTTCGATTCCACTAAATTAAAAGTAATAAGACAATAAAAATAAATTGAAGATTAAAAAAAGATAAAAATAATTGAAATAAAAAATATCGACTTTTTAGAATACAAACAAAAATGTATTTTAAAAATTGTTAAAATTATTCATTTTTATTCTCTAAGGAATATTTAGTTATAGATCATTTTATAGAATATAAATATAACTCCACTTGTAAAGGTCTTTTTTTAACACTTATGCTTCAGTTTCTTTATCTTTTCATGTTTTTTGTTTAAGGCTAAAGTTCCGGAATAATGCTTTGAAGGATAGTTTGAATAAAACCGCATGAAAGACAAGAAAATAAAATTTGAGCGGAAAATTCCTAAAGTATTGTCTTTAATGCATTATTCAAAAGATTCCCTCAAAATAATATAAGCAACACGGGACACATTTCATGTCTTTACATTCATTCTACAGCTCCAACTTTCTTTCTTTTCCTCGAAATGTTTGTTCCCTTTTTAACATTTTCAATTCTTGTTCTTCTGAAACTTATAATATTCATCGGAATGTATTTTTTGTAATGGAATTAAAGGTCAAGCATATGCACACATTTAAATATAAAAGAAAAAATTTAAAATTCGAAAATTCACGATATGAAAAAACGAGAAATATGGAATTTCAACATAATCAACATAAAAAAACATCCTATAATTCAAACATTAAAAGAAAATCTAGTTTTCACAACTAATTTGATAAATTAGAAAGTATATAATTTTGACAGTTGTCAGATATCACTTGTGAAATCACTTGCTTCTTTAAATTTTCACACCATGCAGGAAACAAGCATTTGATCATGGGTGATTTAATATTCCGCACGCAAGAATGAATAACATATTGTCTTTGGAAATAGATCACATGATCTCTTAATTATCACGGTTACTCAAATAACTTTTGGGATCATGCACTTCACTGTCATTTTTCACACCTCATCAGTAGAAAGAAAGTTGATCTCGGTGTATTTAACATTCCCATACATAAATGAATGGCACATTTTCTTTAGAAATAGGTTACACGAATCTCTTAATTTTCACTAGTATTCAAATGACTTTTGGGATGATGTTCTTCTCTGTAATTTTTCACAGCACATCAGTAGAAAGAAAGTTGATCTCAGTGGATTTAACGTTCCCATACATAAATGAATGGCATATTTTCTTTAGTAATACATCACACGAAACTCTTAATTATCACGGGTACTCAAATAACATTTGGGGTGATGATCTTCTCTGTCATTTTTCACACCTCATCAGTAGAAAGAAAGTTGATCTCGGTGGATTTAACATTCCCATACATAAATGAATGGCACATTTTCTTTAGAAATAGATCACACGAATCTCTTAATTTTCGCGAGTATTTAAATAACTTTTGGGATGATGCTCTTCTCAGTAATTTTTCATAGCACATCAGTAGAAAGAAAGTTGATCTCAGTGGATTTAACGTTCCCATACATAAATTAATGGCACATTTTCTTTAGAAATAGGTTACACGAATCGCTTAATTTTCACTAGTAGTCAAATAAATTTCGGGATGATGCTCTTCTCTATAATTTTTCACACCTCATTAGTAGAAACAAAGTTGATCTCAGTGGATTTAACGTTCCCATTCATAAATGAATTGCATATTTTCTTTAGAAATACATCACACGAATCTCTAAATTATCACGGGTACTAAAATAACATTGGGGGTGATGATCTTCTCTGTCATTTTTCACACCTCATCAGTAGAAAGAAGTTGATATCAGTAGATTTAACATTCCCATACATAAATGAATGGCACATTTTCTTTAGAAATAGGTTACACGAATCTCTTAATTTTCACTAGTATTCAAATGATTTTTGGGATGGTGCTCTTCTCTGTAATTTTTCACAGCACATCAGTAGAAAGAAAGTTGATCTCAGTGGATTTAACGTTCCCATACATAAATTAATGGCACATTTTCTTTAGAAATAGGTTACACGGATCTCTTAATTTTCACTAGTAGTCAAATAAATTTTGGGATGATGCTCTTCTCTATAATTTTTCACACCTCATCAGTAGAAAGAAGTTGATATCAGTGGATTTAACGTTCCCATACATAAATGAATGGCAGATTTTCTTTAGAAATAGATTACACGAATACCTTAATTTTCACTAGTATTCAAATGACTTTTGGGATGATGTTCTTCTCTGTAATTTTTCACAGCACATCAGTAGAAAGAAAGTTGATCTCAGTGGATTTAATGTTCCCATACATAAATGAATGGCAGATTTTCTTTAGAAATAGGTTACACGAATATCTTAACTTTCACTAGTATTCAAATGACTTTTGGGATGATGTTCTTCTCTGTAATTTTTCACAGCACATCAGTAGAAAGAAAGTTAATCTCAGTGGATTTAACGTTCCCATACATAAATGAATGGCACATTTTCTTTAGAAATAGGTTACACGAATCTCTTAATTTTCACTAGTATTCAAATGACTTTTGGGATGATGCTCTTCTCTGTAATTTTTCACAGCACATCAGTAGAAAGAAAGTTGATCTTAGTCTATTTAACGTTCCCATACATAAATGAATGGCAGATTTTCTTTAGAAATAGGTTACACGAATCTCTTAATTTTCACTAGTATTCAAATAACTTTTGGGATGATGCTCTTCTCTGTAATTTTTCACAGCACATCAGTAGAAAGAAAGTTGATATCTGTGGATTTAACGTTCCCATACATAAATGAATGGCACATTTTCTTTAGAAATAGGTTACACAAATTTCGCAATTTTCAAGGGTTTCGTTTTCAAACCTAACTTTGTAACTTTCGAGACTTTGTCAGCTGAAAGGTACTTGATCTAGACAGATTTAACGTTCTCATACACAAATGAATAACATATTTTCTTCTAAAAAGGTCTCGGCAGAACTATTAATTTTCAAGGGTAGTCACAAAAAATTTGAGATAACACTCTTGTGATAATTTTCATGGATGCTTATATAACGCTATTCGACTGAATATTTTTTTACATCATACCAACGGAAAGGTATTTGTTCTCAACGAATTCACCATTTCCGTATAAAGAGAAATGAAGAATTTAATTCGGAAAGGGACATCGAGACCTTTATCATGAGATTTCATATCCAAGACAATAGCAGAACATTACTGCTATCATTAACCTCTTCGTCGTCCTTAACGCGTCTAGCGCGTTCAAGTGAAACTTCTGCAGGACGGCCGTAACGTGCTTCAAGCTTTCTTTTAGATTTTAAAACTTTTAAACGTTTAAAACGCTTTTTAAATGTTTACTCGTTTGAGTTTTGTTTGTTCTAATGCGGTGAAAAACAAAACTTTTTGAGAACAGAAGAGGACGGCGAAGGGGTTAAAGCTTCACACCACACACAAAAATCACTTTTATAAAAAAAAAATTAAAATTTAAGTGGAGAAATATGTTTCAGAAAATGCATTAAAATTCAAAAATAAGTATTCAGATATTTAAATTATATTTTTAAATTTTATTATGAATGACTTAATAATAAACTGGCTCACATATCTCTTAAACAAATAACTCAAATAGCCAGCAGTAAATTTAAATTTACTTATTCCACCACACATCATTTATCTACACTTATCATTAATTCATCATTCAATGCGAAAAATGTGTAAATCATCTTTATTATATGTCTGCATTTATGTTAGCAGATAAAATACTGCTATTTTAAACTATGCATTGAATCTGAATTGAAGTGCATTGATTGCATTTTGAAACTCGGACTTTCAAGATGATGAATAATACATACATCTCAAATATTTCAAACGAAATAAGACTTCAATAATGCTTTTAGAATGCATTTTAGATATCATATACATATTTATAAGCCGTTTCCTGACTTTCAACGCTATATAATGTAATATAAATGATTGCTATTTTATATGTAGCAGGATAAGTGAAAATTCTAATTTATTATTAAGACAGCCGTTCGATTGTTAGTATTTAGTTTATTAAAAAACTCTTCCAAGCTTTCAAGCGGTGATATTTTTTTAGACTTAATATACATATCAATACCCATTTGTTCTAATTATAAAATGTTACCTTTTTTTATATACAAAAAGACATGTTTTCTTCAAGATTTGTTTTAATGATCCTCGTTTAATTAATTTTAAGACTCTTTACGATCTGACTGTAAGGCTATCTGTTATTAAGTCAAGAAAAAATTAACTTAAATTTTGAAAAATAACGTTCATTACTTAAAACCTCTATTGCAAAAAATAGTACTGTTATTGCTATCGTTTACATAAACAATATTATGACATAAATTTGATGCAAAAATAGACAAACTATGAATGAAATTAAGCAGTCATTATCTAAAATCTATTAATTTCACATGAAATGACAATAATACATTATTGGATTGAAATTAATTAATTACAACTTGTGCATGAAAAAGTGATTAATTCATTTGACAAAGGAACGTTGCTTATTTTGTATCATTTGTAGAAATTTTTGATTGTCTAAAATCATTAATGCAAAATTTACATTCTTTGTAAGTTTAGAACAAACGAAGTTTTATTATTCTCATTGGAATTGTTTGGTTTATTTTTAGATTATGATAGTGAAAAAATTTAGATTCATCCTCAAATTTGAAACTCGATAAAAGGAGTAAACTTACAACTAACATGAAGCTAATACTGCTGTCTGAATTAAAAATAGTATGTGAATTGAAAAAAAAAACACTATCTTACTCATAATTGAAGTGGAAGAATTGATTTATCGAGCATTGATATCTAACTGAACTTAGAATTTGCATCCGTACAAGCTAAACAATTGAAAAATTTAAAAAAAAAATATTGTGCATTGAATTTTTATTTCACTGAAAGGGCTTAAAATCGGGAAGAATAAAGAAAACCCCCAAACTTTCTATTCTCCTTAAAACTATGCAGACTGCTGATAAGTTCCTATTCGTGTCTAAATATTAAATCTTAACAGTTTGATGACACAAAATGTTTGTTTAAAAACCATACATTAAATGTTCTCACTCCTTAACCCTAATTTTCTACGAAATTTTATAAAATCTCGGTGTTTTAACGACATGATAATGTACTCAGTATTTTAATAAACAAAAGCAACAACAAAATACACTCCGCACAGTAACACAGAAATATACCTTGAGTGCAGAAACGATTGAGTTTATTATTACGTTTGAAGAAAAAATAGCTGATAAAATATGAAAAAATGAGTACTGAAGAATGAGAGAAAATGAGAATAAGTAATGCTGAGTCAATACCATTAATATCGGCAAGTGGACTTAGTAGAGAGATAAACAAGTGTAACTGAAATAGCTTTAAAATAATGAAAATGGCATTTGGGAATCGGAACTCATTGATTATGGTGGTAGAAACAAACATAAGATATGAAGAGTGGACAAAATAGTATTATCCGTGACATGGATGTCTGGATTAGTTCCCCTTCCTAACTCTAGATGGAAGCGCATTCCCGTGGCCTTGAAATTTATGCAGAAACGATTTCTTGTTTGCTTAATAGTCGAGAAAAGTAGACGTTCACGTGTAGTGTGAGCGATCAGTAGCTCGCTAGCAGAACACATTTATTTTAACAATTAATTTTTTTTTTTTATTATTCAATTATTTTTTTATTGTTTTTAAGAAATATTCGTAACCGTGATATGGAATTGTTTATTAGAAATTGTATAAAAACAAGGTGTGGCTTGATGTGAATAAATGGAAGACTAGTCATGCAAACTGTTTACTGATTTTTCTTGCTTAGAATCTTCTATGTTTTGCAAATATTTCGTTAGGGAAATGTCCCCTATATTCAACAATAGAGATCCCGATGCGTTCATTAAAGAGGTACTTTTGCTCTTTTCACTGACATGGGCAAGTATTCAGACATTTATATGTGTATTTAAATTGGAAACTGCATAGAACAGGGCCATTCACTGGAAAATATAATAGAAAAATGAATTAATTCCGAAGGAGCACCTATTTTAAAATTCTAAGCAATAAAATTGAATGAAACTTAATCAAGTGTCTTATTCAAGATAAGATACATTTTAAATGTTGTCAGAACAATAGAGACAAGAGAATATTTTCAAGATCTAACAGCATCCTCACTGGATTTTATCCACCCTACCTAAAAGTATACGTATTAAATTGAATGAGTTTCGTCTGACAACAAAGAGATGGTTAATTCTTAATGACCATCATCAGCCACAGTACACTTCCTCTAGTAAAAAATATGCCCCGTAACTACCAGAGAGTGATTTCTTGCATCCATATTATTATTCAGAAGTGAGAACTTACCACTATACAGAAAGCTTTCCATCCCCATAATTTCCTTCCCTTATGATTATAATTGACTGTAAAAGATACCAGAATTTTTAATCATTCACAAAGAATGACCTGTGCAAATCGTTTCAGAAGGTTGTTCATTTAGGAAATGAGTCTTGCAAACGAATTCTTTTGTATAACTTTTATAATATCTTGGTCTAGATCGATCAAATTACGGAGTAGCATAATAAAACAATTATTTTATTTACAGTCTTATAAATGTACAAAAAACAACTTGGGCTCATCTAGGTTAATATTATTTACAAATATGAAATAACATTTCAATCACGAAATAATTTCTTGACCAAATTCCTAGAATAAGTGACTAAAAAAAAACGCTAACAAATTGTTAGCTCTAAATGGCTGTTCCAGGGCCATTTCCAGAAATTCACCGATCTCTATCAGATGGATCCTAACACTGAAACCCGAATCACATGCAGCCCCCCCCCCCAAAAAAAAAACAGGGTCAATTTCTCCGGACACCAACACCTTCCGAATTCAAATTTGCATTTCTTTCCTCTCCATCTCTGAGAAAAAAATACCGCATTTTAATTCAATCAGATATCCGCCTCTGTTTTTCTCATTGGGGAACTTGAGTTTCCTTTCAGCCAATAGCTGTTCAGGAACGCCTCCTCAATGGTCCTAACTAGATTGAGGAAGTGTCTGTTTAGGATCCATCTTTGAGGCCGAGTCTACTGGAGCACATGTTAAATATAATCAATTCACGGCTAACACGGGCTGGAGTGCACTAGGATTCGACCTTAATGACAACAGTTGCTAGTGATTGATCGTTTTTTGGTGATTTGAGGAGTCTTTTCATAAGGGGAAAATATTTAGCATCTGGATTTTTTGACGTTCTTCTTCTTTGAAGACATGATGAAGACGAGATAACGACGGGACACACATTTGTGTGCTCTCACCTGGATGCAACAAATGACCAGACACAATGATTCTATTTGTGATAAGGATTCACATCTGGCGGTCCGTATGCAATTAACTATATGTGACAAAATGGATGACGCTACAGCTGATCAGAAATCCAATTGCCATGTGAGGGAAAAGGGGAAACATTACGCTTTATACATATTTCTGCCTATTTCTACATATCAAGATATATCAATTCGTGAACTGAAGTATTCAATATATTTTGTTCTAGCAGCGAAACGTTAGCGAGATGGTATTGAAAGAATCAACCATGCTGTGATTAAATGAAACTTGTTTGCTTGTCACTCAGGAAAAGTGTTGTGGATTATGATTTTGGATGATAAACAGCATAAACGAGAGCCGAAATATAGAAAAGTATAATGGGCAATAATCAAAATCCGAAGTTTGTAAGACCTTTTAAAACACCCTTAACACATTTAATGCCATAGGCTACACTGATATCATAAATTGGATAAAATTCAAATTGTCAGCTTCTCGAATGAAGAAAAAATTAATATAATATTGACCAATGAGAGAAAAATTTCATCCTATTTTCCTCTTCTAGGAGAAAATTATGCACAAATGTTGATCAGAATATCTTTAAACATTTATTTTGTTTTCCAAAATTATATTTTTATTCCAAAAAACATACATTACATCAAATGTTTATTTATTTCATGCATTTTTTACTACTGACTTCATAACGGATGTTTCTGATTTCTCTCATTTCAACCACACAAAGACTTCTTTTCTTCCTTTGTAGATCTTCGTCTAATGCTTCAAGGTTGTGTTTTTTCTGCACTTTCTAAAGGAAGGAATTTTGACAGAATTTATTTTATTTTCGTATTACTTTGTCATATATATATATATATATTTGCGATTTCTCATTCTATTCCACTAGAAAAGCAATATCTGGAATCTAATCAATATCTATGCATGATTGTCCCTTAGCAGAGAAGAATAGTATGAGATTTTTCTCTGGATGTTCAAACGGATTTTTTTCATTCCAGCAGAACTGAGTGAGTTTTTTTCCACCGAAATATCTAAATATATAGATATTGCATTTCAAAAACCAGAATGTAGTCAATTTTTGAGATTCCGTAAGAGATAGAACTGGTAGGACAAGAATAGATGTTACTAAATATATAATACGAGTTTTAAAATAAATATAAAATCGGATTTGTGCGCAACCGATATTGCATAGAAATGGTGAATAGAAAGGAAGACGGATAAAACTTCATTCTACGAGTGATTTAACTACACTGGTACGCAAAGGTTGCTTAACAACAGGTGCTTTTTTTGCCATATATCCATGAGAAATCATCTGAGAGATATGAAATTCAGAAATGGGAGACAGCATTTTGTAATTAAACGATGGCGGAAGCATAGTTTCCCAAAAGTGAATACAATGCATATAGTATGGAATCAAACAAAAAAGTCTTTGTTGAACTCATAGTATCGCTACACATGATCATCTGTACATGGGAAGAACAACAAGCAGATATTCCTTAGTATGGGATATGCTCTCCCCTTATTTCAATGGTTATTTCCCACCATCTCCCATATTCAGCACCAGATTGTCGAAGAGTTTTTGAGATGATAGTCTCAATTCCTCAATCAGCATCTGTTTCAGTTGTTGAGTGTTCCCCGGAGGATGTAATCGTACTGCAAGGTGTCTCCCCAAAGCAACCCACACATGTTCTATGGGATTTAAATCAGGAGAGAACGCAGGCCAATCCATTTGAGTGATATTTTTACTTTCCAGTAGCTGCTGAACATCAGCAGTTCGATGTGGCTGTGCATCGTCACCCATAAAGAGGAAGTCTGGTCCAATAGCATCTCGGAACAGACGCACATGGGGAAGGATCACCTCCTTACAATAGTGATCTGCGGTTACAGAACCTTTGTCAAAATAGTGGAGCTCTATCCCCCCCTTCAGTATAATGCATCCCCGACGACAACTCCAGGACCACCAACCAGCATAGCTCTCCCCGTGATGTTACTGGGATGAAACCGTATCCTCACCTTTCTCTAAATCAACTGGCGTTGAGAATCACTTGTGGCATTGAAACGACTCTCATCTGTAAAGAGGACGCGACTTCATTGATGAGACGTCCAGTTTTAGTGCTCCTTAAACTACTCTAAACGGTGCCACCGATGGTCAACTTTCAAGGGATGCAGCGGTCAGGAAGGAGGGCGAATAGGCCACCTTGTAAAGGTGTCTGGCTACAGTAAACCGCAATAATTGTTGCCGTACACAGTTGCTGAGCAGTGGTACTTGCTGACTGATATCGGGCTCTTTTCGCCTGCAGGACGATATATCGGTCATCCACGGCATTTGTTTTCTTATAGCCGCCACCACCAACCTTTCTAACAACTGTACCTATGGTTTGGAAGGGTTTCCAAGTGCGAGAAATGACACTTTTGTTGATTTAGAATTCTTCAGCTACGCTGGTCAAACTGCGCCCATCCTCCGGCTTTCATTCTTTCACGTGTGAAGACGTTCAGGTGATTTCTTCTAGCCATATTTCACGATAGAACTTACTTGCACTTGCAGAGAATGTCTTTAATTCAGCATCCGTTCTTACTTTCCTTGTAGTGTTGAGCTGTGAGCACCGACTGAACACGTTTTGCGGACAATCACGTAGCCTATGATGTTTTGTTCCTGACATTTGCATACCAATCACTTTTCTACTGAATTACGTGTTAATTTTACTGATCGCAATAACCCCTTTTCTGCAAATTTATATTACTGCTTAAGTTTTGCACACCTTTGTGCTTGTAATTGATTTATTCATAAATTTTCAATGAGTCATTGTCCATCAGATCATTCTATGTTTCATTAATTCAAAGAGTTATTATCAAAAGTATCGCAGCAGCATTTGTGGAAGTGTAAGTTACCATTGTGATAATTGCAACATAAAGAATAAATAATAGAAGAACAAAATGTAAAGAGAGACGAGAATAACCGAATAAAAGATTGGAACTGCTAGAAAGAAACTAAAATTAGAATAGGCCTGCAAAGTATCAAAAGCAGCGTTTATAAGGCATACAATGTGATCACGAGGTGAAATTCCCGATTTCGTCCATAAAATATATTGGAAAAATATGGAGGGTGTCCTGAAATAGATTGACTATTTTCAAAAATGCATAACAGGATAGCGGCTAAGGTTAAGAAAACAATTTTTGAAGCAAAACCATGCAACAGGGAGTAAATTTTTACTCCCACAATTTTTGGTTTTAGTTCAAAAAGTTGTCGATGGACAGTAAACATTGAAATAATTGAAAAACATATAACTAGTTTTTTAAATCTTTTAATAAATGAACATCAATGTACGTTACTTTAAAAATGCCCACTATGAGCCGAAATTCCATGTCGCTACCTGAGGACAAAATTGGTATTCATTTTCAGGAAAGTGACTGAACGAATGTCTCCACATGCGTAACTGATTATTTCTGCAAGTTCCCCAAGTGTTCGGAGATTTATCTGGTACACCACATCCTTCAAGTGGTACCCTAAAAGGAAGATATCGCAAGGATTTAAGTGCGGTGAATACGGTGTCAGTGCATTCGTTTTCGTGTGAAGCATGGGTAATTTAAAGCGATTACATGATTATGAAATTATTCCTCTCAGGAATGGAATACGTCAGAAGAAATATAGTGATGCCTAGTGCCATTTTGCATAAACCAGGATGCCGCAAATGGTTCGACTAAACCATTTACAATGGTCAAAAAATCATGGAAAATTTGAATTTATCGTTTTGAAATCGTTGCATCATATAGAAAAAAAAAGGTCCAACTACACCCCTATTGGGTACAGTTGCCGATACAGTTACTTTTTTTGAGAATAGAGTGATTTTAGAACACCTACATATAGGTTCTCAGTTCCGCAAGTTAGACAATTTTGCTTATTGACGAATTTATTGAAATGGAAACGTGCTTCATTTGAAATCCAAATAGAGTTCACATCAATATTGCTACCGTCAGTTATGTAAAGGGATTCATTCGCAAACATGTTTCTTTTCTCTATGGAAACGGTATGAATCGTTTGATATGTTCTAATTTTTTACGGGAACAAGGCTAAGCACTCACGTATTATCTTATGAGTCACCGCTTTGCTCACTTGACACGTGGGTGCATTTTTCTGACAGATTTTCTAAGAGAATTTGCAATTGTTTGCTCAACTACCTGTACATTTGCTTCTGTAATAGCTGAACGGTTATCAGTCTACAACAGTACCAGTTCGCTTGATTTTCTCATTCAACTTCTTCATTGTATTCGAATGCGCACCCTTAGAGACTTGGAATTTTGCATTGAAAGCTTCTTCTTGTGAAAGTAATACTCTCCCTAATCAGTGAAATTCCATTACAAGAAAAAGCTTTTTTCCGTCATTTTCAAAACTTTCTAACAGAATTTTCTGTTCAGTTCTCCATTGCTCGTCCCCACACAGAACACTTCTTTTAAAGTCAAAACAATAACCTCTTCTAAAGCTGCTCATTTCTATGATTTGCATACGGAAAGAACGATAAACGCTACTAGCATCGCCATCTATCGACAACTTTTTGAACTAAAGCCAAAAATTCTGAGAGGTAAAAGTTATGCCCTGTCACATGAATTTGCTATAAGAATTGTTTTTTAACCTTAAGAGTTTTCCTATTATGCATCTTTGAAAATCGTCAATCTATTTCAAGATACCTTGTATATCCATTTATGTTTCCATAAGAAAAAAATGGATTGACGTTTGAATGGTAGTATATTTCAGATCAATTTCAACCAATCAATTTCATAACATCGTTTTTTATAAAAGAAAATTAACTTGTTCATTAACCTTCTCAGTACTATTGCAACCCATCTGATTGTGCATGTTCTGCATATACAGTTGGACCGTTTTCTGTGTCAAACAAAAGATACAAGATATAACGAGAATTATCACCAAGAGATAATTACCAGCTATTCATATTTAACAAGGATAAACTACTTTTTTTCCCAAGATCGTTTCAGAATTTAAAGAAAAAAATTAGGCGTTAAATCAGAATAAATTCAAATGTTAACTCAATACAGAATATTTAATTATATTATATTCAAATATAATACAAATCTTGTATTAATATTCAAATTATATTAATTAAATTGAGCATTCATTTGAATGGAAAACATATTTAAATAACAGAATATCGAATATAACATGTTTTTAGACTTTCATTTATTAAATTTGATTTTGTCAAAAATTTTAGAATTAAGTCAAATGTAATTTGTGCCGACAATTTTGATATACAATATTTCTTATAAACTAAGTAAACTTACACTCCAGAAAATAAAATTAAAAAAATATATGTATATTTATGCATGAAAAATAATTTTTGTGATGATTTGGCTTGATTAAATGAATAAAGATTTTAAAAATGAATAGAAAACCTACCAATCCGTGGTAAGTGTTTCTTTTTGGTAACTAACTGCCTTTGGCGACCAGAAAGTCAGCCAGAATTTATGGCCGCTAAAATTGTTAAATAAATATTTTATGTGTCTTAGTCTTAATGCCTCCTCAGTAAAGCATGTTTAAGTTTCAATATTGATGCAGTAAAATATTTTTAAACTTCACTTTAATTCAATTGTTATGGTCATTTTGCTTTACTTGTCATTTATTCTTTGTCAGTACAATTAGTACAAAACAGATATACTCGGCTATTTTTAGCCTTTTTACAATGTAAACTAATTTCTAACCTGAAAAAATGAAAAGCCTTGCATTTTCTTCATGCTAATAGTGTTTTAAATATAAATTCAAATATTTTGCAGATTTTTATCAGAATCAAGAAAATTTATTGCTTGCTTTCCTCCAACTTGTTTTGTCTCTAATAATTTATTTTTAAGGACACAAGTTAAATTCCATTATTTTGTTTGTATTAATAAAAATAATAATATGGACTACAAAACCAATGAGAAAAAATATCTGGTATTTTAACAATGGCCCTTTATCATGAACTTTGATATTCTTTCAGAATTCTTATGTAGTTTATATTTATATTTATATTCAGGCAGAATATTAAGCCTTTTATATTCATAATATTAGAATTCTTACATATATTTGTAATCTTGTTGGGCGACAAAAAATTGCTTCACTGAACAGATGAATATCTAAGTTTGAAAACATAATGTAAAAATAATTTTTTACAATAATATTTTCTATAGTTATTGCAGAAAAACTCCTAACTTGAGCTTAATTTTTAATTAAAATTGAAAAAATCCACTCTGAGATGCACATTTCTGTTTCCCAAATTATATATTTATACCACGTTTCGTAACATAGGATCAAACTGCCTACCATAAAATACCAACAAAAGACATATATATTCATCTTTAGCATAAGTAAAATAAATAAAGTATAAGGATATACTAGAATTTCGAAAGTTGATACACTTTTGTGGTCTATCGTGCATAATTTTAACATTTTCGTAACCAAATTATCAATGTTAGATCAACTCTAATTTCAATATACGAAACGCTCCATGGTTACAAATTCAATTAAAAATTATATAATAATAAATTTTGAAATAAAAACTAATAAGTGAAAAGTAATTAAAATATTTATTTATTTATAGCACGCTTATAAAAACCCATCCTTAAAAATTGTTTTCATTAAATTTGTTTTCTTTCAAAATTAATGCCTCATATGACAAAAATTTGTAAAATTATTAATTAATTAATTAATTAAATTTCAGTTTATTCATTAAATAATTAATTCCTTAAATTCCAATGCTTATAGTTAAGAAATATCATTAATGAAGCAAATATCAATAAAATGATTTCATTTTTAAATGTATTAACGGTTAATAAAAACATTAACAGTTTTAGACGTAACCTTTTAAATAACAATATTTAAAACACTTGCAGTAATGCGTCTTCTAAACATTTTCAAATTTAAAAAATTTAAAAAGCAAATACTTTGTTAAAAATATTTTACTTTATACATTTTATAATATAGATTTAGAAATATATGATAATATCCACAGAATCCAACGCCGAAGATTTTCTTCTATCTTAGTATCATTCAATTTTCTTTATTTTATATTTGTATTATGAGTGAGCTTATGGGTTTAAGGAAAAGAATGATTTTTTTATTGATTATTAGGTATTATAAAAGACTTCAGTTAAAATTTAATTAATCACAACTATGTTATTCTAGAATCATTGATCACAATATAATATAATTTATATAATAGTTTGTTAGATACGGCAAGTTAAATGCATCCAATATTTTGAATACATGTTAAGTGCGTAAATTACATAAAACTGTTTTCACTTTGTTTCTTTTTCATTATTGTGTGAAGAAATATAGACATATATAATTTCGTTTGATTTAAGTACAGAAGCTTGTGCATTTTTCAAAAAGTCTATTCCTTTCTCTTGTAACTATTTTAGACAGTGGCTGATAAAAGACGCATGTATTTTTCATATAGAAACATAAGTCTCTCTATGTGAAAGAAATCCTTTAACCTGTTTGAATTGCTAATTCAGAATCTACCGTCAAATCAATCACAAGAAGTATATCCAACTTTTTTTTGTATTCGACAGATGTCTTAAACCTTCAAAGAAGAGAAAAAGTTACACATTGCGATAGTAATATATTTAAAAATATTTTGTATCTTAAGAATGGTAATATTACAATGAAGAGGTTTCAAACTTAGTCTGTTACGATATGAATCCTGTACTATAAAAAGTTTGTTTTCATTTTTGCAAGGTGAATTCAAAAATGCAATATGAAGAATAAAAATTATTTTCTTAATGTTCTTTATTCACAGGTTCTTTATTTACAGGTTGTACCTCGTGGTGCATCTCAGAATGAGAAGTTTTCAGAATGGTGGTTGGTTCGTACCGTCCTGATGGGGATAAAAATAGGGTGGAGTGGCTACCTCCTACCAATGAAGGAACATGCTTCCTTCGGGAGAGGTTGTACTGTGACCTGTGATAACCTTTAAATCCCGTCAATGTTTCATTCTGTGTTTGAAATGACTATTCAGAGATGCCTATGTGTCTTCGGGCTTTTGTAGTCAGTGATGATTCGTGTACGACATGTTTCAAAGTCTAAAGAAAATTAACATCTGTTCAAACTCGATTGCTTACTGTATCAGTCAATTATGGTTTTCCCATCATTTATAGTGATAGTGAAGATCGCAAGTGGCGGGCGAGCCCACTTCACCATTCCATATGTATAAAAACCTACCAATGACATTATACTCAAGTTTAGACTAACCTTCAGGAATCAGAAGGATAATTATCTTAGATACTGTCAAACTATGGCTGAGACTACAAAGAAATAATTGCTGGAGATTACACATAGAAATCTTATATTGTTAAATGTTGCAAAGTTATTTGGAATATTTTATCCTATCTAAATATGATTGAACTGAAATGCCCTACCTAAATATGGAATCGTGTACTATTAGACTTTTAGTTGAAAACATTAGGAATAGTACTTAAATTCAAAATATATGATTTAATTTACAGTGTTTATCTACAATTATTAGACAATATTTTGACAAGTATAGTTATGATATAGTTGTAATTATCTTGGGTAAAAGCAGCAAAGAATTACAAGTTATTTTATTAGCCTAAAAAGGCATCTGTTTATTACAAACAACTTACACAAATACCCAGGATTTAAACATATTTTTGAGGGCTGTTTGTAATAAATTTAAGAAAAGTTTAAAAATGTGATGCGATTTTCCAATAAAACTCTCATACTGCAAAATGCCGAACTATTCGCAAAAAGCTATGCTTTCATAATTGATCTACGTCAGTGTCATCACACATATAGAAAAATCAGTACGTCAAGAAATTCAAATCTAAATCTTAAATGTTGTGAAAGCTGTTATTATGAATTAGCTATTTTGTGAAAACTGTTAGAACGAATCAGCTAAATGGAAATCAAAGTTCCTTTCAGGATAAACTATTTTCACTGGAGGTTTTTTTTTTAATTTTTTTTTTATTTTTTTTTTATTGTAATGGTACTAAAGTCACTTATTTCAAGTGCCATTATTTTTTTTTCTTTATATGATAATTAGATTATTTTCCGAGATATATTTCCTATTTTCGAGCCATGACATTTTGAAAATTCTTCCCTTTTTCAGAATAATTTCTTTTTCTTTTTCATATATTATGTATATGGTGAACAGTCTTTGGTGAAACAAAGGAATATTCAAAAGGATATTTTAGGACAAATTCCTTGATTTTCAAATAACTTCTTGAAAGCTTTTGCCTACGGTCAAGCTTTTGCCTACGGACCTAAAAGACCTGAATCACAAAGTACTATGCATACTTTCAAAACCTTTTACCTTATCAAAATAATGCTAACGATGAGATTCAGCATTAAAGGGATGACATTTTAAAATATTTTTTTTCAATTTTTATATGTAGATGTCTTCAAATTGCTTAAAATCCGTAATACAATTCTTTAGTTCAGATAGATTTAAATAATAAATAAGTAAATAAAAAACTTACTCTCAAGCTTCTAATCTAGCCTTATGGCAAAAAATCACCATAAATGTTAAAAAATTGTGCGGAATAATTTCAATGCTGTTATTTATTTACAAAATAAACAACCTATTTTTAAATAAAACACCTGAACTACTCAACAAATTTAAACTTGGTCAGAAATAGAGGATGACATCTGAATTTGCACTCCATTTCCAAAATTACTCATTACATCAGCGAGAGAACACTTGTTCCAAATTGTTTTTTAATTATTATTTTGATTCAATTACTATTAGTACCGAGAAATAAGACTTTTATGTCGAAAAATCATAATTTTAATATATAATTTGAAATATATTGAATTACAGAATATGTTAAAGAATAGAAATAAGAAAATGAAAAAAAAAATATTTTTTTAAACATACGCACTTTTATTAGTTTAGTAACGAGTGATAAGTAGTTCAGTAAAAAGTGATAACGTAATTGTTAATTGTTAATGAAATAATGAAATTGAAATGAAAATGCGAAGTAAAATTCATTAAAATTTAAAATATATAATAAAGGTGATTTAATTCCGGTTTACTTGCAATATTTTTATCAGAATTTTACTTCTTTACTGAATTTCTTAGACATCTATATTTTCGATAAAAAAGTATCTCACTATTATATGAAAATTGTCATGTAAACCTCGCATTTTATTCGCTTTGTGATTGGTAGATGGCGAGACATGTTACCTATGACATTTGAGGTTTATTTTGCCAGTGTTGCTTGAAATATTTAATGAAAATAATTATTATGACGTAGTAAGTATTTATATTGCACTTGAAGGTGAAATGGGGACGAAAAAATGAAAAGTATTAAATAATATTAAAGTAACATCCAATGAGTTTAAAACTATATAATTTGTTAATTCAACTTTTAGATATACCATTTGTGGCAACAGCAATGAATATCTTTCCCGTTCAACTCTTTCGAGAAACGAGAATTGGTTGGCTAGCAATCATCTGAATACATAAGCAATGCAGGTGTTAACTCTGCATTTTTTTAAAAAAAAGTAATAATGAGGCATCCAGCGATATCAGTTTGCAATATGCTCTATTGCATTTCATTTCTATGCAAATTACTTTAGAATTTAAAGTTGTAAATAATTGTGTTTTTTGTATCCACTTCTCTCTAAAATATATCGAGTAGTTTTTGTGTAAATGAGTGTTTATACTTTGTAAAATATACAGAGTTTTAATGTAGGTTTGCCTTCTTATTGTCGACCATTCAACTGTACTATTACATGAGCCATTTTAAGTAAATAAAAGTGAAATTAAACCATTTTTGTTACATGTGAAGATTAAACATACATAAATTAAAGGATCACTTTGAAACACATTTATTAACACAAACCAACACAGTTACATGATAATTCAAGAAATGACATTTATATGAACAATAAGAAGAATCAGTACATGCTTTAACACATTTTATATTTTCCATAGATATAAAAATGTATTACAGGATAATTGAAGTCAATATTTAACAATAAAACATGAATAATTCGCATCAATTTATTACAAAATGTTCACAATTCCAATTTTCAACAGCTTAATGCCTGAAGTGCATAACGAAATTGAATGTATAGGAAATATAAATATTGTTCATTTAAAGACAAAATGCCGTGGAATATCAATTTGTTTTTGAAAAAAAATTACTAATTTTCTTATTTCCAAAATTATTTTGATTTACTTTTTCCCATAATTATTTCAGAAAATAATTGATTTCTGTTATTATATTCAAATTTTATTAACGTTTTTTTTTATTATTATTTTATTTTATTTATTTATTTTTTTGCTTTGTATGCGTGCAAAAGTTTTTTTGAATCCACATTGTTATTTAATTTTATATTAATGAATAAACAAATATTTTATAAAAAAAATATTAGAATCAGATAGCAATCGTTTAAATAAATGATATAATTTCATTCAACTTCTCTTACCTTGTATCTGTAAACTCCAGAAAATGACGAACACTCTTGCAAGCTTTGCTAATATTTCATTAATTAAATAAAAGCTATGTTGATATATTATTAATCGAATAAAACTATACAATTTATTAGAATATTCATAGATTTAAAACGAATAGTTATGATAGATATTATTTCCTATAACACATTTTTTTTTATTAAAGCGTTAAGTGATCAAAATCAAAGTATCTGTCGATAAAATATTTCACATTCAAATTTAATATTTTTTGGAAGCAATGCCAAGCACGGTTGCAATATTTCCATAACAAATGTTTGTTCTCATACACTTCATTCACAAGGTTGGTTTTGTGGTGTTTTATGGCGCAAAAGCCATATCTGGCCATACTGCGCCAAGCAAATAGTTAAAAAACACAGTTAAAATAAGAAAGTTCGAAAATGGAGACAATTCCATATAGCACGACGAAAAGACAATGAAACCATACGTAAAAACTTGAGCAGGAAATAAAATACAGAGAGCATATGATAATATTTTATAAAGGAATAAATATAAACAATGCATAAAACATTAAAATACAAGTTGAATGATAGGCAAAATGTTGAATACAAAGATAAAATGTGCTAAATCCAATGTAAAAACCTAATAAAACTCAAAAAGTTAAAAATATTAGGGTGGTGTTTTTCACCTACTAAGTCGGGAAGAGTCAATGATGTTGAATTAAAAAAAAACGAATAGGATAGGAGTTAAAATTTGGACACTCAATTAAAATGTGCTTCACACTAAGGTCGACATGACATCGAGAACAAACCGGTGGTCTCTCTCCGAGAAGAAGATGTCGAGGAGTAAACCGAGTATGCCCTATGCGAAGGCGTGCCAATTTAGCATCAGGGCCACTCATAGGCAAAGCTGGCCATATGCAGATAGAAGGCTTAATAACGTGCAGTTTATTATGGATATGTTTATCCCATGTCTCTTGTCACAAAAAGAAAATATGTTTTGCAATTGATTTTTGAATATCACAGTACGATAGTTCATAATGAAAAAAGGTAGATGCAGTTTTAGCAGCGTGAACGGCCTGTTCATTTCCAATGTGACTAGGGATCCAACAAAACCAAATGTTAGAGCCCCTATGAGGGAGAGTCTGCAAGAGTCCCAAGATCTTAATAGCAACCGGATGAAAGTTAAAATGATGGAGCACTTCTAAAGAGCTCATACTGTCCGTATAAATACAAAATTGTCAATTCATTCACAAAGATAAAACTTTAAAAAATAATTTTTTTTATTTTTTATAATATGGAGGAAACAATAATCAACTTATTTTTATCTCAGGTTAAAAAAAAAAGAAGAAAAAAAAAGGAGTCAATATGTTTTTTCGAATTGTTTAGCAAATTGTAAAGGAAACATTTTAGAAATTTCTATAAGCTTTTATTATTAAATAAAAAGTGCAAATATTAAATATATTAGAAACGAAAAGCACGTAAAGCTTGCCTTATGAACATCATTCTTAGAGGTTACAGAAAATAAAGTGAAACCTCTTTTGTACGTTTCAACAAATTTATAGATATTAGAAAGTTAACAAAAAATGTTCGAGTTTCATTTTTTTTAATGATTTATAATTAAATTTACTTAAAATTGTACTGCATTACAGCACAACAAGCTATTTTGTATAAAAATATTTTTCTAAAAGGGTTTTAAAATATTTATTCTATATTGTTAACGATTCCCGATGTATGTTTGTGATTGATTTCTTTCTCGTAATAAAAATTAGTTACAGCATTCTTCGAACATAGTCAGAGATAAACCTGCATGTAAAATATGAAATTGCTGACAAATGCCGAACTGTATATTTTGTGTAAAGCCATAATTAACATTTAATTAAATGCGGTATATTACCGCATTTGCGTAAAATGAGCTAAATAAAAATTGTTTTAAATACTTTTTTTATAACGATTTCTATACGAAGCTTTATTTAAGTTACGAAGTTTAAGTTTATTAGATACAGTTCAGTAAAATAAAATCGTATAGCTTATATTTCTTTTTTTCTTGTAAATCATTCTTAGTGTTTTTATTATTTTTTTTCGAGTTAAAAAATTCCATATATTGAACTTCTGCGATTTCAAAGATACAGGAAATTTAGCAAATAATACATTTAAGATATATTATAAGTAGCTAAATAAAAATATTAAAAAATTAACAGTTCATATTTTTATTGAAAGATATTACACTTAATAATATATAATACAACAATTGCAAGTAAGAATATCAAATTTATATGCTTCATTAAATAACGTAGAGTAATGATATATAGTGCAAAACAAAAACATCCAATACAGACAATGTATGATTAAAATCTGAATACTTGAGTTAATTCTCAAGTTATGCATAAGAGCACACCGAATGTTCAATCACATTACACATTAATGCTTCCTTTTTTTAATATAGTGATATGAAAGCAATATTTATTCTTATAGAAATGAAAATGATATCAGTGATTAGAAAATCAATGCATTTTTAACTAAGACTTAAGTTACAGTATGCATGCAAAACCGTTGTAGTGATACAAGAGCAAACTGAGAATAAAATTAGAAAAGCAGTATGTTTTATTATTAGAACTTAAATCACAATAGGCATACAAAAACATTGTTTTGATTTAAGAGCAAAAGTAATTATTAGAATATAATATCCTTCTTGAGAAGAATAAATATTTCATGGATCAATTTAGAATTTATCAGATATATATATATATATATATATATATATATATATATATATATATATATATATATATATATATATATATATATATATATATATATATATATATAACACTGTGCAGAATACATGATAATATAACTTGAGGAAGCTCTCAAGATACTTTTAAATGCAATATAATTATACAGAATGTTTAAAAACATCACATGACACAAAGCTCGCGTATCTTATATACAGTGATGACAATAAAATGATATTTATCCATATACAGAGATCTCAAACATGATACTAATGCTAAACCAGTGATATTCTCAATGAGGGATGTTTTTTACAAATAAGTAGAGGAACTATAAGGAGTGGAATAAGAATCTATTCATAAGTGGATTTGAGACGATGACGATTTCTTTACTTTTCATAGTTTTGACTCACTTAATAAAAGTGAAAACAAAAATTTACTATGAAACATTTCTATATTCAGATAAAAAAAACTACACACTAAAGCTTATTTTATGTCCTACAACAAAGCGTCTTAGAAACATCTACCATAAGAACAACGCTAAACATTATACACTACAATATATATTTTTTTCTCAAAAAAACACATTAGGTTTTAAAAAGTAACAAACATTTTTAAGGACTTCTTTAAATGATAACCAGAAGCATCTACGTAAAAGCTCAGAAATATTTCTTTGCAGAGCTTTGAAAAATCAGTTAAATTCTCATATTAATTATTCATTACAAAAATATGCACTAATTCAAAGCTTCCTTTGAAATATTTTGGTTGAATAATTTTTATTGATAATATTAATCAGTAAATGTGTAGTTTTCTTTTTCTCTTTTCTTTACTATTTTAAATTAAATGCATTAGTGCAGGATACACTTCTTCATACTTGTCCAAATCAGGTTGCTTAAAATGAAAAGGAATTATTTAAATGAATTCAGTTTACTTCAAACTTATACTGTACATTTTATTTACTTATTACATTTATTTAGAAAATATGTGTAAATATATGTTAAGGATCTGTCAGAGATAGATTAGAATAATTATAATTTCAATCTTTATTAATTATTTTCAATAATAGCTCGACTATCTTACTTAAATAACTTGACAAATATACTACCAAATTTTTATTTAAAATTAAATAATAAAAATATTAAAACCCGAATAGAAGCTTTTAATTTTTTTTTTATTTCAAATGAAGCATTTAGCAATAAACACTTTTTTTTCCACAAATCATCATATTTTCTAAAACCTGACTGAAAAAATTCAAATATGTTAATGTTTCTAATAGAAATTATATACCCGCTATTTGGATAAGTTTATCATACATGCCTAATCCAACTGGTGTGAAAATATATAAATAAATGCAATTTTTTACATAGTTTCAGTTTGCGGGATTCATTAAATTCGCGCAATAAACAATTTTTTTTTTTTTTTTTTTTTTTTTTTGCAATTTTTAATTTTAGTCAGTTTTTCTAATTACTTAAGTAGAAAAAACTTTCGCTATTTACATAGCGGTATCAATATCAATTCTTGGTCAAACTGTCTCTATAAATGCAATTTAATTTATACTTATTTGTTTTTTTCAGCAGTTTCTTAACATTCACTTCAAATTATATGTACATATATATGATTCCTAATAATTGTCCCAATTTAAACTGCTTAATTTACTCAACTAAAATTTTATTTCAATCATACCCATTGATTTCGCAGTCAGTCTTATATTTGAAAATATATAAAAGAAGTAAAAATAATACAGTGTAATGTATTAGATATAGGTATTAATACATCCACATTAAGATTTAACCAAAATTATCTATAGACATTCAGTATTGATAATCACATTACAAAACAGCACCATTTGATTATTTTTAAACATCAAAGAACAAACATCATATCTCTTCTATGATATTGAAGATAAAATTGACACACTTGTACGTTCAAGAGAAACATCGATTTACATTTAGCATGCTTATTTAAAGAACAAAAGTATTCAGACGCTTTCCTCAATCTCCATGCTGTCTTCATAGTTATGTTTGTGACGGCAAAAAGTTGTCATCCTCCTAGCGTCCTCATCTTTCCTCAGAGTAGTTGTCCTTGTGTTGGACATAGCCATCTGTCAGCCGTATCGTGAAGATAGGGAGGAATCGGTTGCTTTTTCTCCAGAAGAACGGCGGCGGAACAAACTCATGCAACACTTGAATTTATTTTTGAATTCTGTGTTGAAACGCTCCTAGAATAAATATAAAAAATATTAATCAGAGGTGTAGTTTACATCTTTGTATAAAATGTGACACTGATTATCAAACTTCCCCCTCAGGTTTATCATGAATCCTTATGTTAAAATCTTATTCCTCTTTTTGATATTGTATATGAGAAAGAAAAGTAATAAATCTTCTTGATTTAGAGGCTAAATAAGATCATTTGTTCAATAATATGTAACAAGGGAATATGGATATGCTAATGGAACCAAGATAGTTCTAATCCATGGCAATAAAGCAATAGACTATACTTTAGCGGTATGCAATGCGCGAAGGATAGAACTTGGGACCTTGTGGTTAGTAGTCCAGTAACTAACCCATTATACCAAAACGATCGCTAGGGTAGAAGAGTTGTTAACTGGCTTATATGCTATTCACCACAATACCATAAAATGATTTTCCCTCTTCAAAGAATGAAAAGTTTGTTAAAATGGTTTGATCATTGTGTATATCCACTAACATTAAGGGTATAGTGGCAGGAGGTACAACAGAAGGGAATGGAAGGGGGAGGGCAAATACCCGTAACCAGTCCTAGGGACCTTCATGAAGACTAAATAGTAGTGTCGTTATATTATTTATTTAATATAAAATATCCTGAAAGAGCAGGAAAATAATGTCATTCTCCAAGTTCAATTCATACTTGTTAAAACATTCCCTATGGCTGTGGTCGAAAAAATTAAATATATGGATTCTATACCAATTACCCTCAAGTTTCATTCATGAGGCTCAAACGCCACTGGCTGAAGTTTGAAACCTCTCAAATAAGAGATAACGGAGTGTACAACTGGATTTTAGCATCAAAATCTTGCTTTGGTAACGAGTAGTATGACTGACTTCCGAGCAAACAATGGTAACTCTGCATACTTCTTTTCCCGTGATTGTTCAGTCAAAAATTTGGTGATAATCATCTGAAAGCATCCTTATTCTCTAGAACTAATTTTACCAATCTTTTTTAATATTGAAATGAAATCTATCTTGGAAAGTCAAAGATTAAAAAAAAAGAATAAAAAAATGAAAAGAAAATTCGCTGCGAGTTTTTCGTCCAATCACATGAAAGGATTCGCAGAAACCATTTCAATAATGGAAGATACGTTAGAAACAGTATAGAAATAGAACCCAGTATCTTGAGAAAGTCCAGTTTTTTTAAAATATATTCTTATCGAATGATATTTTATTTTAGAGTTTTAATTTCTTTTCTATAGATCGTGTATCAGTATGTCCATATTCTACGAAAGTTTTTTTTTTTTTCATATCAGAACATATTGTAAGGCAATGGACTGGTAGAAATATGTTAAAAACACTCAGGCGACTGCCTAACAACTTCTATTCTTAATCTAAAAGCTAAATAACGCATATCTGCTAAAAACTGAATTATATTTTTAAAAAATTGTCCAAGGATTTTTCTACTAATCTTAATTTCAGAGAAAACAACACTCATTATATATCAAGTGAATAAACAAAAATTGATAAAAATAACAAATATAAAATTTTTAAAAAAAACCTTAAAAGTGATCAAGACATGTATTTGGTCTCTTCATTCCATTTCCACCCAATTTATTAAAAAGACCTCCCCCCCCATTTATCTTTTAAAACTGGATAATCCCATACAAAAAGCAGTTATTAAATTCCTGTTTTTTTTTTTTTTTTTTTTTTTCTGTCATGAAGTTCCTTTGCTTCTTACAAATAATTTCTGTTTTAAAAGATGCCCCAAAAAGTTGCTCGAAAACTTGAATGATAATTTAGGTTACAGAAATAAATCATATTTATTATAAAATGTAAGAAAGCAAATAGTCAGTGTTATAAATGACATCATGTGAATGTTGTCTAGCTTCAAAATGCAAATCTTTTGAACACTCCTTTTTAGTTCTTTGAATGTTATTTGTTGACGCTGCTTCTATTTATCAATAAATGTACCAAACTGCGTACTGCTGGTGATATTGTTATGATACAATCATGTTTTTGTAATATGAATGCATGTTCTACTAAACCTTTGTTTAAAACTTTATCTGGTATATCATATTAGTATTATTTAAAGCCTAGGCAAAAAATTGTATTGTGAAGATGACTTTTTCCTTTATGTCTGATATATTCTTTAACATTCATAAACGACTTTTTGGATGCTCTATATGTAAATCATTTTCAATGGTTCATGCTATTTTATTATACTTTATAATCATAAATTATTTGTAGGGAAGAATACTTACATGGAACATATTAGTTATAAGGAAATACTATCAATTAAATAAAGAATCCAATAAGGATCTCGAAATGAGTTTTCTTAAAAAAATTATCTATATTTAATGATACCTCTAATGATATATTTAATCATAATCTGTCGTCGCAATATTTTATAGAAAAAAAACCCCAGCTATATAACATGCATTTTATTATTAGCTTGAAGGAAGAATCCTTATTCAGTTAATATAAAAGACATTCATATTTTTTGAAAAGACATTCTCGACCTACTGTAAAAATAAAATTAATGAAACGATCAACTGCAGTGAATGTCGAAATTGTTACCTCGTTCCGACTGAAAGGTTTCACTCAATTTATAGCGTGAGATAGAAAATGCAGGAAGAAAAATAAAAATCTGATCCATGGAATATGTCTGAATGTGTTTTAATATGTGTTTTTTACTGCTTATGTTTAAGTCTTATATTTAGAGAAGTAAATTTTATAGCACAGGAGTCGTAGTTTTCAACGCAAAATAGAATTGCCACAAAACAGAGAGATATACAGACAGACAAATACATAAAATATTAATGAAAGTAGAATATGTATTTCTTTTGTTCCAAAAGCTGTTTCAATCAGATGAAGCAAAGTAGCTGAGATTTTCTAATAAATCATATGTGAAATAAAATGAAAGTGTGACGCAGATTTATGATATGATTAAAATAAAGCATAAAATAGAAAGATATGTTAGTATATAAAAGAATTCCTTTCAGACAATCATTTCCAATTTAATGAATTTCGCAGAATTGTACATTGAATAAGTTTTCTATGAAAAACTGAGCATATATTAAACTGCGGTTTAAATGGCATACTTCACAAGAATAGAGTTTGACTAAATATTTGAAAAATAAAATAAAATATTAAGAGTTGGTAACATTAGAGAATCAATTCTTTAATAATGTTTTCTTGGAATCTTTCACAATTTTTCATAATATACTAAATGATGAATTTAATTTACATGAAAGAAAGAGAAGAAAATTCCCAAGCAATTCTTCAAGCAGCGGAAAATACTGCATCTGGTCGATACATCCATATCTTGTTGTAAAGTTTCCGACAAAATAATTTTAGCAAAAAAAGTTAAATCGGATTCATAAATATAAAATATGCAGATATTTCACGATGGTTTTGAAAAGATGAGCTGAGCAGAAAATGCAGGTTAACGAGTCATATCTCGAAAGCTTTGAAGTTGTTTCCGAATCAGAATATACATTACAAGTAGCAGATGGTTCTAAATGTTAAAAATGATTGGGAGAATTTCAAAAATAACAAAGAAATGATAAATTCTCATTTATAAGTCTTTTCATGAAGTTTTGTGAAATTTTTTTTATGAAACATTAAATACTAACTCCGGAAATCTATGTTCGCCAATATTTCATAAATTTTATGAAATATAATATATATATTACATAATAATATATTTCATAAAATACATAATATTAATAGATAAATAAGTTTATTAAGAATTGTTTTATGTGAATAGACATGATAAAATTGAAAAATACTACAATACATTTTTAATATAAACTTTACATTTAAAAAAATCTAAAATAAAAAAAAAATGAATTTGAAATTTTTTAAATCGTATTTTTTATTTAGACAAAAAAAAAAATATGCTACATGGAGCTTGTAGTTTTTTTTTTCTTTTATAATTGTCATAAATATGTTTCATTTATTATCACTATTTGATGGAACTTCAGCGTGGATGTGTGTAAAGGTGTCCATATTGAATATATGCAAGAAAAGCTAGGTTAGTTTAATTTCAATTTAATACATGATTTGCAGTATAATAATCTAAATTGATATTCTTTAATATACTATAGAAAATAGGATTTCTTTGATGGACCGCTAATATTTTAATTCCATATTTAGATTGCATATTTAACTAATGCTATTTAATAATCCCTGAATAAACTAAGTTTATATATTATAACAGGTTCAAACAAAAATAATAATTTTGGCTGAATTTTTAGCTGATTTTTTACAAATTTTCCGCATGGATGAAAGGCGATTTGTACGGCTTCTTCATTAACGAATCGATGTATTTTCAAAGGAAATACTGTGAAGTAAGTTATTTTCATAATTTATTGTTCAATTAGTAATAATATGAGATGTAGGTATTTATGTTCAGTTGAAGAAAAAATTATCAGGTAATATTAATCAAAACGATATATTAATAAAATTTGATAAAATAAATGTAATTAAAATATACAAACAAAAGACAATCCTTTTAAGAGGAATGAAATAACATCGATATATCGATAATATTATTCTATATTACTGTTCTTTTAAAACAGTTCAAATTCGTTACGTGTGAAATAGAAGACGCGAAGAGAACAGAGGGATACATGACTTGTGAAATACTGAGCAATTAGCAGAAAATATCACTGCCAACACCTCGGACCATTAATGTCAAGCATTTTATTTTATTTTCTTTGATTATATAGTGTCTGCCAACTAATATCTAGGATGTTCGATAGAACTCGTTAATAAACTCCAGCTTGCTGCGCTGTGTGTATTGAAGTTGGTTGTCACATTAGGGAAAACTTCTTGTAATAAGTATGGTCTACAGGAGTTTTATTACTTCTCAGTTACATTTATTTATTTATTTTAATTCAACCATCCTGTTCAACATTATGTGCCCTCTACTATATGTAGTGTTCATTATTATCCGACAAACCTTTACGAAACTTGTTTTGTTTGGCATATAACAACTGTCATTTCGCGTTCGGTCCATTTTCTTTTAATGAATCTGCCCAAATAATTAATTTGAACGTATGTAAATATATATATATATATATATATATATATATATTAGTGAAATTTCTTACTTTTGGAAATATTAACAAGAGCTTAGATAAGAGGAAATAAATAAGTATTACTTATGCGTATTCAAACATACAGAATACACCTAAATTTCCTTTTATTGTCTTCTCCTTAATGTAAATGCAGAAAAATAAAATACTTTAACTATATCCTCTGTAGGATAAAAAGAACCCACAACTTTTATGTTACTGTAGGTAAAATGTATGACGTATGTATCAAAATGATTGTGGATAAAATGATTATTGATGTATATATTATTTAAATTTTTGCATTGCTATAAAAGATTAGATTTAGATACATGTTTACAGGGTGTTTTAATGCAAAAATGCATGATTATTCATTAACAGGAAAAGAAATTAAAGCACAAAAATTGGTTTGTATTTATTAATTACTTATAAGCTTGAAAATAATTAACAGAGTAGTTAGTTTTTCTGGCAATGATGATAAATATTTTTGAACCAAAAAAACATTAAAAAAAACTGTATTGAAAAAATTTCCCATGAAGTAATCAATGAAAGACAACACGGGTTAAATATTTCTTAAAATTTTTGCTCAGAAAAATTTCATGCTAATGAAACTTTATGGAATGAAATGAAAGAACTTGAACTGGCTTACTTTTATATGTTAATAATATGTTCCTTTTTCAAAAATAAATAAATTAATTTACGTCTGAACATCTAATTTTATTACTCTCTTAAGCCTTACAATTCTGCTGATATATTTAATTAACTATGAAACCGTGTTATATTTTAAGTCTCCCATTTCTTATATCACATAATGCAAAATAACCAGTTTTCCTTAATTAAAGAAAATAATTTGATTATGATAATTTAATTATGATGAACAGCAAATATTGAAACCCTAGAAATTTCCATCAGAATTTGCTATTTTGTTATCTTTTCATAATATAGATATACTTAACTGTATAATTTTTTTTTATATATATAACAGCTTTCTTTAATACGTATTATAAATTTCTAGTACGAATATTGAATAGCAATAAAAATAAATTTGGTGCTTGAAATAGATAATAATTTATATATTATATATAAAATTACTTATAAAATTAAGAGTAACATTTCTGCAGTTTTCCATAAAATGTTATACTTAATTTTCTTCTATGTGCTTGTTTTTTATTCATTGAAATTAAAGATTCATTTGAATCTTATCAGAAATGCGAGATATTTTTCTATTGGTATTTTCAAAGGAATAATAAGACGTGATCACTTTGTTATCAACCTTCTAATTTGTGCTTCTGTATTTCACATGCATTATTAGAAATTTCATTATAAGAAAAAATAATAATAAAAGGTTATGCAAAAAAGATATCATTTCATTTTTTGTATTGAATGGTGATTTGTTTTTGAAAGTGTATAAAGATATTTTACAAATGCGAAAATAAATAAATAAATAAACTTATTTGGTAAGAATTATGTTCAGCATTCATACATTCTTATGTATATTTAAAAAAATATTTCTACAATTTATTCTTTCGGAAAATGTAAATTGTGGATCAAATATGCCCTTGGTTTTCATTCACTATGCATCTGTTTAGAAATATTTATTTTACTATTTAAACTATTGATCGGGTGGAATTCGAGAATTCTTATGCGGGATAAACTTCTAAAAATTGATTTCTTCAAGTTATATTTTCAAATATTAATTTCGAAAGTATTTAAATTATTGAAAAGACTTATTCAATTTGCTGGATCAATGTTATGCTCTGTATTCAAAATATGAATAAAGGAAATCAATAATTCGTACAGAATTTCTCCCACATTTGGACAATTTATTTCCTGCTGCTTTCTCTGATAGTATGAAAAGGATATACAACATTTATAAACTAAAATAATGAGACCGAAATCTCAGAATAACAAGGAGATAAGCAATAATGCTTTCTTTAAAAACCTATTAACTAATATGAACTTTTAAAACAAAATAAAATTTCATATATATCCCTGATATCAATATAATATAGATATTAAAAGTTATTTCGTTCGTTCAATCGCTCTGTTGTTACGACAACAAATTCCGTTCCATAGCTCTAACTATAGAACAGATTTTATTTTTAATATTATTATCACTACAACAAGATGAATTGTATTTTCTGGGAATCTTCCATAAAGAAAGAGCATATCCTTTTTGAAATAAATAAAAATAAAAAATAAAAAAAATAAACATATAACTGAAATGCTAAAAGGCATTTACATGTAAACAAAAGAACTTGAAATGAAATTGCATCATTTAAATATTGCTATGAATATTTTTTAGAAAATAATTAAAAATTTAGGTATATAATCATTCACTTGCTTTACATTTGCATTAATGTTGAAGCAAAACTATATCAACTCAAATATATATATATATATATATATAATAGCTGAATTAAGATTTGCTGAAAATAAATTTTTGTAAAAATACATTATTAATAACTATTTTTTAAATAACGATTACAAAACATACACTTCATTTATTGTTTCAAGGAGAAGAGTTGCTTTGTATATAGTATATTTCAGTTAATAGTTTAATTTTTGCTTCAAACTCAAAACACAAAAACTGAGTAAAATTAACGAAGCAAAAAAACTCATATTTGCTAATTGCAAAATGCTATTAAGAATATATATTTCTAATAAATAAATGGAAAATTTTACTATAAAAGTTTAATATAATAACCTATACATCTTTTCGACCAAATACTTGAATATATATAAACATAAAACTATTGAACGATTCAACTTCTCTGTCTGAAGTTACCAACGTACATAGCACGAAAGTTAACGCGAGTTTAACTGTAAAAAGTTTTAAAATTTTGAATCAAACCTTAAATTATTATTTAAATATATCTATTACAGAGCTAAAATTTTTAATGATCTAAGCAGTTCACGAGCGCAGATACTTTATAAGATATTTTTTAAAACAATTCAAATTTATAACTTTATTGTTTATTTTACAGAACGTGATGAAGCAGTAATATTTTGGCCTCAAAGTCACGTTCCTTATTATTAAGTATTTATATCTTTTGGGAAAAATATGATACTAAATTTTAATTTTACATATTGGTAGTTATATATATATATATTTTTTTACTGCAAAATGCTAAGCAAATCTCAGGAAGACTAGAGTTTATTTTTTATGTAATGGCTGCTATAAGGAAAACTTTCCTCCAATTCATCTTATTGATACTGCAGTTTATGTAATACTATTAGCAGCTGAGTGAATATTTATAATATTTATAATTAAATCTTGAATTTCAAGCAGTCAATCATTTTCCAATGAGATTTTTAGGATAATAGGCGACACAAACATTTCATAAGTTCAGGAAAAATAAAATAAAATAAAACTTGGAATAGAGAGCTAATGTAAATATAGCATAAACATAAAATAATTTTCATTCTTTGGAAAAATCTGCAGTTAAAAGTAATAAGTAGGTTGAAATTAAATTCTGTATGTAGATTTTGGAAAGGACGAGAAGAAATATTCCATTCAGAAAATACATTAAAAATTGCAGATTCAGTATTTTACACTCAAAGAAATTGACCTCATTGAGATTTTGCATGCCAAGTGAGGAATCCTGAAATTGATTAATAATAAATTATTTTCTGAGAATTCCTTGCTTTAAGTCAAGTGTTTTGTATAAGCGCATTCCATCTCTCGAACTATAGTGCAACTTCGTATAATCCATTTTCCTTGCATTTATTATATTTAAAGACTCAATTTCATTCTCACAACTCAAGGTCCATCCAATCAGTGACTTTTATTGTTAAAATTGCTTTTCGAGACCTTTCTTCTGCTAATTAATTTCCAGATGGAGAAAGTTATTTAAGGTCATCTGCATAATGCTAGAAGTCTTGTTAAATAGATTCAATTGTATTCGCCTGCTCAGAATCTCAAAAGCATCCCAGAGAAAAAAAATATAAATAAATAAATCTTAATTGCAAGACTGAATCAATTACGACCTCATATCTACTTGATAGAACCTTTTGATATTATTTACAGAAAAAAAAAGAAAAAGATCAATACCTGACGTGGGACAGATCTTTTCAAGTAATCTTCATTCATCCAAAAAAATTTGCTAACAGAATGCCGCATAGATTAAATGTCTGAATTTAAAATAAGAGATTTGAAACGCTTAATTTAATTCCGTTTTTTTACTATAAAAGAGTAAACTCATTAATTAACACTAATTTAGGACTTTATATTTAAACAAATATGACTTCCAAATTCCAGTAATTTCAACATATGAAAGCTTATTTATGTGAAATACTAGTTATTTTCTGAACCACTTTACACATGAATAATTATTCTTGGAATGCAAAATCCTTTTGATTTACAATTATAAAGAGAATGTCATAGAATTAAATAGTTGAAATCTCTTAAACCGTTTAATAATATTTAAGGTTTAGAAAAGAAAGAATAAAAATAATGATGTATTCATCAACCTCGATGGATTATCAAATACAATTTATATTACCAAAAGGGGAAATGCAATTTATATTATCAAATTTATATACATATGTATATAAAATTTATATACACAATGCGTATATATACAAATTTATATGCCGGCGTCCTGGCATAGGGGTAGCGCGTCTTCCCCGTGACCTGGGCGTCCCGGGTTCGAGTCCCGGTTTGGGCATGGTTGTTCTTCTGTTGTTCTATCTGTGAGATGTGTGAATGTGCCCTCCTGTAAAAAGGGGTTGTGCAAGCGAATGAGTGATGCGTGAAGTGGCAAAGTCGTACTCTTGGCCCTAGTTGGCGCTGCTATAAAAAATAAGAGACGTTCCCCTCAGGCTTAAATCGCCGTCTTCGTAACAGTGGGCTTGTCAGTGGCAAGTGCCATAAGAAACAAACAAACAACAAATTTATATACATGTACGTGTGCGTGTATCGCACCATCTACTATTTCCAGCGATGTACAAAATGGAGAGCATTTACTTATTGCATTGCATTTTATATATTTAGTAGAATTTCTAGAAAGCAAATGAACGCATACAAATGAAATTTGTTACATATTTATATTTATGTGAGGAAAAAAAATCATCTAATGCAACCTTCATGGTCAGAAATTTTAATAGATTGCAAAGTATACATATTTTATAGATTGCAGAGCTGAAATATTCAAACTTTGCCTTCTGAGTACAGAGCATCAAACGAGTAATATATATAAAAAAATTGTAAGTCAATTCCTACATTGAACTCGCATTCTTCATCTTCAAGTGAAAAATATTGAAAACCTTACATTTTACCGATTGAGCTAATGCCTGTTGATTGCAATTTTCATTACAAACTGCTAAAACTTTAATAAAATAAATAAAGTAATTAAAAATTAACTAAATTTAATAATTAATGAATTAATATTTGAAAAACTATATTAACGTCAAGTGTCATCCACTACAAGTTTAAAAAAATGTATTTGCATTTGAGTGGATGAATAAAAAGCATTTTATTAACGACTGAAATCTGAACACGATATATAAATATATATATATGAAGACTGTGAACTAATAGAAAGAATTGAATAAGCGTAATTTGAAGCTAGTATAATTTTCTGCATGCTATACTATTCTATCTGTATACACTAACTTCACTGCCATATTATCCACTAAATAAGTGGGAGTAAATGGGTTGTGAGATAGTCGCTAACGAATTGCAATCGCCATTAATTGCAATCTGGATGGAAAGTCATTTTATGTGCGACAATCAACGGTGTTTGATATCATATTTAGGCCATATAATACTTGCATACATGTCTTATGCATATAATTTAGACTCCAGTTGGCAATTAAAATGAAGCGCAACTTGGAATACATAACAGTGCATTGTTTTATTCTTTTTTAGAATGAAATAAAATAAAAGTTAAAATAAAAGGAATTATTATTTTTGTAGCTCTAATTTTAGTAAAAGATTATCTCTGAACACATTTTGAAATAAATTTAGTTTAAACCTGAATTCAGATAAATTTTGTCAGCGTAAAAATAAATATTATTCTGATAAGTGTAATCAATTTTCAATTTTTTTAGTTTATTTCAAACACAATACAAAAGGAGTACTTTTAGTTATTTAATCGCAAAATACATGTCGCTATAACTAACTAATTTTTAAATTTATGCATTTGAGAGGAGATGAATATTCATTTCACAAAAAAATTTAATTGAGAAATATTTTCTGGAACGTGATATTGGAAGGACACTATCATTTTAATTATATACAGCTGTTTAATTGCAAAATATCGATGTTTAAATATGGATGTAAATATAAATTCCACAAATAATAATTTAAAAACAATTAATAGTATACATAAATGACACATGCACTTATTTTAAGAAATGTTTTCATTCGTAGATGGAGCATTCGCTTAATATGTGCGAACATTAGAAAATAATAAATCTGATTACGGGAGCAATTTATGAAAATTTAAATTTTTAAATTTTACAGTATTCAATTGTATATAACATTTAAATATACATGCATGTCTTAAGTTTATCAATATCAGTTGGAAGCAGGGGAACAGATAAATGAGTTTGAGACAGCCTAAGAAAAAAAAATCAAGTATCGCCCTACACGCATATCTGCGTTCTTTTACAGCTTCAAAGTAGACATGCAGAAAAAAATATGGGATGAGTTATAATGCTTCGATATCCTTCGTATTTCTGTTTGAGACAGTCCCAGGAAAAGAAAATCAGGTATCGTCATACATGCATATTTGCATCTTTCTACGGCTTCATACCAGACATGCAAAAAAAATTGTGGGATAAGTGATCATACTGCTTCAATACTTTTCGTATTTCTGAAGAAGCTCATATCTAATTTAAATTTTCAACTGTTATTTTTGATTTCTGAAAAACAACAAGGCTGCAATTTTGTTTTATTTTTTAAAAAGATCTTCAAAGTTAGGATATCCATTTGTAAATACCCTGTATATTGATAACATACTCTACTAATCAAAGTTCTGTCAGATCTTTTAGAATAAATTTGAAAAATTATAATTCTGAAAATTTCCGGATACATTACATAAATTAAGCTATTTCTAAAAATACACCATCTGTTGATATCGGTTATGTTAATTTAGTAAAAATTCAACAAAATTATCTACCGGGATACATTTAATAAGATTTTTCAGCTATCTTTACTGGATTTTGATTTCTAGGATTTCTTTGTGTAATCCTGTCTATGGTTAAACCTTTTCGGAGTAGGAAGTAAAGTCCTTACTTCCTGAAATGCGTCTTGCTTGAGAAAAACCAATCCTTTTATCTAACGAGATGAGGTTTATAGTGCTCTTTGGAATTCCGGATAAGAAAGGTTTCACAGATTTTCTTTTAAGTCAGAACACTTTTCGAATGTGCCTTTCATCTATAAAAATAATTCGACATTTTTTTTTTTTTTTTGTACTTAGTTGTTAATTAACATCCTTTCTATAAAAAAATCAATAGAAACTTGAGGAAACTAGTCAAAAACATCGTTTTTGGTATTTTTGGTCTTGTATTTTGCTGTCTAAACAAAACTGTTCCTTCTAAATAAAAGGAAAACTCTAATGTTTGATTAAGTGTACAAAAGCAAACTATTTTTAGATTAGTAATCACTATAAAAAGCTTTTTGTCAAAAGGTTTCCTAAAAAGACAAAGAGACATCATATAAAGTATAAAATATCAGTTTAATAGAACACGTATTTTTAAAAGCGTAACAACTCAGTAGTATGAATAACATCTATATAAGTCCAGGGATTGAGTAAGAGTACATGAAATGAGGATCACGGATTTATTTTTTTCACCCTTTAATTATGTTTGCATTATAAAATAAAACAAATTCAATACTCTTTGACTCCACTGTGTCTCTTAACCTGGAACCAGGTACATATATGTAGCGGATTGTTATGAGCGAGGACAGAACCTGAGACCTTGTGGTTCGCAGCCGAGTAACAAGACCACAAGACAAAAGTAAGCACTCTTGAATTCTGGTCTTGTTACTCGGTTGCGAACCATAAGGTAACCTCGTTCATAACAATCCGCTACATTGGTGACCTCGGAAGATGAACCATCAACCTTCGAACAGCTGTTGTGGCGCCATCTACCCACAGCAACCCAAAGCCGTCAGACTCACTTGACGCAACAGCAACCACTCACCCACACTCTCGCCATAAGCTTGGCGCTACTCAAATGAGTAGAGGTACATTAGACACAACAGCTAATACATCACCCCTCAACAGCCATATCGTTCGTCTCACTTCCGACTCACTGGAGGGAGAGTACTGTGGTGAAACGCTTATAAACCAGATAACAGCTACGAAACACGAGGAATTGCTTTTGCATTGTGGTCTTGTTACTCGGCTGCGAACCACAAGATCCCAGGTTCTATCCTCGCTCATAACAAATCCGCTACATATGTACTTCTGTTTGTCATCGGTTGCTATGCGCTTCTGCACAAGTCATACACAACTTAACATATACAGTGTCTAATGAGATGCAGTATTGTCAACGAACTTTAGGGATACTTCAATAATGTTATGAATTCTATGATTCTGAATTATTTAAAACAAATATGGTTTATATATCTACAATATGCCAACTCTAATAGGATCCCAACACAAAATTTCTAAGTAATTATGTTTACTTAAGTTATTCTAATATGAAAATTGGCCTATCAGAAATAAAGAATATTATTTTAAATAATTTGAGAAGCTAAATGTTTTATTGAATTTCATATTTTTATATTTTTATACAATAATTAGTTTCTCTGAGTCATATTTATTAAAATATTCTTGAAACATAACATTTCCTATGAAAAGATGTGTACATAATATTGTGAGTAAAGAAAATTTGAAAATTTTTATGTTATAAAAACGTGCGATTTTAGACCAATCCATTGACCGTCTCAAGATAGATATGGCAAATAACATCTAGAGTTAGTCCAATATTATTAGCTTGGAATTATGAAAATGATGCTTGTCCCAAAATAGAGAAATTTGGAATTATCATTATCAAGATTTGATTTCAGAAAATGGAAACGTTTTTCTTATTTCATTCCTTTTTTTTTATTTAAAGTTTAGATTGCTAAGTATACTTCTCTGATTAAGATTCTTTCTGATCAAAGGACAATATAAAATTTAGAATTCATAAAATTTTCAGAAGTATATAATTTTTAGAACAATTTTGATAAAACATCAAACATATGGCTTACAATAGCCGAATTAACATTTTGTGATAAAAAATATACAAATATACAAATTATTTCATTAAAATTTGAATACTATTTAGCTATTAATAAAAACTCTACATGATATTGCTTTTTCCTCTCTCTCTCTCTTACGACATAAAGAAAACAAATAATTTTGGTTATTCTGCAAGTGACACAAAAGGGAAAACCTTTTTCCTTTTCTTTTGTATAGTGAAGTCGTAAAATTTATAGACCAATAAATCAAATTCTCAATGGTGCTTGGATGTAAGAATGGGCTTTACTCACGCGTATATATGATAAACACCTTTCAGGGTCGAAGAATTTTTTCCCCATTACAATAGTCAACTAATTTTTAGCTAATATTCAGTTTAGGTTGGAACATAACAAAGTATTTTGAATAACTTGAGATGTAATTCTTTAATAAGGCAAAAAAATAGTCGTATTTAAATATATCAGAAGTTTCAAATAAGTTATAGTTTATATAAACGTAGGACATAAAAAAAATTCAGAAACTTTTAAAAAAAGGTTACTTTATTATTTTATGTTAAATGTTCAACAGATTTGCAATTCGAAATGATATGCGCTTTTTATGTTGTTATTTATATGAGGACGGTATTGTGTTATCGGGATTTTTTCCCACGAAAACTGTTTTATATACAGTGGGTAAAAAAAAGTTTCCGTACGGAAGATTAAAATAAAAATAAACTAGCATAATTTCTAATCTTTGCTTTTTATCTTTATAAACTATTTATATATTGTTAATATGAATCTTTAAAAGAGAGTTTCATAATAAATTTATCTTTTTTACAAAACTCAGCAAGTCCGTTTGCAATTTTTAAGATGAATGACGAAGTATCATGCAAAATGAGTTTCCGTACGCAATATGCAAATTCCTCCTGACGTGCTCTACAATTAATCCACAGTAAATATTCCAAGTTTGATGGTTTGTCAGAGTGAAGAATACGACATAACAGCAGTTGTTTAGTTCTAATGTTTCGCTGATCGTCTTAAAATGGAAATTCAGAAATCCATTCGAGAGTTTGAGATTCGGTTGCTGAAAAATGGATTATTTATGAAAAAAAATAGTGAAATGACTTACAAACCCAAGTCTACAGTGCAGTATATTATTGAAAGATATCGTGATGTGTAAACATTTGAGGATAGAGATCGATCCGGAAGAACTCCGAAGTTAAATCGCTTGCATAAAAGAAATATCATGTGTAAGGTGCAAGATAATCTCTCAGATTAGTGCACCTCAACTTGCAACTGATTTAATGGTTAATTACAACATTAAATCTGCATTTTAAATTGTGAGAAATGTCATTTAAAAAATGTTTTAATCGATGTGGGGCCCGTAAGAAGCCTGTTATAAGTCTCTGCCATAGCAAAAGCGTCTCGAGTTTACAAAGAAGCATATCTTTTTGGGAATCGGTCCTTTTTAGTGATGAATCAAAATTTAATATCCGTGGGTCAGATGGTCAAGTTATGATCTGGAAGGAATCAAAACAGTATACATTACTTAAGATTTTATGTGGAACTGCGAAGCACGGTGATGGTTGGAATATGATATGGGGGTGTGTAAGTGCTGCTGGTGTCGGATATTTATGTTTTATAAATGGAAATATGGATTGGTACATACATCTTGACATTCAAAAACAAAACGTTTTACCCAATGTAGATAAACTGTTCCTTGGAATGGACTTTACTTTTCAACAGGACAACGATCCTAAGCACATCTCCAAGATTTGTCAAGAGTAATGTCTCTATAATGTTGGAAGAAATCGGTCGTTAACTAAAAAAATATGATACGAAGAACAAGGTTGAACTCAAAAGGGTTATTCAAAACATTTGGAGTAGTATTTCTCCAGAAACAACAATAAAACTGATGGGGGTTATACCACAACATTTGAGAGAAGTGATAAAGGCCAAAGGAAGGTTTACCGATCATTAAATGCAAGTTGGTCAGCATGAAAAAGGTTTTTCATGTACTATAAAAATACCGTACGGAAACTTTTTGTTCCTTATTAGTGACATTTTTTTATTCTTTCAATTTAAGCATTTAATTTTCTTCATAGTTTTTCCTTTATAATATTCATAAATAATAAATGAAATTCTGTTAAACCAATTTTAAAATTTTCATTTTCATAACAAAATATTTTGTGCCAAAAATAAAATTTTTATTAACAGTCATAGCTGCGTACGGAAACTTTTTTTACCCACTGTATATTTTCTGGTGTTCTTTTACAAAACTCTTCGGAAAACAGCTTCTGCAACAGATGTTATTTACTTCTGTTTCGTTTCCTTCTTATGGCATACTTACTATTACAATTAGTCTAGAAAAATCTGAATCATCTTTTACAAATCTTAAAACACCTCTCACATTTCTAAATTTGAAGTTTAACGTATATTGTATATATCATGCAATCATACATATTGGAACTATATCAGCTCTTTATTATAAAAAAAAACATAAAATATGTAGTGTTTTCAATATGCAAGTCGGTATATTTAATTTACCTCCTTCTGACATGAGATCTTCATTCATACCACATTTTTTCTAGATTTAAAAGTAAATAAACTTTGTGCAATGCCCTAAATTTGCTGAATTTCAATAGTCATTGTTAATATAAATTTTTATAATAATTATAAACAAATTTAAAAATACATTTTTCAATGTGTTGAAATAAAAATTATATTTCTATCAAAAATTGGGAAATGAAAATGAAAACTCGTAAAAACATTAGGTACAAAAATTTTAATCGAACTCACATTTATAAGGCTTTTTATATAAGGAATGTTTGAGATTTTCAGCTCCATATTATCTTGTTTATATTGTTTTGTTTTGTTGTTTGTATATCTATTTACATTATCAAGCCTATTTATATATGTATATTTAATTTTTTTACTTTGCAATCCTAACTAAGCATTTGGATATCAAAGCAAAACTTTTCTTCTGACATATATTAGAATTTTCATAATTTTTTATAATGTGTTATATATTATTGAATGTCCAAATTTCTTCATCATATTTTCATTTTTTTTCAATTTTAATATAAATAGATTTTAATTATTTTTTTATTTCCTGCTATTAAAAACGATAATGATAATCTTGTGTTTAAAAAATCTTTAATTTTAGTATTATTTTTTTTTAATTTTTAATATATGTCATAATTTATGATTGAAATGTAGGAATTAAAAAAAATAATAATTCTTACACTGAACTCTAGATGATGTCGCATTTCTGAATTTTTTTAGCAAATTTAATATATTAAGGAAAATTAAAAGCTCTATTAAAATATATGCTACTTTCTTTAGAAAACAAATTGTACCAAATTTTAGAACTCTAATACATAAGTTAAAAATTTTTTGCACATTGGCTTCCTCTCACTTTTTTTTATGCGTGATACCTCAAGACAGGCCCTAAAAATTCCATTGTCTTTAAGAATCTCAAATTACTTTTAAATTTTACAAAGGTTTCAGAATTGAAAAATTTGCAAAAATGATGGATTGAAATTGAAAAAATGTTTTACTAACATTATCAATGCAATAGCGTTTTCCTTTTAAATATCATATACAGAATTTTTCAGTAGTTCATTTCATATCATATTCGATGTCCTTCGGCAATAAAATTTTATTGGTTTTACTCAGTAATTTTGTATAAATTAAGGATGCATTCAAATGATTCATTATTAGATCAAGAAATATTCAATTAAGAGATTAATAAACATTAAGAAAACCATAATAGGCCTATGTTATCAAATTCATATTAGCAATTTACACTATTTCTTCGATTAAATTATTTTTGAAAAAAGAAAACAGTTAAGGTAGCCGACTACGTTCGAAGCAATATTTTTGAAAAATTGGATTTTTTAAAATCTATTTATGGTTTTTAGATGTATTGTCAATTATAAACACTATATATACAAAAAAATTATTTGGAAATATAATATATTTTGAGAAATAGGAAAATTTGTAGTAAATTTTAATGAAATTTAACCTAAACGGCTAACACTCTACACAAAATTGTAATGCAGCTATCCTATTTTTCTTTGTACACAAGTTATAGAATATAATGATGAATGAAATGAACCAAAATCTAAGAAACATTTTGAGATGCAAAGAAATTATGGGTAAAAATGTACATATATATACATTTTTTCCATAAATTTACAACTTAATTTTTCTAAAAACACCTATAAATAAAAAAGTATTTCACCAACAATAAAACTTTTGGTTCATTTCATTGCCCATAGTATTTAAAACACACGCTGAAATTTTTATGTAAATACCTTTATTAGTTTTTGAGATATCATGTTAACGGTGGAAAAATTTTATAAAAATTAAAGTTTAAGAAAATTGAAGTTAAAGAAGTATTTTAGCTAAAAAATTGTTTAAAATTATCCTGGATGATAGATCAGACCTTCCTTTTCCTAGAAAATACTATTTTGGAAAGAGGAAAGCCTGAACTACAAGAAATAATAATAAAAGAAGAATTCGCCAATGTAATCGAAAACCAGTATTTTTAACGTAGTCGGACCCCTTAAGTGATTTTTTTCTTCAATTATATTATTAAATAGGAGAAAACTGTTAAGGGAAAATGTTACATATCCAGTATGTCTTGAATTTCTTCTTCTTTCGTCTGACAATATTGATAAACTGGAAATTTATTCATGCAGAATACATCTCAAATTTTCTCTTCTCTATGTAGTGTTTCTTTCCATCTCAGATCCTCGATTTTCTCATCACAGTTTCGATATTGAGGGTTCCATGTTCAAGACCGTTTTACAAGCGAAGGATGGCGAAAGTCAACCTGATGTATGATAAATCCGCCATGGTCTTAATCTTCTTGCAATCGCTTGGCAGGGATATTTGTAACAGAGGTACCAACTCAATCCTCATCTTCATTCCTCAATCCTCATCTCATTCGTTGTCTGAGCACGGTTCAAAATTATGAAGTCTATCCCAAAAAACCCGTACGGTTTTTAAAAGAGACTTCATAACTACACTAGACTGAATTAGTTACTTTCAAATAATAGTTCATCAAAATTAAAACAGTGTATTATTTAATATTTTTCTCCACAAATTAAACTCAATACAAGCAATTAAAAATATCCATTTTATTTAAAAATAATTTTTATTATCATCATCTTGTTTTCTATTTTAATGCATTCTATAAATCAAATTATGAATTTTATGAAATCTTGAAATCTCGAATTCTCAATCAAAATGTAAATTTATTAAAGAAACATTTAACTAAATTATTAATAGAACTATATTTAATGTAACTATTCATTTATTAGCTGATAATTAAAATGTTCAAATAGAATATCGTTTTAAAGAATTCACAGTGCTCAAAACTTTAATTCTCTAGTGCATTACAGAGTGAATAAAAATTGGTTACAAATTGTCATGCTGTCATACGTCCAGCAAATCAAGTTAAATAAAAGTATGCAATAATTTGAAGAAAATATATGCTTTCATTTAGCCAGTCAAGATGTAAAGTTTTGAATTAATATGAGAAGTCATGTCAAAATATATTCTAGAATCCTTGAAGTTATTCTAACCTTGCCACTAGAGTTTTAGTTAGAATCAGGTCGAGGAAATGAATATTAATAACTTAACAAGGGCTCGATTGAAATTATTCAGAATTTCATATCCTTTAATGAAAACTCTTGCGATGCGCATAATCCCTTCTCAAATGATTATTCCTTACGGTTTCATTTCTAATCAGAGATGTGATATAAATCTCTAATGCCGTAATAATTATCTATTTAAATATTTGTAGAGATTTTTGAATATATAACTCATAAAAATTGAATTTATTGGGAAAATTCATTTCTATTTGAATTAAACTATTACTAATGTTTCCTGTTTTACTTTAAAATATAATTTGTGTAATTTTAATGTAATTAATTTCGATAATGTTGTTACTTTGAAAATAAGATACTTCTGTAAAGTTGGCATTTACTATTACATTTTCACAAACTTATTGAAATTGAATTAAAAGGATAAATTCATTCCAATCGACCAACAGATTGACCGAGTAAATTAACTGCTAGCATGATTTTCTTTAATTTCTTTCGCTAAATCAATTTCCTATCATAAAATAATTTTCAATAAAAATTAATTATTAATTCAAATTAATGGGGTTTCGTGAATTACAGGAATATAAAAATGTTAAATGAGTTTTGTGAGCTTTTGACAATATGCCTGTAACAATTATTAAAATTTTCGCTCGCTGAAAAAAAATTAAAGTCTGAAAGGAATTCATAAAGACCAAAAATGATATTCTAAATCAAATTTAAACAGTATTTAAAAAAATTGTGATTTGTAACAATAAAGGAAAAAAGATGGGATGTTAAAATGTCGGAACCATGAACGTTTTATGCATATTTATAAAAAATAAAGGAAAACAACAGTAGCTCAGTTGACAGATAATGTAAAATTTTAAGAGATAATATATTAATAGCTGCCTTTGATGACTAATCTGTTCTCGCAGATTATTTACTTTTTAGGCCGTTTAATGATTACTATTAAATGCACTCTTATGAATATGCATATGCACTATGTTATTTCATAAGCCTGAAAAACATGAATTCAGTTGAATTATTTTTACTACAAATTAAAATTTTAAATATTATGAAATAAAAATGAAAGTAAAAATTCTACTACGGAGTTAATGGTTATCTAAATCAAGCGGTTGAATGTTTATATATATATATATATATATATATATATATATATATATAGAGAGAGAGAGAGAGAGGCTATTTTTGAGTCTAAAAAACAGGCCCTTTTTGTTAAATTTCTGTAAACAAGCGATTACTCATATTTTAATTCAGACGCTTAATTTTTTTTTTATTTAAAGCCTGTTTCTTGATTGTTTTTTTATGTCATTTCCTCTAACTGAATGGACTTTTAGAAGTCGCAGTCTCTCCAAAAAATTTCTAATAATATTTTACACCTCTACTAGAGGCATTAAACTAAATACAGCTGTAAAAATGTTCAACGGTGTAGTCTGAAATTCGTGCGATGATTTGTTTACATTTGATCACTCCCATTCGATAAATAATAAGAGCGATTTCTGTTCCACGTAGTTATATATATATATATACATATATACTAGTATTTTTGTTTATAAAGGCCGGGATAACCAGGTTGGTAGGGCATTCGATTCGCATTTGGGTTACGAACCTCCCTGGCTGAAGACTCTCCGTATGTGTATGTGTGGTGGCTGGCGCACGTATAAATCTATCTTGGTCACAAAGCCCTTCATATCGAGAGTAATACCACTCTGGGTACTGGATTAGGGGTGATCATTTTCTCATTCAGATCTAAATTACGATCTGTGGATGAGTGAATGAAATGCATGAATGAAGTTCGTCCCGTAAAAAGGGTTTTGACGCGTGAGTAGCTAAGTCGTACTTGTGTCCCAAGTTGGCGCTACTGAAAAAACAAGAGACCCTCATTCGGCTTAAATCGCTGACAGATATCGCTGTCAGCGGGCTTGTAAAATGCCATAAGTCACATAAAACACATTCAGGAGCAAATTAGGACTTTTACCCCTTAATAAGTCCTAATTTGCTTTTGTTTCAAAAAATTTTATTTCAGAATTCATATGATATGTAGTCTTTAGTTCTGGACTTACGATGAAATAAATTAGTTTGAAATGTATCTGAAAATGCTATATTTTTAGAATTTTATAGATAGTTTAAATTGCTCGAAAAAGGGTTTAAATGGGAATATGGATGAAGCGAATTATTTTGGCTTAGATCTGAAGAGAGTTGTTGCTCGTTGTACAAGAGAAAGTGCACGAAGGTTACCTGTTTTGATCTTGCAATTTTTTATTCTTATTGCTCCACCAGATTATTTTGAAGATAAGCTTATTAAGGGGTAAAATAGTTAGAATATGCCATACAAAATAAATTCAAAGTTTGGAATGGAATTGCACGGTAAGAATGAAGGCATATTTGATCGAATTATTTAATCTTCTTGGGCTTCGTAATGGAAAAAAATTGAGATAATAGTTAAATATGTTAATTTACTCGATTAATTGTTTAGTTATTGGAATAAATTTTCTCCTTCGAGTCAATTCTATCGCCAGCAGTATTTTAAAAATACAAGAATGAATACATGAATATAGAAACTTTCATTTCAAAAGTAACATATAGTGCGTGAAATGATATGCCTTAACAATAATTTGTAATTATAGTATTACTTTTGTTTGATTTTTTTTTCAAATCTATATATCATGTAGAAAAATATTTCAAGGTTTTTTAATACATGAATTAAATATAAAACAAAAAGCTATGTGAATGACAGCATGTAATCATTCTTCATTTTATTATATGCAATTTTAATTTTTTTAAGACTTAAATCATTTTCTGAGAAAAGCAAAATTGTTTCGAGGCTATATTTGACCTAATTTAAAAAAATACAGGTTTAAATATTATCTGAAAACTAAATTTACGAAATAACTCCTATTTATTATTATCATTTATCAGCCGAATTTTTTCATACTAATCCGTTATTAGAATAAGCATTAAATATACAGATTTATTTCAAAATAATCAAGCATTTAAATATATATTTGATTTACATGTCTATAAAAAGTTTTCATTTCATCTAAAGAGTAAAATTTATTCTAGCTTTATACAAGCATATTAGAATGTGATACAAGCATATTACAGAAAGAAAGAATATATTACATAAAATTCCTGTATGTATTCATAAGCCTGAATATATTTTATAATTTGATATTTAAAAGTATGATAGCGAAATTTTCATTTCCATTAAATCTTTAGATATCATGTATACGTTATATTTGCTTAATGATTTTTTTTCTCTTTCTGAACAAATTGGATTAGTTGAAAATGATGTATTTTTATATTTTTGAAGATGGATATGATCCATTATTGAAGTCACAGATAAAAAAAAGAAATGAAGTTAGAAAATGGAAAATGATCATAAAAGCCAATGAAAATTCTTCTGATCATTCATAAGCTAAAGGGATAGTAATAAAAAATAAATGATCTTTCTAAGAAATATCTTCAGATGTCTTTATGACTTATTATTTTAAACTTGAAAGAGCCACTTTGTAAGAGTCTTTTCATTTTTATTGGAATATGCCATTCCAAAGCAATTTCTATCAATCCAAGGACGTGAGAGTGCTGATTGTCACGTAAGTTTATCCCATCTTCCCCTTTCAAAATGTTTTCACTGTTAGATTCAGATGGACTTATATTATATTTATGGACAGATCTCTCGTTTATGCATTGGATGAGATCTCTAACTCGATAACCAAGGCATGAAACGATATTTCAAAAAGCTTCATGTGTAAGATCCTGTTTCGTTTTTATCTGCATCTACATATCTTTCCTATTTGGAGCAATATTTTTTATTTTACTGAAATCCCTCGCTCTCTACATTTCAATTTTTAGTTTTGAATTCGCCTATAAATGCTTTAGGTTTTATTGATTTTAAGATTTCCTACATTATAACGAAAGGTAATATGAGAACCGTGATACAATCTGTTTTTAACCAGCTATATGCATTACTTTTTTCCTTAGGCATTAGAATGAAAATTTTGAATTATATTGACAATCAACTTTATATTTTGATGTGATACTACAGATACATGCATGACAGAAATTTAGAAAAAACTATTTAAGGTTGTTAAAGAAAATTATCATCCACTCCTCTAAGTTTTTCAGGGATGAATTACTACAATCAAGGTAGGGGGGGGGAGGCTGAAATAACATTCGCTTGTAGTACTACTCAGACTGGCAAAAATAGCGGAAAGAATTTCCACCTATTATTTGAGACTACTATCTCTTTCCAGTAATATTGGGTTGGCAACTAAATCATTGCGGGTTTTCTCAATAGATAATTTTAGCACATTCTTTTGTTTCATCAACGTGCTCAAAGCACCTAATTTATATTGTTTTCTTAATGTTTGGACTTTCACCTTTGATTTAGTAAGAAAATTGTATCTATTAGTTATATAGTTTCGCTTTTACCCAATTTAAAGATAAAATTAGAAGACGCGCAATTCAGTTATATTTTATTGTATTATTTCCGAAAAGACAAAAACTCATCGGAAGCACACAAGAAGTCATGTGACAAATATGGGAATGAAGACTTGAAAGAAAGGCAGTGTCAAAATTGGTTTGTCAAATTTCGTTCTGGTGATATTTCATTGACAAATTAGTAACGACTTAACCGTCCAATTGAAGTTTACGAGACCAATATCAAGCCTAATATTGATTCATATCGTCATAGTACAACACGTGAGATTGCAAAAAAGCTCGAAGTATTACACACATGCATTAAAAAAATATTAAAACAGCTTGACTGCGTCAAGAAACTGGATTTACGGATCCCTCATAAGCTTAAGAAAATTCATTTGACCCAACGCATTAGCATTTGCGATTCACTTCTGAAAAGCAACGAATTTTATCTATTTCTGAAACAACTAATTACTGGTGACGAAAAGTGGATAGTTTATAACAACGTAAATTGGAAAAGATCATGGAATGAAGATGATCCAGCCCAGACTATACCAAACGCTGAGATTCATCAAAAAAAGATTGTGCTGTCAGTTTGGTGGGATTATAAAGGAATTTTTAACTTTTACCAAGAAACCAAGCGAATTTATTCAAACGTTACAATCAACAACTCACCAAACTGCGCGACGCAATTCAAGAAAAGCGGATAGAATTGGCAAATCTTAAAGTCATAATGTAAAATAATAACATTTAATTCGGTTTTTTTTTTGAAAGTTGGAAGTTATATGAACATGGAATTATTACACTGCCTGATAGGTGACAAAAGGTTATCGAAAAAACGGACAATGCCTAACTGAATTAAGTCATATTTTTAAGCAAAAATTTTTAATTATCTTTCTCATTTAAAATCCGCAATCACTTAGTTGCCAACCCAATATATACGATCCGGATATAAAGATCAGACGTAACTTTTTTTTAATTAGTTCTGATAATAATGTAGAAAATATTCATTTAAAAGGTAGTTATTGAAAATGTGTTGTTAAAAATCTACGTTTTGTGTATAGTTAAATACGATTTAAGCATAGTTTTTCTAATTCAATATAAAATATGACTCTCATATAGTTTAAGAATATTAAAAAAAAAATATATTATTTTTAAATTACTGAGTTTTTCTCAGATTACTGTAAAAATATGACAATTTAGACCAAGAGATAATGTAAAATGTAATTGTCGCCTCTAGATAAAATTAATTTGATAAAAGCTATAACAAAAAGAAAGTTTCTTCTAAGTTCTTTTTTTTTAATTTACTGTGACTCCACTGACTCCTTGATATCCTGTTGGCGTTCTAAAATCTCAGTAAAGTTGTTTGAAAATTCAATAAATAGACAGCAAGTGTCAGCTATTTATTAAGTTTACCAAATATATAATATCTGAATATCTAAATCTGTATTAAAATTTTTACATTTTGTGTTTGTTCATTTGGAATTTAAATATTTATTATATTTCAGTTATAAAATTTTGTACTGTGTATGCGTTTTCGTAGGGGCATCCTGTATGTTATATGTGAAAATAAATATGGAATAAGACATCTTACATGCTGGAGATCATACTCACATTGTAAATGGCGTATATGAAAGGATTGTAGCAAGAATTGCTCATAGCTAGCCAATGGCAGCAGAACCATATGACGTTGATGTACTTGTATCTGAAAGAGAAGTATGAATTTGGTCATAAATATCATTCTAACATATTACTCAACAATTTTTTCTAACATAAAAATAAATCTTGTTATTAAGTAAAATTATAATATTACTTAGAAATCTTTACTTAGAATACTGTTTTAAAACTTTTATTGTTTTACACATTTATAAGGTAATGAGATTTTATTTAATTAATAATTCACAGAAATGAATGCTAATGAAATGCGTAAAATATTCCAATAAATCAAAAATTAAACTTAAAAAAAAAGTATAATTAAAGTTACATGAAATAATCAGCTAAGTTATTTAAGAAAAATAACAAACGGTATTCCACATGTTTCTTTATTTTCAGTTCAACAGTAACATTATAATAATTTTTTAATACATTATTTTCGATAAAAATAATTTTTAAGGCAAATTGTCAGAATTTATAACAGACAAAATAAGTTAAATTATTTTTCCATTTTCATTCGACATTTTGTTTTTGAAATTCCATTCTAAAATATGTTTGTTCTTTAATATCTTCCATTCTGGGAATAAATATGTTGCCATGTTATTTCATAAAACACCAAGGATTGTTCTCTCTCAATCAATAAAAAAGTATCAAAGAAACTATTTCAAGTGAATTTGGCATCATTTAAGCATTTTGGCATTGGTTAAAAGTAAATGATTTGCTTTCCATCATATATATTTTATATATTTACTAGCCACCTTTGGCGATTAGCTGGTTTGTCGAGATAAATGGTCGCTAACATTTTCAATTAAATATTTTATTTAATTCTGTTTTAATGGCATTTTCAACAAAATATTTTTAAATATCAAATTTTGATAGTAATATATCACATACTATGTTACATTGTTCTATTCATCATCTTATGAATGACTAATTTTCTACCATCTATCCTAAAATTTAAATTTAAACTTAAATTAAATAAGGTAATTAATAATTAAAAGCAGCAATTAAACTTCGGTCATACTAAAATGCTTTTGATCGACATTGAACTCTTACGTATACTTCAGAAATTTATAATAATTTATGCAATATCTTAGAGGATTATTCAATAAAAATTTTTCTGATTGAACATAAAATTTATTTCAATTTATTATAGCGACTTCCAAGTGACGGAAATGATTATAACATTAAATAAATGAGAGAAACCTTTAAAAGTGAATGCATTTTAAAAATTATTAGATCAGAATAAATAGTGTGTATATATAAACCATGTTTCCTTCTAATATTAAAGCTTGCTTTTAATACTAATTATTGAATTAATAATATAGATATTTTAATGAGTCACAGAAACCTACATTTTTCTAGAAAATATCATTTTTCATATTTATTACATTTGCATGGTTTTATTTCATACAAAGATGGACAGAAATTCTAGTTTTTTATTCTTGGTTTGTAGTGATATTTGTTTTAATCTTTTAATTTGCGTTTATGTCAGCGTGATGTTAATTTGTCACGTTCGTAAAAGTTAATTTCCCTCCCCCCCTTGCATGCATAATGTGTTTGAATAGGATGAATTATATTTTTATTTTATGTAAAATGTATTGTTTAAAAAAACACTTAAAATATTTTTTAATTGATTAAAAATAGTACAAAAAAATTTGTATGGAAAAATATTTTTCTCAAGATGCACAATCATACCCTTCAACTATTGAAAATTGCCATCATTGCAAATTCTCACTATCCTCACACAAATTTCATTCTTCCTCGAGCTACTTCTTGCAAGATTAAAGCAAGAATTTTATGATTCTCAATTTTCAGTCCTTCTGGTTAATGATTAAATGTTACAGTGTTACTATTCGACCATTCTGTTTTTAATAGACATTTGAAGGTTTTGATCCCATATCTTTTTGTTAAATAAGGAAGAAAATATTATAAGTTGTAATTATATTATAATAATATCGAGAGTTGTTTAAACGTCGATTGGAAAACATTTTCATACATATGTTGGTCAATGCAGACATAAGCAGACTACTAACATATATTTGGTGAATAAAAACAAACAAACTTTTCTTTTAAATATAAATAATATTTTCAGTTTTAAGGGAACAAAATATTCGAATAGCTTTAGTGTGAGATTTCAAATATCTGGGTTTCAAAATAAGGGATTTATCAAATGTGAAATTCAGTGCCTAGTCGCTATTGCTTTATGCTGTTTTCTACCATGATAGTAATGGTTAAAATAAAGATAGGATAATGCATCCATATATCTAAAATATTACTACCGTAAATTTTAGTTGGTATTCTGAAAACTCGCTTTAAACTATATCAAAATATTTTCATAAAAATAATCGAAATGAAAAAGACAATACTATATCCTTGTTTAAAATATTGCGTTAAATTGTGTTGTTCGTTTTACAAATATTCTTATTCGCATATGCCCATTTCTATCGGCACTTTTTTTGTTTTCTGACGCTCTTTCAAGACTTACACATTATTCGAATTGAGTGCATTTCCTATTTGAAACGTATTTCAAATTCCATACCAAATCTCTATTTATATTTCTTCTAGACAGGGAGAAGTTTTTCGCTCACCATTAGCAGTCAGACCAGTTTGGAGTTAGTCTTTAGGAAGAAATGTAAAGTGGACCATTTTTACTAATTTTGTTTTATCAAATAGATATTTTTTTAAATTTTATTTGTTAACTTTAAAACAGCTTATATTATCAGAACATTATAACTTATAACGAATCATGAAGTTATAAGTTCATGATTCGTTATAAGTCCATTTAATTTGCCCTTTTGTGGTTGATTATGTATTTAATTGCTTATTTATCATATGAAAAGTTCATATACTGAATAAAAAAAAAAGTGATAATAGAGAACGTTTTCAGATACATCAGACATTGGACAGATTTATACTTATTGTGCAAGATCTCCCCCTTTGTAGTAATATTCTTTTCACCTATTATTGCTAATTTTATACAATGATATAATTTTTAGTTTAAAAATGAATAGAAAACAAAAGCAATTAATATATTCAACACAAATGAGTAACATGACAGTTTAATTGTAGAAAACTGTCAATCTCTGAGAAAGGCAGCTGTGGCTTTTGGATTTAGTTGCAAAATACTTGCCATTGGCAGGTATTCTAGCGACTATATATATATATATTCCTGTAAGCTACTTAAAGAGCTTAGTATCCTGTAAAGGCTAAAAAGACTTCTTTATACCACATGGCAAGCTCTATGGGATCTTGAAACAAACAACAAACTACATGCTATTAAATCTCATGTGCAACCGTGGTCTTCATTACCGAATCGAAAAGCAGATACAGTGTTAACCCGTTTATGCACTGGGGATACTATATTCATCCATCTCCACTTGTTGCTAGGTGAACAACCACATCTATGTTCTGAATGTGACTGTCAAACTACTGTCCAACATATAATGTCAGAAGGCCTAAGTTTCCATGCTCAGCGTTTGCTATTTTTCGAAACCTCGAACATTCCATTACCTTTCTTACTTTGTAAGATACTACAGGCTCAAACTTTTGCATATTTGAAATCCATCAAATTTCCTGCACTCATTTAAACTTTTTTGATTTTAAGTACACTTGTACACTGTACGTTTTTGATTATTGTACATTGATATAGTTTTAACTCTTGTTTGGCGCAGCATAGTCAAAACTATGGCTCTTGCGCCAGAAAAATCCAAAATCAAAATACTTTCCCAATATCGTAAACAATTCAGTGTCCCAGAATATCTATAAAGATTTTTCTTTTAAACAACGAAATAATTTAAAACGTAGATTTTATATCTGAGATTCCATCTCCTTCTGAATCTAATCCATTTCTTCAAACTACTGCCCACGCTTTAAGGCCTCCCACATAGGTTATTCTTGGACAAGTTTACCCATTTCCTCAAACAAAGCTTATACTTTTGACCACTCAGTTGCTGCTTCAAGAGCCTCAGGTACTATAAAGCCATTCCAAACATCTGACGATGCAGACTATTTCAAAATGGAGAGCCCAGTAAAAGCAGTAAGAAAGGTAAACATGAATTTTTACAGAAACACTGTTAAAAATACTTGGCAGGCACAGAAAGAGAAAAACCATTAAACAGAAAATTAGTATCTGTCCATTATACTAAATCCCAGCCAGCAAACTCTATAAGATGACTTAATGGTAATGAATAAAACAGTGTGGATAAAAAATTTAAGTATACAGACATTCCTTGTTCTGGAAGGAAAAATGGGAAATCTATACACGGAAAGAAAAAAGAATAAAGCTTTTTGACTTTGATAAGCATAGCGATGGGAATTATTTGTGTGCTTACTGTTTAAAATCATACGAAGATGAGTACAATTCACCGATTGTAAGAATTGGCTCATGAGAACTCTATTTCCATAGGTATTTCCTATTTTTTCTTTATTTGTATGAATTGTGAGAGCAAATTTGTAGTATGGCAGGATTTACTTTAATTAATAGAAGTAGTAAAGAAAAAATATAACTGATATTTTTAATAATTTAAGGCACTTAAAATTATGCATCAGATGTCTTTAAACCTTAATAGTTATGAAAATGAGAGGATTATTGTAATGATTAAAAATAAAAAAAATGAACTTTACAAAATGTGTAAATCTGTCCTGGTCTGCTCTGTTAGGTAATAATATATTAACACCGTCTTGATAAACTTCAAACTATTTTCTTTGAAATTTTTTCCGTTTGTGGCATTAAATTTGTAATAATTAAAAATTATTGTTAAAATTTCAGCTACGCATCTTAGTATTTATACATTATTTTACATCAGTCCCTAAATGGCGCATTACTTTTAATAAAATTTAATTCTATGAAATGTGATCGAACAACCTCTTGAAAATTCCTGTATGCGCCACTTTCTGAATACAGGAATAAAATTATTCATGTTAGATAAGGCGGTCCATTGTAGTTGTACCTCGCCTCAAAATATATTTTCATTGTTTTGGATTATAGAGAAATATGTGGGCATTTAAGCTACCACGTAACATAGGTTATTCAGATTTAAATTTTATCTTTGCTTATAAGAGAATTGCGCCTAATAAATTTCCAATTTTTATACATCCAATTCAAACTAGCTATTTCACAATAAGATTAATGTAGACAGACTCAATGTAGAAAATGTTTCTTTTGGAAAACAAATGTTTAATGGTGTTTCGTTTATAATCAGAGTTCTCAACGAAGAAACAATTGTGAATGATTTCTTATTATTAAATTTCATCACAGCCTTAAGTTCAAATACTGTTGTTTAGTTTTTATACTCCATTTCGAAATAAATAATTTTGAAATTTTATATAGTATATATAAATATATAAAATTTAAATACTGATAAGAATGAATTCCAATAAGAATTATTGTTATTAGTTATATTGCCTAGGTTCGTTATATTTCCTCTACACGCAGAAGTATTTCTTTGCAATTAAAAAAAAAGTATTGCAATGTTTTACTCTTTTCGGCAATTCTTCTCCTGTGTTTTTATTATATTTTCGTATTGAAGAATACAAATCTTATTTCGGCATATAATTTCATACGAATGATATATTTTATTTTCTTCCAAATATTAAAATTATTTTTCTCAACATTAAGACAGCATTTTTTCTTAACCAATTTCAATATTTAATCTATAAAATACATCGAATGCACCTGTAAAATTTAATTCTGAAATATTAATAACTTGAATATATTTTCAAACATTAGCCTATCAAATAAATAAATAATGGTTTAATATTTTTGAAAATGTCGTGAACACTACCTTTCGAAGAATAAATGTGAAATGATATAGAAATATTTAGTAAATTTATTATAAACGATGCAATTAGTAGCTTTATATTCTACAATTTCACATATGTACGTAATAATGGTGAATTTTAGCACTAAGCAACCCTAGACTGCAAACAATATAAAGCATTTTTTTTAAAAAGATGGTTAATTGAGTTTCAGATTACAGTACATTTTTAACATGCTAAGGATATATTTTAGGTTAATATATTTATTTTTTATAACTTTGTAAATATATAGTTGTTTTTTTTATCTATTATGACACCAGATTGCACCATTTGTATGCAGTATTATCTCTGGAGATAATAAATGATTATAAACATTTCGTGTTATCAATGATTATAAACAAAAGGAAGCTAATGAAACACACAAAAACCGGACCAATTATATTTAACAAAGTATTAATATTACTATTATATCTTATAATTATACAAATTGCACTTTTTGCAAGAGTATTTATTCTGCAACATGAAAAATAAAGTTCCTTGATTGATCTGTTGCAACCTCTGCGGCTTTAGGCCTACTCAAAAATCCAGCATCGAAAAGCAAAACAAAAAGCTCTTTAGAACAACTAGATGAACGGAAAACCCGCTTCTTGAGAGTATAACCTCCCATCTGCTTCATATATGTGACTTTATTTGAGTCATAAAGCGACACAATCTATTCCTTCCTGATTCCGGAAATACGTGACGCAGTAATGCGGGTTTATCAAGAGGTAGGTCACAAACTAATCCTCGGGCATCACCAATGATTATTCCTCATCATTTCAGCTCAAACACAGACTTCATTGATGATGTGAACATTATCTCTGGGAGAGAAATTAGAGGAGCAACATCGAAATATCCGATTTTAAGTTATGCGAGAATGATTTCGAATCGGGAGTTGAGGAAAATATGTTTGTAATAAAAGCTCTATACATCTCACATATCTATTCGATGATTATGCGTTTGTAACAGCAGAGCAAAACATAATCAGTCAATCATGCTAATTTTATTATCATTTGGAATTCGCATCAAGGCAGTTTGGTTAAATTCTTTGATTGTTAAAATTCACCAAACTTGTTACTTTAAATGCAGTTGCTTACTTTTAAAATTAGAATAGAATAAGAATATAATAAAATAAGAATAAGAATTTATGATGCTATAATAAAATTTTGTTATTCATTTTTTGAAATGATACTTTTATGTTTGAATTAAAAATAACAACATAAAATTAAGAACATAAAATTGGTTTCCTTTCTACTCATTAGCTTTGGTATGCTTATAAATAGCCTCCTTGTGTTTCAACTGGAGAAAACGGGCAACTTGGATATATTTTTTAAAAAACTTTTATCAGAATTTTAATCAAATAAAAATTTGTACAGATTTAATGTTTTTCAGCGATTACATTCGAGGATTATTTAAAAAAATTAGTTTTGAAACATTTTAAGAATCACAATTCTTTTAAAAAAATATTTTAACAATCCAGTGATTTTTTCTGGAAATTTAATAATTAAAAAAATATATTTATTTGCATTACGTTTAGCAGTAATTTTTTTTTTGTTGCAGTGAAATGGAAATTATGTCTTACAAGATAATGAAGATTAATGTATTTTTTGCGTGGTCTATACTTTTATTAAAATTCTCTACTAAGAATAAAAACGCATTTGTGTATATTAACACTCTACAATCCTGACCATTTGACTTCAAACTACCAAGTTTGGCACATAAATATCTTGACGGGATCGATGACCTTGTTTTTGTAATTTTAAATAGAATTTTATTTAGTTAAAAATTAATCTATATTGTTGTTATTTCCTGTGATAATTCCGAAAAGAAGCACGGCAACACCGTTTCAAAATTTAAAAGAAAATGTCTTTTTAATAATACCAATTTAATAATTGTGAAAGTCTTTTTTGAATTTTAACAATTTTCAAAAACATTTTTTTGTTTACTTTTCAAAAATAACCCAGATAATTTAACATTATTGACCTGAACTAATTTAAACCGATTTCATCATTTCATCAAATAATAATCACGTGAGTTCCTTCTATCGTTGAAAACCAAGAAAGGGAGATTCTGTTAAATATTCTTGAGGTACACGTGATGAATAAAAAAACATTGACATTACAGTACCATGACAGTCAGAAAATAGATCAAAGAGACAGTTACAATTTCAAAGCGTTATGATGTCTTAGGACTATTTTCCATTAGTAAATTTCATGTGCACAATGAACAAGAAATACGTAAAACTATTTAAATAATACCACTTGATTATTTATGACAACTTGCGACACAAAAATATTTTGTTGACGGAATTGGGGACATGGAATTATGTCTAAAACATTTTATTCAAATTAGATACAATCCTTGACGAACTAGCTAGTCACTCAAGGCGATTAATAAATTATATTTAGAGTGTGTGTATATGTTGGCATTCCACAGCTTAAACCGTTATTCGGTACAAATGTTTGGAATGTCCACCTCGATTGTTTATATATCATACATTCTCATAATAGTAATAAATTACATAATATTTATTTAAAATAATTGTTAAGTTTTAATACATTTTCTGCAAATTATTAAGAATAATTACGCAATAAATAATTTCTGATATTCTGGCAATAAATCTTGTCTGAAGATTAATCCTTCAATCCTGTCAACGCATTATTTGATAGAAAGAAAGATATGGCAAAATACGAAAAGTTAAGACTCTAAATCTAGTCTTCTTTTTTTATGAAAGCAAAATGACTTTCTGAGGATTGATAGGTGATAACTTATATATCTTAAAGTATCAGAATCGTTCAATGGTACTTTAAAGAATGTGCTTTGAAAAGAAAATATACCTGAGATAGCAGGAAGTAAGCTTTATATTTATATCAGTCAGATAACATATAATCTTTCACTGGAAAAAAAAAGTCTGATAGTTTAACTGACATTGTATAGCATTCAAGAATAAAAATTATTTTGTTATATTAATTTGAAACCAATGAGTTTTAGCAGGCTTATTTATATTTCTTACTCCAAGATACATTTATTTCCTTTTTCTGAATAATTTGGTAAAAACTTTATGGACTTTAAGTTTATACAAATTTGATTTTTGACAGATAATCTTGTTTTAGTATCTTATGTGTTATCATGTTGTTATAGTTACTAAATATATTTAAAAAAATATTTTTATTTAATTCACTATCAGTTACAGAATCTTTTTCATCCGAATTAAAAATCACGATTTTATTATAAGCTATTTGTTTGTACTAGCAGTATTTATGTTATAAAGTGCATCGCATAAATTATATAAATATCAAACGTTTTATTTGATAATAAACGATGCTATCGATATACGAGATAATTAATTCAATCGATACGACAAATTCAAAGCGTATGCATTACTTGTTTATCTCTGGTAAAATTTCTTGCAGAATATTGTAGAGTTGAAACGGCAACCAGCAAAGAGCAAAAAGAAGAACCACGAGTATCAACATCTTGATAACCTAGAAAAAACAAATGATGTTATTAGAAAAATGACATAAAAGCAGTTTGTGATATAAGATATACAAAGGAGAAAAAAATAAACTTGAATTCAAAACGTTTTATTTTTTCAGTAATTATAAACGCTGAGAAGTTGTAGAATGATTTTTTTTTATTCTGTTAGTTTAGCTTGAATTTAAAAACGCTTTTATTTCATTGTTCATTGTTGCTGTCCTATATATATTTTTTATCATCTTTCTGAAAGTTACATTATACATTTTTTTTTACCTTATTGCACTTCGTTTAGCCCTTAAAACTAACTTATTTCATCCAGACCGATTCTCTTAATATTCCAGGAAGTTCTTTACATTTAATGACGACTAGATTTATCCTAGACATTTTGCCTTTTAGTACGGTTTAAAAGACTTTACGCGGAAGTTAAGGCTAATAAATCTTACATTCTTTTCTTTAAAAGAATGTAAAAGTGAGATCTTGAAGTTTAACACAATTAAGAGGGTTTTTTTTTTCTAAGCTGTTTGTTCCACGTAACGCATTTTAATGAAAAATTTAATAAATTTACTTTGTCTGAGGTTCTTTCAAAGTTAATCTGTGCTTAATATGTACTTTTGTTTGCATATTTTTTACTTTTCAGTCATTTTTTAATCATGTTTGTAAAATTTCCATGAGATAAATTTCACAGGGAACTTACTTAAGAAAGAAAATATTTATTTAATTTAAATGCCAAAGAATGTAAGAATACAATAAAATTCTCTCTAAAATGAATTATAATTCTGGATTTCTTCACTGATATACTGAATTCTTATTGTGATCATGTCTGTAGTGAAAGCTTATAAGCCAGTTAACATCTCCGATACGCGAGCAATTGCTTTTGTGTTGTGGTCATGTTACTGGGCTGCGAACCACAAGGTCCCAGGTTCTATCCTCGATCATCTCAATTCGTTACAGTAATACCAAATGTCTTTAATGAAGCAATTATAAGTACTTATCTCAATGCTTTAGTGATGTTGAATCGTAACGCTCAGATAACATAAGTAACTTGCCACTTTCTTGATCGTCTTAAAACTTCGCGTAGATTTTTATTTTCCATCATTCAAATTCTTTTATGGACTGTTGCCGAGGGGTACTGGGCATGTTTCTATTGAGCCAGAATTCAATAAAGTTTTTTTGTAAGCCACCAATGTTTACTAAGATTTCTATGTCAGGCTAGAGGGGATTAACAATCCTAACATTGTTTGGGTTAATTTTCATCTTTTTAAGCTATTTATAGAGGTTTCTAAACTTATATTTAGAACACAATATAAAATTTCATGAATGGTTATGACGCTTAGGATCAGGTGCTTATCACTTCATTTCAAAAGTCACTTTCATGTAAAAAAATCCAGGAAATTTTGTTTAGATCTACAAGCATTATTATTAAAAAAATCTTATCAATTCAAGAGAAGACAGATCAAATACTTATCACAATTCCTTAGCTCCAAACGAGAAAAATAACTTTTTTACAACATTGCATATAGAAACAGACGGTAATTATTTTCCCTTAGAATCTAATCTTTATGCCGACAGGTTACTTTCTGAAATTATATAAGCTCAAAATAGTTTCGCACAGCTTTTGTTTTTCTGGAGTACTGATTTCCTGATAGGTTCTCTGGGCTTCAATCGGCTTAACTTTGCCAAAAATTCTTTGCAATAAATAAATTAGACTACATATTAAATCTCTAATTAAAAGTTAACTATAGATATAATTATGTAGCTAAAACTTTTTTAGCCATCGCTATAGAAAAAGAAATGTTTTAATGAAACACACAAACACACAAGTACATTCATTGAGTGTGTATAAAGCAATATTCGTTTTCGTTCAAAAATTTGACGGTAGATGGCGCTCAGACGACGTCGAAACATATAAACACAGAAATAATTGAAAATCACATCACAATTTTGCAAAATATTTTAATAAATAAAAATCATATTGCAATATTTTCGAAATGTCCAACAGCAGCCGCAATCACATGTCGTTGTCGGAGGACAAAGTTGGTAGACATTTTCTGAAAAGTGGCCAAGTCACGATTATTTCTTCAAGTTCGTCATATGTTCGGGTCTAGAACACCGCATCCTTCAACTGATTGCAAAGAAAGAAATAGAAAACATTTAAGTCTGATGAATACAGTAGCTAGTGTATTCCACATCCTGTGAAGCATGGATAATTTAAAGCAATTACACAGTTATCAAAACATTCCTCTCGTTCTATTCGTTTGAATTTCTCATGTAGTTGCTTTATTATATTAGGCTGCTGACTCTTCGAGACTTGAAATGTGCATTGGACGCTTCTTCTTATTGCAGTAATATTCTCCCCCAGTCGGGGGAATTCCAATACAAGACAAATCTTTTGCTCCAACGAATACGTCATGTTCAAAACTTTCCTCCATAATCTGCTATTTAGTTCTCTACTGCAAGTTCATTCACAGCTAGTTCTATTAAAGTCAAATCAGTAACACCTTCCGAGTTCGCGTATTTTGCAGATTGTCTTGCTGGAAGATTGATAAAAGGATTTGCAGCCCCATCTATCGACAAGTATTTGAACTAACACTAAAAACTGGAGAATTTGTTGCAAGAACTGCTTTTTACCTTATATATATATATATATATATATATTTATATATAACCAATCTTAAGTAAGAAAAAGTTTGAAAACGAAACTAAAATGAAAACGAAACAAAACAGTTTCGAAATCGCAACTAAAATTTATAACGTAATTAAACTAAAACCAAAAAAGAACTTCATAGTATTTAGAGAGCGCAATTGCAGCTACTTCTAGAACACAGATGAATTGATACAAAAGTATTAGAATCAAGTTAATAGGAAAAACAAAAAATCAAATAAAAATTAAACCAAAAAAATTATAAAAAATATAAAAAAGAATCCGGCCTGAAGACTTTTTCAAGGGTCACCCTCAGGCAGGGATTCAAAGAAAGGGATTTTTTCTGTGAGGAAATACAGACATTGTCTAATAATGATTCCTCGTGATCCGAAAATCCCCTGAAATTATGCTCAAGAGATATACCATTTTAACAGAAAGGAAATATAAAACAACAAATTAGAAGAAATTAACCACAACAAAGTAAAAATACAATAACAAAAATAACAATAAAAACAAAAAATAGCACTAAAATTAAAAATTAAAAACGAAAAGGCCAGTACATACCATCAACAGTCAAGGAAACTTTAAACTATCGATTGTGATTCCCTGTTTTTAAAAAACTAACGGTAAATTATGTAAACAGATGTAGGCTCCCAGCGCCATCTATTGAGTGATCCAATATGCAAGGAAAGTTCTATTTTCATTTAAGCCAAAGGATTAATCCCAAACCATACCTTGTTTAATTAAAAAATTGACATTACAGTAATTTCTAGGAAATTCATTTTTAATTAAATTTTTAAGGAGGTTGTTTGATGCTTCAATATAAGAATTTTTATTATTGCAAACCCTTTTGATCCTCTTAACTTGTGAGAAAATTAGATTTTTGAAAATTTTAGAGTTTAGATTGGAATGGTAGTTGCATAGTTTTGTTATTTTAAAGGTGAAATCATCCCTTTTATCGTATGTACCAACTATTGTTTTATCATTAGCAATTTCGATTTTTAAATCCAGAAAGGTAGCCTCAAGTTGATTTTTATTTGTATCTTTTAGAATTAAATCTTTTGGATAGCAATTAGTAATAATATTAGTATTGTCGAAGTTAATCAAAAGTAGGTCATCAATATATCTCCACCCGTTTATTAAATTATATTTAATTATTTTTTTCTCATAGTAATGCAGGAAAATATTAGCTAAAGCACTTGAGAACAGCTTTCTTCGACAATACTAATATTATTACTAATCCCTTTCTTTGAAAAAATCCCTTTCTTTGAATCCCTACCTGAGGGTGACCTTGAAAAAGTCTTCAGGCCGGATTCTTTTTTATATTTTTTATAATTTTTTTGGTTTAAATTTTATTTGATTTTTTGTTTTTCCTATTAACTTGATTCTAATACTTATATATATATATATATATATATATGTGTGTGTGTGTGTGTGTGTGTGTGTGTGTGTGTGTGTGTGTGTGTGTGTGTGTGTGTGTGTGTGTGTTTTAAAAGCTGAGATTGTTTTTCTACTATAATTTTTTTAAATCTGTTTGTTTTTAAGAGTATTTACCCAGTAGTGAATTAATTCTAAACTTTTCAAAATATCAAAATTATTTTATGGAAACTAGCAAAAAGCAAAATTATTTTATGTAATTATCTTCATGCGTTATTCAAATGTTTTTTTAAACAGGGAATTAAAGATTAATTACTATCTTTTCTTTTTTTTTTATTCAAACGATTTATAACCTGAGCAGACACCATAAATATCCTAATCGCTTCTGAAATATATTATGACATACTAGAAGCTGGAATTATATTTGTCAAATATAGTAAATATTTACTGCGAAAGATTGATAGAAACATTTAAGTTCACACTCTATAATTCAAAAGTCAACAATGTATTGAATACTAGTTGTTTATACGGAGCAACCTGGTTCGTCAGGAATACTGGCTGTGTTGAATTTCAAATAAATCTCTTATGCATAATTTGAAGTTCATTAGTGACACAACAAAATCTTTTGACACATTAATATACGTCAGATATTCAAACAGTATTATTTCAATAGTTATACTCATATTACCTTCATTGCAGATATGCATCTTAATAGGGTTTTATAACTTTATATGGTATTTAAAAATAAGTGTTCTTTTCATTTATCTTTTAACTTTCATGCTCCTCACATAAACTAGACCATAAACAGAAAATTTTTCTTTTTTTTTTAATAATAATAATAAAAAAACTGAAGCGAATAAATATATGACGGAATGATAAAATCTGTTTTTAAAAACCTACAAAATATTTTTCTAAAATTATCAAGGCTCATTAAATAAATTGCAAGGCAACTGAGTTAGTGTCCGTTAAAAACATTTTTAAATTTAAAATGATACAAAAATTATTTTTGCGCGATATTATTTTCAGAAACTATGTTTGCCTCATTTCGAATTAATTTCAATTCCAATTAAAATTTCAAAAACAAAATCACTTGGAATATCCTAAGTGTTTTCATAGCTCTGTCTCAATTTGTTAGTCTAATTAGTTTGTTTCCTTTTTTATTTCTACAGAGTATCTCCCTTAATGACAACGATAATTAAACTTTTGAGATCCTAATATTTGATGGTCGGAGTCAATATTCATGTATTTGGGAAACATTCATCACAGACAAGTAAAAGATAATTTTATCTTCAGCCATTCTTCTACATTTCAATGCCTGTATTAAATCTCTTGAGGAAATTAAATCTAATCAGTCTATTGTCTTAAACTAACATCATTAGTCATCATTAATTGGCTGCTATTGAAATGTTAGCAGCGAATCCAAAGAGAATTAATTAACGGAATAATGGGAACTAAATAAAGGGATGATAATTCGAAGAACTGCATGTAGTGGAGAAATCCAAGTTTCCCCATAATGTAATCCTATTATGGGGATTATACAAAACAAAATTGTATGTGTAGCTCAGGATAACATATCTTTTTATCATTTGACTATGCTTTTTTGAAGAGATTACACCTCAAGATCTACAGAAGTGCATAGTTACGAGTGATCGTTATACATCAATGAATCAATGTTGATCAATTATATCGTTTCCGAAATTCAACTACGAAATCAGACTTCGAGTGGATGCAAGATGTTTCTACTCATTTGTGGATGTAGTGTATTCTTTCAAACGTTAGGTAACTCAACGATTTGGCAGGATTATCTTATATTATTTCATATTCTTCTTCCCACAAAGGTTATTCGATCACACTCTAGTGGATTTCCAGCTTTGGAGAGAATTGCTATTTTGAAGAAGAAATGGAATCGCAATGAATTTAGAAGAATCTATTTATCAGAACCATTGTTTTTAGATAATCTTTTTAGAGAAGACTAAAGAGAGCTTACAAGTAAGAACAAACACAAGTTTTTGAAGGTACAAAAGCATTTCAATTCCCTAGTCAAATACATTTTTATTGTTTATAGAATGACTACATCTATGTTATGGATGATGAATTTAATGTTATTTTCATATTTTAAAATGAGAGTTTTTTTTAATACGCTTGTAAATATATATTTTTTTTATTATTAAATCGAATTTCTACTATTTTAATATCTTAAATAATATTTATTTTTAGTATTGCAAATAAATGAAAAAACATTTTTTTTCTTTACTGACTCCAGTAAATGCTCTATTCTTTCCAGGATTTTAAAACAAATGATTTTTATAAAAATATGAAAATACAGGAAATAAAAAAAGAAGCTAGAAAGCACACTTTCAGTAAAACTTAAGATATTAGAAAAAATCAAAATTTAAAAGTCAGATGAATGTTCCGTCTTCTATGATTAAAATGAATACTAAAACTAAATTGCTTATACTCAAATTTTATTTTCAGCAGAATTTAATGACTTTTACGGAGTTTTCTAAGCAATTTAAGTAGCCGTATATCGATTTTTTGACTGTTGAGTCTCATTAAAGAGCCGAATTGATGTTCATAGCGGGAACCATGATATCGGCAAAACCATCAGTAAACCGATACATGGAATGCAAATGATCCAAATTCATAAAATCTTTGCCTTTACAAATTTTTAGTAAGAATTTTTCTTCCTTGATGTAAAAGGAATGGCGTTTCCATGCACAAATGATTTAGATTTCACATCTGGAAATGACACTACGTACAAAATATATTTGAAAAGATTAAAAAACAAAATAAATGTCCAATTTCTGAAGTGTCTGCTGGATCAGATTGCATGAATATATGAATTGCTTTGGGTATACTGAATAAAAAAAATGTTTTATGAATTCTTCAAAAATCGAAGCTCATAAGGTTTGATTTAGCAATTATTGATTTAAAATTCAATCAAGAGATGGACATTTATAGCTATATGTCATGGTCTGAAACTTTTAAATGCATGAATAAAGGATAAAGCGAAAAAAAATCTATTCTTTTTAGCGGATCGTGTTTTAAAAAGGTCGGGTTTATAATTTGAATGCGAATCAATGATAAATTGCAGCTTAAAAAAACAAAATACAGCTTAATTTATAATTAAGTAATTAAGTAAAATTCAAATTAAATTTTTTGTTAAAATTACTTTGCGTTTCACATTTCCAGCCTAATATATATATATATATATATATATATTTTAATTCTAATTTCAATTAATTAATTTCCAAGATTTTATCTCAATTTAGCTCATAGTAACTTCATTCTAAAATATTCTCTTATTTCGTGATCCAATTCCACTTTCGGTTTAATTAATTCCTTTGTAAAAATAATGCGCCATCAAGAACTACGTTTCAAATGAGAGTGGGCCACGCGCCGAGGGTCATTCCCTCGGCGCGTGGCCGGAAATCCTATGCTATAAAAGGCGAGTGATCATTTGTTCGGCCCTTTTTGCCTTCTGTTTTTGTGCTGCGTTGTGCCTTTTTGTAAATAATCATGTTTGCCTCCCGAGAGAGAATAAAACGGAATTAAAAATACAACGTCTCGTCTATATCTTCAAACCTGCATTCTACTTAAACTAAAATATGTTACATATATATATTTGGTAACTGTATATCAAGCGGTCTAATCTACACAGTTACACATCTACACATACACAGTTATTCATCTTTATGATTAGTAGAGTTTTAATATGACGTTAGGCGAAGAAAATTTGTGATACTATTGAGGAATTTAAAAAATCCGTTTTTTTTTGTCTTATAAATGTTTAGATAAAATAAAACAATCAAATTTATTGAGGGACAACATCTGCAGAAATTTGATAATAATTTCACCCCAATATTTAATGAAAATTCCTAAAAACATCTTCCGAGCTACTTTTGTATAATTTCACAAAATTATTAAAATATCTGGCATAAGGTTACCAAGATTCCCGATGATTGATTTTCATTTTAGCAGAACTGACGTATTTAAATAAAATCTGCTTAAAGGACATATTGTAATTGCTTAGTAGAGCCATGGTTGCCTCATAATTCAGGTTATCAATCACTTTCAAGACATCAGTCAGTGGCATATCATGAAAATGACTTATTACTCGTCGGGGCCATTAAAGTATGACATTAATGCGGCGGCAGTGCCAAGGGCAAAATTGCGGGAAGACATTAGGAAACTGTGAAAAATATCTTAGTTTTACACCATTAAATCATAGCTCTCAGAAATTCTTTACATTCAGAACCTTCATTGTTTTATTTTTTTTAATTCTGAAATTAAAAAATGGATTGACATAATGTTCCAGTTTATTGCTTTTGAAAGAATATTATTTTTCTGTCTGAAACTAAATGTGAATGAAATAATTGATTTCCCGATTTGATGATTTATTGGATTCATTATATATATATATATATATATATATATATATATATATATATATATATATATATATATATATATATGTTTATAAGACTCCGAACTTCGTAAAACATACATTTCAAAAGCATTTATAACTTTCTGCTCTTGAATATTTATTGGAAACATTTGTCATTTAAGCTCTGGATATTTTGTTATTTTGTGCTAATATGCTGATTCTAAAAATAATTCCAACCCTGTTTTTATTTGCCTGTCTTAATTCAAATTAAATACTCGGGTTTTTCAGATTATGTTATCTTCCTCTATGTGTTAGGTGCTTGCATGTATTTTAATCAGCGACATCTATTGGTAAACATGCGAAGTATCTATATTAACAACAATGGTTTTGGGTTTTACCACTTTACTATTACTTTATTCTTATTATTTTGAAATTATTCCATTTAGTATTATCGAGTTCAGTGTATAAAGACCTCAATCACGGAACGCTCCAAATTGCATTTTCCACCTTCATTGCTTTTTTTTTTAAATTTATTGAAAGAAATCTGCTGCTAAAGCTCAGCAAACACTTTTTGGAACTTATGGTAATGCTGCTCCGTCATATCCCAATTGTCGGTTTTTGGTTTCAACGATTTAAGAGTGGGGATTTCGATATCAATGACAAAGAATGGCCTGGATGTCCAAAAAAATTCGAAGACAATCTATTTCAAGACTTATTGGACAAAAATGGGAAAACGTTGTAGAAAATGATGGAAAATATTTGGAGTGATATGCATTGTACCAATTTTTCTCAATAAATGTCTTTTTAAGGTGAAAAAATTATCAAGATACATTTAAGCACCCGATATATATCTACTTCCCCGAGAGGCATCCAAACTTTTGGAGATAAAATGTTTCAGGTATGGTATTTATTGCTCACTCTTTCCGGCCGGACGTGAAAAAAAGAAATGGAGCTAAATTACGCCTGCTCTGCCAATATTGGGATATGCCTCTTACAAAAGGGGTTCAACCGCTGGCAATGATAGTCATTGTTATCTCCATGTCCAGATTAATTAATAAAATCTGCATACCTTTATGAGGTATGGATGTAACTCCAATGTGATTATGTATATAGTTCTTTATTTTTAATAAATAAAAAACATTTATCGTTTTCCACAATTGTATAAATGCCCCTTAAATTTCTTAAAAACTGGTTTCGTCGAAAATATTGTAATCTTTAGACACAATGGTACTACCAATAAAAACACTGATATTCATCACTTTAGTTTTAGGCACAGTTTCTGTAGAAATTACCACGATACATAAAATCTCTTAGCAGAAAAGATTTATAGTTTCATAAAATTTAAAATACGTAGATAAAATTTTTAACAAAAATTTGCCATTTGCATTAAAATCAAAGATTGAAACCATCTTTTTTTATCTTATTCGATGAATGTTTCAAACTGAAATTAAATTAATTAACGTTACTCGATAATCCATGAAACGCGTTAAAAAAGTTCGAAACAATTGGCAATTGATTTAAGAAGAATCATCAAAAATATCCAAAAGATCTAGTGATCATTCATCCGTAGCATAAGATAGTTAGTTATTCGCTTACCTTAAAATTTAAGCTTAAGCTTAATTTAAGATTAAGCAAGATTCTTATACCTAAAGTCTGTATACTTTGAAAGATAAATATATTTATTTCATGAACAGTTTTCTAAAATAAATATTTTCTAAAATATTACAAAGCAATGAATTTATAATTATATTTGTAATGGAAGAATATATTTGATGCTAATAATTTGTTTTATCTCAATAGGATTGTGTGTCCACTCTACTTCATATTATAATAATATTATATAAGATCTTTTGCACTCTCTTGAATAAGATTTAAATTTCAATAGTGTCTCAATAATACAGGGTGTTCATTAATTATTGTCGGGGCTTCCGTACCTCATAACTTTCGAATAAAAAATATTACGCAAAACCCGATTACGTATTCGTAAATTACAACTCAAAGAATTTTATTAATGATATTAAAGTGTAAAGGTTGCACAACTTGCACTTTGTAGGCATTCAGCTGAAGTTGATTCTTTGAGTTGTACTTTACGAATACTTAATTCTTTGAGCTGTAATTTACGAATACGTAATTCTTTGAGTTGTAATTTACGTATTCATAATTCTTTGAGTTGTAATTTACAAATACATAATCGCCTTCAGCCGAATGCCTACAAAGTGCAAATTGTGCAAGCTTTACGCTTTAATATCATTAATAAAATTCTTTGAGTTGTAATTTACGAATACGTAATCGGTTTTTGCGTAATATTTTCTATTCGAAAGTTATGAGGTACGGAAACCCCGACAATAATTAATGCACACCCTATACTTCACGCAGCTTAAATATTGTCGGATAAAACAATTGACTTTCTATCATTCGCCCATTATATTGCAAAATCACTCTTGTTTGCACATCCTAATCTGACTTACACTTCTTCACCCTTAAAATTTAATTCTAAATGAATAATGCTAAGGTTTTTGAGTACTTCTTATTTCAACTTAAAATTTCACAAAACATCCGATATTTTGATTTAACTGTTCATAACTAGAAAGTTTTAATATAATTAAGGAGCAGAATACTCATCATAAGAAATAGGGGCTTGTAGATTTTGCCTTATTAATTTATTATTAAAGCAAGTAAAATTATTGTGTTCAGTATTAAACAATTTAGACAAAGAAATTTTAATAAAAGGAAGGTTCTTCCACCTTCTAGCATAGTTTAAAGCAATTTTGTATTTTAATTAAATTAACACTTCTGTTTGTTTTGACAGGTCTTTTCTAAAAACTTCAAATTAATGACAGTAAAGCTTTCTAGTCTAGAACCTATTCGAAATCATAGACAAATTAAGTTAACGCTTACAGTGTTTTAAAATAAGATTTCTATTAAAACTTAAATTGCTTATTAATTCTACATTTATATGAATTACCCTAGTTCAGTTTAAGGATTTAAAGTCTAAATTTTAAATTCTTTGTGTAATGCATAAGTTTATTAGTTTTTGATGGTATATTTTTCTAAGAAATGTCTTACATCTTAAGCACTTTCATTTATATTCCAGGAAAGTAAAAAAAATGTAAAGATAGATATAAACTGTGAGACATTGAAAAAAAAAATATTTCCGAAAAAATATGACAAGAAAAATTATCAAAATGAAAAAGCATATTGCTATCTGCAGGAAGTAATTAATGCAGTGAAAAAAAATAAAATCGATAATCTATTGTTAACTTTCACCATCAAAGGTGAAACAAGGTAAAAGTTTTAATTTAAAAGATAAATTATCGAGAAATAATACCATTATGAGTTAAAAATCTTAAAGATCAGTATTTATTAATTATTTCAAAGCAACAAATAAACGGTTTATACTTGAACAAACAATAGTGAATATAAGCGTTGAAAAGTAACATCTTATATAACTATTACTACTTACTATTTCACCACAAAAACATGTTCAATTATTTTATGACACAACAAAATTCTCTGCTAGCATAAAATAAAACCGATACACAAGAGAAAGGTTATAAAACGCCTGAAGTTAACAACAAACACAGTCGCGAAACCGTTATCCATTACATAATAAATTATGATACTCAAAAGTATTTAAGAAATAAGTAGAAAATTAAGAAATAAGTAGAAAAAAGTAGAAAAAACTTATTCAGTACCGGCTATAAGTCCATAAAATCCATTAGTGGTTTATGAGACACTTAAATGCAACTTTATTGGAAAATTATTTCTCTTCTTATAAGCAATTATATTTTTTTCCAATTTTTTTCAAAGTATATTTCTTAAGTGCATTTATACCCTTTTATTTGAAAATACTAATAAAACTCAAAAATTATCAAGCTAAATGGATCAAAAGTTAATATATCTTAAAAGCAAATAAACCTTAATATTCAAAGTCAGAAATAACGTTACATTAGTAAATAAGAAATGTGAGCATCGAATTATGACATTTTGCTCAACCTGCAGAACATAGATCATCACACCGTGAATTTTGTATTAAAACAGATGTGACTAATAGTTCGGAGAAAAGTATAGATAAAGTAACATCCACAGAGAAAAGTATAGTTAAATATATTTCAACTCTTTGCATTTACAAAAGAACATTTCGTCTAATAAAACTTCTGACGATAATTTCAACTTCAGGACCGACACTGATGGATATCTGGCCAGCAGATGTGTAGGATGAAGAAACTGATAAACTCTTCCGATACTTTCCGTTTCTTAGACAGAAGAATTATTATTTGTGAAGATAATATGTGAAAAATAATATGTATAATTCAATTTAGTGTATATTTCTTTGGTACATCTTTCATTGGCAACTGACGAACTTTCATTGTCGGAAAGGAGCATGAAATCAATAAGTGTTGAATTTTAAGTTCAGTTAATAAAAAGATTTTTTTCCAAAAACGGGAGTCAAACTCAATATAAGCTGACATTTTGAATTAAAAAAATTAATAAATAATGTAATTAAATTAATTAATGCATTGAAATGCGTATTGAAAATACATGTATATTGAAATAATACATATAATTGAAATTTATGCCTGAAGAATTATTATAATAAAGGAATATAAAATAAAATAAAGTCACAATGTGGATATTTATATTCCCTTCTTTTGGAAAAGTTATAAAGCATTGTTAAAACATAACCATACAAGCAGAATCATTTGATAAACAAAAACAATTTCAGTGAAGCATTCGTACCTTAAATAGTAAATTGCTTTACTTAAACAAAGTAGACAAAAAGAAATTATATTTAATTTCAAATTAATCAAAAGCTTAATATGAACATAATACTACAAATAAACTTGTAGTATAAATGACAGCTCAAAACATTTAGAAATTAATGATAAAATGCTTTGAAATGAGTCGGTTGAGTTTAATGAGTTAGTATGTATTTATAAACAATATAATATTCCAAAGAATTTATTTGACAAACGATTAACATTGCTTACATTATTTGGAAAATTGTTTATTGATTTGATAAAGGATAATGGGCGTAATCGGCTTAATCTTTTTTTAATTATTTGGCATGATTATAGAATGCCGATTTAATTACTTTGAATAGTAATATTTCGAAATAGAACTGTGAAACAAAAGATAAAAAGATCTTGTTACTAAAAATAATATTGACAATACTGATACAGTAAAAGGCATTCAATTCGAAGTCTGGAAGTTAATTACATACCAAAGAAATAAAAACAACATTCTGCAGAAAATAGATGAAATGAACACCGGCACCCAGTTCATTTACATCATTGAGTAAACAAAATTTTTATTAGGAAATAGTAACAAAAATCAAGTACTATATCGGACTGATTTGTTTATATAAAAAATTCTATTATATTTTACGTCTTACATAGGGTACATTAAATTGTGCAATATTTTTAGAATAATAAATAGTCTTTTAATAAATAATATTCTACTTATTTAAATCATAATATTCTACTTATTTAAATCATAATATTCTACTTATTTAAAACATTATATTCTACTTATTTACAACATAATATTCTACTTATTTAAAACAATATTCTACTTATTTAAACATAATATTCTACTTATTTACAACATAATATTCTACTTATTTAAAACAATATTCTACTTATTTAAACATAATATTCTACTTATTAAACATAGGAAAAATAATATTCTGCTTGGTTAAAACATTTTATTCTATTATGTGAATAAAAGGCTGTATAAATAATGCAGAAGCTGTTTATCGATTACTTTTCTTTTACTTGACACATCTTCTTCATTAAATTTTTTTTTCAGAATGTTAAATTATTTGAAGCGAACTATTGTTCGATATTCTGTTAGATTGTTTAGAATAACTTATTAATAACTAAAGAGAATTCTGAATAATAAAGTATTTAAGGAACGAGAACAAAATACTTTATTAAATAAGAAACATAGCTTTTGTTAAATTAAATTTTTAACATCTAGTTTTATCGGGATAAAATAAAATTAGCTGTTAAAACTACTACGTTCATAAAAGATATAAGTGTTTAAATATAGCTTTTATTCTTCCGTTTTTTTTTCCGTTCTTTAATTTTATTTCTTAATTATTTAAAAGGTTTTCTTAGCTTTATTTTGAAAAGATCAAATGGGTAATGTCGTGGCTGGTTCGTGAGTGCTTTCAATAAATAGGCAAATAGAAAACTTAGAGATTTATTTCAGATTCGTTCGAGTTACTCTGCTCAGTAACTCCTTCTCCTCCAAGAGCCAGCACTAGAATGGCATCCTTTTAATTACACTCGCGCTAGTGGTCTAGCGCCATCTATGAACGTTTATTTCCTAACGCCTCAAAATCCAATCACTACAGGTAAAATTCTTCTTCTTAAGAAACAAATTTTATAGAAAATGTTTTAAGAAACACAATCAGCAGTCTATTAATAAGCAATTTTGCATTTTAATGGTTTTTTTACTTTTTAGCTTTTGATTTATAATTAGTTTAATAAGAATTTTAAAATCTTGAAATGAGGCAAAGTAGAGAATAACTTATTTCTAATGAAAATGTAATTAAATTAATCTATCATCAAAGAAACAAGTTCCGAGAATATTAATATATTTTACCAGCATATATAATTCAGCATATATTAAAGAAGATGAAATTAATTACAAAATTGGAAAAGAAACTAAATAATCAGGAAGTGAAAAAAAAAAGATTTAAAAGTATGTAAGGATGAAACAAGGCAAATGAAGAAAAAAAAAATGTAGAAAATTAGTAGATAGTCAATAATATTTTCAAGGCCAATACTGAAAAATTGCAATATTTCAAATCAGTAAAGCAATTACTTGTTTCAGTCAACGAATCGAACATATTTGTTTTTAAAGGAATGAATCAATTTCTTTTGGGAGCATTCTAAAAGCAGATATATTTTTATTCCAAAAATCTTTCTACTTCCATCTTTAAGATTATTTATAAAAAATTTTTAAAAAAGTTTTGACAAAAATTTAAAAAAAAAACAAACTTAAAATGACTCCAAATTTATGGAATTTACATGGAAGAGATAGAACATAGCTACTCAAGCATTAATCACAATACACTATACGTTCGGAACTGAACTTGTGATGTGTTTAATGGCGTTTTCCAGCAAGATCTTTCATACAATTTTTTGAAATAAAGATATGAGTATTATTATGATGCAATGATATCCTGTAAGATAGCACGAAATAATTTTATTTTATTTGAATGATATGTTGTAACCTCAGTAAAATTCTTGAGTTCGTTAGATAAGCCATTCTGCTCTGTAATCGTATTACTACCAACAGAATTTACACTGAAATTTTTCTAATAGAATTCGAAGAATTTGAATCTAAATTACTATAGCGATGTTTCTCGCTAGATAGCTTGAAAATACCCTGTAGCACTTCATAAGCTGAATTCTAAGCTTACAGTGCATGGTAATTTATGTATGTCTCGCTGAATTTTATCATCTCCTAATGTAATTAACATGAATTTTGAAACATCAAGTTATTATTTTGCAATCAGCAAATTTAGCCACATAAAGAAATGAGATAAGACCAAAAGTGATGTTAAAATTAACTAAATTTCATATTTTATTATAAAATATCTTCATTTGTTTTTTTATAATAAATACGATTTTTAGATTAAAATTCAAACAAATTTGGAGCTTCCTTTTTATTATCACAATATAAACTGATTTAAATTTGTAATACGTTTAGAAAAAATTAACCGCATATTAATCATTGTATTTTTTAAACTTTAAAAATTAAGTGATAATATTTCTTCTGTCTCAAATCATGCCGTTCTATTAATGCCTATCTATTAATTTCAGAACTGGAGGTTTAAAGATAAAAATATTGTACACATTTTAAGATAAATTTTATGCATAACTGATTTGAATGAAACAAAATCTTATGAAACACCTTTAAAATAAGCAAAATAAAATCAATAAAACAGACAGTTAGATCTTATTTTTTAATTTATGTTATTGTTTATTGATAGATGATCACATTAATCTTAAAAGTGGACAAAAGAGTCAAAACAATTTTTTCTTAATTTTTATAAAAAATATTTGATTGATAACTTCTTTTGTTTTTAGCTTCTATTTTAAACGAGCTGCTTCGTCAAGTACGCAAGCATAATATCAGCAGACGTTCTTTCACAATGACTTGACAAAATAAATTATTCTTTATCTTTTTTTCATAGTTGTTTTATAACTAAACCGAATAGTTTGGTATCAGAATATTCAAGAGTTCGTTTATCTAAGAATAAAATCTATTTGTAATGAAAATATTCATTAGAAATATTTTTTTTGAAAAAAGGCAAGATAACAAAAAAAAGATATCAGACTCAGAGAAATCTCAAACTTATTAAATAAAATTTGGTCGTCAAATTTTTAAAGATTTCATTACATAAGAAAAAGGAAAATAATTTTGGTTAAAAATTATTTTGCCATTTTATATGTGTTTTAATTTACTGAGGAAATTGAGTTAAGGCACTAAACCTTAATGATGAATCTGAGGGGTTAAAGCAGCTCTGAATAATGAAGAGGGAAGTAATATAATTAGAAATAGAGTCTTTGAGCAATTATGCTTAACTATAAATGGAATTAAATCTGAATAATGAAGAAGTTTAAAATTCTTTATCTTCATTATTTATGCGTTGCATGAAATAAAAAAAAATGATTAAGCAGTTTTACAGTTTGACCCTTGCATTTTATATACTTTTAATGAAAACCAATATTTGCTGCTAAAAATTATGGACTGAATCATCAAATATCTTCTTAAAAGCTGAACATCATTTACCTAAACGGATCTAATTTATTTACAGCTAAAAGAATCGCAATAAAATGCTATTAATATTTATACACAGATATCTACTTTGAAAATTGTTCGTAGGTAGATTCAACAATGTGTTTTAGCTTTTTTATTTGTATAATTATTTTAAGTTTACAGTTGTTTTCATGTATTTTTTCTAACATATATATCTACTCCATTAGCATTAAGATATCACGGGATAACTCTACGATGTTATTTAATATTTTGAATCCCGGCTAAAATCTATAAGATATCATTACAATGTTTCTGAGAATTTTGTACTAATGGGGCTGTGTATCTATATATAGGTAAATTATAGAAGAAGACTTTTTAAAATACTTATATAGGCAAAATAAGAGGAAGACTTTTTAAGATATTTACTTATACCAGGCTGCGAAAAGGTAATATAAATATATATATAAAGAGAGAATATAATTCACAGGTTTATGTCTCTTTCTTCTGTAAGAATTATAAAAGCTAAACCGTCCCAACTAAGCAACATCAATTAATTGTTAGTCAAAATTAAATTACAGACATTTTAGAAAATGCAACTGTAGAATTTTAACGATTATATAGAGTAATAATTATCTAACACAAAACAATTTTTTACTTTCAAAGTTTTATGCGTCAAAATATTTTTAATAAGTAATGGTTAAATTAAATGCTATAATTACAACTATTTCACAAATTAAACTTCTCTTCTGACAGTGAAAACAATATTTATCATTTGTTAATTATTTTGCATAGTTTGCTATTTGAATGTTTATTTTATAAAATCACTGCACCTGAAGGTGTTTATCTGGAATACTGGTATAAAATATTCAATTAATGCATAATTCTTGTTATTAAAGATGGATTTGAATAAAAAAAGGTATCGCACATGAAGCAGAATGGGCTACTTGCCTTATTGATAATGTAGCATCTGCCCTACTAAAACAATTGGAGTTCTATCATAAAAGAATTATGGCGACAAAGTTGAAGATTCTGAATAATTTGCGGATTTCAATCTGATGTATGAATATTTATGGAAATATCTGAAAGATAATGAATATATCTAAACAGCAACTTCAATTAAAATCCTGAGGGCATTTCTTGCAAGAAAATCCATTAAATTTCCAAATTACATACTTGACAACATTCGTAATAGCACCACTTAGTTTTGTAGTTTATAGTGTGAAGCTTGGACTATAGTCAACAAATTACAAGGATCAGGTATGAAATTTCATTATGTGCTAAGTTATGAAATTTCATTATGTGCTAAGTTATGAAATTTCATTATGTGCTAAGTTATGAAATTTCATTATATGCTAATAATTGCTTATTTAATAACTGCTCGTTCCCGGTCTTAATATTTTCTCTATTTGATTGGTATTTAAATTATTCATTTTGTAATTCTTAATTCTTCATTCTCCTTAAAGCTTTTTCTAAATTAAATTTTACTTATTCACATTCTTTCTTTTGTGCAAAGAATAGTTTAATTAACTAATCTTTTATTATTATGAAAAAGAATTATTATCTTAACAGATAAAAAAAAATTAGTTTGATACTTTTATAAAAAGTAACCACTTTCAGAAAATATTTGACTATTCACATGTATAATTATAATAATAAGGTTTTAAATTAATTATTTCCTCTATTGCTAATTATTCTAATTTTAATTACTTTTTTTAAGAAATTAATTATTGTAACTCATCAATGCAATTTTTCCTAATTAAAAGATAATAATAGTTCAAAACATTTTTAAGGATTCGAAAGCTTTAATGTTAGGTTTTGCTTATCACTAATTAATAAAATTTAAATCGTCTCCCTGCAAACGTTTTGACAAAATATTTTTGTTTCTAATTATTGGTTATACTTTAGATTGATTAATTTTTTTTATCTATCCTTTCAAGAAATTTTAATAAAAGAACAAAAAAAAGTTTTTTTTTTTCAAATCTAAGTAAAAATTTAATTCTCTAATTTTTGTTGCTATCAGATAAACAGGGTTGCATCCAATCCATTTCCCATCTCCAAATCACACCGAATGGAAAGTATTTTACAAAAGGTTGTTGGCTTAATATGTACAAAACTAATTATCCATGAAAGAAAATTTCAAACTTTTTTGCTATACAAATTCCGCTCAAAATCTTGCTCTCTATATAAAAATATTATTGTGCCAAAATTTTTATAATTATATGTGTTTCTTTAAAATACATTATAAGTAGTGTAATCAATTTTTTAATAAGAAAATATCACTTCTGTAGAATTTAGAATTCAGAGTGCATTTTGTTGGTAAATGGTACGTGCTCTCCAACCATACCTGTCATAGTCTGTGATGGAATATAACATCTTTTATCTTGCCTTCAGCTCTTAATCGTAAGAAACTATTAACACATATTATGTCCTTGATATGACCACAAAAGGAGGGGGAAAAAACCAGAAAAATAATGTCAGGAGAATCTTTGTCCCGTTGCCCCTTGCTATGCTTATATCAAGATTATTAACAACATCGAAGCAACATTGGGCACAAATGGGTGTTTCGTTTCGTTATAATTATAACCTTATAATTACAGTAATAAGGTTCTAATTAATTACCTTCTATAGTGCTGGTTAATCTAATTTTAGGTTAATTAAATTAATTAACACTATTAAATTAATTTAAATTAAATTTAGATTAATTGGAAACACACGTTGTATTTTTTTTCTTTCATTGTAACCATTTTAAGCAGAAATGATATTTTTCTTAAAACTCGGTTCACTCTGGATGTAGAAAGACAACGAAATATTGTACAAATACCAGCTAAAAATGAGCTATTTAATGATGTCGAAATTATATTACATTCAGCGATTATTTGATAAATCATCTATCTCACAATATTAGCAGGCAGTGAAGTGAAGTTTTAATTAAGGGCGAATGTATGAAAGTTGCGAAGCCTTTAAACAAAATTAATGTTCCAAGGCATTTTTCATTTATTTGGACTTTTTTTAAAAAAAATTAAAGCTATTTTTCTAATTTCATCCATTGATCGAAATCAGCCATTTTATTTTATTTGTATATTACCCTCTGAAAAAGAAGAAAAAAAAGAGTTTTCAAGTTATGTTGGACTTATGATTGTTCAATTCTTGATGAATTAAAATAAAGTGAAAAGTTGCAGAAAGATGCAATTATGTTAGATACAAAACAATTTATGTGCAAAGGAATAACCATATATAGAATCAAGAGACGTGATTCTGAAAATAATTGTTGAGGTAAATCTAATTCTAATGCCGATTCCCTGAAAAATCATAAATATTAAAGAAAATGCCATGAGTAGGAAAAAAACTTGGAAAACTGAGACCTTTTCCTCTTAGCAGAGGAAGCACTGCTAGATCAGAACCTCACCAAATTGAAGTTTTAAAATCTAAATTATTCCATATTTTAAATTTAAAAAAAATCCGTTAAAACGAATTTCAAGCAACATCAAACCATTTCTTAATGAAAAGATTAGGAAAGTAAAGTTTTTCTGCTAAGGGATCGTATCTATTTAATTTAAAATGAGAAACGTAATTACTAAAAAATCCAGTTAGTTTAGTTACATTAACATCCCTTTGTAAAGCAACACTAGGGTTATTTTAGAGCTAGCACCCCCTTCTCCACATCTCACCAGCGGGAGGAAGTTTGACCCTGAATGATTTAAAGTGCAACCCCCTTACACGGCGGTTATTCGGTGGAATCGGGTCTCGAACTTGAAACCCTACGGCTCACGATTCGAGACTTTACCACCAGGCACCGCGGTCCTTAGATAAAGCAGAATCTATGTGAACAATCAAAATAGCATTAGGATTAACATTTTTGAATATATTGTTTAATACAGTTTTGTTATACTAAATGTCTCGCTTAATATTTATTCCTTTTGCTTTTATTATTTTGGGACAAATTAAATTCATCAACTTCTACTAGTGTTATAATAAGAAGCAGTAATTAATTTTTATAATCAAGTCAAAACTTGGTCTCAGTTCTTCGTACTTCAATTTCGATTACAGAAGTTAAATTGGAATTGAAATGCTAGAAACATTTTCGCCACACAGAATATTTTTCATCGTTTAAGAGAATATTTTTGTCTAATTTCATTAAAAAATTAAAATAATCTACCATATCTGTTAAAAATTATTGTTCCATTTATTGTTGATATACGTACTGGAGTAAAATATCAAGGATACGAATATACTTTATCATTCGACATTCCTTTTGATATTATTTTTTATATAAACTTGCCTGTTGAATAAGTCTTCCAAAACCTGCAAGAAAACCACAAGATATAGAATCCTAATGCCAGTAATTTTATTTTGTGTCCGCCATTTCTTTTATGCATGCACTTAAATTTTAGGAAACTTTTCTCATTATATTTGATGAGGCAACAGCTCGGAAAGACCTGTTCCTGCACATTTAAACTTTCTAGGTAAAGATTAAGTTATGTGATTTCTGTTCCTAATAGTTTATTAGCTTCAGAGTAACTTATGCTAATATATTCAAAAATAATTATTTTTCTTATATACATTAAGATTTTGTCATCAGTGTCATTAAGCCATCTCTTAATTATCATAGTACGGATAAATTAGATATAAACTGATGTAAAACTGAAAACTGATTTAATAAATTTGAGGATGGATCACAAGTTTCAGGAAAATGGATTACTCTCCTTTTGATAAATTCTACTTATGAATTTCAAGAATTATATAGTGATTATAGAAATAAAATAAGTTTAAGACTCAAACCGAATTATAGAAGACTAATGCATTTCTTTTCAAGCATTTTGAATTATTTAAGTCTAAATTCTGGCATTTCTTTTCGACTAAATTAATTCGGTTATATTTTCTTTACTTAAAAGAAACCACTCTTTTATAATAAGTATGAGATTTTATAATATGATTTTAATTTTTAATATTTTCTATTGATGCTTTGTTTCAGAAATAATAATTTTCACCTCCAGGCGTTTCTTTGGGTATTTCAAATATGAACCTTTTGCTTCCTGAAACGTTTTGGTGTTCTATTGTGAAATCTGCCTTCTGTAGCTTTAATCAAACACAAAGTTAATCACCTCTTTGTATGAAAATCAATTTTAAATTTTGTATCAAATCATGTAAAATAAAAATAATAAGATTCTTTTCTCACACATTATTAGATTTTTTTAATTGTTTTTTCCTTTAAAGAGCTATAACATTTAAATATTCGAATCATTTGGATTGTTCTTATTTTCTCAACAAAGACTTCTTTTAAATAATCGATCTACAACCTGAATTTTATCTCCTTGAACCGAAATTCCGAGTTAAAATTCTATAGAAATTTAATTACGTAAAGTATTGCAAGTGTGATTGCTAAAATCTTAATTAATCACTCTTAATTTAGTAAGGGGCAGATTTGAAATGAAAATAATTTGCTAAAATTCATTCAATAAGTCATTTAAAATTATCAATACATAACACATTTCTAAGTATGAGATATGAGAAATCCTGTCTTGGAGAATAGAAGCCATTAACTGAACTGAAAGGAATTATTGAGTTTTCCTTTCCTCATAGATACGTAATTAATTTCTTTTTGTTAACAGATTCACATAAAAATATTTTAAATTCGAATTGCCAGAACAATGGCTATTTTCATAAACATTTCTTTGAAAATTCCTAATGTATATGGAGAAATTTGTTATTTAAATGACGATGAAATTTCGTAAAAATTTTAACACTTTTTTGGAAAGTAATGTTTTATAGTTTTTGTGTGACGTCGTCATCGCACTGCACTTTGGAATGAGTGTATCCTACGTTACTTTAGGGACAATGACGCGCGACGCTACCTAGTGTTGAAAAAGTAAACTGACACTGGTGCGAATAAAATATGATGAGTTACTGATTTCTTTAAAATGAACTTACTGAACGCCTGCCATTAACTCAATATAATTTTTTAAAGCTCCGAATTTTTTTTATGGACTTCCTATATATCTTCTGTCGGAATACAACTTGTCTTTTTGAGAAATGCCGTTTGTTTTGAAGATTAATTTTGCAATGTAAATAAAGGGAAAACGAATGGAAAAATTCAATATTTCCGCTTCTTTCTAAGATTGATACTTTGTTTTATTTTAGCTTATCTATATTTAATCCCTGTTTTTAGAGCCGACTTCGTAATTTCAAAACATGAGCGAAAGGCAGAGAGAGATTTACCTTAACTATCAAAAAGGCTGACCATTGGATCTAAAAGTACCTTATGTTATATATAGTCATTACTTTAGAGGTAGGTACTCACTAAAGAAATGTTTTTAATATTTTAAAAAAATAATCAAATCATTAATATTTTGTTTGAGAAAAATAGAAAAACAAAGCATCTTCAAAAAGTTATAATGATGAAAATTGATTATATCTATAGAAAAATATCAAGCAAAATATTTTCCTTATTTTTTATTTTACCTCGTTGAATCATTTATATATTCTTGGAACAACGTTTTCTTATTGGAAAGATACAGATTTCTTCAAATATTTACCAAAAATGAATAAGGCTAGAATTCTACATTTTCTAAGGTATTATATTATTTTTCATGAAAAGGAAAAGAACTAGGCTTGTAAAATATCAGCTTTAAACGCCCCGAATAGTTTCTTGCTTGATATCGTTTACAATGCTGAAATTGCTTTTACTGATCCGGAAAAAAGTGCAATCTTATATCACGTATATTTCATTCATAGTCAAATGATCCGTAGTTTAGATACCACGTTTTAACTCGGAATTTCTCTGGCTTGTATTCAGCTTATATGTTTTTTTAGAAAAAAAATTGAAGGAAATTACAGTTTTAATGCGCTTTTCTCCTTTTTAAGAATAATAAAAAATATTCAAGTAGATAGAAAATGCCATCCATTTACACCGGAAGTAGGCTGCTTTGGAACCTTATTTGCATTTTTAAATTACTCTACTTTTTTTCTGGAAGTGAATTTTCGGATATTTTTATGATCTGCATGCTCAACAATACTCCATAAAATTTTGATATTCGAAGCTTTTTAAGTAGCTATTCTGATAATGAAAAGTTAATATAGATATTATTTACTTTATAAAAACATTCTGAGTTTTTATATGAAAATTTCAAGCATAAAATTTATTTGTATTATCATGCATCATGTTATTTCTTATACATCCCTCATTTAAGAAATCCTACTTCAGAAAATGTTAAATTGGTTTAAGTCTATAGTAACTGCAAAGAAAAGGCGTTATGAAATTGATTTTATTATTTTATTATTAATTCAACAAATTCACAACTCTAACTTAAACTCAAAAAATACTTTTTGTCAAACTCTGGATTCATGTATTTTCTCATATATTCTATCTTTCTGCATATTATTATTCCAAATAATTTTTCTAAAATTTTTCAAAGTTGAAACTCCTTGTAAACTGTTTCACTTTATTATTATTTCTTATATATTTGTAAATTCTACACATAGTTATTTTTTGTTTTTTTCTACTGTAAATATTTTGGTATTTCATAAAATTCTCGTAACATGCCCGTCAGACCATTCTCAATCTTGTCTTTTGAAAAAAGAATTTTAATTTCATCTCCTATCCGTTCCCTTGGAAGTGCTTTTCTTGGAAATATTAAAAAAAAGGATGCACTTTCCATTTTGCCATTTGTTCACTGTGTAGATATATGTTCTTCCATTCAGGGGAGGGGTGTGATGGAGAAGTTAAAAGATTTACTGTTCGAAACTTCTGGTCACGCTTAAAAGTGAATTTCTCTTTCTAAATATCCTGGCAAATAAAAGAGGGAAAAAACTAGATGTACTTGCGATCGACCTTAATCAAGAAGACCTACCCCGGTAGCACCCGGTGCCATATTTAATGATATTAAACAATATTCCACACTATGAAACAACATTGCGAATATTGATCAATGTCATACAATACTGTACAATATTGTGTGCTATTAGGGTACAGTTCCAGTTGAAGTTGTTGCAGCAGTGCATAGTGCAATTACTGCTGGCTCTTTGCTTAGTGCAAAAAGTGCTGCTAGCATTTTCGATTTACCAAAACCTTAATTCTCTGGTTTGAGTGCTCTGTTTTGCTGTTATTTCCTTATCGGTTTTAGCCTATCCAGATGTTTCAATCTGGAGATGAGTAACTGCGTATGGACTTCGCAAATCCTTTCCTCTTCATATATGATGAAGGTAACAGATGATCGCTGCGAATCGTATGGACGAGGTACATTTCTCTTTAACTGGATACATTGATATCAAGAACTGCGTTTATTGGGCCTCAGATGTGACACCAGTGCCTTTACACGTAGCCAAAGTGACTGCGTGGTGTGACATCGCCAGTACATTTGTTCTCTGTCCGGACTTCTTCGGAGAGGTCACTACGACAAGTGTGAAATCATGCTCCGTCATAAGCTTGGTATACCACAAAGTGGCTACTCCGACCCACCGGAAGGCACAGGGAAAAATTTGAATGAACGGACCATCTCAACAGCAACACTAGGGGGAACTGTGGCTGCTTCCTAAGGGCCATCACTCGGGCATGGTACAGCCCTTCATTAAGGAAACAAGTCTTTTCGTCGATGGGTGGAACCATACCCCCACCTTTTCGTGTAACCAAAAGATGGGAAAACCAACTATTACGTCGGAAAATTCTCATCATCAATTAAGAAGTACCCAATGGGGGACAAAATGCTAGATATAAATCAATGTTGCTGAATTACATTATACCAGAATTGCAGCAATGAAATGTCATTTGTATTATTGTATGGATGTCAGATGGGGCTCCTCAACATGTCTCCCAATGTGTCCAACCAGGAATGAAACAACACTTTGGTTATAGAGTCATCTAACTTTGCATTTTCGTGGCCACCGTTTCCCACCGACCTGTCTTCTACGATTTCTGATTCTGGGATATCTGAAATCTAAGGTGTACACGTTTAGTCCAAAGGATGTGACACAGTTGAAAGCTCCCATAAAACGTGCAACTATGCAAATTCCTCCTATTATGTTAAGTTCGTCATTGTTGTCAAGAATCTCCCGTATGCAATGCGTTGTCGTATGCTATAAGGTGGACATGTTGAAAACTTGTAATTCCAATAAAAGCTTTTTTCCCTTTCCTCTCTTATGTTGAGATTGATCTTTTACAAAGGCTTTACGCCAGCAATTTTAATCGCATGCTTATCGTCCCATTTTCATTCATGGTTTTTCAGTATACTGATCAATTTACACAAGGAAAAAGTGTGTATTGCCATTCTAAAAATTTCGAAATTCTTTCACTGTAACTTTAACTGTGAACTATACGTTGTTTAAAATCACCACAATCTTGAAGAAGGTTTATAAGTTGTTTGCATACCTTCAAATTTACATTCTGAAATTTTGGTTCCATTAGTTGAACGTATAGGCCACTTGGTATTTATATATAGAGGATGATTTTCTTCTTCTTCTTCTTCTTCTTTTCATTTTTAACCACCATGCAGTTTCCGAGCCATTGTTCAAAAAAATTTAGAGATCGTTTGTAAACATTTTATATCTTCATCTCCTGAATGATTTTGAGGATTTAACATTTCACTTTTCTAATTTCTTTTAACTATTTAGCCATTTACTAGACATCTTTGATGACCAGCTTATTCGCCCCAAATACTGGCTTTTCAGGCTGTTAAACTATTATACGGAATATATATATATATTAAAATTTCATCTCGTTGTTTAAAATGACTGAAAGCTATGACTAAAATGGAATTAATGTAGAACAAATCACTGTTCTGGCAAATTAATACATGAGATAGATTTCAGAGTAATGTATAATCACAAAATTTGAATTATTTGGGCCGATTTTTCGTCAAATGCTATTATGATAATATTTCTATTGTAATCCTAAAACGATTTATTACCATTTCTCACAGTAATCAGAGATGATACATTTTTGGCTAATTTTGTGCTTGTGCGACTTCTTGGTGAAATATCATACATTAATTTTAAATCTTACCAAAATGGGCAGGCTGCCGTTAAAGTATATAATCCAGTTATATCACAAAATTCTGAGGTTATTTCATAAAATAATTGATCATGATTCATCAGTTATTTTATAGAAAGTTTAGTTATTTCATGAATCAACTTATTGTATATAGTATGAAAAGATTTAATTTATGATTTAACAATAATCATAGTGATTTCCTGTTGTGAAAAATGATAAGCCTAATTTCGTGCTGGTATTAAACTTATTGTTTGACGTCAGAATCCTTTTCCGATCATTTCAAATAAGATTTTGCAGCTCCATTAATTAGCTAAGCAAACCGTTGAATTAAATACTGCTGTTGAAGTGTTCAAGGAATTAGTCTAGTTTAATTTGAAAGGTCTTTGTGATAGTTCTAGCTTCAGTTGCTTTATCTGAAATTATCCATCGTCAAGCAAATAGGTGAAACATTTGAAAGATTGTTCCTTTACATTTGACTGTTGCCATACGACAATAAGTAATACCACGTTCGTTAGTGTATTATATAGATAATTAAGCAAAATAATTTTAATTTAAATCTGAAAATGAAAATATAAACATTTTGATATTTTATAAAAAAGCACACCTCCCCCACTTTTATAAGACTTTTTAATTAAAATTTCACAGAAGAGATATATATGAACTTCTTGACATGAGAATAATGTAGTATCGGAAAACTGTAATTATGAGAAACTTAGGCTATTATTTTAATGGAGAAAAAGACGGTTTCACTAAAATGGAATGCACTTCAGTGCTATTTTAAACACGCAAAAAAGAAATTAATAAGCTGTTGATATTTAGAATATTAAGAAAAAAATACCATCATCTTTATTTGTCACGCAAACAAATCTAAATTATTTTTTCCAATAATTTTTTTAAGAATCCGGATGATGGCTATTTTCGCGTTCTAATCATTTAAATTCCTTAGAAAATAATAAATTTAAGAAAAATGGTTTAATGTAGAAATTTTTCATTGATTTAATTTTTTAATCATAAAATCTGGGAATTTTTTCTTCTTCTTCTTCTTTTTTTTAATCATAAAATCTGGGAATTTTTTCTTCTTCTTCTTCTTCTTCTTTTTTTTAATCAAAATGAATCTATGTAGCGTCATTTTTATGATATCAAAATTCTAATGATTTAATTTATAAACCTGTAATTACATGGTGTAAATATAAAATTTTATCACCCAGAGCATTCAAGTATATGAAATTACACAAAAATTTTGCCATCAGGGAGCGAGTTTCTTCTTCTTCTTCTTCTTTTTTTTTTTTTTTTTCGCTTTGGCAAATTTACTACATGGTAACGCCATTTATATAATTTCAAAATTTCACTGATTTAATTTATAAATATGTAATTAAGTGATGAAAATATTAAGTTTGATCAGCCAAAGCATACAAGTATAAGAAATTTCACAAACGAAGCGTCAGGGGAGTGTGTGGAAAATTTATTACAAATCCCCTCCATCTAAATGTGCTAAATAAGAATTTATATAAAATTCTTGTGGTATAAATAAGTATTACTTCAGATGTACATTATTTATTTAATATTAATAACTAGATTTAAAAATGTTTCATTAAAAATATTGCAAAATTCTACCAAGGATTAATAGTTTTTCGAAAGTATTTGTTGTATATGAAAAAATTGCAGAGCTATTATATTTACTTCATTATGTTTATTTTTTCATGATGCGAAAATAATTATAATATTTAATTAAATAGCCAATTCATAAATATAAAATTACAGAAGATTAACCTGCAATAGAAATTATTAATCATCCTTATTAGTAGTAGCAGCTGATAATATTAAATAAACAAATTGAAATCTTTCGGCATATTATATGCCTTTGGCGACCAGCCCATTCGCCGATCTTAATGCTCGTTAAAATTTAAAGTTACATACAAATATTGTATGTGTCTTTTACTCCTTCTTCATCAAAATATTTTAAGCTTCACATTTTGATAGTCATATAATTTACTCATACTATTAAAACGGCCTTAGGCCATAATGTACTATGTATATCTGTAATTTTCTGTAAATGCCCGGAAAATTTCAATTTTAAATTAAAGTGGAAATGTTTAAACTGCAATCAATATAAAAAAAACATTTTTACTGAAACTACGTATTCTTTAAATATGAGCACTGAAAACAGAATCGTGCAGCATTTAAGTCTTACGTGCACTACAGAATAATTTTCATACTTTATGTAGTATCTTAAGAATTATTCTACAAACATTTCTCAGATTCGTCATAAAATTCAGTTTTTAGTTTTACTTTCAAAAGGATTTAAATGACGTTAAATATATTTTTTATTTTGTTTTTGTCTATAAATATACTTAAAAAAATTATGAAATCTAAATTTTAAACAGTTTTTTTTTTGTCCTAAGGGATTAAATTCTGCCAAATATTCTTGCAACTTTTAAATAAGTAAATGAATGTTACTTTTTACTATCAAATATGATCGATTTATGAAGTTTTGAATAGAATAGTTTAGAACAATCATCATTTTCATAATCTTAGGCCAATCAAACTTGAGAAATACTGGGCGCTGATTGGGTATCTTTGAGACAATTGATGAAGTGGTATAAAATTGTCAGTTTTTATTGAATGGTGATATTTAATTATTCATAAATAATGCATTTTTAGAGACTAATTTATTTATTGGAGTGCATCTCTTTTTATTTAAAATATTACTGTTTCAAAAATATTTTGTTAAATATGATCAACAGGGTTGAGGATCTATGTAAAACTTTGAAATTAGAAGTTCATCGAAGCCTTTGTTGATTCAAGTTACATAAAATATGATTCTTTATTTCATTTAGTCCATTTTCTTATCAGATATATACGCCAATTAATAAAGTTCTAGAAATTAGTGGTTCGGCCCTGATTAGAGCGGATATCCAGTGTACATTAAACAATGTATGCGTTAAATAAGACTGAATTATTGAATTAATTATATTATTTTAAAACGTCACAGAAAAGGTTTTTACACTTTTATTATTTTATAGAGGGCATCACATTTATTTTATTACACACAGACACATGCTGTAAATTATAATTTCCTTGGTTCAGTTTGTTGTAAGCGTTAATTTAATCTTTCATTTTTAATTTTGGTCAACACGATGGCAATGCGCTGATAAAAGCTGATCGTTTGCTGATAAAAGTTTTCCCATGAAGGCGTAACGTGAATAAAATAGTTTAGAACAATAAACATTTTCTTAACCTAAACCAATTAGACTTGAGACATCATGGGAGCTTATTGGGATATTATCTTTGAGATAGTTCATGAAACAGTCTAATATTACCCTTTTTTTATTGATTAGAGATATTTAAATATTCATAAATCAGTCAGCTTTGGAGATTTATTTAGTTGATTGGAGTGCAACTCCTTTTATTTAAAATATTGGTGTCTCAAGAATATTTTGTTAAATATGATTCACAGAGCAGAGGATCTAGATAAAAGTTAAACATTCGTCATTTATTACAGAATTTATACAAATTACATATAATTTGATTATTTGCTTCATTTAGACCACTTTACTATATGTATTTCTATTATTAAAGGTTTACAAATTAGCCGTTGAGCCGTGAATTGAAAGGATATATATAAAACCATGATTACCTGAAATAAAACTGATTTATTAAATTAATAATATAGATACAGTGAAAGATCATAGAAACCTTTTTTTTGCATTTACTTTTTTATAAAATATCCTATTTCAAATTTAATTTTCATTTCATACTTACACCTGCTGAAAATTCAACTTTGTATATTTAATTTGCAATAACAGTTGATTTATTTTTTAATTTGAGCTTTTGTCAATATGTTTTCAACACGTTGATAAAAGCTAATAATTATATAATTTTTTCTCGTGCACGCATAACATGCTTATACAAATTAAACTTTATTTATGTTTTGTACAAAATAAGTAGTTGAAAAATATAATTAAATTATTTTTTTTAAAAATACATTAAAAATATAAGTTTTATTTGTTGGCTAAAACATTAGTATCATTAAAAAGATAATTTTTTTATCTTCAATATGATGTAAAAATAAATTTTGAGCTGAAATATTTTTGGAAGTTATAGCGGAAAAACGTTAATATTTCGTTTAAATTTTAATTAAAATTCTAATTGAAAATTCGAAAAAATCACTCCGAGTGCACATTTCCGACCTCCAAGGTTTATATGGACCAAATTTGGTAGCCGTAGGTCGAACGGTCTGGCCTGTAGAGCGGCAACACACACAGACATACACACTTTGAGCTCCGAGCTCCATTATAAGTATAGATTAAATTATTTTCCATTCTTAAGACTGTTACATTTTCAGATTCTTGCAATCTACATCTGCGTAAGTGTCATTTCCTAATAATTTAGATTTATATATTTCAATTGTTTTAATAAGCATTCTTAACAGTTTTGAAACAGTTTCTTCAAAAGCATTAAAGGATCGATATTTTTGTAAGTTACTTGAAATATTTAAGTTTCTTTGATACTTAAAAATATGAATTTAATTTTTAATGAGTATAGTTAGATTAAAAGTAAATAAGATAAATATTCAAGTTTAAACAATTACTTGATATATTTTAAGTGGAATGATGATTAAAAAGACGAATTTGAAAACCCATTTTTATTTTATTTCTTATTCAAAATATTCGTTCGTTTTATTTAAGAAATAATGTATTTTCCAATTATGAAAATGGAATTTTACTTCATTTTGATTCACTATTTCATTTCATCTTCATCATTTAAGCTGTTTTACAAGGATTATTACACTTTGAAAAGGGAATATGCATTTCAAAATTAAGTGTGCATTCAAAAGATCTTATATTTCTGAGATTATTTGATTTATGTTTATAAAAGTATCAATTATCCCATTGAAATTAAGAAGACGAAAAATCTCATTTCTTTTAAGATTAAATTAACTAAATGGATATTTGATATTCACTTTTTCTTTAAGATACTTTTTTATATATTCAGGAGAGTCAAAAATTGTGATATGCCGATTAAAAAAAAGAAATTATTTTTAAAAGAAAATGCAAATTAAATATTTTATTAAAACAAGTGTCAATTTCTTTGAGAAATTTTTTGCATTAACAGCACATTAATATAAGATCCTTAAAATGTTAGAGTAGATAACGGAATCATTCTATTTTAAGAACTTAATTAACTTATATTTTTCCCAAAAAAAAAACGGATCTCTTAAGCGAAATCAAAAACTCATTAGTTTATTCAGGGGTAGGGGAGTGGAATTATTCACTTATATTTTTTTCACGTAATCTAAATGATCTTTCCATGAGTGATAATGCATATTAATTCGTCTTTAAGTGCCGCACTTGGCATCTGCTGAATTAATTATAAACATTATAAATTATTAAGCAATCTTTATTCTTTAATTTGAGAAAGAAAACTATTTCAGGATATCATAAATTTTTTTCTTTAACCAAGAGTTCTTAAGAAGTATTATAAGTAAATATTCAATTAGGATTTTTGATTGGTTTGGAGGAAGTTTGATTCATTGTATGTGGTTTTCATTTCAAATAAAAGCTAATTATTTAAGAAAGATGTGAAAATAATAAGTATTAAGTATTAAAAACAGTAAAGCTTATTAACAGATATTGGGAAAAATACCTAAGCATAAATCATTTGAAGATATACCGACAAAGATCTTTAGTCGCTTTTCATGATTGTTATACGTACAAATAATATTCATTTAAAAATTTGTTTGGCACATTGAATACTATGATACTACTTTGAAGGCGTAAATTAAACCTAAATAAAACTATCTGGTTTTTAATGAATGCACAGATTTTCCAAAAGTGCCGTAAAGTAGAACATCTTTGACAGTTTGTGAAAAAAATGATATTTCTGCTCTGCTAAATTTTTGATCCAAATAATAAAAGTATCAACGAGTTAATTTTGCAGAGAAGACACGTGATTATATCGTTTTTGCCATTCCTCTTACTTCTCAAGTCTAAAACAACTAATAGTGTTTTTTTGTTCACATCGTTGAATAAATATGTTTTCCAATGAAAGTAAATGATTCGAACTGCAATATTACATGTATTCAACATTATTCAAATATTAATAAAATTTATTCACATATTAACAAAAATTACTTATTCGGTTTAAATCAGTTTGAAAATACATCTCATAAGTACATTAATTTTTTATGTTACATTTCGATTTAATAATATAACTTGGCAAAATTTCACCAAAAATTTTGGGTGAACTTTTTTTTTTCTGAAATTCTTGGTAATTTAATCTAGTAACCTCGCAATTTTGAACCACAGTCAGATGACGAGGATGACACTTTAACTGTTACCCCCTCTCCTAACTTCTGCACCACACTAGCCGGAGGATGTTTGTCCCTGGCGAATTTAACATGCATCACACCCTCTTACACGATGGGTCTTCGGTGGAATCGGTTCTCTAAAATGAGACCTCACCTAATCCCGAAACAGAGACGTTACTACCAGGCCATAGCAGCCACTAAAATTATGATGATATTCGATTGAAATTTGTTGTCTAAATTTTGATCAATACGAAAATGACTGGAGAAAGAGCATCTGAAAGTTATACCTCTGGAAGAATTATTGAGAATAAAAGTGAAGTGTTTCTATTCGATGACGCCAGATTTTATTGAGGAGTGATGATTTATTTATGCAGGTTGGTAAATGAATCTTAATTTTCTTCATGGAAAATTTCTTTGGAGAAATAGATTCCGCAATTTTAGAATTCATGGGGATAGACCAACCCTCCCAAATACATCCACAGCAAATTAAACAGGGGATGGGGGGAGACTGTAAATAAAAAAAAACAATCAGATGATTGACTATAACAGCAGAAATGAATCTGGCAGCGGTTTTTCTTTACATGACACATCTAATAAACATGATAAACTATTCCTCCAGAAGGATTACATAATTCAGGAGATTGATGGCATGGTTTTTCAAAACTAAAGCTTGGAATGTTTGTTGTGGTATTTTTCTCGGAAAAAATGAGTGTCAAGCATTTTGCTGACATATTCAATCAATTGTACGGAAACGGAATAATTTCAAATGTCATATTTTCGTACGAATGACGGAATAAAAGTATTTTGCTCCCAAAATATGTATGATGAATATTTATTAAATGTACAAAATATTTTGTGCATAACTGATCATCCTTATATTGAAAATAGTGAGAAATTTGCCTTTTCTGTTGGAATTGTTATAATCTTTTTTTTTTAAGATTTCGAGCTTTTCGAATATTAAGCACTATATATTTTTTATATTTTGAATATTTTTGCGTATTTTTTAGAACAAGAAATTCTTCTTACTGTTTTTTTTTGTTCTGTTTTCTCGAATTCCGATAGTACTGTCCCTTTTCCAGTGTAATTTTGCTAAAATTTCTTTGAATTTTCTTAATATATAAATATTTACTAAAATGTTGAAGTTTTTACAAAATACAAGATTAGCGATCGAAATTAATGTTTTCTAATCGTTCTGAAGTATTCTTGTTCATTTCTAGTTTACAAAGCAATATAGAGAAGAGAAGCATATGAAAACAAGCATAAGTTGTTCTAATTTACTGTATTCAAAAGTTTCAATCAAAGTGGAAAAGATTTTTCTCTTGCATCTCATAGACAACATAATGGTATAATATATGAGGTCCCCGAATTGTCTAATTACGCGAAGAACGTTAATTATTAATCCGAAAGTTTGTATTCTAAATTATGATGCATATAACGATTGCACAACGTGGAATCTTCCCTGACTATGCACATCTGTGGGATACAATGAGAAGAAAAGCGCGCCTGAAAGTGAATATGCAAATTCAAGGAAAGCCTATTAAGCTAAAAAATATGTTTGTTGAGAATGAGTGACGCGTTAATTGCTAAAATTTATTGTGTACTGTAAGTAATCGTTGTGGTTCTGAAATGAGCAAATATTCGATTGAGCATCGTGTTTTCATGATGCTTGATTTATCATGAATTGCAATTAACAGAACTTCGATTCCAGATTTCACCGTGTCATTTGATCGAACGGCAAGCGTTTCGAAAATCTGTTGTATTAGAAGTTCTCTAAAAACATTGAGTTTCACAATACAAGTTTCAAACCTTAATTAGATTATGACGCTATATTCTGGAACGCCACATGTTATACATCAAAATACTCGACTTGTTGTGTTCTATCCAAATCTAAAAATATTAGACACTGTATACTCTGTGTTGTGGGACACCCTGTAATTATAAAAGATTTAATTACGTTAATACTAATCGTTTCATTAATCCATTTTTCATGGAAAGCAGCAGTTTTAAAACTGCTGCGTTTGCAATTATATTGAAGCCAAAGTCACAGTATTTGGGGAATTTGGTTTGTTTTCTTGTCTCAGAAAACAGATCAAACAGGTATCCGGTCACTCGAAGCCAGGTAAAGGAGCTTGTATTTAAACTAGATTGTTTAGAAGTTCACAACTAAGTTATATTTTGAAATTATCAAGTTTTTGTTATCAATAAATAACATTTATTAATTAACATTTTCAATTTAATCTTGCATATGCTTTGTATTTGTACTTTTTGTAAAACATTGTAATTCTTAAATTCATTAAAAAAATAGTGCTAAATTTTTTAAAAAGAAATTTTAAAAGTGATAATTATCTGAAATTATTCTTTTGCGTTTTATTTATTATGCTTTTTATGCAATGTTTTTTATGGTATTCTTTGTATTTCATTAAGGAAAAAGCATTTCTGGGTCTGTAAGGAAAAATGCTAGTCATCAAGAAAAAGAAAAAAAAATCTAATGATGAATTTCTTTGTTGGTTAAATTGATGTCACATTTCCCCTTTAAACAGAACTTCTGTCATTTGCATCCCACAAAAAATACTTTTACTTCCAACGGAACTTATTTTTTACGAAGATATTAAAAAGAAAATTAGAAATAGCTAAATTCATTTTTAATCTGAAATCGTTTTTTAACCGAAAACGGCTTTTGAAGTGTTTGGCAAATAACTTCACAAACTACAACTAATATCTCGAAAAAAAAACTACGTACAGTTAATATTTAAAACTAAAAACAAAAAATTCTAAAAAACGGAAATATCACGGATAATTGTAAAATAAAAATAACTAAATCTGTTGTATTTTATTTAGGTTCAAATTTAAGAATACACACAGAATATGCATGTATTTGAAATATTTTTTTAAATGGATTTCATTTGGAAGTAATAAATTTAGAAATATTTTTAAATAAATTTATAACTAAAAAATGAAGCAATTCTGTTAATAATGGGGAAAGCACAAAAAGAAGTTTCCAGAAATACAAATTAGAAATGTTCAATCGATGTTTTTCTCCTTGATGAAAATTCTTGAATCATTTATCTCCGTTGCAAATAATTAATTCTTTCAATAATTTATTAAATTTTCGAAACAAATGGGGAACAATTTTGATAAACCATTATTTCTTGTTTAAGGATGAAATATTTAATTTCGAAACTGACGAAAAGTAAAACTTTTTTTTTTAGCAGAGCCATGCTAAAAATAGTAGATCTCGTATTTACGAAACAATTTCTCAAGCAAAAAAGTCATAAAAAATTTAAAGAAATCATTTCATTATTGTCTTTCTATTTTTAATCTATTTTATTCCTTAAATAAGGAATAAAATTTAGTTTTAAATTATAAAATATTAATCAATGTTATATATTATTATATATATTATAAAATATTGTTCGATGTTGTATACATCGAACAATATTAAAATAGTGCCCGATGTTATATCATATATTCTGTGTTAGGCAATAATAAGCAATACGTTCTGTAATATACAATATTTCTTTGTTACTGGTGAAGAATGCTTGATTTTTTAAAAGTTCATTTTGTAAATTCTCCATCATTATTTTGAAAATTGCCAAAATTACGCCTGAGTGTTAACCATAAAATCCTCATAGAAATACACACAAATGTTTGGAAGAATTGGAAGATAAGTAGTAGATTAAAACTTGATAGTAAATTATATCAATGCTTGAAAGTAACAGAAGGAAAATAAATTTGTAAATTATCTTTCCTGATAGTATACTATTTGGACATCCACCATCATAACCATTTTATCGCATATAGTACAAAAATGAAATAATGTAACTGTAAAATATGTTTACTTATATCAAAAATTTTATTTTCACAATCATATGAATGCAATTAACATTATTATAACTACACTTTAAGAATCATAAGAAATAATATTAGTATTTCTCCTCTTATTTATTGTTAAGTATAATAATTTTCAATAAAATTTACTGTCAAGTATAATTTTTAATTTTTTCTTATTTATTATTAGGTATAATAATTTTCAATTCCCTCTTATTTATAGTTAGGTATAGTAATTTTGAATTCTCAGTCAAAGGAAATAGTTAAATATGATTATTTTTACGTATATTTGCAGATTATTCTACCGAACAAAACAGAACGCCGTCTCATTCCCTGTATCTGGTCACACAGGTCATTCTGGTCACTGAACGGTTTGGTGGGCATGTTACGAGGATTTTATTTAAATAGATTATCCCACAGAAAGAAAAATACAAAAATAACTACGAACCTTTTTCTTGTTCTTCATAATATTAGCATCTCTCTCACATTGAGTATTTCCTGGTGTCCCACTGTATTTCAGTTTGATGGCGATAGTTATGTACACAGCCGAAATGAGACACAGAGGTACAAAGTACTGCAGTGTCACCAGAACATGATTGTAGACTTTCCATATGACAGGAGATATGTGGACGTTCATACAGAATGGCTTAGTTGTGTCGTTGCCCATTTGAGCATCTGGCACCATAGTCACTCTCAGAGCAATCGCATAGGGTACACCCGCTAAAGCGCTGAATACCCATATGGCCATGATTGCCACTTTGGCGCTTAGTTTACTGGTTTTTGCCTTTAGTGGGTATACAACAGCACGATATCTGTCAAGTGCTATCGCAGTCAAAGTTATGATGCTGACATTCACTGAGAGTGCTTGGACGAATGGGCAAAAGGCACACATAAAAGGAGGTAAAAGCCATCGTTGCAGCAGTGCAGCTTGGAACTGAAATGGCACAGCAAACATGGCGATGATGATGTCAGCTACTGCCAAGTTCGCGATGAAGCAGTTGGTGACAGTCCTCATCCTCCTGCTGGTGGCAACGATGATAAGAACACAAAAATTTCCAATGATGGCAACCAGAGAAATGGCTCCATAGAAGAATGACAACAATGCAATAATGCTCGGTGGCACATCATACAACAGGTCACTGTTGCCTGAATCGGAGTCATTCGAAACAGCCAAGCTCATTGAAATGTTCTGCATTGAGTTATTAGCTGAGTCAATGTTTTCCAAATTTTGATGATGCATGATGATGATCAGAATTTCAATAGAATAAATGTCCGAAATGAATGGCTTTTACCATGAATCTTCTATACAAGTGAATGTAATTAACAAGTGTCCTGAAAAGAAAATAAGTGTAATATTAAATTCAATATTTATACAATAAAAAATTCAAATTATTGATTTACTTGAATTTTGAATAACAATATTCATATAACGTATTCAAGTCGCGCAGGTAGAATTTCAGTTAGGTAGAATATTTTTAAAATAAATTTCCATATATTAGTAAAGGATACATAAAAATGTTTGCAATATTATTGAGAAAGCCAACTAAGGATAGTTAGAAAATTATCTACTAACTATTCAACTATTTAAAAATTAATCATTTGTTAACCATCAGAAAGATATAAATTCATTGAATTTCATATAAGTAATTTACGGGTTAAAATTGATACGGTAGTTTCATAATTATATAACTTTCTTTTAGCAAAAGAAATGCAAATTATAAGCTTCTCAGTGCCATTGTTATTTCTAAAAAAATAAAACTAAACCATGCATATTTATTAAGTGTATAAAATAACTGTTTATAAAATGGCTTAATTTTTTTAATGTTTATCCTCCTAATTATTAATAGCAAGTATTATAATTATCATCAGTTATATTCAAGATACTTCGTTGTTATATTTAATGTAACTCTCATATAAAAATATTTCTACGAATCTAAAAGAAAATTGTAAACAATAGATATACATATCTATATACATTCAAATTCATAGTATTATGCATATGAGTATATTTATAATTTTATTCTATAAATAATATGTGATTTTTATGGCGCGTCGAAAAATTCAAGATTATTTTTGATCTTTATTCATTTTTCTTAAGTAAATGAAAGTAATTTTGCGTTCTTTTCTTTGACCAATTTGGAAAAAAAAACGGGTGTTCCTGATAATAAATTTATTGGTAATGATTGTCTTTCAGAAAAAATACTATTTTTAAACAAATCTAATAAAATTCGAAAGGTCATTCTTAGAAAAAATTACAAAAGTTATTTTGATTCATTCATAAATAACATCAAATCTACAAATCTACTTTTCATGTTTTTTAAAGTTAAGAGGAAAACAGGTTTACGTAATCCGTCCATTTTGAATAGCAGGCATGAAATAACAATCTAAATAGAATTGAAGAATCACTGTAGAAAAAAAGCGCAATCCATTGTAGATTCCAGAATTTTACTTAAAAACAACCTGATTAGGATGAAAGATTTCATAAAATGTTTAAAAGCATAGTACAGTAATAATAGCCCTGATGCCCTGATGCATCGGTCTTTGCCTATCTTTACTTTCTGTCCTTCTCTGTTCTTTAAGAAAAATACACTGACTCGCAATTTCTCGTTAATTACCAGACTTATAAAGTAACGATTACTGAGTATCGCATCAAGGATATTAGCAGCATTATAGACAACACTTACTAGTTTCAATAACGACGAAGAAGTTACCACTACATCATTTCTTCTTATGCCAATAACTTATTTCCGAGCAAAAATATTTATCGTTTTTCTCAAACTCAAGAAGAAACCGACAAATTGGCCATTTGGAATGTGAAAAGTAAAAGAATGTTTCTTCGAAAAGCCAACAAAAGAAAATTATATAGACCACTCTCAGCAATGATCAAATGATCAAAATAGATATATTGTTAGCTGATAGAGCAAGACTATAATGACTACATGAAAGAATTTCAGTTTTGAAATAGGACAATCGATTTTTGAGTATGAAAAGTTCGGCTCTTGATACCATAGACAATCTTCCGGATATACGGCCCTGAAGCATTCTTGCTAGAACATTTTCTCATTAAGGAAAAAGTGTTCATACTGAAGAAATTCCCATCTTCTGACTTTTGTTAAATAATACAAACTCTTTCCCAAAATGGCTGTGGTATTTCTTAACAGACAGAGCATTTCCCTAACTAAATTAGATCATCAAAGATATTGCCATATATAACTGCATTTCTTTCAAATCGCATATCTTTCTTTCTGTAATTTTAAGGAAATTATTGGAAATGAAATTTTCAGCTTTCCACTCACCGTTTTCTACCCATTTGACCTAGATTATCCATGTACTGAATTCTAAATATATAAATATATTAAATTCTGTAGCTATGAAAACGGAAATTCTACATTTGAGTTATCAGTTGGAAGATGATATGAAAAAAAAGAACAACAGAAATAGATTTATTCAAGAATGTATTATAATCTAAAAATAATATTCTTCTTTCTGCATGATCATATTCCAAATTCATGTTATTCTCCACGCAATGTGCTCATTAATTATTAAGAAATACAAGCACAGAGTGCCATATATATATATATATATATATATATATATATATATATATATATATATATATATATATATATATATATATATATATATATATATATATATATATATATATATATATATATAAAGAGAGAGTAAGAGAGAGAGAGAGAATATTCTCTTTATCAACTTTTGATAAAGAATTGTTAAACATCGTCGCATTTTCCTTTGAAAAGAAAATTTCTTCACCTTTTGCAATTCCATAATCCAATACACGAAACACACATGTAATTTACACGTGTTTTGTGAAGTAAACACAATAAAAATGAGTAAACATTACATGTTTTGCTTAAGTTCATAAATATTTTCAATGAATTTTTTGGATGTTATTTTTCAATTGATTTAATTTGACATTAGACTTTCTAACATTTTTAATAAAAATTGTTTGGCAATAATAATAATTCATTAACTTGCGAATTTTTAAAAGTGCTAATGTATGAATACACACACACCTACATTGAATCACCAATGTTTTCTGGGAATGAAGTTAATTTTAATGATAGTGTTGAAATTGAAATTTTATGTCATAACCACCAAAATAATATAGAAATCGTGTGCATCTTATCCGCAGCCAAGATAAGCTATTATCATTTCAATGGATAATTAAATTTGAGATGAATTTTTAAAACCCGTTGACTTAAAAACTTCTAAGAATAATGAAACATAATCTAAACTCAATTACACAGGTCTTTTGTTTCCCGTTATTTGCAACAATAAATCTGTCAGAATAACACTTTGATTAATAATATAATGATTTCTGAAAATAGAACCACCTTTTGTTCGAAAGCCGTAGAATCCTAAGCTTCAAGATAAGCATTAATAATTAGCCAAGCCAAAACCTGCCACTAGAAAAATTAGTCTTCCGATCAGGTAGATCATTGCATTTTTCTTTGAAATCTTCTCTCTTCTCCTAACTAACAAACACTCGAGATCAATTTTCCCATTAATATTTGAAAATAATCTGAATCTTTGATGCATGAAATAATTAGCCGAGCCAAAACCTGCCACTAGAAAAACTAGTCTTCCGATCCGGTAGATCATTGCGTTTTTCTCTCTTCTCGGAACTAAAAACACTCGAGATCAATTTTCCTCATTATAATTTGAAAATAATTTGACTCTCTTTAATTCTATAATGATGGAAAGTGTGTCATATCCATCGTTATAAAGTAAATGGAGGTCAGATCAACTACTCTAAGTTTCGGGCAATTTATTTTTAATTTTAACTTGTCGATAAAACATAACTTTAATCTATTATTTTTATATCCTCGTTGGAAAGTTGTAAAGGCTTATAACCTAATATTCTGTCTTAAAGTTTTTAATCTTATTTAAATCTAACATTTTTGAGACATGATCAGAGAACAAATATTCTCCAGATAATTATAGAAATAATTAAGTATCGCAATCATCAAATAATTCATTTTTGAGATTTCGATGAATTTTATCCTTTTTTTATCCCCTTAAATCCCCAAAATCGTTTTTAACATTATTTATGTTATTTATTTATCCATCAACGGAAGATTATCCGTAGTATTTCGTATGTTTCTTAAGCATTCTTGTAAATTCTTCAGATTACTTATTGTATTGTTTTTGCACTAAAATCAAATCAAATTTTCACCAAATTTCATAAAAAGAAAATGAATATTTGACATTTTGGACAAGGAAATGGATATTCTTATTTCCATACTTTTATATCGGGAATTTGATTGCATGTTTCATAGACAGGCTTATTTACAATAAAATACTTTATTATAACATATGATTGAAAATAATAAAAATTTCTATCATACATTCCTGTTTTGAAAGTATACCAGAAAGTCGAAGGTAAGAAAAAAATTTTAACCATATATTCTTTTTAAGTATGCAACAAAGTCGGCAATAAGGAAATAATATAGAAATTAGTAGAATTTTAACCATGACTTCGTTTTTGTATCTTTTAACTTCTTTAACTTCGTTTTAACATAACTTTTTTTTTACTTCGTTTTTGAAAGAATACTATAAATTTAAGGATAAAAACATTCTATGACTAAAGGCAATGGTTAAACTCACAGATCTTAATCAAATTCAAGGCTACTTTTCCAAAATTAATTTAACCTTTTTTTTATTCTAAAAAATATTGTTAACAATATTTAATAGCGACTTTATCTCATTGTTAATCCAGATTTAATTTAATTATACAAAGATGATTAATTCAAAATAATTAATTGAGAATAATGCATTTGACTTTTGTTTAGAAGAAATTTGAAGATATAGATTTTACGAATATGGTTTAAAATCTAAACTTTCATTCGTAAATCCAAGAATTAATAAGAAACATACAATGAACACAAACAAAAAAAAATGAATGAAAAATATGTTTTTTGTCTTTAGTATCAAACTTTATTATAGGATTTCATTCGATTAATTTTTGATTAATAACTTTAAACACTGGAATAAACGATTTCAAAAACGGCTTAAAGAAGCCTTTTAATAAATACATACGAGGGTTTTAAATATATATGGTGTCATTCTCAAACATAAATGATCTTGTAAAAAAAAATTCTCTTAAAGCACATTAAAGCAAATCTACCGGCGGTTAGTCGACTATTCACTAATTATTTTCTAAATCTGGTTCATGTAAAAACGTTTTTATTTGAAGAAAAGAAGTCTTAATTGAAGTAAGACATGACAATGTCGCAGCATTGTAAACTTTACATATTAACTTTTAATAACTTCCCTCTCTTCCGGATAATATTTGAGAAAAAAATTTAATGAATGGGTGTATCATAAGAGTGCTATTATTAATTGTTCGCTTAAAATGAAAATGTCTTTCTTTCTTTTTTTATTTTCGTGTTCATATTTGTGAATGTCTCCTATTCACTAAGATTAACTTAATTTTTCGCAAGCTCAAGATGCATAAAATTTATAATGAGGTGTAATCCAAAATAATGTTGCGACAAAAGGTGCAATACAAAATAATCTTTTTCGAAACTTGTTGGAGCACAAAGCATTAATTTTAATACATAAAAGACAAATATTTTAAATCAAGAGAAAAGAAGTATTCTTCAAATGGCCACATTGTTATAATGAGACTAATCAACATTATTTTAAATGAAATAAGTTGGTACTTAAAGACAAAATCTTTTTACAATTTATCTCAAGTATACTTCAAATGCCTGTGCCATACCTTTATTAATATCACAATACTTGTTCCATAAATCTATGAAGTGATTAAACATTACATTGCATAAAGCTAATATTTTGAAATTGTTTGGTGCATTTCAGTAGAATTATATTAGGAATTCGTATTTCAAGCAATATACATAGTGAGAAATATATAGATATATCGATATATAGACAAATACAGTTAATTAAATGCACACATTTAATTACTTAGTACAGTAAGCGATAACTCGATCATTCACTTATTGCATTGTTTAAGTAGTATAATAGTAATGAAACAGAAATATGTGAATTAATAATTTTAATAAAACTATACCTTATTAACTAAACTTTTAACCAGACGTGATAAAATCAATCTGATACAATATTAAGCTTTTCATTATGCAGAGCTTTGTTATTTCATCAGAATGAAGTGATATATGCTACTGAAGCTTAGAGATATTAAAAATTTCAAATATACATGGGAGAGTCAAAAATTAAAGGGACATTTGAAAAAAGGTTCATTTATCCTAATGATAGAAAATTGAAACACACCCTATTTTTCTACATAACCACCCTGGGCTTCAACAAACTTTTCTCAATGTTTCACAATTTTTTTAATTCTGTCGGGAAAAAGTCATTCGGTTGTATCGGTAATCAGTTTTCCACAGCATCCATGACTTCTTCATCGGATTGCAAATCTTCTTCCCCTTAAGGGAGTCTCCAATGATTCAAATATATGAAAATCACTTGGAGCCAGATCTGGACAGCATGGAGGGTGTTGCGATACTTCGAATCCTAATTTCTTTATTGATTCGGCCGTCCGTTAGGCAGTAAGTAGCCAGGTGTTATTTTGCTGCAGGATGACATTGAACCATGATTGATATGAAAAGCACTGGCGATTTCGTCTACTTTAATTCGTCTGTTTTCAATCACCATACCCTCAAGGACTTCCAAATTATCCTCAGTTGTTGACGTCGATGGCTTTCCCGATCTTTCGTCGTCACATAAGGAAGTTCTCCCCGTATGGAGCGCTCTTCCCATTCGAAGATCTTGCTTCGCGATAAGCAGCTGTCACCATACCGCGCTTGCATTCGACGAATAATTTCCGCAAGTTTTACACTTTCCGCTAACGAAAAGCGAATCACTTCCCTCATTTCCTTCTTGATGGACAATGGAGCCTCCACATTTAAAGATCTGATACACTCCAACACGTAAACCGAAAATAAGAGTGGCATGTTGCATAGAAGTTTTACCGACTACATTAATTCAGTGCTGGATATTAGCAATGTTACCAAACCTTGGGAAGAGAAACTCTAAAAGTCTCTTTACTTTTCCACTTTCCCTCCTATATGCAAAAATTCAAATTAATACATGGTCATAATAATATTATTGCTCTTGCCTAATTTTTCCTATGGGAAACTCTGACTTATCAGGTGAGTTAATAACCAAAAATTGAATTCGGATGCAATTTTTAATTCATAAGAATTCATATTTCAAACCAACTGATTACTTTAATCTCGATTTGTTATACCAACCTTAGTCTATGGTATAAAATGTGCCCAAGGTAAGGAAAGTAATGTTTTTTCAAGGACCTTGTTGCAATGTTTTTGTTGTTGCTACTTATGGCACTTTACAAACCCGCTGACAGATCTGTCAGCAATTTAAGCCGAGTGAGCGTCTCTTGTTTTTTCAGTAGCGCCAACAAGGGCCAAGAGCCCGAACCAGGGCATCCAGATCACGGGAAAGACGCGCTACTCCTATGACAGGATGTCGGCTGTTTTTGTTAAGAGTTAATATACTCATCCAAAATGCGTGCCCAATCAAATAAGTAATTCATAATGATAAATTAATAAAAAATAAAATCAACAGAAATAAACCGATAAAGACAGAAACACGAAAGCATAATTTATCATTAGTGTAGATGTTACTAATACATAACAGAGTTCGAAGAGATGTCGCGAAACATGATTTATGAACAACGTAAGGGTTTACAGTCTATCCTATCAGATGGCATTGTAATTAGTTCGCCCATGTGTGGGATGAGAACTTGACACTAGTACATCTTTACAAATCTTCAATGAATCATTCAAAAACACAACAGTCATATATAATGTTCATAGCAATTAATACCTTTCTTCTAAGCATAAGAAACATGTTCAATGATTGTATTTTCTATTATTGTCAATAACAATAATTGGTCAGATAAAATTGGTTTTTGGCTATAATTAAAAATAAAAATGATGGAGAATGAAATACGTTGCTTAATTCATATTTTTTTTTTCTTAAATCGCTTATTGGTGAGATGCGAATACAATAAAGACATTTTTAGCCAATGAAATGATCGGTGTTTATTAAAAGGAGGGCATTTTCATTTCAGGCAGAAACGATTTTTTATCAGATAGAAGATTTATTAAATATCAGTGGTGTATTTTATTATAAGAACATTACTTTAACTAATACTTTATTTAATAATACCTTAACTGTTTTATGTTCTAAGCAAGTGTTAAATATCCATGCTCTAAGCAGATGATAAAATTTATTTATTAATACTATAATAATAAAAATTTTAAATTACGAAAATGTTATGGAAGTGAAAGTGAAATTCTACTTATCTGGTTATAAAACTGCACGAGGAAAAGATTTATTGTGATAAAACAATATTTGGTATAAGCATTTTTTACTTGTCTATATGCGAATTAAATAAGGTATAGAGCTATAGTCTTCCAATAAATTTATCTCTCGTTTTCAGCGTTTCATTCATTTTCAAGCATCTCTGAATTTTTTTAAAAAAATCATATTTTAATGGCATCCGTTTGTTTGCGACCACGTTGACTCAAAAATAGAACATGTTAGAAAGACGACATTTGATATACGTTTCTTTTATTAAAATCATTAATTTGAATGAATTCATTCAAATCTTCATTCAAAATCGTCTAAAAGAGGCTAATCTCAACACCTAAAACTGTGCTAACTAATGAATTATAAAAATGCAAGGTGGATAAAATTTTGTACAGGTGTAATCATCAGGCTTGTATATCTGTAACAAATTTTAAAATTTCAGTTTTATTAGAAGATGGTTAAATTATTTATGACATCTAAATTTTTCTTTATCTTTTGATTCAATCAGTACAAAGGATGAGATTGGAACAGAAGGTACACTGATGAAACAAACAAAGAATATTAACAAAAACATATTTTGCAGCATACGGAAAAATTGTGGAGTTTAAAATCATGAATTCGCTGAGATTTTTTGAAGGACTACTTGATATTTTAAAGTCTTTTTAACAAGTTAGTATTTACAGACTGGCATGCTATCTGTAAACTGCCTGATGTAGCTTGCTGGAGTAACTTATTGACCTATTAGAAAAAATAATTAGTACTATCAAGAGATACTGTAAGAAAGACAGTAACCATTCTTTCTGTTGCGCAACGACTAACGGAATCAAAACAAATAAATATAAATTTAACTAACTGCTCTATCATGTTACAAACTCACTAACTAGAGGCTCGAAACTAGTTTTTTCTTAAACGCAATGACAGCGTGATGGGCATTCTTTTTGTTGCGCACCGGTTAACAAAATCAAAACAAATAAATATAAATTTAACTAAGTGCATTATCATGCTACAAATTCACGACTGGAGGCTAGAAACTATGCTTTTTCATAAACACAATTACAAAGATGAGAATATTACATAATATTAAGAAAATCATTTCACGGGTATTTAAAAATATGTTCCTCCTAATTAAAGAAATTTATGAATGAGTACTCAACACCAAATATAAATAATAAGTACTAATTAATTTCTTTATTTAAGCGTTCATTAATTTACTGCATGGTAAGAAATGGTACGAGCTCTTGGATCTCTATTTCATTTATTTTACATTTATTCTTAAACGATAACTGCCGGCAAAGAGCAAAAATTAAGTAACCATTCCTGCGGTTAATCAAATTTTATTTCGTGTAAATGGGAAAAAAAAACGTTAATTTTTTAAAGAAAATAATTATGTTAAATAAAAATTGTCTGGTCTGAAAAAAGTCAATATTTGAGTATTAACTGTTATATTAAATTGGCCGTCCCGTGCTTTACAGAAGATAATGTAGATGATGTAGATTTAAAAATACAAATAATTATACAGTCCCTCAAAAAGGGGGCGTAATATTGAATTATATTTTGATAACATCGATAATTTATTAATCATATTTTTTTTATTTTGTTATTCCTTCATTTTTTACATGTTGCTATCTTTTCACTTTTGTTTTCAGAAAAAGCAAAGAATATTATTAGTAATTTGAAGTAAATAAACAAGAATTAAATAAATTTGCAAATAAATAATATTTGAGACTCATTCAAAAACATTTACGAACAATTTTTTTAAGAATTGAAGCAGTGTTTGATACGAAATATATTTACAATATTATTTGAAATATATATACAATAAATTCTTTTTCAAATTTAGAAGTTCAAAGAAGTTTTTCAATTTTTTTATAAATTTAGAAGTTCAAAGAAGTTTTTCAAATTTTTTATAAATTTAGAAGTTCAATATACTTATCCATATCATTAAAAGAAAAGAAAAATGAAATGTATTAGTTGATACAAAAATAAAGCAAATGCATTTACAAGTGGTACTCGTGACTCTTCTGTAATATCGTGGCGGTAATGACAATTTGTTCAATATAGAAATATATAGTTTTCAATCGAAAAAAAAAAAAAGCTTTGACATGGAATTAGTCAAATTATTGAAATCACAGAATTCAATGTGAAGAGGAAAAAAAAAAAGTATCGTTTCCATCAAAAATGATATCATGTTCATTCAAAAAAAAAAGTACTTTTAATGTTACAGTTTCTCTTTCCAAGCCACACCATTATAAGGCACATTTATTTTTTTGCTAATGCAGTAAATAATTCTTTTTTTATTTAAAATATTTTTGGCAATATTATAATAGAATGAATGTATAACAGAGATTGGAAGCTAAATTTCTATGAAAATTCCACCTAAAACAGAATTTCCAGCGAAAATAAAACGAGAGATTAATTTCTCAAATTTACTGATGCAAAAAGAAATAATAAACTAGAGCGAATTTCCATTTCGAAATACTTTGTATTTTGATCTATTGTTTTAAATTAAAAGGGAATTTTATTACTGATAATTGAAATGATGGAATTTTAACAAATAAAAATCTACGGAAAATTTATCATAAGTAATAATTTTCAATATATTTCCAATTTAGAATTATTTAAATGCTGCCACCTAACTCTACTTAGTAAAATAAACTTTTGCGTATTCTTGTAAACAAATAGGATAATCAGAAACTAAATAATCTTCAAGTACATCATATTTTCTTTTGATTTAACGAAACAAGAAAATATGTACGTCTGGACGGCTGTTATCTTACTAACAATATCTCAGATACAATAGTCAGATATTAGCTACTAATGTTATATAGAAAAACTCATACATATTGCCTTGACGCAGATTAGCTGACGAAAGCTGTATATAGAAAATGTCATACACAATGGCTGAATGCTTAAGAAATAAATATAAAAGTTATTATGTGTGATACACTTTAGATGCGATATATATAACATTATTTTTGTTGCAACAGAAGGCAGGTTTGAAGACATAGATGAGGCGTTGGATTTTAAATTCGTTTTATTCTCTATCTGGAAACAGGCATGATTTATTTACAAGAAGACGCAACAGAAGTAAGAAAAAAGGGACGAACAAATGATCACTAATCTCATATAAGATGAGATTACCGGCCACGTGGCGACTGAATACATGTGTTGAACTTTGTCAAGGGCAACGAAGGGATCACTTTCATTTGATACGTAGCCCTGATTCATTTGATAGTAGCATTTACAAAGGGATTAATTAAATCGAAAGTGGAATTAGATCAGGAAATAAGAGAATATTTTACTATGGGCTAAATTAAGATAAAATTTTGGAAATTAATTTTGTTTAAATCAAGAGTTTAAAATATCATTACATATATATTTAATAACATTAAGCATTTTGTGTCTTTACAATGGGATATTTTCACAAAAACTCAATATGTTCACGAAAACTCAAATCGAAACAAATTACTTTAATTAGTTTGAAACAAATAGAGATTCACTAACAGAATGGAATCAGACATGGCATAAGCATAGAATCAAAAAAATGTTACATTTCATAAAACAATGAATTATGCCAAACATAAATAAAGAGATGTAAAACAAATAAAGTAAATGAGCAATAAAATAAATAAATTTATGCAAAAAGGTTTTTGGCATATTAAATAATTTATATAGTTATTATATGAAATGAAATTAATCCATGTCAAAAATGAGCAAATTCTTAAAATCTCTGAAATTCTCATTACTGTGGATATGCGATAGCAAAAGAAAAATAAGCAAAAATGCTGAAAAAATAATAAAAGATAACAGCTCATAAACACTTGTTGCATTCGGCATAAAACGTATGTAAATAAAATGTGCAATATGCGATATTCCATAATTACATGAAGTTCAGGAACACTCAAGTTAAAACTAATTATTGGAATAGGATTGAAACAAATGCTGATCTATGACAGAAAAATAAAGCATTATCCAATACAGAATTAAAAATAATTTATGAATAGAAAAAAAATAATTCGATGTTAACATATGAGATTTTATAAGCACTTCCGGTTACTAAAAGTCAACTAACATTCAGCTCTAAATGTCATTATTATTCCTGGTCGCATTCCTCATTCTCACATATAAAAATACCAGCCGATAAAACAAAAGTTGGATATTGACTTGGTTATATAGCCGTGGAAAAAAGTTGCTGTATTTCCTGGATAAATCTAGGTTACTAAGTTTACTACTAAAAGTGCCTGACATTGCACCTGTTTGATATCACAAGCGTCATTTTATTTGTAGAATACCATTCGTGCTAACATTCAGAATCCTATGCAAAATTTGTTCAAGATAGGTCATATATAGGTCATAATGCAAAATTCGTATGGTTCAAATTTTGCTTTATTTGAGGCCGTTTCAAGTGAAAATATATTTCTCTAAAACGTTGTACATTAAATAATGTAATTTAAATGCGAAGAAAAATAAAGAATAGTAATTGATTAAAACAAATAACTAATGATTTTAATCCAAAAGTCTTCATCTAATATATAAATCCCTTTATACCCTAAAATCAGGAACTAGCTTTGAGTTGAAAGATACAAATCTAGAATTAAATTTGCATACTCGTGCATGATAATTTTAGTCAATTAAAATCAAGAATTCAACGACCAGTTGTTCAGAAAAAAATTACTATATACACTGCTAAATGTCCAGACATAAAATAATAAATATTAGAATGCGGCCTATATAATAGAATTTCAGATATCTTTGCACCTAATTTATAATTATCTAATAATTTCATTGTAGTCGGGTAACATCTCTAAATAGAATCAATCCATTGTCCCCAAATGTTTTAAACATTTTTTTTTCTTTCTTCAGTTGAGCAGATAAGTTCTCAATAATGCAAGATTGGCATTTCTGATTTGTCAGGATCTAAACTTTCATCGCCAATAGTACCTATTTATTCCATCATCTCATTCTGATTTGCCTCCGTATGCTTCAGGCACAGGTATCTCATTTTTGGCGAAAGGGCACCAAGGTACATTAAAGAAAATGATGAAAAAGATTTCTAATATTTTACTAACAGTCTGATGATTATTTGAACTCTTGTTGGCCTAGATCCTCTTATGCAAAAGCTCGATAATTAATGAGCAATAATCCCTGTTTATACAGCTTAGTTGTATGGTAAAGGGGTGACTAGCTCTAATTTAAAAAAAAAAATCTTATTTTTGCCGAGAGAGCGCCAATATGCCATACATGTCACTTTGATTTTATTGTCAAGCATATTTTAATTAAATGTCCTTCTTTTAACTCCTATCGTTTACATATTTTTCAATCACTGATATTACATTTAATGGACTTGGTGTGTGAGAAATCCCACCAAAATATTTTTAATTTCTTAAAATATATTGAATATTTTGAACATATTTCATACCTTTTACATTGTTCACTTTTAATTTGTTTTCAGCTGATACATTTCATCTCCTGATATCTGTTTTAAAATAAAAAAAAAGAAGAAGAAGAATACGGAAGTAATGTGATCACACATTTTTACCAAATATTTCGGTCAAAATATCACGGACTTAAGTAGAATACCAAAACTTTTGCTCTAATAGAAAAAAAAAAAAAAATAAATAAATATTTTTTCAAAATTTTTTAAAGAATTTATTTTGATTTAATTAAGTTGTTATAAGATTTGGCAATTCATTGTATAAATCATTCTAATACAACTTTTTAATTTTAGCATTTCATCTCAGTTTCATTTTATAAACGTAAAAAAAAGAAAAGAAAAAACGATGACAAAGCTTCGCATCTAGGTACAAATTTAGAGACCAATTCCGGATAGAAAGCTTAACAAATTAAACCTATAAATTTTGGGTTACGTATTCTTTCCATATTAACGACAATTATACTTGACTATTAATTTTCTTTTCAAGACAGCAATACCTTGTTTTGGTAAAAGCGAAAATGAAGCTGAGGATTTCAAATGATCCTATTGGTAGTATTAACCGGATATAACTCCTAGATATCGTTTATCTTTGAATAATTCAGCAATAAAAGAAAAAAAAATTGAAACGCGTTATCTCAAATTTCAAGTTATCATGTGAGAGGATTATTTTTTCTTAAGTCACGTGGCATCAATCCGACAGAAAGACATCATGTTCTCAAATGACTCATATTTCGTCATCGCCAACATTTAGAAAAGCGATGGTTTTTGATCAATCCAAAATCTATTGAGCTCTAAATTTTTTTTCTCGGGTCAAGAATATTTTTTTTTCCGTAAAAACCCAGTTTAAACTGGTTTTAAGCAATTTTTCGATTCTCAGTATACGCATCCGTCTGTATTTAGAAAACGTCGGATATTTTTTTTCATCTGAAAATAGTTCGAGCTTTAAAAAACTTTATCTCTTAAAAAAAAAAAGAAAAAAAAAAAAAAATATCCGAAATATCTATCTCTTAACCATTTTTTTTTTTTTTTTTTTTTTTTTTTTTGCGAAAATCCAATTTTTAAATTGGTTTGGAATGGCCACTGATTATTGTGTTGCGCAATCGTGAACTTTTAAAAAACAATTTATATATATATATATATATATATATATATATATATATATATATATATATATATATATATATATATATATATATATATATATATATATATATATATATATATATATATATATATATATTGATATATCCCTTCTTTCTTTGTTACTTCTTCAGGCAATAACTTCTTACGATCCTGTTCTTTATTGACCAGGCAGAAGGACAATAGGACATTTACTCCAAGAAGGTGGACATTTACTCCAAGTTGTACATTTTTGTTGGCGGTAAGTCGCCAAATGTGACAACCTTGAAAGCATAAAAGCTAATTTTATAATAACACCATAAAAGCGAAAAATTGATGCATCGAAAGCTATAAATGGCCAATTTTCTTTCCTTGCATATTTTGCCTTCAGAAACCTCGAATCAAAACAACATCATGTTTTCACATTATAAAATGTAAAAATACAAAATTAGTTGTAAGATTTTGACTCTAAGAGTAATATCAAAGTTGTATTGCTTTTAAACCTGCCTTCTGCTGCAAAAGAAGTGCAAAAATTTAATTGCATGGATAAAAAAATTAGTGGAAATGCGGACCTCTAGTCTAATGATATATCCAGTAGTATTATAATGTTTTAAGCTTGAGGTTTATCATTATTTTAAAGGATTCATATGACATTCAATATTTCTTAGATTTATCTTTATTTTATTTTTTGAATGTCACTCTAAATTATGTAGTAACAATAATATTCGCTAAAAATTACCTTTAATATCCTCACAACTTATCGTGAGTATAAATCTAATAACTGCAACGATATATAGAACAGTTAAAAATAAGTTAGAAATATTTTTAAATATTCAAAATTAGAGAAAGTATTTAGTAGAAATAGGGCTAAGGTCATTGGATTTTTTTTCCCTTCATTTTAAAATTTTGTAGAAAGGGGTTTTGCAAAATGTTGTACCTCGAAGTTGTTGAGGGAAAACATTGAAATGTTAAGCATTTTTACTTAAAAATCTAGTTAATTATCAAATTCTTGTTTTATGAGTACTTAAAGCATAAAAAGTAATTGCTTGGTAAATTTGTAAGCTCTAAGCCAATGATCTGCCCTGTGGAGCGTTTGGATTTTTTTTGTCATTCCTTTCGTACCACGCGTATAGTCAATTTGTAAACATTTTTAAGATAAAAATTTGTTCCATAATTATTTATTTTGCAACGACACAAGGAAGTAAAAATACAGAATGATTGATTTAATTTAAGGATTTAATTTTTTTTAAGAAAAAGCATGAAAAGCTAGGAATTCGGCTGAGAATAATTTCAGATGCTTCGAAAATCAGTGACTCAGGATACTTCCATTATCATTAAACAAAATATCGACATTTTTAGAGATTCATGTTGAAAATTCAAATACTAACTTATTTTTGAAGCATACAAATTTTGTGCCAAAAATTATTTCAATAATTTACTTTTTAAATTTCAATTTAGGATTTTATATTATTACAAATCATGTTAATATTATAATACAAATCATTTTTTTTTAATTTGGAAATAATTCCTCTGCCTATAATATTCTGTAAATTTAAATCCTTCCAACTGTTTTGTGAAACTTTTTTAGTTATTTATCCTATCTCCATTTCTTTACTCGTCGAAGAGTACCGAATTAAGAATATGTTGCTACAAACATCATATATCCATTTCATTAGTGTGAATGGCCAACCTGCCTACTGCATAGAAATAGAAATGATAAAAAAATTACTATTTCAGGCTTTAATTTATTACTTAATTACATTTAATTCTTAACTAATTGGTTTAAAAATAAAAGTTTTGACATAAATATTGCACTTTGAAGATACAATGGCCTTTATTTCTGCAATTCCCATGAACTTTGAGAGCCATGAATATAAATGGTAACATAAATTTAAAAAATAAAAATGTGACATTAATTTTGTTGTTGTGAAAAACAATTGGCAGCTCTCATAAATTTTGAGAATCATGAAATTTGATGAGCCAAATGATATTTATATTATAATTGAATCAATATATATTAAAGCATCTCGTTAATCAGAATACATATAAATTCTACTGCTTACAGCAAATATTAATTTAGGGCAAATTTTATATACGAACCTTATACTCTCAGTTCCATCTCATTTTAAAAGAATTTCAAAAATTAGAAATGTATATTGATTTATTATTGAGATCATTTCTAGAATGATGTCAAAGCAATGATATTGATAATCAAAGACATTTTAGCGTAAATGTTCAAAAAATATTTGTCAAGGAAAAAATGATGGAAATTGGTGTATAAGGAAAACTGAAATGGTATTACCTCTTTCCTTTATTATGCAATACAAATTTATTTTTAGAAAAAGATTTAAAAAAATTTCATCTGGCTAATGAAAACAATTAAAAGCTGCTTTTCGTGCGAAAGAGAGTTCTTAAAAAGGATAAAATATATTTAACTGATAGTTATTTTTGCAGTGTTTATAAAACCATAAATTAAATTTAATAAATATAAAATTATGAAAACAAGTGGCAGGTAATACAATTACAGTCCTTATAATGTAAAGCAGTAAACCCCTGAAACTCTAACAATTTTTAAAAAAACGAAGAATTTGCAATAAGTTATTAAACATATCAATCGATAAAAAGCATTTAGTTGATAAAGAATCTCAGAAAAGTGATCAAAAAGCAATTAGGACATAACCCTTGTTGCAGCTAAAAATAGCATCTCAAATGATATACACAACGTATAATCATATAAAATAGAAATGTTTAATATTTTTCTGTGTTTCATTATCGCTTTGCAAAATTGCCCAACTAAAAATGGCAGAACTTGCAAAGATAAGCAATTCTATTTAATCACGTTATTTCTAATTAAAAAAGAAGAAGAAGAATGCTATTTTACCAAATACCCATGAAATATTTTTTCAGTGAAATTTTGGTAATTTTATGAAAGTAATTGAAACTAAAAGCAAATGCATTTATTAACTTTGCTAATTATTTGCTAGTCTATTTTAGTATGTCATTTCTCATAAAATAATAAAAGAAAGCACAATTTTATCTTATTAAATGCTCATGAAACCTTTACTCAGTCATTTTTTTTTATGAAAGTAATAAAAACTAAAATCAAACGCATTAATTAACTTTATCAATTATTTGCTATAAAAAACCACAATATATTGAGCATCAACAGTGAATTAAAGTAAATTAATTAAAAAAGCATTAGTATTAAGCATTTCTATTTTCAATAAAAAGTAAAATTTTGCTATTGAGATATTTTAAACAGTTAAAAAAATACAATAGCATATTTATTAATTTGCAACAGATTTCTTTTCAAAATTATTTCAAATTTAGAATTGTTTCGAAAAAAATAACATAATTCTGAAATGAAAATCATTTTTTCAAAATGCTATAATGTGTTTCAATTTTAAAATAAATTGAAAACTTTAAAACATAAGCATATATATCAAAAATCTAAATACCTTCTCTTCATAATTGAAATCAGTATCATATTTCAAAATTGATAATGTTTCTAAAACAAATCTATCTCCTTTCAACAAAGAGAAAAAACTATTTTAAAGGTAATGAAAATAAAATTTCAAATTCGATGCTTGTGGAAAGAATTTTAAAAGGATAAATAAAGTGCATGTAACTCAGTACCAAAAATTCTAAGAAGATTAACACATATAAAAAATAAATCAAAACCTTAATTTATTAATTAAGGAAAAAGGAAAAAAAATATCAATAGTACGTTTAATTAATTTATTTGTTATTTAAAAATGTCAAGCTATCAATTTTTATCTTCTTTTGTTTTTACAAAAACAGAAAACTGATATCTAAATCTTCAGTACATAAAACAATAAATTACAATTTCTTAATTATTAAGAAGCCAAATGTTCAAAATTGTTGTTTGCAAATTTTTTACAAACTGCATTTCAAGCAAAAGATATAGCATATGAAACTCAATATTTGCATTTTGAAGTTTTGAGTTTCTTATAATGAAATATTATTATATGAAGGATCTAACGAATAAATATTTATAAGGGTCATTTAAATATAGATATTTCTAAGAAATTCATATACTTTTTTTAAGTAACCAACTTAATTAATTAATAATAATTAGAGATAATGCTAATTAAATAGAGGTCATGCTTTTTTTTTACTTATGCGCATTAAAAAATGAAACGTTAATATTTATTGTATAAATTAATTCAGATTTTTTTAACAACTAATAAATTTCTATTCTTAAAAAAATAGAAAATTTAAAATCTAAATTCTTAGAGCACAGATATAATTTTTAACCTTATTGTAATTTAAAATATTCTGGATATAAATACAAAAATACTTACTTCCAACGTCGCTCTGGCTAATTAAGAGAAGGAACAAAACAGTCTAATCAAATTTCTGAAAGAGAAGCACAAGAACAAATCGAAGAATGCCTTCAGCGGCTTCGCAAGAAATCCGGGAAAGTTTCCTAGTTACTGGAGACACCTGACAGGCGCGATTGTCCGGGACTTAAGTTCGGGAGCAAATACCAATCCGGTAACCACACGAAACTTTACCTTCCCATTGCTACTCATCCAGCAGATGGCGCTGAATTCCGGACTGATGCTACATCGGACAAGATTTCCATTTTTGGAAAAGTCGATTTTGGGGTGATGTAGTGGAAAGGGATCATTTATACAGAAAAATAGATAAAAACAGATTCAGAAACAGAAAAATAGGAAAATGTTTTATAGTAAAACAGTAAAATATTTGACATGCATCGTCAAATATTTTACTATTTTCTAGCGAATTTTAGGATTCAACTGAAATTTAGTTTTGGAACCTTGACATTATTCTGTTGTTTGAAAGAGTTTACTATGCCACTATTATTTTAAAGTGAAAAAAATAATATACTTTTATTTTAAATTTTAAAAAAGAAAATTATTCATTGAAAAACATATAATTTTGCTTATTATTTGAGAGAATTTACCAAATCAATATAATAAGTAAGAAAAATGTAGCTCTAATAAATTATAGAAGGATATCTTGAAATTGTGTTTTATAAAAATTATTCATTTATTGTAATAATTTATTATTACATCTCTAATTTTATGCTAGGTACAAAAGGATTTTTTACCAGTATTATTTAAATAATTTAATCCTTTACGAATATCTTGAATTCTTGAGTCCTGCGCATATTTTTCAGGACAGGTGGGTGTTATGAAAGCATTTCGTTATTTTATCCTACTCTACTTTTATTTAATTAACCATTACTTTATTTTTCATTATATAATATTAGAGGTTAACTAATAAATGATATACATATTAAGATTCTTAAAATTGCACAACCAATTTAAACTAAGAAAATAAGGCTTAAATCTTTCATTATCAATAGTAAAAGTTTAAAAGCAAAGTTCCCTGTTAACACACATATTTTAGCTAATAGGATGTTGTTTAATATTCTGAATGCTGAAAAATATCATGAAGATATCATAACAATCATATTGGGCATTGTTATGATATCTTCATGTTATATATTTCTAAAAGATGTTATATATTTCTAATTAGTGTTATATATTTCTAAAAGAATAATTTGTGATATGTTAAAAAATTTGTTTCTTCCCAGTTTAGCAGTTTAGTGAACAATTTGGTTCCAATATTCAAAAAAAAAAATCATAGGATATTATTAAACATTTGTATATGTTGCATTAGCGATACCTACACCGAATTTCTTTCTACATCAACTTTATTTTTTTTTACCTGTATTAAAATCGTTTTTGAATCACTGCATCGATTTTGCTGTCATGTTGACCTAGACTCAAAAATATGACGTACTTCTGTAAGAAATTAATGTTGTAAGAAATTAATGGCCATAAACTTTTATTATATCACGTTTCTGGAATGAATTTTAATCCCCAAAAATATTCGAATATGCCGTACTGAAGACATTGGCATTTTAAAGGGCAAAGTCCTTCAAACCAGAGGCATTTTGAACTGAAAACATAATTTTTAAATGTCTCTTGATAGTCAGATTCGTGCACGGAAAGCTTAACAGAGCCTTTCAAGCACTTATATATACATCCAGTTCGAACTGTTCCTAGGCCAATGGAAATTGTGAAAACAACCAGAAGGAATGCTAATTATAGATTTGAAAGGTGGTATGCTTTCCACTTCCGTCTATATTTATTTGCGTTACAGTGCATACGTATTGTCGCATTTTATTTTTCTCAAAACTGTACCAATCAGTGCGCAAAGGATTCAGAAAATTAACAAATTTGTTGAAAACATAAAATGAAATGCTCATTTCGATCATGAACAAATGGCTTATAACTCACCGTCTTGTACATTGCCGCAGTTTCAAATGAAAACATAATCATATATATTATTTAACATGAAACAGTATTTAAAATAGGCTCTTCAAAAGCATCCTGTTTTGATCGCAATATAAAGAAAAACTATATAAATAAGAATCACAGATTTATATAAAAAGCTATTATCTTCTTTCTTTTTGTAGTGTATTATCGTGAGAAGATGAAATATATATATATATATATATATATATATATATATATATATATATATATATATATAAACTATTTTTTACAATTTATAATATTTAATCACTTATTCAGAAGCACATGACTAACAAATTATCTTCCATACTGGAAACAAATCTTGCCATTTGTTAAAAAAATACTTTTTTCCAAAATGTTTCATATACAAAATGAAAAACAAAATTGAGTCATCTAGTAATTTGGACATTAATGAAGATCAAAAGTAATTCATATCATAAGAAAAGTATCTAAGAAATTTTCTACATAAAATTATGTTATAAATTTCTTCTTCTGGATTACTACACCTTTCTCGTTTAATCTTCTGTAAAAAAAAAATCTCTTGTAACTTAATAAATTAACAAAATGTGTCACATACTGTTGAGCAAATTAGTAACATTAACAGAAGATGTCACATATTACTGGACAAATTAGTGACAGTTAACAGAATGTGTCAAGTATTATTGAACAAATTATTAGCCTTAACAGAGGGAGTCACACACTGTAGAACAAATTATAGGCATTAATAAAAAGTGTCACCTATTATTGAACGAAATAGTGATTTGAAGCGATTTATTCAATTATATAGTTCTTAGCAGTTCAAAAATAATGATCAAGAATTGGTAGACATAGAATGTCTTTTGAATGGTCTGTATTATTTTCTATGGAATCAACAGAAATTTTCACAATATTGCAAAGTAATTCCTTTTCTTTAAATTTATATCCACATTCTTGATATGGTGAAATATTAATTATACAACTCTTGAAAAGTTATTTAGCAACTTATTTATTAACTATCTGATAAAACCGCGTTGCTCAGGACTAAAAAATTTCCACATCTAATATTCTTAAACTTTACTTTTATATAAAATAATATAATACACGAAATCCTTTATCATCTGGAATGATTTATAATGAAAATAAGAATAATAACAGATGCAGATAATTAAAAAAAATCCGCTGCTGTTTCACATATACGATAAAGGAATTGAAAGAATGTTTTTGTGATAATTTATTAAATATTTCATTTTAAATTATTAAAAAACATTAAAATAAACTGATCCCATAGATGTTTCTGAAATAATTTATTAATTGTTGGCTTTTAAACTTTTCTTCGGTGTTCTTAATATAAAACCAATGAAAAGAACGTTTCTAAAATATTTTTAAAAAATAAAAAAATATATAAAAAAAGACAGGGGAAATCAAACTCTCATCATTGCCTAACACTGGAATATCCATAAGTTTTAATTTTCCATTTATCTGCCTCAGCAAAGCCAAATAAGGCTGTTATGTCTATAAACATTACTAAACCAACCAAACAAACAATACATTTCATTATTTCAAAATAGTGAATATCAACTTAATTAATGATTCATTTTGAAAAATTAACAAAAAATGCCGAAAAAAGTTGAGGAAAATAAAGTTGGCATCATCGGCGAAAATATTATCGTTGGCGAAAATATTATCGTTGGCGAAAATATTATTTTGTAGTAAAAAAAGTTTAGAACGCTTAAAAATATTTTTGAAGAGTAATTTGGTTTAAAATTTTTTGCAAAAGAAAATTAATTAATTGGATATTTAGTAAACTTTATTTATTTTTTTTTTAATTTGCCAATATTTTTTCTCTTGTCTTAAACAATGAGAATGGATAGATTGGTCGAATTCTATCCAGGTGGTTAGGAGGAGATATCGAACATGCATAACAACATAGCCACAATAACTATTATTTATATTTAAAAGATAATTTTTACTATCCCCATCCTTAAATATACAAATCTAAAGAGGCGATTTTATATATTTTTTCATACTTTTCCTTAAATTTTTCTGTCTACTTTACAACAGATTTGATTCTAACAAACATTACCGAACAGTTTTCTTCCATATAAAAAAAGAAGCACAGGATTGTGCAAATTTTTTAATTTCGTGTAAAGGCTTATGCATCTAGCTCTAAAGATTTAACAATACGCGCGCATCCTAGTTAAGTAAACATTAAGATAAAAACAAAAATAAGAATGCAGTGTCTCCTAAATAATAATCATTAAAGGGTAATTAAGACAGAAGTTTGAAGAAAGAATAGTGGAGTTATAAATGATTTTTACGTATGTAATTATAGTATGATTCTTATTTCAACAACTATATATATATTGTAATATTTAGTAACAGTTTCTTAGGGATTGTAAAGACATTACGAAATGCAGAACAAGAAATAAAATGGGAAAGAGGCGCTCCTCCATATTTTATCTGGTTGCTTGCTAATGGATGTCTGGTTAATTAGTTAAAAAATGCAACAACTTTTAATATATAATTAAGTATTATTTAGTAACTAATTTAAGCAATTTTGTAACAGTAACTGTTAAGAAAACTTTAATCAATTTTAAAAAATGATAGATTTATTTCGCATGATCTAATTCAGTAAAGGATTTGAAAGTCTGATAACAAAATATATGTTTTTAAATTAGCACATGTGTAAATAATAGAAAGATTTTAAAATTCACTAAAATGTTTCCTAAAGTAAGAGATATAAATATATATATTTGTACTTTCCATTAGAAGTCAATCCAAACAATAATTCTGTTCATTTAAACATTACTTTTAAAAAAAGTAAAAAAAATAAAAATTTAAAAATTATAAATGTGGATACAAAGCAGAGATTTTCCCCCTTTGGATGCTTATATCGTTTCTGATTTCTGAATGTAAGCACAAACAATTGTTTCAATATAGAATGAAATATAGAATTGCGATTTCTGAATGTTCACAATTGTGTTTCGCAAATAGTTGCTTTTAATTTATTCGATTTTTTTTATTCCAATTGATAATACTGCAAGTTGATATTAATGAGATATTTAAATATTTTCTAATTAAAAAATAATTAATAAAAGAATATTACAATTGTTTTTAACGTATACCATTGAAATAAATTATTGTTTGGCATTTAATTAGAAAATATTCTAACAATTAGAGAATATGCCTTCCATAAATTTTAAAATCTACAATAAATATCATTTCATAATTGGAAAACATTCATCAAATTGAAATTTCCCTTTGAATTTTCCTTACATGGTGTCATTCAATAGTAATCATAATTCCGCGTTGAGAAATATATTTATTCAAATTTACTCACTTTTGTGGACGAAAGCTATTCGAAATAAAAGATAAATCTTTACTTTATGAATGGCAATAAATTTCCGACTAATGATAGCAACTGCTACTTCGATTCCACATACAGTTAAATAATCCTAAATCAAAACATCTGCGAAAAACGGAAAGAAAAACTTTACAAAGCTTGCTTCAAGTATGCCTCTTCCTCAGAGTATTGTGAATGTGTAAAAAATTATTCATCGATGTATATAAATATGTGTCGGTATGTGTAATGATATATCTTAATTTAATTTAAATTCTAATTAATTTCCAAACCTAAATCTTAAATTAAATCTGACATTACTTCATTCTTTTTTTTTATTTTCTGATTTTCCCATTTCTATTTAATTATTTGTGTCACAAGCTCTAAAAAATTGCTCAGTCAGTAATTCTTTACGTTATAAGCAAAGGAATAAAAATATTTAACGGCCATGCTCTTTATTTAAAGATACTTAAGATTCCTTTTCCTAAATCGGCAAATGACAAAGAAATTTCTAACAAAACCATTAGTAAGAGAATTAAAGGGAAAACTTCTTACATCTTTCACTTCTGTTAAATGTGAATAGACGCGTTTTATCAATCCTTCATTTGTACAAATCATGCCCGTGGAAGCATAAATTCAAACTAAACTTTATATATATATATATATATATATATATATATATATATATATATATATATATATATATATATATATATATATATATATATATATATATATATATATATATATATATATATATATATATATATATATATATATATATTTGTGTGTGTGTGTGTCCACGTGTGTATGTGCGTGTATAAGAAAAATAACTTAATCTTTCAAATAAGAAACAGCTGAATAAAATAATGAACAGAAAGAATAGTCAGATAACAAATAATGAAAATTCAGAAATATTACTAAAAACATGAGGCTAGCAAAGATACATTTTAACTTACCATCAGCGTTATTGAACAAAACAATTCCCGCAGATACTAATAAGAAAATAAAACGCGCGGACTAATATGCATTTACTTCCACCAGTCAAATCTTAACAAACCGAAGTTAATTCGATTTAGACAATTTGTGAGAAAAATGATTTGTCATTGGCTTTTCTGGTTTTTAAAAAAGCTACAGGCAATCATTTCTAAATGAAATTACTTTCATTTAAATAATTTAATAAGTTTGTGAAAGCGAATGCAGTATATTAGATCGTTTCCTTTATGAACTTTTTCACTATGTTGATGCTTCGAGTTCAAATAACCAACTTAATTTTCAGAAAGATATTTGTTTAGCAGTCACAGAAATTTTATTTGTTAAAATGTAGCGTCAATTGCAATGTATTTTATTTAATTAGTTTTCATTGCAGCAAAATATCTGCTACTACAACACGTAGTATTTCGATCTTCCATTACTCGGTTTCCTAAACCAAAAAATAATTTGACACTGAATATGCATATTTATTTCGTATGCCAAATTTTAATTTTAATGATTAACAAACTGTTTATTTCTTTGTTAATAAACGCTTTATTTACCTCGGTTTAATTAATTGTTTCCCAAAATGCCGTAATTCATGATGCATATAACCTATAATTAAACATTTCAGAAAATTGATTGTTGTCCCATAGTACATTTATATGATATAAAAGTGTTACAAACTTTCTGGTCGGAGAATTAGAAAGATGAGTGTTTAAATTAAAATAATTGAAACAACACACGTTTACAGATTCTTAATCATGAGTAACAGAGATTTTTAACTCTCGAAAAGTTTGTTAAGCTTAACATAGCAACTGTTTTTAAGACGAAATTCCTTTCTAAACAATGGAGTCTATTCATATTATGTCAGAATAAATACATAAATTTGGCACGCACTCTAACTGTAGGTTACTTTACGCCTGACTGTAGCGTCGCTATTTGTGCTATCATATTGGATGCTTTATGGGATCCAGAATTCAACTGATATAATGCACGTGATGTTTGTCATCTGATCATGAATTAATTCTATTTCAATCACTTAGCTGATTGGCCTATTCAAACATCTTAATATTCTTTGCCAAATTTGGGATATTTATATTAGACCAAACTTCTAGAAATTTGTTTGCATTTATTCATGATTAGTTTGTTTGAAAGGAAATTTGAGCTATTAGGATCATTTTTATTTGACACAAAGTTGTTGCTATGGTTACTTTGTTATTTTGCAAAGTAGCTGCAGAGGTTTTTTAGAATGCGTGTGTACTAAATAGAAATATTTTGAAAGACTCCTTAGATTAATAAAACTTTTTGCTGACTTATTTAATTTTGTTAACTAACTAAAGGAAATATCGTGCTCTATTTCGGCATAGAGTGAGTTTTAAAAATCAATATAAAACACTGATAAATTATATGATTTAAAATTAATAATCTACTTTCAATCAATTAGAGATAAAAAAAAGTGGAAAAGGGAAAAATTTATTAATTAAAAAAACGATTTCAAACTCCCCCCCCCCCCCCCTCATGTCTTTAAAATGTTTTGAGACAAAGGTATTTGTAATCAGTATAAAAACAAGTAAAGAGCACAAAAGTGAAATTTTAATACTTTCATATTAAAATGAAAACTGTTTGCCTAGCCCTAAAAATGTCGTATAATTAAATGTTTTATTTGAGGGCCGTTGATAACCCAATTTATTTTTGCATCCTTTAATTTACATCAGTGTGGAAAATTAAAAAAAAAAAAAAACGAATTTATTTTCATGAAAATTAATGAAAAAAAATTAATTAATCAATTGATTGCTGGTATATTAAGACAGACTTTGACAGCACACTAAGACGATTCATTTTTACATTTATTTAAAAATCAATACATAATATATTTAATTTTCATCAATTCTTCATATTAAAATATATGTCACTCGACATTGAATAAAAAATAATTTTAATAATATATATCTACTGTTCCTATTATGTCCGAAGCAACTCTTCAAATGAGATTAGGGGACAGTTAAATCTCAAAATATCTTATTAAAATTGCAATTTTTAAAACAAAAAAAGCAAAATAAAAAATACTTTCTCTCTTTATTCATTTGTATTATGGAAAAGTTTCCATTTCGATCATCATTTAATCTACTTAATGATGTCTTTCCACATTCTATTGCGTCCGCTAATCACACTCGGAGAATTAAAAGTGGACGGACGAACAAAATCGAATTAATGCAGGTGAGAAGAAGCCTTCTACTGGCAAACAAATTCCTAATGACTTAGTAGCACAGAATCTATGCTTGTTCGTTGGAAAGAGAAAAAATATAATTGGTACGATTTAAATATCACACACAATGGAAGGAATAAATGGAAATCCAATAAAGAATAATAATAAGGCAAATGAAACTGATAAAACATAGGATAAAGCGATGGAAATCATATGCCTTCACACGCCAGATATTCATTCATCTCCCGAATTTCTAAAAATACAGGATGACCAAAAGTCTTACTCTGATTACAAAAAAATTACTACAAAAGAGTTACTGAATGTAATTTTGCAAATTTTTTCAGCGTAATAATCGTATTCAGAATTTTTTTTTCAGTACGACAGATAGAACAACTAATATAGAAATAATGATTTTATATTTTATTTTTAACAAAATGTCGTTAACGTATGAAATTTTCCAGGTGTTTTATGGTTTCTGAATTCAAATTAGGCATTCTCCAATTAGGGATTGCATAAGGGACAAGTGTTTGCAACGCATTTGAAGACATAAATACATACAAAGTTAAAATCGTAAATGATGTATTTAATCTGATAACCGAAATAACAATAACAATACAAATATTCGACTTTGACTAATATTTGAATATCTACTTTGCATTTTTTAGCCCCCAAGGGTACTAACATTGAAATTTGCTAAAATAAGAGGCTTTATTAAAAATTTTATAAATATCTTTACAATATATCGGAATAACCATATGCTGAAATTTTATATTTTGTCACTAATTTTTTGAGGATAAAAGAAGGACTTTGTAAGCACTTATTATAATTACTTCTATAATTATCGAATAATAATGATAAAATATGTGTGTAAGCACATTGATTTAAAACTAATAAATTTGTTAGGAGAATGGAAATTCGCTAATTAGAAAAATTTCTTAAATTTTCAATTAAGATGTAATTAAATTAAGGATTAAATTAAAAAAGCTTAATTAAAAAGTTTAAAGCCTTTTTTTTAATTTTTTATTAAAATTAAGTGAGACATTTGCGCTTTTTGTCTTAAAATATTATTACATAAAATAATTGACGATAACTTTTTTCTAACACTCACCTTAGTTTCTCATAATTTCATTATTATTTCATCTTAATAATTTTTGAAAAAAATGTCTTATGCAGATTTGAGACAATCGGCGACATATATATATATATATATATATATATATATATATATATATATATATATATATATATATATATATATATATATATATATATATATATATATATATATATATATATATAATGAACTTTAATTCTAATTTTGTTCTAATTTTGTTTCAATCAATCTTTTCCGAAAACTATTAAAATACTCCCCCCCTTCCCAAGACGATAAGCATGGTGAAGGATATTATCTGATATCCTTTAATTTTGTGTCAGCATGTTTTCATTTAATTTGCATTATGCTAAATTAACTCAAATAATATATGATAATTCCATAGGTGCAATTTAAAGTTATAAGCAATAGTGGATATTATATAACAAAGAATTATTTGCCACTGCGTAAGGCGAGAGCAACTAAATGGTAAAAATTGCGAAGAATTGGAACTTTTACGCAATTTTGACACTCTATACGAATCCATAAAGAAAGCTCATGTATATAAACAGAAAAGAACTAACATATTTCTAAATTACATTTCGAATACAAAGTTTGCAAAACGAAGGTATTGTAATCGTCAAAAAATTCGAAATTTACATTTGGACGAATCTCACTTTTCTGACTTCTCTGAATCCCTGGGATTTTTGAAATTGTATATATCTGTCTTCCTACGATCACAATCACAATTCATTCGCCTTGAGTTTGACGGATAAAATTTGGTATGTGTTCTTAAACCAAATATGTTGATTTTTTTCCCAACATTTTGAGCTAAATTTATTCATAGGATTTCTATCTGGTTGGCTATTTGAATAAAAGTGAGCACGATGACAATAAAATGTAAAGGGCTATGTACATTATATTTGACAGGTAGTGGTATTATTTAAAGTGTAGATTCATATCAAGTTTTAAACTAAATTTGTCAAATGTTTGAAAAACTGCTGGTTTTTATACAGGAATGTGAATAAATGCAACAATTAAAAAACAACAACATTGATTTGACTAAATGAAATTTAGTATACAATTTTAGCACCTAAAGTGTATTTTTTTTAATCTCAACTCTTGAATGAAATCCATCACCGTCTGTCGGTTTGTACTTTCACACGCACTTAAATAAGAGAACACCTTAAATTTAATGACTTAAATAAATGAAATTCAATGTGTTACCTAATTAGTAAAATTATAAATTGTGTTAAACTTTTGTGCCATTAATACTTTTTTTAAAAAGGGTATTTTCGATTTTCTTTATTACACTGAGAAGTACAAAACTCTGAAGTCTGAGTCTCAGAAAATAAAAAAGTTGATGCCTCATCACTTTCACAGCTTGCTCAAGGTCCATTATTTTATGTGGGATGAAGGTGGCAGAGGAATTATTCGAGTTAGTTTAGTTTAGTTATATTAACGTCCCGTTTGAAGCAACACTAGGGCTATTTTGGGACGGACCTCGTAATTTTGAACCTCGGTCAGATGACGAAGACGACACCTGAGCTGGCACCCCCCTCTCCACACCACACCACACCAGCGGGAGGACGTTTCGTCAGGACGGATTTAACGTGCAACAGTCCCCCTTACACGACGGTTCTTCGGTGGTATCGGGTCTCGAATCTGAAAACTGCCGGTTCCGAAGCCGAGACCTTACCACCAGGCCACCGCGGCAGGAATTATTAGAGATTAAGTGAGTAAAGTTTCAGGAACACAACATCCGTCGTTTTTTTTCTATTTGAAGTTTAAAAATACTTTTCGAGTTACGCATAAAGGAATTAATTAAAATCAAACACAACCGATATTCCAAGAAAGCCTTAAAGTCAACTAAGGTGGTAAAAAAGTGGTGGACATAAAGCAGAAAATGAATTTTTATAAAATTTAAATCGCATGCGTCAGTGGGTTCATTTTTCAACATGGAAGAATGAAATATTTTCAGACATAAATATGTATTTTGATTACACGAGATTTTTGAAATTTTGCTTTCATATACTAACAAATTTACTTTGGAAATTATTTAAAAATTTCAAAGTTAATGCTGAATTTGTTATTTTTTATCATTTCAAAAGCTGTCTTGAAATATTGAACTCATTGTCATACAAAATAATTTCACTTCAGTTATTGATAATAAATTTCTAAAAATATTTGAAATAAAAATCAATTTTAAAAATTATATAATAAAATGAATGAGAATATAGGTGATCAATATTGTTTTAGATGTTCTTTATAATTATCAATTTCCTCTTTTCCGTTCATACCTGGAAGCTTATTTCCCTATATTATATTTTTTTCATATTAGATATGTCTCTTCTATATTGTAGTGAGGATTCTGTACTTCTGTTCTTTAAAGAAAAACTTTTATTCTGCTTCCTTTTCCACCCACTCAACCTATGATTCCATTCAAAGTTTCTTATAAATAAAAAATTAAAAAAAAGTATTTTACTATTACTCAACCCTCAGAGACTTTTTTGTCGTTTATTTGTTTGTTGGCGACTTTCTGTATTTTCTGTTATGTCATTTATTCAAGCACGTTAAAGGTTATTATTTATTTAGCAAAAAAAAAAAAAATAAATAAATAAATAAATTATGTATTACTGAAAATGCATACATACTTAGTGAAGAAGCTTAGTCACAAATATATTAATGTCTCGTTTTAAAAGCAGAGTTTGGGCTATTTTGAGACGGACCCTGTAATTTGGTCAGATGACAAGGACGACATCTGAGCTGGCACCCCCTCTAAAAATTTCGATACCACACCAGTTTGTGGACGTTTGGCCCCGATGGATTTAGCGTGCCCCAGATCCGTTTACACAATGGTTCTTCGGTGAAATAGGGTCTTGAATCCGAAGCCCGCCGGTTCCAACATCGAGACCGTACCTTCAGGCCACCGTGGCCTTAAAAATGCATCCATACAGTTATACATTTGATAACTTATATTAATATTAAATTCTCTATCTTGTTTCTGAATGAGACTCATAGACACGAAAGATGAAAATTATTTTTTTTTATCTTGCAGTTATGTTTTAATTAACATATACATAATGATCTTCGCACCATTATGTTAAATGCATTTAAAACAGATTAATTTCCTGTTTCTACTAACTCATTATTCAGTATAAAATTAAATATATGATATGTCAATCTTTCAATTAGGAATCATAAAACAAAAATAATTAATACTGCACATGGGATTCCAAAAAAATGATAATTAGACAGTTCCAAAGATATACGCATTATTCCTTTTATGTTCAATAAAAATTGCCATAAACAACAATGATAATTATACCAATCAGAATGACTTAATATAAATAAAAATAAAAGCACATGATAATGATACTAACGAATTTTATGCCCACATGATCTGGAATTTATGAAATAAATGTATTGACTATTTAAAAGGAAGTAATGACATTTTTTTCTAGCGATTTTGGTTATACTTGAAATGAAAATCAAATGAATTGTCCGTATATCTCTGAAGACGGTAACTGAAATTTGAATCTCTATTTCGAAACACCACAGCATTATAATATTGTAGGCTTGTCTTCTTTATCTTCTTTTTTGTCAACTTTGGATTTAGCAATGGCGGCTTTTGCTCCACATAGATAGTTTGCCAAACTAGAAACGTTATTATGTTGAAAGAATCGTATTTTGAATAATAAGGACTGCCTTCTATACATTTTCTCATGTGCATGCATGAATAATACTTAACGAATTTCAGAGAAAAATGATTTCGCGCATGTGTTATGTAGCTAGACATTTTCACTCCCACGAGTAAAAATGAAATACCCATTCAGTCACAGTTCGTTATCGATTCATTTCCAATTTTGAAAGTTTTCTCTCAATTAATTTTATATTTATTATTCTCCTGTGAGGGTTGTTTCATTTCCATGTCATATCATTTTCTAATTTTCTGTATCGTTTAAAATGTTACTTTTTATTCAAGCCATTATAAAACACTTAGAAATAAATGTGTTCAATATTTCCCCAGGAAGACTGGCAAAGTGTCTCGCAATAATAACCAAAAATTTATGCAATGCTTTTTTTTAAAAATTTGTTGCATTCATATTCATAATAAATATGATAATTTTAAATTTGTTTAACGATAGCAAAAAAAAGATAGTTATATATTTATAGTTATTTATTTAGCGATAGTTTAAACGACAGCAAAAAAAAAAAAAACCCTAAACAGAATATTTTCTGAGTAATAATTTTGATTCAATATCACACGCACATACATTTATATTATATATTATTAGTAGTACTAGCGTGCATAAAGTAACAATGAATTACGCACAAATTTTAATTCTCTTATTAATAAGAAAATATTAAAAAGTGTTGGAGTGAAAATGCGAAAGTGTTGAAGTTATTTGGTAGATTTTATAATTTTCAAGTTGCCTTTTTCATTCAGATAGTAATATTCTTTCAGAAATTTTCATATATAAAATAATTTATACAACATAAAAAGCTTTATAAGTTTAATTAAATAATACTAAATTTATTTTTATTTAAGGTTTAATTTTTTTTCTTCAATGATTATCCTAAATCTGTGTCATATAGCTTTACATTTTATTATCTTCATTTTAGCAGAAATCTGTAAATGCTCCATGTTTCAATCATTTATTTCTATCAATATTTTATTTACTCTGGAGGAAACAATCCAACAAAAACAAATAACAGACCCAATTAAATACAAATAAATTAAATCAAATGACAGTAAACAATTTCCGAAAAATAATCAACATTCGAATTAAATCTGATATTAATTGAATGCATTTTAATATAGTAGCACTCACTTTCACCTTCATTATGATCTTTTTAACATTTTAAAACTGAAACAATAATTTCGAATACAATATGTATAAATATATATCTAATTGAAGCCTAATATTATCACTATCAAGCATCGATCATTCTTTATGTTATGCTTCAAGAAAAGTAAATGAACACGCCAATGAAGGATTAATTTTAACATGTAAATTACTGTTTACTCACTATATACTCAGCAAAATATCAGAGTTTTAAATATAATCTTCTTATGATATTTATACGTTACTTGAAATGTCATTAATAGGATATTACCAATAATAATCTATTAATCACATTGATTGTAAGACCTATATTTCTTAAAATTCGCTAATCAATGTCATAATATTGCACACTTTTTGTTGTTAACAACACAGTATAAGAAAAGAATCATAGACACTAAAATCGATTTTGATGCAGCTGATACGAAGAAAATAATGTCTAGCTGTCAACATCAGCTGTTGTGCTTGTGTTCCATATGTCTCAACAAGATTCCGTCATTAAGTGTTTTTTTTTTTAAATTTTATTTTACTCTGTAGAGCAAGTTGATGTACAGATAAGAGAAATCTATTTAGATCTGTTCCTTAAAAAAATTGTAAGCATTATGTAAATTATGTAAGCATTATGTAAATTGCTCAATTATAATAAATTATAATTGAGCTTTATTTATAATAAAGCTGAATGTGTTTGTGTGTGCGTGTGTTGGGGATGTACAGGCCAGACCGTTCGACCTACAACTACGAAATTTGCATGTGAATATTTTGGAGGCGGGGAATGTGCACCTCGGAGTCATTATTTTTTATTTTTAATTAAAATTTTAATAAATTAAAAATTAATTAAAATTCCAGCGTTTTTTCAAATATAACTTCCGAAAATATAATTGCACAAAAATAATTGTTACATAAAGTTAAAGTTCAAAAAAGTATATTTTTAATGATAGCAATACTTTAACATATAAATTAAATTTCGATTTTTAACGCATTTTTTAAAGAAATATTTTAACCATATTTTTCAAAAATATATTTCGGACAAAATAAAAAATAAAAAATTAATATGCACAAACATGTCAATGGGAAAAAATTAGTTGTCATTAATGTGTTGCCATCACATTGGCAGAAATTAAAATTAAAAAAATAAATCATCAATTACTGCCAATTAAATATTTAAAAGTGTAATTTTCAGCACGTGTCTGCATGAAAGGAAAGGAATTTCTCATAATATCTATATTATCTATATCTATAATAATAAAACTACATGTGTGTGTGTGTTGGCTCTCTACAGGAAAGACCGTTTGACCTACATCTACCACATATGGCACCTTGGAGGTCAGAATTGTGCACTAGGAGTTCTTTTTTTAATTTTTAATTACAATTTTAATTAATTAAAAATTCAGCGACATTTTGGTGTTTTTTCGCTATAACTTCGAAAAATATTACAGCAAGAAATTGATTTTTACATCATAAATAATATTTTCAATGATACTAATGTTTTAACTTATAAATTAAAATTTTATTTTTAATGATTCTTTAAAAAAATACTTTAATCATATTTTTCATCATTTACTTTACACAAAATAAAAATAAATTTTAAGCTGCACGAGCACATTACGAGTGAAAAAAATAGTTTTTATCAACATGTTGCCATCAAATTGATAAACGCTGGAATTAAAAAAAAAAGCAAGTTAAATATTGCTGCAAATTAAACCTAGAGAAGTTTTATTTTCAGCATATGTCTATAAGAAAGTTTTCTGTGGCACTTAAAACTGTTATACAATTAATTCAGTTTTATTTAAAGCGTATATAGTTTACTATATACATGTTATCAACTCTGATGTCTCAGCTGAAGCTAATAAGAAATGAACCATTATTATGAAATTCTTTCCTCGGACCAATATTTAATTTGTACATTTTTCTTATTTTTTTCATGCTTCACCCAATTTTTTTAAATTTTTTCCTCCTCTCCGCATACTAAAAATAAATATAAGAAAACATTTTGAATGTTTTGTCAACATATCAGTAGACAATTTGATATAAAGCAACTGAAATGAACATTCATCTAAAAAACATATTTAAAATCAAATCGTCGGTTCTTTAAAGTGCAAATAACTGAACCTAAAAAGTTTAACTGTTTCGTAAATGTGTACTGATCTCAAAAAATAAACAATTTATATTTAAATCTAAATCTATAATTATAATAAAGATGAATGTGTGCATCTATGTTGGCGCTTTACAGGCCAGACCGTTCGACCTATTGTTACCAAATTTGGCATATGCATACCTTAGAGGTCATAAACGTGCACTTCGGAGATATTCTTTTGAATTTTTAATTAGAATTTTAATTAAATAAAAATGAAACGAAATTTCAACGTTTTTCTGCGATAACTTTCGAAAATATTATCCCACAAAAACAATTTCTACATCAAATTAAAGTTCAAAAATTAACTTTTTAATGATACCAATGTTTTAGCCTATGAATTAGATTCCTTTTTTAACGCGTGAACAAGTGGCCATCATATTGACAAAAGTTTAAATTTAAAAAAAATTGAGTGAAATATTATAGGAAACCTAGAAAAGAGCAATTGTTCATCTATATAATCAATTGTATTTATATGAAATGAAATAAATTAGAAATATAATATTTCCTAAAAAATAAAATCAAGATAAAATTTTCTGTTATCTTTTACAATATATGTATATATTAATGATTCAATAAATCAGCTTTATTTAAGGCTAATTTGGTTTAATATATATTCTTTCAATTCAAGCAAAACGGCTAATTTATAAACCTTTAATAATAGAAATAGACATATTAAAATGGTCTAAATGAAGTAAATTATTATATTATATGTAAATTGATTCAATACATACTCTGATACATTAAGTATGTTTAGCTTTTATCTAGATCCTCTGCATATTGAACAAAATCATATTGAACAAAATATTCTTGAGACACTAATATTTTAAATAAGAGTTGCACACCATTTAACGAAATCAATCATTAAAACTAACTGATTTATAAAAATTTGAATATCTTTATTCTATAAAAATGGGCGACCGTCTCAAAGAAGACATGCCAATCTGCACACAGGCTTTATAAAGTCTTATAGGGCTAAAATTGTGAAAATGTTGATTGTTCTAAACTATTCTAATCATAAATCGATCAAATTTTATAGTAGAATTTTATAGTACGTCCATTTATTTATTTTAAATTTGATGCATCCCAAATATTTCGCAGAATATTGTAATTCACATGAATTCAGTCCTTTTGAAAGTAAAACTAAAATCTGACTTTTACAGTGGATCTTTAAAACAAATGCTTGGTACCAGTAAAAAAAAGTTTCTTTGTATATTAATTGCAGTTTAATTATTTCCACTTTAAATTAAAGTTGGCATTTTATTAAACAGACTTTGACAGAAAATTAGCGAGATAATAGTACATTATGGCTTACGGCATTTATATTGCTATGTCTGAATTAAATGGATATCAAAATTTGAGGCTTAAAACATTTTGATGAAGAAGGTATTAAAAGACCAGTTACATAAAATACTTAATTGGGAATTTTAGTGAACCTTAAGACTGGCGAATTAGCTTGTCGCCAAAGGCGGCTAGTATAATTAATAAATCTGAATTCGTTCTAGACATTTTATAAGCCAAAAAAGTAGAATATATTTTGCAAATATTAATAACCGTTTAACTTATCAAGTTAAATTCTTCAACCAATTGAGCACTCCCGGAAGGCAAGATATTTTGGCTAATGACGAAGAATGTGTTAAATTTCACTTTTCTATAACTGCTTTCGGAAATATATACTGTGAAAACATTTTACTAATGTTTTACGAAACCACAAGAATGAAAAAAAAATTCACGAAATCTGTTTAAAAATAAAAGTTTGTTTTTATTTTTATTTGGAGCAATTCTTAACTTAAGCTAACGGGGAACCTGATAACAATTGTGAGAACATTTATAGATTTAAGAAATGTTGAATCATCGATAGATTGTAGAGAAAGATTCTTTGTTTAATAGAAGATCGATAAAACGATCGACAACAGAGTCCATATAATTATTAATAATACTGTTTTGTGGCAAATTATTACTTATTTATATTAAAGGTAATGCATAATTAAGGCCTACACTACTTTAACAAACTAAATAAAAAACACTTAGTTTCTAATGGATGAAAAATACTTTTCAGATATTGCAAAAAATAATTTATTTTCCTATTAGAAATTGTGAAATATAATATATGTGATGTCTTGTTTTTTATGATTTTGTTCCATTGCCGCATTTTAATGAAGAAATTAAGTTTTATGCTAAAGAGTGAAATTTATGACAGCTGTAGTATTACATTTCTTTTTTAGCTTGCTACGTCACATTACGAAACAAATGCATTTTCACATCCCCAGTGCAAAATATATTAGATGATAAATATATTAGATGATAAGATAATAATACATTAGTAAAATATGTTATCGTAATATTATCAGTGAATTAATATTTTTTTGCTATAAAGTATGACAGCAATAAAATAGAAAAGTTATATTAAGTTGACATGCATTTGTTAAGTTAGATTAACCTCTTACTTCAGAAGATGAATGTTATTTGGAGATGTCTAATTTTCATAATGTTTTGTACCATAATGAATGTACCTAAGTGGTACTTCTCAAAATTTCATTATTTTATCAACATTAAAACTTAAAATCTGGCACATTTATTGTTCAGCAGATCCATCTCACGCAAAAGAGTTTTAAAAAGGATTTTTGTTAATAATGTTCCAAACTTCTGTCACTACCATTATCTATTTATGTTTAATTCTCTCATTCCTAAGATTATTCGTGTTCAGGTATCTCAGAATATCGGAACAACCGAGTTTCTCTTTCAAAGATAAGAAAAATTTCTATTCTCTTAACACTAGGTTTACCATGAGGTGGCATATACCTATTTCTACCAAAGGGGTCAAAATGGCCCTTTTCGGTATTTAATGAGAAAAAAATATAAATTTACCTATCTATTATGAAGTTAAAGTAGAAAAAAAAATTTGTATTTTCAATATATTTGTTGAAGTGTGGTGTAATGAAAATGCAGTTCTTCTGTACTTATTTTCTAATCTAGGTCTTCAAAGCCATGTATTTTTCTACCATAATCTTCTACCCAAACGTTGATTCACACGTCGTCTTACTGATAACCTATAATAGCTTCTATCTCATTGGGTTTCGGCTTCGTCTTCTTGCTTCTTATATGCACACATTTTATTAACACATACTTATTTCTATATTCATACCTATATGTATGATGTATGTGCGTCGCTATCAAGCCATTACATATTTAAACATAAATATATGTATTCTCAACAATATTTATCCGAATGGTCAAAATGATTCCTTCGGTAAAAGTTGGTATACTATCTGTATTGATCCGAAATTAAAAAAGGGCCGCGGTGGCCCGGTGGTAAGGTCTCGGCTTCGGAACCGGAGGGTTTCAGGTTCGGGACCCGATTCCACCGAAGAACCGTCGTGTAAGAGGGTCTGTTGCACGTTAAATCCGTCATGCCAAACGTCCTCCCGTTGGTGTGGTGTGGTGTGGAGAGGGGGGTGCCAGCTCAGGTGTCGTCCTCGTCATCTGACCGTGGTTCAAAATTACGAGGCCCGTCCCAAAATAGCCCTAGTGTTGCTTCAAACGGGACGTTAATATAACCAAACCAAACCAAACCGAAATTAAAAAAAGAAATAATATAAGATTTGCGATTGTATGTCTTATAAATGTAAGTAAAAATTAATTAAAATATTCTCATAAAATACGGCAATAATTTTCTTGAAGAAAATTAAAGAAAAGTATTCTCAGAAGAGTCAAGATGACTCCTTGGTAAGCCCAGTGTAACGACTGCATCAATCTTTTGAGCACGTGTTTTTGAAGGATTGATATAAAAAAGAAGAAACTTCTTAGCTAATAGCTGTTTTGCAGATGTTTTCCCGAATATCTTTTAAGAGTTCTCACAAAACATTTCTGCTCAAATCCATCTGACAGAGATTCTTTAGCAAACAAATCACCCACCTCAAGATTTCAATATTTATAGAGTAAATATTATAGTACTTTTCTGTGTTTTATACAAATATTAATTCATGCGATTTCATTCTAACATTTGGTAATTCAGGTTTTATAATATTAATATCCCTTTAGACAGAAGTTTGTGTGCTTCATTCGGAAAAATTTAATGATCGCTTTTGTAATTTTTTATTCCTACAACAATAAAAAGAGGAAAAAGGGATATTTTAATTTATTAAAAAAAAGTGAAACAATGCTTTGCGAATATTTTTTCAGACATTTTCGGTTCATAAAGTCAAAATATTTCCAAAATTTCAAGATATCTCAATAAAATTTCATATTTTTCAAGCAATGGTTATTAAAGTAAAACATAGTCAAGTATTTCCTTTGATCCTGATTAGATAATATTATTCATACTCTAAATAATTTACATTTTAAGGTTAGAATAAGAATTTAATGATTAGAAAATCAATTATATTTTGTCTGTGGATAAGTGATGGATGGTTATATTAAATTAATATAAACAAAGTACATTATCCTTAGTTATACTGGAAAGCTCTATTTATAATTCAGATTTTTCCTCAAAATCATATGTGCCATTTATATGAAATGTATTAATTTTATATGCATTTATGATTAAAAAATGCTTTTTTTCTAAACATACGTAAACTAAGACATGAATGTTTGTGATACAGAATGGATTGGTTTGCAAAGAATTGATTTAGCTACATACTATTAATAAATTGCCCTTGATGATTTTAAGATGCTTAAGCAAAAATAAAAATAAAAAAAAAAGAATGAAAGAATCAGAGAGCCCCGAGCAGCGCTTACGAAATAAGCTGCATGTCAGAAACATCAGAAAAAAGCAAGTAAAGTTCTGCAAAAGAATTCTTAAAACGTTAATTTTTTTTTTAGAAAAAATTGTAAAAATTCTTCAGGGAACGATTATGGAATTTATGGTTACATTTTCCTTTAAAGTGGTTCCAATTATAAGATTTTTTTCATGCAGAATTTATTTAGTGTAGTATATATATATATATATATATGTATGTATAGTTATATTCATCCGTATATATATATATATATATACGGATGAATATAACTATATTAAACATTTTTAATAATTTATTTATTAAATTTTTACGTTTTGTTAATGCTAAATTTGTAAATTTTTGATGAATCAAGCACTACACATTCCTCATTTAAATTTTTACATAATTATCACTCCAAATTTTAGTCTAAGCATAGAGTAGCATTAATCTGTTATCTTTAAAAAAAACTTTTCAAAAATATTGTCATGTATTTATTATCATTCAAATTGACTTTTAACTATTTAAATAATCTTGAAACCTAAAATGGGTAGACAAGTTTATCTTAATGAATAACAGAAACCTTGTTACAGAGGTTTGTAATATTTCATCGATTATCAAGTTACACAGACATATTCAAAAACAATTAAATCTTAAAATACTCTCTTTTTCAAAAAAAAAAAAAAATCAATTCAAAACGTATTTCACCTTATTCTTCTAAGCATATAAATCAATCATTTTAAATAGCATTGTAGGCAATAATATTATTTAATCTACAGTTATTTTATGTTATAAATACATATTTGGAGAAATAATGCGGAATTTAAAATTTTATCTTTTTAGTGATTTTTTACAAAGTTTATTGCTTTTCAACACCTTAAAAATATTTTCTATTATAATATTTATTTTAAAAAATTATCTTGTTATGTATTGTTACAAAATAATTACTAGATATGAGATAAGATATCCAAATTTCTATTGTTTAGTTGTTTATTCATCGATGAAAATGATAAAAAAAATATTGAATAGTTTTTCATTTTCTGTTATTTCATTATCCGTTTCGTAATCAATTTTAAAAAGATAAAAGTAGCATCATTTGAATTATGAAATTTTAATAACTCGACTTTTTATTAAGGTAATTGATTTTTTCCAAGTTAAATAAATAAATTAAATATTAGTATTTTCAAAAATGCTTTTATTCAAAAATGTAATAAAAATAATTTTCTTATGTTGTTACATAATAATCAGGATTTTCAAAAATATTTTCAAAATTATTTTTAAAGTCATTGTGGTTGTAATAAAATTAACTTTAGTAATGCTGGAAGAAAATATTGTCATTATTTTTTTCTTTTCCAAATGCATATTTTGAAAAAAAAATAAATATATTTAATTAGTTTATTCTTTCACAGTAATAAATTATTCCAATTTTTTTCCTTTTTCAATTCAAATTGGATTCTCTAGGACATATATTGAATTTTCACTGTGTATTTATTTACATAATGATTTTAGAAAACAAACAAAATTTTAAAAAAAGGGAATATTTTTGTCTATTTAACGTTATTTTGATTATATTGGGAAAAATCTCAATAATATGTAATAATATCTCTTCAAGTGTTTTGGGAAATGCTTCGGATAAGCAAAGTACAGAAAATGCTATTTTAAGTTACTTTTTTTTCATTTTTTGTGTTGTTCTACAGTCAAGGAGTTGACTAATTGCATATATCTTTTGAATACCGCTGCACATTTTTTTTTTTTCATGATGTGCTATCATGGCCCTTTCTTTCTGTTGGATACACAAGGGGGGGGGGAGGAAAGAGTGGATAAGCTTAAATTGTTGAGAATTCTCATAATATAACATAATTTGAATCAATTGAGCAAAGAATTTCAAAATAGATGATATTTGAAAGGTTGAAATAAAAAAATAAGATGTAGAACTTCTAACTAAGATCTTATATGAAATATATATATATATATATATATATATATATATATATATATATATATATATATATATATATATATATATATATATATATATATATATATATATATATATATATAGGAAAGAAAAGATCTTGCAAGAAAGATAAGAAAAAAATAATTAATATAAAATTAAAACGTAAAGAAGAATTACAAGATGATTCGGTATGGATGAATTAAATAAATAATGTCACTTGCAAGAAATTTCCATTCTTTTTTGCGCCATCATCTATATATTTAAAGAATTTTTTTTTTTTTTTTTTTTGTTTGATTCCATATTTTTTTTTTTTTTTTTTTTTTTTTGTATTTCTTATTTTAACATATTTCTAAAACTTGCTGATATTATTAAAAAGTTTGTATAATGATACAAAATTGCTTTTTGTCTTAACACTGAGTTAATTTTTAATAAAATAATTAAATTTTTAACGAAAAATTAAATTATTTTGCTTGAAGAGTTTAAATCATGGCAGCCGAAAATTTAATTTGAAACCGTTTTCTGCTATTACTTCAAAAACTTTTAGTTTAAAAAGACTTTTAAAGTTACTTTAAAACTATTTTGACGACGTTTAGCCCCGACGGATTTAACGTGCACCCAATAGGCTTACAAGATGGTTCTTCGGTGGAATCGAGTTTCGAATATGAAACCCTCGGATTCCGAACCCAAGACCTTATCACCACGTTATTACGGCCTGAGGGTCTTCTTTGGAGATTAACACACTAAAGAAAATGTTTCGGATCAAGTGTTTTCAGAATTTAATTATTATTATCAGGATGATAGGAAATCGGGGTAATCTCGGGTGTTGATAAAAACATCGAAAGTTGAGGTATTTCATAATTTCTGATTTTTGCTTAAGATATCGGTGGGTTTTGTACAATTTTTTTTACATATTATTTACTTAGAATTTAGAATAACAGAATAAAACAATATCAAATATATTTTTAAAAACTCTTCGATGCAAATATATATTATTTTAAAATATATTATGATTTTTATCAGTATAAAATATTCCAGGGGAAGTAATTTTCCTTATTATCATATAAAAATATTTTTCTAATGAAACTGAATGTTATATTATAATTCCAGTTAAAAGGTAATTTTTAGAAACATTTTCATTCGCAAAAACTCAATTCTTACAGGAAATTGTTTTTTTTTTTTCAAAAAAACAAAATTAGTTTATGAATATCGGGGATAACATGAAAGATAAAATTTAACTTTATTTCAATGTTTCACAGGAATTTTTTAAATAAATTTTATGTCATTTGCACGAAATTGAAGACTTTTGGGACATTTTAAATGCATTTAAATATATAAGGCATATCGTATTGAGATGCATCGTATGCTTACTTCTCTGAACCTATGAAATATGCTTATATTAATTAACAATGCATTTTATAATGCCTTTGTTAGTCGAGGCTGTGGTGGCCTGGTAAGAAGGTCTCGGATGTGGAACCGGTGGGTTTAAGTTCGGGACCCGATTCCACCGAAGAACCGCCAAGTAAGCGGGCCTGGTGCGCTGTAATTTCGAATTGAAAAAAGTGACATTTATAGATTTTTCATGACATAATATTTTCTGTGATTGATTTATCTCTTTTCATTTTTATGCTTTAAGATATTTGGAATTACCAGATTAAATATAAAATACATTTGATAGGGTTTTTAAGATCGTATACAGAGATGAAATGTTGAAAAATAATCCGATGATTCATCAAAGTTATCATTGTTCTTGCCACCCTGCTTTTTTACATTTATTCCAGCATTCGATAATATCCATCAAGCCCTGATTGTAAAGGCTTCAAAATAATTATTTTACTATAGAAAAATCTAATTATTAGAACCGAATTATGATTCTGATTATACAATAAACTCACATATTTTGAAGCGTTTAACAAATAGGGATAGATAATGTAACGTGCATGAGATTTGATTGAAATGCTACTTAGTGCTGTATTACTAATTACTAAACAAACTAAGCTGCACTAATTAACGCTATAAAAGTTTTAAACTTTAAAAGATTTAAAGCGCATAATTCTTTTCTCTTTATAATAAAAAGAAAAGACAAATAATAAGAAGAAATATTAGCTTTATCAGTAAAGATTACACTATCTTTACTGATAAATTTAGATAGTAACACTTATGCGAACTGCTTTTTTAGAATATATATATGCATCTTTTATAAAGAATTAAATTAATAAAAATAATTTGTAACTTTTATATCTATTAAGAAATACTAGCTTTAACATTAATCATACAAATTTTAAAAATTAGTATTTCTTAAAGAACTATAAAACTTTCTAAGCGTTTTGATACCATTTTCTTACAAAGAACAATAATGATCTTTTATATTAATTTACTGTGAGATTAAAATAAATGAAATTAAATTGCTTATATTCACCTCCTGAAATATCTTACAAAAGAAAGGCAATTAGTAAATTGTACAAAAATGTACCTGTACCAACTTTATAGTCCTAATTACCCTCATTGTTTTAACTAAATTGTTTATTTTTATGCAACCTAATAATGATATCTCACACAAAAAAGTCGGGAAAATCATTACAATCCCTACCATTAAATCTCTATTAATAACCATGTAAATTATCTAGTACAAATACTTCATCTGTTACCTGAAAAATTTGTACGTGACTACTTTTCTATGTTTGATGGCATGTTCAGAATCGAATCATCTGCTGAAAAATATTAAGTAATTTCCAAAAAGGAAATGATGATGACAAATTTAAAAATTCATAGTCAAAATTTTGTCTAATTACCAAAATTGAAAATGAATAATTCATTTCATATGAAAATAGAAGTATAGGATAAACTGTCCATTCATTTTTGAGTTACAAAAAATCTGTATAATTAAAATCACAACCATTTCAACACAGAGTCTTTCTGAAAAAGATGGATTTTGAAAATGGAAAGTAAGTATTTAAAAATGCAATAAGAAAAAAATATCTTGTATGGTAAATCAGCAGATTTTCAGCCTGGGAAAGGAAGAGATCGTTCAAGATCTTCTAAGTAATTGCAAAACGTGTCAATATTTGCTGTCGATGACATAAATCTCAGATGCATTACTTTTAGAACCCAGTAAGTTTCATCAGGATTAGAGTAAGACATTCTGAGGTGACAAACGAAGAAAATACTACTAAGAAAACGTAATAAATGCCAAAATTGAACTGAAATTGATTTTTTATTTTGCTTGCAAAATTTTTAATTTGACACTGACAGCATGTTTCATTTCCAGACTAGAAATTTCACTTTAATTCCTCTGGAATCAATATTCGAAAATTAACATAAATAATATGGGACGGAAGAAGTAAAAATACATCTGATTAAAAAAAAATCGATCAGAATAATGCTTACATGTACAGGGTGTTACCGAATATGACCGACAAATTCAGAGTGGTGATAGTAAGCATCAAGAGGATAAAGAATCACCACACAACATAGGGTACCAAACGACGTTTAGTAGATGAAAATCGCAAAAATATAGGGAGTACGGAAACTGTTGGAAACTGTATAAAATTAATAAAAAAATAACAAATGATGTTTCAACTAAATTACTGAAAACGAAATAGTAGTTTACAACCCATTTTTGCAAAAATATTAAAATTTGAAGAAATGTAAGGAATGTAAGGCTTGCAATGTAAATGTAAGGCTTGCAAATGTAAGGAATTTCATATTCTATAAATTGAGATAAGCGTGTAGTGTGAGAACTGGGGAGTTTTAAAGATATTCAAGAAAAACTAAAATGGGAACCAAAAACATCGCTGCAGCATCAGTACCGATGTTCAGGGAGCGTTGTCGAATTTGAAAGATAAATTCAGAGCAAGGATAATAGGCATTAAGTAGATAACGTATATCAATGAAAATAGCAAATCGGATGGAGTTCGCACGCTGGATACTTGATGCCACACAGGAAGATGAACACTTTTCTGCTTGCATTTTATTCTCAGATGAAACCTGCTTTCCGAGAGAAGGTGTCTTCATCACTCATAATGCGAATATTTGGTCATTCGAAAATCATCAGTATCTCGTCTAACGTAGAACACAAGTTTGATATTAACATTCGGGTAAGGTCATCTATTTGGACCTTATCTTCTACCCGAACGCCTCAGTGGCACAAAGTACCTTGTTTTCTTCCAGCACGTTCCTCCGGATTTACTGCAGAGAACACCGACAATTGTTCGCCAGAACGTTTGGTGAATGCATGATGGAGCAATAGCACGTTTTTGTTACATTCGTGAAATCTGACTTGTTTGCGAATGAAGTTTAACGACCATCAATTCTGCAATGTTCATTGATGAATACTTGCTCGCTGCTTTTATTTTCCTCGAAAGTATTAAAATTTTACATACGAGAGGGCTTCTTCTCGATTACCTTGTCCTTAATCCTTGCACTTATAGGGCGATTCTGTTAGACTGACTCATTGCCTTTTCGGCGTCTGTTTTTGTGATTTTCGCTGAATAAACATTACCTGCCACTCTATGATTTCTGTTAATTTTTCATCTACTTGATGCCTATTATCCTTGCTCTGAATTGTCTTCCGAATTTGACAACGCTCTCTGCGAACTTCGGTATTGATTTTACAGTGATATTTTCTGATTCCCATTTTAATTTTTCTTGAATATCTTTAAAACTCCCCAGTTCTCACAGAACACGCTTATATCAAATTATAGAATATAAAATTCCTTATATTTTCAAGTCTTTATTTTTTAATATTTTTGCAAATATGGGTTCTAAACAACTTTTTCGTTTTCAGAAATTTACGACCCCCTAGATCATCAAACCCGCATGTTACCAGCATGAAAAAAACTTTTTAGAATGTGCTTTCACTTAATAAAAATGCAATCGTTGAAACATTATTTGTTAGTTTTTTAATTCATTTTTTACAGTTTCCAATAGTTCTCCGACTCTCTATATTTTTGCGATTTTTACCTACTAAATATCGTTTGGGACCCCATGTTGTATGGTGATTCTTTATCCTCTTGATGCCTACTATCACCCCTCTCAATTTGTCGGTCGAATTCGGCAACACCCTGTAAAAGTTTACTGTTTGGCCTGCCTGTTATGACATATTACTGAATTCTCTATATGGAAAGGCACATAGTATAGTGGATAGTGGAATATAAATTCTGTTGTTGCAATCTAGCTGCATATTTAATTTTGAAAAATATTTATGTCGTGACAACTAATTACTGCTATAACTGTGTTCTGATGACAATGTTGAACAATGAATAAGAGAATGGAATTCATAGGCATGATTGCTTTTTATTTTGAAGCATCTGAATTCGTTAAACAATTCGACGAGAGACTATTTTATATTTAGCATAAAGTATAGATTGTTGCATCTTGTATTCATTAAAATTTGACTTGCAATTCCATGATGTAATTATTTTTTATACAGCCTTAGCATATAACAGAATTATTCTGATTTTAAAATACAAATCATATCTGGGAAATATTATTTATTCTCAATATATGAGTCGTTGTACTTGCTTGATTCTATTTGATGTCTGATGTTTTATGAAAAATGAATTGAAGTACATTTCCATTTGAAAGCTTGTATGCAATGTTCTATCGAAATACAGCATTTTCTTTTATCTTCAGAGTATTTTGGTTTTACATATCTGTGATGTATGTTTTATTCATATGCCAATACATAAATTACAGTTTTTACAGTAAATGCACATAAATTTAGTTTAGATGTAAATATCCGAATACAAATAATAAATTATGAATTATTAAATAATCTTTATAATAGCAAACTAATATGGAAAATATTGAATCAGAATTTTATCAAAAATAAAGTTAAAATACTAAGAATATTATTCTATTCAATGCAACTACATAATTAAAAAAATGTATGAGAATGGCAGTGTATTAGAAACATTTTATTAAATTTTAAATTTATAGAGCGACATTCTTTTCTGTAACTATGTTTTTCATATATAACATTATATCGTCGGCTGAACAACATATTTCTTTTTTTATCTATGAAATTGAGATATATGGATGTTTAACCTTTAACTGAGGAGATGAGGTCTACGAGACCGCATTTTCTTTATACTTAAATTAAATTTTCTAATGTTAGTATTAGTATGAAAATCAGACAACATATACTGTAGATATTTTTCTTGATATGTAAATATGTTTTAGAAATTTTTCAAAGCATATTATCATTGAAAAAAGTAATTGCATCTGAACATAGATTTTCTACTCAAATTACATATTACAACAAATAATATACTTGAGTAAACATATTATTTTTTTAAATCATAATTATTTTTCCATTATACAAATGTATATAGAAAAAAATATAAGGGAAATTTCAATAATTTTATGAAAATTAAAAAATTAAAAAATTGACAATGAGTTAAATCGACCCTTTGTTTTTCGGCATCATCAGTTTTCGAGGACATTTTAAACATACAGGTTAGGTACTAGTACAAAACTTAACCTATGAATTATGCAGATATTTCTCTTGTTATATTAATATATTTTATAAATTTTTCAAAATACGTTGTCACTAGGAAATTCAATTATATTTGAACATACATATCAGAATCAGTCGAATGAGAACTTTCTTCAAAAAAATCTTCTGTGCAATCGTCCTAATCACTAAAATCTCTTTATGCTTCATTTAAAAGTCTCTGGAGCTCTGCTTTATAACGAAGATCAGTAAGTTCGATGATATTTCGAGGACCAAGTTTTAGAGCCACTTGCTAAGCCTTGTATAATACTGGAACACTAAAAGGGAGGTGTGGTCTCACAGACGTAGCGCAAATAAATAGTTGAAATATTTCAAAAAGCATGTGCTGTAACTAGTTGAAAAAGCGCACTTGAAGTGAAAGTCATGAAACAAGAAGCTATAGGGTCAATTCATTCTATAGAGCTAAAAATAAAATAGGGGTGACTGAAAGTCTATCCATAGCGGGATGAGACACCACAACTGCCCAGTTAATGGTTAAAAATTTGGTATTATTGTGAAATAATTTGATTTAGTTCAATTATATAAGATACGCGAAGTAATTTCTAAATGTGGTTAGGTGATAATTGTTACTTGCGAACTGACAGGTCATTTTTAAACTTTCTCAAATATGCATGCAGAATAAGCTTTAACATTCAGTAGCAGATATTACAAACTTACCTGCTGTCACTGGAATATGATTTCGTGTCAGGAACTCACAGGTCTAAAAACCCAACCTCCTTTGTCCTAATTAAAATAGTTATTTATGTCAATACTAATTAGTTGCTAACCATTCTGGTCAATGATTTGAGACTTACTTAGAAAATGTTTATTGGCATACATGTAAAGATATTTTACACAATATATTAAAGATATTTTACATTATATATTGGGATACATGTACAGATATTATTTTTCAATACAATAATATTTTGCTACTACTTCACGAAATTAATCTATGCACTTAAAAAGATGATTACTTATGTAATAACGTAAATGTCAATTAATTTAATGTGATTAATCAATTAATTAATTGAATTAATTAATCAATTAATTGAATTAACGTGAGATAAATAACTAAAATTTGCTTTATGTTGAATTAGAATTTTGTTTTGATACATTTTTGAAATTTTTTTTTATGTTCATTTTGAATTTTTTTTATATAGTAAATAGGAAGGTCATTAAAATCTTTCACGATATATATCCATATATTGACTCAAACAATCAATCAATTTCCTATAGCACTATCAGAAGGTACGCAGTTAAGATTGTCTTTATAGTTCATACGGCTTTAGCAAAAAAATTGATTGGAAAGATTAACGGTTTAAAATATTTGGAAAGATGTGCATTATAAAAGATCAAATAGAAAACTAAACGGGGAATTTATTGGAATTCGAAATTTTCGACAAGCTTACCTTTGTAGACGATTATCCATTGTATGAGGAAAATTTTTAATAATAATGATGAAAGTAACATCGAAGTTACCTGTATTGCTTCATGTTTTATATCTTCTTTAAACTCCCACAAATTTTAAATAATCCCAAAAATCGAAATACATTGCATTGAGGTCAGGAATCGTACTTGCTACAAAACTGCATTGTTGCGAGGGATGACTCTATCTATAACTATTGCAGCATTTGCCGAACACATGCGGCAACGCATTGCATTTATACAATGTCGTTAACGACATTACGCTACTGCAGTTCTGAATGACGTAATTCTGTTACATTCTTGTACAGAGTGATTCAAATTAAAGTATCTCAGTTTGGGATGCCTTGGTGAGCAAACCAGTCGATGTAACATATTTGGTGAGGTCATTCAGGATTCAAGCCACTAGAAACTAAATGGTGCAATTAAAAAAAAAACAAAAAATAACTCATAAAAAGTCCGCTTGGTGAAATGTGGCGCTTCGATCGGTAACAGGTAATGAATATGAAGCATGACACCAATAATAAAAGACAGAATACCAGGTATCTGTAATAAACAATATTGCATTACTAATGAACAAAATTTGCTAGATAGATGGAAATTCGAATATTCGGCAATACGAGCTGCACTGGAGAACACAATTTGTATAATTGGTGAACAAAAGATCGTTCGTAACAGATAAAAAACTAGGCGTACAGGTTCCGAATATTCTTAGGCCACTCTGATACTTCTCTCTTTGCAATAGCGTGGGTTGCTACAAAAATTACCTTATCAAAACAACAAAGAATCTGCCAAAGCGCTTCGCATAAGCGTACACAACGTTTTCTGCCCTCCGTATAAACGGAGGGCAGAAAACGTTGTGTACGCTTCCAGTTACATCTTGCGCCTTGCGGTGAATGGTCAAGCGTTTTGAGGAAACAAGCAGATTTGCTGTTAACGCAGGCCGTGAACGTAAAACATGGATACCGCAGGTAATTGAAGACATCGCAGCCGCTGTCGTTGAGCAAGCCATTACGAACACAGCATAGACATATAACGCTCGCGCCGTATCAAGGCAGTTGAAGTTGCTATACACTACAGTTTGGAGGTGTATGCGGACAGTATTCGATGCTTACCCGTATAAGATCCATTGTTTACAAGAGTTGAAACCAGGAGATAACGATGTGCATGAAACATTCGCTTTAATTGGCACGGATGGATGTGTAACCGAAATGGTAGTGGAACATTCTATGGACCGATGAGCCTCACTTTTGCGTGTGTGGAACAATGAACACCCAAAACCCCCGTATTTGGCCCAATGCGAATCCTCACCAAGTTCAACAAATGTGCTTGCATTCATCGCAAGTTATTCTTTGGATCGGCTTCTCTGCGACCGTTTTGATTAGGCATTTTTCTTTGAAGAAATTACTCCACAGGGACCAAAAAACTGTTCCTAATAGCAGCAAGTTATTGGGATATGTTGGGAATTTTTGTCATTTCAGAACTTCAGAGACGTGGATGCCTCACTACACTAATATTTCAACAAGATGTATCTCCTCCACACATATTTAGATATTAATTTTATATTATTATGTTTTATTTTTAGTAAATTATAACATTCCACTGAGATATCTCTTCATCATTCACGGCATTTCTCAATTTTTATAGAAACACTAATAACGGCTAATTAGCGCAATAATTATAAAATTAATTATAAATTTTTATAATTACTAAATAATTAAATTTTATATAATTTCTGATAATAAAATTATGTACAATTCTAAAGCTAAAATTAAATGATACAAATTATATGATGATACACACCTGATATTAATATATTAAGTGGAAATGAAAGTGTCAATAGACCCTTCATTCGAAACATAAATATTTGCATTTTACGAAGTAATATTAAATCCATGTCGCTCTAATCATACTCTTTTAATGAAAAATGTTCACTTAATCTTTAAATCAAATATTTTCAGTCTCGTTTGGCTGGAATATAAATTTAAATTTTACTATTTATTACTCAATTTTAGTTTACCATTTAAAGTATTTTCGATCGAAAAGATTTGAATCTAGATGGAAGTCATTGTAATATATGTTTCCAAAATGTATTAGTATACCTTTTTAAATATTTTTATGAATATATAAAAAACCCTAAATTATTGGAATACATTTTTCATTTATGGTAATCAAGATGCTATTTTATAAACTATGTATATATTTCAAATTAAATTTAAAATTAAGTTCTTGGAAATTAATCTATACCTATCGCTTTAACACCACAAATTCATGGAATCTGTTAATAAAATTTTATACTTGATAGTAATTAACTGAACCCATTGTTTTCCTATTATTCATAACCAATGCTGGAAAAGGCTGCATGAAATGGAACGTTGATGAGGTGGGAATTCTACATAAAAGATACTGCACAGATGCCGTATGAGTCACATGAATGACATTATCTTGAGTCATTTGTGTTTTTCTCATTATGCGTGCAAATCAAACAACTGAGCAAATAATTAATAAATAAAAATTACACTGAAACTAATATAACTTTCCTTTGACATTGTATATAGTATCTAGGCATTCTATGGAGTGTTAAATGTTATTTAAGCAACGAATCGACAAGAGAGTCATAAGCCTTTTATTCAAAAGACGAGCATTTTTTTTTCCTTCAGAAATACAAATATAGAAAACATAATAAAATTTGTCATTTTTATATTAAATGAAAAGGTATAATACTAATGCGGACTTGCTGAATAAAGAAAAGAAATGATTTTATTTCAAATTGCATTATTTAATTATTCAAATTTTATTTAATTATTTAATTATTCAAGATTTATAATCTGTGGTATACTTTATTTTTTAGCTGTTTATCATATGGTATTGTATACGGTGTTTAGGAAATGTGTGAAATATTAATCGTATCGCATTTCGCTTAAAAACGACAAGTAATTCTAAAGAATTCTGATTTGCAATGTTTGACGATAGTTTACATAGATTTAAATATTTCTTTAGAATATTTAATAGATTTAAATATTTCTAAAATTCTAATAGATTTAAATATTTAAATTTTTATTATTAATCTAGGTAATATATACTAAAAAATATGTCATACATTTTTACTTATTACATTTGTTTACATTTATTTTTGTTCGGTGAAAATGGTGAATACTATATAATGTATTGAAAATTCTTAGAAAAATAAACGATAAATAAAAAATCTCAATATATAAGAACATGTGTTGCAAAATGTTTTTTGTCTAGTTCTTATTAACAATTACTGTATAATTCATTATTTTCAGGAAGAAGGCTTAAAGAACTCAGACATCAAAAGAATTTACTTCAAAATATGCAAAAATTACAATGATGTTGCTAATTGGCTATTATTATACCTTCCGAAATTTCACTCTTATTTATTCTTTGTTTTGACTTTAAAGATAATCATTCTGAATGATTTTTTTTAGAGAAAATATCTTTTCAAACATTCTTTGCTGTTAAATTAGTATTCGACAGCCTTTTATTTTAAAGAGAAAAAAAAGCATTTTTATAGTTCTAACCAATGAAACTTAAACAGTTATTAATTAACAGAAGTATTAAAGAATGATAATACTTTAATAATAAATAGAATGCCAAACTAAACTATGTTCTCTTGATAATTTTCTATTATTTCTCTCAATATTAATATTTAAAAAAATTTAAACTTAAAATACTTTTTAATATGCATTTTCCTAATAATACAAATCTAATTCGATCTTTTATTGGGCAAACTATACAATCACAGATACTAAATTTCTGATTGATAGGTCCAATATATTTTAATAATTGGATAATAGTGATTAGTAAAGAAAGCCTTTTATGGTTATCATTTTCTAATAGCGTTAAACAATTGTACATTTGCAGTCTAATCAATTAAAGAATAATGAAAACATATTACATTAAATATTCAGTTCATTCAAATAACCTATACATCAGCAGAAAAATGTGAGGAAAATCGTCAATTTTTACACGTGTTAGATTATAGAGAGCCGAAGTCAGTCATTCTGACATGTGATAATGTAAAAAAAAAGTATTTCAAAAATCACACACTTGCGCACAAGAGTGAATTTTTTTCTTTTGTGCATGCATATTCCATATTTCTCTAAATAACAAAATTTAGGAAAAGACATCGATCAGCTCGTAGAAACAAAGGCCATATACTTCAATCGCAGAAAATATGACTCCATCGTTCAAAACAAATAGGAGTTAAAATGTATTAAAGGATAAGAAACGCGTAGAACATAAGGGCGATTGTGAGCTTGGTGAGATATATGTCATTGTTTTCCTGCTCAAAAGTGGAACGGGTATCAAAACAGACACGCAAATAAAGTAGCTAGCAGATAATGATATTGTTAATGATACTAGAAATGAATGGCTAGGCAACAAATATTGGATAGAAATGAAGTAATCTGCATAACAAAATCTAACATTTTACGATGATTTCTGAATTTCGTTCGCATTGATCACTTCAGATATTTCTGCAAATACTATAAAAGAGAAAATTATCTCGGAATCTTGACCGAGCAACAACTACTTAATTGGGAAATAAACATTTATTAAAAATTTCGAAAAAAATTGAGTAAAGAAAAATTAATATAAATAAAACTGTTATTAGTTAAAATCAATACTACTTTCAGGATATTCAAATTAAGACAATATGATACTGGTTTGGTTGTATTAAGTGTATTTTGATGTATGTATCTCGATGGATGACATGTTCAAAGTAGATCTGACAGTAATTGATTTTCCAAGTAAATTCAGCAAACATATTATAGATATTGAAAGTTATTTAAAGAGAAATAAATCCTCAAGAATCATTTATATTGTTAAGACAAATATTTCTATCTGATTCAATATTAGACGATATCATCCTGTGAAATAAAGCATATTTTTAAATTTGATCAAGCAGTAGAACATCAATCAGACGGCATTTAAAAATCCATCAATAAATCAATTGAATGAAACATATTATTCTGTCACCAAGAAAATATGCTGTCCAAGAAATAGGCAAGACTGAGGCAAATAGTGCAGGAGTTAGATAAAAAAAAATAATAAAATAAAGACTTTCCTTACAGTTGTTTCAGTAATGCAATGGATAATGTGATTTATACACATTAAATCAAAATTGGAAATAAAAATTTAAAAGGAATATTTTTGAAAAAAAAAATATTTTGAAGATACATCTCATAAAATTCCACAAAAACAGAAATTTACTTTAATATATGCAGTAATGGAATAAAGGTGGATAAAAATTTAGAGATAAAATACTTATACTTAGATTCCAATTTTATTTTTTCCATATACTCTTCAAAATATTCATGGAAAAGACCTTTTCCCCCAAGGTGTTCGTTTAATCCGATTACGTTGCAATCTAATACCAGAAAAGTGTAAGCGTCTGTATAAAATATATATTGAAATGTGAAAAAAAAATCACCTCACTGAATTGATGCTTAGTATTATCTTGCTGCGGTTTAGCTTTTCAGTAACAACATATCTCTCTTTATATTCCCTGTGTGAAAATATACAGAAATGCATTCCTTTGCAAATCATTTAAAAAAAACAATGTATTTATTCTATTTTCTCTAAAAAATTGCTCTATAGAGTTATTTCAATTCCCTCTCATATTACAGATATGGTTATTTAAAGCACATTAGGATTCATTCAATTTCGAAATGTGTCTTTTATATCTTTTAGATACTTTGCAATATGGAAAGAAATATTTGTTCCATCTTTTTTTTTTCTTTCATTCAGTTTCAAAATGTTATTGTTTTTTTTTCTGATATTCGCTAAAAATGTAACAAGAAGATGAAACAGAAAAATCAGTTTCTTTATCAGGTTCATAGTAAAAATAATTCCTATTGTCTGATTCTTTAAAATTATAAATGTACTTTCAAAGGATGTTAAATCTCAATTCATCTTATACTTAGTACACGTGCCTTTTAAAATATAGACTCTTTTAAATACTCTTTTTTATTTCTTATTTTGCATATATATTGCTACATGATGCGATTTTTATTTAATATAAAATATTAACGTTATAATTATAAAGCATAACCAAAATATGAGAGGACGTTAGGCAGAATTACCTGACAGTCATACTAAAGGAAACACTGCATTTTATTGTATTTTAATTTGTTTTTTAATTTTTTAATTTAATTTTTTAAATATTCTAAATACATTGTTTTAACTTTAATACTACATTTAACATTTTCTTTTAATTTACCGTGCGTTTAATATATCATAGTGAAGAATATTCAGAGGTTTTGCTGTAGAATTTAAAAAGCGATCTCTATACCTTCATTCCTGGATAAAATAATTTTTTTTTCATTTTCCGAAAGGAAATACCAAAACGATGCCATGTTGGTTAAATGACAGGTTCTTTTTGCAGAAATTTAACATACCTGGTGACTTCCGATAATATTCGATTTATAGAGGCAAATGCAGTGAGCTTAAAATGAATTTCAAACTTTTTCTCGGATAATTTAAATGATTGAAATTTTGTTTCCGATTTTGTGCACAGAAGATTGAATTTTCATTTTATTACAAGCAACTGCTATAGTATTTTAAACTATATGCAACTGCTATAGTATGTATAGTATGCAACTGCTATAGTATGTATAGTATGCAACTGCTATAGTATGTATAGTATGCATAGTATGCAACTGCTATAGTATGTATAGTATGCAACTGCTATAGTATGTATAATATGCAACTGCTATAGTATGTATAGTATGCAACTGCTGTAGTATGTATAGTATGCAACTGCTATAGTATGTATAATATGCAACTGCTATAGTATGTATAGTATGCAACTGCTATAGTATGTATAGTATGCAACTGCTATAGTATGTATAATATGCAACTGCTATAGTATGTATAGTATGCAACTGCTGTAGTATGTATAGTATGCAACTGCTATAGTATGTATAATATGCAACTGCTATAGTATGTATAGTATGCAACTGCTATAGTATGTATAGTATGCAACTGCTATAGTATGTATTTTATGCAACTGCTATAATATGTATAGTATGCAACTGCTATTGTATGTATAATATGCAACTGCTATAGAATAGCATATGAAACAAATCTGACCCAACTTCCTTTCTAATTCATGCATTAATTGTTTAAAATTTGAGTAGAATTTATTTTCTTAGATTTCTTGCTTTATATTATGATTTGATAATAAGAAATATTTTGAAAAGTATCAACATAATCAATACATTTGGCTATTATTCTCAAAGAAAACCTGTTATCATTGTTATCATTATTACATATTGTGAATCTGACGCGAGTATAAATCTGTCGGGGTCACAAAGTTCTCCACGTCGAGAGTAATACCACTGGGGGAACTGGATCAGGGGTGATCGTTCTCTGATTCAGGCCTAAATTACGATCTGTGGATGAGTGAATGAAATGCATGAATGATGTCTGCCCCGTAAATGATTGAAATGCAAATATAATTGCACGGCCGTTTAAAAGCTGATTGATTAAATTATTGCCAATGAAATATTGAATTAATTGAACATCAAATAGAAAAGTACTTTAGTAGTAATTAAGCCATATATTGTCTTTTAAATTTATAAATCCAGGCATAGTGTCTAATTACTATTATATTAGATAGTACTATCTGCAACATTTATAATACTTATATTATAAAATATTTACTGTATTGATATAGTGGATTGTTATATTTTGTATGCAAATTTTTGCTATTTTATATTATTATTTATTGCTATCAATGTTTCTACATGATTAGACTGGATAATATCTCCATTTATGTTCGCCATGTATTTATCACCTCTTTATGTACACATAAGAAATAAAAAGGAAACATTTGAATGAAATTTACTTCCTCTAATTAGAGCAAAGTCTTAGATACGCCAGGTAACCCAGCTATTGTATTCACATAGAAGGAGGTGTGATTTGAAAAACAAATTTTAATTTTAAGGAATACAATCAATATTCACGTGATATGTACAAATTTACAGAAGAAAAAATCCTTTTCATGGTATTAAATTTCCACTTTTCATCAGAGCGCCACAACAAAAGTCAGTAGTATGCAACACGTAGCAACAATTGTTATAGTAATCGTAAATGACGTAATTTGACACTTTTGTGCATGCATATTTTTATATTACTTAAGATTTTATTTCCATATAGGCCTTATATTTATTATAAAATGAAAGTCGACCTTCTGTGGATGTTGCTTTTATTTCTTAAAGAATTAGCTTAATTAAGTACTTACAATTTAAGAGTACTTTTGTATTACAACTGTTCTGATGTATTCTGATGATCATTAGATGTGTGCTAAAAGTGAAGTTACACAGGTAAGAGCTCAAAAATAAAATAAAAAAAATAGAATTGAAATACTATCAAAGGACTAGCTATTCAATTCTAGAAGCTAAAAACAGCCAAAGAAAAAAACGAGGAGCGGGAATAAAAAGAAAAAGTGGTGAGGTCTAAATATCCCAAGGAGAAGAGTCTACATAATATTCCAACATCATCATTGAAACATAATTTGTAAATAATAAAATTTACCGAATATAGCTAATTTAAATTTAGAAAAAAAAAAAAGATATATTAAATAAAAAAGCAAAGAGAAAAATATAAATGAACAAAAAAAAGCAAAGTGAAAAAAATAAATAAACAAATGAAAAAATAAACAAACAATATATATATATATATACAATGGTTCAGTCTAAAGTATAGTCCATGAATCAGGAACAAAAGGCCAGATAGAGTTCTTTTTGCATTTTTTTTCCTTGTATTCACTAGATACTGTCGAGTTTTACTAATGCTTGACAAACCAAGATAAAATATAGTTCAATTTGTGAAATTCTGTTTCCAACAATGTTATTACAATTATATCAGACTTTATATTTTTAATTAAACTATGACGTTATTATCAATTTTTTCCGCCCTCATATATGTATGCTGTATTATTTAGTAACGAAAGGTTTAAATAATTTGATATCCGGCTCTAAATTTTTACCGAAGCAAAATTAATTGAAATTTAAAAAAGTTCATAACAAGTGATGACATTTATATTATATATGAAAAGTTCGAAAAGTATTGCACTTTAATAAGAAATGAAACATCATAAGCAGTAGATAAACCAAGTTAAATAGCGAAAAATATAATGTGCATATGAAAGGATAGATCTCACTAATTATTAATTCACCTTAAAAAGTTATAGAATAACCACAGATAAATGTATGTTTTCAGTAAGAAATAAAATCAATACTAATAATAGGAAGAAATTATTGCAGTTGAGCAACAGAAAAGGAAATATGTTTTCTTATTGAAGTCTGAACATATCCATTTTGATCAATCATTTTACTTTCATAGAGCTTGCTTGGGAAAACTGTATGCATTGACAGTGCAGACAATCAATTTTTGAATATCATCACTTCGTTCCCTGCAGTATTATAATAACGGTGCAAAAGTGGTTAAATGAGATTGAAAAAGGTGTCTTGATTCATGCATATTCCCAAATGGTCTAAAACTCATAATATCATTGCTATATTTATGAAAAAGAATTTTAATCAAAATCTTGAAGATAGTATTTGAAAGATTATAGTAGATTTAAAAAAATATATTTAACTTTCGAAACAAATTTCTGCCACGAACAGTCTCATTATATCCATATATTATGGGTAACTGAAGAATCTTTGGAAAATCAAAAATTATTTAATTATTTCCAAAAGAAAGGCTGCATTTCTCTTCAGTTAGGCATAAAATAAAATACAGAGGAAATACAATATTTATGCAAGAAATACAGCTTACACGTAAACAAAAGGAGTAGACGAATAAAGTATAAAAAAAGTGTTTTGTTATCTACACTACTGAAGATTTCTTTTATTATTTAATATTAATTATGCAATGAAGAAATCTTGCTTATTTTTCAAGGAAAGTTTTTTCTCGTACAATCAAGATTCTGAATTTTAAATTCCAGCTCTGATGGTTCAGTAGAAGATCACTGTCTGCAATGTATTTAATTTAGATAAAAATATTAATTTTAATAAATCCTAATTCCTTCAGAAAATAGGCATAAAATAAAATACAGAGGAAATACAATATTTATGCAAGAAATACAGCTTACACGTAAACAAAAGGAGTAGACGAATAAAGTATAAAAAAAGTGTTTTGTTATCTACACTACTGAAGATTTCTTTTATTATTTAATATTAATTATGCAATGAAGAAATCTTGCTTATTTTTCAAGGAAAGTTTTTTCTCGTACAATCAAGATTCTGAATTTTAAATTCCAGCTCTGATGGTTCAGTAGAAGATCACTGTCTGCAATGTATTTAATTTAGATAAAAATATTAATTTTAATAAATCCTAATTCCTTCAGAAAATATTCAAATTCTGTTTTCCATCTTCTACGGTTACACATCTTTTTTCCATTATTTAAGCAAAATAATTAATGGAAGTTCATTTGTTAATAAGCAAATAAAGCAAATGGGATTAAATTCGATTAATTCTCAAAAATTTTAAAATTTTAAATTTTAAAATAATTTTTCTGAATTTTAAACAATTTTCAATGTTATTAAGAATCTCCTTAATGAAATCATAGAAAACAATGATCTTCAAAACGCAGGAATTTTTATTTTCATTTATCTGATTGAGCAAGCATATTGGAATATAAATTCTAACTAAAAAAATCAGCAATTTAGCATCTGGATTGGAAGAGAAAATTCTCTTGTTCGTATAAATTGTTCGTAAAGAAATCAGAAATTTAACATATGGATTGGATGAGAATATGTGAAGGCTTTTCTTTTCGAATCTAAGTATTTCATCAGTAAAATCTTTAAATTTAATGATAGTTCATTTTCTATGAAAGTGGTTCCAACTGTCTTTTGATTTTTAAATCAAATGAAAAGGAATCAACGAACATAGTTCTTTTAGATAATCTGCGAACAAAATGAAGTTAAAACTAAAATAGTACATATTTTTTATCCATATAAAGTTTTGTTTATATTTACAAAATTTCTGTTACAGCAAAATATATTTAATTAAATTTGATGAAGCATTTGGATTAAACATTTGATGAAAATTATTCGTTTCACCTTTGTTGCAAAAATAATATTAATTTAAGAAGAGAAAAGCAATCTTCTTTATTTTGTTTTAATAAAAAAATTCAGAAAATTGAAATATAGCTGAATGCATGGCTCATGCAACATATTTTAATTCATTTCGAAAATAAATAATTTTTGAATCTTAGCATATTATATTGGAAATGGTCTTTAACCAAACATAGAAGAGAAATCTGAAGAATGATATCTTAAAATGAAAAATTTCAATGATAACAGAATTGTGCAAAGTAGTAAAATGTCCTTTTGTTAAAAAAATATTTTTAATATAACTATTTTTTTTTATTTCGTTTATTAGATGTTCTATTTTTTACTTTAGAAAGTTCAGAGCAATTTTTACTATTGAAAACCACTTTCATATAAATAATTTTGCAATTTCGAACACATAAAAATTAAAATTTAACAGCAAAAAAAATTTGATTATTTTCTGAATATGACGATCTAAAACATATGAAAGAAAGTTGAATGTGATGTAAACATATTTTTTTATTCTAAATTTCACATTGTATTATTCATTTATATTGATATAAAATGACGCTGACAGAAGATATCTCATTTTAGGTTTGTAGGTTAATTGAAATTAGAATTGTACTCAATCTTGTCTATATACATTATTACCACATATATTTCAGACACAAAAACTTTGCATTTGGCTTAGACTTTTTTTCCTTGTTAGTGGATCACTACTGTTGTTCCGTGATTTGTTTTGATTGAATGTTTCTGAAGATTTTTAGATCATAGAATTCCGAGCCTTTATTATTTACATTTGATATTATTATATATTTAAAACTAAAGTATGAAAAAAATTATGATTTTGTTTGTCCCTTATGCAATCTGCAAATTTACAAGAGATTTTCAATTACAAATTTTGCTATTTAGTCTTGAGAGTCAGATCTGAGATATTTTGATTACTATATCAGGCCATCAAAGGGCACATCTTCTAGTGCTTTTGAATAACTGTAGCAATTTTAAATGTGTCATGAATATGAATATATGGCGGTGAAAGAAAGGTATGGATTCGATGCATTGCATGTTCATTTAACATATATTTTAAACAGAAGAATTTATGAAACGTAAATTAGTTATAGTTCCTGTTTTACCCTAAAAATTCTTAAGAAAAGGAAGAAGAAAGAATAATCTTGGCAGGAACATTTGTAGACTTTCAAATTCAAATTATTTTCAAACAATCTTATGTCTAAGTTTATATAGATCATTATAGCTATATAAACTGTATTCAAAGCAATCATCTGTCAAAAAAAAAAAAAAGAATCCGAATCCATAAATTACCATTATAAATCTTCGATACTTTAAAGAATATAAAATTTGTACCCGAAATTGAGATTATTATCTAATTGTAAATATAATTATGAAATTTATCACTTTGGCAATATATGTTAACACATTTTGCCAAAAATCTCCATTAAAAATTTAATTTTCATCTTTTTAACTTTACATATAATTCTAATTTTTATCAATTAAATAGAAATCGTCTTTAAAAAATAAAATTTATTAATTAAAAATTTAAATTTTGAAAATTATTTTTACAAGAATATCCATTTTAATTCCTGAAGATGATTTCTTGTAATATCTGCTCATTTAATTTAAAGCTAAGCATTTAACTTCATGAAATCAATAATTTTATTACTTTTTATTTCAATATGAGTAACATATTTTCTTAAACTTTTAATAATGATAATCAATTATTTAAAATGCTATATCTTTTTCCTCCCCTATACCCTCTAGTTAACTTTCAATATTCCAGATAATGCTCTCACAAATAGTTTAGAATAATGCTTAAAATATAAATTTAGCCCATCAACTCAACTATGAGTAGCTCGTTAGCTCGTTTAATTCCGCTTTAAAAGTCATACGTATCGTTCAAATAAATCATTCGCCCATGTTTAGCATCGTCTAAAAAAATGGATGGAATTATTGAAAGACCCCCCCCCCTTTTTTTTTATCAGAATGCGAGCAAAGCATTAGCCATGCTTACCGGACAAAGAAAAACTAAAATCACTGCCTACATCTAAAATGGCGTTTTTCGACCATCTTGGTCAAAAGCTTTTTTTGTAAAAATATTTTAATTAAAACATTTTTTTTCCAAAACCGTTTTTTTTTTTGCATTTTATGTCATCTAGAAGCCGAGGTATGTCAAATTAAAAAAGTGCAGTGTACTTGAAAATTAACCGGAAGTCTCTCTCTGCAACCGGAAGTTGTTGTAAAACGCCACTTTTTCTGAGTTTCAAAGAGCAAATAATAATTTTATGATGCAGCTAGAACACGGCCAAAAGTTTTGAGCATCCACTTTTTTAAATTTCTTGTTGGTAATTGGCAACATTCTCACTCTCTCGAACATCTGTTTACATTATAATTATCTTTTCGATTCTTATTTTTCGTTGTGATTTTTTTCACTAAAATCTATTTTTTCTACCTTTTATTTTGATAGTAAATCACATTTAACTTTGTTGAAATGAGTCATGCTAAAAAATATAGTAGCACGAAACGACAGTTTGCTGGAAATAGCTATTCAAATGCGAGTACCAAAAACGATAATCAGACTGTTCCTGATAATGGCGATCAGAATTTATAATTCAACAGTTTTCTCTTAACAATCTTGTCCCAAGATTTTCATAAATGCATACAGTTTTAAAATGTTTTCGTTTTTATTTCTTTACCATGTTTAGCTACTGGCAATATCGAAATTCTGAATTAGGTCAATATTTCTATAATATTATTTTTAATATAAAATATTACAATCCTTTTTAACGTATTACACATGAAAATGTTTTTAATTTTACAATATATGTGTGTGAAGAGTATACGCCTAGGAAGATAAAAATCATCTAGGATATGTATGAAAAAATTGATATAAACTAAGAAATAATTAAATAAAAATAGAAAAAAATGGGACATTTTTTAGATTGAGATTATTTTTTTTTTCCTTTCTTAAAAAATGAAATTTGAAATCAATTTCATTTTCAATAAGATCTTAATAACATCTGATTTAAAATAGCAGCCATTTAACGTATTTCGTTTAATGTATTTTTTTCTTCTAAAAAAATTCAATTTTTTTTTTCTTTTTTGCAGTGCAATCATTGAAATTTAGCTAGAATTATTTACGAAGCGTCCAATTTCCGTTTATTAGAAAAATTATTTCCAGCATAATTTCTTTTTATTTGAATTGAAATTTTTCAAAAGTATAAAAAAGAAAACATGATGATAGAAAAAAGTAAATGATTATTTGATACAATAATTAAATTTAGATTTCATTAAAATTTAAATATCTTTCAGGCATTTTTCTAAAGTGACAATAAATGAAATGACATAAAGTGTCACTTCATTTAGAAAGTATTAAGAGTTACGTATTGCATTTTAAATTACTAATTGAAATTTATATTATAAATCAAATATTAAAATCAGTTTTCTATCAATTAAAGTAAATAAATTTCAAAGAAAACCAAATATTTACTTCAAAGATTAATTAAATATTTTATTAAATTAATGTATATCCTAGTTTGAAAAAAAATGAATGTATTGAAATGTTGACTTTTAATAAGGCAAAACAAATGTAAGATTGAATATTTTATCACGAAGAATTATGATGATATTTTTATTCAAAAAGTATCTAACTAAGCGAAATATTCTGTTTGGTGAATTCCTACTGATTTCGCGGTAAGGTTATTAATTTCATCCTTAACTTAAATAAATAGATTTGGAGTTAGGCATTTAATGCTTATCTTCTCGTTTACTGTTACGGAAAAGCAATAACATTGTGAATGTCCTCAATAATAATTAATTCCCAGGTATTCCTTGAATAACATTTATTTAAGAAGTATTTTCAACTGCTTCACACATATACATTATGCCAAAAGATTTCAGGCTTTTATTTTATATTCGTTTTGAGATAATTATTTTCAATATAGGCAAAAATTTATCTTTGAAAGGTTCGAAGGAAATTATTCATTAACAATTCACGCTTGGAAACATGTGAGGTTATTTATGTATTCTAAAGGAAAGCTCCATTTTTTAGTTACTAGTTTACTTTCTACAAACTATTTCAGATTATTGCTCTTCTTGTTTCACTTTTAGTTAAGAAGGACAAATATTGAAAATATTTTATTAAGTGAAAGTGTCTTAAATTATTCTTCAATGCAAAAATATTTTCTTCTACATCAAAAAATGTAATTGTTACTAATTTTAGTAGAGCTTTAATAGCCATTGTCTTCAAAAATTTAAAATATCACCTGCTTTTTTCAATATAAGAATTTTTAGGCCTTATAATTTTATGATAGAAATTTTTAATAAAGGATAGAGAAAAAATTTCGAGTTCAGAAAATAATGTTTAAGAAAGTGTATTTTATTACTTGATAATAACACCAGAGAAAAAAATGCAGGAAAAAGGCTAGATTAATAATTTCAAGATGATTTTGAAAATAAATTAGATAAAATAGTTAAGCAATTTTCATTACAAAATGTACATTTTTATAGACTACCTTTCTTTTCTAAATTTATAAAAAATTATCGTATATAAATTTTTGGGCTATTGAATTAATTATATTCAAAACTCTTGTGAATGAATTTATCCTTTTTAACAAGACTTATACATTATTTTTATATTCGGAAAATAATAAAGTGTTTTTGGTATTAAAAAAATATTTTTATATTAAATCGGAAATTTAATTAATATAGGTATTACTCACGGGGAATACTGATATTTTCCCCGTGAGAGTTATTTTTTATATTTTTTGCTTTCGATAAAATATAAATTATATCTTTACAGCAAATTCACATATTGATTTGCATCAGCTTTAATAGTTTTCTTTTTTTTTCCCTCACGGTTGTTATTTTTTCTTTACAAAGCAGCTTAATTGGAAAAAAAAAGTTTGTTGTTTTTCTGAAATATTTACAAAGACTTTTTTTTATGTTCGAATAAAAAGGAGAAAATAATTTTAATTGAAAAATTAGCTTATCTATTGAAATCACAAATATTATATCACTTATTTAACTTATAAATATTTAAGTTTTTCAGTTTATTATCTTAAATATTTATCAAGTTCATGCAAAGGGTGCAAAATAAGGAATCGATGGGAAATTTTCTAAATTTTGAGAATTTCAATTTCTTTGCAAGATTTTTAATTGTTTTCTTTTTTTTTTACCTTCAAGGGTATTCTTATAGAGAAGAGAATGATTTTTCTCACCTAAACCGATTAGCGAATCGATTTGTTTGGAAACAAGCAACGCGATGTTATTACATCACTTAAAAATGATATTGATTGTCCTCTCCTGGGATTGCCATATATGTTACGATAATCTATAATACTTTGATAAATAATTCTTTCAAATTTTCTTTGTTTTTTGACAATAATAAACAATTTCATATTTTAAAATGATAATTAATTCATTTCAAATAACATATTAATATAATTAGGAACAATTAATAATTGTATATGTAACTATTGATATTCCGTAATTAATTATTGACATTTATAATTATAAATTTTATTCAAGCCTATTTTTAAAAGCTGATAAAATACCAAATATGAATCTACTTCTATACCTTCTTTCAATTGGACAGGTACCTCGATCATGTATACCAAACAAAGTTTAAAAAGAAATATCACAGATTTCTCTTTTCACAGAGTTTCAACGGGTAAAACAATTCATCTGTCCTAAACATTTTTTCGCCTATTCAAAATTAATTTTCATATAATTTTTTTCAGTTTTTATCAAAACATTAAATAAATTAAAGCAAACATTTTTTTAATTAAGGAAATTTATAAGTAATGCTTTTCTGGACCTCTTAGGTTTCAATTCACTCTACCACATATTTTTTTTAAAATTTCACTTTTATTTCAATGCATGTGTCTTAGAAAGAAATTTGTATATTATAATACTTTATGCAAGATTATTTCTACCTTAAAAATATTATATGTGAATAGATTTGAATTCAAATGGAATGCCGGGTATTTTTAATGAGCTTTATTTATAAGCCATTAATAATATAGATTAAAATTTTGAAATTCTCACATATATATATGTATCGTTTGGTATATACTCGAATTCAGAATAAATTCGTAATTTAATCATTTGAAATTAATTATGAATTACAATGATGTGTCATTTAATATTCTTTCTTCCTCTAAATTAGTAGAGCAATGAATCTTCAATAGACTTTATAAATAATTTATAAAAAAACACTAAACATCAAATAATCAATATACCTTATTCTTTAACAGTATTAAATCAACTACTGCTATGACATTGAAGAAAGAATTTATAAATCAGATGTTTTTCAACTTTTCATGAAGTACTAGTAATAATTTACACCATTTTCTACAATTACATTACTTGCATATTTGATGAAAACTGCTAGAAAAAATATTATGAATTAGATAATTGGCAATGAAAGCATAAATTGCTAGAGACAGAAATAATTTAGGAAAAGTATTTCTACAGGAAGTATCCAGAAACTAAGTTCCGTTTTCAGTTTTTGCTGAGTTCATTATTTCAGGGATGCGCGTGCACTTTTCTGACTATTTGGTGAGTAATGGAAGACATTATTACATCGCAGAATGTGTGTCAACTGCATATTAAGTATTTAGAATGTTTAAAAGAATTGAATATTCAGCTGTACGCTGGTTCAGTTCTATCATCTGCAGTTTCAATGCTTGGAAAACTAAACCAATTGAAATTTACAGATAAATTTGTGAAACTTATAAACAAAACTTGATGAATGATTCGATAGTAGGTTAATAGGTGTGAAGATTTAATGAAGGAGTTGAAAATAGTCACAATGAGGAATAAATTCGATGGCGATCTCTGATCGATGATGATTTGTTAAAGAGAATTAAAAATCCGCTATTATGGCACTCTCAACACATTTTCCACAAATGTTCTACTCTACACTGCAGTTGGCATCTTTCTGTGACAAGGGCATATAAAATCGCTTTCCTACTATGGTGAATGCTTTAGAAATGGTGACAACAATGCTGAGAAATAACCTAAGCATTCTACTTTTCATTACGCAATAAAAATGTTTTTCTAATAATAATTTTTTTAATTGCTTAGTTGTACTTAGTTTCTGGATGCCCTAAGTATATCAGCATACAAAATATATTTAAAAAAAAAACTTTTTTATGTACCAAGATAATCTAGTTATAAACGAGTCAAAGTTCTACAGAACAAAACTTTTATTTAAAAATTTTTATTCATAATTTCTTTAAACATAAGAAACTGCTTTAAGAAGCTTGGGTTACACCATTTATTGGCTTTTTATGTACAGAGATTCATTTCATCCATTATAAGCCATTCGCTAATTAAGTAAAATTTTATTAAAAATTATTAAGAGCCATCTCAGGCATTGCAAAAAAAGACAGTTAAAGTATTTTTAAAATCGCAGTATTTGTTTCCATTGAAAAAAAAACTGTGTGTGCAAAATGATAATATTGATAATCTTATTAATTTTGTATTGTCATTAAATATTTTATATTTGAAAATAATTAATTTGTGTATTTTTCTGTTTTAATTCATTATTTCTATGATTTTACACCAAATACCTTACACAAAATAATAATTTTTATTTTCATTTTCAATATTTGCCAGACTTAATTTTGCCTCATTTACACGCACACACACACATATGCAAATGAGTGTAAATGAGATTTGGACCGTTGCCAAGATTAAACCGATGTCTTAATTTCAATTATCTAAAATATTTGATCGTTTAAAATTATTAATGTTGTAACTGTGGCTTATGGAATATTTTTTATGGAAAGTCTAAGTTATTGCAGCTAAAGAGAAAATGTTTACATTTAAATATCATTAATTAAATATTTTTAAAAAAAGGCAGATAGCTGGTATAAAATAAAGCAAATAAAAGATAGTATTAAAAAGAAAAAAATCAGAGATTAAACTTGTTTGGCTTTGCTGTATTTATTTTATCTAAAGTATATACGATTAAGAAAATATTTTTATTGTCAAATTTTTCTGAATGGGTCATTAACTGTTTGCTTAATTTATACCGCTTTAATTAATAGGATTAGACAAGAAATCATTATAATCATTATGAAGTGGAAATGGAAAGAAAAGATAAGAGAAAGAAAAGACAATTGAAACCCGTACATCTAAAGTATTTAGCGAACTTTTTGTATTGTGAGAAACTATTTTTTCGTAACTTGCTTTTTCAGCTCTCATAACCAACTAATGGTTCTTTGATGATTTCAGATGGGATCAATAGACTTTACTCCGACTCGAAATAACAAAAGAATCTTGTAGTTTTCCACTTCCTTTCCTGTTTCTCTGGAATCTTTCCTTTCATACTCGTAACGGGTCTCATTAAGAATTGAGCCGAAGTATCAACACTACAGATAAGATCTATATATAGAACGCTCTCAAAGAACGATTCTTGAATCAGATCTTAAACGATCAACGATCTTTATTCTTGAATCAGGTTAAAAATCCAATATTAATTATTTTGTAGAACACACAATAAGTTATAGGTAATCATGTTTCTTGCTTTTATGAATAAATGTTTTATAAATTGATGCCTAACTTCTATTTTTGACTACTCTTTATCTGAAGAAACCGTCATTAATTCGTATTGTTTCTTTTTCCAATATTTATATAATAAATTTAATAAATAATTCAGAATTGAATGTGAATAAAGATGACATCAAACAATCGTATCCGCTAATGTAAACATGCTTGGATATACAAACTTACATTTTATATTTAAAATTTTATTTCATAAAGAATCTATGGCTTCTTAACATAAACATAAAATCTTCTTAAACATAAAATATAGATTTGGAATAATATGAGTATGTAACATAAAAGTGTCAAAGAAATATTATCGAATTAAAAAAAATGAGACTATGCAATAAACAAATAACGAATTTTAAATATATTTTTCAACGACAATATAAAAAAAAATTCAAGTATTAGTTAATTGATTATTGAAATTAAGTTTTGATTCTATTGTAAAAGTACCACAAAGAGTAAATTTTAAAAAAATGATTTTAAAATTTCGTAATATTTCAAATTAGAAGTTATACATTATATATATATATATATATATATATATATATATATATATATATGTTTAATTTCAGTTTTTCTTACTCTTTATACATTGCCAATTTAAGACAGATAAAGTTACTGACTTTACTGCCTTTAAATTCAAAATTCTTAAGATTTATTTAATATTTAAGAAGGAGAGCATATATAAATATATAAAAGACGTGTGTAACGATGTTTGCTCTATCGTCATACAGCTATAAGTGATATGACACATCCTAAATATGGCAATCGATCATTAAGATATGCATTCATTATTCTGAACCTGCACAACGAATTTATCTTTTTCAAAGATGCAAAACGAGATTTTCATAATGGAATAATAATCCTACATTGATTACATCCAATCCATGTTTTTTAAATAATCTAATATCCTTCATAAAATTTGAACCGTGAATCTAGGCATCTGATTTCTGAATTTATATGAATTGTCCCAAATGAACTGCATGCAATTTATATAAATTGTCCAAAAGTACGAATTGCTTGAAATTTCGATTGAAATCATTATGATTTACTCTGTTACATTAAACTATTCTGACGGCTTACTAAGGACAACGTGTTGAGCAATATGCATGCAATACTTAGTGCCATTTAGTTCTAACTGTCCATTGAAATAATCATAGAAAATTGGAAGTTATTAGTAATAACTTCAACACTACATCTGCAAATATATCGTCCCAATTATTAATTGTTCTTGCGACCTCTAAAAGACGGTACATTTAATTTTAAATGTATAATATGGAGCACCATTCAGTTCTAATTGCCCGCTGAAGCATTGATTGACAACCAGCTCAAGGCTATTAACGGCGAGTTGTCATGCAATTATCTGTTCACACAGGACATACGGTGTCGTTACCTGGTTGAATAGTTGAACTGTTTCGCAAGGATTACCTCAGCTAGGGGCTGAATGCTAAACCGAGTTGAAGAGAATTCCACATGGGATTGCTTGGATACCATTAAATTGAATTGTGAAAATGATAGTAGTTACATGATATTTTGGTCCTAGCTTTCTGGAATTTGTTGCTCAGATCTCACTTTCCAGAATTTGCTGATATGATTCTTCATATTTATAAGTAATTCACTTTATACATGGGATGATTTGATTTCCTTAAGCGAAATTGGAATAAAGTGAAGCATTATGATTTCTCATTTCATTAGTCGCCTTATCAATATAGAATTTTTGAAATGATAATGGTGTTTAATAGATTTGAAACAATATGACTAATTTTTTCAAAAAATTACATAAATTAATATTGGTTTTTTTTTATTGATCTGAGAATTCCTTAACTAGATTATTGTAACTTGAATTTTAATATGTGTATAAGGTACTCGATATTTCCAATGACGAAAAATAATCATGCGCAGATTATTTTTAATTACTATTAAATTTTCTATTATACCCTGATTGTGACGCATGAAAACTTTATATTTTTCATACAGAACGTTTTCATGAAAATAATTTTAAAACAATGCATAATGTCATTAAAATATACAGGGGAATCCGATATATATATTTCTAGTAATTGAAAGAATATTAAAGTATAATTTTTAAATATGCTATGTAACTGACGCAGATTTTATTTTTGTACATGTTAAAAAAGCATAAATTTCTTAATTTAAAATATAATAAAATAACTTATATTAAATCTAATTTTTGTACTTTAGGTGGTTTCTGAATTTTCCACTTTTGCTTCACATTTTAAGGATATTTGTTCTGACCTTTGATTTTTTATGAAATTAATGAATTTCTGTTTTCTTTGTTTACTGATAAATAATTCTTTGATTTCTTATAAATCATTTAATTGTTTTTTTTAATTTCTTTTTCGTTTCTTTTTCTGTGATTCTCAAATTTGAAAATAAAATAATGTCCAGTCTCTAAATAAAGTCTTTTATGGCAAGTAGAATTTTAGAACTATCAAGATAAATTTAATTAGTCAACATGTACTTCTAGAAATATTTATAAAATTCGGTTATGTAGTAAGTACGGATAAGGATGGGTACGATTTTAAAATTTCTATCTTGAAAAGGCAGAAATATTTTAAGAATTTATAATTTCAAAATGCTCATAATGTTTGTACTATATCATTTTTTGTAAAATGCAAACTAGATATTCATATTTAAAAATGCTAATTGTTAGAAATAATACAAGTGTTGTGCATTAAGTGAAAGGGAATATAATTGATTCTAGTCCATTGATCGATTATACTCGGCACTGAATTCAAATAATTAACCTTTGTTCGTGATATTGTCCTAAATGCCAGTTGAGAAATATCCCTCAGATTGGAAAAAAGCAAGTTGTGGAATAGAATAGGTCATTAATCAACATCCCATAAGTTGTTTCAGAACATAAAAGTTTTCGAATAGTTCCCGTGCAGTTGTCATGTCTTCCTGACAATTTGGCCTAGTTTCGGTATGTTGGAACAATTGGTTTTCTCATTAGGTTAAAATACAAAAAAAGACATTTTTCTCAACCGCTCTCTTTTTATTTACAAGATGTTGCATTTTACTGTAGTAATTCCAAGTATTTTACATGCTATGCGAATGCTATTAAAATATTTTATAGACTACAATTGAAAATAGCAAATTCTAAATTAATGGATGCTAAAAATTTATTTTAAATATTTTATATAGGCTGGGTCTACAAATAATTGTAGAGCAATAATTACCTTGGACTGCTTCAACAAATATTTTTTTTTTCAAATTTGTGAGACATGTAACCTATCCTTAAATTTTCCATTCATTTCGAAATTTATATCCTTAATATTTCGTTAACTCACTTAAATCAAAAGTATTTAAACTGTAGATAATGCAAAACAGTTCATGATGAAATTAAATATTTTTCTATAAAATATTGTAATAGAAAGAGGAGTCTTTCAACATATGAATTTCATTTGTACTACATAATATTTTTTCCTTATTTGCATAATAACACATGGTGTAAATCGATAAAAAAATAATTTGATATTCAACAAAAAATATCCAGTGCACTAAAATACGAAAGCAATTTTCAAAGGACAAGAAAGATAATATATATATATATATATATATATATATATATATATATATATATATATATATATATATATATATATATATATATATATATATATATATATATATACATATATATATATATATATATATATATATATATATATATATATATATATATATATATATATATATATATATATATATATATATAATTATAAATAATAAAGAAAGATAATATACATATCTAATAATAAGAATAATAATATATAATATAATAATAAGAAAGATAATATATAATTATACTATATAAAAGAATCGTAGTGTTTCAAAAGAAATGCATGTTAAAAGAATTTCAGCATTACTTACTTGTGAAATAAAACCTTAATAGTATAATAATATCTTAATATACTCAGAAAAGTATATTTAAGGAAACCTTTTACAGAAAAATAATGCGTAGTAAAACCTCTTACAATGGAAAGAGATTACATGATTCCTTACTTTGTCGCCATCAGTAGGAGTATCCAACAAAATAGTAGAAGTATCCCTTCGAAAAAAACTTTATAGGATATTCTCTAATAAAAGTGTTGTTATATATCCATTAAATTAAAGCTTTCACGATCATTATAAAATCGTCATTAGATAAATGTTAACTTTTTAGATCCAATAATTATAGTTTTAGAAGAAGACCGTTTTAATATAAAATGGATATTGCTTTATTTTTAAAAAAAAATATATATATATATATATATATATGTTTTTAATTCACATCATACAAATTTTGTAGTATTTCATCAAGTTGGATTTCTAGTTAGAATAAAGAATAATTATATATTTATAATGAGATTTTTATCCAATAACTTACATTTTATCTTCTTCTGTTTTTACTGTTATTTTTTTATGCTAAGATTTAATTATCTATAGTTTTCTAAATTTATACATACATATGGGATTACTTTCACTAAAATAAAATTTTAATAAAATTTTATCGATCATATTGCTTAAATATTGGTTTGACATTTCAAATAAAACTGCAGTGTACTGCTGTTTTTATGAATAAAAGTCAAAAATATTTTATAAATTGTTATGGTGCATTTTACTGAGCAATTTTTTGAAAATAATTTGTATAGTTTTACATTTGATTTGTTTTTGTAGGATATTGATTTATTTAATACACGCTGATTTTTTTAATTTTTTAATTCGCTTGGTGAAATAAATATTCGGTTGACATTTTATTGCATTGCTTTGAAGAAAAAGACTGATCACCGTATAAAAGAATTAATTGATTACTTATCATTCTCATTTTCATTGAAATCAGACAGCAAATCACTTGTTTTCATCGTAAAACATTATTACATTGAAATTTAAATAATATATAAAAAATATTAAAGATAATAAAATGAAAAAAAGCGAAATATTCTTATTTTATATCTGATGCATTGCTGACTATTGCATACTTCAATTTCGAATTAAAATTTTATGTATGTTGGATATTCTACTTAAATAATAGCATTACATAAATGTCTGTTCAGTGCGGAATTCCTGGGAACGAGACTGCCTATTTTTTGGCCAGGAGGGGTGCAAGAGTCCTCCTCTAGTGGCCTTTAAAAAAACTCTCATTTCTGTCAGTCAAACTCCTGAATAAAAAGAAGATATGCCTCCAGAATAAAGCAGAGAGCACTGTGTGATTCTGCCAGTAAGCCATGGGTTTCACTGCTTGACGATACACAGTTGATCCCAGATTTTCCTCGAAATATATCTGTGGCACTTTTCCGCCTTACTACAAGCCATGATTGTTTGCCCGCGTACTTGTATTGTTTTGGGCTTTGTGACTCTCCGTTATGTCCTCTTTGCGGACAACATCAAAATTTGATGCTACTCATCTTGACTCGTGCTCTGCACTTGTGTTTTTAAACTGTAAAGTTCAGAAATATTGGAAGGCCAGAGGTCTAATGACGTCATAGCCAATCTTCCAGCATTTGTAATAAATAAATAAATAATGTCTTTTTATAGGCCAAGTGATAAAACTATATGGAAATTTCGTTTATCTGATTGTTATTGTTTTTTAATCACCGTGTTCGGGTGAATATGGATAGATTGACATACACACTTTCCTATAATTTATTGTCTCCAAAATTTAAACTAATATTTATAATTTTGGCTTCGATTATAAGCCAAATTTAGTTTCTCTAACTAAATATCTTTTTCACTTATCAGGTTTTCTATATGATGGACGAAATTTTAAAAATGATTTTCTTTCTTAATTTAGCGAGGGATAAAGCATAAAGAAAAATCATATAGTAGTAAGCACTATGTCATGTAGTCGTAAGTGTAAAAAAAAAAAAAAAAAAAAAAATGAAAGATTTAGAGATAAAATTATAAAACGATCACAGCAGTTTGTTTTTCATGTATGCTCCATATTCCACAATTCAAAAGTAAAAAAAAAAAAAAATCAGTTTATTTCAAATTTTGCATTGAGTTTTTTGCAATTTTTTTTCAGCCCGATCAATTGCAATTCCTCTGCAATTATAAAAAAAAACTTTTTTATATAATTTAATTATAGATAAATACAAATTATATAAATATTGAACACCTATTTATTCCACTTAGTAAAATATTGACTCATTATTTGAAATGAAATGTGTAGAATCTGTTTTTATTAACAAAAAATAATCTTTTCGAAAGATATTGTATTTGATTAATAATCACTTTCTCATATTCTACAGCCTTCATTGGCTTAAATTATCAGTAAATTTTTTTTCCTTATGAATGAATTGAAACTTCATATAAAAACAATTTCATCAATATATTTTATTCACAAAAATTATGAATGATTTTAAAATGTTTTCAGGGCTATAGAGTCTAAATTACAAAATATTTTGAAAAGTAATAATGTGCTGAAATTTTTAATAAAAATCATAACTTATTTAGAACATGAAAAAGTATTATAATAAACATAAATTTAAATAATGTTTGAATAATTTTTTTATTTGGATTAAAATATGCCGAAGCTTAAACTTTTTTTCTTCCATTAATAAGTTGGAATTTAATTGATATATGTTAACTTTTTTCCAAGTGAGGTTTTAAATTTACAAAATTAATTTATCTCAAGAATTACAGCAAATTTTAGAAGGGAATTTAATATGTTTATATTAAAAGACAAGTGAAATAAAATTACTAAAAAATGTTTGTTTCCAAAATGGAAAATTAAAAAAAAATTATATTAATAAATTTAGTTTATTTTGTTGTCCTCTAAATAAGACTGTCACCTCGAATCAGTTTTACTAACATCAATTTTGTGACGATGTGATAATAAATAATCAATTTATAAAAGTTGTCCTATTTTAACTTTCTCTTTTACGAATCTTTCAAACGGAAAGAATTTTAAGAACCTAAAATATTTGCTCAAAGCTTAAGCATCTAGAATGTAAATAAGTAAAAAATCCATTAAAGGGCTAGTTAAAAGTCAGACAGTCTTTACTTGAGCATACATGTAAACTTGATCATTCGAAAATGTAATGTAATTCGAAATGCAACTTTGGAATTCGATTTGAACATTGAAATTTGGTTCACACTTTTAGTTTCTGAAGTGTAGATTCATCAAATTTTCAACCTATTAAATTGATGACCATCTATCGATGTGTTTTGTTGCATATACTTTAAGTGCAATAATTTAAAAATTTGATAATTAAGTAAAGTGTTATGTGATCTTGTGACTGCAACTGTAGTTTTATACCAAATTTTTGTTTCAATCGGCCTGCAAATAGGTATTCGAAATATATACAATTCTTGTACTTGTGTATCGACTTCATGCCAGCGGTTAATCGCCAATAATTGCCCGTTAGATTTAATGAAATCATTAGATTCATACAAACGATTTATATTATGTAGCCCTCGTTCGCCCATGGCATCCAATTAATACAACAATTAAATAGTTCCAGTTTTTTGCATCATACTAGAAAACGCATGTCTTGTGCCCAAAATCTATAATTTTATGTTGTGGTGAAGGCTTATAAGCCACTTAACAGCTACGCCACCCGAGCAATTGCTTTTGTAATGTGGTCATGTTACTGTTCTGCAAACCACAAGGTTCCAGGTTCTATCCTCAATCATCCCAATCCGCTACACTGGTGACCTCGAACGATGAACCTTCAACCTTCGTACAGCTGTTGTGGCGCCATCTACCTACAGCAACGCAAAGTCGTCAGACTCACTTGATGCAACAGCAACCACTCACACACACGCTCACTCGCCATAACTCAAACTCAAATGGGTACAGGCGCTTAAGAATCAACAGCTAATACATCACCACTTGCCAGCCATATCGTTCGTCTCGCCTCCGACTCACTGGAGGGAGAGTCTGTGGTGAAAGCGTATAAGTCAGTTAACAACTACGCTGCACGAGCAGTTGCTTTTGTATTGTGGTCATGTTACTGGTCTGCAAACCACAAGGTCCCAGGTTCTACCCTCGCTCAATTCAATCCGCCACAATGTGAAGGCAATAGGGATACCATATTTATCAGACAGTATGCTAGAAAGATTTGATGAGACTCCATTCCTACTGATGTTTCATTAATGAATGTTTCAGAATGGAGTTTGAAGCGAGTTTTTTCATAATTTGTTATTGCTCGTAAAATCCTTTCTGCAATCAACAGAAATATTTCCAAAAGTATTGCATTCATAAAATGAAATGGAAATTTTATACAAAATACATCTCTACTAAAAGTGTTTTTGATTCCTTTTTACACCGAAGTACTTTTATATATCATTTTAGCATAAAGCATGCACGCGCTAAATTTGCGTTCATCTTTTCTATAAACTTCTTCAGTGAAGAAAAATGGTATAATATCGAACAATTCTCACTTTCGATCTTCAGTGTAAATTTTAAAATTTTTCATATAACAAATCTTCATATGCAGTAAATTGTACGATTAAGATAGAACAGAAGATTTCCTGTGATGGTGTCATTTCACACACAAAAAAAAAAAAGTGAAGAAGAAAAGAAAAAATCCAATTTTTGGAAAAAAGATATAAAGACGTCTGAAATACAGCATTCATTTTATTTTTTTGGAAAAACAAGGGTCATAATCTACAGGTCTTAACTCTTCAAAATAAAATCTTAAATATTTGTATTTTTTTTTTCAATTTTTATGAAAACCAAGGAAAAAAATATCGAGGTCAAAAACGTTACAAAAAAGCTATTCTGCCATTTCTGGCTTCTGATAGTAAATAAATGATGTTTTTCCACAACATCTCTGACAGGATTATGGTCTAATACTTGTCATTCACTTATCTTCCTTAATCTTACAACTGCAAAACATTTCAAACAAGGTTGAGAATGTTTCAGAAAACGTTACAATTTTAAAAAAAACTTTCTTTACATGGAAGAATGAGTTTAAAGCCAAATAAAAAAATAAATCCTTTGACATGGTATCATTATTCAAAATGCATTCAATTTATAGTTGAAACATAGTATTAAAACATATAAGACGAATACAGTTTTGGTCTGATTTAAAAATGAGTCACTTAAATGATAATTTGATTTAAATAAGCATGTCTATATATAAATTTCAATTTATTTAATTAAATTTATAATTAATTAAATGAATTAAGCAAATTTCAGCTCATGTTTTGTTTCTGGTTCGAAAAAAATCAAATTGCCATTTTAATTCACAACACAAAATGTCCAAGATTTATTATGTAATATTAAACATACCATCTGTTGTCATAATTTTCATTTGTTGGTGTTGATACCCAAAAGTTGTGGCAAACATCCATTACAATGGTTTTACTTCCTTTGGCAAAAAAGGAAAATTTTATATAATTATAAAAAAAAGTGATGTTTTTCTCTCATCAGTTCCATTTCGATAAAAATTAAAATTTCGTTCCCTCTTACATGCATGTTATTATCGCCACTTGTTTGGTAACAAGTATAAATTTTAGAAACACGGATATGCAATAAAATAAGCTTAGAATTACTGTATACAGCGGTTATTTCATATTAATGCTTAATAATTAAGGACATAATTTGTGTTCAGCTTCTATTTAACAATATATTCAATAATAAGATTTTGATTTAGTATAAATCTATCAATTAGTGAATTTAGTTTAAATCTTATTGCTGTAAAATTTGACATGTTGTGGGCGTTTTTTATTGTGTACATCTGCATGAAAATCTCAAAATGTAACATACAAATATTTTAAATAATTTTATTTATTTTCTTTACTGCATTTATTTGAATATAATTTATCTTCTGTCTACCATGAGCATAATTTCGTCATGACATTAATTTTCATTTTAATATTATCGTTAAGTATAAGGGTTTCTTTTACTTTTATTACATTATTGTTCTGTCATTATGTTATACGTGATTAGTTTTTAGTATTTAATAACCTTTTTATGCCTTTTTCAGTATTAAGCACCTGAAGTACTTATGAAATTTTATTGCATATATCAAATATCTGATTTTTACGTGTATTGAAATTTTTTCTTTGGCTTGTAAATTCTTACGCAACTTATTCCTTTACTTTTTATATTTTATGTGATTTTATTATTTCTACTTATTCCACTTCTTCAATTTTTTATTTGTTCTCTATAAGATGTTTAAAGATCTTTCAAACCGCAATTTCGAAATTTTGTCATTATTCATCAAATGTAAATGCCAAACAAAATCTTAAAAACAAGGAAAAATGCATGATTTGTTACATCAGTTGACATCTATATATTTTTAATAAGAGTTTACATATATTATGTTCTTAAAGAGTGCTCAAAAATTATGAGATTTGCTCTTGCAAATTATGATATACTCTATTTTGAATTTTAACCCCCTTTTTTTAGCAAACTGATAGAGTTAAAAGCAGATCTACTGACTTTACGCTTTTACATAACAAATAAGTCCACCCATTTTGTAACATGTATTCATTAAAACTAATCCTATTGTGACCGTTTTAATGATCAATTTCAAATGACATTGACTCTCATGGGTCAATGAAGTACTATTATATTCAAATTAGTTAAAATACATAATAATATAAATATAAAAGCCTGTTTCAAATAGAAAATTAAATCTACTAGAAAAAGAAAGAACTACGTTCATAAAATGAGAAAGAAACGTTCAATTATTCTTTCCTTTATTAGAACTGCAGCATTATTAATGATACTGATATCCGTGTATCTAAGTTATTTACTTAATTTATAATGATAATTACTTTAACTTAACTATCAGAATCATCAACAAACATATTTCTGAAACAGAGAACTTCGGGTTTCTAATGAACAGCTTTAGTTTTAGAAAGTCAGTTAATTATCGTTAATTATCTGTCGTTAATCGATAGAGTTTTCGATTGCACAATAAGAAGGAGAATAGTTTAGCCTTAATTTCACACTTCGTTTGTTTGAATTACTTTTATTTTAAACTGTCTTTCATTTTGTAATCTAGAACTTGTGAGAATCGACATTTTTTCTTAAAGAATATTACTGTATGTACTATAATTAAAAATGTGATTTTAATTTGATTTAATTCAAGAATGGTTTTACAACTTCTTTTCTTGGATTACATTTGTGGCAATAAATGGACACCAAGTTTAAAGAAATAGTTTCTTTCACTTATTTCATGAGAAGTATTTCCTCTAGATATCAGAAAAATAAGATATTAAAAGATTAAATTAAATATTCTTAAAAGATGTTTATAAGTTTTTTCTTTGCAGATACAATATTAAGATCATAAAAGAACATGAATTTAATAAATATTTTTGAAAATCTTTGACAGAAAAATGTGTGCTGGTTTTGGTTTTACTGTACCATCAATATTCATTAAAACACATTCTAGAACATACATTTAGGCTATTAGAAAGGTTAATGAAAGGAAGATTATTTTAGAAGTAAAACTAATTAGTTCATTATTTACAAGAATATAAAAAATCCAATGAAGTTAAAAGCAATTTTTATGAACCTAATCTATTAAAAAATATGTTCTGACGGGGGAAAAAAAAAATTTTTTTTTAGGAAGATTCTAAAAAAATTCCTGGTTTGAATCCCTCTTGAATGTAACCCTGGTAAAGTCTTCAGACTAAATTCAACATTTTTTCTTTACTTTTCCAATTGATTCTATTCTAATGCACTATATAAATTTAAGACTGATTGATCATTTCTAGTTTGAATTCATTATTTACAGTTAATTTTTCTAAGATCATGTAGAGCTATTGTAATGTAAATTATAGAATATACTTTAATGAATCTTTTGTAAATTTGCTTCAAATATTATTTTTGAGTTTTCTGTATTCATTTTTTCAAAAAAGATTTTGTTAATGATATTATACGAAATTTTTATAAAACGCTTTATCGCAAGAATAATTCAGTTTCATTTCCCTTCATTCAAAATGGAAAAGAATGATTTATTATTCACCTTGTATTTTAATAATCTCTTTATGGGATCAATAATTGCATTTGTATTTCCTACTAAGACATTATCAAATAAACACTTACATTTATATTGTAAATAAAATTAATACGTTAAGTAAAATTATCACTTTTAACATTCTATGCAATTATAAGCATTAAAAATAGCAGGTAATGCATAACAGTTTAGAATATGATAAAGTATTTCATTCCTTTCATGGTTCTGACAACACACTTCCACATCCTGACCTTCCCCCCATCCTGGAATTTCAACTGTCTCCTGGAGTTGAAAGGAAGTGGGTAAGGGCAAAGAACAAGAGTGTGAGGATGAATGTGCATGGCAGTATACTCCTCAAGGGAAACAAAGTCTGACGACCTACCATCTTCCCCTAGGACATGAACTGTCTCAGAGTCCAACGTGGAGTGTAAAATAAGGAAAAAGGAAGGTAAATGATACAAAAAAATAATATGAAAGAAACCAAAATCGTAATATGCAAACACTGAAAACGTGATTTCGTAATTATATTTATTACTTTTATAAGTACAACTAAATAATTTTATATGGTCTGAACAAACTTATACATATCTGTTAATATGGAATACAATAAATTAAATACTATAAATCATTTCATAAAACTAGTTCCTTTTACAATATTTTCGCAGAAAAAGACGAAAATCGATAAAGTTAATGAAAACAGAAAATAATTATTCTCTTGGTGGGTTCAGCACAAATGCAATACATTGAAATCTCGCATATGAATTCAAATGCTTCAAAATGTATCAACTTAATCTTCAAATTAAGGAGAGTTTTGTTCAAGAATGTAAAAGGAAATTGGAAATGAATGCATTTCAAAACGGCATCGTATTTTCTAAACATGAATTAAAATTGAAATTTCTGATTGCTTAGTTACGGCAGAAGGCATCGAAATAGGAAGGTGTTCGTTGAAGATTTCCTTACTAAAGATGTAATTTGGACGTTAATGCTATTTATTACACTATATATTCAAATGGACACCAGTTCTACGACATCGTAGCTCTGTACGTAAAAGCCGGTTCATTCGTCTGCTATTTCTGAAGATATTGTAATGCTCCTTCTTTACGAAGAATGGAAAAATAATCAGACGAATCAATATTTAACAAAACAATGAAAATGGTATGAATTGCCAAAATTTTGAAAATATTTCACGGCTATCAAATTAGTATCTCACTCACTCACTCACTCACTCACACACACACACACACACACACACACACACACACACACACACACACACACACACACACACACACACACACACACACACATTCATCTGCATTATTAGTAGAGATTGAGATATATTCTTTAATTTATTATTTTTATTCTGTTCACCATGGAAAAAGCATTGAGACATTTGCATGATTGGTTGCTACGTAGGTAAGCTCTGGTTATATATATTATGATAAAGGAAATGAATACCTGATCAAATACCTGATGACCATTCAAATAGGTTTGCTGTTGAAAATGACTGGATCGTAACTGATATAAGTTTAGATAAGTAACTGGATTATAAATGATGTAAATATACATAACCTTATGATTAACCATATGACATTATTATATTCCAATCCTTCCTAACTAAGAATTTCTTACACGTGAGGATCTATTGTCTATTTTACCGTTTCCATTATCATGGTAATTGTGCATTCGCAAGACCACGAAGTGAGTATTGTAGCCTTTCACAGCAGTCATTTTCTTGCAGCGAATTTTACCGTCTTATAATGGCGTTAATGTTACAGTGGGTATTAATGTGCAAACTTTCAGCCAATTCTGGAATAGTAATTATAAATAACTTTCAACAATATGGCACGGAAAATATTTCCTTTGCAAAAAGAAAATGTAAAGTAATATAAAATGAATAATAACAGCGTAATAACAAACAATGGACATTATTATTATTATTTTAGTTTCTAACAATATTATACAGTGATGAATATAGTCTACTAATGACATTGTTTATTAGAGTCAAATCCAATAAGTTCTCAGTTCTTAATCTCTATTCCCATCTAAAATTAGCCTCTTTTCCTATCTAAAATTATTGATCACTTCTGAAAAAAAAACTTTCGCTTAAACTTTTAACACGCATAGCAACAATCTGCTGACTTCGTCAATATTTACTCCTAATATTTCTTTACCAATAATGTCTTTAATATACTTCATATCGATTATATTTGAAAGATGCCGTGACATATTTAAAGCTTAATCCTAATGAAACTCCCACACATCATTAACTTTCAGAATATCACAAACACATACACACTATTGTTTAAATTTCTTTCCTAATCTCTTTTAAAGATTTTTTTTATATATTTTATATGCTTACTTATAGGTGAATGAATTTCTTTCTTTTTTTTTGTTGTTGTTGCAGTACAATTTTGTCTAACATGCATTTTGTTGCTTCGAAATATTTTATTTATATCGATTTAATGTGCCTGTTTGTTAATGTCATACTTATTTACCGTCTGTTTTCAAAGAAGGGATAAAAAAGATATCTATATATGATTACAATTGAAAGAATTAAAAAAAAAATATGTAAAGCAATGGCAAAAATTGCAAGAAAAGATCTGTTATAAGGTGAGCACTGATAATGCTCAGCTGTCTTAAGTTACTTTTGATACCCTTTTTTCATATCCATTTAATATTTTTAAAAATTGTAAATATAGTAGATATGTTGTTTTTGTTTCTAATGGCACTTGTCATAGACAAGCCACTGACTTTAGAAATCAGTGATTTTTAAGCCAAAGGTTCGTCTCTTATTTTTTCAGTAGCGCCATCTAGGGCCAAGAGTACGACTTAGCCACATAGACGTCACAACCTTTTATAAGGGGCGGACTTCATTCATGCATTTCATTCACTCATCCACAGATCGTAATTTAGACCTGAATCAGAGAACGATCACCCCTGATTCAGTACCCTCAGTGATATTACTTTCTACATGGATGACTTTGTGACCACGACAAATTTATACGAGCGCCAGCCACCCCAGACGCGGAGAGTCTTCGGCCGGCGGGATTCGAACGCGCAACCCAAGGCATCCGAATCCATTGCCCTACCGATCTGGCTATCCCGATCTTAAATAATAGATATAGGAATATTGGTGATATTTTATATGTAACTCTTGAGATATCAAGAATAGCAAGTTCATGATTCTCATTTCAGTTTTTATGAGATGCGATCTCGTAAAATAAGTCTCATGACTGTTGACTAAAAACGTACTACATTTATGTTAAGACTCATTTTAGAAATAAAATAATATTTTTAAAAATTTTATTTCGATTATTATTTTTTTATCTATAAATTGCCACTATGTGCATTAATTCAGATTTAATATCAAGCCCGAAGCGTACACTGAAGTTTTGGAAAAGTAGTTAAAATCTGGAAGGTGAGTACATCTTTCAATACAATCAAAATTGAAGAAATTTGATCTTCTTTACGATTTGAAGAACTGATTAAATTAAGTGTATGGCAGTAAAAAGATTTTTTATTTTTGTTTGTTTACTTGTCTGCCTTTTTAGAAATTATTTACTGAGGCTGTGTGGCATAGCTTACTCCAACAAATTTCTATTTTTATATTTCCTCTCCATAATAGTCGTTTTATACATAATAATTTTAAATTGCATCTCATCTGTAAGATGCAAGGAATCATTGGAGGGCAAAATGGAGCTTAGAAGACTCGGAGCTGAGAAACAAGATAAAGTTGCCAAACTTTTAAGACAAGTTATATTTTAATAAATATTAACTGGAATGATTTTTTGTCCTAAGGGCAGTTTAAATGGAGTAAAGAATCTCATGCATTTATTAAAATTCTTCCAGTTCTGAGCTACGGAACGAGATATATTGCCAAGTACATGGTAATAAGAGGGTTTTTAAGTCCGTTTTTTTATGTTTCCTTTCTGAGCTCAGTGCTCTTATTCTGGTTAGTAATTATACCTATTTATTGTTTTTCTCTATAGTACTGCAGAAGAAACTTCTAGTGTGATGTTGTTTTGAAATGCCTCCATTTCTTTGCATCTCACTGTATAGACTATAATTGGTTCTCTAATTGTTTTTAGAAATAATGATTAAATAAAGTATAAGTGCCTTTAAGACAATAAAACAAATTTTATTGAACATATCAACCACGTCTGTAAACAAAATTATCCAAATTAAACAGAATTTAAGTTAAAACTATGGACTGAATTACAATGAAATATTTTGTACTCTTCTGAATGTTAGGGAAGCGAGACATTTATAGGTGTTCGGCCATTCTTATTTTTTTTTAATCTGATCTTCATTTCTGTCATAATAAGTCACATAATTGCGAATCAGCGGTATTTATAAACAAAGAAAATTATTTGGTAGCTAACAGATAAATAAAAAAAAACTCCTAGAAATGCATTTTCTAACCATTCATTTATATAAATGTCATTTGTTCCAGCAAGCATGTTTAATCCATATCCAATTTTTAAATATTAATTAAAAAAAGGCTTTTTACCTAAATCTACTAAAGAAATGTGATTCCAATAGCTTCCCCATGATTTTCTCTCTCATTTCATATTTCCAAACCTAATGTACCATTTAAAGCTCCATAAACAACATCAAACATATAAATATTTGAGACTATACAATATCCTTGTAGATGCACTAATGTTTTCAAACTCGTAACTCTCTATTTAAAAGACGCGACAAGAAATCCGGAATAACGTTTCATCGACATCTGTATTATAACATGTATCTATCCCTGCCAATATTTCATTCTCAGTTTTGTTATTTAGATTCGGTGTAGAATTTTGATTTGATTCTATTTTATCTTCTCTTTTTATTTTGGGGGGACTGATGATTCATGTTTCACATGAAGTTATTTTTTGTTATCCCAGAAAACACACAAAACTATATGAATAGTGTAAGATATTTCCCCGGTTCGCAAACAACATTTCAGTGCATTCGTCCATGTTTATATTTTGCTTTTCCTTTTTCATTTTGAATGAGGTATTTCTAAACTTTTTTTTAATTTTCAGTTATATTAATTTTTCTTATGCTTAAGTAACTTATTTTAGTATCAAAGACAACGTCATTTTTCACCTTTGAATTTGATGATTTCATTAATATCTTATATTGATGAAATTATCAAATTGAAAGGAGAAAATTTTTATATTGATTATTTTTGTTAATTTTATCAATATTTTGTTTTATTAACCTTGGTATTATTGCAGCAGTTTCTTATTTTTATTTCAATTTTCGTTTCAATTTGAACAAAAATTTATATATATATATATATATATATATATATATATATATATATATATATATATATATATATATATATATATTAGAATCTAATGTTGAAAAAAATTTGAAAATCTAAGTTTTTGTATAGGTTTCTGGATCGCATTAATCAGTTTAATCCATCCTGAAATCCATTATATTAAACCTATTCAATACTTCTCTTAAGTGACATCTATTGATTAGCAATTCTTCCTTGATGCGGCTATTTGAAGATTATAAAGAACATAAAACAATAAAATTTAAAATTCCATAATTCAAATAGTTTTGGTGGCAAATATCTAGGACATATATTGTTTACATTTTTAATATACTTAGGTTAATTTATTAACTATTATTAGTTAATGGGTCATGTGGTGGACGCTGTGTATAAAATATCACATGCATGTATATTTGTTTCAATTTTACCCTCAAAAATGTTGCCTGACTTTGAAGTGACTTGGTAAACTCATACTTGTCTCTCACTGTCGTCTAAATATAATGTAAGATCTAAATCAATGCTTTACCTTCTGCTTTTGAATATTATGGAACATGTGAATAGGTCTTATAAATTTGAAAGCTTGACACTTGGATGAGATGTTTTAAACCATTACACTAAAGTTATAGTAGCTGCTTTAAAAATGCATTTACCATTGAAACGTCAGATAATACATTAGAAAGCTGACAGAATTTTAATGACGCATGCAATATTAGTTTCCCTTCATTAAATTAAGAGTGTTATGGTAAATGAACGCTAAGTCCTCTTCTGCTAGTTTGGACAGGAATGTGCTGTTGGTATGCATTTAATAAACAGACCAATAATCATGAAATTTGGCTCACGTTTCAAGTAGAATGTGTTTGATGGAACTTGAAACTACATCTCTACCGAATGGCTAACTTTAAATGATGGGTTTTGTGTTAAAAATAATTGTAATAATTTTTGTAAATAATTTTAAAAAAGTGGAATATTATTATATTATTAATACAATGAATATAATATTGTTTTTTTTCTCCCATGTGGTATAGAAAAGAAAATGGCTAGGCATTGCTTGTTATTCGTAAGTGACACAAAAGGAAAGTACTCATCTCCTTTCTTTTGAATTATGAAGCTGTAAAATTTAGAGACCAATAAATAATATTACTCAATGGCACTTGAGTTTGGGAACGAGTTTTGTTCACGTATAGTACATATTACAAAGCACCTTTTAAGGTCAATAGAAAAATCCTTCTTTATAATCACCAAGTGAATTTTCAGCAAATATTCGGTTTAAAGTATGTGATTATGTTCAGGATGAATTTTTCGAAAAACGCTCCAAAATAGTTTCATTTTTGAGTTTTTGCCTAAAACGAATTGAAAAAAATATCTATGAAATCAAAATAAATTAGTTAATTGACAAAATTATTTTTAAACATTGGAATAAGGAGCTTTTTTTCGCTAAAAAGAGGTATAAAGCAAAAATATTCTAGTTTAGAGGCTTTTAAAATGATATGCTTAACTTTTAACAGATAACTTAAAGATATATTATCTAGCTCATGGAGTTAAAAAAATAATCTGCATTTCTATCCACTCTTTAAATATTGGAGTTCATCTGATAAATTTTCATTTTTTTCCACATTTGGAAACATTAAAACAACTGTAATATGTTTCTGCATGAATGGATTACTTATTCTCTAGTTCAAGAACTGCATAACATATTGAGAAATTATTATACCAAATTTGAACAAAAAATATCGTTTATATTTTAATTTACCTTAAGCTTTGATCAGAACGAAGCAACTTCAATTAAACTGAGATGCAGTCTTTTAATACTGATAAAAAAGAAGAAGGTTTAGTGCAATTGAACAGTTGAAATTTAGAATGCATAAGTACATTAACGTAGTTCTTTAGAGAATATGGAAAATTAATTTTTGTAAATCACTCAAAAAATTTTCAAAACCCATCAGAAATTATGCTAACAGATATTTAAAAAAAATATTAACCTGAGATTTTAATTTGATACAGTAAAATTATACACAAAAACCAACAGCTGGTGCATTTTTACAAATTAAACAAAAAATGGTGCAATTTTACAAATTAAAAATAATTGGTGCATTTTTACAAATTAAGCGAAATTTCAGGTAACAAAGTTGGTTAAAGAATGGACAAAACATCAATCATTTTGACGTGTATATATTAGTTTGGTTGGTGGGAAACTATCATAACTTGTGTAAGAGATTTCAGGACTACAAAACAGAAATTAACTGATTACAAATTTAAAATCAGGAATATTCTAAAAAGTTTAAAATTTATAGCATAATTTTAAAAATTATAATACAAAATATTTAAATAATTTTAGTAAGTACCTTAAATGATAATTTTAAAATAAATGTTTGGAATTTTAATTTGTTAAATGTCAATGATTTCTTGACACTTAGTTCATAATGATGCTATATTATTGAATATTCAACCTTTTAAGAAACATTATAAGAGCTAAGATGAAATTTTAGATGTGGAAAAAACAATAAGAAGACACCAAGTAAAAGAATTACAAAGTGCGATTTTCAAAAAATTTATTTTAGAAATGAACATTTCACGACCATTTTTACTTATTTGCTAATATTTCTAGCAAAATCCAAATTATTTCCTTTAACGTCTTCGTCTTCCGTAAAGCATTTAGCGAAACATCTGCAGTGCGGCCGTAACGCGCTTCAAACATTCTTCAACATTTTAAAACTTTTAAACATTTAAAACGATTTATAAATGTTTACTTGTTTGAGTTTTTTTTTCTAATACTGCGATAAACAACGGAAAAACAGGAGAGGACGGCAAAAGGGTTAAAAGTTGTATTTTCTGACTCAAATCTAATAGATCACAATAATTTTGTGTTTAGAGGATTTTAAATAAGCAATAAGCAAATGAACTAACAGAAAAAAGACTCGTGAAATAGTTATTGTACTCTTTATTTAATCATGTAAATATTTCTATATAAATTATAAAAAAAATAACTTCACCTTTATTTTCAATTTTGCTTTAATATTGTTTGGTTTACCAAACTGTATTCAATATCATGCATATAAAGGCACCTGAATATGCGGTAAATGAAATCCTCTTCTGAAAGATATATCTACTGTTTGAATCTTTCAGAACAGCTGGCGTTTAAATCATCCACTCTTCGAAATTTCCTGTATTCACAGTTGAGAAGAGTTGAAATGTTGTTATACTGATTAAATTCAAGTCTGATAAAGTATTCTTATGAATCCTATGACAAAATACGGTCCTATATCGTGTCTTGACGATATACATTTGCTCCGACAGATTTTTCTATAAATATCTCCGTAACAAGATTAAAATAGCTTAGATTTATATGCGCTAAGAACGACATGGTAACATATTGATTTAGCAAAACATAAAAAAATTATAGAAGAAACTACTTCTTTCTAATCTTTCATAATGTTGTTAAATTTAATGTATAATTAATTAGTATGTATTAATGATATTAATTTCATTTGTGAAAGTAGAAAGAAAGAATAATCGTTGGCAATATCAATTTTTAGTCTTCTTAGACATATTATGATGACTTCTGTATTTCTTATTTCACATGTAATGTTAAAATGTTGTTTATATTTAAAACACCTATGTTGTATATAGTCTTCATTTTGACGGTCGGGTTTTTTTTTTTGACTTTAAGTCCTGCTTTTCAGTTAAATAGTTTTATAAATAAGCTTATATACACTTGTTTATCTTTTTCTATTTTATTTATTTTTTCTTGTCTACAAACAATCAGGAATGACGAAAATTACTATTTTTTCCAGAATATGATAGTAATCTGCAAGACTGTTTTCACTGTGGTATTTTTTTTTATTGAAACATTTATAAAACCCCCTTGCACCACAAATTATCACAGGGGGAATTACAGAAGTAAGTATGCAACACATTGCATAAAGAAAAGAAGAAGAAAATTAACCGTCATGAAGGATTACAGATGTCAACAATAAATTTACAGAAATTTTCAAAAGCCCTTCTGGTGCAAATAAGTTGGTGAAAATCTGGAGGACAATTTATATTAATGCCTTTGAGAGCTGGTCTTAGCATCTGTCTTTCTTTGACAAACTTGTAACACAGAAGGAGCACATGGTCAACTTTTTCCTCGCCACCAATATTACAATCGCAGGAAGATGACGGAGACAAATTAAATTTGTACAAATAACTATTAAAGTTACCATGACCAGTGAAATAGAGTTACTTTGTAATTAGTATAAAAATGATAGCATGACAGTCTCTTATTAATGGATGGTAAAAATCTCCCTTTATTTGAAATAAGATATTCTTGATTCCAAGACACCATCATTTTTTTCTCTTGTAATTTTCTTATAAAAGGATTTATTCACTGTGGTATTGAAGAGCCTTTTAAAATACTTTCATGACACATACTAAATGACAATTATACATCGGTTCAAGAGATTTTTCAATTTTCCATAATGGTACAGAAATTTCAAATAACAGATTCAAATTATGTGAAATGGATTTTTTTTCAAAATTTGCAGTGCAAATAAACAAAATAATTCTTGTTAGATGTTACAAAAAGCAACTTAAGTTTTTAAATCTTAAAGAATTAAGTGTTTTATTTATAATAGGAGATGATGAAATGTACGTGTAGTGTATATTGTACGTGTAATGTACGTGTAGTGTATATATAAATATACGTTTATGCGTATATAGGCATTTTACAGTTCATAGGCATTTTAGACCATTAGATATAAGGGCTTCCAATACAATATACTTTAGAAGGTGGGAATGTTTATAAAAAAAGACATGTTTTTGAAAATTTATAAAAAATTCAGTAAACTTTTAACTTTTTCATTATTTTGAAAATTGTCCATTCAATTAGTGTATATTAATAATGTTAATTTAATTTTCTTCGATTTAAAAAAAATAAAAAAAATATGTTCCTAAATAAGTTTTAAAAATAGTTTCATTATAACAAGACAAAATTCAAACCGTTTGCATTAATTATTTCATGAATTATATAACAGCGGAATTCCCACGCGTTATTGAAAGATAATGATGAAGGACTCTATTCATTATTTATACAATTTATTCGAAGAATCAAAAGTAGTAATTTTATTAATAAAAAGAGTAATTACACAAACACGTAGTAGTACACAAACAAGTATACAAAGTAGTACGCAAAGAAATAGCTAACAAGACTATGGGCATTACGAAAGTTCATGTACATATTAAGCAAAACAAGTGTAATGTTTTTAAAATTACACGATTTTAAAGTCTGGTCCAAATTGGTGTTTAAAATTACTTTGTTTACAGATTCATGCACATAAAGTTAAGGAAAAAAAATTAATTGAAATTCAACATAAGCAATATTTTTTGCAAACCAACTAGTTGCCAAAGTATATCAGTATGTACTAACGCATTATTTTTTAAACACATTGCTTGTTAAAAAAATTTTCTTTCCCATTTTCCACGTACAATAACATCATTTTACAGAACCAATTTCGCAGTTACACAATAACACAAAGGAATAGCATAAAATGTCAACTTATGCTGGGGGATAGTTTACCTACGTCATCTTAACTTTTCAAAAGATTTTTTTTTTTATTATAAAAAAATTTGGAAGAAAAATTGATTTAAGACATCGCCTTAAGAAACCGAAGTGAGTTTAATCTTCTTTCTTTTACTTTTTTGATTCTCATCTTTTAATTCATGAAAAAAGAGTCTTTCCTTTATGAAAGGAAAAAGATTTTTCAAATCTCTAACTTCATTATTTTCAAAACATATGCTTCTTTTTTCATTACAGGCAGCTAAATTTGACAGCATCAATAAATATTACATTATAGAGTGACTTTAAATGTTATAAAATTATCTATTAATTTTTAGCTAATGAAGAATAATGAAATTAATTTTTTTAAATATTCTGATATGTTAAAACATAAAATATATTTAAATGCTGAGTGTAAGTGTTGAAATTTATATTTCCTCAAATAATACATCACCTGCACAAATATAAAGCACATACCAGTGAGTATATTATTTTTTTCATATTTACTTTTAGTATAATAAATATGCACTCGCCTATCTAAACAAGGTACAATGCGTTTCTGAGAGTTTCAGTGTGCGTGTGTCTGCTCTTATTTACAAAAAAAAAGGGGGGGGAGGGACACAAAAATAGGAAAATTGGAAGTAATGCATTAAACATATATTTACCGAATATTACTTTATTTTAAAATCAAACGAAGTTTGCAATACGTTTTTTACATATTTTTTTTAAAAACTTCATTGATGAAATTTAAAAAAGAAATATGCTGAATATAAATAAATGTATTTTAAATAAGAATGTGTTTTCTCCGAGTTCAAAATACTGTCGGCAATTTTTTTTAATTAAGTTATCGGACGCCGAAATGAAAAATAACAGCTATTTACGAAACAGCATTTTTTTCCCAGTTCATTTGATGATCTTGATGGGGTGTATAAAGCTACCACCTAGTTTCCTAGAGAGCTCTACATATGTTCTGCCGAATTAGTCTGGAGATTGAGTTGGCTTGTCCATTCCTTTTAAAGATTGGATGTCAACTACTAATTGCCAGATGATTACTAATAAACTTATCTCATTGAAGACGAGCAATTTCATTTATTTACAATGGATTTATTTATTACATTGAAGACCAATAGCATATGGTCAAATGTGTATGTAGAGTATCTTGTGTCTATACCATCTAGCAGCAAAAGTTATTCCGTGGAGCACTTCAGAATTAATATGATCATTCAAAGCAATTTGAGGCCAAACCACAATACCACTATTGTTATAGTTGTGTCTTTCAACAATGCTAGATTGAGAGCATCTAGTTTCTTGCTCTCTATATATCAGTACATCGCCTAATTTACAATCATTTCAGAAAGGTGTTAATGTGAATTAATATCTAGTTCTGATAATTAACACTTTTCGCTAATATAAATAGGCTTTTGTCTGAGATTGATGAAGAACATATGCAAGTGGCTTTCTTGCATACAATTCTTGATTGGGAAAACAGCTTAGCACAGTAAAAACAGATATTCTTCGTCCTACTACAGCGCTATGATTTGAAACAAACTGAAGCTTAGTGATAGGTCAAATTTTTCGTCAGAAATTGCTAAAAAATATCTTTTGAAGAGTTTGTAAATCACTGCACTGGGAATAATATTCAAGAAGCTGAAATTTGGGGTGAAATGAATCCCTAAGGCTTTGGACGTCACTGAAAAATACATGAAGTCTTTCAGTAGCATCGGTATATGTGAAACTGATCTCCACCTACTCTGTTACGTAGAAAAAATCAAATATTAGCTTAAAATTATAGAACGTATTCAGGAATTATGAAATTAGAACGTATTGGTCTTCAATGCCTTATATAAAAATAGTCGGATGTAAATAAATTTCTTTAATTAAGTTTTATGTTTTTAATTTTATACAGTATATTGTTTCATATTTTCTTAATCTTTAACCATTTTTAACACATTTTTAACTTTAATTTGTTTTTATTTAAAAGTGAGCCCCAAAACGCAATTTATACTTACATTATAAGGTAGTATAGTTACATATATTATAAGGCATATATATATAAGGCAGTATAGTTAATATATTAGTTACATTTTGATATAGATGATATTAGTCATTTAATTTATTCCTGCAATAGCGGCGAATTTACAGTAACTTATTGAAATAAATATTTGAACTGAGAAATTAGCTTTGAATTGAATACAGATATAAATTGGTAAAGAGGTTGAAAGATTGTTGGATTGAAATAATATTTATTTGTTAAAAGATATGCATCAATGATTTTAAATATATATATATATATATATATATATATATATATATTGTAGCCATTTTAGAGACATCATTGAAATAAGAGGATGAAATTCTGATTTACTTTTCCCATCCTCGACTTTTAGCTACACAAGTTAATCATTTGATATTCATAAAAGAACGCAGTTAAATGTATCTTACTTATTCCATTATTTTCAGCAAAAACAGGCCTTTTTGTACATAGGTAAATATTCATTCTCTATAAAACCAAACAGATGACAGGAAAATTGATTTATTTTGGAGAATAATAAATTTTATTTTATTATCTTTGAAGGGATTGAAATGCTCTGATTTAAATTTATGTCACCTCTCCTTTACAAGAATTTTGTTTCTGCAACAAAAAATGTGGAAAAATAATAAAATAAATTTGATTTTACTGCACAATAATACTTGAATAATTATAAAAACTATAAATTTATGAGGCCTGAAGAGACAATTGCATGAGTTTCATTTCATCTAAATGTTTCGTTCTGCTTATGAACAAGTTTTATTAAAGGTTCTTCATTTAAAACTAAAGGCACGACTTTACTTTTGGATCTGAGACCCCCGGGGGGGGTACCTCGAAATGAGGATGAGATGCTTCTGGCATGGTGGTTGGATCTCGCCACCTTGGAGGGTATACAAATAGGTGGGGGATCTGACTCCTTCCATCGATGATGGGACGTACTTCCTTCGGGGAGGGTTGTATCGTGGCCGGTGATGGCCCTTAGGACTCAACCACAGTTCCCGCTAGTGTTACTGTTGCGGCGGTCCGATCATTCAGTTTTATGGTTTAAATCCGTGTGTCTTCGTGGCGGATCGGAGAGTCAGTTGGTTGATTTACTTTTGGGATCTGAATGCCGATTGCAGTAAACAATGATGAAAATACCAGGTATTATTGTGTTAAAAAGTACGAGCATCTCTGTGTTGCACAGTTATATTTTAACAAATTAAAATTTTATGAATGAAGGCATTTTTTTTCTAATTACGAGTCTTTCTTGGCAGCTATAAATAAATCTCAAGAATTGCGTTTAATATTAGTGATGTGGTCGAGGGTAGAATTTATTATTTTCTTCTTAAAAAGGAATAAATGCATGAAAATGTCAAGAATTTTGACTTTTTTCTGATTACAGTTTAGAAAAAGAGAGCCTTCTTAAATAATGAGTTTCTTCATTTTGTCAAATATATGTGCGTTTGAATAATATATGGATTTTCATATGCAAACTAATGTTTCTTAATTAATCAAATTTTATATATTCTATAATACTGTATATTTAAAAACAAAATGCTCTAATGAATACATTTAATTGAAAGATAAAAAATAATATATTCAATATATCTTCAAAATCATTTACATGTGTATTCGAACCATGTCCTATAGAAGAAATACTATCTTCTCAAAAATTTAAAAGTCTTTTGTTTTATCCAATAAGAAAAATAGCTTTAATGATTCAATAACATCACTTCCTTAAATTTTTAGAAGTACTTACTTAAAATTCACTTGTAAATTATCCCTAACATATTTGTCTTTTCTCTGTTTTATGACAGTTCATTTTAATACATGTTTGAATTTCGAATACAATTTTTAAAGCTATTTACATTAAAATTACATCAACTAGTACCAATTAATTTAAGACAATTTATTTGGTGAGAGCAGGATGAGGGAAAAAAATAATAACACATAGATGTCAAGAGGAGAATGCTAAACCACATCTATGTAGATTAAAAAATGAGCATTATTTACTTCAAAATTATCTTTCTCGGTATTTTAGAGTGATAGGGGTAAATATGAATACGCTTATGCAATTAGGAACAATCAATTCTTCTTTGCTTTTGAAAATTTCAAATAAAATACTATTGGAAAAACTGAATCAATTTCACTTCATTGCAGAACAAACTAAATGTGTTAAACAATAATTTATTTTTCATAACTCGGTCTTTAATTTTTTTTTTATTTTTTCTTAAATCATTTATTTCCTTCTAAAATTCATATATCTTAAAATATACCCCGAGAGCACCTTCGTAATTGAGGATGAGAAACTACTGGGATAGTGGTTGTTTCTTCACCCCTGTTGGTATACGAAAAGGTGGGGTCTGACTCAACCCATCAATGACGGGACGTACTTCCTTAGGAAAGAGTTGCACCATGGATGGTTATGGCCCTTATGACTCAACCATAGTCCCCGCTAGTATTGCTGTCGCGACGATACGGTCATTCAATTTTTCCGTGTGTCTTCGGGTGGTTCGGATGAGTCAGTATATGACTTTATATTAAAATAAGCCTTTGGAATTTTTTTCCTATTGTTCATAACTATGATTCCTACATGTGAATTCATTTTCTTGAAGCAATTAATTTGCAATCTACATACATATAGGTAGGTAAATATTGTTCAATAATTCATTTTATAGAAGTGCAAACCTTAAATGTTTCCTTCAGTTTCTTTGAAAAACTAAATAAAAGTGAGCATTTGGAATTTTATTCCTATTATTCATAACTGTAGTGCCTTCATGAATATGTTGATCTTCCTGAAACTACGATTCTTCAGTTTACAAACATATTAATAATCTAAAAATGAAATTAGCTTACCTTTCTTTCATCGTCTTTGAGTCTGTTGTTCAATAAAACTGAAGATTTGAAGAATTCTTCAACAACAGAAGTCCAAGTCATATCCACTTTCATTCTCTGCCAGCACATTGTTCCCAAAAATTTATATTGAACATTGTTTTCAGAAGTTGTTTTCTTCAAATAGTTACGCATTTCATATCAGCAAGTCATTGTATAAACTAGGCAGAAAAATGTTTGGAAACAACATATAAACAAATAAAAGAGTATTTTCGCTGAAGGAAATCTTTTTGAATGGCGTTACTTTAAATTCGATAACAAAAGGGAACTTGACTGAAGAACTTATGTAGCTGAAAATGAAGGAAGAGTTTAAAGCTTAAAATAAACAGAAATAAATTGAATTTTAGCTCCAGTGTGTGCTTCAAGCTATATTCGAGATACATATCTCACAAAAACAGGAGCTAGAATAAAGCAATTGAAAAATATAGTTGGGAGATTTCTTCAGTATGAAATAATTCAACTATAATGATTTATTTGGTATACGAAAAAATATCATTGATTTTTCGAATCTTAGTAATATTAAGCAAAAGAACTTAACTTCACTCCTCAAGAAATATATAAATCCATTTATAAAGCCTATTTTCAAAAAATAAATAAATAAATAAAAATAAACTGAGTGACTTTTATAAGAAATGAAAAGTTATAGTGCTTTTCAATTATATATTATGATATCTTACCTTTGTGACATTCTTTACAAAAAAATAAAGTAATAACATAGCAGTGGTGACATAGCAGCGAATATACGGTTAAATTAGAATTTCCTAAAACTAATTAAATAGTTATATCAATATTGGGGAAAGAAATATGTCATCATTCTGAGGGCGGGGATCTATAATTTAAAAGAATTCAAAAATACAAATTTATTACTTGTGTAAGTATTATAAATTATGTATTAGTGAAATATTAGTCTGCCAGTTTGTTAGACATATTTTTTAGAAATAATATTTGATTTTCAGAAAATTAATTCCAAAAGATTTCTAGGAATAAAGTTAAATGTATTTGGAATAATTCAAAATGTGTTGCTAAAATTTTCATGCTAAGCAATTTGATTCCTGTAAGAGTAAATTTTACTCTGATGAAATCTGTGAAGAGTACAAATTTTTCGAAGAATTTCCAAACATATAGTGTGGAAAATGATACTATTTCTAAAATGGTAATTATTATTTTAGTACGATAGTAATGGGAAATGATGAAAATTATTTTTGTATGTATAGTGGTGGCCAATTAGATAAAGTTGGTGAATTAAAATAACTTATGAGAATAAAGTGCCGAAAATTATTAGAAATTTTCGCCCAGTTGTTTCTGAATATAGTTCCATCACAACGTATACGCTATACTGATTGCTTTTGAATAGTGAAATAGCCTATTTTAAAAGAATATTCAAATTAAATTAATACTAAAAATCTTTTAATATTTGTGTAAAAGATACTAAATGTATTCCCACTTGATTGTAATTAATATTATTGATTAATACAATAACATTAAAATAAAAGCCTTTGATTTCAAATAAAGCTGTAAATTCTTATATTTGCTGGGAAGTAATCTTTTAAAAGATATTTTTATTCTGTTTTTCCTCTGCAAAGCAAAGTAAATGAGAATAAATACAAAAGTGTAACATAAATGATGCCTTGCTCAAAAGATTTATATCGAAAATAAATCTAACTGTTTTTCTGTTGAATCATTCAATTTTAAATTAGATTTTCTTATTGTTGGTTTCGAATTCTACATCTCTACAGATAATGAAAATAATCTCAATTTTCCTATAAAGTTCCTAAAGACTAACCACAACTTAATAAATCAGAAGATATTTCATTTCCCAATCAGTTTTTTCTGAAACAAGTTAGTGGATTCTTTGACATGGTTTTTTTTTTTTGCTTTAATTTAATTACCAGAATTTGAAGTCTTTTTCCAATATTAATGTAAAAAGAAATATCGTAAATAGAAATTCAATTTTGAAAGTTTTAATTGCTTTAGAAATAAAAATTATTATTTTTCAAAGCGAAAATAATTCACTTTTTCTTCTTTTACAAGAGAAATACATTTTGCATGTAAAGTAAGTTGTCTCTCTCGTTATTTATATCTCAACATTATTAATAAAAATATGTTTCCCAACTACATTGTTAAAAAGTAGTTGTTATTGTGATATTATATTTAATATACGAACCAAAGTTTTCCAGTTATAATATCCGATACGTATTGTTCCCTTTTACAGCATCTGTATAGCAGAATTTTATCACTTTATCACTTTTTTTCTGTTTACAGTCTGGTTTGCCAATATTTTTTACCAATTAAATCTGTAGCAGATATTCTTGCAAAAGAAATTATTATTTTAATGATTTACATTGAAATAACGATGCGATCTTCTAAATTATAATAAAAAAACATTTGTTGAAGCTAAATTTTATGCATCAGAGATTTAAATATTAATGAAAGAATTTTAATGATCGAAAATAAATTTCGGATTCTTCATTTGAAACTCCTCATTTTTTATGTTGATTTAATATATATATATATATATATATATATATATATATATATATATATATATATATATATATATATAAACGAACATGTTATTTTGAGAAATGAAAATTTTTGTTTAGAAAAAGGATGATATTTCCTTCATCCATTTTTCGCAATTTTTGTTCAAAGTGCAATGAAGTCAATAATTTGACAAGAGAGGGGATCGTAGGAAACAAATAAATGTTAAAGTTGGGGGGGGGGGGGGAATCGCATTTAACGCACCCCAGTACCTTGTTTTATTTACTTTCTATACTATACATATACTACTATATATAAGATACAATATATATAAGATATACTATATATAAGATATTGAAATTATAGAAAAGACCAGACATATTTACATAAAACGGATTTAAAATAATAATTAACTATTTAATAACTGCTTTACAAAATATTCAAATAAATCTAAAATCTTAGTTGGTAGTATGCTACTTTCTTGCAATTTTCTAAAGTTTTTTATTGTAATTTTTTAAAATTATTGAATACATTTTAAAGATACTTAAATGCCATTTAGTTCTATCTTAGGTATTCTTTTGTTAAATTTTTAACCCTATTTCACTATTTTACCTTGTTTATAGTTATTCTGTGTATGAATCACTTCTTTGTGTTCATGAACGTTCATCTATTTAGGAACAAAAATCTAATGAAAAAAGAAATTTACTAACCAGTGCGATTTCACTGATTTGGAATCAGCAGCAATACTGAAATTCATTTTGACATCCGACTTGGATATCATATATGTAGGAAGTGATATTCGCTGTAAACTTGTTTCAAGAATGGTGATTAATTGAAGCATTTAATTGGTTTCGATTGGGATTCTGGGGGATATGGTTAAGAAGCCATTAGAAGAAGAGATATATAATATAGGAAATAAATTAGATAATATTTTTACTCCTCAATGGCTTCTAATGCAGAAGTGACAAAAGTATAAAAACAAATAAACAGCGGAGAGCAAGTGTGCTTCGGTTTATTCTCAGATAGAAGAGAATACTTGCAAAATTAAAGAAATATTAAAAAATGGGATTGAGTCTATGAAATTCAAAATAAGGATTATAAATGAAAGAAGTCTTCTGATTATGTGTGGTAATGATGTCGTTAATAAAGTCTAGGCAAAAATATTAATAAAGTCTAGACATAAATTAAAAAGTAAACCAAATTCTCAAAGAAAATTTTGAAGTTAGGAAGCCAATTAAGGTAAATCCTAAAATAATTACTTTTAGGGCTGATATCTGGCTCCCAATCCAGAAGTGACAAAAGTTTAAAAATACATAAAATGACAGAAGATAGTATGTTTTGGTTTATTCTCAGAAAGAAGATAATACCTACTATCTTGAATTTGAAAACATAATTAAGGAATGGAAATTTCAAAGACAAAATTGGGAATATCTAAAATATAATGCAGATGGATCGAAAATAGCTAAAATTAAAGATACATAATAAAAAAAAGATTATTTTTGGTTTTATAAATTTTACTAATGGGACTGATTTTGAAAATATAATATATAGACTTGAGACAGTTTTTCGATCTTCATAGTTGAAAATTTGGCTATAAATCTAGATGCTTAGTATATAATCTAGCAATAAGGGATAATTCTGCAATCGTTTTAGATTTAAAATTAGCTGTTATGGTTCTAAAAACTTTTAATGAAAAAAACAAAGATATTATTGGATTTTAAAAGTAAAATAATTGAATATGGCGAAAGAATTGGTAGAAAGTCCACATGAGACAGTTAGAAAATGAGAGATTTGCTGAACTTGCAAAGCTCGCAACTAAAAAAACATGTGGATTGCTTTGTTTTCACTCAAAAGCCGAAATCATAATAAATATAAGTAAAAAAAGACTATGCACCTCTGGTAGAACAAATGGTTAAACTTTATAAAAGACAGAGTTACATAAGCATTTTTTTTGATAAAGTAAGCAGATATCTATTGAAAAGAATGTTTTCCTTAATCAAATTTATGCATAGAAAAGATTGATAAGTGCAACGGTGAAGCAGCAGAAGGAGATGCTAAACATTATACTTCAGAGTGCAAAATATGGAAACTTGAAGGAGAATCCCAGAAGTTAGAGTAGAAGATTCCATTAGAAGAAAGGAAGAAAATAAAATTCCTTTCAAAGGACTCTTCTTAAGGAAATCTTTATTTTAGAAATTAGGGTAGATAAATCTATCTCTTCTATTTGGTATAAATTTACGTTCCTAATTTCTTCAATTATTTTTTTTTTACATCAGCATTACGTAATGATTTTTTTTTATTTTTATAGTTAATCTTAATCTGAATTTTTTTCAATATTTTCTAAATTTCCCTGAATGTTGATATGCATGTAGCATGTTTTATTTCATGATGGACGCTATGTTTTTTATGTTACAAAATGTATATAGGTTGGATAAATAAAAAATTATAATAAATATTACAAACAGTATTTACTCTACAATAGCAATACTTTCATTAAGATGTCCGAAATTTCCGGAATTAAACTGCCGAAAAAATAAAGTCTCCTTCAAGGGGATTTTTAATCCTTTAATTTGTTTTTTTCGCTTCTTGCCTGATAGGCATGTTTATTGTACATGAAATGGGAATAGAATGATTAAAAAAATGAACTAAATAACAAATTTAGAGTTAAAGAAAAACCAAGATTACTAGCATGTCATTTAATAATTGTCATTGAATATTTAATAATATATGTCATATTAATATATAATATATAACATAATATTTTATGTATAGCATATAATTTTAATATATATAAGATATAATTTTTAATATATAACATAATATTTGTCATTAATTTCCATCTGTAATTCAAATGTAATTATTGTTTTTATCTGCAATCTAACTAAAGAAGTGTTTTTTACCCGGGAAAAGATACTATTAAAAGTATTTTATGAAATTTCTAAGATGTTTATGGATTCCGCATAAACTTTATGCACAATAGCAAAGACCATGAAGGATTAAATTTTAGTTTATAAAATTAAAAATGTATCATATTTTGGTAGGAATGCAACATATAGACACTGTAGGTAAGAAATTAAAAATGTAAAAAATGGAACTATGTAAGAGCAAAAGAATTTCATATTTTTTTGTTTGATTGTATCAAAATAATTTTAATAATCAGCCTGTTTAATATTTAAAGAAAGTTGTAGTTTAATAATCCGATGAAAATCGATAACAGTCTCTTGATTCAAAGTGTCAACCCGAAAGTTATTAAAAATGTTGTATTTTAAAATCTTTTTTTAAAAATATGTTTTATTTATAAATCTTTTTTGGCTTCCAAATATTCATATTTTTCTCAGTCTATGACAGTTTAAGAATCTCCTGAGATTGCGAAAAAGTAAAAAAAGAAAAATTATCTCTTTATCAAAATAATAAAGACGCATATACATTTTGAATAGAGGTATAGAAATGCAATATAAAGCTCTGTTCAGAAGAAATAAATTACTTCTTAGCTTTGGTTAAGGACTTCAATATTTCGTCCCAAATTTCTTTCAAAATAATGGTCTGAAAATGAAACTATTTATTATTTAGATTTTTTTCTCACTCTATTCTGGACAATTTCTACCTACACTTGCCATTTTTATGAGTACTTTTGTACTTTATTTTGTCATTGTTTTTTTTTTGTGGGTAATTTTTTTCACGAAACCATTTTAGTTCCAATTTTACATCAATATATCTCTTCTCATACTATCTCAAAAAGACATGATTCGCTTTTACCGCCCACGTTTATCCATCTCCACTGGCTGAAAAACTCCACGATTCTAGATGAATGGTTATGAAGAGATGTTAAATTTGAAATCGATCATATATTTCAGGAATTTTGTCTTTAATTTGTATCGATTCTGGAAACTAATTGTGAAACGCAGGGGAATTCGTTTCACGGTAGGCATGAAGCTACATGGGAACTAAAAATAGATAGATTGGAGGAAAAATTAATGCTATATTTAGAAATAAGGAAGAGTATCTATTTTAGGATGCAATCTCATCCTTTAAGAGATCTGAAGAATTTCCAGAAAATCAAGCTTTTGAATCAACCTTTTTCGATTAGATCTTTTTTTTTAAAGCTGTTTACAAAATACAAGTATACCGATTTTTTTTCAGGATTTTGAATTGACACTGTTAATGCCTGCGTGAAATCTCATTGCTTTGCTTGCTTCTTATGTGTAGGATTTTCTGATTAATATTTAGCAAGATAAGTTGCCACAAATTGTGAAGAAATTTTCCCCATATTTTCTGTACAATAGATTATATCTGAAACATATTGTTTCGATAGCCGGCATCCTGGCATAAGGGTAGCTCATCTTCTTCGTGATTTGTGCGTCCTGGGTTCGAATCCCGGTTCGGGCATGGTTGTTCTTCATCTGTGTTCTATCTGTGAGGTGTATGGATGTTTCCCCCTAAAAAACGGGGTTGTGCAAGCGAATGTGTGTGAGTTTCATGAGCTCGAAGTCAGACTTCTGCCCTTGGGTGCTCAAGAGTCTTTATCCTCAGAAGATGCTGAACCCCCTTTCCGTGGTAACGCGGACACGACATCATCATCATAATTGTTTCGGTATGTTAAAAATGGCGAGATATTAGACACTTTAGAAGAAACATCAACTGCATAAAAAAGATTTACAAGAAAGTCAAGAGCCGCTATGTACTTGTATTTCTAATTATCATTCAATGCAGTTATCTCATCGAAAACATTTTCCGTAGTCACGATTTTTATGGAAGAAAATCCAGTAAATCCATAAAACTCGTGACTACGGAAAATGTAATCCAGTCTCGATAAATTACTATTTAAAAGTTCTAAAACATTTATTGGAGTTATCTTTATCTCAATCCTAGAAGCAAAAATGTATTTCTCTGAACAGGTATCTGATTAAAAATCGGCCGCTTCTCTTTAAAATTTTAGTACGTTTAGTTATGGCTACTGTAAAATTTAAGTCATATTCCATTAAATTAGAGGCTAGAAGCTTTAACAAAATTAACGTTCTAAATGTGTTTCCCCACTCTTGCACTTCATTTAAAAGCAGATAAAACTTCATTTCAAACAAATAGCCCTTCAAATAAAGAATTTCCTACACAAAACATTAAGATTTGCAATTTAAATGAAATTTGGTTACATAATTTTATTAAAAATCTTTCAAAGAAACCCAGATTTAATCTAATATTTTCAAAACGTTCGACCTTTAACGCGACATATATTTTTGAAATGAATAATTTTGATGTGACGTAATTTTTTAATTAATAATTTTGAATAAATTTTTGAATGTTATTAAAATTTATTATAAAAATTAAAATATCAAGAATTTCATTAAAAAAGGTTAATATCTTATAGAAATACTTTTTGTTAGTACAATTTTACAAACATTCAATTTCTTAATGCATAAATTTACATATTAATAAGACATTAACTGACTGAAATACATGCAAACATATCTTTAGCAGACATATTAATGACAAAATAACCTAAATAGATACAAAATATTAATTATTAAATCAATGTGATGTATATTATATAACACACTTTACAGCATAAAACATATGCTATATTAAGTAGAGTTTTAGAAGGCATTGAAGGATTGTTTTGCAGTTTATTGTATATAAATGTAGATTAAAAAAAAATATAGGTTTTGAGATTTTGGCTGGGTGATGCACTTTTCCCCAGGGATTGGATATCTTGATTATGGATCGATACGATATTTAGAATATGCCAATATGTATAAATCAACAATTATACAAAATTGTTTGTCTCACTGCGTAGCATAACCATTTTAGAGGCAGAATATTCAGCAACTTCAACAGAGCCATTTTTCTGGATATGGAACTGGAGGATAAGTAATCCTAGAAATAAAATATTGAAATGATAAGTTCTCAGTCAAAAGAATTCTAAGTAAATATGCAATTTTTAAACTACAGGAGAAATTTTGAGACCGATTTTATACATTTGAATGTTATTAGACAGCGAATACAAAGCTTGAGCTGCTAATGCATTCTCCAAAGTAATACACTGCAATAATACATGACAGCAAATGTAACGTGCTTCAAGTTTACACGCAATGAAAAATTTCAATGGCTGTCGAACCTGACATCTATCAACTGCAAAGCTGAGCTAAACATGGGTCTCAGAAGTCCCGGATAATGGTTCAAAAATTTTAAGAACAGGTTATCAAGAGATATGTTGGGAGCGATATTACTTATAATATTTTAGTTAAACAATATCTGCGAAAAGCACTCGGACGAGCACTTTTAGACGAGGAAAGTCTGTCCTTTATCCTCACTGGAAAAGAAGCCATTCGGAACAGCTGATCAGTAGTCCACGGAGAGGGAAAAGACGACAGCTCCTCAACCTTAAAACCGGTCCATTTCTTAACACGACGAAAACTAACGGCCTTTCTATCTAGCCCGGATAATGACACAAGGCTTAAGAGAATCTACAAGTAGCAGCAGGACTTACTTGATAGTTTTTGAAAAAAAATGGTCAAAGGAATGTTTAATTCAACTGCAATATTTTCATCAAATTCGAAACCAGGACAGTCCGTTAAGGTCTCAGTTTGCTGTACAGTGCTCCTGCAAGAAGATGTCCGACCACGGCACATGTGGAAGAAGGACAGAGTGATTCACCTATATCAGGGATGCGAAGGGAAGTCAAAATCCTGTGAATTAAGAGTTAATAGTCGAAAGATAACCCGCCCGATCTCTCTGGTCATTCCCCTCGAGATTGACCAGAGGGGGAGGATATGGAGGATGTTGAGAAGGAGATTACATATATTGTAGATCCCCAGTTCGCAAGATGTATTTAAAATTAGTTTATTTTCGAGAAAAATAAAGAGATCTTTGATACTTTTCAATTTAATTTAATAACTGCAAATTAAACAAGATATAAGATAAGTTTGATGAAAGAGGTTATATTCAAACAAGTGATGGCTACTCATATGATGGCTGACTAAAAGAAAAATAATCTAATCTGCCTGCAAATTGGGACAAGGGAATTTTTAAATAGCGCAAGGCAAAAAGCAAAACTAAAATGTTAGAATTTATCACTACATTGAAACAAGTCACAATGAGATATTAAAACTAAATAATCTCACGTGCTGAAATTAGGAACCGCCTTTGTCTTTATCTATTCTAGTAAAGTAGATGTCTAATGGAAGGAGTAGCTTAAATGAACGATGCATTCTTGAAATAAGCTACCAATTCTTCACAAGGAAAATGTCTTGCCATTAACTTTATTTATACTTTAGATTTCTCATATTACCACCAGTATTAAAGCCAAGATAAATATCTATCAATCAGATATTTATATAATTGACAGATGCGTCGCCTAGTGTGGCTTTTTAGACTAACTCTAATCTGCTGCAAGATCTATTTTTTTAATTACGAAATATATATCTAAAAATTGAATTCCTGTAAATATTGAAGATTGGATTACTCTAAATTCATGCTACTTGAAATAACTTCAAACAGCATATCTAAGAACTTAACACCAAAGCAAACTCAATGGTTAAGAGCCGAGGTCTCTCAAAAGTTTGTTTTATACGTAAGATATATTTTAGAAGAAAATTACTGATTTATGAATAATTTGTTTAATTTTTGTATAACACTTTGTCATGTTTCGAACAATTTATCTCATTTAAAAAAATCAATGTTTTTTTTAAATAATTTAAGTTCCTTTATTTTTGTTCTATTCATAAGAAAAAAAAATATTTTTAAGAAAATTTAAGAATAGCAGTCATTTAAAATCATTAAAAATACAACAAGTAATTTCATATAAGTAATTTGCATCACGTAATCGGCTAACATGCTTAATTTCCATAATATTCCTAAAATATTTTTTCCTTGCCAGTTTAAAACTTTTGAAAAATCAAATTTTTTAAAGGGAAAAATTATTAAAGTATAAAAAAATGGAGGAAAATCTGGAATCCAGAGTGATTTAGCAAACTCTAATTAAATTATTAAAACTCTCATTCTGTTTTCGTTTCATTGATGGTTCTTTTCATTATCACTCATTATAAGTTTAATTTTAATGAAAAAAAACTGATATAAAAGATTCGAAATTTCATTTAAAATGTTTTCAAGCAAAAATACAGCATTATATAAAGTTTATCTTTCCACCACCTCAAATATATCTTAAAATTGATAAGGAATGTTTTAAAGGCATTTACTTTATAAAGACATGATTAGATTGCCATCGGAGTATTTTAAAACAACTTAATATACATATGAAATACGTATCACTCATTATTAAGAATATATATACTTTGATTTATCAATACATTCAATTAGTTTTTTATTCATTTTATGATACCGTTCAGAAAGAAAACTTAAAAAAAACTAGGCTGCATTTTTAATTTCTTTTATTAACTTAATCGGGAGTGAAAAATAAAAAAGTAAGTAATTTGTCTTATTAAGAATAACTAATTTAGTGAACTATTATCTTTCTTGTTTACAGAAAATCTGCTTAACAAAATAAGATTATTATTATTAAGTGTTCAATTATGCATAGGAATAATCAGATAAGATCACTTTGAAGATAACTGATTTTTTTAATTGAGATATTCATTGTAAAGTAGTGTCTATTTAATGGATTAATGTATTTTATTATTCAAAGATCTTTAATAAAGAAGTCTTTCGATTATTCTCTACTTTCTTTCTAAATCTTTGTTAAAGGGATTGTAACGCTAATTTCACAACCATTTTTATCTTAAATGACTAAAGTGATAAATTCATTCTCACATTATTAAAATTTTATCTGTTTTAGAACTTCAATCGAAGTATTGTCAAATAAGTTTTCATGTATTGTCATAAAATAATAATTTTTAAATCATTTAATTTACCTGACCTCTCTAATTACTGACCTATTTTGGATAGTACAATGTTTCCACATTTCTGAATACAGCACCAACAAATTGTAGCTAACATTTATTTACTTTTTAAAATACAACTTAGCAAATATCAAAAGCATTTAATATTTTTTTCTTCAATTAAAGAGAGTAATATTTTCATTTTTATAGGTGGATTTTGATTAACTTTTATGTTAATCAAAGTATTCAGCCTAATTATTTATAATTAAATTAAATTCATGAAAAATGACCAAAAATTATGTTTTGATCTATGATTTATGTACTGATCTGTATGTATGTATGTATGTTTATATATGTTATTGATCTGTAAGTTAATTTATGTCTGTTTTTGATTTCTGTATTGATCTTTTGAAGACGAGTAATATATATAGGTTCTCTTATAGAACACTAAATTTGCAGGTATTTGCAATCATAGATATTCTTAAATAATTAATTTCAATATCATTGGTTAGACAAAGCAAATAAAAAAAATGTTTTTAAAAAACATCGAAGAAGACTTGTATATGTTATAGATGTTTTAACTAAAAAAAGAGAATTTTTTCAACATAAAAAGGCATAATGCTTCTTCGTTAATTTGAATAGTGATTTTTACATGCTTTGGTGCCAAAAAAGTTGATATTGAAATTAATTACTTAATAATACTTATTATTACAAGTACTTCTAATTTTAATATCCTATAAGACTATCCATATACTACTAGTAAGCATCATATATAATTTGGAGAAGACAAAATTCATCTGATCATGATTGGAAATTATATGGTCGGTTTCAAAATTTCCTGCCTGTTATTTCCGAAGAGGAATTAACTATACATAAGTTAAACTTAGAAACAGGAGCAAATAGGTCCCCAAATTAAATTTATTAACAGAAAGTTAAGTTTTTTATATATACGCATTTTTAATCGAATAGAATATTACAATTATAGTTAAAATTAAAACAAACAGCTTAAAGTTTAGCATTTATTTATTTGCATATGTAGTCTAGATTAAAATTCCGCTAAATAAAAATCAAACGTTCACTGAATCCATAAGATATTTCATTTTTATGACGGAATTCGTTAAGCATAAAATCAAAATGTTTTTACGATTTCAATTCAGAGAAGAAGTTTTAATTTCTGTCCTTTAGAAAATAAGCGTAGAAAACAACATCCTTCCTATAATACCGAACCAAATGGTTAATAAACACTGATGAGTGAAATTAGCCGACTATGTTGTAAATAGCTCGTACATTAGATCAATGCAAATGTATAATACACTATATATAATATGCCAAATCTCAAATGAATAAAATTACAAAACATTTTTTTTTGTAAATGAAAGCTGCATCCTTTATTATAACTTATTACAAATTGGTACTAACAGCAATCACTTTGGCGTCCAAAAAGAAATTGAGGAAAATATGAAACGGAAACCGGGTGGTGAAGAGATGATTGGGTGTAATAATATGGTTTAACTCGATGTATTTGCCATCACTTCTCCCATCGCATATTATGAAACGACAAAATGCTGTCGGATATGACGGATTCACGTCTTTCTAACATATCAAAACAGACTTATCTTAACGTAACGGAAATTTTATATCACCCCCTTTCTTTCCCTACTCATTAGAGGTAAGTTATATTTCTATAATATTTACGGAACAAACGTGATGGCAAGAAATGCATTACGTAAATGATGTCACGTATCTGAAGAAATGGCGTGCATTATGGAACAAGAACCATGGAACAAGAACCTCTGTCACGATGATCGCTAAGTAAAGAGAGCTCATCTTTTAACATTGTAGGAAAGTTGAGGAAAGTCCTTGAAATTCATCGTCACAATCTATCTGAATGGACTGCCAAGACTAGAAAGAGGCATCCGATTAAATAGTTACAAGATGACCTCATAATTTAGTGGCAGAGTCTTTCTAAAAGGAAATGTTAACTTTTCAAAACTTTATGGGAAGTTTCGGTTATGACAGTCTCTATTTGAATGGTATATTGAATTTGATATATTGAAAAGTAAAGTATTGTAATTTTCAACAGCATTAATAAAACTTCAGCATTTGCTAGTATCTTTTGTTAGCAGAAAAGCAAATTCACTTTCCAAATTGCTCTCATTCCCTATTATTCACGATTACTTATTAATATTTTTGTAATGGTGAGCATTTATGTAATATGATTTCGTAAATCATCCATCTGACTCTCCGACCCGCCAAAAGGCACGCGGATTTAAACCATAAAACTGAATGACCAGACCGCCGCAACAGTAACACTTGCGAGACTTTGTTTGAGTCCTAAGGGCCATCACCGGCCAAGGTACAACCCACCATGAAGGAAGTAAGCCCCGTCATTAATGGAAGGAGTCAGATCCCCCACCTATTTGTGTACCCTCCAGGGTGGCGAGATCCAACCACCATGCAATATGATTTCGTAAATCGGAAAAGCAATTTCGAGTGAGTCAAAGTCATCAATTTGAATTTATTTTTAAATTGTTTTTAGTGTGATCTATACAGACTAAGCGATGCAATTTTTGCCGAATACGCAAAACAAAGATCAACAGAAACAGAAGTGTTTTGACTTTTCACTCATATATACATAGGTAATTATCATCTAAATTAATCAGTCTCAGAAGTATTGCTATCAGGAAATAAAATTGCACTCATTTTGACTGAAAGTCCAATTATTTGTCAAGGCAATAAAGTGTTAATTTACAATTTTTGTTATTTATTATTTTTATTACGATACTGATTGCAAATTACACCTTTATATTTTTGAACGTATTTAGTGATGGAACGAACTATAAAGTTAGAACAAGTGCGGATAAAATTGTACGGCAGTGCAAACTGTTATATAAGTTGTAATTAAAACTATCTTTATGGACGTATGAATTTGGCTTTTACAATTTTCATCAATTATCGATTAATCGATAATTGATTTTCAAAAGACAACAATTTTAAATAAGATATTAATATGAAATATTTAATGATATTAGATAAAATATATGCTTACATGCATATGTTCTTAAATTATCATTCAATATGCACCCCCCCCCCATAAAACTATTTCATGATTAACTACAATCAGTGCTTTTGTGGCTTATTATGTCAAAATCAGGCATATTTTTTTTTAAAAACATATATTCAAAGCGATTGTAGGAACCATATCAATAATGAAAAACTTTATATTTAATTTATGCAATTATACTAATTTTTATTTATTGCCAAAAAAATACATTTTTTCCAAACTTTTTATTTTATCACTATTCGAGAAGCCTAATTAAGGAATTTTTATGTCTGCCAGAATGATTTATATAAATTTCAAATTCCCTATACGATCCAATATTAGAGATATGCTCTGTTATTAATCGTTCATTGTTATTATTTCTCATTTTATTTTAATTCAAAATTTAAAGGAAGTAGTAAATGATTGTGAGATTTATTGAGTGAACGAAAAAGAAATTGCACCTTTTTCTTTGTAAATGAAAAGAAATAAAACTTGATCTAATAGCCGGCTTACACATTTTTGCAATTTTATTTTTAATGAACACCAATACCTTCTATTAGAAACATTGCAAACAAAAAAAGGCTGACAAAAAATATGAGTAAAGTTGTGGATTAGAGTAGAAAAAATAATTTACTCAAGCTGCGTTCGATCGAATCAGAGAAGTGCCTTTACGAACACACGAAACCTGTTAAGTGGTTAATAATAGAAAAGTCATAAAACACGTGAATCTAGTACGTAACGGAGCGTGTAGTGAAATAAAATTTGAATATATTCATAGGTTGTTGCTATTTGTATATAGAGTCAGGTATTCACGACAAATGGAAAAGATGTACCCAGATTGTACTGTGCAATATCAATATAAAAGTCGGTGTATATGACTGAGACTATAATAGAATAAAGAAAATAAAGTCGAAAAAGGAAGAATGCATAATTTTGCCAACAATTAATTGCCCAGCATTATTTATGTCACACATTAATACTACTTACCAATTGTCCATATCATTCGAAAATGAGAAATAAGTTCTCCTTTATATTAATATGTAAAAGGCATGATCAAGAACTGCAAATTGACGAAATATTAAAATTATTAAACGAGTGAAAATAATTTATAAAAATTTAAATACTAATTTAATGCAATTAGTAGTATTTGCGAATTTAAATGCAATTGAAAAATGTTTCCAAGTGAAAAGATTTGTTAGTCATAATACTATTCTAATAATCGGTTTTCCGTCTTCAGGTTGCATTTCCCATTACTAAAATTAAATTGCCTTTAACAAATAAATTCATACTTCCTATTCATTGTATATAGTAAGAAAAAAATCCTCCTTTATGCAGTTACTATTTTTTCTCAAGTTAGTGTCTGTAATGTCTTGTAGTGCTTCGTACTTAAAGATTATCCAAATACTTATACTACTATATATTATTATGTAATCTTATATACTTTTATATAAATAACACGGAATTTTTTTCGCTATTCGCTGGGAATAGTTATGCAATAATATTACTCAGAAATGTCTGCATCTCAAAATTATGCACGCATAAGCAACATCAATTCGTGAAAATCCAAAATATATGTATTTTGTAAACAGCTTTTCAATGAATTTGAAAAATTAAAAGCCAAGAGTTTGGCCTTCAGATGAACCTCTTGTAGATTCATTAGTAAATATGACTGAACTTTAAAACATATATATTTCGTTGTTTCTTCCAGACAGAATATAAATTTTCAATTCCGTTCATCAGTTTATAGTTCCCATGCAGTTTTAGTTATGTAATATAAAACGAATTTTTCCGCTTACTGTTCCTATATTTATCCCAAAAAAGAGAACATTTCAAGTAGATATGATAGATTAAAGATCATAGGAGTTTTAGGTTAAAGACATCATTTTGGAAACAAATTCATGACGAAATATATTTAAAAGATTCTCAAGTTCTTAACTAGAGCCAAGAAGTTATTTAGGTTTTCTAACAGAGCTTTTTTACAGTTCTGCATTTTTATACAGAGTCTATATGTAGATTTTTATCCCCAATATAGAAAGAATTTCTCTTTATCTTTCTTCAAATCACAACATATTTTTAAGCCATGAAAGACAATATTTACTGAAAGATATGAATTAGTAGATGACAAAAGAATTTTAAATTTAAAATAAAGTTTAAAAAAAAGGCTTAAAAACAATTTCTTTTTTACAATTATTTGCTTAAAATTTACAATTAAGAAACTATTTGTTAAACTTCATTTGACCATTCAATTAAAATTTTCTTTAAATATTTAATTTTCTATTTTTAAAATTATCTCAATACGATTTAATATTGAAAAGGAAGGGAATGCATTAGCTTTTTAATTACATTTTCCTCTTCCAATAGTGTCTACACATCATAAACATGCCAAAATATTATATATTTAAAAAAACATTTATAAGCCAAAATTAAATCATTCATGCTATTACTATTTCATATAAATTTTTTAAGGAATTCATAACATATCAAGAATTACATAAAATATTCTTTCAGCATCTATATAATTACATATTCTTTTCTTTAATTTCAGTGTAGATCAAACAAATAAAAAATGTAAAATGTAGATATTCACATATGCACTATAAAGCAATGAAATTATAATCTTGATGTTTAAAATATATATATTATTCCTCTTTTTATAATTGAGTGCAAGGTAATGCCAATCATTCATTTCATTGTTTTAATCATTATTATCTGTTCTTGTCTATAATAAGCATGCCTATCACACATGAAGGGAAAGCTTAATGTAACCAACTCACTACTAGCATGGCCGGACTGTAGTAGAGTAAAAGAAAAAAGAGATATTCAAGGAGATTTTGATCCCCTCCCCGGATTATTTCAGGAAGATGGCATATTGTAATGAATTATGATTACCCTTGATGATTACTCTTGCACAGTGTATGCTGTCTCGGTCTTCATTTCTCACTTAAAAATAATAAAAAAAGTTAAAAATGGAAAAATTCTAAAAAAAGAAAAAAAAATCTGCTTTTTCTACCTATGAAAACGACGTAATGTAATAAATTCTTATATTTTTAATATGAATGCACAGTAAAATTTTGATTTCTTTCTTTCATGCTACAGCTAAAAAAATAATTAAATAATTATCTGTCTATATCTTTCTCTGTATGAATTAATGAATTATTTTCTCAAAACATTTATTCTCTAGCAAAGAAGTTCGAGTCACTAAAATTCATCAAATTCTAGAGATCGGAGTGGGTGTTTTTTTATAGAAAATTTCAGTAGTTTTCCTTCATGTATTACGCATACTATATCACATAAAAACATGACAAAACGAATAAAATAATTTCTTACAGTTGAATCTCTTTACTCGATTAAACCACTAGAAAGAGGGACACAATAGTGGTAACGATTCGAAAGGCAAGGTTACAGGCAAGAGACCCTATTGGACCGAAGAACAATCGTTCAAGCGAATAGGATGCATGTTAAAACCGTTGGCCTAATGACTACCCACTAGTGTAACAAGGAAGTTTGGAGAGTGAAGAGCCAGGTCAGTTGCCACCCCTGTCATCTGATCGTGATTCATGATTACAAAGTCCGTCTGTAAATGACTTTGGTGTTGTTGTTTTTTTCAATAGGACGTTAATATAACTAAACTAAACTAATTATATCATCAGTTCTAATTTAGCCAAAAATGATTTTAATATTTTTCCTCCCGTTTGATTGAGATTTGACTTGTAGGACTTGTAAAGTCGTACTTCTGAAATGACATGAAGTCAATATTGCTGGTGATTCCAAGCAGATAGGAAAGGACAGTTAATGAATTGAGTTTTCTTGTTCCCCATTACTTTTTGTTCATGAATCATAATTAAATAATTTTAATCAAATGAAAACTAAGAATTTTATGAGAAAATGAGAATTAAAATATTTATTCTTAAAAATGGAATATCATTTCAAACTATAATACTCAACATTCCAGTGAAATGGTTAATATATGAATGAAATAATATAATTACATATGTTGGAATTAAATAGTGGTTATTTGTTGATCACATCTGATACAACATGGGAACTAATTAAAAAAGTTTATTGATTGAAATAAAACGATTTATGTTTATGGTTTGGATGGAGAGATTTATCGATTTAACATTTGGGAAGTTCGATAGCAGCCAGTGACAGATTTTTTTCCGCTCTCAGTGGGATTGGGTGTTTTTCACTTCGCTGTAATCAATATTTAGCTCCAAAGAAGAAGTTATTTTTGTAAATTCCAGAGATTCTTAAAGCGAGGGATGGCTTCGTCGGACCAATCAACAAAACTGTTACTGATTCAGATATTCTACAACTTCAACATCGAAGGAAATTTCAGCGCAAAGCTATAAAGAGCGCTTTAAAAATTTCAGGTTACCTTACATTGGCTGTAACATAGCACAGTCACATTACTTAAATTCTAACACTTATATGCATAAAGGAAAAAAATAACTATTCATAAATGGCAATTTTCTTTAAGATAAAAATTAGAATAAATATTTTGGATGTAGACGTAAAATTCAAGAATTTTTGAATAAAATGGTTTGCATATGGCATTTAAATACCATATTGATGGATTTCAGTAAAACTAATATTCACCTGATAAATAATAATAATAATTGTGGATAATAATAAATAAAACTTGGATAATTCACTTGACCACTTCTATAAAGTACTCGGAAAAGACAAACTGCGCAAGAATTTTTTTTAAATTATTATTTCATAAATATATTAACGACTGGAAATTTTGAAATCATGGTAAAAAATTCTTTTTTCCTCAATGCAATGAAACTAAAAATTAAATTTCTTTATTAAAAATCAATAAATTACAGAAATTCTTAAATCAAGCATGGACCAAACCATAGAAGGATACAAATCTATAATGAATATCACAGGGAGAAAAAAAATTGAGCATTCATTATATGAAAAATAAAATATAATTGGGACAGAAATTTTAATTTACATACAAAATTTCTAACTGTTTATGATTCTTTTGTGACTTTTATTTTTATTTTCAAATTTTTTGTAAAAAGATTATTATTTTTTCTTTTAATACATTAATATTAAAAGAATTCTGTTTATTATCCTTCATAATATAAATTTTAATTCTCATATCACCTTTCACTATGTCATTAACAAATGAATTTGCACTTCTCAATTTTTTTATGTGCCATCAACTTGATTTGTTTCTCTTCTAGGATGTTTAAAAAGCGACAGTACCATACAACTAAATCTTGCAAATCGTAAAATGATCGTATTCTGAATTAAGTAATTAGAAAACTCGACTCTTTTCATTAATTATTTTGAAATAAAATAAATGCAAAGATATTAAAGAAATCCATTTTCAGCATTTTTCCTGTGTCGCTTTTATAAAATGTAAAACTCCATTTAAAGATTGTGTTTTGATTAGCAAAAAAAAATATTTAAGCATAATTAAAATTTTATCTTGATTAAAGAATCTAAGGTAGTCCATTAATGACCAAGTAGACAGCCTTGATAAAATGAATTACTGAAGGAAGATAATAAGTTTCATTTCTTAATTAGAGCTTCTTCAGAATCTCTAATTAATCGTGGAATAGGCAAATTTCTATAGATTTCCTCAATTTTTCTTCCAAATTAAGAATAAATATGTGCAAGTTATCTCTCAAATTGCTCCAGAAAGGCAATCTCCTCCCATACATTGGAAGGACGTTCCCTTCTTGAGTAGCTTCTTAAAATACATACTGGACTGATTTTTTCTAGAACATTGGAGAATTTCTACTTACATGCTCCCAATGGATTGAGCTGACAATAGGTTCTGCATTTCTTTTTTAAATCCTTGAGGAAAAATACGTTTAAGAAATCTTCCTTTCTAATTGGTTTATAATATCCAAAGAGATATCATAACTGCCATTTTCATCACTCCTTAATTGTCTGGTATCAGATTCAGAAAAACCCACGATCCATACAAATTCATGCATTACCCAACTACAAATTAGTTTTAAAAGAATTAAAAACTATTATACAATGTGTTAATTAATATGGTTAAATTCAACCTCATTAAGGAATAGGGTTGAATTTAATCTTAAAATATTAAAATTAGATTATTGATTAAAAAAATCAATGAAGCAAATAAAATCTTTTATCATGTCTTCTATTCCAAAAACAAACGTGTTGAAAGTCAAAAAAATCCCTGATGCATTGAAATGTGTTAGTTTGAAAAAACTATTAATAAATTCAAAAAAAAGTTTCTATGGTAAATTATTTTTTGAGATATTACAAATTTGTAGAATACGAAGAATACGAATACTTGGATCAAATTTATTAATATCATTAATCGACTTGAATTATTTTGCCTACATTTCTTTATCTCAATTATTGTTTAACACGAACATTTAACAGGAAACACGTTGTAATATTTAAAACAAATTTGACATTTTTCTTAGACCTGTTTTAGAATGCTTTTCTTTGAACCTCTTGCATTATTTCTGTGAAATGTTTCTAAACAATTATCAAACAAGCATTTAACGGATACATATCTTTATAACAATTAATTATGTAATGTTTTCTTTTTGAATTTCTTTCACATCAGAGCCCGAAAATATTGAAATATTTTCTTCTTCAATATTGTCATATCTGATTAATAAGATTCAGAAGATTCTAGTTTATCCAAAGATTGTGCCTAGGATTTTTTTGTGATTATCTTTGGGATTTAAATATAGAACATGACTCTTATGAAAAGAAAAATGCCTGAGTTGCCACGTTATTACTTAATCTATTGTAAAGAATTTATCAAGAATACCAAAACATGTTATTAAATATCATTGTAACTTTTGATTATGAGTAAAACTCACTCACTCTAAATCTACTTCTATTTCCATATAATATTTTACTTTTCATAAGGAAGCTTTATAATGTATTATTTGTGGTGTAATGTCTGATACTTTTTCTTGAAACTATTTTGTTTTAATGCATTATTGTTATTTTTTTAGGCCTGAGATAAATGGCTACATTCGAAATATTTTATTTTGCAAAAGATCTTATAAATTTTGTTTTTTCTTTCATTTATTTTATTCTAGTTTCCTTATTTGTGAGACGTGCAACTCTGATATAACTTAAAGTATCCTCTAGATATAAAATTCAAATTATTTCCTTTTATTTTTATAATCTACTTCCTTTTCCGGTTTTAGTTGCATGAATATAATAAGTGCACTTTTTAATTTCGAATTTTAAAGAACCAATTTTAATGAAGATTTTCCTTCAACAAATTTACTTTTCTGTTATTTCTTTGTTTGTAAGTCAATTTCAAAGATTTTTCTATTACTTATCTTGTTGCAGATGGGTTTCATAACTATTTGAATAAACTTTCAAAAGAAATGTTCTATGTAAATTTTTGGAAAATTGTTATTACAGAAAGGAAGTGGATGTGACGTGTTTTTTTTTGTTATTGACACATTCTTCCATTTATCAGCCGTAGTGAGCAACGAACTTAAAGACGGTGGAAGAAGTGCAAGTTAATTTTATTTTTAAATGATCGGCTTTGTAGACTCTGTAATCACAGTTTCTGAAAAATGGATACATCCATGTTGAGACTACAATTATGAATATTTGGGAAAAATTCCGAATGTTCATTTAGAGATAAGGCATTTTTCGAAGAAAAATTTTCAAGTTAGCTGTTTTACAAAAGGAATTTCTATGCATTATGTGATCTCCTGTACCGTGAATTGAAATTGATTCCATTTTTGACTGTATCTAACATTCCTACTACAATTTTCAAAACTGAAAAATAAATCCACAAGAGTGTATTTGGTTCCAAATTGCTTAGCCGTAATTATGCCCTTCTTCAATTATAAACAAACAAGATGATTAAATAAACAGAATTTTTAATTTTTGATATCATTTTGTATTGAAGCGGTTGTATAATGTGATTTTCAAGAAATCATCATCTTACTTAACATTTTGTGCAATCAATCGTTTCACCTCCATCTTTTAACAATAATTTGCCTCACTAATTAATTCATACTAGATAATATATTTTATTATAAATTATTTTCAAAGTCGAATTTAGATTTTGGACATGTTTTGAAATGAGTAGCCATTAATTCGAAAAAGGGAAATATATTAGATTTAGTTTCTGAAGATTAGAATGAATGTATTAGATTTAGTTTTAATAGATTACTTGAAAATGTTGAGAACATGATAATATAGTTCATAAAGATAATTTTTCTTATTTAGATTATGAGGTAAAATAAAGAGCCCCATTAAATTTTTTGGAAAAAATAATTTTTTAGATGGGACTTGACTCAAAGTTATTTATGAATGTCATTATAGAGACTTCATGGATATATTACGTTTTAATTGCATCAGTTCGCTGAAGGTTTTTGCTTTCAAATATCTAGTATAAGATGAAGTAAAATTTGATCAAACATTAAATATTTCTTTTCATCTCAAAATGCATATTTGAATGTAACATATTTATATGCCCACATGTGCATCTTAACGAAAACGCGTTTTATGAACAAATTTTCCCTCTTTCCTTAATTGCACGGGATAAAAAGTAACGTTCATAGAATTTTCAAACATGTTCTTTTTTCTGAAAGAAGCTCTGCATTGGTTCTTATTAATACTATTAAAGCTCTTTCGCTTCGCTCTTTGAGATTTATTTCAAGCTGCCGTGAAAGGTTCGTAATTAGGAGAAATGCCTTCATCCATCAAATCTCAATTTTTCTAAATACAGCTACATGCTAGAAACAATTTTTGGAGTTTTTTAATTACCTCCAGGAACACAGGACTTGGAGTTAATCTAGGAATAAATCAATACCATACTGTATACCTTTAATATGTTTATATCTTTAATAATTAATATATTGTATTGGGGACTGTGATGCAATAGTAAAGTTGTATTCTAAATTTTAAACGAGGATTCTTAAATAAAGTTTGCTCATATGCAAAATGACACATTCGAATTAAATAAAACTTATAACATTGGTCCTACTATATAAATTTGTTTACGACTCTAATAATTATTTTGATAGGGTTGTGCAGAGAAATTAAATTTTATAATTTGTTAGCATGCATTCACTGTAAAAAGAAATACTCAAGAAGGAGGAGATGGACTAGGTTGTATCAATGTACGCTTTTATTGTTATACAAAATAAATTGTTTTTTTTCAGAATAATAGAATATAGAAAATGCTTTCAATATAATTGTTTACAAAAATTAAATGTTTAATTCATATAATTAGAAATCTAAGATGCGAAAAAATTCTTTTGATAATATGCTGTTGATGCTTCTAAAATAGGCAATGCATTCATAATAGAGTTTGTACAACCAATATTGAAAGTGATGTTTTTCTCCAATAATATTTTTAGCTATTTTACAGAATTATACGTGCATCCATCATAACAACGATTTCTCAGTTTCAAATATAGGCTGAATAATTCGTTCACTATAAATGCAATGATGTCATATGAATAAATTAAATTAATAATATTATTCATATCAAAATATGATACTCCACCCAAAAAATAAGACAAATTATTTTTGATGGTGCCAAATACAGGTAAAATATATGTTTATATAAAGGATATTGGATAAATTAAATGAATTTAAAATAATAAAGTTTATCAACCGCATATTTTAAAAATTAATTGATATTTTTTTGTAAAAGTCTTTGAGACCCAATATCCTTCATTCGTAATTTGTAATTTTTTATACGCTGAAAAGATCTGTAAAAAGTCGTGTTTCTGATCCTTTTGTGTTGAGAAAAGACGAGTGGTGGAAATAAATTTTTTACATATCGAAACTGTTGAGAAGATATAATTTGTTTTTCAGTGTGGTCAAAAGATTCAAGTTTCCAACTGAAAACTCTGTTACAGAATCGTTTATCTGATTCGTTAATGATTGGAGAAATCTAGTGCATGGAAATAACTTAGTACATGGGTACTAGAAGACTCAATGAATTAGTGAGTGTGGTCCAAAGATTCTGATAAAAGGTTCCAACCAGAAGTACAACTTCCTGAAGGCTAACTCAAAATCTGTGTATTACAGTTCCAGAAATAAAAGGTATCACTATTGAACATTTATATCATTTCGATACAGCAAGAAAAAAATGTCTGCTTGTGCCGTGTGAAAATGTTTTCACAATCAAGTAGTCTATGCAAGACCATGAACACATTACTCTTGATGAATGGCAAAGAAATGCCCATTCACGTTAAGCAAGGGATCATATTAAGGGAGCTAAATAAAAATGGGTCTTACTATACTTTACAAACGACCTTTGATTTACCTTGAAGAACGAATTACATTGGGAGCTGATACGTAGAGCCATATACCATTTTTTAAATACACAATTATATAAAAGGGGAATCGTGGCGTGGCATGGAGTCTCTTTGGATGGACCCACTAACCTCTAAACACTCTCTTGAGAAACTGTCACTGTTGTGTGATGTACAGAAGATTTCATCAATACACGTTGCTGTTGTGGTGTGACTTACGGCACTTTACAAGCAAGCTGACAGTTTTCTGTCAGCGATTAAAGCCTTGTGTGTGTCTCTTGTTTTTACAGTAGCGCCAACTGGCCGAGGGTATGACTTAGCCACTCACGCGTCACAACTCTTTTTACGGGGCGGACTTCATTCAAGCATTTTATTTACTCATCCACAGATCGTAATTTAGACCTGAATCAGAGAATGATCGCCTCTGAATCCTAGTGGTATTAATGCGTGCGTCAGCCACCACACACATGAAGGGGCTTCCACCGACGGATTTCGAACTCATAACCTAAGGGATGGGAGTTTAAAGCCCTACCAACCAGGCTGTCCTGGCCCCTAAGTTTGTTTTTGTTAACCTAAAAAAGGAAGCAATAATTTTTTGATGATGTTGGTCAGGAATTCATTATAATGGAGAGAAGTATTGATTTCATCGAACTAGGTATTCTTGTAGAATATCTTGGAGGGTCAAGAGGAATGATGGACAAGCTAACTGAATCTTCGATCTCAATTCGGTAGAGCATGCATCTTATCAACTGTCTTGAAAAATAGGTTTAAATCTCAATATCTCTCTGAGAATTTTAAATAAACTTGGGCAAGTGTTGTTCTTTTACCAGGTATTTACTTTGCAATTTCGGTGGTTGACAACTTAAGTGAAAGTAAGGCAAATCGATAATGATGATTCTGATAATGTTTTACAACTGGGAGAGGATACTTTCCTATTTAAAATCCACTTATTAATTTTTTTTTTGCTTTTTTCAACAATAGTTTTTCGTAATAATGGTATAATTTTTTTAATTAGTATTAATTTTAAATTTAAGTAATAGTCGATAATATATGATTAAATGAAAGCCATTTTCATTATACTGTAAGACATAAGGAACGCATATGAAATGTATTGGTCACTACATGCAGGAACGAACTTTTCTGTCATAAGATTCGATGTATTCAGATCATGGCAGAATAATAGGAAATTTCAAAGTTCAAGGAACAGAATAGTCTAAATCACTCACCTGAAACTCCTTATAACGGGATTAAGTTTTCAAAAATTCATTTCATTCATTTGATGACAGACTAAATTCTAGAACAATTTTCAGTTTTCGGCCTTTTTATATAATAAAAAACAAGAAATTTAGATTTCAAATTATGATAATAATAATGAAAAAAATTGCGTCTAATAAGATATAACATTCAAAACCACATTTCTAATTTTAATTCAGTGAAGCCTTTATTGGTCAGCAAAAATGACCAATCATATTGCGGTAAATTATGGAATTGTAGCGAATGAGAAGAATAACGAAGATAAGTTTCAATAAAAATAAGTATTAACTTAAAAAGTGTTTAAGATGGTGTGATTAAAATAGCCAGTAATTAATCGGATATTTTTCACTAAATTTTTGGTGTCCGAATTTAAACCACTCGAAAGAGCAACGACTTTGAAATAAGTTCCGAAATTCTTTATATTAGCTATAGCGTATGCGGATCTTCCGTGACGTAAATTCTACCTTACGCATTTTATCAGAATAGACAATTGGTGCGAGGTTTTGCGAGCTATATCTTAAAATACAGATAAAAGTCCGCTCATTTATTTATTAGAAAAGGAAGATATTTCCACTCATTTTAGCAAAAGTTCAGAAAGAAAAATCAAAAGTTATAAGGAGCGTATTTTGCATTCCCTGAGAGACCTTCTTGTAATACTGAAAGATTAATTTTGGAACGTTCTTAGTTTTGAATTGTTATCAGAAAATGACGACACTTGAACAGACTGATCATATTTGAAATCCAAGTCAATCCCAGCGCAAAGAAATTTAACCCTGACGTATTTACTGAGTACTAGATCTGCTTACACCAATTTCCCAGAACTACCTGGACTTCCTAATGTCTTTCTTAAAGATGGTTGAAATTAAATTGAATGATCTTGAATATAGAGAAAAAAATATTTGTTTCGAAATTAATATACTCCGGTACAAGACTTCACCATTGGCCACTATCCACAATTTAAATAGACGCACCTACTTAAAGAAGTATGTATTTTTTAAATTGTGGATAGCAGAGGACACAAAGATGTTGTCGGATTTACTTTTTACCAATTTCATATCAAGGATATTTTTAAAGGCCTCGTCTATACTTTTCTATTAAAAAACAACACTCAGTTTTAATATTTTTGAGGTGATTTGGTTATTCAGTATTGAAAATCATTAAAATAGTGCCTTTAGCAAAGTGCATGCTTGTGAATAAAAATAAGATTAATTTTTGGCTTCATAGAAATAACTGGTATCAAAGCATTTTTTTTTTCAAATATCATTTATAATTTTACTCTACACAAGCAAACATTTGTAAGATGTTAATGCAGAATATTTCTTACGGTTTTTTTATTATATGACTTGATTATGAAAACTATGCTCGTTTAAAAAAAAAAAAATGTAGGTGTAACGTTTTGTCTACACCATCTTTTAAACTCGTTTGAATAAATGAATTAGGCATTCTACAGAGATCAGAAGCAAATCATCCACTTCAATTTGGGTAGAAATAGTAGCGATCAAAGTTTCTATTCCCCTGGAAATTCTTTACAATGTAAATTAGAAATTTTCTTTGTAACGAATTTGTGTAACGATTTAACAAAATTTTCTTGTAGCACAAGCTGTCTTGTAAATTTTCTTGTAAAATCTAGGGAGTGGAAAAATGAATTTCGCCATTAGCATCATAGTTATTAATACCTCTAATATAAATTTTACAGCTAGAAAAAGCATATAAATATTTTTTTAATGCTTTGTATCTTGTATCTTGTTTCATACAAAGATCTGTCTGCCACGCGTATTGAATAACTGAATTTTCAAGTTTTAAATCTGAAATTAAGTGAAATGAAATTTTTAATCAATTTAAAAAGCAAAAAATCATTTATTTCAATACCTCAAATGCCTCTTTATAGGAGTTAAAATAATAAATGCCCCAAATAGGAATACCCATCCAATGAACTAAATTTGTTAGAAATTGCACTAATTAAGCTTGTGAAAACTAATTTATTTGAATTTAATTAGAATAATATCTAATATGGGAGCCAATCGAGGTCTAGTTTTGGGCAAATCCCCTTCAGATGACGAAGATGAGATTCACCACAGAAACGTAGGATGTTTGGTGCAAGATGTCAGGTTCCATCGGCAGCACAGACGACGAATCTGTAATGGAAACAGGTTTCGAATCTGGAGGCATTACAATCAGAGATAAAGATTGAATATTCAGCATCAGTTTTCATTGATGTATTGTTATAATGATTTTTTATGTAGACTTATGACTGATCTATTATATATAAATTGCATATATCGAGACATTTCTGCCATTAAATATAATATTGAATAGAGAGCACAGACCGACAATTCGTATTCTTCAAAAGAGTTGCTTCAATAGTGAAAAGAATGGAGTCAAAATAACATGTTTCTAAATTAGTCTTTGGGCACGGTAATATTCTCATGAAGGATCGCAATAATGGTTTGACCGTTTCCCTCACAAATATACTGTTACCTCGACGTTTATGATACCCAAATCCTATTTTATGGGACTCTGAAAAATTGAATTCCCTTAGTGTCCAACTAGCATCATTGATTTGAATGTTTGTACCATAGTTTTATTGTCCACAGTGACTAAAAATCTTGTTAAAGATCATTTGACTTCATGCAAAAAGTTAAGCAAAAGGATTCAATATTGTACTAATGACGCTATAGTTCGAAGCTTGGATACATTCCCTTTTTGTATCTCAAATAAAGCCATCTGTTGCAGAGAAAAGTTTTAAAATCAGAGCATTATTTTTGTTAACTCTTGCCCTTTAACAGATCAATATTTTAAGAACTTTTCGATGAGTTTTGGGAAGTATCATATCTTGACCAAAGGCTTCCAGTTTCACCAGTTGATTATTGACCTTAATTTATTCATTTATTCTAATTTTAATCATCTAAATAATTCTATGGAATTCGAGAACAGAAAAGAAATATAAGCAGATGAAAAAAATCATTTACCAGTTTCATTCTAAAAAGAGTTTTTGAACAGAAGACACCAAACGAGATCGTGCAGTCTATAAACATGTATGTTTCTGCCATAAACAAATAACAGTTGTCGAACGCACTGGCTATTTAAAATTTTGTGAATTACAATCAGAAGTTCCATTGTCGTCAAGCTTTTATATGCAAACATTATCAATTACAAAAATGGAAACTGCTCACAATGTCAAGAATTTATATATAAATCATCTTCATTAGTTTAAAAATAGCTTTTAATACTTGACCCTTATTGCTACTATATCTAATTTGACTACCATTATGTAGGATGCATCGATTTTTCAATATTGACATCACATGATTATTATAACTTATAACAGACTAACCTTTCACATTCATTTTGGAGAATTATAATAAGCTAATAATTATCTTTTAGATTTCTAGAATGAATCCCTTCATTAATACCTATATATAATAGTGCATTTGGCTACTTTTCGGAGTGTGTAGGATTAAATATTTAATATCTATTTCAGTCACATTGACTTTCTTTATGCCAAGGCTATTTATTGAAAATGCTACAAACTAAAGATTTAAAGTCATTAAAAAAACTTAAAAATAAAAAAAGTGAATTTAAAAATTTAAGCTCACTACTAATAGCTATATCTCAGTAATAAAGCAAGTATGAGGATGTTATCGTAGCGTAAGGTATATTCTCAAATTCATTGCAGAAAAACAAGCCAAGAACTTTAAATTTTCTCTCCGTAATGAGTGAGAATCCAAGATTTTTATACCGTTACGTTCTGATAATTGCTGTTTTACTTTAAAAAATGTCGATATTAATAAAATAATATTACCACTTTTTAATAACATGTAATTAAAAATGCAATACCATGTACTGATATTTCCTATTGTTTGGCAAACTTTTGCTTAAATAATATAATGCCTTCTATTGTATTTTACATTTTATTTCCTTTTAGAAATAGTACACAAGTGTATCGTATACAGGTTAAGAACACAGGCTAAAAGCGACTACTATATGCATGAATAGACGGAATAAATTCAAGAGAATTACTTTGTGCAATAGTCTGATTTACCCACACAGTTCCGATTCCAATTTAAAGCAACAGCCCCAGGAGGAAAAGAACATCCACAGCTATCAAAACAGTGGTTCTAGATTTAGATAAAATTGATTATGAAAATAGAACTATACCATGGAATTACCATCTTACAGTCAAGATGCATTTGATCTGATCTAAAATCTTAATTGGATGTAAAGTGAACCTTTGGCTTCGTTATTGGTTGAATAATTTATGAATTGTAGATTGGAAGATTATATTTAGAATTTAGCAGCAAAGTCTTGCGGTTAAATTAAAGTAAAATATTATTTTAACTTTTACTAGGACTTATTGCAGTCTACTAAAATCTAAGAAGCTTCGATTTTAAGAGAATTTTGAGGAAATGAACAAGTATTTCTTGAATAAAATTTAATAAACAAATTTTTCAGATGTTAAGTGTAGAGAAATAGTAGAATTCAAGCATTTAGGAAAATTTATAACAATTCTTACTGTATTTTCTATACAGAAAAAACACATGGAAATAGACAAATGCGATTTCTTAATATTTAGTAGTTTTCAAAGTTCTGCAATAATTAGATAAACCATCACCCATCCTTAATACTGTTAAAACCTTAATTAAAGTGCAATTAACTACTCAAATATAAATAGAAACAATTACTTTTTCATATTTGATTAATCAGATAACATAGAGAACTCATTTAAATTTTCAACATAAAAATAAGAAAGGAAAAAATGTATACCAACAAACAGTTTGCTTTTCTAATGTCTTCAACATGTACAGTACAAGAAAAAAAAACTAATATAATTCCAATTTTTTGGACATGCACTCATCTATTTAAATAAAGGGAGAAATAATGCGATTGTACCAACTGCTTTCAAAATCTATTCAATATGGCCGACAGTATTTCTCAAATATTCAGGGAGATATTTCAATTTATCGAATTATGTAAATTATAGAGGACGTGCAGATGGATTCAAATATTTGGCAGCGTTTGTATATAGAGTTTTCAAATAATGAGAATTCAGATCCCGGAAATCAACAAATTAATAAAGGAAAGCAAATGTAAAATAATTCAAATATTGTTTCGAATTCAATCTAAACAGAAGAATTTGATACATATTATTCAAATGTTTAGATATTTAATTTGAATCCTAATGGTATTAATTCTTAATTTAAAATGTAATATTTACAAAAGCAATATGCACTCAGCTATGTGTAGCGAATGACTGACAAGTTTCAGATATACTGAATAAACATAAATCAAAATTAAAACACCCCTACTCTGAGCTCTCTATGCAGCGAACTACTCAGTGTAAAGGCTGCAAAATTGTTGAACATACTATTCAAGGCATAGGGAGGCGAATTACATGGAAAAAATTGTTCCAGAAACACAAATAGATGGCGCTGTACAACACAAAATAGGTTAAAATGATTCAAAACACACATTTGCATTACATTTTATTCGACCGTATCAAACATTCAGTCACGACCTTATTGATGTTTACCAGCTTGTTCAACTGTGGATTCTAATTGATCGATTGAGATGCTTCTCACGTGCAAAATGATTCTGTCTTTCAAATCTACCATGGTCACCAGGCGTCCTCGATAAACAAGAGTTTTTAAGTATCCCCAAAGCCAAAAATCACAAGGATTAAGAAGTGTAGAACGAGATGGTTATGTTGCCGGCAACGCACGACTACTTACTCTATCATTAGTAAATTGTTGCCGAAGAAATGCTGTGCACAGAATCTAATGTCCAGAGTCCAATTGAATCAAGACATTGGCATTTGGAGTGCAATTGCATGTTTTGGTACCTGCTGGTCCTTTACATATAATTCTCAAGTCGACGAGACTCTCTGCAGCTGCAGCTGCAGCATTTCCTTTGTTTTCATAAAATCACTTCACAAGCAAAGCGTGAAGTCATTGCTCATAAGAATGACATTTTTCCAGTTTTATCCCTTTTCGGCCTAGAACAGTAGCAGCAAACCAAGGATTTATGCAAATTTTTATCCTTACAGCGTGAAATTGCAATTACAAAGACAGTTTCAATTTCTTCACTTTTTTTTTATCTTTTTTTTTCCTTTTCGGCAATAGGAACTAGAAAGGAAAAATTCCATACCCCATGTTATCTTTTTAGCATGCACAGCGCCTTCTGTCGATGTTTTTGGAACTATTTTTTTTTCGCGCAATCCATCTCCCCATGTTTTTAAGAGTATATGCACCAATTTTTGAGCCTTTACACTGAGTAGTTCGCTGTATAGAGAACTCAGAGTAGAGGAGTTTAATTTTGATCATCTTGTATATAAATATGAAAAGTTGCATCAAGTACTAAAATTCAGTTTCATATGAAATTTGTAATATATACTTGAGTAGTTCGCAAAATATTTATGCTAAATATCTTAGAAGATTTCTGATCATGATAGGTTTAAAAAATAAAAACTTAACTCGTTTTAACAGATTAAAGATTTTAAAAGAGGAAAATAAACATTTTGGCTCATTCTCCAGGAAAAATTGTTAGCAACAATATCCGAATATTAAATATGATATATCTTTATCAAAATAGCTACTTTAGCAATGCCATCAACAATACAGGAATGAATGCAACAAACCTTTACTAAGACATTGTCTTAGTAAAGGTTTTACTGCGAAAATACAATATTGTAATGAAACGTGTTCTGCTAGGCGCAGGCTGAATGGTTCAGTGATAGAAATCGTAAATGAAGCTACTGTTCGCAAGTTCGTATCTAATTGCATGCAAGTTTTATAAAAATTGTTTTGTTATTGATTTACTTTTGGTTGTTTCTCGTTTATTATAGAATGTTCTTATAATTTCTTTATCTTTCTTAATCTGGAAAATTCAGTAATTTCTTCTTGTAGATAAAAACAGATGTAAGGTTTAGTTCCTTGAATAAAGTCTCGAGTTGAGATTAGTGAGCGTTATCCTTGACACTAGAGCACATGGTTTATATGTGCTTTCATCAACACTACAATATACTTGGAATGCAATGCGCTGAAGGAGAAAACTGAAGCACTTTATTCGATAAAACAGATCTTTCAACAAACATCTGGCAATGCGATCCATATTTTATTTCTTTGCCATTTCAATTTACAGATTTAGTTTAGAATATAAGATCGAAATATTTCAAATTTTCAAGATAATACAATTATTTAACGCGTTTCCAAACTGCCCTAAGTCGAGAAGACAGTCTTTGTCACGATTCTTGAGCTGCTTTATTTAAATCTGCAACTCCTCTATTGCCTACAACTACTCCTAATACTGCAAATAACTAATGCTATAGTATTCTACTATTAATACTGGAACTTTCAAACATAATCCGCCATAATCATAAGGAAACATTTCCTAAAATACAAGAAAATTAGAGCTATGCAATTTTTCAATAAAAATTTTGAAACCGCATTTACGTCCAGCTGGGAGTTACTGGATTACAGAGCTTGAAATACTGATCATCTTTTGCATCACTGATCTTGAATGCATATAAAGAATATACTAATAAGCGAGGTTAGAAATTCAATATCTTCTTTAAAAACAATGCTGACAGTATAGGTTATATGCATCTAATTTGTATATTACAAACCAATTTTAATATGAGAGTTTCACAATTATGTTCCAAACATTCTTAATGTATGAAAATATCCAATGAGTACTTATTTTCATGAATTAGTAAAACTAAGTTTTGCTTTCAACAAATGCATTATAAAAGTTTCCGGTTTAGAAATCTTACCCTTTTGGAGTATTTTATATTAAATTATCTGTGGAAGAGAAGAAGAGCAGAACTTCAGATTTCCACCAGACTTCTGAAAATGAAATAAATTAAACTTCTTTATGATAATCTTGCTAGTTAAAATAGTTTGTTAATTTGTTTACTTGAAAATGAATTATCTATGATTAAGTTTAAAGTGATAGAGAATGGGATATAATAATAAATATCAAGAAATTTCCCCCACATCAAAATCTGGCCATTCTAGCATACTTTCCACTTTTCTCGAAGTAGGTAAATAATAAAGCTTATAAATTTTAATATTCTTCTTATTCCTTATACTCTATTTTAGATTAATAATTTGAAGCTCCATCAATTTTTCTTAAGAATGTTTAACTGAAAACTCCTAATAGCTGATTGTATGGAAGAAATCTGAAGATTAAAATAATCCATACAATTGAAATTTAATAGTCTTTCTCACTGATATCCAAAATTATCTCTAACTTTAGCCAATAAATTACTAATCTGATATTCATTAGCCCGCGCAAAATGAAAATCTAAATTATATTCTCGGGGTATTTAGATCTCCAAATTTAAAATTAAATTCAGCCAAATTCAACAGAACTGCTATAATTCTTACGGAGAAGAATTGGAAAATGTTGAAAACAACAGAAGACCTCGAAAATACTCAAATATTCATATTTAGGTTCATAAGCCATCACGCAAGATACGATTATATATTTTAAATCAGAACAAAACGCAACCCTGTGTAACCGGTGCCAATAACTCTGAATTATTTTACCAGTTGGATGAGCACGAGATGGAAGAAAAAGAAGAGGAAAAAAAAATAAAGAAAGAAATAGCAAATCATCAAGGGATCTCTAGAGAGAATCTCATCGGTGTCGAATCCTGCATGGTTAAATTTAATGTTTTGACAAAGTAGTAATTAACAATAATATATTTTATATCTTTATGTTGAGTTTCTATCAGGAATTGATTATGAAATGATTTATATGTGGTTTAGTACTTTCAATATATCGAGCAGTTTTTTTCAATAGTTGGAATTTGCTTTATGATAGAAAAAAAAGTTTTTTTTTTTTTTTGCATTTCTATTTTTTTGAATGAGGAAACTACACTGCATATTTATGTAAGTCCCCACCTAGGGCCTGTCCATTCAATGCAAGAAGGAAGAAAATAGAAGCTGCATGGGAGTGCGATAAAGTTTCACTTCGATCTGTGAACATTTTTTTTTTTTTTGAAAACTGTAGAGTCGCTCTTGTATTAGCGCATCTCCCTTCCATGCACTGGAATAAATTCTTTATATTAATACTGTGCCCCGATTTGTAAATAAAACACAATACCGAAATTTCAGTTAAATTTCATTGAATTCTGAAAAGAATGTTTTTTTTAAATGTAAACTTTTAGCCTACAAGCATGTTCTATTTGAAGCTTTCTTAATAGCTATGCAAAAGATGTGTGTTTTTCAAATTTCACCTTGCTATATATGAATGAATCATTTACATACTGATATGAAGGAAGAGAGATAATATTCAAGAATCCTGCATGCAAATTCATGTTTTTTTAATCAAATTTAACAAGACATCATTTCCTTAATATTTAGGTTAACGTGCGATCTTCAAATTGGTGAACTACTAAAATATGCAATTAACCTTAAAATGAAATTATATGAAAATATATCATCCAAGAAGATGAGCACTAGACTAAAGCACATTTGCAGACTAGCTATAAACAAATAAAAACTTTTCCGAAGGTGATTATATTTTTTTCTTATTTATAAAATACCATTATAATTTTCCTTAATTGGGCTCTTTCTAAAGGGCTTACATTTAACTAAATTCATTCTATAAGTAATTAGGCAGAAAATTAATTTGATTAATGAGCGTCATATATTTTTTTATTAAATTTCACCAACAAACAACATAAAGAAGTAATTTATCGTTTCTTTATTTCTTTTATTAACTTTCTCCGATGAAGAAACTATGAAAATAAATAATATTTTCTTACTAATAAATTTAATGAATTTCTCACTTTCTTGTTTACAATAAAACTGTTTAGAATATACTTTATTTCGAACAACGCATAGAAATAGTTACTTATAGTCTTAAAAGGAAACTGAGATTTTTAATCGAATGATTCATTAGAATGCAGTGTCAAATTAATCAATTTACATTAAACTCCTTTTACATTAAACACTTTTTAATTAAGAAGTCGTTTGGTTATTATCATTTTTTTTCTAACTCTTTCTTAAAAGGATTGTGATTTTCATTTTAAAATTATCGTTTATTTAAAAGACGTAATGCATTTGTTCTCTCTCTATTAAAGTATTATTTACTTTCGAACTTTAGCTGAAATGTAATCACAAGCCCTTTTATTTCTAATCGTAAAATTACAATTCCTGGGTACATATTTGTATATCTAATAACATTTTTGGATAGTACAAATTGTGCTCTTCCATTTCGAAATGTTTTACCAGTACTTTGTAGCTGTCATTTATTTAATCTAAAATATTTTTGGATCAATTAATAGCATTTAACACTTCTGATTTAGTTAATAAAACTAAAACTATTTCAAACATTTAAGACGACGCAGATAAGCATAAAATTGCTGAGCAAATATTTGAAAATGTCCAAAAGTGTAAGTTTCTTATTTGTTTGGACATAAATATATAGACTATAGAAGTAGAAAGAAAAATAACAACCTATAGACATTTCGAATCTTCCCAAAAAGAAAGTGACCTCCAGCAGATGCTGCCTGTCAGAAGATATTACGAAGGAATCTGCGTCCTCAGCAAGTTGTCAATGCAGTGTCCTCCTAAGAAAGAATTTGTCAACAACATAAAGAGACCACTTTTCTACCACCTCTTAGAATGTTCTTGAATCGAATGTTTGAGGTCTAAGAATCTTTCATTCTTTTGAAGACAAAGGAGAATTTATTTTCTTGAAAATGCTTTGAGAAGATCAGTGATAAAAACTGTCAGTAAAGAAATGGAGAAAATTCAATTTTATAGGCAATTTTATGTTATAAGACGAGCATTGTGTGGAAATAATTATTGAACATATTAATAAAATATGAGATGTATGCTGATTATGAAATTTGTATTGAATGCTAGTAAAAAAAAATCATCACTATATGCAATGAAATGACTTTATGTTTTCTATTAATAAAAGAATTAATTTTTAAACAATTGTCTTAGAATGTATCTTATACTTCAGTTTTTGGGAGAGAAAATTTAAAATACTTCTGATATAATACATTTTAAGGTATCGCATGTAAAATCAATTATTGAGGATAATTATTATAAGCCATATATAATTAAAGTATTTAATTTTAGCATTCGAAGGAGCGTTTGGTTAAGAATAAAAAAATGTTTTTTTTAAAAAATATACATATTATATATACATATATATGCAGTTTTGAAGACAGTGATAAGACTTTCGATTTCGTGATGTCGTTTTATTTCATTTTGGAGAAGTAGGCATATGTACAAGCGATGAGCACACACACAACCCAGAACAATACAGACAGGAATGAGGAAAAAAACTCGTGGACATTTTATCCCTGGTCTTATATAACCTGATAAATTGATAGGGAAAATATTTCTTCATAGTGCTAACATATAATGAGATTTCGATAAGGATTTTCCCTACAAGCGTCGACGAGGTCAGAGAAAACATAGGGATCTTTTAAAAACAATGTGGTTACTGGACATTTTTCTATCCCTTTTCGCGGAGCGTGGGAAGTGAGGCTTTTAGCCGATTAAGCAATTTTACAAAGCTACTCTTGAATTAATTAAGTAGAGAAAGTGTAATTGGATCACGAAATAAAATATTATATTTTTAGAATGAAGTTATTATGGGCTAAATTAAGATAAAATCTTGCAAATAATATATTATATATATATATATATATATATATCACTATTTAATTACCAAGAATACTTGTGTAAATCCTTATGTTTTCAAGTATTTTTCAGAAAAAAATTGAAATAATATTATGTAATAATCTAAATTTCAGAAACTTATAAATTATTCCCTCGCTCTTATTCATATACGAATAAAATTATTATAGATACAAAGATAGCCTTTAGAATTCTGCTACTAGGTAACTTTTTTATTAAGAAATATGTATTTTCTATTCTACCTTTTTTCTTCAAAAGAAGTAATTTTGCATTTTTGCAACATCCAAACTTTTCATTTTTGTCGTTACCGTGCTTTTATGGAAAGGTTGGGTATTAAATAAGGTAGTGGAAATTTTACTCCCATCAGGTTATTTTTGTATACTTATACAATTTTTTTGAATTTTTTTAAGTATGCCAAACTCCCATTAAAGATTTAAAATGAATTATTTTGATCTCAGGGCTTGTTTACTCTAGAATGCTTTGTAAATTATTTTTTAAAAAAAATATATGATATGCTGTAGCAAATAAATAGATTCGTTGGGCAGGTTCTTACAAGAGCGCATAAATTTTTAGAAATCTTTTACATAAAATGTATTTTTAATATGTAATGTTTTCTGACTTTTTCATTTTTTAATATAAAAAAATCATAAATCAGCGATAAAATACTTTCCTCAAAATTTCTATTCCAGAAACATTTTTTTTCACAGATGTTTTGTAATAAATGTTGTTAATATTGTTTTCACTTCCACAATTATTTTTACTAATCTATGAATTGCATTTTCTATGGATTAAAATTGTAAATTATTAAAATGGATTTTTCTCCTATTTTAAAAATATTCTTCTTGTTGTTCGTTTTTAATAAAAAAATTTCAAAGCCGATAATGGTATTTTAAACTATAAAAAGATTTTTTGAATATTTGTCAAATGTTTAAAAATGAATAGCAACTATATCTTGCAAAAGAGAAACAGTATACGATATATTCACCTAAATTTTCCATAATATCAAATATGTGCTATGGAAGAAAATTTCATACAAATAAAAATTCATGATATATGATTTCTGAAAAAAATTAAATTCATATAAATTATAAAGAAAATAGAACAAATTCTACTATTAACTTCTCCAGAAAGTCATGAAACCAATAAAATTTTACTTCAAAGGAAGCGTTTTGTAATTTTTTTAAAATGAAAAAATAGCTGATTTTATATATTTGTTCAAGTGGATAAAGTTGCAGTTTCGTAGAAAATGCATAATTAATTTAATTCATTACATAATAAATTTCAGCAGAAATGAATAATTTAAATTGGTAAGAAAAGGGGAAAAGCATATTTGCACTTCAGTTTCAATAGAATATATTTGGTACATAGAACTGCAATTCAAATATTTTTCACTATGAATTCGGTACTTTATAATTGAGGCATGGAACAATAATACAAATATTCTGCAGAATAAATATGAAACTTTGCTCATGGAAATGAAAAGTTAAAATCCTTCAACTTTTATAACCAGAACTCTAAAAAGGGCAGTAAAAATTTATTTTATTTTGTCTGACTTAAAACTTTTTTTTTAATAATTAAAATAAAATCACTCTCTAAGTCCCTAGCTGAATTCTATTATCCATGAAAAGATTTTAAAAAATAGCTATGTTAAATTTAAATGATGCAAGAAACAGCTATAAATGCAACAATGCAAGTGAAATGCCAAGTGCAACAGTGGAAATTCGATTTTTATTAATTCGAAATTTATTAATAATAAATAATAATTTTTTTTTGCGTGTGCCATATTTTTTATTTGTTGAAATATTTTTTCTCCACCTGGAATACATTTTATTCCATTAGAATAATTTCTGTTCCGTTCAATTTAATTTTTATGAGTGTAAATAGTTTTTTGCCAAAGTGATATTGGTCTAAAATTAAGTTAAAAAAATCATTATAAACATAAGAAGTCCGATAAAAATCACTATTATAAATATCTATTCTTGTGGTTGAAATGAGACCAATGCTTAAAATTTAAATCCATAGAATTACAAGAATTCATTGTATTATCTTATATAATCTGATTCAAAATAAGATGCTGTAAAACACTAAACTATCTCAATATAGTGTGTGTTTTTGTAAAGCCTCAGAAAAAAGATTATCGAATATTATTATAACACATATCACAGTTTCTTACATTATGCTATGTTCATGATGAAAACTGACTTTCATGAAGTTTAAAAAGGATAAATAGACATATTTGAGATAGTTATTTCAAGTTTCTTCAAAGAAACGGTGATGTCAGGGATAAATAAAGTACTTGAAACAACAGGAAACTATCCGTGAGGACGTTTTTCTTTGAAGGCAGTTGTGCAATGTATGGTGAAGAAATAAATTCTTGTAGAATGTTTTTATATGCAAATCTGTTTTACTTTAAACAAACATTGAAGAACATATAGAATGTCAATATTAGGATGTCAAGAAATTTCATCGATATGTTAAAAATTCTGTAGTCCATAATTCAAAATTGAGAAAAACCAATCCTGTTATGTTCAAATTCAATTTATTTAATTCGATTATTCTTTTAAAAGCCTTGCACAATATACTTTCGGCTTGAACTTTGTTATTTTATTTAGTATTAGTTTCTGTATAACTATTTAAATTTTTAAAAAATGACAAGAATTTAAAAATTTTGTATATTGAATTTTTACATTATTACTTTTACTTTTTGTTATGTTTTCTATTTCTACTTTCTATATTTGAAATATGCTTTCAGCACATTGGTTATGCTGCATAAATTTCAAATAAATTTAAGAAAGTAATAAAACTCTCCGCAAAGTAAATTTTAATTATTCGGTGCAGATTTCACAACATCTTAATGCCGTATGTACTGAACATTAATGATGGTATCTCATGATCCCTTGAATACAAGGAGCCATAATTACACAGCATTAGCTAGATTCGAAGGAAAAAATATCTCTCCAAACCATAGATGATTTTCTTAAAGGTACCAACTGTTATTGCATTAAAAACATCAACTTGCATAAATATAAAGAATATGTACAACATGTATTTAATTTGGTAAGAAAGCTTGCGTATAGAAATAGTTACCCTTACATAAACCACCCCAAGAAACTGACATCAAAGCAAAAACAAAGCTTGCATCCTGCGGTCTTTGTGGCAAAGCTGAAAACGATTACTTGTACGGAATGCTAACAAATTGCGAATGAAACAAATGTTAGAACTATGAGACATGTATGTGAAACATGAATTGAAACGCATATGAGAGGTAATGAAAATTATAACAAATAAAATATGTATTTTGAATTTGATATCTTTCATCAATGAAAAATTTGTATACATTTTTCTCAATTTTGATATTATAGTAAGTTCCAATATTTTATTCCGTGACATTTAAAAATATTTTTTATGTTTTGTATTCATTTATCTGATTTTAGTTTTTGTAAGATTCATAAGATATTCATGTAATATCCTGTACTTTTCAAAAACGCTTTACTTTTCAAAAATGTAAAAACTCAGTGAACTTAAATTTTATAACATTTTTTATTGGAACCTACTATGGCTAAAACTTTGTATGTCTTTTTCCAAAGAAAAAAAATTTGTTGAGAAATTAGCCATTTTTCTTAGTTCTAAATTTGGTCTTCTATTTTAAGAATAAAGAATAGTAACTTTACGTGTGCATCATGTATCTATTTAACTTTTAATCCTATTATATAAGAAAATTAAAGTTGGATATATTCATATAAGCCGAGATAAGAAAAAAATAGTTGATTCATAAAGTGCGCCAAGAATTTGGTGTTCTTCGAAATAACTTGTGTGTAGAGTTTTAAAGCTAAATAAATAATATTTTTATACATAAAAATAAATTATTCTTCTGCACAAGTAGAATATTCAAAATTTCAAGCTACAAATCAAGCTTTTCCCAATTTTTATACTCACTTCATACAAATTTAAATCACATTAATGTATTTCTTTTCATGTAAATGATTCTTCAATAATGAACAGAAGTAATGCAGTTTGTAATGAAAAAATCGACATTTAACGAAGAATTTTACTTTCTCTTTTCTTTTGAAATCAGCAGGTTTCTCTTCCAAGTCATTGAAATCTACAGTAAGAAGAAGACTTTGGCTATCAGCTTATTCACCCAAATCATTGACGTTTTAGACTGTTAAACGATTAATATAGAAAACAATTTTCAAAATTTCGCCTTTTTATTTAATATAACTTATAAACATAACTTTAAATGAATCAATCTGATACAAATTAGAAAAGATGGAAATTATATATTATATATATTTTGAAAATAAGACTTTGGAAAAGTTGTTAACAGAAAACATTTATTTTAAATCTTGATTTTAACAATGTCAAAAGCACACTTTTAAATGTTTTTATGAATGAGTTTAAATTTATACATTACAAGTATTATTACTGACTGTGCATTAAATATTGAAAAAGTTATTAAAAATGATCAAACAGATTGTACAGATATGAAATTGAAATCATTGGAAAGGTAATATTTTGAATTTTACTATAATACAAAAAGTGCTTTTTGAATCATGATATTTTGGTAGATATGATTATCAATTTTTATAATTAAGTTATAACGATTATATATTAAGCGGCGGGTGAGCTTAATTTTGCAGTACATTAAATTTTCTGTTTGACGTCAAAATTTCTATTAAATATTATTTCTTGTTTCTGAATGGAATTTAGAGGGAACGGGACCAACCATTTTCAAAGCATTTCTATAAAATTTGGATACTCAGCGAAACATTGAATGAAATATAGCTGTAAAATTCAATTCTGCTGTAAAATTCAATTCAAACTGCTTCATTCAATGAAGCAGTTTTAAATGTTTTTATAATGATATGTTTAACAACTTTTGACAATTTCTATTCGGCAATAAATACTAAGAGCAATTTCCTTTCTACCTGCATGCTAGTTTTTTATATATAGTATTGTTATGAACCTGTGATGCGGCTTCCCAGCATAGCTGGTTCCATAGGAGGACCCAGAGCTTGACGACCATTTGCGACTTTGCGACGAATTTGGCGCCAAAATAGATTATACCCGAAACATCGAGAATTTTCCCGATCCGTCGAGTAAGAACGAAGATACGCCTCGAACGTTCCTGATTGGTTGAGAGGCGTCTAGCCCCGCCTCCTGAGACCTATAAAAGGAAGCAGCCGCAGCTGCCGGGGAGTCGTGAACCGGAGCGGTGAATTGAGGAGAAGTCGGAAGCGACAGAGCAGAGCAGAGTAGTGGTGAACTGGGTCGTGAACCAGATCGGAGGGTAGTCGGAAGCGACAGAGAAGAGTTGTGGACCGACGGTGAATTGGGGAGTCGTCGTAGTCGTGACCCAGCGGTGGTGAACCGGTGGTGAATTGAGTCGTGGACCAGTGGAGTCGAAGAGTAGTCGGAATCGACAGCAAGAACTGGCCTTCCATAGATTAGCGGAGCAGCGACGAAGTCAAGTGAGTGCTGAATTAAGTTGTGCGCTACGGTCTGCATTAGAGCCTGTTGTCTGCACATCTCGGCTGAAGATAATTGTGTGCTGTATATAGTTGTCGTCTTTGTGCTGCCCTGTGTGTCTTCGTGTAAATAAACATTGTGGTTTTGTTTTCTACTGCAGCCTGGTGATTGAGCGTTCTTCACACCATATAACCTCCACTATCCAAACGAACCCCGGAAATTTCGTAACAGTATAGATGTGTTACATTTCAATGCAATTCTATCATATATTAATCCATGGTTTGCGAATTTTGCTACCGAAAATAGTTAAAACCTTTAATAATATGATGAATAAATCCATTTCTAATATTTCGCATGGCAGACTATTTATAATTGAAAAAAAAAAAATTCAGTTTGGAGAAATTCAGTGTAAAAATATTTCTGTGCCGATTTGAATAGAAAAAATACATTTCATTGATTGATTCTATACCGCGCTATTTAAATGTAGTTTCTGAAGTATTAAAAATATCCATTTAGCATTTTGATCGTAACGTCGTATATTATCCAGAAAAAATGCTACACTTGTAGGTGCCAAGCTCTTCTTTTTTACTTCATTGTCATCGTCATTCTTTTACATTTATCTTGGGAATCATTTTTGATTTCCATATATAACTGAGCTCTGTCCATAATTGTATAATTGAGCTTTGGATATATATTTAAATACATGAATGAACTTTGCATATATATAACAAAATTGTTTTCTTTTCTGAAATATTAATCAAAACTAGATTCGATTCTGAATTTCCTTGTTCTATAAGTATTATATATTTATTATTAAAAATGTACATGAATTTTCTAATATGTAAGATCAAATATACTCATGAAATTAAAATGTGCTTTTTATAATATGCTACTGTTGAATTTAAAAAGATTTTTTTTCTGTATTTAGTTTTTAAACTTTTTACTGAAGTCACCAAGTTAAGAAAACTTTTTCCATTAACATAGGTTTTAGTTTTTTAAAATCTGAACTCCTCGTTAAAAGCATACATGAAAGAGATATCAAATGAGCTATCTACCGTAAAAAGGAAAAAGAATTCATATGAGTTGAAAATAAAAGAACTAAAACAAGGAAACTAGATTTTTTTGTTTCAAAAAATTAATTTGATTTCAAACAAAAAGAACTAAAACGAAGAAGCTAGCATTTTTTTTTTAATTTTTTTTTCGTTTCCAACTGCATCTCTATTTTCAATGCATGTAAAATTTTATACTAGAAACTTGAAATATTAAACGCAAATTTTCAACATGAAAGCTTTTTTTTATTAACCGCCGGTTGAAGGCGTGATTTTAGAAATGAAAAGAAAAACATAGGCTTCATCATATTTCACTATAAAAAACCAAGAATGGGCAATTCAAAAGATGACATTACAAACTTGCTCGATATTATTAGCACTTAAATTGAAAAGCAAGAAATTTTATATACTTCTCTAAAAATAAGTCATGTTGTCATATATATATATATATATTACCGACTTTCAATCATTAACTGGGGAATTGAAAATTTTTGATTTCACAGAAATATGCGATATAAGATAACGCATTTTTAAGAATAAAAAGAAAACTTTCTGATAAAAATACCATCATGGGACTCTATTTGTATATTCCGTAAAGCTTTTTTATTATAATAAAAATATTTTTTTTATGTTAAAGAAGTTTACTATCATTATAAAAATAAGAACTAACTATTTTGCAGAATACATTTTTCTCGAAGTATATATTACAATTAAAATAATCTTAAAAAACATATTCATCTTAGTTATTTTATCACACTTATTATTAGTTTATATAAATGTAGAAAGAGGGTAAATGAATGTACAAATTAGAAAACTTATAACAAATTTTAAAAATTAAGATTGAGTGAAATTGACTTGCTTTTATATTTGATTATTTTACTATAGATTCTCGCACAGATACTTAAAGTCATTAATATATATGTATCAATATGCAGCTCTCCTTTTCTTCTTTGGTTTAAAAAAAATTACTAGTTTCTGAGTTCCAAACTAGATTTTTTCAAAGATTATCAATCTTTCTTGGAACTCTGCATCACTTCCAAAAATTCGTTTCATTATCATGCACAACCCTTCATATATTCTTCATCTTTATTTTGGAGATAATTATTTCTCTTGCATTGGCTTCAAAAAATCTTTTTTTTATGACAGGATTTAAGATTAACTTTGATTTTAAATCTATGAATTGTCAAAACCTATAACCAGTAATCAGTAGAAAATAACAATAGAAACCACCGCTTTTTCACGTATATACAGAATTTCGTCCAACAACTGACATATAAAAGGATTTCTAACGTAATAATAATTTTTAGATAAATATGGTTCACTTTCTTGTTGATTTTCTCCACCGTCAAATGCAGATAATTCGGAATTTGTCAAATACGAACCTTTCGTTAAAAAATAATCCTTTATACAATTCGCCTCATTACTGAAATCCTTACTTGCTTCATTTAAAAGTCTATGCAATTTTACAGCATAACTAGAATCAGAATTTCGGATGGTATTCTGAGAACAAAATTTAAGTAAATTTCTACAATAATTATAATATTAAATAAAGCCAGGCATTGAAACTTCATGAAAATGTACACGAAATGTGAAGCTGTAAGTTGAATCCATACAACTGAGCCAAAAATTGGGTAGAGGTCATGAGAAAACTATAGCAATGATGTGTGTGTCTGTACTTCACCAGTTAAAGTTTCCATCCGATTGTTAATCCCACAATTGTTAGAATTAACTTAAATAAAAGAAATTGTTAAAAGAATTAAATTGCAATAAGAATAAATAAAAAGATAATAATGAAATAAATAAATATATAATAAATAAGTAATAATAATAACATTAATAAATAAGTTAAAAATAATAAATAATAAAAATAATGATTAAAAATAGATAAATTAATAAACTAATTAATAATCATAATATAAATAATAAATAAAAATAAATAAAATGTAAAAATATATAAAGAACAATTGCATCCGTAACTGTAATAAATTTGCATCCATCGATATACATAGACATATATTTCTTATTTTATTGCTACAAATCTGTAATATTTCTTCCTAGCAGGATTAGTTTAATCACTGGAAAGACCATTTTACGATTAACTCTGTTGGATGCTGATCGGGTGCCGAGTCAGCGATCTCAGGTCTTGGCGACAAACTTGGTGACCTTTTGGCGATGTATTTGGTGACTTTGGCAACAGAATAGATAATACTGGAAACTTCCAGAATTTTGGCGATTGAGCCAATAGCAACCGAAATATGCCTGATTATTCCAGAACCTTCTCTACCCGTATCTGGAAATTATAAAAGGCCGGAAATCTCAAGCCGGAGTCAGTAGTGTATCGAGTTGTGCATTGAGTTATGAAGCGAATCGTGGAAAGAGTGAACAACAAAAAGTTGGAACAGTTCGGCGAAGTGCAAGCGTTGTATAGAGTGCAAGCCTTTGCTGAATTGAGCTGTGTGTTAAGTCATCGTGTTTATTATAGAAGCAGCATCGAGTCGTGTATGAAGTAGCCAGTCTTGTAGTAGTGCGCAGTGTAGTAGTTGGAGACAGCTAAAGCGAGGAGACAGCAGAGAATTGTAGATGTCTGGAGAGACTGTAGAGAGTTGCTACGAAGATTACCTCCTCCTGAATGCTGACTGGCTGCTTTGCGTGCTGTGCTTATTATTACTGCCGATTGCAACTTGTGGGCTACTATTTATTGTAGTGCGTTGCTATGTGTTGCCTGTGTTCGTCTGGGTTGTGTGTTTGTTGTCTTTGTATTAGTGTTAATATAAGTCGTCGTTCGTTACTAAAGGATTGTTTCTTTATTGACCAACAAATCGCAAAATAAACCCTGATTTTCCATAAGAATATTTAAATACAAATCCCACCGTCTCATTGCTACTCATTGTAATGCATTTTGTGTAAGATTTAAATTTGGCAGAAGAATGAAAACAGATGATATTACTTGTCTGCTAATTTCAATTGTGTAAAATACGCAAATAGGTACTTCAACACTTATGCTCAGAATGGGACGTTATGATGTTTCATTTTTAAAAAAAGTTGGCTGAAATCAGAATGTATGTTTCTGATGAAATATTGAATTCAGAAAGTGATGATTATCATTTTCTAGATATTATTAAATATAATGTTATATATAAGATTCCTTTTGAAATGAGACGAATCTAAAGACCACTGATCCATGAATCATTAAGAATGTTCAGCCGTGCCTCAAAATAAGTATTAAAAATTGCCTCATTTATTTCTTATGGGAATCTAAGTGTCATCTCCCTGCCTAATGCTGAGATTGCTTTTGAAGCCGGAAGATTCCACATTCGAAATCCGGTTTCGCTAAAAATGTACAGTGTATACTGATTCCTCACATAAAATCTAACATCGGAGGCCAAACATTTTTCCATTGACGTAGTGTAGAAGTTTGGTGAGATGGGTGTATCTCAAGTGTAATCGAATTGGATTTAAATGTTATGACATCTGTCTCAAAATAGCTCTAAAGTTGTTCCCGAATAATATGCTGATACAACTAAATCAAACATGACAAACCAAAAATGACTGTTCAATGTGAATGATTAAAGTATTTTGGGGTATTTTATTCTTGTTGATGATCGAATTTTACGAAATGATATTTCAAGAAAGAAACAAATACTTTAAACAACATATCTATATAATCCAAAATTATTTTTGATTTCATTTTATTCACATTTTAGATTTTTTTTTAGAACAAAGTTTAAGGATCACCAAAGATTGCGGGAATAGGAACAAGTGTGATCGAAACATTTCATAAAGCATTGAAGCATTCTAACGAAACTTCTTTTAAAACTTTGAAGCATGCATAATTTCGTTCTTTTTCCATGAGTTCGTTTAAACACAATATAAAGGCAAATGCAGAGTCATCATCTTTTGAAAACAACAGAAGAGCTGTGGATCGTGATCACGTCCAGACAGGAAATAATGCTCCATCAAGAAGACCATTTTTTTTTTCAAAGTGTAAGCAATTTTTAAACAGAGTCTTTCTTTTATGCAAAGTTAAAAGTAAGATTTACTTTAGCAAATTTAGAAGTTTGTTCTTGCAACAACAATTTTTAACTAAAAGGGGTACAAAGAAACTAAATTGATCCACTGAGGAAATTGATATTTTGTTTTATATAACGATAGACAATGAATTATTTTCTTGATATTTTCACTCTGAAAACTTACTTCTTTTTGCACGATGAAGTTTCTCAGACGCTTAGTAAATTATTGATTTTTGTGGAATAAAAATGGAAAAATAAATGTTCGGAAGTTCATTTTGAAAGGTTTGTGTATTCGCCTTTGCATTCATAATAAAAAAATTTCAATTTATCCAAATGCCATTAAAATATAGGTGCACTTATTTTATAAATTTTAATTTTTAAAATACCATAATTCAGAAAATAAGTTATAAAATTGTTATCACAAAATATTTGGAAAAAATTAGAGACCAGAGCTAAAATTATATTTACTACACAATATAAGAATTTTCTTATGAAATGAATATGAAAGATATAATTAATATAGACGTAATATAAGAATTTTCTTATGAAAGGAATATGAAAGATAGAATCGTTATAGACACAATATAAGAATTTTCTAATGAAATGAATATAAAAGAAGATATAAAAAGTAAATCTACGATCTCAAATTTCAAGTTATCATGTGAGAAAAGTATTATTTTTAAGTCATTATTTGTCTTAATTAATATAAGTCATTAACCAGTTTGAAATGGTTTACGAGAGCTCCAAAACTTTGTTGCCAGCCGAGAAAAAATTGAAAATGAAAATTGCCATTTATGCATTATTCATTGCCTACGCGATTTCGAGCTTCAAAACCCCTTAATTAAAACAACATCAAGTTCTCACAAAAATGAATATCACGTTTGGAAGCTGAATAACCAGAGTTTCCGTCGCAATGCGATTTTCAAATAATAAACTATTGACCAATAATTTTTTAAACATATTAATTTATATTGAATTTTTTTATGAAAACAGTATTTTTGTAAACACGAGTTGCTATTTTCTAATTTTTGAAATCATAAAATAGTTTCATAATGGATTAATCTTAGAACAGGAATCAAATCCTTCAATGTTTCCCACTTAAGTATGAATGAAGTGATATTTCCCCATTTGGGGAAAGTGAAAATACTTTTATCAAAACTGTTATTAAATGCGAGTGAAGTTTTTTTGAACATATTATAAAAATTAAATTATTTAATTTCCTCCGAAAAAAAATTACATTCCATGAAAATAACAGCTATGATGTCATAGTTCTAAGTCAACCTTTTAAAAACGCGTCTGCTGCCAAAGAAGCATACTTAATAATAAAGCAATATTTGTAAAAAGCAGGTAAAAAAATATATGTGATTAAAAGATGATGATGAAAATTGCCATTTATGCTTTATTCATTGCCTACGAGATTTCAAGCTTCAATATTCATAGCCCTTGAGATTTCGAGCTTCAAAACCTCCTAACCAAAACAACATCATGTTTTCACATGATAATAGAATCAATACAGACATTTTTTTAGATTTAATCAGATAACTGTTTTCTAGTTAACCATGAGCTTTCCCATTGTATCTGCTCAAAAAGCCTGATTTTTGAAACCTGTCCATTAAATGATTTTCAACGTTTTTGGCACAGAATGATTATCAAATTTTTTAAGTATAAATTGTAAGGATCAGTAAAAAACAGTTAAAAAAGCTAGATTCCTTAAATGCCTAGTAACAAGCCTATTTAGATATTGAAAGGTTCGTAATTAAGATGAGAAGGGCTTCCTCCAAATGCTTCTGATAAAATAAATAAATAAAAAATAGGTATCTTAATTTCTCTTCTAATATTTTTACTTCACTTTTATTTCCATTGCAAACAAATCATTTGCCATCACAATCAGCTAATATCCTACCCATTCCTGACATTTAATATCCCGCATAGCGTTTCAGTATGTTGTGCAGTGTTCCATATCCTTTTTCTTCCTTTAAAATGGGTCGGAGTTTCTAAAATTTATTCGACATAGCGCGTTTGGCAAATGAATCTCTTTTGCGCATGATTTATTGAACGATGGCAATTTCGTCTGTTCGAATCATCTGAAAAATATACACTGTAGTAAAATAATCTTAAAAACTGATGCGAATTCCTCTGTGTAATCATAAAAAAATTATATCGAATTCTCTGCGGGTAAAAGATAGAACTACATGCACTTTTAAATGTCTGAAATGCACTCTTAACCAGTTAACTGTTTCGCCTTCTTCGAAAATGCGTATCTAAATTTTCATAATCATATATATATTATATAAATATAACAAAAAATATTCATTAAAATATGATAATCAAACAAATATTATATAAATATAATAATTGTCATTAAATAAACTAGTCATAAAGCAAAATGCTGTATTTTTTCCATAAAGAGTATATTCTTCGAAAGCAGTTAACTAGTTAATCAAAACAGTACAACTTTTACTGAAATTTATTACATGTATAAATGATATAAATATCATTTGAATTCATCTTAATTCTTGGTGATAACCAACTTCATCACAGGAGGGAGGGGAAAACAAACACTTGAGCCTCGAGTTGTGTTTTCATTACATTCCTGTACGTCTAGAGGTTTCAGAATGATTGATTATTGGAGGATTTGCGAACGGACCGGAAACAAATGGGAGAAAGACAAGCACAAGATGTCTTTACTAAGTCAGCTCAAGAAAAAAATACGATGGAAATACCCTTGTCTCGAAAGGATTGATATAATCTTTCAGCATTAAAGAAATGCATATAAAACTTCTCTCTCCGGGAATACAAGATATATTGCTGATAACGTTTAAGTTGTTTAACTAGATTTTCAGAAGAATGCATTGAAATACTTTCCTTTTCTGAGAAAGAAATTCAATTCCCATGAATGTCCTATTAATTTTCTATTATGTCATCGCGCAATTTAATTATATCTCACTACTGTTTTACTTGGTTTATTGCTGATAACCTTTAATTGTTTTACTGGATTTTCAGTAGGATAGGTTGAGATGCCTTCCTTTTTTGAGACATAAACTTCATGCCAATGGATGTTTTATCAATTTTCTGTTTAGGGAGAAAGAGCAGTACAGCATTAAAACCTTTAGGATCCACAAAAGCGATGCGATGTAGGCCTTTCAATGTATTATGTTACTGCGCAATTTTATTCATAGCTCACTACTGTTTTACATGGTTTAAAAAGAAAGGAAAAAAATTATACCTAAAAATTTTCTTACAAAAGAAAATGAATCTAAAAACTGTTTTGACTTTAACTTTTTATTAAAGGAAATGAATAATCTGGGTCTTAAGGTGTACGTACACACTTGAAGATTTTTTTTTTAATTTTAACTTTAAAAATCCAGTTTTTTCACAGTAGGTTATTAATATATGTTTAAACTCATTTCTGCGAGAAAAAAACCACATTATACCAATTATTAATTAATTAAATAATATTTAATGAGCTAATTAGCCTATTTTTTGAAACATGATATCTTAAATTCTAATTTGTACAGGCACACAATTCTAGTTAGAAATTATGCCGAATATTAGTCTTCATGTTGTCTGCCTCAAGCAAGTTATAAAAATGTATAGCTTTTTTAAATGATTTTTTTCATCAACGATAAATAAAAAAAAGCGAGATTTTTTCTGTAATTTTAACTTTTAAACAGCTATCAAAAATTTATTTCTATAAATATCTTTGATTGAGGCACAAAACATCTGCTATTTCATACAGATTATTTTGGTATATAAATAACTGTATTTGGTTAATTTGTTGTTGAGTTATGATTGTTTGAATGAAGCAACATAGTGGAAAAATATCATTCTTCATAAAATGAGTTTTAAAAACACCGTAACTAGAGTTTTTAATGAAAGCACCTCAAGAAAAATAATTATAACTCGATAAATATTTCGAATATTGACAACATCTTGGTATCATCTGAAAGCTAAAGGATCAGGGAATATTATTTAGCAATAAAAATATTCGATATTTTGAACGATTTTCGAAGTTTCAAGTGTGTATATACACCTTAAGTTAATGATAAGTAGCTTCAGGATGAATAAAATTGAAAATTTATTTTCTGTTTTATTTGGGAGGAAACGGATATGATAATTTTCTTTATAATATTACTATATTATTTTCAAACTCACTGTTCATCAAGTCATACGACACGTATGATTCAAAATTATTCCAGAAAGAATTTCTTTGAACATAAAATGACCAAAATTTACCCTAAATAATCTTTTGAATTTTGTAAATGTGTATCTAGGAGAGGTGCTTTTGAAATGATAAATAATTAACTATTTATTTAATTTTTTATTTGGAAAGTGTTTTCAAAATTTCAAATTAGATTTTTAACTGTATAATAATCAATAGAAATTATCTCCATTTATTTTTTAGCCTTATTAGCCTTAGAGAGTATAACAGTCCAAAAATACCCATTTTCGCAATATCTTAATTTTATAAAATAAAATTACTTTTCTGGTATCCCAATTTATTCTAAAAAGGAAATAATATTTTTCATAGTTTTCAATATTCGGTTTTTATTCGTAAGGATTTAACGGATTTTGAATACACTTTGTTTTATAGTTGCAGAAAATTAAAAAAAAAATAATTAAAAATAAATGTTATATATCAATTAAAAACAGAAAAAAGCATGCCATAGACTCATCATGTTTTCAGATAAGAGATTCTAGCTGTATTATTATTTATTTATTTTGCAATGCAAGTTCGCTTTTTGATACCTTAACAATCATTATGATATAACAATTTATCAATTTTTCTATTGGTCTTGCTCTTCGAGTTGTTGGATGCAGAATAATACACTTACGTAGCAATAAGCATTTGAATAATAATTCGCTGCAGCTGTGTATATATATATATATATATATATATATATATATATTTTCCCAAATTTCATTATTATAATCGTACAATAAAACTCAAGTTGTATTACCTACCCTGAATAGTTTGAACAAATATGTCGACTTTTAAAAGGTGGCCTTTGTAATGTCTTGAGAAGGAAAACATAGTGTTAAAAACACACAAGACATTTATTCACAGACAGAGACAAAATTAAAATTAAATATAAATAAAAAACAGGTTTAAATTTTAAAAATCTATGGGGTTTTCTAAACCAAACTAATTTAAAATCGCTAAATATAAAGAGTTCAGGATCCGGCCATCACACAGAGCAAAAACCAAAGTCTCTCCTCTGCCGGCTCATCCTTTCTTTTTATATCATCGAAGCCCAGCTCACTTCAGTTAAAGTTCCAATAAGGTTGAAGAGATTCGAACAAATTTGGCTCCAGAGCGATTTCATTTCAATTGAGCGGAGGATGGTATACCTTCATTTAACGATGATAAAACTTCATTTAACCAGCTTTTCTTAATTAAATTGTGATTAAATGTAAAATAATTTATTGTGAATCTAAGCAGAGATCAGAAATTATATTTTGCTCTTTACTTAATTACATGATATTTTACTTGCAATTTCAAAAGAAATAACAGACTTTTATGATATTTTTATTTTTAATAACTATTTAAATTTATTTTATATCTATATTAAAAAAATTCTTCCTTTGGTTGTTTCTGCTCAAATAAATCTTTGTTCCTTTTGCTTTTTTTGAAAACTGATTTTTATATACTCAAGAATTTAATATTCACTTTAAACTTAATATTTCTAATTAAAAAAAGGAATTTAGTGTTTCCGATTAACTAAAACACCACAATACAAAATTTTATCAAAAGTTATTAGCTCTTATAAAAGCTTTTCGATACACGAAAAAAAATAATATAAATGGATGTAAATACCACGTTTTAAAGTAACTGAATAATTTGAAAACAAATTATTGTCTAAATTAGGAAATGCGCTGTCAAATGGAAAAAGGAAATGGTATAATCTTGTGTCAAGTATAATCATAACTGATCTATCTTTTATGAAATATCGACACATTTCTTTGTTCGTTATTTTATGTTTCCATTTTCAGCAATAATGGGTAAAAAAGACAGTTTGCATTATTTTCATCAGGAACCAATCAACCTTATAAAGATTTTACAAAGGATTACCATTAAGATAGAAATATCAAAGGAAATATTAGAACGGTTCATAAAACTGACATAAAAAAGACGATATCATCCATTTTTATTAAAATTTAAAATGCATGATTACAGAGATTATTGAGTGACATATTGTAAGCAATCTGCCTAAAGCTTTGCTAAAAATGATATAAATTTAAGGAACGACATACCTATCATACCAACTGTAAATAAAAAGTCCACCGAAAACCTAAAAATAACAGTTTATTATAGTTTATTATTTATTATATAAAAATAACAATGAAAAAATAACGCCTGTATCCAAACAAATCAACCAAATAATTACGGAATTTATCTCTTACGGAATTTATCTTTAAGTCTCTGCTATGTTTCTTATTAACGATACATAAAAATATAAATAAATTAAAATATAAATAAGCGATAGAAATAGTTTGTACTCAATACACATCCAAACTGTCGAAAGTATATATATATATTCAAGAATTTTTTCCTTTATCACAAAATTACCGTGAAGCATAATGATTTGAAAATAGGCTTTAATGAAAGTGTTGTCTTAATCAATTAAAAAATTTATTTTTGAGGATTAAAATTTATATCGGATCAAATAAGTGAAGTTACATTCCTTTTCAGTTAAATATTACCACAATATATTTCCTACTGCCAAAAGTTTGGTTGAAAATCTTTAGTACTTTGGAGAATATTCGTGATCTTTTAAAAGAGCTGGGAGAGCTCATCCTCGCCAGGCGCCAAATGACTGTATATGAAAGCTTAGCCCTAAATATTTCTGAACGTGTGCTATAAAAAATTGTTTTAGAGTTATTTTTGCTGATTTCGAAATTTCTTCTTGATCCGGCGTGACATCCCCATGTCATATCGGATGGTGGCTATACTTTAAAGCTAATTTTTACTTTTAGATGTCATGCCACGGGCAACTTTTTCCATTTAATTTCCACTTTTTCTATTTAATTAATTCAACAAGAGTTCTAAAATTGCTGAATCGGCTAAAAGCTGACAAGTTCCCATACTCCGAGCGGAGGGATACAAAATTGCTGATCGAAACAAATTCTTCTAAAAGATCCCTATGGTTCCCTTGTCTGTGGTCGACACGTGTAGGAAATCCCTATAGAAATCTGAGAGTATATAAGCACTGTGAAAAATATTTTTCCTCTCTTTAAGTTTTCCCTCAATTCGTTGTGTGTTATTCTGTGTTGAGCTCGTCGCTTCTGCTTGTGCAAAAAAAATCATGCCTCAAAAGTTGGAGAGTCAGAAATATTTCGCTGAATATAATTCTTCAGGTCTAAAGGACTGTATAAAATTTAGACTTCATACTGTTTTCAGAAATACATAATTATTTGTAGAACAATTTTTGTGAAACATCAGACATATATTTATGAATGCCCAAATTAAGATATTGTGTTAAATAAGTAAAAATTAAAATAGGTAAATATGTAATTTGTATGATATGATACCGTCTTTTCTTTTCTTCTCTCCTGTGAGATACTGAAAAGAAAAAAAATCAAGTTATGCCGGGTATTCTGCGAGTGACACAAAATGAAAAACCTCCTTTCTTTTCCTTTGTATAGTGAAGCTGCAAAATTTATAGACCCATAAATCAAACTTTCAATGACGCTTCAATTTAGGAATGGGCTTTACTCACATGTAGTACATATGATAAACACTTTTTAATGTCTAAGAAAAGTTTTTCTATTATACTGATCAACTATATTTGCAATTAATATTCGGTTTAGGTTGGAATCAGAACAAAGTATCTTCAATAAATTGAGATACAATTCCTTAATATGAGTTAAAAAAATAGGTGGATATAAATATACCAGAGGATTAGAAATAATTGAATATTGAATAGGACTTAAAGAATACTGAAGATCAATTTCTGAAAAATTGTTAAAAAAAATTTGAAAATTTATTTTATAGCATTATTGTCAAATAAATAAAACACAATTAAACTTAAACTATACTTTAATGCTTTAAAAATGTGCACAAAATTTAAAATTTAAAAAAATCGGCGCAATTTTAAAATTATAAGAATTTTTAATTAAAAGATTTGATTAAAAAATTAACTTGATTCATGATAACACCCTCTATGACGAAAAAAAATGTATTTATATTCAAAATATTTAAAATCAATTCATTATAAGAAGACTTAACATTTATAACATCGTTTAAGAAAGTGAAATAATAAATATATTAGCATTTGTAGTTTCTATGCCTTTTATACTGATTTTAAAATTAAAACAATGGGTTTAGCTTGTAAAATACTTATGATAAATTTCGCAACACACAAATGCAAAAAACGGCTTGAATTTTATTGAACACATTATTAAATAGAATAAAACATCTAAACTGCTATATTTCCGTCAATTTACATATATAACATTCCTCATACAGGTTTTATATCCGTTAACATCCATTTTAACCTCTAAAGGACTGAATCGAAATTTTGCATACTTCAAGTTTTGTTCAAATGTCGACAATTGATTCTTAAACGTGTTATATACTCCACATCTAATAAAAAACATAAAATATTAGACTTTGTATTAAATAGAAAAAAAAAGTTCGATCCATTTCTGTTAAAAGCTTCACTTTCAAACGTAGAGGATAGCAACTGGTTTGGAAGATTTTAAATATACATTAAACAGTGAACGGAAAAAGAATTTTTGCACTCAAAAAACAGTGTATGTAATCGTTATTATACTGCTTATTTAAACGTGTAAGTATTACTAAATAAATTATCAAAAATTATCTTGACATTTATGTTTAATTTTGGCATTGAAAATGTTTGGTTAACCGAATTTATTCAATAATTTTATGTGTAAAGGAAAAGAATTTTCTTTGAAATGCCTCGAATATAAATGAAAGTCACCAATAAGAGATAAATCTACAATTTGAAGTCTTCGAAGCAGTTGGCGTTTAAATTATTTTCTCTTCGAAGCTTTCGTTATTTGCAATTGACATGATCTGAAAAGTTACTATATTGATAAAATTCAAATTAATTTGCACCTTTGTTATCTGCCGTTTTAGAAAATACGTTCACTTTTGGTTTCTGGAAGGCATGTACTTTCACTTATGGCTTATTTCTGCAAGATAAGGGTTTTAATATTAAAAAGACATGGCAAGATAATATATTTTCTGTTTTTTTATAGTAAAATAAGTAGTAATAACAGGGCATTTTAATACAGTTAAATGAAATAGCAATTATAAAGATAGAAAGAAAAAGGATTATCTTCTTCTTCACCAACAATTTTAAGTTTCAAACCTTATATATATATATCAAAAGGACGAAAGAGCTTCAACTTTTTAACTTCACATATAATATTAAATATTTAGATATATGTGCATATACAAATAAACTTGAAAATAAATATGTGCATATATATATAATAGCAGTATCTAAGCACTATCAAAATTCCAGCAATATCAATATGTACCAAATTCATTTACTCGTCTTGGTTTTTCCCATTATCAGAGCCAGAAAAACGACTTTTTTTTAGAGACTATCGAATAAAATAAAATTACAAATTACGAATGAAGGATATTACTCCCCACTTGCTTTTATGAAAATATCAATTTATTTTTAAATCTTTGGCTAATAAACTTTTTATTTGAAACTCATTAAAATTTCCAACATTTTTACTATAAATGTATTTTGATTGATTGCCATCTTTAATTGTCAGCATCGAAAGCAATTTATGTCTTAATTTTTGGTGGCAGTATCAAATTTTATATAATAACATTATTTGATTTATTCAAGTGACAACAACGTTCTTATATTAAATTATTCAGCAAAAATTTCAAACTGAGAAATCTTTGTTATGACGGATACACATATAATTAATTAAAAAAGCTAAAAAGATTATTGCAGAAAAAAAAATCGTCTTCAATATTTTTTGTTGGAAACCTATGTGACAATGACACACAAAAATTATAAATGTGCTTTTTAAAAGCAAGGCCATTTAGAACCGTCATTTTAGAAGCGTCATCGGGATCCGATGAAAAGAATTCATTTTTTTCCCATCTTATGTTTCTAATTATATGAATTAAACATTTAATTTTTTTAAGTTATCAAGGTGTAAATAACTTTCATATTCCACTGTTCTGAGCATGAGCAAACTTGTTTGTTTAGAAGCAAAAGAGTATTGTCTTTAAAATTACTATAAGAAAAACAATTGCGTCATATTCTTTTGATTCTTCTATTAATTAGAACAATTAATAATACATTCGTACAAACTAGGCTACCTATTTGTTCTTGAAGTTTTCTTTTAATAATGAACACATGTGAAGAAATAATAAAATTAAATTGCACTTCACAACAATATCTAAATACTTATAACGAAATTTCTATAATAGGACCAATTATGAGTTTCATTTTATCCTAATGTATCATTTTGTTTATGAACACACTTTGTTTAAGAGTCTTCAGAATACAAATTTACTATTACATCTTAACTCTCAATACAATATACGATGACGAAAGATATAAAGTATGATAATTATTAACTTCTAGAATAATTCCAAGTTCTGTGTTCTTAGAGTTAATTAAATAACTCCAAGAACAAGTTTGAAGCATGCAGTTGTATTTAGACAAATTGAGATTTGCTGGGTGAAGGTATTTCTCTTAATTACATCTCTTTCACGGCAGTATGAAATAAATCTCAAGAACGGAGTGAAAGAGCTTTAATTTTAAGTATAAGAACCAATGCAGAGTTTCTTTCCGAGAAAAGAAGTGCATGTTTGAAATTGCTATGAAACTGGATTTTTATCTCTGGCAATTAAAGGAAGAGGAAGTATTTATTAATAAAATGATTTTTCATTAAGATGTACATGAGTGCATGTAGTTCCGTGACAATACAATATAATAATACTTTTTCAGATTAGAAAATATTTAATGTGTAATCAACTTTTACCTCATCTCATACTACATATTTGAAAAACTAAATCTTTAACGAAATGATGCAATTAAAACATAGATTATTCAAGATGTCTCCAAAATTGCCTTCATAAATATCTTTGCGTCAAGTCTCACCTTAAAAATACATTTTTAAGAAGAAAAATTAATAAAGTTCTTTTTTTCACTTAATAATAAAAAAGAAAAATATATCCGTGACTCTATGTTATCATTTTCTCCAATTTTTCAGATAATCGAATAAAATCTATTCAGAAACTAAATCTAAAATATTTGCCTTTTTTCGAATTTTGGACTGCTAATTTCAATACATGTCCAAAATTTGAATTCGACTTTGAAAATAATTTATAATAAAATGCATCAACTAGTTTAGATTAATTACAGCGGAAAATTTTGATAAAATTTAGAGGAGAAACAATCATACTAAAAGTTAAGTCAGAAGATGAATTTCTAAAAATAATATTATTATACAACTGCATCAATATAGAATAAATATGAAGAATAAAAATTCTATTTTTCTAATGATCTTGTTTTAGATTTTTGTAATGTAGAGGGGCATATAATTACGGTTATGCCATTTAGAACCAAATAAAATGTTGTGAATTTATTTTTTGCTTTTAAAAATTGTAAAAGAAATGTTACATAATGCCGAAAAATTGAATGAATTCCAACTCATAGCACAGCAGAGTATATATAGAGCATAAAAAATCATTTTGTAAAAAATCAAACTTACCCCCACCGACATGACTATTTTTCTGAATCTAAAACTGTTAAGTCTACAATTCTACAATGCAAAAAAAAATAGCTTATATTTCTTTTGTGGTCTTTCTGATCGTTGTTCACTGTGGCTGAAAAATGTAAGAATTTTCCAAGAACAGAAGATCCAAGTTATACCCATTTCCGTTCATTAATAACATTTTTCCAAAAATATGCATTGAATACTGCTTTTAAAAGTTTATTCAAGCAGTTATAAAACCATCTGCAACAAGATAAAGAAAAATCCTTGAAATCAAGTCGGTAAAAAAAATCTTTGAAATCATCATACAAACCAAGAACTAACAAGAGCTGTCAAAAAAAATCTTCATAATAATGGTACTTTTGAATTTCATATTAAAAGGGGCACTTATTATACTAATGCAGCTAAAATAGAAGGAGAAATTGGAGTATAAAAATAAAAGAAAATAAATTGAATTTTATATTTAGATGACATTTTAAGTTTTATCAGTGTTGCACGTTACATAATTAATATAACTAGAATAAAATAGGTAAAAAATGATTTGTAAGAACTTTTGCAAATTAAATGTTTCAAATATAAGTATTTATCTCAAGTGTTAAAAAAGTAGCAACAATTTATTTAATCAAAACAGTTTCAAGCAAAAGTATTAGACTATACTCCACAAGTAATACATAAATAACTTTTAAAGTTTCTTTATAAAAAGAAGCCTCAAAATAAAAAAAAAATTACCTGGAAATAGAAGTAACTTTAAATTGAGGGAGGATTAATTATATTCAAACGTTATCGTAATATTCAATAACATTTTCTCTTGATATTTTTGCGAAATTCTTTACAATAGGTGAAGCAATAAAGTGCCAGTGGGGGTATTTTTCTTTTCATAAGAATCCTTTTCTTTCTTTAGATCACAAAAGATAATCACACAAAAAAAATTCCTAGGCACAATGTTTCGACAACCTAGAATCTTCTGAATCTTATTAATCAAATATGGCAATATTGAAACAAGGAATATTTCAATAAGTTCGGACTATTGTGTGAAAGAAATTCAAAAATAAATCATTGCATAATTAATTATTATAAAACTGTGTATTCGTAAAACGCATTTTTGATAAATTTTTTAGAAACATTTCACAGAAATAATGCAGGAAGTTCAAAGAAAAACATTCTAAAATATGTCTAAGAAGAATGTCGATTCTATTTTAAATATTACAACGTATTTTCTGTTAAAGGTTTCATGCTAAGAGATAATTGAGATAAAAAAATTTACAAAAAATAATTCAAGTAGATTAATTACATGAATAAATTTGATCCAAGTAATTACCAAATTCAAACAATCCACACTTCATACCTGTTTTTACATGCCTATTTATCGTATTCTTCTCATTTATATTATTTCAAAAAATTATTCAGCTAATAAAACTTTTTAAAAAAAATATATTAATAAATTTCTACTACCTAATAAATTTCAAAGGTTAGGGGCAATTTTTGGACTATAAATGTGTTCGTGTTTGGAATGGATAACAGGATAAAAGTTTTTATTTGCTTATGCGTTTTTAATCAAAAATAAAATTTTAATATTATAGTGTTATATTCAACCCTATTCATTAATAAGTGTGATAATATGCAATATTTGCTACTTAGATCCTTAATTTTCAACAAGCGAATAGATTCGTCATATTAAAATAGATTTAATTAACTCTTCCCTAACAGCTTTTAATTCCTTTAAAACTAATTTTCAATTAGGTAGCACAGGAATTAGTATGGAATAAATGCGTTTTTTTTAATCCGATATAAAACGATATGATAAAAATGATTGTTACTGTCGCTTTTTGGATATTACGAAACAATTAGGAAGGAAGATTTCTTAAACGAATATTTCCGCATATCTACGAGGCAAGGACTTAAAAAGAACGGACATAACATATTATCATCACAAGTCATCGGCAGCATCTATGTAGAATTTCTTCAATATTCCAGAAAAGTCACTGCAGGATGATTTTTAGGAAGACACTCCAGGTGGAGTAGCATTCAAGAAAGGAGGATCCTTACTTGAATGCTACTCCACCTGGAGACTAAACTGATTTTAAGGATCTAAAACTGATTAATCTGACTGATAAATAAAAAAACTGATAAATTAACTTTAATCTAAACTGATTTTAAGGATACTTTATTCATATTTAATCTCAATTTGGAAGAAAAATGTTTAAGGTTTAAGAACAGTCATTACTTAAATATACATCTGATTTCGAGTTTCTGAAGAATTAAATTTTTGAGTTTCTGAAGAATTAAAGTTCCGTCTCTAATTAAGAGATGGAACTTTTATTCTTTCAGTAATTCATTTCCTTAGAGCAGTCTAACTGGTCGGTAATGGACATCCGTAGTTTCTTTAATCAAGATAAAATTTTATTTATACTTAAATATCGATTTTTTCCTATTCAAATCTCAATCTTCAAATGGAATATGATTTTTTTAATAAAAACTACGCATTATAAAAAAAATATTTTTATTATTTTTGTACTTTATTTATTCATTAAGTACAAACATAATAATAAATAATAATCCTTAATAAGTAATTAAAGGAAAGAGTTGATTTTTCTGACTATTTTAATTTAAATATGATTTCGATATTGTTTGCAAGATTTGGTTTTAATGTACTTTTGCTTTGTAACTTCCTAGATGAGAAATTAATCAAGTTGATGGCACATAGAAAATTAAATAATGGACCGCATCTGTTAATGACATAGTGACTACGTGGATTAAAACTGATAACTTATTAATAGCAAGTATAGCATTCTTTTAAAAAAATGAAGATTCTAATTTAAAAAAAAGGATTATTTTTTCAAAAAAAAAAAAAAGAAATAAAAACGGAAATAAAAGGGAAAATAAACTCATAAAAAGAATCAGAAATAGTTAGAAAATCTGTATACAAATTAAAATTTCTATGACATTTATATTATATTATATATTTTATATAATGCATGCTCTGAAATTTTTTCTTCCTATGCTTTTCATTATGGATTTGGATTCTACTGTTGTTTCGAGTGATTCTTATTTCAAAATTTCTGGGACTCGAAGATTTTCTGTAAAAAAAAGAATAATTTTGCGCTTTAATTTACTGATAATATCGGATTTGTTTCTATTTTTCAATCGTTACTATATCAAAAAACAATCACAAATTGTGGCGCTGCTTGTTTTTCTGAATATCTTAAAGAAGTAGAATAAATTACTTGAATCTTCCCAGGGAATTGAAATCCTTCAATTTGATATTGAGTCATGTGCAAATCATGTTATCATCCAAGGACTTTAGAATTTTACATCAATATCCAAAGCATTTGTTTTATCTTAAAGAAAATTCCCATTTATTAACAACTTTTCCTTTAAGCATATAAGGGTTGGAATTCTATTAGCGTAAATTTCAATAGCGCTATATTGCAGTCGCTTAAAGCATTTCGATGCGGTCAATAGCGTCACGCTCAAATTTCCTGCGATGTTGAAGTCGTAGAATATCTGAAGCAGTAACAGTTCTGTAGAATGGTTATATGGAGCGATCCCTCATTTTAAGAATCTCTGGAATTTACAAAATGAACTTCTTCTTTGATGTTAAATATTGATGAAAACATCCTAATTCCACTGAGAGGGGAAAAAATTTGCTACTGGATGTTATCGAATTTTCCAAATGTTAAATCGATAAATCCCTCCAAGCGAGCCATCGGTTGCGGTGCCCTGGTGGTAAGGTCTCTGTTTCAGAGCCAGAGAGCTTCAGGTTCTATGCCCGATTCCACCGAGGGACAGTCGTGTAGGTGGGGCTGGTGCACTTTAAATCCGTCAGGGAGAAAGGGCATCATGTTGGTGTGGTGTGGAAGTTTGAATAGGTGTGCTATCTCGGTTGTCATTTAAGTCGTTTGACCGCGCTTCAAAATTACGAGGTTCGTCTTAAAAAAGCCTTGTGCTGCTTTAAAATGGCACGTTAATGTAACTAAACTAAACTAAACTAAACTAAACTAAACATCCGTACTATAAACATACCTCGTTTTGTTTCAAGCAATAAATGTTTTAAATTTGTACTCATGTTGCCTCAGATGAGATAATCAGATTGACCATTTTAAATTCCAACATATGTAATCATTTTAATAAATTCATATATTTATTATTTCATTGGAATGTTGGATATTCTAGTTCGCATTGATATTCCATTTTTAAGAAAAAATATTTTAATTCCTATCTTCTCATTAAAATTCTTAGTTTTTATTTCATTAAAATTATTTGATATATTTTATTTGATTAACTAGTTTATCAAAAAAGTAAATGCCGAAACACAAGGATAAAAGTAAGAAATTCTAAACAAAACATTTTACGTAATATTTAGTGTTTTAATCATATTTATAGTATGTCTTAAATTTAATGCATGGCCTTTGATTTCTTTCTTTTGATATTAATTTATCTTAATTTATGCATTATATTGTTCGATTTTTGATCTAAAAATAATAATTCCTTCATTTAACAATATTAAAAAAAATTGAATTCAGACATTTGATCAAGAAAAGTTGTTTCAAATTGGATTCTCAATAGCACCACTTAATGAAGTTAGTAATTAGCAACGGATCGATTTATCAATATTATATTGTTGTGTATTATTTAAAACCATGCCGAAAAATGAACCTACAGTGGCCGATCCGTTCAACAGATCGAGATGAGATTTCAAATGTAATTATTCAGAGCTTTGAGCTCAGGATTATATGAAAAGTAATAAAACGGTAATTGTGATAGGAACAAAAATTTTCAATTTGAAACGCCCATTTTTTTCCTGTCATAAAATGTTCAGTACATGCTAAAACACTATAGAGCTTTGGAAAGGTATGCGTATCACAAACACGGATGCGTTATGAACGCACGAAGAATATTTTGTGAACGCTCCCTCCCCTAAAAGAAGACCTAGAGAGAACATTATCAGTCTGCAAATTTTGCCGGATTTGTGAGATTTCATATACCTCTCTTCATATGTTACTCTCTTGATATGTATCAACGATTGGTGACACACACACACACACACACATATATATATATATATATATATATATATATATATATATATATATATATATATATATATATATATATATATATATATATATATATATATATATATATATATATATATATATATATATATGCAGAAGAGAGCCATTCACAGAATACCGAGCTCATACATCTAAATAACTATATATGAAACCTCATCTGGATTGGTTGAATGTACAGGACTCTGGTCTATAAAAAGGCAAAGTTTTTTTTATGACCTTCCTGTGTAAAAAAATCCAGAAACCTAATACATTAGGAATCGTGTAAAAAATCATTTATAAAATTCCATATTTACAAACACATAGCATTAGAAGTTAAATATAACATTCAACTAAGCGGAGCAAGGAATCAATTTTTATTTATTAAGCTCTCCTATCTTATCTTATGTGGTCATACATTCGTCTAATCACCTGCGTGTGCTCTCAATAGATGAATAATGAAAGAAGCAACAAGTGGAATGTATAAATTGGTGAAAATGTATGGTTGCTGCCGAGGAAGATCTCTTTGGACAATGTGACAAGAGTATAAATTTCACAAAGCATTTTGTAAACATTTAGTGTCAAGCATTTTTTTTTTTTTTTTGTAAAGACATGCAATGTTACAAAGGCATATTTTAATATGTGCTGTGATAAAGTTGTAGAATTAAAATAAATATAATTTACATAAGTAAAGTAGTAATTGAAATCAAAAGAAAATTTTCCGCACTTGTTTTTATATATTACTTTATATGACAATAATGACTGCATTTTTAATTTAAAATGTGGTACGTCGTAAGATATGAAATGAAATGTTCACAATTTATACAGGCGAATGTAATTTTTTAATAAATATTTTTTTTTATACAAAACCTTTCCTATTCCAAATCATTCTAAATTCTAATATTACGATAAACATCATTTATCCCTGTAAGAAATACTTCTACTAAGCTCCTTTTTTTGCAAAATAAATCTAAGAAACAGCATATATAAAACTATAACATAAATGATGCTGTGTTCAGTACACGTATCCAAAATAAATATGATTTTTTTAAATTGAAGTATTGAATTCCAAATAAGATTTTCTTATTAGTTGTTATAAAATTCTTTTCTTTCAAGACATGGAAAAGAATATCAATTTGCAAAACAATTGTCGAAAAATCAAACACATCTTAATAAATCAGAAGATATTTCCTTTCAAATTTATTTTTGAAAAAATCAAATCGGTGTATTCTTTAAAACGTTTCTTTTCGTTCTCTCTCTCTCTCTCTCTCTCTTGCGTTCATTTCCTTATCAAGATTCAAAATCCATTTTTAGTATCAAGCAAATAAAAATACCTTAATAAATATCCAATTTAAATCTTACAATCAATAAAAATACTTATTTTCCAACGTGAAACGTACTTCTATTTTCAGCAACATTACATATGGAAGAAAGGTAGAAAAACTTATGAGACAGCTAATAAATATGTCAAGTATATTTGGTAGTTATATTATTTCATATTCATAGTCTTTTTTTATAGTTAAATTAATTTTATTGTCTTTTCCCCTATATTCCGATATTCTTATCCTTTTTCAAATTAATATTCTAGCATATATTCTTTACAAAATAAGTAGTTATTTCATGATTTTCATTGAAATAATGATGTTTTCTTCTAAATCATTATAAAGATATTTTACTAGGAACTACTCGGTCCCTTTCTATATATGGTATTTTAATGAGCTATGGAAATCCGGCCATGCAAGATTCATATTAATGCACCTGTTTGGGGCCGATTTCAAACGATGTGGGCAGAATGTAGGAAGGACAGAAAACTATCACCAAAGATACTCTCATTTTACGTCTTAAACTTGTCATTTGAAAAACAAAGCAGCCCCCAAACGGCCCATTAGTATAGAACTTTCCCAGCCTGTTTAAGGTGTGTAAGTAATGAGAGGGTTAAATTATGATTTCATTTCATGCGTGATAAGCATGTTAATTATAAAAAAGGAAAGACAATAATGATTAAAAAAATGAAATAAATTATTTAAATTTTAATTTTAACTTATAAATTTTTTGAAAAATGCAATATTTTGATATATATACAAAGTTTAGACACTATTGGGAGAGAAAACTAATCTAAGGAAGAAAATTATTAAAAAGCAAATGCATTCCATTCATTTTTATTATTAGATCATATTTAAATAATGTTTCATAATATTTGTTTGAATATTCAAAGAAAATTGTAATCGGATGATCAAATGAAATTCAATAAATGATTTCTTAATTGTAAAAATGTGAAAAAAATTTCAAAGCCTTTTTAAATCATTATTTAAAATTTAACATTCTTTCGTTATCTACTAATTTATAATTTTCAGGAAATATTGTCTTTTATTTTTTAAGAATCTGTTGAGATTTGAAGAAAGATAAAAAGAAATTATTTTTATATTGGGAATAATAAATCTTCATACAGGTTGCGTATAAAAATTCAGAAATGGAAAAAGCTCAATTAAAAGACATAAATAATTTCTTGGTTCCGGTTAGGAACTTGAGAGTCCTTTAAATACATTTCGTCATTTAATTTGTTTCTAAAATGATGCTTTCAGCATAAAACTTCTCGGAACTTTAGTCTATCATGTCTACATGGAATTTTCTCTTTCTATAGGATATTTCTATAGGATAAATTATATTTTTCTCTTTCTATAGGATAAATTCAAGAAGAGTAGATGGAAAAGTTCGTTTTAGATTCCAAAAACAAAATTGCATTGGAACTATAAGCAGATGAATGGAACTGAAAATTTATACTCTGTCTCGCAGAAACAGCGAAGTATATTTTTTATGGTTCAATCATATTTACTAGTGAATCTCTAAAAGATTCATCTGAAGGCCAAACTCTTGATTTTTAATTTTCACATTCATTGGAAAACTGTTTACAAAATTCGCACATTTGGGATATATTTTCTGATATTGATGTCCCTTACTTCTGCATGAAGCCTCATAAATTTGTTACCTTTTTAAATGCAGATATTTCTGAATAATATTTTTGCAAAACTATTTGCTACGAATGGTGAAAAATTTTCTTCCTTATTATTTACATAACAGCATATAAGCAAACTATTTTTAAATGCGAAGCCAGTCAAGACATTTCATGCACTTACTTTAGAAAAAAATAGCAATTACATAAAAGAGGACTTTTTCCCCCCCAAGATATACAATGAAAAGAAAGTATGAAACTTCTTGTTAAAGATATTTTATCTCAGAAACGAAAAACGCAATAGGAAAATGTAAACAGAAATAGAAAAGTGTTGTGATTTTTAAAGTGTAAAATTGAACTATGAAGAAAATAGAAAAGTAATATGACTTTAAAATCTTTTCACTTGGAAAAACCTTTCAATTTATTTATATTTCGCATTGAAATTTTTGTATGTTAACTTCATTCATTGAATAATTTTGCAAAAATTTTAATATTTCGTCAGTTTGTAGTTTTTAGTAATGGAATTGACACATTAAGAGAAATGAAAGTTTATTTCGCATTTTCGAATGATATGGAGAATTGGACAATAGTATTCTTAACATAAATAATGATGGGTAATTTATTGTTTGCCAAATTTAGCATTCTTACTTTTTCTGTCTTATTTTCTTAGATCTAGTACAGTCGTAGTTGTATATACTGATTTTTTTTATATTCATATTGTATAGTACAGTTTTGATATATATATATATATATATATATATATATATATATATATATATATATATATATATATATATATATATATATATATATATATATATATATATATATATATATATATATATACATATATATATATATACATATATATATATACATATATATATATATATATATATATATATATATATATATATATATATATATATATATATATATATATATATATATATATATATATATATATATATATATATATATATATATTGAAAGCTTGACCTTCTATACTTATATACAAGGTGCATCTGCCTTTGAATATATTAAAATTGTATTTTCCTACTCGCTATGTTATATACTAGATTCAGGAGTTTTAAGATTTTTCTATTGTTGTTTAGTTACTTACTGCTTGACATGTTTCCGGTACTTGTAAAGGCACTTCCCTGATTTTCTAGAAAAATGATCGTGCAATTTTTTTTTCTCTTAGCCATTAGTTTCCCTGTATTTCTTTTGCAATGTTTCTAACAAATAGCATTAGTGTTCATTAAAAATACCATTGCAAAAAAAATGTAAGTCTGTTTTTACATCCAGATTTATTTCTTTTCATTTACGAAGAAAAAAACGCGTATTTTATTTTCACTCACTCGATAAATCGCACAATCAGTTACTATTTCCTTTAAATTTGGAGTTAAAGTAAAATTAGTGAAAATGAATTATTAATAACATAGCATATCTCTAATATTGGATCAGATAGGGAATCTGAAATTTCTATCACGGATTCTGGCAGATATAAAAGTCCATTAATCAGGCTTCTATAAAAGTAATAAAACAAAAAAAATGTAATTTTTTGGACGTACTGTAGTACAATTTCATGAACTCAATAATTTAGAAGGATTCTAACTATTGACTTGGGTTCCTACAATTGATTTTAATATGTTTATTTTTATATGTGTGTGTGTGTGCGTGTGTCTGTATGTAATATCCTTGGGTCTTTTTTTCATACAATAAGGAAGAAAAATTTTCAAGTGGTTAATTAATGAAATAGTTTTATAGGGGAGTCAATATTGAGTAATTATTTAGGACATATGAAATAAAAAAAAACATTATATAATCGTATATATTTGAATAAATGACTTATATAAAACTACTTTTTGAAAATTGATTATCGATTAATCAATTATTATCGGAAATTGTAGAAGCCAAATTTGTACATCCGAAAAAGGAGTTTAAATTACAACTTACATAACAAATTACACCATCTTAGTTCTCATCACCGGTTCGAATTCTACAGATGGTTGCATCAATAAATACATTCAAAATTACAGAGGAGTAGTTTGCAATTAGTACCGTAATAAAAATAATAAATAATAAAAATTGTAAAATTAAGCTTTATTGTCTTTACAGGTAATTAACCCAAAATGAATGCAATTTTATTTGCTGGCAGCAATATTTCTGAGACTGCTTAATTTGCCAATATAATAGTTTGAAACAGACACAACACTTTTGTTTTTGTTGACACTTGATGTTCTAACCTCTTTAAGCATATACTGCATAAAATGCATTGCTTAGTCTGTCTCTGTCACTCTACAAAACAAAATTAAAAATAAATTGAAATTAATGACTTCGATTCACTCGTAATTGTTTGCACAATTTAAGAAATCTGAATTACATGAATAATCACAATTACAAAAGTATCAGTAATAATGGATAATAAGGAATGAGAGTAATTTAAAAAGCAAATTTGATTGTCTGGCAACGAAAAATACTAGCAGATATCGGAATTTTATTACATACAGTTGAAAATAACAATACTTCACTTTTCAATAAATCACCATTGGAATAGAGATTGCCATAATCGATACTTGCCGTAAAGTTTTAGAAAAGTTGATATTCTGTCTCTAAATTATGAAGTAAAAGTCTAATCAAGTGTCTACTTTCAAGTCTTGGCAATCCATTCAGATAGACGGTGACGATGAATTTCAAAGTCTTTCCTCAACTTTCCTATAATGTTAAAAGATGAGCTCTCTTTAATCAGCAATCATAATGCCATTCGCTAGTTCTTGTTCTAATTCACGTCGTTTCTTCAGTCTTAATATACGTGACATCACAAATGTGAAACATTTCCTCCCATCACGTTTGGTCCGTAGACTTTATAGAAATATAATTTCCCTCTGATGAATGGAGGAAAGAGACGGGGAAATATAAAAATTGCGTTAAGGCAGATGAATATGTTTCGATATGGTAGACGAACCTGAATCGGTCATATCGGACAGCATTTCGTAGTTTCAAAAAACGCGATGGAAGATATAGAGATAATTAGAAGTGATGGCAAATACGCCGAATTAACCTAACTTGTATTTGTTACAACCCAGTCATCTCTCCGTTTTCTGTTTCAGGTTTACCTCAATCACTTCATAGTCGACAGTGTGAATGTTGTTAGTACCAAGTTGTAACCAAGAATACAGATATATATATACAGAAGAAGAATTTTCGAGTGCAAAATCTTTTATTATTATGTTCATAGAAGATGCGGCATACTTTGCATATTGACACCCACTTGCACTTGATCTAATGTGAGGGCTGTTTACAAAGTAGTCGGCTAATTTCACTCAACAGAGCCTATTAACATTTTAGTTCAATACCAAAGGAAAGATGTTGCTTTCTTCTTCTTCCTAAACTTGAGCAATGGGAACTTACTCTTTGAATTAAATTTTCTTGTCTTGAAAAGCATTTTCATTCGATGTTTCAGTCAATTCCGTCATAAAAATGAAGTGTCTTGTACGTTACTTTTAGTGAAAGTTAGATGTGCATTTAGTGGAGTTTTAATCTACACTACACATGCTAGTAAAATAATACTAAACTTTAAGTCGTTTGTTTTAAATTTAACTTTAATTGTAATATTTTATTTATTTTTCTTTGCAACGATTGGAATAACTTATACATAAAAACTTTCATATATTTGAAGTATTTATACAAATATAGTTTCATTAAAAAATCCTATTTCTGCTTATAAATTTATTTTTGAATCTTTCTTGCTCTTTGTTTAAGTTCAGTTTATGTACAATTAATTCCTTTTCTGAAATAATAAAAATGTTATTTTGAAACGGACCATAATATTCAATCAAGATGTGGGTTTGTAATGTTAAATATTATAAATTTAGTAATTTAAATTTAATATCTATTTATACAAAAATATACAAAAAACGTATATACAAATCATCGAATATATATATATATATATATATATATATATATATATAATGTTTAGAAAATTCCTTTTTAAAGCTAAAACATGTATAACATGCATAATCCCTCTTCGATGATTCTTATAAGCAATTTTTCTACACGTTTTGTTATAAACAATGATATTGAAATGAATTATTTCATAACACCAATAAATACCTGAAAATTTAGTGACATGTAAGGAAACAATATACTAATTTTCATCAAAAGACCAAAAATCAAAAACTAATAATTTGGGTCATTTCTTACATTTTTACCTTAATTTTTTATGTCACTCAACGCCGGCCTGAAAAGTTGAAAATATTGCTTTCTTTAATTAAAGAAAAAATGTTAAATGCTTTTAATATACTCTAAATTATATTTAAAAAGTAAATAAATGTTAACTACAAAATGTTGGCAGAATATTTAGAAATGAAAAGACGTTGCACTGCGCAAAAGGGACAGTAATTAGAGAGGTAGGTAATTGTTATTAATTAAGTGATCAAAATTATTAGTTTTTGATAAGATAGAAAGATTAATTTACAATAGATAATTTTTGATAGATAGAATTTTGAGAATATGCTAATGAATTCATCTATTAAGCCGTTTAAATTAAAAATGGATGTGAAATTAACATTACAATCCCTTTAATAAATAGTTAGAAAGAAAGTAGAGAATAATCGAAAAATTTCTTTCTTAGAAGTCTTTGAATAACAAAATGCATCAATCCATTAAATAGACACTACTTTATAATGAATATCTCAATTGAAAAAATCAATTATCTTCAAAGGCTTTAAATAATTATTCCTGTGCATTGATGAAAAGTTAATAATAATCCTCTTAATATGTTTAGCGGATTTATTGTAAACAAGAAAAAATAGTTCATTAAACTGGTTATTCTTGATAAGACAAGATGACTCACTTTTTAAATTTTATTTTCTGAGAAAGTTAATAAAAGAAAGAAAGAAAGAAAAAAGAAATAAAGAATGCCTCGTTTTTTTTAAGTTTTCTTTCCGAAAAATAAGATGATAGGAGTTAACAAAAAACATTTGAATGTGCCGATAAATGAAAGTAATTATCTGCTTAATAACATATTTCCTCCGTATATTATAAGTTGTTTAAAAGGGCTTCAATGACAATCTAATGATATCTTTACAATGGAAAATGCCTTTGAAATATTTCCTACCAATTTTAAGATATTTCTTAGACAAAGATAGTGGAAAAAATAATTTTATATAATGGTGTGTTTTCGTTTGAGAATACATTAAATGAAATTCTAAATCCTACATATCAGTTTTGTTTCATTAAGACTTATCTTATAATGATTGGTGGAGAAAAGAACCATTAACGAAACAGAAACGACAGAATAAGATTTTTAATTAATTTTAAATCATTCTGTAGTCCGTATTTAATGCCTGCGTTTTTTGCATATTAATAATTTTTCGCTCATAAAAACATGTTTTTTCAAATTATTACAAGCACAATTAAGTCGTCAAGGAAAAATAATTTAGGAATAATAATAAAATTAAGGGCTCTCTAGTCTTTATTAGCATATTTTTGAATTATGCGACAAAAATTTCATACATGTACTAAACCTGCTGAATTTTTGATGTTTTTAAACAACAATTTTTCGTAGATTTTCTTTAAAATATTTACTTACGATTAGAATAAAAATTAAGTAAATTTAAATCATTGAAAAATGGCAATTTTTAAAGATCGAAATAAATGGTTCAAAACATGACAAAGGGCAAATTATGCATAAAACAGTTATTTTCTTCTAAAATATATCTGAAGTATAAAACAAGCCGGCGCCCTTGCATAGGGGTAGCGCATCTTCCTCGTGATCTGGACGTCCTAGGTTCGGGCATGGTTGTTCTTCATCTGTGTTCTATCTGTGAGGTGTGAATGTGTCCCCTTATAAAAATGGGTTGCGGAAGCAAATATGTGAGTTTCATCTTCATATGAGCTAGAAGTCAGACTTTTGCCCTCGGGTGCTCAGGGGTCTTTAACCTCAGAAGCTACTGCACCCTCTTTCCGTGGTAACGCGGACACGACATCACGTTTACGTTTCGAAATACTCAATATTTATTTTTGGACTGACCTTGTTTTGTTAAGTGCGGATTTATTTTGTCATCTTATGACAAGGATAGCACCCAAACTGGAATTCTTAAATGCATGGAATATTTATTGGAATAGCTTTTGAAACTCCTCCCTTCTGGTGTAGGGCCTGAGATTCCCTCAAAACACCCTTGCTCCTGGAGATAATTCTATGTAAAACGAACCTTATGTGATGTGTAGTTATTACCTCGAAAGTTAGAATAAAATTAATTTATATATTTTATAATGTAATTTTTAATTTATAAATAAACAAATCTGCCTCTTATCTTTTCCTTTTCTTACTTTAATTTATAATTCCATATAAAATGCTCCACTATGTAGAATTAAACTTGAATTAAATTAATAGGTTATTTGAATTCTCTCACCATATCAAAGGGATGTATGTATATGAAAGGGATGAAATTTGATTATAAAATTCCAAATTCACTCATATGAACCAAGTAAAGTTAATCAAAAACATATAGTAATCATGTATTTCACTAAAATATAAAACCCTCATTATAAGGGTTGTATAACGTATGAATGGATTCACAGATTTTGGATGCAAATTGGAATTGAGCCAACGTATATCCAAGCCTCGCAAAAAGAATTCTCACGGTTCTAGTTAAGCCTGCTTTCATTTTTCATTCATTAATAGGTGGGTCATTGAGCATGATGATGCGTTCATTTCATACAATAACTAGACCAAATGTGAATGAAACTTAGGTAGCATATCACCTGACGTACACACTGTTATTTTAAATAATATGATTCTGACGCTTTCTTTTTAAAAGTTGAAGCAGTACAAAAATCAATTTTTATAGAATTGAAGCTCTAGTATTAATTACACCTAAGTATTTACAAAAATCATTAATTTCTTATTTAATTGATTACGTGGAGCGAAAGGATGTTAGCAAAATCCCCAAACGTCTAAATAGATGATTGTAATATGAGCTTTAATTAAAATTGGATAACTATTGGATGTTGCAGAATGCAGATGTAAAATAATTTTTTTATATATTGATAAAATCCTCATTAAAAGTAGGGATTAGGAGATTGAAAAACTCAAGCATCAGTTTTTTTTTCCTTTTGAATTTAATTCTAAATATGCAAAGAGATCTGGGAAATTCAAAATATATTGATTCAACAGCCTAGCAGTTTAATCCGATTTTACACTGATGGTTATCATTAGACGACATACGCCTTAATTGTCTGTTTATTTTACATTTTCTATACATTACATTTCTGGTATGACTTTGTAATTATATAAATCTATATGGAGTAGCCGGCTCATTTTTCCATATAACCTTCTATTTATGATTTTGGTCTGTATCTAATGCTCTAACAATATTTTTTATTGACTTGTGAGATATGTTTTCATATCTCTTTAACACTGCCTTTGAAAGAATTCCGTTTTTGCTCTGAAGCAGAAAATGGCATCATTTTAAAAATCAAAGCTTTTTCCAAAATATATTTCACATTTTTCAGCGCCATATATAAATTATGGTATTTGCTTTATTTAAAGGATAGCATTTTTATTGGTATCATACAACGAATAAAATGTTATTTGTAAGCCTTTTTCTTACTGATAAAACATTTAATTTTAATACAGTACCTACAAGCTATGCGTCTAACGTTTTGACTTCACTTATATATATTACCTAATTGTACATCTTTCAAAAAAAGCCTGTTGTATGTTTCCATAATATTTAAAATTATCTATTATACCTTCCAAATTAAAAAAGTAAGAAGCAAAAATTAAAACATGCGATCATTAGTATATTAAAAATGTTTTTTTTTTTTTTCAAAAACTGTTTTCATTCTTTTTAATTAAGAACGACGTTTTAAGGGACGAGGGTTAGAATTAGAGTAATCTTAAATTTCCATTTTTGAAATTTTTAATCGGTTAACTTCAGAACTTATTTTTTTTTATGACTCAAATCCCCTTTTTTAAAAGTAAAGCAATGACGCAAATGCACGTCAATGCAATACAAATGATTGCATAGTAAATTTTGCAAAAAAATCATAATAAAGCGAATAAAGTTTTATATTACTATATAAAAAATAATTGATCGACTGTGCCGAAATGAATATACACGTCAAACGCACTTAACTGATTAAAGATTATCTGAAAGAGAAATCTCGAAATTAATTAGACTGTGATAAAGAGGAAAAAACGCTTTATACGCAATACATGAAGTGGAATTCGAAACCGGTATATCAGACTACTGGAGTTTCACCAGCTGAGCCAATTGTAATTAAATCTTTTATTGTTCAGAGATAATTACCTTCGTCTTTTTAAATTAAGTGCTTCATTAATTCTTAATTGAAGTAGAAAATGTTCGATGAAGATTTTTGTTTTGTAGATTGGTGTTGTCATGGTTTTAAATGCGGTTTTTGATTAGAATTTCGAGATGCAATTTTGCCATTAAAAGCTTCAGTAAATATATTGTCTGTAGAAAATTCATTCAAATTCATTTGAAAGCAGCATTAAAATTAAATAATTGCAATCAAAACCATCTCAGGTTTTTAAAAGAAATATCGAAAATCCTCCTGAAGTTATACTAAATTTTATAAATTCAAGAATAAAGCAAAAATTCTACAGGTAAAAAAAATAAATAATCAAAATATCAAATCAAACAAAAAGAATATTAAATTTGCCATTTCATGAAAATAATAAATTACAAATTTTAAAATCTTCATTAATTTATTACACTAAATTAAATAAAGCATATCATAGCAGAGCAACAGGGATGTTAATGAAAATTAGAATTTTAATATATTCAATCGACATATTACTAAATAAAATTATTGATCTTGTGTCTCAGATGACTTAGTAAAAAAGGATGCAAATTTCTGCTGAGTTGAAATATATATTAAGGCAAATTTTGAGAAACCGAATGAATAGCATTATGAATCAGTTTCAATTCGTAACTATTATTTTTTAATTTCAGTAAAGGGACAAAGTAGAGAAGCGATACTATCGGAGTGCTATCTCTCTCTCTTTTATATATATATATATATATATATATATATATATATATATATATATATATATATATATATATATATATATATATATATATATATATATATATATATATACAAAAGTATTAGAATCAAGTTAATAGGAAAAACAAAAATCAAATAAAAATTAAACCAAAAAAATTATTAAAAAATATTAAAAAAAGAATCCGGCCTGAAGACTTTTTCAAGGGTCACCCTCAGGCAGGGATTCAAATAAAGGGATTTTTTCTGTGAGGACATACAGACTTTGTCTAATAATGATTCCTCGTGACCCGAAAATCCCCTGAAATTATGCTCAAGAGATATACCATTTTAACAGAAAGGAAATACAAAATAACAAATTAGAAAAAAAGAACCACAACAAAGTAAAAATACAATAAAAACAATAACAATAAAAACAAAAACAGCATTAAAATTAAAATTAAAATTAAAAACGAAAAAGAAAGCACATACCATCCAATTTATTAATATTTTTATTATTTTTAACATTTTAATATTTTTTAATAATTTTTTTGGTTTAATTTTTTTTTTATTTTTGTTTTTCCTATTAACTTGATTCTAATACTTTTGTATCAATTCATCTGTGTTTTAGAAGTAGCTGCAATTGCGCTCTCTAAATACTATGAAGTTCCTTTTTGGTTTTAGTTTAAATAGGTAATAAATTTTAGTCGCGATTGCGAAACTGTTTTGTTTCGTTTTCAAACTTTTTCTTACTTTAGATTGGTTACTATATATATATATATATATATATATATATATATATATATATATATATATATATATAATTTGTTCAAATAAAGGTTTGAGATTCCGCGCAGGATGCGTCCAATGTCTGACTAACTTCACAAGCATTCTATTTCTTATAATCAATCGATAGTCATACTTTTTAAAACACGTTGTTCTGGCAATGACGAACTCTTCTATAAAGAATGGCATTTGGTGGATGGTCCGTTTTCAAACCTGCTTCTTTAAAGGATTCAACAATCTTCAATGCTTCAGGGCGCGAAAATAATTCTTTTACTGCTTTAATCACATTCACACAGTTTTTTGATAAAGCATTACAGTAAAAGAGCTTAATCAGTAATTCTTTGTTAACTATAGCATATTGTTGCTTTTCAGTGAAGAATCTATATCCATCCATATTCTTAAATAAAACCCTGAATTTAATAAATCTGCTTTAAATTTCTGTTTAGAGCTTACTACTTTTGTCATGGAAAATGAATCCGATTTTTCTTACTGATCACTTATCTACAAATTGCAATCTTTAATAAAATATGTGTCTAATATATCTATAAAATTCAGTTTGTTGTTAGTGCCCAATATATGTCTATTAGTTCTGTCTAATATATCTCTAAAGTTTATGATGCATTCTTTATATTGGAACACGCATGATAGTAAAGACTGAATCATTCCGTGTATTGATACTGTATTTCAGATAACTCTAGAGTATCATCAAGCAACAAGTGTTATGGTGCTTAAATCTCATTATTAGGATCAGAATGTTTTGAAGTCGTTTGTTTTGCACAAAGACCAGAGTACAACACTTTTAATTAGGTGGAATAATTTTCCAGCTAATAGGAGTAAAGGAGGTTTAATTTAACGTTGGAGATAAGACTTTCATTTAATGTTGTAATAACGTTTCATATCAGTTCTTCATCAGCCGAACAAGAATCTAATTCAAACTGTCCTTTCACAATACGCCAGATGCTATTTCAGGCCTGAAAGTTACTTAACCAAAAATCATCAAACCTATCATCACGTTAAATTGTAAAGCAAAAAAGATTCTTGTAATGAATTAATTTGCTACTAATGAATTAATTGTTTATGCTTTAAATATATTTTCATGAATTCAAACTGGCTGATAAATAATTGAATAAACTTTTTCCCCTCCAGAAGTTCTTCCCCTTGTAAACAGGTCGCTTGGGAGAAGTAAGGAAAGGGAAATCGGAGAGATTGGTGATTTATTCATTTGCTATAAAAGGGAAAAAAGTTGGGTGCAATGCGGTATTTGTTTTTTTAGTGCTCAAGCTAATCTAAGAAGTCTGGGAATTGAAGATTAGTAGAAGAGCGTCTGCCGGTCAAAATTAATTCTAGGGATGAAGATGGGAGAGGCTAATTAATCCCTTTGGTCATGTTTTCTAGTTCATTTCTGTTTGAAAAGGGAAATACATATATTTATGGTTTGCGTATAAAAGGTGTTTTTAATAAAAGATGTACAATGTCTAGTGGATAAATTTGGTAAGTGTTTGCTTATGTCTCTAATAAAAATTGCATTACCATATATTTTAAGTATTTAGTGTCGAGCTTGTTTTTTTAATTCACTTGATTTTATTGAAATGTCTAAATGTGTTATTTTTAGTGGTTTTGTAGTCTAAATAAAAATAATTGTGCTCTCAAACCCTTATTTTAATCTGAAATTTAAAAAAAAATTCTTAATCAAAGTAAATACAAATATGTAAAAAGAAGTTAATAGTATTTTTTGTAAAATATAAAAACGTGCAATACCTGTTTAATAAATGTTGGTAAAAATTTTAATTTTTGTTTTCGATGCATTCCTTTTGGATTCTGCATAAATTATGAAACCTGCTTTTTAATGCCGCCTTATAAATCTCTACTACAATATCTTCCAAATACTTGGATTGCAACTAAAAAACATCTATATTTCATTTGATTTTAAAATTGCAATAAGTTATACATTATACAAACTAAGTAGGCAAATTGAATTCGAATCTATCATTCGGTAATGTAATGTTCCGAAATTGGAAAAATGAAATGAATTTAAATTAAGTTACTTTAAATTGAAACGATTAATTTGAAAAGCAACGCAGTAATTTTAATGTAGAATTTATCTTAATAGCTTCTATGTAAAGGCTGTTCAAATTTATTCTGATTTCTGCAATTTTCATTTGTATATTTCTTATACTCTCGCTATGAAATGTTCCTTATTTTTGAAAGATTTTCTGAACTATATAAAAGTCAACCAAAGATGGTACACTAAGTTTGGAGCGATTTTTAATGAAACAATGAAATAAGATTAGAGTGAAGAAGAGAACCGGACTCCTTTCAGTTACGTTGGGAAATCTATCTGGCAGTGGAAAATAGAATTTATACACAAAGGTGTTATTACAAAAGACGAAGAAAATTCCATCAAGATTTAGAAACTGTAGCTGTCGTTTATTGAAATGGCCATTGAAATAATTCTTGTGACTTGAAAATTTTAGAATTTTGGACGTAGTAACGTATTTTTTTATAATGTTAAATCTAAAATGCGTATCGAGACTTATCCAAATAGCAAATAATTTCCACATGAAATAAAACATACGTGTAAATTCAAAGAATATATTCTAAAACTTTTTTTTTTCTGAAAATGAAACTTGCAGCCTCTGAATCTCCTGCAAGCAAATTGTTTGAAATGGCTGCTACGAAATATGAAATGCTCCTCTCGGATCGTGTAGATCCGACCAAAAGTGAATTTGTGTAATAATTTCAATATTTGTCCTTGCAGATTGGCTAATCAACTGTTCCTGTTGGAGTCTAAGCGATTTCCTAAAAACGCAGTAGCTCATAGTTTCTCATCGAACTCCTAAAGCTCATTTTTGATGCTCATTACAAGAAAGCTCATTTTTGATGCTCATTACAAGAATTGACATAGGGGCACTCATAGGTATTGGGGTGAATGATTGAGCAGCACAAGTAGTGATCACACATTGCAAGATGGATACGCGAGAATAAATAGGTTTTAAATTTGTTTCTATTTTTTGTTAAAACTTTTCATTGGGATTTTTGTGACTCAAGTAGAATAGTGAAGCAAAAAATGAAACCGATGTGTTAAAAGATAGCAAAATTTAATAAAGCATTACTTTGAATTTAATCATAACATTAATAATATATGCTAAAATGCATCTAGATATCAAATAAAATAAAAATATCTCTCAACTAGATTTTCAAAACTTTTACATCGTATCGGAAAGTTTAATTTTTTTAACTATCACTAATTATCACATTTTTAACTTTTTATCACTAAGTTTAACTATCATTCAATGTTCATTTGACTTTTAGAATGTTTAGAAGCTTAGAATGACTTATTCGTGGTATTTTTCAACTAACTTCTTTAAAAAGACGAGGCAATTTCTTTAGTTATCAAGGTTTATAGATAAATCTCAGTAAATGGCAATCCACATTATTTGAAGAGAATTCTTTTCAGCCTAAAATAACATTCAACTGAATGTCCTCACATTGATGCTAGTCCTGTGTTAACTTTTATGCCTATTCATATAAGATACAAAAATGCTAGCAACTGCTGTGTATAGTTTTCTAATGCAAATCACGTTAATGCAATTTTTCTCAGAAGTTGGCACTTTAATAGTAGAGAAATCTAGTTAGAAAAAATATCGCAATTTTAGGAAATGTTATATAAGCGTGAGTTATGAATGCTTAATTTTGTTATTTGCCTTGTTGTCAACAACTCAAAATTTATTTAATCTGAAACTTAAATATTCAGGCTGATCAAATTGAATAATCAACAATCTAACCGGAAAATATTTTGAATATCCATTAAGTTAGAATGCACTCAAGTAAATATAATGTAAAATAGTCTGAATAGAGGGATATTTTAATACCATAAATCTTAAATCCACGTATAAAAGTATTTGAAATCTAGTTCATGTATTAATATAAAATGAACTATTTAAATTCTCTATTTTCATGGCGCGAGATTCGTTTCCAAGATACAACACGTGCGTTATTAGCTTAGTTTTATCTTATCGTGCGTATCTTAGTTTTATATTTGGTTTTATTTATTTAATTTCAAGAACATTGTAACTTGTAATACAATCACTTTGTATTCAATTTCAACAAATATATGCTTGTTACGGTTCCTTAATTTCTTTACATCATTTTAGATATAAATTCATGTAATTTAGCCGCATAAATTTTAAGTTTATAAAAAAAAACTGGTAAAAAATTTCGATATTCAATACTAACTTATTATTTAACGTTTACACGCAAGTTCATAAAAAATAAGATTTGGTTAAATCGTTTGTAAAATTCTTTTCATTATTCAGAATCCTTCCAATTTTCCCTTTATAAAGTATTTGACGTTTAAATTCAGCTATTTTCAAATGAGAATGTTTAGATATTAACGTTTCTCATTCACATTTCCATTGACTTTAATCTGTAATTATTCTGATAATTATTTAGGTTTTGGTATAGGAGGTGCAAGGATTTGAGGTTTGATTCCACAAATGCATGGTATTTGCATTGTGTATGTTATTTGTCGTCTTATCAAATTTGATACCAAGTAGAACTTCTTGATCAAACTTTATTATCATTCTTAGAACCAAGTTTAAAATTACGCTCGTCTCTTCGAAAAAGGATGAAAATTGAATTAATCCATATTAAAAGAATAAACATAAAATGATACTATCAGTTGGTATCTATTCATTTGATATGCTTACCAACGTACAGTTTTAGTTAATATCCAACAAATAAGAATATCATCAGCAAATCGCTCCATATGAAATTACTATGGTTTTCGAGCATTTTAAGAATGGACCTGTCAGGAAATTACATTTTCTAATATGCGGTTTCGTAACTGGCGTTTCTTATGCACTTTAATAGAGCCATACATATGAATATTTGGAAGAAAATTCGATTACTTCGACTTAATATTCAACCCTTTATGAAAAATCTTTCTGTTACTCTTTAGGTTAGTCTACTACCATCTGTATTTGAATTTTTTCCTTCGAGTTCAACGATATCTTTCAATTTGTTTTCAATTATCTTTATGAAGGACGTCAGGAAGTCCAACTGAGTCGTGGAAATTGTTGTAGAAATATGTGTAAGTATATATAATACACGGCAAATTGGTCAGAACAAAATGTTCTTTCATTGATGTGAGTCAAGATTTTAAATTTTGTTATACTGGTCATTGTTCTTGTCAGATAAGTTTGAGCTCCGTTCCAAAATAGCTCTAGAGTTGCTTCAAAACTGTTCAAACCAGAATGGTAGGTCGAAGATACACGAACAAGTCATTTTTACTATATAACATGGACTAAAACTGAGAGCTACTAATGGAGCATTGTCTGTGATTTCAACAAATAAAAGTATAAGTAAACTAAAATATACAATGTGTATTTAATTAAGTACAAACTTAAAATAGTCCAATGCAACTTTATAAATAACAAGTGGAGCATGTATTGTTTCGAATGGCAATTAATTTGAACTCATATTTTTGATACTAGAAAATTTTACAATCCATATTATGTTTCTTATAATATCTGTCAAGTTGAATATAATTGTAAGTATCATGATTAATGCAGCAATGTTGTTGTGATATCGTGGATTTGTAGTTTGCTGTATGCTTTTTTTATTTAATTTGCTGGCAATGAATAGCCTATAGCTATCACACGCTTAGTGAATAATGCCATGGTCTGTTATTAAAGTATCTCAATTCCTCTTAACATTTTTTCTAAAGATTTTTTAATCTTTTGAATATTTTATCAGCGTTTTTAGCGCATAATAGAATAAAACAATCATATATACATTCATGAAAAAAGCATTTTACAACATTTATAACATATATAACTCAAACTCAATATTGCAAAAAGAAAGTAATCATAAAGCTAACTTTAAAAAAAATGATTGTTCAGAAATAGCATGAATCTTTGAAGAAACCTTCGCCACAAAAATTTAAGAAAAAATCGTTTAATATGGAATTTTAACAGCCATAACTAGTCTAGTAGCGCTGTTTTTATAAAAATGGTGTTAAAATTCCAGCCATTTGTAAATTTTTATTATATTTCAATCATGAAAATTGAAGCATGATGAAAATCATCATTTATATTCATCAACAATTTCACTTTCATAGCATATAAAATATATTAAAAAGTGTTGAATGCTATTAGAATAATAACATAAGAAATAAATGTAAAACAATAAATTGCAAGTTAAAAATGCAAAGAAAAAATTCTTCTCTTAAACTAATAAGCATAATTTGTTTCTTCTTTTTCATGAATTTTTATATGTCCATTCTTTACAATTTTTTAGATCATTTCTTTATTGCTTATTGCAGTATTTAACTTATGCAGTCGCTGCTTTTAATATCTTTTTGGTAAATATTTTATATTGGAATAAATACAAAAGAAATATTATTCATTTTTTTTTCAAAATTCTATTTAATATTTATTTAAAGATTTTGTGATATTTTTTTTCTTTTCTGGAAAAGAAGTTAGAAATGCTAAGCAGCAAAAAAAAGCCGATTTAGAAATTATTTTCATACTAAAAATTTTTAAGTAAAATTGCCTCAGGTTATCAAAGCAAATATCTTTGAAGCTCTATATTATTACCAACTCTGTCGTTATAAAATTAAATTATATTTTTTACTACCTCAATATGAAGTAAAATAGAACGAAAAAATAGATAGTTTAACATTCATTTTGTGACATTCTTTATTTCATGGGGAATATTTTTTTTTCATATAAAATATGATAAAGCAAAATGGAAGATTTGTCCCACGAGAATAATTTAATTTTAGTAAATATTTACCATTATAAAAATAAGATTTTAAACATAACAATGAATTATACATGCTATGCGTGATGTTAGATATATAGACTGTTATCCTTTTATATACTTTTTGAAATATATAAAAACAGATTCTGTTTGATATCGCATTATTTTAGAAATTATGTTCTAAAAATGTAGATGATGAGCATAACTTTGTAATGTTTTAGGATTATAAAGTGCCATGTATTTTTTATATAACTTTTTTATTAAACTGTGATGATGTATTATTTTCAATGCGTAGTTTGATTTTAAATAAATGAAATTAATTAATATCCAATGCAATTTATTTCCAAAATAATTCAGAGCATATTGTTTCTTTTCTTACACTGAAAGTTGCGGTCGCCTGATAGCAACATCTCGGCTTGGGAACTGGAGGATTTCAGGTTCGCCACTCTATTCTACAGAAGAACCGTCATGTAAGCGGGTCTGGTGCACGCTAAATCCTTCGGGATCAAATGCCCTCCCGCTGGTGTGGAGCGAAAATACGGACACGGGGGTTTGAGCTCAGTTGTCATCCTCGTCATCTGAACTCGTTTCAGAATTACGAGGTCCCTTACAAAATAGATTTAATGTTGCTTAAAAACGGGACCTTAATATAACTAAACTAAAATTTTGGCACTCTTACGATTATTTTTCTATAATCCACAACAATATTTGAAAGCTACGCATATGTTTTACATGCATCATTACTGTCATTTTTTTACATATACGTTGGAGCGATTGTTAATCTTTTTCATTTTTTTCTGCTTTTCTAATTTTATTACGTTTTCTAATCATGAATCTATTTGCACGAAAAGCATTATACATTTGCTACTGAAAATTTAGATGACACTTTTTAGCCCTTAACGATTAAATATGTTCATGAAGTTGAAATTATTTAAAGGCTTCATGTAATTTTTAAAATTTGTGCTTTCCATTGAAATCAATTTATATATCATTACAATCAAGTGGCAATATCATTATTATTTTATTATAGCATGCCCTTTTTCTTCCTACGCAATATACAAGTAATTTTAAAATAAATCCAATAAAACTCATTTGTCTTATATTAAATGACACGAATTGCATACACAGACAAAGCGTTGAAATCTCTCAAATATTTTACTTGTTGACATATAACAACTTCATCGATTACAATTTTTTTTTTTTTTGGAAATAGATATTTTAATAAATTAATAAAATAATCATTGAAAGTAATTTTCCGTTCTCTGTAAATCGAATAAAAATAATTCAGAAACATAAGAAGAAGAAACTATAAGTTTTAAATATCTGGCATACGCTCCTATTCACAACCAAGTAACTTTTGCTGAAATTTATTACAGGCATGAATGATGTAAATATCATTCCGATTCATCTTAATTCCCGGTGAAAGCCCACTTCATCTCAGAGGCGGTAAACAAACACTTGAGCTCGAATTACACTTTCATTACATTCCTTAGCGTCTAGGGGTTTAAGAATGATTGATTATTCGAGGATTTGTGGACAGACCAGAAACAAGTAGGGGAACTATAAGCACAAGATGTCTTTATTAATGTGGTTCAAGGACAAGAGCAAGGTGGGAATAATATTTCTGTCCTGAAAAGATTGTTGTAATCTTTCAGTATTATTGCAAGAAGGTCTCTTAGGGAATGCAAAACACATTCCTGATGATTTTTGTTTTTTTTAAATTTTGATTGATCTGAATGTTAGCTAAAATGAGTTGAAATTTCATTCTTTTCCAACAAATAAATTAACGGATCTTTTGCTGTATTATAAGAAATACTTCAAAAATATATTATCAAATTTCTATTTTGATAAAACGCGTAGGGTAGAATTAAAACCACGAATGATCCTCAAACGCAGTCGCAATAGCTAATATAAGTCATCTCAGAACTTATTTCAAGCTCGGTGCTATTTCGAATAAATAAATGAAATTTAAAGTATAAATTTAGACACCGAAACATAGGTAAAAAAAATCCGATTAATGGTTAACTACTTTTATCACACCATCTTAATCACATCATTTTTCAAGCTAATACTTATTTTTAATGAAACTTATTTCCTTGATTCTTCCATTCAATTCAATTTTATACTTTATTGGAATATTATTGGTCATTTTTGCTGATTAATAAAGTTTTCACTGACTAAGTAAATTTAAAAAGTGTTTTTAAAGTTTGTACCTAATCTAATGCAACGATTTCCTTTTCCTTCTTACTTCTTTGTCATTGCTATAATTAGAAATCTAAATGGTTTGTGTTTTATGTAAAAAAGGCGAAAACTGAAAACTTTTCCGATATTGTGTCAGTCATTAAATGAAATGAGTTTTTGGGAATATAATCTTGCTACAAGTATTTTCAGGTGAGGGACTTAACACTGTTCTGTTCACCTGATTTTTGATTTTTTCTAATATTCTGACTTTATCATATACATCCAATCATACCACAAAACAGATCATCACAGGATGCAGTGATCAATATATTTAATGCGCGCTCTTTAGAAAAATTTCATTATTACTTGATTATGAAATTAATCTTTAATTGCAAGTACAACAAATTTTCAAAATAAATTTTTTTAAGGCAGTCTTATACTGAAATCTACAAAGCATGAAAAAACAAGATATCTTGATCATAAACTATTCTAGAAAAGCCAGTAAGAATTATTAGAAGAAACAATGAAAATGATTCGAGTGTCACTTCAACAATGAAATAGATTCATATAAAATATTCGTAATGTATGTTTTAAAAATAAATTAAAAACAGAACGTACCATACGACAAAACGTTTTGTGCCCTTGAAAAGCCATTTATGTTTCATGCCATATTTAAAAAGACGTAAAAATCATTTTTATACTGCAATAGTTTTGGACGCTATCAAGTAAAACGTCAAAATGATGCTAAATTTTTAATTATTTAAAATTTTATTTCGAAGTGCGCTTTCCGACTGTCTAAAGTATATGTGTACCAAGTTTAGGAGCTCTAAATCAAACGATTTGGCCTGTTGAACATCAAAACACACATTAATGTTTATTATTATTAGATATTTTTAAATGAAGTATACAAATTACTTTCTCTTATATTAAATAGACAAAGAGAAAGTATTCAAATTGTGCATAAATTTGAACTCTAGATTTTGAAGAATCTACAATCTGAATTTCTCCATGACTCAAAAATACATAATTTTGATATTCTGTCTCTTTGTAAACATGATAAATCAAAAGCGTTTAAAGCTAGAAGGATGGAATTTTGTATTTTGTCTTAAACTTAATATTCTATGTTTATTTAAAATTTTGAAGGAAATCTATCCAGAAGAAGTCTATATGTCCGGCTGTATAAATATATATAAATAACATGATAACTACAAAACAATGTCAGATGGATACACTTTGATATACATATTTAATGTACTAAGTGCAAATGCCTATCAAATACAAATAGAATCCGTCAAGAGGTTGACCATCTGTATTTTCAGAAGAAAGTAAACACTGTTACTCAAACTTAATACATGACAAATACATGAAATTGTGTATGTGATTTTGTAACTACAATTATAACTCTATGTCAATTTTTTTTTTCAATCTGCTGAAATTTTTTTTTCCTAAAATACATATTCATTTTTTTATTGCTGTTCATTATTCTCAACACAGAGATTAATAACCAAAAATTATCTCCAAAGATTGCACGTTAATACACTCTTTCGTGACTATTGTTCGCCAACAGTATGTATTTGATATTACACAAATGCATTTTTTTTTTTTTAGATTATACGAATAAGTTTCAAGAAATCATTCCCACTAATTTATTTTGGGGAGGAGGCGTGATGCGCAAGATTATTAACTTTCTTTTTGTGTATGGCACGATGCTCTAAACGCTCTTCAAGACAAACCGTCAGATCTAAAGTTACCAAAGCTAATTTGGATAGCGGAAGTATGCCTTTTAGTGCAATTTTTATTTTTATTTAGTAATTTATTTTGAAATTCTTAGTGGTAGTAGGTGCTCTCTAAGAAAGAATTTTCAAAATTAGAATGAGTTTTATTTTAAAATTGATCAAAATATTAAAAATTTTCCCAATTAATTTCAGAGCATAAAGCTGCACAACAACAATTTTTACAACACTTCGAAATACATTAAATAAATTTCATTGATATTAATTTTACAAATTTATTGAGTAACTAAAACAGTACGTTCCATTGCTTTAATGAATGGAATTCTGCTTATGAGCACAGAGCGATATTTAGTATATTTTTATTTTCTCGAATGCGAAGTACAGAGAAAGTATTATAATTGTCAAAAAAAAAAAATCGAATTCGGATTTTGATGAGTCTCCACATTTTAGACTTCCCTGAATTCAAAAAACACATTTTTAGAAATATGTCTGCCTGTCTGTGACGAAAACACTTGAAAAATGCTTTGAGCTAGACAGATGAAATTTGGAATCTGGTTCTTTTCATCAAATTTGTAGATTTTTATAGAATTTTGAGCAAAATCCATCCAAATGAAATCTGTCTATCTGTCTGTTCGAGTACAAGTACATTTATTAAAAAACAGAGATTAATTTTTATACTCAAACTTAGCATCTGAAATATATATAAATATCAAATTTAGAACCTAATGCCTTTAACAGTTTACTGCCTGTCGATATGTACTTTCGTATGCATGCACACACAATAAATCATAAATACAATGACTTAAATGATTAAATTCGGTATATTATGATTTCATCTCTAGATTTTTTAAAAACAAATTTTGGTGTCAATACATATTCTCGCGATAGATTCAATAAAAATACCAAACTCATGGTAGGATCTATGTTTTGTAGTTACTGTTCACTAATGTTATGCAAGGAATTCGTAGCTTCCGCCAATATGTACTATTTTATGCGGAAGAATGGAGACAGACCTTTATTGACGAATAAACGAGAAAGTTTCGGAGAGACTATTCCCAATTTATTTATTTAATGCTGCCATGCAATTAAGAATAAACATAAAATAAAAATTAAAATATCAAGTCTAAAACATCATTTTACAATATTTCAGCCATGACATTCAAATCTCCTCAGTTTTTTAAAAATCTTTTTTTTTTTTTTTTTGCAGTCCACCGCCTCCTATAATAACAAAACGATTGTAACGGCATTAATATTTATCAATCAATCAAATGCAAATAGACTTTTGTGTATATATTCCATATGTAATATTTCTATACAATAATTATATAATAACTCTACAGTTGCATGTATGGAATAGTATTAAATATATTCCATATATACAACTTCCATAATATAAAACATATTATGGAAGTTGACGTAAACAGCGATGCTTTATCAAGTTCATAATATTTTAGTTCTCTTACTTTTCGGTTCATAATATGTTAACTGAATTTCACCAAACAGTTTCCCTAACGCAAAATATGTTGCTGCCATCTGTTGGTGAATATTGAAACGAACGAATTTATCTGGGATTGTCTTGATCAACCAAAAATAAAGCGAGCACCTTACAAAAAATTCAAGCACAAAAAAAAAAAAAAAAACATTTATCGCATATGCAAAATAATCTTTTCCTAAAAATTGCATAAATATATATAAAATATTGTGGAATTGTAGAAAATTAGGACTTAAGGTATTTGAAATTTAAAATTTTATTTATTTATTTTCATCGATATCAAAAAGCTGAAAAGTAAATCATAAATTATAATTATTAGTTACTAACGTCCAATAAATCATATACTGCCTACCATAACATCAAATTATTGCATATAAATAAAAAAAAAAGATTATTCATCTTAAATTCAGCCTATATTTTTAGAAACCAGCCAAATAATGTCGCTTCAATCAGGATTTATAGCAAAGGCGGCATTTGGTAATTGCATATTTGAGGATTGTTTATTAGATTCGTAATAATATGAATCTGTTTTTTTTTTCACTTCTCACTTTAAGTGTATTCCTTAAAAAAATATTATTAATTGATCCATTTATTTTTTTAATTAATTCGTATTTGAGGAAAATACTCTAAATCAGTATCTGGAAGTTCTCTTTATGAAATAGAAAAAATCAAAAGAAAGAAAAACAGTATTAATATAAAGTCACATGATTAAAAATATAATAAATATTAATTATTTTTTCAACATGCTACTGATAAAGATAATTGTAATAAATAACCATTATTCAGTTGCAAATATTTTTAATAATTATCCACACATGCGTTTGTGCAAATATATTAAGGAAAAAATAAATTCCTTTTTTCCTGTTTTAAAATTTTAACGCTTTTGAAAAAGCATATGTGCATAATAAAGGAAGAGGCACTGCTTTTCAAGGAAAAATAAGAAGAAAAAATTTCTTTTTTAGGTTATCTCGGAAAAAGCTGATGAAAATTCTCCAAGTAAAGTTTTTAGGAGAAAGTTTAAGAAGACTCTGAGGTAATGAAGATATCAACATCGTTATCCGAGAGGAAGTGAAGATTTCTTTTAGATCAAAGGAAAGGAAGAACTCTTTAGGGACCATGGCGTAAAATGTAGCAGCCTTTGTTGAAGAAAAAGATGGTTCACTCATTTGAATATTATTTTTATGTTTGTCCAATATCTTACTTTTCTATCAAAATTAAAACTTAATATAATCTTATTTTACTAATACATTGTTGCCATCCTTTTATCTATAATATATTGATTGATATCATAAAATATTGGAGTAGTTTACTCAAATTATATTTGAAGTTATTTAGAGAAGTAACTTTAATTAGATTAAAGTAACTTTAATGACTAATTATTTTTACTAGAAAATGGATTCAGTCTTCAGTGGATGATGCAATGAGGAATAGAATGGCTTTGAACGAGTAAGAACTCTTATACGAAGATATAAGAATAAGTGACTGACTCATTTTTTGAATTTTTCCAGTTATGCCTATTTTGTGGTAATTCTAAAATAATTGTATCTTTTTTTTTGTAATGAAAATCTATAAATAAGTGGAGAATCCTTGAAAATTTAGAAATTCGTTTTGTTGTTATATGCTTTAATTGCTTATTCACAGCAAAGAAAATTTTGATATCATCAGAAATGAATTACGAAAATTGCCATTCAATTGATCATGAAGAAAAACTTTTAATTGACGCATAATTTAAGTGTTGATTTCTAGAACCAGCAATTTTTTCTTTCAAGAATGAAATGGATAAAATAGTATATTTTATTTGTCAGAACGGGGAAAAATGCAAATTTAATCATTCATTCTATATAAAACCATACAAAATAATTTACCTAATTATAAAATATTTTAAAGGAGTGTTTTGAAATAAAATGTTTCACTGAATTGCTGAAAGAAATTGTTAGTAATCTACAAATGTAATGAAGATCAGCCTGAATACGTTTATTACAGTGTTTAAAGAAATGGAATTAGCATGCATTCCGAATATAAGAGTTGAAATTCAGATGCTTTTTTTAGGAGTTGGTCAGAGAAATTTAAAATATTTATGTTTTACTTCCTTCTATATAATGAAAAAGAAAATAATTGTTATATAATCGGATTATTTTCAATTTTATTTTATTCTTCGTGAAACAGGAAAATTTAATATGATTAAGTACATTAATATAGTATCAATAAAATATTCTTTTATGATCATTAATTATGTGCTTGTTTGCTTTTTCAAGATGTACTATTGAGAATTTACATCGTCCCTTAATTTGCTCTTTATAAACAAGTTAACAAGTTAAGCAAAGTCTGATAATTCACAATATTTTTTTTAATCCAAATATTTTAAGTTAAAATTGATATTGCTTTTAAATTTCTATTACATGTTCTTTTCTATTTATATTAAACTTGCATATAGATATATTTTTAAGAGTGTCCAACCAGTTTTTGAATTTAGGGGGTTTGGGCCTTCTTTAATTTTGTAATATTTCTGAAAAATGACGGCGAGAGCACTATTGATGATAAATATAGATATTTGAATTTTTCATGTGAAATAAAAATTGCAAAATTAACTACATTAGATATTATATTTCGTGGTTATGACTGATGAATTGAGTAAAGATTTTTCCCCATAAAAAATTTAAAATAAGATTATACTTTTGAAATTTCTGGTGAAAGGTGGTTAACAGAAGGCGCCAGTGGTTTGATGTGAAATTTATATAAACATTGGTTGCAATATTAATTTCATATAAAATGAAAACTGGCGAAATCGGTTAAGTGTTTGTGATTAGTGCACTGGATCTTTGATATTACTATTATTTTAAATATATAAATAATGAGGGAACAACTAGTATTGTATAATTTACCGAACAACTAAATAAATTTATTTATAAGAATAAACAAACTTCAAGTTTTACTAAAAATCTGCACACATTTTTCTTTTTTCTGTTTTTGTTTCTTTTTCTAACATTAAATAGAGAAAAATTGTTGTTAACTTCCTCATTAGCCAAAATGTGAAGTTAATGTACGTAGAATAATGTAATGTATGATAATTTAATTTGTTATTTAAAAAGCAACTAGATTTTTAATATAATTTCCTTTTTATTTAATTGTTTACGTTCATTCAAATAGCATAAATGTTTGTCCAAATTTCATTTTAAGTGAGCAATTGGAATTTTCGAATAATTTTTTTTTCAGTCTGAAGTACCACATTTTAATCCAGATGTATTATAAATACGTTATAAGGCAAAGTGAATGTCTGCAGTATAATAGATTAAATATTTTTTACTTTTTAGAATGTTAATGATTTAATAATGATGAGTATATTAAATAGTAATGATAATTTAAAATGCATTATTAGAAAATAAACTTTAATAATTTTCAAATGTTTTCAAGAGTAATAAGGGGAAAACACAGGGTAAGTCTTTTCGAAACTTTCTCGCATACTGTTCTAATAAATGGACGTTATTAACTGCATGCCAATAGATTGAAAAGAACTGAATGCTTCTAGTATTTGGCGATAATTATTTGGCGTCCAAATTTGGCGATTTAGATGAAGATAATGCAGAAGTACCAGAAAATCGAATATGCATTTTGGATGTTTATTCTCCAATTCATTGAAGTCAAATTTAACAATTTGACTTTTATTATTAAAATTGTAGTACAAAACTACAATTTTAATAATAAAATCACATATCAGATTTCATATAGTTGCATTTTTGAGTCCTTGCATTTTTAAGTTATCATGTTTACATGCTTGGAAAAGACAAATCTGCAGTCAGTCAAAACCTTGTCAGATTCGTTTCCACATGTAGAGACATATTTATATTTTAGATGTTAAATCTGCGGAACAAATTTTGTATACTTCTTATACACGTTTTATCCTAGGTTAGTAAGAAAAATAGCCTCTATTCAGGGGATCTTCCTCCTATATATCACTGGATCATATCGTACAGCACCAACAGTAGCTTTGCAAGTCATTACAAGTATCATGCCACTACACCTGAAAGCTCAACAAGAAGCCCTTTACATCAATATCACACACTTAAAGAAAGAAATAGAATTCGATGGTGTAACATCTTATCCTAGAGAATTTGAAGAAAAATTCAAGAATATCACCATCCATCCTTCACTGTTTGAGACAGTAAAACAAATCTCAACAATAGAGTCCTTCGTAGAGGATGACAGTCTAACATTCTACACAGATGGGTCCAAAACAGAACTGGGACGCAGGTTATTCATATCATGCATTCGAAAAGGGCATGAAAGTCCTTGATTAAAAAGAAAAACAGGAGGAAATCCATACTGTGTTTCAAGCCGAATTGCTTGAACTGAAAAAGACTATTACACGAGCTTGTAAAGAAAATCCAAGACGATTAAAATCTGGACAGACAGTCTTTCAAGTTTGCTAGCAATACAAGATCCCCATTTTCCTCATCAACTTGTCCGAGACATCCAGTCCCTACTCCTCCAAAACCCATATAGGCGATGGTCAAAGATGGTCAAATCCAATGATGAAGGTAATGAAGAAGCTGATATTTGAGCAAAACAGCCATTATCGAAGGTGTATCAATGGAAGCTCCTTAACCCCGGTGCCATCTTAAACGGCTTCTTCAGAAAATATTTATAAGAAAGTTCCAAAATCTTTGGGATAATGGAAATACTGCCGTTCTATTTATAAAGTCATTAAAACGATAAAATTGCAACCACTCTCCGGGACTCATGCAGAAATCCTGCTTGTATTAGGACATGGTACATTCCCTTCTTTTCTTCACCGTTTCCATTTATCAGAAGATGACTGTTACTCTTGTGGAGAAGTCAGCGATCCCATCCACTTTGCGACAACCTGTCCTTTCTTTCTTCCTGTCCTTCTCTTTCGAGGCACCTCCAAAAACTCTCATCTTCGCTAGAAAGTCTTTGATACAAAAAAGAGTCCTTAATAATTCATCTTCCAATAAAAGAATCATAAATATGATTAGATCCCTAATTGATCATGGAGAACTGTTCCAATTAGATTAACCTTATCAATTTTTAGGGCACCATTTAATACACCTCGCATTTTATTCATAATTTATCCTTTTACCTCCCTCAAGTAACTAATATTTATAATTCGTTTATATTTACACTCATGCTGTACATAATCATGTACATTCATCCAGTTTTATTGTATTCAAGATATTTTTATTCTAGTTTTTATAATTTCTTGTTATGTTATATGTATTCGTATTTTGCCATTGGTTTGTTTCTTTCATTTCTTTCAAATTAATTGCTGTGTAATTTTTTTTTAAATAAAGTCCACTTACATCTATACCAAACCGTAAAGGGACCTCATGAGATCTAGAAACGGTATGGTGTTAAGGTGGTATACACTTTTTGTATACTTCTTATTTGAGAAAATAAAAATAATTTCATTTTTATTGAATAACTTCCGTTTTAAAAATTGAAATTTGTTCTGTATAGATTTTATTCTATCTATTCCCTTCATATTTATTGAGCGTACCTGCATTTTTGGCAATTGATTATTTAAATGATTTACTCTTTTGTTAGGACATGAAATACACTGTTTGAGAATGCGACCAAAAATTTTATTTATTCAAATATATTCTACTAAATATTTAATACTGAAATATATCTAAAATTACATATTCGAAACGTCTTTCAACAGTAAATAAATATTTTCTGCTAAAAGTAGGCTTCAAAAACTGAAAAATAGATATGTGATTAAGTATTAAACTATTTTTAGTTTTTTTTTTTTAATACAACCAAATATAATTTTTCTAAGGCAACTATATGGCTAGCATTTAAATACACGCAAATAAACTATTTATTCAAACGTTTGCCTCGAAACCAAAACAGTAAAAACCCTTTAGTTAATTCTTCAAACACTTAAAAAACATTTGAAAACGAACTATTTCTTTTCTAGAGGTAAGTATTTAATTATTTAAACCTAACTCTTATTTAAGGCATTAGCAATAATAATAAAAACAGAATATAATTGCTTCCACAAAGTTATAAAGAAAACATTTAACTAATTCATGCTCAGAAATAAATATTTTGTACATAGTAGAAACAATCTTTTTGCAGATAAGAATGCAGAAAATAAGTTTTAATTGCATTTCTTATGAAAATATTCCCTGCAAAAACATATGAATTATATAGTTGCTGTTTCCTTAAATTAACGATGTAAAATATTTAGGAACGAAAAACAAAATACTCACGTTTTATTTTTAAGAAATAACTAAAACTGTCAAGAATATATACAAAATATATGTAACTATTACATGGGAATTTTTATTGGTTAAAATTGTATTACAAATTTTGTTAAATCTATCAACAAAGTGAAATACAGGAATAGTTTATTATTTTATTTAAATATCAGTAATAATTTTACTCAAAATTGAAAAATGTTCTTTGTTAGATGATAGGAAATTCAATAATTAATATACATAAGTAATAATTTATGAAGATATTTCGATCATTCTCTTACGGAAATCTCCACAAAATTTTGAAAAATTAACGACAATCAACGGGTCTAGTGTAATAGGTGTATATTGAAATAGTCCAATAGGTTCAATAACAAATAAAGATGTTAATTCAACAAGAAGACACGATGCGCAGACAACAAAACACAATCAAGTCCTAAAGAAGAACAGCACTTTATATATACATCAGAGAAAGACAACGAATCGGTAGTAAGTAACTGTAACATCACAAAGCTGTAAGGCAGAGATTAGCCGGAAGAGAGTATAAAAATGCTAAATAATAAAATCGTGAGTGCTTGAGTCCATAAAATTTTAGAAGTAAATTTGAAACAGAAATCTGGCGTTACAATGTAAAATTTAAAATAGTGGAAATGGGTTTATAATGAAATAGTTCATTAGGCTCAATAACAAATAAAGATGTTAATTCAACACGAAGACATGGCACGCAGACAACAAAAGACAACTAAGTCGTAAAGAAGAACAGCACTCAAAGTATACAATAGCACACAAACAACGAATCTGTAGTAAATTTGTGTTACCATCAAAAAGCTGTAAGACAGAGCTTAGCAGGAAGAGAGCATAAGAATGTTAAATAATGAAATATAGTAAGGGGTTGATTCCATAAAATGTTAGATGTAAAACATGAGCAATGGTTCTGAAAAAGAAATCTGGCGTTACAATGGAAGAAATAAAAAAATAGAAAAAGTATTAAATGCCAAAACCTAATAGCCTTTAAAAAGGGTTAAAACATTTTGGTGGTAGTTTAAACCCACCAAGTCATGCAAGCTTAGAAAATATGAGTAACAGAAGTTCTGGCCATGAGATTTAAAAGATGAACATTTAACTAAAATATATTTCACATTAAAATCCGCATGACAAGCTCAATTAATCAGTGCTCTCATCGAAAAGGAGATGACGGTGTGTGAGGCGAGTGTATTATATACAAAGGCGAGTCAACTTAACATCAACATCTCTTATAGAGAGATATAGACCAGAAGCCACTTTTGGGTTTGATAAAATGCAATTCGTTGTGGATCTGCAGATCCATACCTCTTACCAAATGGAATAAAATAGCTATCAATGGACTTTCTCACATCGCAATATGGAAGTTCATATGTCAAAACGGATGTCACTTCTCTAACAGCATAATCTACTGTTTCATTTCCGGAGATATCCATATGAGCCAGAACCTAACAAAATGAGATACTGAAACCTCTGTGGTGTAAAACTCCTAATATGAACAAAATTCACATAGTAATTGGATGTATCTGATTATGATAATGAGAGAGCGTTTCCAAAGCATTCATACTGTCAATATAAATTATAAAATTACTCTGAGTAGAAGGCGATATTAAAATTATCAGTGATTCAGCTGTAAATATAAGGCAGGATAGTTCAATGTATCAGATGAAAATACAAAGCCACAGCCGGCATATCCATCTGATTTCGACCCATCTGTGAAAATTGTTGCGGAAAAAGAATTCTGACAGAAATGATAATGAAAAATCTGTTGGGAAATAACAGGAGTATCAGAGGATTTATGAAAGTCCGCAAAGTGTTTCAGAAAATAAAAGTGCGGGATACCCCAAGGCTAAAAGCAAAATGAATCAACTGTCCTTCATAATGGTGATGTTTGAAAGGTCCGTGGCAAGCAGGAGTACTTTGGCTCTCTCACTGAATGGAAGAATGTGAGAGGGATGGGCAGCGTATAGTCTACGAACAGCAAAAGGAAAAGGGAAAATGTTTTTAATAAAATGTGACTTAGTATTCAGTGCAAACACATTATCTTGTAACGATATGTGTTGCTCTATTCTGTAATAAAAGATTTCAATGGAATTCAGTGATCCCATATGCATCATTCAAGAAAGGAAGCCATTCCTTTTATACCAAAAATAATGTTAGTAGTGTGAATAAACATAATAGGAAATCCTTCAAAATTTCTCAAGATATAAAAGTGTTTTATGTTGTTGAATTAAATCTTACAGAAAGTATATTAATTGTTCAAAATAACTCAGATCTGAAGCTTTCATTTGTATACATGATTTTATGGAAGAAAGTAATGCATTTATTATATTTTTAAACATTCAAACTTTAAAATGTTAGGTATGGTCCTCTTTATAAACACAAGATATTGTAAGATATCTGGTTGAAGTATCTGGATATTTTGAATCAGAGCAATAGCATAGATAAAATTGTAAAGAATCGTATTCTATTGGGGGTTTAAGCGTAAATTTCGTCCGATAGTATTAAAAAAAATGCTGCATTACAGTATGATTATCCTTCATTATTACCATTTATGAATTAAGTAATGTTTATTCCAAAGGAAAAGTTTAAAAACGCCTAAATTAATACGCTGATGAACGAAAAAAATCGAATTTTTTATATATGTATTAAAAAGTGCAGTGCAAGTTTTTTTTATTTCATACGAGTCTCCTAAGCATTAAATTAGAAGACTAAAATTTTATAGAAAGCAAATTTCGTATGCATCCTTAAAAAATGGTATAAAAACAAACTCTCAAATTTCGCATTTTTTTATCTTTAATTTCTTATTTTGCTAATGTAGGTAATGAATAATGTGTCTATAACTTACAGGAAATTCCATTCATAATTTGTGCACTCATAGGCGCAAGTTCGCAATAAATTAGGGGATAATTCTTGCTGATTATAAGTATATAAGGAAAAGCCGAAAAGTAAAGGATTTTTTTTTCAATTTCACTTTTCAGGGTTTGGTAACACTGCTGGTATCCAGCTCTGAAATAGTCTAGTCGGCAATACTTCTATGCAACGTGTCAGTCTTATTCCCGTGTTTATCTTTATGGTGTAACATAACGTTAAATAGGGCAGCTCCCTTGTGGATCTGCATTGTCTATTTTTGTTTCAGGAATGTGTTAAACCTGCGGTAATTATTCATCGAAAGCTAGCGCAGTATGGAGACAGCTGTTTGTCGCAAAGTAAGATCTACGAATGTATATAGAGTACTTCAAACAGGGAAGAACTTCTTTGCGCCAACGCTATTCTGGGACATGGAAATTAGTAGCCGTTCATTTCAACCTAAAAGGTGAACAGTGAGAATTATTGTAATGTGTTGCGAAACAAATTGAAACCTGCAATCAAGTCCAAACGTCGAGGAAAACTGCGAAAAGGCATCACCCTGCATTAGTATAATGTTCTTCTACATTCTGCACAGCGTCAGACCAAAACAATGAAATAAATGGGATTCAAAGTACCGGAACACTTGCCAAACAGTCTCCAGACCTCACTCCAAGCGATTTCCATACGTTTGGACCAATGAAGAAAGCGCTAAAGGGAAGAAGATTTGCAACCAATGAAGAAATTATTGATGCGGTGCAAAAGTGGTTACAGATACAACCGATTTTTTTTTTTTTTTTTTTTTTTTTTTGGACGGAATCAAAAAAGTTGTGAAACTTGGGGAAATTGCTTTGAAGTCCAGGGTAGTTATGTAAAAAAATAAATTAATTTTCAGTTTCCTGTCATTAGAATAAATTCACCTTTTCACAAATGTCCCTTTACTTTTTAACTTTCTCTCGTATTAAATATTAATGAGTATATGATGAAGTTGTTAAGTAATCAAGACAATATAATAGAATGCATAGCAGCACTACAGAATACAGAATAGTGAACACTATAGTAAAAGTATTGGCGATGAATGACTTTTAGTGGAGTGGTGTGAAAAATGACAATGCGTCTCCAAATTTTTGTTCGTATCATTTTGCAGCACATGTGACTAGCACTTCAGTTACTATATATCAAAACATTATATTGCACAATGCCTTTTATGGACAAGATTCCTGGAAATGCTTTGCACATTATGGTGAAAGGAAAAAAATAAGTACCAATTTGAATTTTAATATTTTTGAAGTTCAATATTTCGCTTAAAGCTGTGAAAACTTAAAAAAATCAAAGTCTCAAAGATGGAGGAATAACTGAAACGCAATGTTAGTAAATAAAAGAAAATGCTTATTTTTGTTGAAAGCAACATTCGAGAAAAATAAGAATGAATATTTACCAGAACTTTCTTATTTACTTATCAGCTGCGGATGAACAGGTCTAAAAATAAGTTCTTTCTCGGAAGCACGTGTTTGTTTCCTCGTGTAACGTGAGAGTTTTCATAAATAAAAATGTTCTTCAGAGAAATCTTCTGTAATTTTTTTAATGAACTGGATCTATTCTTGGAAGTAATATTTGTAAAAAATGACGCAATTTGAAAAAAAAAAATTGCTTTTTTTATTTAAGAAAATGGCAGAATATGAATCTAATCAGGCTAGTATTAATATGAATTTAATTAGACCAGCTTTAATATGAGCCTTTTGTTATTTTCCATATAAAGTTTAATTATTTAAATTATTTTTTACTCTTTAAATATATTAATAAATTATGGAAAAAATCAGCTAAAGGCGTTTTTTTTTTAAATCTTTCTATTCACCCATTAATTATTTTTTAAGTAGATAAATGAATTTTCTTTATTGAATTATTTTATACAAAAGTTTTTTTTGATGTAAAAATAATAAGCCTTTTTTTTTTCATTTCTAGAACGCCAAGTACATCATTAATTACATATATTACGCATATTATACCCTACAGTACCGATAGTGGTGCCATCTGGTTTGCCTTCCTTCTTTCACTTATTATGTTTTTTTTTTTTTTTTTTTTTTTTTCCGTTACGAAAATACGAAAAAAATTTTCAGCCCTGTTGTCTTCTCGTTTAATCAAAAGTATACTTTAATCGCATGCTTTGATCAAATTAAGGCACTTATTTAGAGAGTATATGAAGTTAGGGAATACATTTAATTCGTTTTTAACATTCTAATATATTTCTGACATTTTTAATTCAGCTTTTAAAATTTTCTGAAAGTCAATGCTTCCCTCAATGTTTCTTGAAAATATGCTGAAAAAATTAAGATCTATTTAATAAATTTAATAAATAATTATTAATAATTAAATTATTTAATGATCTATTTCATAATTTTAATAAATTACTCTTATTAAAATACATACATAAATGAAAATTGTAAAATCATGCACCTAATAAATAAACCAGGCATGGAAAATCATGCTTTAACAACATAAAAATACTACGAAAATGGCTAACCATCTATAACTATATTGTTTCTAAAATATTTGTATTTGTCTTTCAGTTAAAAGAAAGTTTTTTCTATTCCTTGCATCTGCATATATTTCAAAAGGGAATCTCTTCTGATTAAATTAATGGCTAATTTTAAGGAAAATGCGGGATATTGGGAAGTGAACCACTACCTCCAAACCGTGTTTATGTGCTAAAAGTATCATCTGAGATCCACTTCCCTGAACTTATTCCCCAATGTGAAGCTTCTTCATGTTTGGAAATATACACAAAAAAGTAACACATACTCGGTTCAATAAGTTTAAACATAAAACTATTCAATTCCAAAATTTAAGATTTAGCCACCAGGCAGTTGCGCTTTTTGCGTTGTAATAGAATTATTTACCCGAAATTACAAATGTTTTTGAACTCAAGGATCATTCAAGTTATAATTAAGAGACAATATAGGAATTTCATAAATTCAGCTTTTCTCATCAAATGATTTTTGGGGGAAGGATAGGTCTTTATATGCATTGATTGTGAAGTGATAATTATTTAGATTAATTAGTATTAATAATTATGTATCAATTCTTTCCTCAGAACATTTATTCTGTTCAACGGATTTGATCAAAACACTTTTCAAGCGAAGTTTTCTGATAATTATCAATTTACTTAAGTTAATTTAAAGCAATTAATTATTATACGCTTATATACATTTCTTTAAAAAAGAATTCAGTATAGTTCATACATTATACAAGTACCTTTAAAGCAATTGAAAAACAAGGATATAATCTATTTAATTTAGACGTTATAATGAGATCTAATATTTGAAAATAATATCGACACGCATTAGTAAAACAAGTTTCTTTATGTCTGATATTTTTATGAGTAGCGCAGCCCCCCATATACATATTGAAATTTCATTTAATTGTAATTCAGATGATTTCTCATGGAAACAATATTGTAAATCATCTAAAGATTAAATTTAGCTTAGTTTTGTTATATTAACTTTCCATTTTTAAAGCAACACAATGCTAATTTGGGACAGACCATGTAAATTTGAACCACGGTCTAAGGACAAGGATGACACCTGAAATGGCACCACCTCTCAAGCTTCCACACCACACTGGGGGTAAGACATTTAGCCTCGACAGATTTAGCGTGTACCAAACACACTTGTAATTGGGTCTCGAACGTACAACCCCTTCGACCCCAAATATAAGGCCTTACCATCAGGCCACCATGGCCCAAATGATTTTTTTTCGGTTGGAAAGAACCTTTTACAATGTTTTGATATTTTGAAAAGGAAATACCCTAACAATAGGATTAGGAATCACATTAATTTAAATGAATTGAATATAATTATGCTTACTGCTTTCAGTTGCTTTAATTATCTGTGAAACACAATCAGATGTGAAGAAATTTAAAACTAAAATTTCCATTTTTCCAAATTCTTATAAACACATTTTTTTATTCCTTAAGTTTTTATTTCACAGTCGTTCTGAGAGATGTTATTTTATAGAGAGTTTTTTAATAGAATATGAAACAATTTTTCAAATGTAAAATCGCATTTGTTTTAATACACATTTTCCTCAAATTTTAATAGGAATCATATAATTAGGAGTTCTCTTTGCTAAAATTCAGTTTCAAAACTTCCATGCTACATTTTGGAATGACGGTATAATATATAATCACTTTGTGAAACATGTTCGAGACGAACAAGTCTGATATAGATGCGTGTTTCTATATTTCTATGTTCCCTACATAACTTCATTTTTTAAAAATTTAATTTAACTTGCCTCGTTTTAAATATTTTGCTGAAGAGATTTTGAAATCCATTTTTCACTCATTTCTTAATGTTCTGTGGTTTTTAAATACTGCTCACTTCCTGTTTTCGAAACAGTTACAAAATAAATAACAATATTTAAATATTTTTAATAATATACATGAAATAATATTTTAATGCTTTCGGAAATTATTTATCCATTTAAAATTTAAATTTTGGTCCCACAGTAATCGCGCCATCTAATAATAAATGCGTAAAAAATTGATGACAAGACTTCAGATAATTTATTATAATTACTCGTTAATAACAAAATTAAAAGTCGAAATAATATGAATTTAAAACATTCCTCCTTTTAGTATACTAACAAAGAAGTATTTTAAAATAACCTTTTAAGAATTTTTTTTTCGAACCCTCAGCTATCGATATCCAGAAAAATCTTGCTATTGAATTTTCTTGAGAATTACATTACATTTCTTAATAGAGTAATGATAATAAATGTTGTATACTAAAAGGAGGAATAGAGTAATGATAAAAAAAAAAATATCATTGACCAAATAACGAAAAACACCTCATAAAATGGCAATAAACATTTTAAAACAATGAATACCTTTTCTTAACTTTTATAGACAAAATGTAAATAAATATAATATTTTAGATTAGCAACGGAGGAATATATGTATTGATTTGATTTGCTATTAGGAGTTTTGTTGAGAAAGATATAAAAATATTTTTTCTGATGCATGAGAAATATTCATTAGATTCACAATATTTATCTGCTGCTGAAGATAAGGAAATGGGACTTAAAATGTATAAAATGGGCTAGCGACAAAAAATAAGATATTACTGAAATGATATGGATATGCGTTCTTCTAAAATGATATGGATAAAATGTTTCTTGAGTAGAATATGATAAATATAACATATCATTATATGCGAATGATGTTTCTTTTTTTAATCGATAGTGTCTACAAAAAGATAAGATCGATAGAGACAACAAACAACAAATGTAGATAAGAAATATCTTGAAGCTGAGTATCGTTGAAACAATTTCAAAAGAAATTTTAAGAGAAACTAAAAATATTTTAGGTCTCTAAAAGTCCCTGGTGATTTACGAAAACTAACAAATGATGTCTGACAGTTTTAGGTTTATATTTTTTATTCAACTGAAATCGTATAATGTTTCTAAAGATGGGATTTTATAATCATATTGTCACTCGCTTTATGCGCAGGAATTTTGAAGTTTCACACATTTGGTAATATGTTATACTAACAGTTTCAGAACTTGATTATCACTTAATGCAAAAAATTAATTTTTGATTTCATACCAGTAGTAAAATTTTAATTATATTTGTTAAATATTATTGTAATATTATTTATATTAAAAAATTATAAGTTAGATAAAAAAACAATAAAAAAATAAAATAAAAGAATATCCTATTTTGTATACTAATGAAGAAACGTATTTAAAATTATTTTAATTAAATTTGTCGTATTATTAATCTAACTTTCTAATATGAAATACAAAATCTTGTTTGCAATTTATAATTTATCAACAATGTAATTTATCAAATGGATTTTTAATCATTATTTAGTTTTGAAAATGATTAAATAATTTTTATTCATAAAATCATAAAATTAAATATTTTTTCAATATTTAGGTAGCATATGATTCCTATAATCCTTTGAAAAATAATTCTTGCCGAATTATTTAATAGAAAACCCTTTTCTTTTCAAAGAACTAAATAATGTAAATCAGTGTTATAAAAATAATTTAACGTGATTCGAAAAAAGTATCTAATTCATTTATAATTTGAGCAAATAAACAAAAAAATGTAAGAATTCATAAATAAAAAGGGTTATTCGTAATACATATAAAGCAAGATATGCATCATTTTAATCTGTTTCATAACAGAAAGAAAGGAAATAAGAGTGTGCAATATTTCGTAGATAAAAGTAAAGTAAAGTAAAAAATTGTCCAGATCCAGACACTTCTGGATGAGATTACAGCTTTTTCTAGTGGTTATATATATATATATATATATATATATTTAAAGAGAAAGGAGGGGTAATGACAAATGTATGATGCAATGCAACCGACGAACATTTTTATTGTTAAAGAAAGATTCTTTTCTGTCTAACAAAAGCAAAAACATTTGCTGTGTACATAATAAGGAATATTAATGTCACGAGTATGTTCCCAATTATCGACTCGAATTCTATTTCACACTCATTACAAATGGAACAACATCTTTTTTTTTTTTTTTCTTTTTTTTTTTCGTGCTTAGGTACTGTAATAGTAAGAGAAATAATTTTCTGAACTCCAGATATCATTCAGCCGAAAATTAATGGAAGAAATAAATAATTAAATCATTAGTTATAATTTTAAGAAACGATGTAATAAATATTTGATAATTCTTAACAATAATTAAATTTAAAAGTAAAAAACTTTTTACCCCTTCAATCTCAGTTAAAAATGATATTTAGTCAAAACCTTCTGACTAAGTTCATAAACAAAAATACGCTATTAAAAAGCAAATTAGAAAGTCATTTGAGATAAATAAAATGTTTTATTATGAAATAAATGTTTTAGATCATAGAAATATTACTCCTATTCTAATAAGAATTTTATAATATTTTTATATTCCAAATCTATTAAAAATTGCCATTAAATTATTTCATAATGGCATCGTGAAGTGCATTAATCATTGCTTATTTACCACAATTCTTACACGAAATATTAAATAAACAAGCAAGAAAAAGCAAGATATAAAAACAAATTTGTGTCATATAGAACTATGTGTAACAGTTTTGCGTTTCACAAAGGAACAATGAAATATATTTTTCAATCATATCATTTGTAAAGCATGAACACATTCTATTTATAGTCACATTTCAATCGTTAATAGTTATTTAATATGTATGATTATAGCTTGTGTATATTCAAACTTGTCATGCCATAGTTTTTCCAAAAGGCTAAAACATTTATTTTAGTTTCAGTTTCTTATCAACTTTGCACAAATGCATTCATCAACAGCATTTATAAAATCCAGAACAAAACACATAAATCACATTCCTTAGCAAATGATTGAAATAACACTCATCTATTACTTCACACTTAGAGATTTTGGCTGTAAACTTGTTGATTAAATGTCCAGTCAGCTGCCGGTGTTACCTTATTCACAATCTGAAATATGAAATCTATGAATTTCAGTCTTTTATAGGCTTAGTGAAACAGTTGCCAAAGTGTGTTAAAATGTTTATTGCTGTTTATTCAACTGCTTCGAGTAAAATACGTGTATGAAACCGCAACTGTGAAAGATGTAAAATATATTTATGATATGAAATATTTTTCTGTTGGTCCAGCCATGAATTCTTATAAAATGTTCTTCCTGACAGTTTTATGTCAGCAAATGTAGTAGCGTTATACACACCCACATCTTCCAATACTTGAATGCACTTTTTATGAAACTGTCATACGTTCTTATGATGTTATGGATCTTAAACTATTCACACAACAAATGCCATTGAGCGCATGTGCTTTTTGGACTTAGGAGCATGTCCTGCCAGTGCTGAAGTCCTTGGTCACAGAGGCAGTTGGCTCCAACCTGTGTCCTACCCAGGATCTTTCTCGGAGCCAGCCCTGGACCCTTTTCACATAGAGTAACCAGAAGGTCCACTTCTCCCAATGCATGCTGGGGCACACGGATATCGAAGCTACTATTGAATTCCACTTCAGGTTTCTTCAGTACAGTTGGCGTTTTTTTGGTCCTGACCAATTTGCGACGGACGTACAATGTAACTTTAGAATATAAAACTGTAAAAAAAGTAAAATATTATTAGGTAAACTTTTTGCTCCATTATCATAAAGTATTAAGAAAAAAATTATCAAACATAGAATTTTAAATAGCTTTAAATGCCTTAATAAAGGTTAACAAAATATTGCCTTTAAGATTAAAACAATTTCACATTGATCATCAAAATGAGAACAATAAATAAAATAGTTTCTCAGAATAATCCTAGCAACTGAGACAGTTTTGACGAATGACATTTCATCAACAAAAATATTTATATTACAATCAGCATAAAATAAATAATTGAAATAGACATTAAATCTACATATCTATATATCAAAATGCTTATGGATATCGCTGAGAAGACTATGCAATATTCTTGAATCGTATGTTTTAAACAAAGTTTCTATTTTATTTTAAAATTTCAGGACGTTAAAATAACTAAGAATAAATTGCAAAATGAGAATAAACTGTGATTTCTGTAGTTTTATTTACAAACTAATATTAGACCATTCAAATTTATGCCAGAAAAAAAAATTAACACTCTCTAAACTACTGAATAATATACTCTTAGACTCTTTGAAAGACGAAATGAAATATACCATGTAAGACAAAAAGAATAGATAGAGTTTCATTTCAAGTAAATGTAAACCTGATTCGTGTTGTCGGTACATGTTAAAAGCATGCAGGTTGAGTTGGAGAAATCGAGGCTGGCACTCACGTACGAACGATTCCTAAAATTTGTTGAAAAGGAAGCATTCTCTGTTTCAGAATAGTACATTGAAAGGGAGGAACGAGTAATCTAACCTTCATTGACCTAGCTTACTGTTAACTGTTATTAAGGGTTAATTTAAGACATTAATTACGGTGATTTCAATAAATTTTCCTTTCGGAGCAAACGAGTTCTATCTTTATGGTGGAAGATCTGCATGTTTTGATTTTACGAATTCCCCAAAGCATGTCTGTGAGAATAACTCATCAGTTTTCTGCTGTTTAGAGAAAGACTTGCCTAGGACATAAATTTGGATATAATGTCATTAAATTTATAAATATGAGAAGTGCTCCTTGATTTAGTAACTGTGATATGTCTCAATAATACTAGAGTGCTGCTTTTCAGCATCCAATTTAATTTTATCAATCTACTTTCATCAGGATGCAAAGATGATACATTATTCGATATCATCTTATTTACATCCTTTAACTAAGGTGTAAAAAGGTGTAAGATGATGCAATAACGACATTTGATTGTAGGCAGAAGAATTAACATACATACCAATCTCAATTCTTTGGTAAAATTTTATCTGCAATTCCCCCCAATATCGAACACGAGATAAACATAATATCGCAAAAAATCTTCAAACACTCATCATACACAAATATTTATTTTGTAACTTGAAAACAAACTGTAACTCTAAGCAATCCATAACTTTTTTAAACAAAAATGAGTCTTGTTTATTGAGTTTTAAAAAGAAAATCACACTTCAAGAGGAAACGAAACATCTCTGAATAAATAACAACGGGCTCAAATATTGAACTGCAATAGTCGGTCTGTGACTGACTCGCCCAAGAAGCTGCACACTGTATTATTTAAATTCCGCTAATAAACTGACTCTTTTCGTGGATCTTGGAGAAGAATAGATCTGGTTCCTCTCATACGAACGCATTTCTTTTCCTACAGGGATGAGATATTAAAGCCTCCTATTTGCCTATTCAAGGAGGAGTAACATGAATTTAACTTTTAAGGACTACAGTATAATTGATGAATTTAAAGAAAATGACAAACATACTGATTAGGTATCTAAATCTTTAAACCGTAATCCCATTAAGCAAGTCTGGGACGCCTTTGAGAGGATGGCTGCATCTCACTTCTCCCCGCATTACAATCATTCAAAAATCATAAAGTGATATCTCAAGCACTTAGTTCCTGAAGCATGCATCGGTCTAATTAATGTTGGTTAAGAGGATAAGAAAATGACACAACTTCTTTTTTTCCAATTCATATATTCCTCAGCTATATTGAATCTTAACCCATAAGTCCTAGTGTCAATATGGTTTTTCTTTTTTTGAAAGTAAGGAAAATATTGTAGATTAAAATGTATTCAAAAACTTTTATATATGTATGTAAAAACTCTTATTAATATCTGATACATTGCTATTTTAACATATGTAATTCAAATAATACTTACACAAATCTTTTCCTTTGTCATACTGCATCGATAAACCTCGTACTTTCAATACTGTCAGAGTGAGATTAGCTGCATCAGGATTGTAGCTTAAAGAAAATAGCATTTCCCCAACATTGCTTGACTGCTAGAAAATAAGTAAAAGTATTTATTTATTAGTAAATATAATATATTAGCAACATTATAAATCAAAATATAAAGTGAGGATGTGAGGATCATAATTCAAAGGCTAAAATGTGGAAAATAAGGAAAATAAACATTATCACTACTTTTTAATTAATTAATAAAAGTGGGGTTTTTAAAACTGTTTTTATTAAATTAATTACAGCACTTTAGAGAAACATAAATGAGAATAACAATTTGAAAGTATATCAAGCACTGGGTTGATAAAATGGCATTAAAATACGTTGCATTGTCACGCCAAGAGGAAAAAAGATGCTTTTTTCCATTAATGTTCATATACCGGATATACCGAAAAAATATCCTAACTTTTCATCAGTGATTGAGAAAAATTCGGTTTTTCCTTCCCTTTATAAAATTTGAGAAAACGATATATGTCAAGTATTTCGTGATTATATTATATATGTTAAGTGAGATAAGTGATTAAGTGAATGATTTGTTTCTATGATTTTTTAGTATCATATTTTTGATGTTAAATGTTGCGAAAAACTTTTTAAGAAAGTTTAAGATTATTTTTCTTCTTATTATTAAATTTAAATAATTCGCATTATTTAAATAGCATAATATGATATAAAATATTCTTTTTATTTAAAAACCGCTAATTAATTAAAAATAAAAGAGATTTAATGGAAGCAATCTTATAATGTACATTGATGATATTCTCCTTGGAAGATTGAAAGTTCCTTGTTGAAATAACAATGTTTGTAAAGAAAAAAAAAATGATATAAAAAAACAATGTTATTAAATTTATCTCAAAAATAAGTAACCAATTAAAATTTAACTGAGAATAAATAATTGAGATTTTGGTCTTTTTTAAATAACAAATAAAATATTTAATGAAAAGCATAAATTATTAGTTTATCTTTTTACATAGTTATAACGGAATACTAATTATTTCATATTATTTCTGTGAAATTATATGCTTAGATTCTCTTATCATTTTATTATAAAAATGCATTGTAAATTTAGTAATCATAGTAAATTGTTGTAAATTCTTTATAGTTAGCATGTTTTTCTTTGTTACTTGTTCTGTCATTGTGATTAAATGAATGATTTAAGTAAATAATTGTGACCAATTTTGCTGAACATATTTCTGACAAGGACATTTAATCGTAACGCAGTTTATTATCATAATGGGATACGGGTGAGTATATTGACCTCAAACTCTGGATTTTATAAGAAATTGCATCACATATCAAAATATACCAAGACAACAGAAGGAAATTCATGAATAATTTTATACATAGAATTCATTGCTTCATTATTATTTTTTCAATATTAAAAATTTAATATTGACTGTGCAGTATTATTATAAATTCTAAACTATCAACTGATATTTGGATGATTTTTAATTATATATTTATGAATGCAGTGCTATCCGTTAAAGAAATGCTAAATTAATTGTATTCCGATCAAGATTTATCAAAGTATATACAACTATTTTTTAAAGAAACTTTGAAGAATGGAAGAAATCTTTTTTTTTAAATTTATGCGCAATATTCATTCAGGTAAATTTTCTAGAATTCAGACATAGATAAATTTTTGTTATAGCTAAATTATGACAAAAATTATAATTTATAACTGATATGTTTTATTAAATTTAATAGAATATCGAAATTTATTAAGTTTAGAATTAGTATTGATAAAATTTGTTATATGTATTTGTTTAAACTTAAATCGAATTATTTTAATTTCTTCTTGAGTTTGCTTTTATTTTATGTGATTCTGATGTCTTATGATGTCATACTGATGTCAAATCATATAGATTAATTAAGATAGAAATCAAATTCTTAAATTTTAATTACTTTTTTATTTTTTTTTTATTTTATGTTATTCTTAGTTCTTATGATGTCATACTGATGCCAAATCATATAGATTAATTAAAATAGAAATCAAATTCTTGAAAGCTCTACAAATGTATGTGATTCACTATTATACAAGACTACCAAATTGGAAAGACTTAGTTGACATCGAAAAGATCTATAAATTCTAGACTCATCAAGGTACTAAGGTCAATTTTCTAAATCACATTAAAATTGCTTGTTTCTCGACGACAAGTTTTTTTAAAACTTCAGCATTGAAATTAGAAAAAGAAAGCATATTCTAGATATTTGATGGTATTGTTAATTTGCAAAGCATAAAGTGAACCAAGAATTTATTTAATTGAAAATAAACTTTCCAAATGGCGGTTCTATTCATTTAATTTCTTTCATATTAACCTACATTATGTGGATTATCTTTTTTATTATAAATCCATAGTACTAACTGAAAGATGATTTCCCAATCGGACGGATTATTAATAATTAGATTAAAAGTAGTAGCTTCATTAGTATATTTCTCAAGTTTCTATATAGCAATGCTGAAAGGGAGCTCCTACTCAAGTCCGGCAACTAGGGTTACCTTCTAAGGGAGGGTTGTTCCGTGGCTAATGATGACTCTTAGTAACCTGAATTTTCCGCCTTGTACTCTTGCTACAACAGTCATTCAATAAAACACAGAATACTTTAGCAGGGCGAGGATAATTCCACTATAGTAACTAAAAGATCTGACATTTATATAGTAAGTTAAGAAATAAGTTTCGAGTCGTTACAAATAATATAACAAGTTTCTTTTATTCTGTAAAACGTGAAAATGAATTTAATGAATGATGTTTTCAGACTATAAAGTTTCAGAAGCAATGCACAAATTCAAATAACCTCAAAAAATATCTTAAAATCATCGTGAGCATGATCAAAACTTTTCGATTTTCTTGTCTTATCCTTTATTCTTTATTTATGGAGCTTTTTAAACATGGCAGTACATTTTCACTTCATAAATATCAAATTTTTCTCAATAAAAACAGATTATTCGGTTGAAAATGATTTGGGAAAATATAATGAAAAAATGTGGAAGTGATTTACATCGAATTATCTAAGTTAACGTCAGGATATTTTTGTTGCATTTCTGTAATATAATCTTCCGGGGTTCTTTTTTCTATTTTAAATAATCTATCGTAAAAGCAAATGATCCTCAAAATACTATGCATCTTTAGACATTTATTCCACCCGTAATGTCAAGAGATTTGAAAGTTATATGTACTCAGAAGCTAGTCTTAGAAGAAAAGAAGCACCATTATGATAAACTTCACGTATTTTTTCGCATTTTATAGCAATATATGTCAGAAAACAGATAAATTATACTCTACATTTAATGGCATTTATGCTGTGGAAAAATGACTTACTTAATAATATCGGAATACCGATTATTTAAAAGTATTTTTCAAGTATTTGTAATTCATGCATTTTCCTTACAACACATAACGATTATTTTTTCTAGAAGATTAACGTTTTCTGCAATCCATTTAATTAATTATCCTTCATCACGAAATATAATAAACAGAAACCGGAAGTGCTAAAATACTCAAAAGACAGATAAGATAAAGAAAAATGCTTGCTTTCAAACAAAGTTACAGTTAGGAGAGATTTACTTAGGACATTATATGGCCATTTTTTATTTATTTATTTCTACCTTGAACCGTCTAAGAAATCTTATCGTGCAATGAACATAAAATGCTTTCTCCTTATCTTTCTTTTATCTATGATTTATGCGACTTATTTGCCAAGAAATACAAGTGCTTTTAAGCTGATGTCGCTATCTGCAACCGTCCTTTACCCAAATATTTTGGTTCGGTATTGTCTGTATATTAGTTCACGAGTTTTATGGACTGGAATGACGAAGAACATTTATTTCACTTATAGTTAAACAGCAAGCGTGATTTATTTGTCAAACATTCGATGGCATGCAAATGCGATTTAGTTCCTGCAATTTTGCAGACTTCTTTGCTTCTTATTTGAGAAAATATTTTGGAATTATAATATGATGTAGATGAATAGCAAAGGAGTATTTCTTTCATTCTTAGCTTAACTGTGAAAGAGATTTATTTACTAAGCATTACATGGCTACCAATGAGATTTTTTATGTGCTATTTTTCTTAAAATTGCAGTAGTTCTTAGCATATAGAATGTTTTTAAAGAAAGATATTTCAATAAGTTTTTTTTCATTTGCTGGTATAATTACAATTGTTTAGTGATAATGTCGACTTTTGAAATAAAAAAAAATAAGTGTCTGAAATTTCATGACTCCAAATATCTGTTGAATATAGTATCCTTTTGTAAATGAGAAGAATAGGCTCAGGCCATGCTCTTATAAATGATAGTATGGTGCAAAGTAGACTCTGCCCTGCTCTTGTAAATGACAGTATGATGTCGAAGAGTAGGCTCAGGCCATACTCTGGCAAATGATAGTATGATGGAGAAGAGTAGGCGCAGGCTATGCTTTTGTAAATGGTAGCATGATGTGGAAGAATAGATTCAATGCATACTCTTTTAAATAATAGTATGATGTGGAAGAATAGGCCCAGGCCATGCTCTTCTAAATGATAGGATGGAAGAGTAGGCACTAATTCTGATCTAGTGATTTTCCCACAATTCAGAATAAAAGGGTTGCCCCAAAATAGTTTCGTATTCCTTTGAAACAAATTTTTAATCTAGTAGACTTTACTACTATTCTAAGAATCCCGTCTTCTCTGTGTGTTAAAAGTAATTCTAGAAAAAACTTTATTAGTTCTTATGATATAATAAAGGTAATGTATGCATATTTATGCAAGGTATACTTTGTTTTGAAATTTAAAAATAATTAAAAATTTGGTTGGTTCAAAGCCCTTATTTTACAATCATTATTATAAAGTTAGTACAAGTTTATAATCATATGTTCAAATTTATATTAAGGTGCTAACTTTATTATTGGTCCGTTAGGTATTAATTCGAACGTCCATTAAATCTTTTTAATATTTTATTTTAAATAAAAATTTTATAAAACAGGCATAGATAAAAAATAACATTATCAATTAAATGTCATTTCGCATTAAATTAAATATGGATGATTGTGTTTGAAATAAATTCGGTTATAAAAAGTAATCTAAATTCTTATCAACAATTAGTTTATGATTAATTAGAATTAACATTTTCTTGTGGTAATTGTCAAGTTTTATGACTTTTCAATGACAATGAGATAATTAAATCTCTCTTTTTTTGCGCAATTGAAAAAAATATTTTGAATTAAAAAAATGATATTATTGTTTAATTATCTATTTTGAATGAAGTTAAAAAAAAGAATTAACTATATATAGGAAGTAATGAAATAATTTTCATGTCATATTCCGGTTCGTATTTTATTTGCATTTCGAACACAGACTTGAATGGTTGGATAAACTGTCAGAAACACGTTTAATTAATCGAAAAGTTCGCGGCAATACTTGTCAGTTGAATGGCATGTTTTCTAAACATCTATCATTTCCGTTGACAAACTACGCAGTATTATACATGAATAATGATGAAATTCGTTATAATAGTATTTCGAAATCCTTTCGTTTAACATTTTATGTACTTTTCACACGCCCAAGCGTCACACAGAAACATGTCATGCATTTGAAAAGATTGCTTGTTTAATAAAATACAAACAATTAGTATAAATGAGATTCTAATTGAAAATAAAAGTAACTATAAATACGATTTATTGACGAAAAGTTAACGATAATTACGATTTATTTACGAAAAGTAATGATATTCACAATTTATTTACGAAAAGTACCGATAATTACGATTTGCTTACGAAAAGTAACGATAATTACTATTAAAAAGTTACGATTTATTTCTTCATTTAAACCTAAATTATTTATTTATTAGAAATCAATTATCTATTTCCAAAATATTTATAATAGATTTTGATCAAATTATTATTTGCATTGCTTTTTAAGTAATTATTGTTTATTATTATCATGCAAATGTCCTTTTCTTTGTTAGTACACTGTTTATTTACTATTTAGTTCAAAGTAAATTAATTTATATATAAGCTATTGTGCATGTATGTAAAAGCACGAAAGGGTGCAAATAATATGCCTTATCGGAAAAAAAAATTGCAGGAATTTTAAGTAAAAAAAATAATTTCCAAGTCTTTTTAACAATTTGAGGAGATTTAATTCATAGTGTAGTGACCATCTACTTGCTTTAATATAATGTCCTAGCGTATACTTCTTGATTTATACTTTTTAGTTGATAATCTAAATTCTACATCATAGGTATTTAAGGTTCAGATAGAATTTCAGATTATTTTGATATAGTATATCATTTTTGGTACACTTTATCATTTAGTTTAATTATCATTTTTTGATATATAATTTTTCATTACTTTCAATCATTATTTTTTGATATAACCACTTAAGAATTTAAATTCGAATGGGCATCTTGATATCGTAAAAGTTTAGGAATTCTATTATTGAAATAATTAGCATGTACTGCGTAGACGGAAAATAGAAAGGGCATTAAATTCTAAAACTATATTCTATTCAAAATTATATTAAAATTTTATTCCAATCCAATTCAGTCCCCTTCCAAAATATATATTAAAAATGAATAACTAAAGAGCTACAGATGTAAATGAAAAACGATGTCCATTTTTCAGAATGAATACCTTGACGGTTATCAATAACAGGAAGTTTTTAGAAAAGTATTTCACGTGATATTCATCTTTAATGGTCGCCTCCATTTTATCTATTTTTAGAAAGCTCTAAAAGGAAACACCTGCTTTTTTCCTTTCCTATACTTAAACATGACTGGTATTTTCTATACTATGTTTATATATGTAATTTAATGAACCACTGATGAAATAAAGACAGTTATTCTTATGTCGGATGATTCTTTGAATACGTAATAGATTATTAACTCGTTGCTTAACATTAGGATATGTTTGTCAATGTTTTAGATTTCCCCAATTTTGTAGCATTTTTTATTTCCATTTTCCATGCATTAATATTTCTGTATGTCCTTTTTACTTTCTCATGTACTAAGTATGGTTTAACTATTGTAACCTTCAAAATGTTCGTATTTGAGATTATGACGAATTTCCAAATTTCAGACTTCCCTAGGTTTACTCCATTTTTTTCCCATTATGTCTCTCCAAAAGTCTGTTTTTCTGAATTTCAATCTGTCTATCTATGAAAGCAACAACTCAAAAAACAAAAATGGCTGAAATTTAGTTATTGGAATTACAACTTAATTTGTGTATTTCTATCAAATTTTTATCTATCAAAATCAAAATCTATCAATCAATTTCTATCAAAATCTAATCACAGAAAGTCCTTCTGACTGTTCAAATACAAGTGAACTCGAAAATTGCAAAACACGAAAAGTTAGGCAGATAAAAATTATTAAACAAGTTTAGTAAGGAAAATGTAGATACTTATTATATGACGGTCAAACATTTGACGGTCTCTCGGTTTGTGCTTTGGCATGCATGCAATGCACTCTAAAACACTCTGAACTCTGAAGCCAATGAAACTCGGTATATCATATCTTAAAACCACAATTAAAGTTGATGTCAAATTTTAGTCAACTTTAATTGTGTTTTGGTTTCCAAACGATGGCAAAAGGGCATCAAAAATACATATTCTCGCGATAGATTCAGTGAAAATGCTACATTTCATCTATATTTTTTAAACAACGCTCTTCAAAGTCATGCAAGGTATTTGCGGCCACAATTTTAAGTGGGGAAAGGAATAAGATCTACATTGGAAAATATCCGAGAAATTTTCAAACACCTGTAGTTGGTCTTCATTAGTTGAACTAGTATTAATGATGCAAAACTAAGTAATCCGAATTTAATTTGCAAATGTAATTTATCTACCCATCTAATAACCCTGTAAAAATATTTTTCGTCTGCCGATACTTATATGTGTGATTGTTGAATTTGTTGTTATTAAAGGATTAGAAAAACTGATAACAAAACGAATTGCCAAGGAAATATCTTCTAATTATGCGAAAAAAAGTAAAAGCATTTTCACGTCTACCTTATACAAATTCTGTCAAAATAAAATATTAACTTGTTTATTCCCTAGAGTTTTTTTTTTAATCTCGTATAGGATGTACATATACAAAAAGAATGTCATTGCTGAAAAATTCGCCTTCGAGATTTCAGTAAACCTCCAAGTTTTAAGTCTTCTCGATCTGAAGGAACAAAAAACATTTTTCACTAAAACATCCTATTTAATGCCTTCAGGCAATTTCAGAAACTTAAAGACCTAGACGGATAAAATACAACATTGGTTTTTTTACATAATACTTTTAAATTCCTACCAAATTTTGTAATTGTAGAATAAAAGTAATTAACTAACAAGCATTAAAAGTAACATAAAAGTAATCATTTTTAAGTCATCTTGGGTCAAAATTGCTTAAAATTATAAGAAGATTACTCTTTTGTCTCTTGATGCTAATTTTTAGTAATTTCGAAATTATTTTGTAATTTCTATAATTTCAGTTATTTTAATAATGTAAATATTTAGGCGTAATTAAAAGCTCTAAAAGTAATTATCTTAAATTGATAATTACGACGCTAATACAAGTAAACACAGATGTAAAAAACTAAAGTATTTATAATTTATCATTTTAATGAGCTTTTGAATATTAATTTAGTTTTGAATAATGATGTTATTTTATATTTATCTTTCTTCTTTTCACTTAATATTTCAAGCAACAACCATATATTACCTTAAGTAATAAGATCACAGGGTGTATTTATTTTATAAATTAGTAATTTTCTAATTGTTTACAAAATATCGGATGTCTTGTTAAATTATCGTCATTAAGCTAATTTATTAAAATTATTCTTCATATCCATGCGATAAACAAAATGTAGGGGGAAAATTTTAGAAATGTAAAAATATAATCTAACATTTTCTAATTATACTTTGTCCTTAAACAATTAGCTATGCTTATAAAAACAAAAAATAGATTGTGAATCACACCATAAAGCATGTCAATATGATTTTCTCTGTAAACAAAGATTATTTAAATTAAAGTAAAGTATAAAGTTACTTGAAATAGAATTTATTGATTGAAATTAATTAAGAAATTTTTAAAATTCTTTTAATACTGAGTAATGCAGTATTTACTTTCAGTAAACAATTGGAAGATCAAAACGAAATGGAAATATTTAATTAAAACAGCTTAATTTTAAAAACACAGAACACTTAATTTTAAATATTTGAATAATTGGAGGAAAGCTCTTCCCTATTTTATTAATATCTGAGTGTTTTAAAGAAATCTCTCTTTATGGGAAATTATTTTATTTGCTTATTACTGAAAAAAAATTCGAAAACATATTCGTATGAATTTTTAAAGAGTAAGAAAAGTAATATAAAGACAAAACAATGAGATAAATAACGCCGTTGTATCTCTTTATTGTAATTAATAATTATTTGTTTATTATTCAATGTAAGTAATACATTTGGTAAAACATGCTAGAGATATATATTAACTTAGAAATAAAAGTATAGGCATTGAAAATATAAGCATATAATTTAGGCAATAGAGAGGGGCAATTATTAAATCATTAGATTACATTTGAATATAATTATGCGATCAAAAATCCATGTCAAATGGCATGCCGCATTTTTGTATATTAACGTTTCATTATTTTTATGTAGTGTACGCTTAACTATAATAAATTAATCAATATAATATAAAAAATTTCATTAATGCAGTGTGTGATGTGGTAAAGCATACTATTTATAATGAATACATTAATTTTTGATAAACATAGTGCTTGAATGTTTCAGTAAAGTTTTATGAAAACAATTATAGTTTTAAAATGCATTTTTGCACTGATTTCCAATTTTGTAAATGCATTCAATTTCTATTTATAATATAATGAAGAAAAATATTGTTATTTATTGATGGAACAACATTAATTGTTTTTTCATATGAAATTTATAGAACTTACCGAAGAAGTTTCTGGTTTAAGATCAATCCAGATATCTCCAGTCATTGCTTCGACCGAAGTACTGTTGGCCAATCCAGAATCTTTCACAGAATAGACAACTTGGCCTATCATACACTTGCGCGAAAATTTGTCATAATCATAGATAGATATTTTTAATTTCTTCTCCTCCAGATCATCTCTCCGCATACTGAACACAAAAGATTCATTGAAGATAGGGTTCATAGTATTTCTCTGCACTTTGGACATATATTTAGTCGTCCTGTCTGGCAAGAGCACAATTTTTGCACATGGATTCGCTGTGGTTCTTAAAAAGTGGCAAGGCAGATCTGAAGCACCAATTAGTTTCACTGTTAATTGGTTTCTGAGAGCGTTGAAACTCAGTGAAAAACCAACTTTTCCCAAGTCACCAAGAAATGTACCTTTCTCTGATGCTGCTTTGACACCAACATAAAGTCCATGTTGTAAGTCCTCTGGATTTATGTGGAATCCTCGCTTTTTCCTTCTGTCCAGTATGATCGGAAGTGTTTTTGCCCCACTGGAAGAATAATCTGTTTCAGACACAGATTCTTCTGTGTTTTCACTGATGACGATTGTTGTTGGTACAACAAATTGGATGGGGTGGTTCGCCCTAACTCCTGCCATTCTGGGATCATTGGATTTTGGAGTTATGGTTGCCAACTGATTCTCCCTCTTTTTCCTTCTCATCATGCATCGACAGAGATAGTATAAAAGAGCGGTACTCATAATGAAAAAAATGATACCAACAGAAATGATAATGTATAAATATACCTGATTTGTATCTTGTGTGGGTGAAGTTGCTGTGTAATCCACTGTAGTCTCATGACCTGGAGTGACAGCAAAAAATCCTGTTTGCTGCTCAAATGACGGAAGTAAATTGTTTGAATTCTGAGATACAAATGGTACTTTTTTGAATTTTTCTGCTGCAAAAGGTAAAGATAGCGCTTCCTTTAGTTCTTCAACGGTTGTGGAATGCGTAAGTGATGGCGCAGAGTTTGACAAACTAGACGAGAAGAACGTTTGTCCTCCTGCTTCGGATGCCGCAATGGATTCGATTTCAGTAAATGACGACTCTACTTCCTCCAAATTTGTTGACGAAATGAGATTTCCTCCTGTAGAGGATCGAGTAAAAGGAACCATCAGAACCCGATTAGTTAGAGCTCTGAATATATCTACTGAAAAAGAAAATGCTGTAGATAACTACTGATAACGCTATTATCGGAGTACTTGTTTATCCTTGGACAAATAAAAAGTTCTTCCTCTTTTATAAAATAAATGAGTCAACTCTTTTATCAAACGCAACAACAACAATAAATTGTTAATTTTCACCTTAACGACATCGGCACTAAGCGGTGATGAAAATACAAAGGGGAAGATTTTCAATCTGACAACATAGAAACAAAAGTCGGCTTTGTTTTCCTGGAGCGTAAAATACAGAATACTGTTGTGAAGACCTCAGTAAAACCACCTGTCACCTTCTACCAGCATGATAAATATTGCACTAGAATTAATTTCTACCCAGAAGAAGAAATGTGCTCTAAATATTTCCAAGGACTTGGTATTCCAATAACCTTGTTTCTCACAGCGCGAAGAATGTGTGGCTTAGACGGACTTCCAACAGGTGTTTTGTTCGTCATTAATCCTCTCCCTCTGTCCTATCTTATCGGTCTCCTTTCGTGGTCATGCAGTAATATGTGTGTGAGTGCGTGTGACGTACGCTCAGGGCTGTCGTACACAGATGTTGACATTCTCATCACAGCTGGACAAACTCGGCGGGCACAGGTTCTCTCATTTGGGGATTTATCGCAAAATGCAGACGAGTGACGATTTTTTTGGGAGCCATATTGTTTACTTTTCTTCCCACACACCAAGTGGATTTACGATGACAATTTCGGATGAAAGAGTCGCAATATGTTTTTTTATATATTCAAATATAGGAAATTCGCATTCTTTCGGTGGGGAAGTTATCATTGTTTTTATTCTACCATTAACTTTATTTTATTGGCAGAATTTACAGTTTTCGAATAAAATGAAAATAGATATGCTGTTATCTCGTTTCGAATAATGAGAATAATATAATACAAAAAATATATTCATGTGTAGATATTTCCTATTCAAAAAGGGAGAGATTTTGACTTCGTATTTTTTGTTACTTCGTATTGTTTCTACAGATTGAAAATTTTTATTTCCAAGAATTCATACAAAAGACGTTTACCAGAAAGAACATCAATAAAATTTGTTGAACAATGGAAAAAATATATTATTTTATAAATGAATTTATAAGATTTTCTGATATAGTAAATCACATTCATATCTAAGTAATTATGTTTTGGCTGGAGAATTTTGTTTAGTAGTCATAAATTATGACAGAAACTTTATAGTTATTTAAACATTTCATTTTCTTTTTTTTATGCTTCATTTTTGTAAAATTTAGAAAATTGTTCAAGTTTAAATTTTTAATTGCTGTAAAATTCAACAAATAATTATTAATATTTCCCACGGAGTTTTTCTAAAGCATAAGGACACTTGGTTTCTCGATATTTTTGGAATGCAATGTTTCTTTAAGTTAAGTATTTTTTTCATTCCCGTCTGTGTAAGTTTCAACGTAATGTGTTTAATGATATATGCTCTTCATGAAGAATTAATAAGTCAAAATAATTTTTAGAAACAATCTCTTATTTCATAGATGAATAAAATAAAAAAATAATAATTTTCTATTGTTTAAATTTTTTTGACAAAAGTTTATTATTTTGACGTAATATGGTTAGATTTGCCTTTTGAATTACTGAATTCCACAAATCCAGTCCAGTTCTACTTATGTTTAATATGTATTTAAACATTAGTAGAATAATAGCAATTTCAGAAATATTTTTGGAAAAAAATACGTGGTCTATTTTGAATAAAAGTTTAGAAAAAAATTATCTTTCATAAATAATAATAGAAATCTTAATCCTATTAATTTGAAAGAAACTGCAGATATTATTTCCATATTTGCTAAATTGTTACAAAATGAAATAAGAAGGTGGTTAGTATTTTTATTTATCCAGAATTCAGGTTCATTCATCCTTTATGATTAATTAAAAATAAAAACTCTTACTTAAATTAATAGAAAAGGAAAAGCATTTCATAGATCAAAATATACGACAGATGGACCGAAGACAAGGAAATCTAAATTTTGAAAGGAAGGTAAGAACGAGTAAAATCATAATCGCTGAATGATTTTATATTAGATAAACTTGAATAATTTTTACATTAATCTGATGTTAGTTTGAACATAGATAACAAGCTTTCACGACAAATGTAGGAAGATAAGGTAATTTTGGGTACCACTCGAATTGCATTGACTTCCTAATAAATCCAATAAGGAGCTATATGTGAAAGAACATCGTTGCATAGTATTTTTAAACCACATAATATCTGCCCGTCTAGATGAACTTTTATATTTTTAATAGTATTTCAGATAATCACAAATTAACTAACGAAAGTTGTAGTAGAAAATATGCACACTGACAGCTTAAAAAATTATTTTTTTGTAATACATTTTAGATGTAAATATATAGTGACATTAAAAATAAAGCCAAAGAATTATATGGATTAAAAAACCTCAAAACAACATTTTTCTTCTCTATTCACAATGTTAACTTACACTTTGAATAAAAACTAATCTCTAGAATCTGATTAAAATAAATAGTGACATTAATAGAAGAAAGTAAAATACCGAATATAAAAAAAAGAAAAAAAAAACTGCGGAGGAAACCATTACTAGAAATTTCTAATTGGTCACTAAGTGAGAATATAATGAATCGGCATAAACATAAAATAATAAAATTTTCAGGCCTGAGATCATTGACTTTTATAACAATCCAGAGGAAAAGAATCAAAATAAAATATGAAGCTCATGACCCGTTAAAGATTTTTACCTATGCTTAGCTTTATTTGCACACCAATAAATCAGTCAATTTAAACAAAAAGGAATGTTTGAACTGCTTGACGCCGAACAGAAATTGGGATTTCCGCATCCGATAATGACACAGATAAAACGATATATGTTTGTCCAGCATTAGAAATTCTCTTATTTTAATAATTATCTGGTCATATGTTAACATCCACTCCTTCATAGGTTCCTAATAATATTTACCGTCTTTAATCTACAAAGATTAGTCTTATAATTAATTTGGCTGAAATACAACTTGTTCATTTTAGCATATAGTTTACTAGCTGCCTTTGGTGACCAGTAGGTTCGACGGAATTATTAGAAACTTTTTTTCTAAAGAATATATTTTGAATAACTGGATATTTATGATTTCCTCTACTAAGTAGTTTTAAGTTTCAAAAATGTGATGGACATTAAAGCCATATTAATTTACCATCGTGGCTTTGAAAACGTAAGTGTCCGGGTAATCAATCCATTTTCTTATTGCACATTTAGCATTTTATTATACTCGAACGACACTTTCTGATTTCCCATGCAAATTGTACAGATATTAAAGATAATCTATCTTCCCTTAGCTTTCAATAACAGAAAAATAAATAATGGAATCAAATATTTCGTGAAACATTGGGAAACATACTGAATTTTCTTTTCGACAATAAATGTTATCGCTGAAAATTATGTAAAAATATATTTTTAAAAAACTACCAGATTTCAGGAAAAGTTTTCATGGAAATTTAATTGACATCATCTAGAAGAAAATTAGTTTTAACTTTAAAAAGACGAGAAAATCATTTCTTTGCTGGTATATTTTAGAAGATTTTTGCATATTTAAGAAAAAAATGTAAAAAAATACCATTCTCAGATAATTATTCCACTCCTTAACTCCTGTAGAGCGCCAACATGTACCAAATATGGTAATTCCTGTAGAGCGCAAACATGTATCAATTATGGTAACTCCTGTAATGTGCCAACATGTACCAAATATGGTAACTCCTGTAGAGAGAACCAGTGCACATATGAGTGGAATAGAGATATATGGTTGTGCCTTTGTTAAAATTAGTACATTATAAAAATTTATAGAAAGTTTAGTATCTAACTTCTTTGACTATTTCATGAATTCTACAATTTTTGAGTTAAGACCCTTAAGTTTATTGCTTGACGTCTGAGATTTCTTCCCGACAGCAATGTTATAAACAAATAAGAGTTAAATAATGTATCTAATATTATAAATCTCATAAAGTAAACTTTTCCAAAATAAATATTTAGTGATTCAAACTGGAAGCAAATTATGTATTTACTTTTATATTTTTAGTTATTTTATTATTTAGTTATTTTATATTTTTATTATTTTATATTATATATTTGTAGTTCAAAATTTAAATAGATATTTATCATTTATAACAAAGAAAAACGTGCGCAACATTTAATGGGAGATAACAATATATATATTTTTTTTTCCAAACGCGTTTTACTTAATATCGATATCTCACTCCGTCATTAAAAGAAACGAATCATTAGTGCGATGGATACTTTCAAATAATGTCAATGACCTCCAATGTAAGATGATAAAATCTGAAATGCGATGAGTGAAAAAGTGAGATGGAAATTTTAGGATTTAAAATATCATCCCTGTATTTTTGAGAAAACTCATAATTCTTTTATTTAAATAACCAATACCTACTTATTAACCTATCAAATTTAAAACTAAAAGATCTAATTATTTTACGCTATAGAAATCCAAATCACTGTCAAGATTTTTCGTCACATCTTGTTCAAACAGGATACGAAGATTAAGGAAGGTTTCCTTGAAAAATTCATAGAATTAATTAATTAGTCTGATTTTGAATAATGGAAGATTATTCTTCCATTAATCATTTGCAACATTGCGTTAACAACAACTTAAGCATTGTTAAACAAATTGAATTTTAAATAATCAATACATGAAATAGAGATATACTTAAATAGTTTTTTCCTTTATTGATATTAAAAATATATGTTTTAAGTTTAAAAATATTTTTGAAGTTTCCAATTACTTAAAAATTACTTTAAAACTGGAATATTTATTTTTAAAATCTATAAATTATTAATTAATTAATAATTCATATACTATTAATTAATGTTTTATGAATTATTAAATTCGTAATTAAAAATGGCTACTTTCCAATTATATGCAGTAATTACATATTTAAATTGTTACCCATAATGCTTATTTTAATTTTATAAATAATAAATAATAATAACGTTAAATAATAATTTATTAATTAATATATTATCTAATAATTATTAATAATAATAACTTTTAAAGTATAATTTTAAAAGTTATTATTAGTTCACAGAATAATTTAACCTTCAGTGATTCCTAAAAATTGTCTGGAATGTTCCAATTTTTCGACAAACTAATTGGCTTTAAAATCATTTAATGCAATAGATTTTCTCATTTTAATTAAAATAATGTTGCAAACGACAGAAAGATTTTATACATGGTTCTATGGGATTTTAATCATAAATATAGTTCTATTTTTCTTGCATACAATCGTTATTTAACAAGTATTACGAATTTTCTGATTAAAATTAAAGAATATAAGAGGTTTTCACGAGAAAATTTTATTTCATAGTTAATAAAATATTTGATCCCTTAATTTTTCATTAGTTAAAGAGTCGAAAAGGATTTCATCCTAAAGAAAGTTCAATGTATCGGTTATTAGTTTAGAAAGTCGCAATTTATGAATTGAAGCCAAATTTGAATTGGATTGGTTTGGAAATTTTCCTCTTCATAATCAACTCTTAACTGAGAATCACCTCACAGTATTTTATATATTATAATCAGTTTCAATGCTCTAAATAATACGTAGTCGATTATATTGCATTGTATAAGAATTCAAAGCAGTCATGTGATAATAACACACGGTTCGAATACAAAAGATAGGTTTAGCAGGTGTCATCTTATATTTAGAATGATCCAAGATTGTCTGATGGAGAATAAACCAATTTGCAGGGTAATATTTAGATGAAGGACCTTGTGCCTCTCTTAATGATAAGCTATTTCCCCATACGAATAGAGTTATGTTTGGGCTCATAGGCGGAACTCAGTCGCCATCAAAGCTTAAGTCAGATATTATTTAGAATGACTAAAGGTTACATAAGGAGATTATTTCTCAAAGTTCCAAAGCGAATTTAAGACCCTTGGATGCTGTGTGCTTTCATCGCACTAGTGTTAATACTATTGTGTCTTGTAAGACTTCTAAGGGAGTATTGTCTTGTTCTATTGAAGGAAATATAATTGTACTTTGTTACTGGCGTTAGAGTTAAGTTTACTTCTATAGTTCAGGATTTCTTCCAGGTTTCAGTCTACTGGTTTATGCAGTCAAATTCATTGTAACTCCTGCTTCCATAATATATAGAAGCAGGATCAATAATAACATTCAGAAATGCCTCGTTACTTATGTTTTCACTCGATGAATCAGAATGGGATTTGGTCTCAAATGCTGTATTTTATAAGTTTGAATCCCTCATTTACATTTTATACCTATAGAGAATTTTAAAGAAGTGGATAAACTTCTTTTTAAACATCTATAAACAGCATAAAATTGAAATTTTTCAGTTTGAGTACTTGGAAGAGTTAAAAAATAACATTAATAGATTTAAATACAGTTAATTGCTTGCTTTCTCTAGGTCGTATCGCGCCAAATTAGCTTTAAAGTACTTCCAAAAAAAAAAGAAAAAAGAAGAAGAAGAACTTGATATTAATGCATAATATGAAACAAAGATTGTATATTAACGTATAGGAAAGAACAAATTAAAATTTGCCGAGAATAATTTTATGTACTAAATAGCGGTTTATTGTTGAAAATGCTATTTTTTCAATCCTTTGTTAACCAGGGTTGAGATGGTCATTGGCCTGAGATATTTGGTTTCTGTAGACGTCTGTATACAGTTTTGAAGAAAAAAATGTTCAAATGAAAAGATTTCAAGAAAGTTTTTTCACACATTTATGCCGGGATTGTCCTTGTTGCCAACAGAGAATGTCAGACATTCTACTTTGGCAGAGGCTTCCTCTTTGCTTTTGCCAGATATGGTAAATACCTTGTAAATGTGGCAGGGCATTCACCATACCTACTAGAAGAAAAAGAAACCTTGCCGAAATTCTTTTCATCACTAATATAGAGAGCTAGATAAACTAAAAACAAGCAGTTTGTAATGAATTTGGAAAGAAGTGCATCTGGTAGCCCAGGCGTATCTTTTTTACTGATTCTAACGTTTATATTTAAGCTTTTTGTTAGCATTACACGTTTCCAGCAATTTAATGTAAAAAATAAATATTATAATTATACATATATCTATATTTATAATATATATTAATGATAAATATATTTTCTATTTAACAATATAAGCATCTTTTATATCATAAAAGAAAAATTGTGCTTTTACTTTATAAATCCATACATTTTCGCATAAGTTTTAAAAGGACCCGAATGCAGTGCATGCAAATTTTTTTAACAAATAGATTTATGTTGCAATCAAACCCATACGCGAATATGCTTCACAAAATATCAGACTAAACCCACCATAAAGCTATAACGTAATAGCAATGCTATTTTTAATTTCATTACAAAATTAAATAGCTTTTGGGTCGAAATGTACGCGAATACAGCTGCATGGTTAAAGGCGCTTCTACAACTTACTCTAGACGATAAAATCCTAAAACGCATTGGAAGAAAAAAAAATGTGATGACGTTAAGATTTATTTTTCCGTTCCTTCATTGATGCGCTTATGACGCCAGGGCGTTAAAACGCCCACGACGAACGTAGCCGTGCGTTATACAGAAAGCGATAGACAGAAAAACGTAAAGAATTATGCTTTAATTGATAGTTTGACATTTTTCGACGCGTGCACAAACACGAGAACTTAAGAGCGAAGTAATCTGGCCGAAATGTGTTTCAACTTCAACTATCGTTAATCATTATTAGGTCGATAATGAAATATGTGCCATAAATTGTGGTAGAATCATAAATTTTTCTCTCCCGTTTACTGAGATCATTTTTTTACCGCTAATTCATAAAATAATATGACTTCCTTCAAACAATTCGCGAATCTTATGGGTCATAAATCTGTTTATTTTTCTAACTAAAAGTATACAGAACGCACTTAACGGATATTTTAGATTTTACAATCAATTCACAAAAAAATGAGCATGGTTGTAATTTATAAGCGCTGAGTCGTGATTTTAGCTGAATATACGTTATCGATATTGCACCAAAATTTAGCAGAAAGAATATTTAATAATTATCTAATAAATACTGGTTAAACAAATACTGGTTAAAGATGTTGTACAATTAAATCGCAAAAATGTACATTGCTGATTGTTTCATATTTTTCTCTATTTGCGTTGGGCAATGTTTCACATTCATCTTCACTTCCTGGAAATATTAACATAAATATATATTAGTAAATCCTATATATACATTAAACTATTAATTCATTACTTATAAATTACTATTTGTTTCATTACAGAAACATTTGGACTCACTTGCAGGCGTTCTATTCAGAAAAGAGATATGACTAGTATGACTTCCAAAGCATACTTCTGTAGGTATCAAAATGTTTAGAATTGACCCAAGTAACGCCTAATAACTACAAAATAAATCAAACGAGAATTATTATCGTTTACTTCTTCCAGGGTTCTTTTCACGGCCTTACAAAAAGTGGATCTTAATTAAATAGATTTCTACTTCAATTAATTATGTTCCATACAGTAAAAATCTGGCACAACAAATATCTAGTGAATAGGAAATTTACAAGAGATGGATTTCAGAGAAATACGAAGAAATTTAAAAAACTATTAAAACGATTCTAAAATACCTTCATTTTTTGAAGCATTTTGCAGTTATACAAAATTCAAAATATATTTTTACCATTTAATACGTGTCCTATAAAAAATATAATGCCTCGCGCTTACATTACACACCTATAGTAGCAGTTTGTAATAAATGAAAGATACATTCTTTCTCTCCAAATTTGTATATTTTGTGTTTAGAGAAATACAGTTTGCTTTGTGCGATTTATTATTTCTATATTGGTAACTATTTTACGAAACTTTTGAATTAGCAATTATTAAATTTATAATTCAAATCTTATTTTTTTCAAAACTGAATATACGTATATATTAATTCATAAATTCGTTTTAATATTCAAAGCGTAAATAAGATCGAACTCAAATGCTTCTCTGATTTCATTATTCCTGTGTGTTCGAATCGATGTGATATCAAATAAAAACATGTCTGGACATTTCGATACATGCACAAATACCATGAATAATATACAGTTCTTGTCGAGATATAATGCATAACTTATGGTTTCTCAAGAATTTTATTATAATAAATATCACATTTATAGAATTCCAGTATACTATTTCATAATTTTTCAAGAAAGCTAATATTTTTTAATAAAATGATACATTGGAACATTGGATGGTAATAGATAGGCTTTATACATAATCAATTGCTTAACTGAAAGTTATGAAGTTCTGGCTTGATGATCAGATCGTTTTCAGAATTTTCAGGTTAACACCCAGAATCCAACAAAGATCTTCCTGCAGATTGAATACCAGAAATTTGCATCCTTTAGCGTTATTCAAAAGATAAAAACCAGACGTTGGAATTTGAAAATGTGAAGATTATGCAAAAATAAATATGTAGATGTCCCTTAATGCGAATGCAATTATACCTATTTTCAAAAAGAACATTCCTCTAAATTGAGTGATATTTTTAGCTTGAATTAAATTTATAGATTACGAGCAATAAAAAATTTCCAGATATTCTTTTGAAGTGCTTTACCATGTATTTATTTTAAAAATTTCTTTTCTTTATTAGAAAAGAACGGTTTTGGTAAGTTAATATTTCAGAACACTTTAATGAAACAATGCGGAACAATACATGGTAATACCTCATAATCGTTGTTAGCACTGTTAGGTCAAGTCCAAAATGAAATTTGAATTTACACTTATGCTAAATTTACGTTGTTTCTTTACTTTTATTCTCTAGCCATGTTTCATCTGTACATGCTATTCCTAAATATTCTTTCTAAAGTTTCATAAGACAAAATGAACTTTATGTACAATTTCAGAGCTTTTTATTAACATTTAACATCTCTCACAGGACATATCCTGTCGCGAAGTTTCTACTTTCTACATCATTTCCATTTCTCCGAAAATCAGAAAATTTTTTCATTCATTTGTAGTTGGTTTCAACTTAACTTTTTTAACTCTTGAGCTTAGTTCCAGCTCTTAAAATGGAATCGGCTAATCTATCAAAATAGCCTTAAGTAGTATATTTTCTTTTCCGATCAATTTCTCTTGCTGCTCTTTTACAACTTCGCTAAATCTAATCTTTTTAAACGTTTTACTTTTATTAGAGTATGGTTAGCGTCTATAAAATAGGTATCCTCTTAAATTTGTGTCATGTATTCAGACAACTATTTCGCTTTCGATAAGTGTATCACACAATAAACTATGGTTACAATGTTCCGTTAAAATATATTAAAGGTTTTAAAGTAATAACTGATTCCCCTCTTTTCTATATCCGTTTATTAAAGTTATCGAAACGTTAAACGTTATTTTTCAAAAACAACATTTTCCTTAATAATAAAATGTAAAATGATCGTTAAACTTTTTCAGTATAATAGCAAAATCAGCATTATCTATTTCGGATAGTTCCGAACAGCTATTTAGAAACAAATCCACTTGTTCTTACAGTAATGTAAAGCAGAAAATTTATCTTTCATTTCCTGTTTTGATCGTTAAACCAGAAGCTATCATTTGCCATGCAAATCAGATTTTTCATTTAGGTATTTAGTCAGGTGTTGAGAAGATAAAATGCTCCCAAGGATTAACCTACATAGTCAAAATAATCAGGAGAAAAATTAAATTTCTTTTTCTTCTTTTTAACGGCTGACACCATATTTAAGATGCTTTATACTGCTATAGATTTCATTAAATATTACATCTAATATTTGTTAGACGTAAAAACAGCAACATCCAATTTTAAGCATTTAAAATTAAGCAGAAATATGTTATCGTTAAAAATATAAAAAAAACTGGCAGGTTATGCCATGATAAAACTTCAAAGGCTTTGTTTACAAGAAATTCGCTAATATAGTTTATTGTTTCAACAATAACAATATTCGCATTGTAATGTAAGATATAATGAAATTATTTTTTTTAATTACCTTTTAGATTTTAAAAAGTTGATATTGCACATTCTCGATTTTGATGATCATTAGTACCAAATTTCCTCAATATTGAACACATTTTGCGGATATATGCATATATATTCTAGAAAAATGTGGATTATTTCCTTAATACCTAGTGCTGGTTATGTTATTAATGACGGTTTAAGTCACACAAGTGAAATTTTTTCTCGATCTCCCTCATTATTTTATATATATATATATATATATATATATATATATATATATATATATATATATATTATACAAACAAACAAGTGAAAAGATTTTCATTTAAACAAATTTAACTGCAATCGAAAAGTAAAAGATTCAACTGTCAGTTCGTGATTTTATTAGTAAATTTACTGCTTGATTCAGTTTTCTATATCGAAATTGAATCCCATTCACTTTACATTCTCTTGATAATTCTTCGCAATCTTGTAGGGTGAAATAAAAAGAAAAAATGGTATGAATTTAACTCGCCCTTGACTAGAGATTTACACTCAAAAGCCAAAACATTATGACTACTCCTATATTTTGTAATGAACTCGCCTGGATGACGTGGAAGGCACGTGATCAGGTGGAAGTGGTATTTAACGGCTGCTGGAGAGTCTGAAGAATCATTCTTTCATTTACTTCTGTGTGTGATGGAAAAGGCTGCGGATCTAAGCGACTTTGATAGAGGGCAGATTGTAATGGCTCGAAGGCTCGGAACAAGTATTTCCGAAACTGCACGACTCGTGGGTTGTGCGCGATCTACAGTTGTTAGTACTTATGCAAAGAGAATGAATGACGGTGAAAACAGCAGTAGACGACATGGTTTTGGACGTCCACACGCTATCAAAGAAAAAAGTCGTTGGAGACTGTCTAGCATGGTAAAGCAAAACCGGAGCCAGTCAGTGGCTCAGTTGACAGCCCAATACAATGCAGGGCCAAGTAGAATAGTATCGGAGCACACTGTTCAGCGGACACTGTTGGATATGGGGCAACGCAGCAAACGTCCCACTCGTGTGCCTTTGCTGACCAAGCGTCATCGCCAACTGCGCCTGCGCTGGACCCGGGAACATCGCGACTGGTCCATGGATCAGTGGGAGAGAGTTGCCTGGTCAGATGAATCACGGTTTGCCATGCATCAAGCCGATGATCGTGTCAGGATACGCTGTCTTCCAGGCGAAAAGTTGCTCCCTCAATGTACAGTAGGTCATACACAGGCCGGTGGTGGCGGTATTATGCTTTGGGGGACGTTCTCTTGGGCGTCTCTGGGACCCGTGGTTGTGGTAGAGCATACCATGAATGCTACAGGGTATCTGAACATCATTGCGGACCAGTTGCACCCTTACATGGCCTCTGTTTTTCCAGCTGGAAATGGAATGTTCCAACAGGACAACGCCCCGTGTCACAAGGCTAAAATTGTGTTGGAGTGGTTCCAGGAACATGATGCTGAATTCCAGTTAATGTCCTGGCCGCCAAACTCACCGGATCCCAATCCGATAGAACACCTTTGGGATGACATGGGACGACAGCTCAGAGTTCAAAGATCACCAATTCGCAATATCTCGGATCTGCGTGACCGTTGCTTAAACATTTGGTACAATCTGTCTCCGGCCATCTACCAAGGACTTGTGGCATCCATGCCAAGGCGGGTTGAAGCTGTGTTGCGCGCCAAAGGTGGGCCAACTCGTTATTAACAGGTGGTCATAATGTTTTGGCTCTTGAGTGTATAACGATGAATTATTACAAAAATATTAAAAGAATTTTGTTAAAAGCCATGTTTTTCATGTTCTTTAAGCCAGTGTTGTCCAAATCCTGAAATTCCGGAAATCTCGAATTTAGCTGACACTAAATTAGCAACTAGAAAGGCAGAAGTTTAAAAATATATTATATGTTAATCAAAATCTATAAAATGTTATGCCATATATCTTTTTTTAAAGCCATCTTAACTAAAATTTAAATGTGCCAAATTGAAATTGAAATTCTTAAAAGGAATGCACCAGAATCATCCTCATTTTTCAATTCTGCTGAAAATATCGTAGCCCACTTCTTTATATAGTCTCAAATCAGTATTACAAAAATAATTTTGAGAATTTCTAGTTGGTTATCTTTAAAAAATATAATAAAACGGAGCATTTACAGTTATGAATTATTAAATGTTTTTTCCCCTAATATTGTGATTTCACAATTTATGAATTAGGAAATGGAATAAATAAGCCCAGAAAATGTTTTTTGTACCAAACTTTGACTATAAGTTTTTGTAGGTAATAAACTGATTCGTTGACTACATATATTCAATTCTAACATGCTACCTTATTTAAAAATATGGTGCGAAGAGTGATAAGAGAAAAGGAACTAAAAATTGTGGAATTTTGAAATGACATTGAATTTCTTATCAGTGACGAATGTTGAAACAATTTTCTCACCTAAAGTGCATCCTGTTGCGAACATCACTTGGCATGCAGATATTAAAGTTATTTCGGTATCATATTTCTTAACTGGAATGCGTCATTTGCATGAAAATTGTCCTAGGAAAGCGGATGTTATAAGCGTAAATCCTTATTTCGATATAAATAAAATCTTTCTGTTATAGATAAGAAGCTCAAATCCATATGTTTCTCAAGAATCACTTCATATCATTTATCATCGTTTTCTTTTAGAAAATTTCTGAAGCATATTTACCATTTTTCAAGATAGAACATCTGCATATAATTAATTACACTAAGGTGTTATACATTTCAAACAACCCATATTTGAATTTTTAGCATTCCAGTACCATACAACATTAATGATTGTGTATATGCGTGCGTTTGCGTGTGTAATTTCTTTGATTTCATGGTCTCCTAGTTGGTCGCTAAGCCTTGCAAGATGTCTTCCATTAATCTATTACGAGAAATTGAAACGAGTAATTGTCGAGGTAAAGAAAACCTTGAAAACATTATTTTATTCTAAATATGTTTGATTTCATCTTAAAATTTCGACAATCGGAAACAAAGGCAGATAATTATTTTTTTTAATGTATTTATCAACTGTACTGAATAAACAGAAAGCTTTTGAAAATCACCGAGTCAGTAAAAATGGCTGTATATATCAATAAATATTGCCTATTCCAAATTTGTAATTAAAATGTCTTCCAATCCAATGCTCAAATTAAACAAAATGACTAGTGCCGTTAAATTCACAAAGAATTTTTAAGTATCTTTTGCGCCGTTTTTTCCATTTAAGTCATTCGTGCAAATATACCTGTATTATGTCTTAATTAAATAATATTCGTGAAAATATTTTAAAAATAATGAAATATCTACTCACTCCATATGGATTTCCAGTTTATAAGGATTACAAATCATATCAATAAAAATGCAGGCTGTACTAAATTTGCACTGTTATTTTATTCAGCAAAAGTAACTTCATAAGGTTCAATAAATGAAATTCCGATCTTTTCGAAGACATGCCATAAACTAAATGATCAGAACGGATAATATGGTTGCTAAGAACTATTCAAAATAGACCTCATAAACGAACTTCTCATATGCGAAGTCTTTATAAGGAGTACGTTTTGTCGTCTACGGCAAATTCATTAACTAGATTTAGCAGAATTATTATATCATCAAGAAAATTTAGAGGATGCATCGTGACAGCGTCCCATTCTCATATTCGAGGTACCCCCCCCCCTCTCCCAGTTGATTCAGGAAAAGCGTACCTTACATTGATTATTAATTCTATGTCCTAAAATTTACCATATTCAAATGTTTTATGTAATTTAATGAAAATATATTTTTCTCGTTATTACTGCTTTAAAAATTATGCAGATAATTTACTTTTCATTTATCTCGGCATTTTTTTTAAACTTATCTGCTACTTCTTAAATTTTATTTATCGATAAATCATTATTCATCGATAAATAAAAACCCGATAATTTAAAGTTCTAACCAATATTTATCAAGTAAAAAATTACAAAATGCTTTAAAAAAGTAAAACGTTCTACAGAGAAAGTAACAGAGGTATGGAATTATTTCATTGACAGCAATATAAGACAAAAACCAAAAGCATAACTTTTATCTTTATCTAATTGCAAACTCAAAGAACATTCAGAAAAGTCGTAGAACATTCAAAGAAACGCTGAAAATGAAATTTTTTAATAAATTTAAAATTATTTCTAGAATTCCCTGTTCTGCCATTTATGAATTTTTTACACAAGAGATTTTAAGGACTCTAATTTGATTACATATTGAAAAAAAGCAGCATATTCTAGAATTTGCGAAATCACATTCACTACATTTTTTTTGCAATTTTCTTCTATATAACTTAGTTAAATAAGCTAATATTGAGATATAAATTTGTGAGTAGTGTACGCATTATAGACAGCGTTCAGTTCGAACTATGAGTTTTTGGAAATTTCAGAAACGCCTTAAATTAATGCCTTTAAGTTTAGAAACAGATTATATAACTTTTCCTTCCTGTGCCCTTTTCCTACTGTCTGATATCTGGAAGCAAATATAGTTATCTGTTTTGGATTTCCACTGTCCAATCATCAACTCAAAGCAATACAATTCTTTTATGTATTTTTTCTATGCTAGATTGGATTACTTTATGAGTCCTTACATCAGTCCCTAAATGTTATCGTAAATTAAGGACTGCATATCATGATTAAAATAAGAAAATTTAAATGTATTTAAAAGAAAAAAATATCACCAGAAGACATTTAATTGCGACGAATATTCTAAAGTTATAATTTTTGATTTTATTTAATCCAAATGGCTTAGAAACCACTATTTATGCGCATTATCTTACAAGTTAAGCCATATCACTGACTCTCCGACCCGCCCGAAGGCACACGAATAAATAATACTGAATGACCGGACCGCCGTAGCATCAACACTTGCGGGAACTGTGTTTGAGTCCTAAGGGCCATCACCGGCCACCGTACAACCCTTCCCGAAGGAAATCCGTCCCGCCATCGATGGGAGGATCCAATCCGGTACCTTTTTGTGTACCTTCCAGGGTGGCGAGATTCAACCACTATATCGGAAGCATCTCATCCTCATTTCGAGGTGCCCTCCCGGCGTTGTCTTACAAGTTAAAAAAAATGCTATGCCATATCTCTCTTCGGTAGATCAAAGCTCATGTTGATCAATGAACATTAATATAGCTTACACTGCTCTCTGGTCAAAATTAGACTTTAATAATATAAATAATGTATACAGTCTTGGATATGTACTAAGGTAAAATAGTCTGGCATACTTAAGAATATGTCAGGTTATAGTAAATATTAAAATATAATTTGAATAAAAATAAGATAATCTTTCTTTCTTCTTTCATTTCATATCTCAGTTCGCCGTAGCCCCGGATCTACTGGATAACATGAAACATGGAAATTATGGGTCCATAATTTGAAAATCTGCCAGTTGCCTAATAGAAGTCGTCTTCGCAGCAGTGATCCTCCTGTAGGAGTTAAATACCTCATCATCAGAAATGGAGTCAGCGCAAACTAATAGTGATTACAATAATCTCAGTAAAAGAAGAATCCGTTTATATATCTTGGGGCTTCTCATCCGCTTATTCGTAATGTTACCCGGGAGAGTTAATCATGATATTTTGTATTAAAAAAAGAAGGTATGCTAATCATCTGAAATTCAAACTCGAGATATTGGCAAATTTCCATGTTTCCGACTTTTCTGTGTCATGGCAGCACTTTCTTAGAGTTATACTGCCTAAAGAGATATTTTGTCTGTCTAAACTTCAATCTTTCTGTGAACATGATATCGCAAAAACAGACGGATGGTATGTGGTTTTTACATCGAATTTATATATGTCTATCAAATTTTGAACGATCATGAATCATTTGAAATTTAAAAAAAAAGGTCTGGTAAAAAATCGAAAGCGATAAATACAAAACATGGAAGGATAAGCTTTAATACATAGTTTTAACATCTAACATGTAGATCCATATTAAATATGGAACCAAATTGTTGTTGTTGTTTCTAATTGGACTTGTCTTAGACAAGCTCGCTTACTTTAGAAGTCAGTGGTTTTAAGCCAAGGGTGCGTACCTTGTTTTTCAGTAGCGACATCTAGGGTCAAGAGTACGACTTAGCTACATACACGTCACAACCCTTTTTACGGGGCGGACTTCTCTCATGCATTTCATTCACTCATTCACAGATCGTAATTTAGACATGAATCAGAGAACGATCACCCCAATGTTCTATTTTATTATAAACTCATCAATAATTTTACAAATTTTGAAATACCCAATTTCTTAAACAGATAGTTTTATTGTAAGAAAGATAATCGTATTAATCTATATTTAATAATTGTATTAATTTAGACAATAATTCTAATGTATACAGATTGGATGCCAGTCGACGATTCCTCTTGGCCATAAAATTACCAATAAATTCTCGAACAAAAACGGAAATTCCAAAAATTGATAGAATTTTGGCGAAATATCGACTAGGAACAAAGGTACGATATTCTTCTACAAGTTTTTTTCCCTGTTATGGAAAATATACAAAAAGCCGAGAGATGGAGCCGAATCTTTAGTGGTCGGTAGTTGAATACAGCGCAAGAGAATAACTGAGCGAAAGTTCTCCAGCTTGTATATGTTAATTTTCATACACTTCTACTGAATTTTGTTACCTGTGTTTTGTGCGTTTTTGTGTGTGTGTGTGTGTGTGTGTGTGTGTGTGTAGAATAAATCGTCGTTATTTTTTACTAAACCTGTTGGGCCTTACACCGTACACCCAGCAGATGGATTTGTTATAAAAATAATATATTTAATTGCCATGGTATAATAAGCTTTATGCGTTTTCTTTATCAACAAAAATGTTTAGAGTCAACAATTTATTTAAAAGAATATTTGGAAAATTCAGTTATCTAAACAAATTCACATTATACAAAATTTATAAAATATTCGACAAGTTTTCTGAAAAACTTGATACTTTCAATATGACTTTTTGGTATTTATAAAATTAAATATTTACAAATTTTATATTCCTAATATCTTCAGAAGTCTTTGGGATTAAATGTATTTATTTTTTAATTTTCTGATGTGTTTTTTTTAATTTTGTATCATTGATTACATTCGGTTTCAGAAGTTTTATTATCTTTATCATTGATTACATTCGGTTTTAAAAGGTTTTATGCTTTAAAGATTTATTATAAAGTTTTAAATTCATAATGCTTTTTTTAAGGTTTTTCAGCTTGAATATATTCCGTTTTAATCTATCATATATTTTTAACATTTTAATCTGAGTACTTAACTCATTTTAAAAAAAAATTTTAAGCTTTTAATGGGACAGTATGCAGATATTAAATACCTAATATGTTAAAAATGCTCTAACCTCTTTTCATTAACAACGTATATTTCTTTTATTTTTTGTAGATTTGTTGTTCACTTTGCAAGGCACTTTGTAATTGAAGTTTTTATAGTCTTTTAATGTATTATTTAATTTCATTATCCATTTATTTTAATAAATAAATTATTTGCTTCTAAAATCCTTGAATACTATTGATTCCTAATTATAAAATATTAATTCTTAAATTATAATATTGAAAATATTTTTAAATTCCTTTTACTTGCGTATGAAATATTTTTCTTTGAAATTTTACAAGATTAACCAAAGTTTTTAAAAACTTTTTTTTTTTTGCCAGACGCATAGATCACGTAAGCCGACGAAAGCAGAAATTAGTAGAATATACCCAGCTGTCTCAAATAACACAAAGCACTGAGTATAAAATTACCATAACAAGCGAGCGCGTTTATGATGCGAAAAAAGCATTCACAATAGCCCCACGCCGATGTCTTTATTCAGTTTCAAGTCACAAATGCGGTTTTTCCCATGCTATCACGTGAACCCATTATATTCGTGGTGAAAAATGTGTTTGCTTTGTGAGCGGAGAGGTGTTTTATCTGTTACATGAAAAACTTTTACGGATCGTCTTTCGCTTACTATTTCGGTACTCATGACGTCAAACATAATCGAATGCGTTAAAATCCACCCACGTTCTGCATGAGATAGTGTGAATATGACCGATAAAACATTCAGCTGTGGGCTTTATCCTATAAAAATAGCAATTTAATAGTGAGTTTTGACGTCATATGGAAATGAGGTCTGTCAGTTAAAATTGTATTTGTCACATTTGGTTATTCAAAGATTAGAATACGGAAGGAAGGTAAGCACAGGTTAAACTATGAGGATTTACAAGTCTGAATAGGCAAGCTTTACTAATATAAGAGGACGACAATGACTCCATTTCTGTTGTCCCAGAAAATTCCGGCAGCAAATAAATAAATACAAGTTTTAATATTTTTATATATTACCTACTAAATGTGGACATTGGTAAAGGCCTGAATGCCACAAATGCTCAGGTTTTCATTTGCAGAATCTCTCACCCGAAAGTCGTGTTCCTCGTAGTATAGTAAAGATAACAGGTGCTTAAACACACTTAGACACATGCACTTAATTAATTGCGGAGGAACTGTCCAACAATCGTACAGGGATGTCGGGCTTCGGCATGAATCTAGCGAGCCGTCATTGGCGATTGTTCGCATGTAAATAATGCAAAAATACAAGAAAATAGATACGTATGTTGGACGCCTTTTTTCTTTGACGAATTGGAGCCGCAATTTGACATGCTATAATTGCACACAAAAGGTTACATATAACATTTTATTTATTTAAAATTAATAATAGCATTTTATTAATTTTATTATTGAATTTGCAAGCATGCGAAAATATAGATCGACAGACCGTCAACGACTTGACAGATTTGGTTTATTTGTGGTACGAAATACCTGATCTATGTGCCAAATGTTTTCTAATTAGCTGTTTACGTCACTCAATCCTCATGTTAACTTGTGCATGGACAGTCGTAGAAATAGACATCATGGGACTAGATGGGGCCGCAGTGACCTGGTGGTAAGGTCTCAACTTCAGAATCCGTAGAGTTTTCGATTCGAGACACGATTCCACCGAAGACTATCGTGTAAGCGGGTCTGGTGCACGTTAAATCCGTCGGGACCAAATATCCAGGTGTGGTGTGGAAATTTAGAGGTGGGATACCAGCTCAGATGCATCCTCGTCATCTGGCCGTGGTTCAAAATCACAAGTTCCGTCCCAAAAATGCCCGAATGTTGTTTTAAAATGTGATATTAATATAAGTTAATTAAACTAAATCTAGGATTTCGCACAAAATTTGATAGAATTCTATTATGTTGGTGTAAACATGCCGGATTTCACATGCATAGCACAAAGCAAATATGAACAGCTGTATTCATAGATAGACACACAAAAATGTGTTTTATAGCATATCTGAGACGTAAAGACTCGCCAAAATGTATATTCGAATTTTTTGGCGATTACAATATTTTTTCCTTGCATACTACTTCTACAAAAAAATTCGTTATGACGCTATTATTACACTGTTCTAACTAATTCATCTTGAGTTAAAGTCGGTCCTTTTAATCCTGTTTTATTTCCTCTTCATTCATAGGATGGCTTTCCATTAGTCAGGCATCTTAAAATCCTCCGTCGAATGTTGATACATTAAAGTCGTTTCCTCTTAACATCGTAATTCCACACCTCCATTTCTAGACCCGATTTAGTACAGATTTGGGTAGACTTTATTAAAAAAGAAAAAAATTACACTACAAATAGTTACAAAATGAATAGAAACGACAGAAATACGATATCAAATGGACAACAATGATAAAAACTGAAATAAATAACGTCTGGAATACAAGAATACTGAATGTATGAACATGGTAACACACAATATGAGTTAAAAAGTGAAACAATTATGTAAAAATGAGGTACGGGTGGAGAATCAAAGAAATAATATGAATAAAATTTGAAAAGTATTAAATTATTGCAGAGAAAAATTGATAGGATTGTTTTTACCGGAGTAAATTCTTATTATCAATTAAGAATTTAAACAAACTTATTATTCTTTTTAATGACGAATTAATACGCATTTACCTGTGGTCATGCCAGAGATTCAAGTTAGTCATTCTTACTTTACGCTCGGCTCTGGCATCCTCAAATGGTATTCAAACTGGGTCGCCAAAAATAATTACATCTTCTCACAGCATGTTTACCGTTCCGGTCAGAATTACAGAAAGAATTAATTTCCCTGAAAATTTAAGAACAAACAATAAAATTCCTATTTTTTTTAAGATACGAAAATTAGCAAATATTAAGATGACTGACTCAAAGACCTGAAAGGAATGAATGGCTTCTCACAATTTTCCTCTCATTATTTTCATTGTGAATTTAAAGAAAATTAATATATAAATCTAGAAATTTTAATACAAGCTATTACATTTTTATAAGTGCATAAATTAAATTGTAATAGGATACATATTTAAATTAGTAATACAGACGAATTACTAAAATTTGTGAATCCATTTAGAAATTTAGATTTTACAGACTATATTTAATGAACTGGATGCAACAACACAATTGTATGGAATACATATCAAAACTATTTTTACAGAAGCGTTCTATTAATTTTGCTCTTTTAATATTTATAGCTTGTATAAAAATATAAATCAAATGTTGTATCATAATTGTTGTAAATGACAGAAATACAATAACAGCTCAGCAATATAACAAAGAAGTCAAGTATAAATCATTAAGTAGTATTAATTATTGTTACAAAAATAATCAATTAAAAAATAAAATATGAGGTTAAAAATAATTGTAGTAACAATACAACAACCATAACTTTATTGTAGGGTTGAAATGTCCTTTTTTAGTAATGGTTAGCTTAGGGAAGTGAAAATAATTAAATCATTCTATGAAAAATGTTAACACTAAAATCTATTTTAGAATCTTAGAATCATATATGAAAAATGTATTCAAAATTAATTTATAATGAATTTTGTTACAGTTCAATGGATATATGGTTCATTTACTAATGCAATGATTAATAATATGGCTCTTTTTTTTATACTACGGTTAATAGTATGTTAACCCATCGAGCGCCGGCTGTCTAGCTTAAGAATGTTCTTAAAACGGCGGCAGTCAAAATAATGGATGAACACAATTTACTAGAAAAGAAATTGGCAGAACGTTCGTAAACCGGCCTGGTATGTTTTTACTTTCCCCCGACCATTAACAGCAGGGTGTAAACTTTCCCGCGTCTCGACTATCACGTCCCCCTAAACACCGGGGATTTTGAATAGTACTTACCGATTAATCAAGTAATAAATCTGTCAAAGCAGGGCAATTGCCATGCGGTTTTTCAAATGAGAATTTGGTTTTCGCTCTGAAGACTAAGAACTTCTCTTTTAATCTGCAATATTTGCAAAAAATAGAATTTGTTCAAAAATAAATTCCGCATAAATTCAAAAATAAATAAAAAGTTCCGCAATATGATTTTATAATTTTTTTTAAGTAATAGAAAAATTTGTTTAATAAATGATTTAGAGGAATTATCAGTTATCAAATTGCATTACGAATATAATATATTCTTTTTACTGACATTCAGAGAATTTTACTTAAGTTTCATCTAATTTTTAGTTTTAAGCATTTTACTCGTATATTTGGTATACGAAAAGAAAATAGCATTGCATATTATATATATATATATATATATATATATATTTATATATATATATATATATATATATATATATATATATATATATATATATATATATATATATATATATATATATATATATATATATATATATATATATATATATATATATATATATATATATATATATATATATATATATATATATATATATATATATATATATATATATAATATTGTTTTCTGCCGACAAATATTGGAAAGAAACCTTTCCTTCATTTAACTCCATCAATGAACTCAAAATTTAAATTGTACCCATTTTATTAAGTTACAACATTATGATTTTTTGTGAAAATTCGTAAATTATGAAATCTCGCAGATAAAAATGAGACTTAGCTGCATATATCGAATAATTAAGAATGACCCCTTTCAGACCGGTACTTCCATGCTCTTCATGTCTGAACAATTCAAACGAATTTCATTGGCAACATTTATAATATATTTCACTTCATGTGAATTTCAAAAAACGGATGCACAATAAAATAAAAGAAAAACAATCTAGAGTAGGTAATCATAACTTCAGCGAAGTTTAAAAACCCGTGAGTGAAAAATAAGGTTTTTATTTCATTTCAACAATAAAAGTACTTGCTATAAATTTTGGCACATTAATTAAAATAAAACAAATTATAGATATTAATGAATCTGTAATAGTTTTGCCAGTTTGTGGAGGAAGGACAGAGTTCTTCATTTAAAGGATCTTATCCTCCGGTCACAAAAATTGGATGGAAGAAAAGTGGCTTAACAATGACATTACATATTAAGAAGATTGCGCTAAATCAGAAATAGTATATATAAGTTATTTTATATATATAAGAAAAATAGAGAGAAGCGTGAATTTTAACGTCATAGAATTAATTAGCAAAGACTGGGTCGGAGAATCATGTTGGTGTGGTAAAGCAACAAGTTATTGGTGGTCTAGTCACAGATGACTCATTGGGGTCACATGATGTTAAAATCTTCTTATCATCTGTAACTATTTTTTATCAAAGCAAAAGGTAAGATTCACACATAGCTTTTAAAAAATTCAAAAGCTAATATTTTCGTAAATTATTAATTTTTAAAACATGACAAAAATTTTAATTAAAATTTTCCCGGGGTAATTCAAAGAAAAAAAATTAATTATTTTGAAATTTGTATATCAATTTATTGAATTTATGTATATTTTACATCAGTATATTTCATTATGAAAGGAAAGAAATTATGGAAGTGAAATTAAATTGTCTTTATTGTTGCTACTATTGTTGATATCAAGATATGATTCAACTTATTCTTTAATGTTGAGTATGTTTCAGTGGTATGCTTTTGTTAAAAAAATTGTTATACTTTAGATAAAGTTCAAGTGCAAAATCAAGCATTGGTGAAAAAATTTTAGCTCATTTTTAAAAATTGCTATTAGGACCGGCCTTAGGAGGTGCATTAGAAATAAATTTCCTAAAGGAAGCAATTTTTCTATAGGAAACAATCTTTACTAGTGTCTGATCAATAGCCGAATTTCAACCAAAATATAAACCAATTTAGTAATAAAATCCATTTGCATTATATTAGTGAACAGAGAAATCGATTTTTTTTTATTTTACTTGCTAGTTATTAATTATTATTAAATATATTAAGAAGTACGTCTTTAAATGTTCTATGAAAAAAACTTTAATAAATATGAAAATCAAAAATGATAGAGCACACAATTTTTTGAACCAAAATTTGAACTTGAATAAAGAGCAAAACTTTAAAACTTGCCTAGCAAGGGAAAATATCCTCCCTTTCAATGCAAAATTAGTACTTCTATTGTACAATTTGCCTGGCGCATGTTTTATATAACCCATTTTGAGACACAAATGTTTCTTCAATAGGCTATTGTCGCCAGATATAACGCTTCTCTTTGTAACGTAACTCGGGCAACTGTTAGCACTAAACCTACCGACATTTTACTGCTTGATTTGATCGTAAAACTTCTATTAACAATACGGACAAGCCGAAAAACTACTTTCACATAGAGAAACACTTGCACTTTCGTACGGAATACTAACAATTGAACAGAACCGAAATCCATAGAAATAATAATAATAATAAAATTATTCTTGAGATAATCTGTGAGAAGTTTCTCTTAAAACACCTTGCACAGTAAAACGATAAATGAACCATGGTGGTAATAAAACAGAATATTATGCATTTACACCACATCGGTCCAACTCTTCGACATTGTTCCAAGCAAATAGGAATGGTTCCATTATGTCTTCATTGAGAGTAGACAGTAGATAGTAAAAATGTTGCTGACTGTTATCAATTGACGGGTTGCATATTCTCTACAAAATGTCATCCAAGAAATCTGAAAAGTCGAAGCAGCATTAAAAAAAAAAATCCTTTTAGATGAGGGGAAGGGGCTCTCTAAATAAATCCTTTATCACTTTTTATTGCCTCTGCTTTCTTATTGGCCACATGTTCAAATTCTAATTTCTCATTGGTATTTTCTTCATAACAGCTTGACTTATATAGGCATTCACCAGGATTCTTATTCTTAGATTTTAAATCCAAAGGCTCTTAAGTTTTGCTGGCTATAGTTTTCTGTTTGAAAGGTCTAGCAACTCGAGGGAAGTGCACTGCGCAGGGAACTTGAGTAGACCTTATTAATATTTATTTAATTAAATAAATGTTGATTGCTTTAATGAAAGATTTTATCATCCAGTTTCTTTAATATGTTATTGAAATTTGCAATTGAATTCCTGCAGTGAAAGTAATTAATATTATATTTATGAGAAAATTGATGAGCTTAATATGGATTCAAATTCTGACTATTCTGATTGTGATGAATTAATGTTATCGTCTGAAGATGAATACTCTGAAAGTGAATCTGACGATGATACTTTAAATGCGGCTCGCTGTTGGTGTCCTATTGACTTGCAAGCACTTTCACCTGCTCCTCCAAATTTTCAATTTACTTCGACTCCTGGTATCAGTTCAGAGGCAAAAAATTTCCTTGGGGACTCAGATGATCCGATGATATTTTTCAGCATATTTTTTGATAATGCAGTGATGAGTTTCATTATGGAAGAAACAAATAGATACGCCGAAGACTTTTTCAACAAAACCGATTTGACACGATCATCGAGAGCATTAAATTGGAAAAATACGGATATAAAAGAGTTACATCTATTTTTTGGTTTACTTTTACTTCAAGGAATAATGCCAAAATCTGTGGAAGCAACGTACTGGAGCGTAAGACCCATTTTAAACACTCCTTTCTTTGGACAAATCATGAGTGAGAAAAGATTCAGTTTGCTAATAAAATTTCTTCATTTTGAGAATTCAGATGAATTCAATAAAAATACGCATCCAAATGCAAAGTTAAGAAAAATTTTTGATATCCATAACATGCTGGTTGAGAGATTTAAATCTGCTTATACACCCAATCAATCTGTAACAATAGACGAGTCTTTGCTTGCTTTCAAGGGTTTACTTGCATGGAAGCAATACATTCCAAATAAAAGAGCTAGATTCGGAATTAAATTTTTCCAATTCTGTGAATCAGAAAGCGGTTACATTTGGAATTCTATTATCTATACCGGTAAAGGAACCCTTTTCATGGAAGAATACGAACAATTTGGATTATCTACAAAATGTGTACTGACTTTAATCCATGAACTTAAAAATAAAGGATATCAGCTAACAAATGACAATTTTTATACTTCTCCGGAAGTGGTCGAAATTCTTCTTCAATATAAAACTGATTTAATAGGAACTGTTAGAGGAAACAGAAAAGGGTTACCGGTGGAAATTAAGAACACAAAATTGAAAAAGCATGAATTGAGAGCATTTCAAAAGGGAAAAATTATGGTACTACAGTGGAAAGACAAGGAGGTTCTAACAATGCTAAGTACCATTCATAATGCTGCATTAGTTAGTGTTGAATCAAAAATATCCACTACAACCAAACAAAATCCTAAGATGGTAGTCGATTATAATAGATCTATGGGAGGAGTTGATAAGTCGGATCAGTGCTTAGCATACTATTCTTCACCCAGAAGCCGACAAAGGAAATATTACAAAAAAATATTTCGACATCTACTTGACCAGGCTGTGTGGAATGCTTTTCTGCTTTATAAAAAAAATGGAGGAAGTGTAAATCATCTGGAATTTAGAATGCGATTGATAGAGAGATTATGTGAGGAAGGAAGAGGATTACCATCGTCTAAAGTCCCAAAGAGTATTGAAAATGTGGGAAGATTGACGGGCAGACATTTTCCGTCTTTAGTTGCTCCAACAGAAAACAAAAAATACTCTGCTAGGAGATGTGTCGTGTGTTGCTCAAAAACAAATGCAAATGGTAAAAGAGTGAGAAGAGAAACACGTTTTGAATGTGTAATCTGCAAGGTGGGTTTATGCGCTGCTCCATGTTTTGAGATATATCACACTCAATCTGTTTTTTAAATTTCCTTACATGTAATTGCAGTGGATGAAATATTGTAAAACTTGCTCATGATCACATTTATCTTTCAAATATTGAATTATGCCTTTTTTATAAGTTTCATCTAAAAATTTTGCTGTATTTTAAGTTCGTATTTTTTTTTCAGTATTTATAGCTTCATGTTAATATTCTCACTTTTAAGAATTCTGTAATGATACGTGGAATGTGGCAGTTATTTTCTAATTTTGTCACTTTTCAAAGAAAGTATGCAAACTATTTCTGATGAAAAACTTTTAATAATCGCTTAATTGTTTTTAAAAAAATATTTCTAGTAAAAAATAAACAGATTTTATGCAGTACTGTTTGTGTTATATTTATTAATCTTAGAAATTTTATTATATTTAAAATTTCTTCTAGAAGACATTTTAAAATATTTATATTCTACAGATTATCAGCAGCTTTGTTGCAGATATATATAAAAAAATGTGTCATCTGTTAGGTAGTAACTTTTATTTATAATTGCATTCATTTACTTTCATTTTTAAGTTTGCATGTAAATCAGTATCCATTATTAAGTTCTGAATCCACAGCCTTGGGATACGTTCAAACAGCTAGAAATCGTATCAGCCTTTAAATGCATTTGTTTAATTTCATTAAATAGCTAATACTGTTTTAATGCAAAGCAATAATTATAATCACACAGATACAATTTATTCTTTCCATTTTTCAAAGCAATATCTATTAAATTCACTCATCATCGAATTTTGTTGAATATAAATAAATATTTCTATAATAGTTCCCCATTTATTAAATATATTTTCTTTCTTCCATATAATAAACTTTTTTTAATAGTCCTTATTATTTCTATGTTATTTTTTTTTTCATTTATACTTTTCGCAGCCCGTCACAAGACACAAAACTTCTTCCGATTTCAATGTGGTTTTTTTTTTATCGAGATTTAAAATATATATTTATAATATATCTATATATTTTAAATATATAATTTCTAATTGTTTTTTTTAAATATTTATAAAAGAAACGTTTTTTCCCTTCCCGAGCCCCTCTCCCGAAAAAAAGACAAATATGATTTGAAAAAAGCAGTAAACAGCGCTTGTATTAAAATAGTGAAATAAAAAATAATATTAAGCAGTAAAAAGAATAATAGTAACAACATTTATTAAGATACTTTAAATAAAAACGTTTATAAAAATAATTAAAAACACTTTTACTATAGTTCACTCTAAACTATAAAAAATAAATATATAATTACATCCAAAAGTTTTCAAATGTGCCTTTCATTACGTATTAAATATATCGCCAAAATCTATATACAAAGCCTAAGCAATAATTAAAATTACATTTATAAATAAATATTTGTCTCGATTAATAAGTGGAATGAAAATAAATTTAAAAAAATTATATAAGGATTTTTTTTAATATTTTACTGCGTTTTAAAAAATGTATTATTAAAAGTTCAAACGTATTTTTTTTAATATTTCATCAACCAAGTACTGAAAATTCAAATCTGTTTTTGCGAGCTAATCACAGTCATTAACTGTTATACATGATTATGGCATGTAAATATGAGGGATTCCCTACCTTTAATAAGTATGATAGTTTTCACCTGTATATTAAATTTGCTGTGAAATAATAAAATATTCAAATCAATAATGAAGTATACAGATCATATCACCAATCGATCCTGCAATCGCGAATTCTTGCGAAGAACGTTATTTCCACTTCTCGTGAGTTCATTCCCCTAACTGGAGGGACCACCCAAATTCTAAATGTCAGCGAAAACCACAAAATGACCTTAAAAAGCAGATGACCCACCTCGTTTATTGCCTTTAAGGGGGAAAGCATTGACGACTTTCTACGTTGGAGCCGGGATTCAAACAATTTGCGGAAAGCAACTTCCTAAGTTCCAGAAGGGATTCGAACGACACGTTGGAGCGACTTTCTACGTTCCAGCCGGTTGAAGAGTTAAAATGTGAGGGAAATCTGGTTCTAAATACACAATGCTAAGCATACGAATGATCTCTGCGCATGTGTGAGACATCGACGCTTAAAATTTCAATTAAATTTATAGATATTTTGACATTTAATATTATATTTCTGGAAGTACAAATATTTTTCAAATTCCAAGCATCTATAGAGTAAGTGTGGAGAAAAAAAATTTAAAAAATATAAATATAAAAATAATTAATCAACGACTTCCAGACTCGAACTTAAGACAACCAAAAATGAATGTTACGCGATAAGCCGTTCAGTACACCAGGCCACACTCACCTAGGAGAGAGCAGCAGTCTAAGAATCTTGACACCAGTAACCAAGTTTAAAATGTGAGGGAAATCTATTTCTAAATGCACAATGCTAAGTATAAGGATGATCTCTGCGCATGTCCGAGACATCGACGCTTAAAATTTCAATTAAATGTATAGATATTTTGACATTTAATATTATATTTCTGGAAGTACAAATATTTTTCAAATTCCAAGCATCTATAGAGTAAGTGTGGAGAAAAATAATTAAAAAAAAATTAATATAAAAATAATTAATCAACGACTTAGAGACTCGAACTTAAGAGAACCAAAAAGAAATGTTACGCCATAAGCCGTTCAGTACAACAGGCCACGCTCACCTCGGACAGAGCAGCAGTCTAAGATTCTTGACGGGAATAACCAAGTACAAAATGTGAGAGAAATTTAGTTCTAAAGGCACAATGCTAAGCATACGGATGATCTCTGCGCATGTCCGAGACATCGACGATTAAAATTTCAATTAAATTTATAGATATTTTGACATTTAATATTATATTTCTGGAATTACAAATATTTTTCAAATTCCAAGCATCTATAGAGTAAGTGTGGAGAAAAATAATTAAAAAAAATAAATATAAAAATAATTAATCAACGGCTTCCAGACTCGAACTTAAGACAACCAAAAAAGAACGTTACGCGATAAGCCGTTCAGTACAAAAGGCAATGCTGACCTCGCACAGAGCAGCAGTCTAAGATTCTTGACACCAATAACCAAGTTCAAAATGTGAGAGAAATCTAGTTCTAAATGCACAATGCTAAGCATACGGATGATCTCTGCGCATGTCCGAGACATCGACGCTTAAAATTTCAATTAAATGTATAGATATTTTGACATTTAATATTATATTTCTGGAAGTCCAAATATTTTTCAAATTCCAAGTATCTATAGAGTAAGTGTAGAAAAAAATAATTCAAAAAAATAAATATAAAAATAATTAATCAACGGCTTCCAGACTCGAACTTAAGAGAACCAAAAAGAAATGTTACGCGATAAGCCGTTCAGAACACCAGGCCACGCTGACCTCAGACAGAGCAGCAGTCTAAGATTCTTCACACCAATAACCAAGTTCAAAATGTGAGAGAAATCTAGTTCTAAATGCACAATGCTAAGCATACGTATGATCTCTGCGCATGTCCGAGACACCGACGCTTAAAATTTCAATTAAATTTATATATATTTACATTTATTATTATATTTCTGGAAGTCCAAATATTTTTCAAATTCCAAGTATCTATAGACTAAGTGTGGAGAAAAATAATTATAAAAAATAAATATTAAAATAATTTATCAACGGTTTCCAGACTCGAACTTAAGACAACCGAAAAGGAATGTTACACGATTAGCGGTTCAGTACACCAGGCCACGCTCACCTCGGACAGAGTAGCAGTCTAAGAATCTTGACACCAGTAACCAAGTTTAAAATGTGAGGGAAATCTGGTTCTAAATAAATAATGCTAAGCATACGAATGATCTCTGCGCATGTGTGAGACATCGACGATTAAAATTTCAATTAAATTTATAGATATTTTGACATTTAATATTATATTTCTGGAAGTATAAATATTTTTCAAATAAATATAAAAATAATTAATCAACGGCTTCCAGACTCGAACTTAAGACAACCAAAAAGGAACTTTACGCGATAAGCAGTTCAGTACACCAGGCCACGCTGACCTCGGATAGAGCAGCAGTCTAAGATTCTTGACAGGAATAACGAAGTTCAAAATGTGAGAGAAATCTAGTTCTAAATGCACAATGCTAAGCATACGGATTATCTCTGCGCATGTCCGAGACATCGACGCTTAAATTTTCAATTAAATGTATAGATATTTTGACATTTAATATTATATTTCTGGAAGTATAAATATTTTTCAAATACATAGTATCTATAGAATAAGTGTGGAGAAAAATAATTAAAAAAATAAATATAAAAATAATTAATCAACGGCTTCCAGACTCGAACTTAAGACAATCAAAAAAGAACGTTACGCGATAAGCCGTTCAGTACACCAGGCAATGCTGACCTCGGACAGAGCAGCAGTCTAAGATTCTTGACACCAATAACCAAGTTCAAAATGTGAGAGAAATCTAGTTCTAAATGCACAATGCTAAGCATTCGGATGATCTCTGCGCATGTCCGAGACATCGACGCTTAAATTTTCAATTAAATGTATAGATATTTTGACATTTAATATTATATTTCTGGAAGTACAAATAATTTTCAAATTCCAAGCATCTATAGAGTAAGTGTGGAGAAAAATAATTTAAAAAAATAAATATAAAAATAATTAATCAACGACTTTCAGACTCGAACTTAAGACAACCAAAAATGAATGTTACGCGATAAGCCGTTCAGTACACCAGGCCACGCTCACCTCGGAGAGAGTAGCAGTCTAAGAATCTTGACACCAGTAACCAAGTTTAAAATGTGAGGGAAATCTCGTTCTAAATACACAATGCTAAGCATACGAATGATCTCTGCGCATGTGTGAGACATCGACGATTAAAATTTCAATTAAATTTATAGATATTTTGACATTTAATATTATATTTCTGGAAGTATAAATATTTTTCAAATACCTAGTATCTATAGAATAAGTGTGGAGAAAAATAATTAAAAAAATAAATATAAAAATAATAAATCAACGGCTTCCAGACTCGAATTAAGACAACCAAAAATGAATGTTACGCGATAACCCGTTCAGTACACCAGGCCACACTCACCTCGGACAGAGTAGCAGTCTAAGAATCTTGACACCAGTAACCAAGTTTAAAATGTGAGGGAAATCTGGTTCTAAATACACAATGCTAAGCATACGGATGATCTCTGCGCATGTCCGAGACATCGACGCTTAAAATTTCAAATAAATGTATAGATATTTTGACATTTAATATTATATTTCTGGAAGTATAAATATTTTTCAAATTCCAAGCATCTATAGAGTAAGTGTGGAGAAAAATAATTAAAAAAAATAAATGTAAAAATAATTAATCAATGGCTTCCAGACTCGAACACAACCAAAAAGTAATTTTAAGCGATAAGCCGTTCGCTACACCAGGCCACGCTCACCTCGGACAGAGCAGCAGTCTAAGATTCTTGAAACCAATAACCAAGTTTAAAATGTGAGGGAAATCTAGTTCTAAATGCACAATGCTAAGCATACAGATGATCTCTGCGCATGTCCAAGACATCTACGCTTAAATTTTTAATTAAATTTATAGATATTTTGACATTTAATATTATATTTCTGGAAGTACAAATATTTTTCAAATTCCAAGCATCTATAGAGTAAGAGTGGAGAAAAATAATTTAAAAAAATAAATATAAAAATAATTAATCAACGACTTTCAGACTCGAACTAAAGACAACCAAAAATGAATGTTACGCGATAAGCCGTTCAGTACACCAGGCCACGCTCACCTCGGACAGAGCAGCAGTCTAAGAATCTTGACACCAGTAACCAAGTTTAAAATGTGAGGGAAATCTGGTTCTAAATAAATAATGCTAAGCATACGAATGATCTCTGCGCATGTGTGAGACATCGACGATTAAAATTTCAATTAAATTTATAGATATTTTGACATTTAATATTATATTTCTGGAAGTCCAAATATTTTTCAAATTCCAAGTATCTATAGAGTAAGTGTAGAAAAAAATAATTCAAAAAAATAAATATAAAAATAATTAATCAACGGCTTCCAGACTCGAACTTAAGAGAACCAAAAAGGAATGTTACGCGATAAGCCGTTCAGTACACCAGGCCACACTCACCTAGGACAGAGTAGCAGTCTAAGAATCTTGACACCAGTAACCAAGTTTAAAATGTGAGGGAAATCTATTTCTAAATGCACAATGCTAAGCATACGGATGATCTCTGCGCATGTCCGAGACATCGACGCTTAAAATTTCAATTAAATGTATAGATATTTTGACATTTAATATTATATTTCTGGAAGTACAAATATTTTTCAAATTCCAAGCATCTATAGAGTAAGTGTGGAGAAAAATAATTAAAAAAAATTAATATAAAAATAATTAATCAACGACTTCCAGACTCGAACTTAAGACAACCAAAAAGAAATGTTACGCGATAAGCCGTTCAGTACAACAGGCCACGCTCACCTCGGACAGAGCAGCAGTCTAAGATTCTTGACGGGAATAACCAAGTACAAAATGTGAGAGAAATCTAGTTCTAAAGGCACAATGCTAAGCATACGGATGATCTCTGCGCATGTCCGAGACATCGACGATTAAAATTTCAATTAAATTTATAGATATTTTGACATTTAATATTATATTTCTGGAAGTACAAATATTTTTCAAATTCCAAGCATCTATAGAGTAAGTGTGGAGAAAAATAATTAAAAAAAATAAATATAAAAATAATTAATCAACGGCTTCCAGACTCGAACTTAAGAAAACCAAAAAAGAACGTTACGCGATAAGCCGTTCAGTACAAAAGGCAATGCTGAGCTCGCACAGAGCAGCAGTCTAAGATTCTTGACACCAATAACCAAGTTCAAAATGTGAGAGAAATCTAGTTCTAAATGCACAATGCTAAGTATACGGATGATCTCTGCGCATGTCCGAGACATCGACGCTTAAAATTTCAATTAAATGTATAGATATTTTGACATTTAATATTATATTTCTGGAAGTCCAAATATTTTTCAAATTCCAAGTATCTATAGAGTAAGTGTAGAAAAAAATAATTCAAAAAAATAAATATAAAAATAATTAATCAACGGCTTCCAGACTCGAACTTAAGAGAACCAAAAAGGAATGTTACGCGATAAGCCGTTCAGTACACCAGGCCACGCTGACCTCAGACAGAGCAGCAGTCTAAGATTCTTCACACCAATAACCAAGTTCAAAATGTGAGAGAAATCTAGTTCTAAATGCACAATGCTAAGCATACGTATGATCTCTGCGCATGTCCGAGACACCGACGCTTAAAATTTCAATTAAATTTATATATATTTACATTTATTATTATATTTCTGGAAGTCCAAATATTTTTCAAATTCCAAGTATCTATAGACTAAGTGTGGAGAAAAATAATTATAAAAAATAAATATTAAAATAATTTATCAACGGTTTCCAGACTCGAACTTAAGACAACCGAAAAGGAATGTTACACGATAAGCGGTTCAGTACACCAGGCCACGCTCACCTCGGACAGAGTAGCAGTCTAAGAATCTTGACACCAGTAACCAAGTTTAAAATGTGAGGGAAATCTGGTTCTAAATAAATAATGCTAAGCATACGAATGATCTCTGCGCATGTGTGAGACATCGACGATTAAAATTTCAATTAAATTTATAGATATTTTGACATTTAATATTATATTTCTGGAAGTATAAATATTTTTCAAATAAATATAAAAATAATTAATCAACGGCTTCCAGACTCGAATTTAAGACAACCAAAAAGGAACTTTACGCGATAAGCAGTTCAGTACACCAGGCCACGCTGACCTCGGATAGAGCAGCAGTCTAAGATTCTTGACAGGAATAACGAAGTTCAAAATGTGAGAGAAATCTAGTTCTAAATGCACAATGCTAAGCATACGGATTATCTCTGCGCATGTCCGAGACATCGACGCTTAAATTTTCAATTAAATGTATAGATATTTTGACATTTAATATTATATTTCTGGAAGTATAAATATTTTTCAAATACATAGTATCTATAGAATAAGTGTGGAGAAAAATAATTAAAAAAATAAATATAAAAATAATTAATCAACGGCTTCCAGACTCGAACTAAAGACAACCAAAAATGAATGTTACGCGATAAGCCGTTCAGTACACCAGGCCACGCTCACCTCGGAGAGAGTAGCAGTCTAAGAATCTTGACACCAGTAACCAAGTTTAAAATGTGAGGGAAATCTGGTTCTAAATACACAGTGCTAAGCATACGAATGATCTCTGCGCATGTGTGAGACATCGACGATTAAAATTTCAATTAAATTTATAGATATTTTGACATTTAATATTATATTTCTACAAGTATAAATATTTTTCAAATACCTAGTATCTATAGAATAAGTGTGGAGAAAAATAATTAAAAAAATAAATATAAAAATAATAAATCAACGGCTTCCAGACTCGAATTAAGACAACCAAAAAGGAACGTCACGCGATAAGCCGTTCAGTACGCCAGGCCACGCTGACCTCGGACAGAGCAGCAGTCTAAGATTCTTGACACCAATAACCAAGTTCAAAATGTGAGTGAAATCTAGTTCTAAATGCACAATGCTAAGCATACAGATGATCTCTGCGCATGTCCGAGACATCGACGCTCAAAATTTCAATTAAATTTATAGATATTTTGACATTTAATATTATATTTCTGGAAGTACAAATGTTTTTCAAATTCCAAGCATCTATAGAGTAAGTGTGGAGAAAAATAATTTAAAAAATATAATATAAAAATAATTAATCAACGACTTCCAGACTCGAACTTAAGACAACCAAAAATGAATGTTACGCGATAACCCCTTCAGTACACCAGGCCACACTCACCTCGGACAGAGTAGCAGTCTAAGAATCTTGACACCAGTAACCAAGTTTAAAATGTGAGGGAAATCTGGTTCTAAATACACAATGCTATGCATACGAATGATCTCTGCGCATGTGTGAGACATCGACGATTAAAATTTCAATTAAATTTATAGATATTTTGACATTTAATATTATATTTCTGGAAGTATAAATATTTTTCAAATACCTAGTATCTATATAATAAGTGTGGAGAAAAATAATTAAAAAAATAAATATTAAAATAATTAATCAACGGCTTCCAGACTCGAACTTAAGACAACCAAAAAGGAACGTTACGCGATAAGCCGTTCAGTACGCCAGGCATCGCTGACCTCGGACAAAGCAGCAGTCTAAGATTCTTGACACCAATAACCAAGTTCAAAATGTGAGAGAAATCTAGTTCTAAATGCACAATGCTATGCATACGAATGATCTCTGCGCATGTGTGAGACATCGACGATTAAAATTTCAATTAAATTTATAGATATTTTGACATTTAATATTATATTTCTGGAAGTATAAATATTTTTCAAATACCTAGTATCTATATAATAAGTGTGGAGAAAAATAATTAAAAAAATAAATATAAAAATAATTAATCAACGGCTTCCAGACTCGAAATTAAGACAACCAAAAAGGAACGTTACGCGATAAGCCGTTCAGTACGCCAGGCATCGCTGACCTCGGACACAGCAGCAGTCTAAGATTCTTGACACCAATAACCAAGTTCAAAATGTGAGAGAAATCTAGTTCTAAATGCACAATGCTAAGCATACGGATGATCTCTGCGCATGTCCGAGACATCGACGCTTAAAATTTCAATTAAATTTATAGATATTTTGACATTTAATATTATATTTCTGGAAGAACAAATATTTTTCAAATTCCAAGTATCTATAGAATAAGTGTGGAGAAAAATAATTAAAAATATAAATATAAAAATAATAAATCAACGGCTTCCAGACTCGAATTAAGACAACCAAAAAGGAACGTCACGCGATAAGCCGTTCAGTACGCCAGGCCACGCTGACCTCGGACAGAGCAGCAGTCTAAGATTCTTGACACCAATAACCGAGTTCAAAATGTGAGAGAAATCTAGTTCTAAATGCACAATGCTAAGCATACGGATGATGTCTGCGCATGTCCGAGACATCGACGCTTAAAATTTCAATTAAATGTATAGATATTTTGACATTTAATATTATATTTCTGGAAGTACAAATATTTTTCAAATTCCAAGTATCTATACAATAAGTGTGGAGAAAAATAATTACAAAAAATAAATATAAAAATAATTAATCAACGACTTCCAGACTCGAACATAAGACAACCAAAAAGGAATGTCACGCGATAAGTCGTTCACTACACCAGGCCACGCTCACCTCGGACAGAGCAGCAGTCTAAGATTCTTGACACCAATAACCAAGTTCAAAATGTGAGGCAAATCTAGTTCTAAATGCACAATGCTAAGCATACAGATGATCTCTGCGCATGTCCGAGACATCGACGCTTAAAATTTCAAATAAATTTATAGATATTTTGACATTTAATATTATATTTCTGGAAGTACAAATATTTTTCAAATTCCAAGCATCTATAGAGTAAGTGTGGAGAAAAATAATTTAAAAAATATAAATATAAAAATAATTAATCAACGACTTCCAGACTCGAACTTAAGACAACCAAAAATGAATGTTACGCGATAACCCGTTCAGTACACCAGGCCACACTCACCTCGGACAGAGTAGCAGTCTAAGAATCTTGACACCAGTAACCAAGTTTAAAATGTGAGGGAAATCTGGTTCTAAATACACAATGCTAAGCATACGGATGATCTCTGCGCATGTCCGAGACACCGACGCTTTAAATTTCAATTAAATTTATATATATTTACATTTATTATTATATTTCTGGAAGTCCAAATATTTTTCAAATTCCAAGTATCTATAGACTAAGTGTGGAGAAAAATAATTATAAAAAATAAATATTAAAATAATTTATCAACGGCTTCCAGACTCGAACTTAAGACAACCGAAAAGGAATGTTACACGATAAGCGGTTCAGTACACCAGGCCATGCTCACCTCGGACAGAGTAGCAGTCTAAGAATCTTGACACCAGTAACCAAGTTTAAAATGTGAGGGAAATCTGGTTCTAAATAAATAATGCTAAGCATACGAATGATCTCTGCGCATGTGTGAGACATCGACGATTAAAATTTCAATTAAATTTATGGATATTTTGACATTTAATATTATATTTCTGGAAGTATAAATATTTTTCAAATAAATATAAAAATAATTAATCAACGGCTTCCAGACTCGAACTTAAGACAACCAAATAGGAACTTTACGCGATAAGCAGTTCAGTACACAAGGCCACGCTGACCTCGGACAGAGCAGCAGTCTAAGATTCTTGACAGGAATAACGAAGTTCAAAATGTGAGAGAAATCTAGTTCTAAATGCACAATGCTAAGCATACGGATTATCTCTGCGCATGTCCGAGACATCGACGATTAAAATTTCAATTAAATTTATAGATGTTTTGACATTTAATATTATATTTCTGGAAGTACAAATATTTTTCAAATTCCAAGCATCTATAGAGTAAGTGTGGAGAAAAATATTAAAAAAAAATAAATATAAAAATAATTAATCAACGACTTTCAGACTCTAACTTAAGACAACCAAAAATGAATGTTACGCGATAACCCGTTCAGTACACCAGGCCACACTCACCTCGGACTGAGTAGCAGTCTAAGAATCTTGACACCAGTAACCAAGTTTAAAATGTGAGGGAAATCTGGTTCTAAATACACAATGCTAAGCATACGGATGATCTCTGCGCATGTCCGAGACATCGACGCTTAAAATTTCAAATAAATGTATAGATATTTTGACATTTAATATTATATTTCTGGAAGAACAAATATTTTTCAAATTCAGAGTATCTATAGAATAAGTGTGGAGAAAAATAATTTAAAAAAATAACTATAAAAATAATTAATCAACGGCTTCCAGACTCGAACTTAAGACAACCAAAAAGGAATGTTACGCGATAAGCCGTTCAGTACACCAGGCAATGCTGACCTCGGACAGAACAGCAGTCTAAGATTCTTGACACCAATAACCAAGTTCAAAATGTGAGAGAAATCTAGTTCTAAATGCACAGTGCTAAGCATACGGATGATCTCTGCGCATGTCCGAGACATCGACGCTTAAAATTTCAATTAAATGTATAGATATTTTGACATTTAATATTATATTTCTGGAAGTCCAAATATTTTTCAAATTCCAAGTATCTATAGAGTAAGTGTAGAAAAAAATAATTCAAAAAAATAAATATAAAAATAATTAATCAACGGCTTCCTGACTCGAACATAAGACAACCAAAAAGGAATGTTACGCGATAAGCCGTTCAGTACACCATGCCACGCAGACAACGGACAGAGCAGCAGTCTAAGAATCTTGACACCAGTAACGAAGTTTAAAATGTGAGGGAAATCTGGTTCTAAATACACAATGCTAAGCATACGAATGATCTCTGCGCATTTGTGAGACATCGACGATTAAAATTTCAATTAAATTTATAGATATTTTGACATTTAATATTATATTTCTGGAAGTATAAATATTTTTCAAATAACTAGTATCTATAGAATAAGTGTGGAGAAAAATAATTAAAAAAATAAATATAAAAATAATTAATCAACGGCGTCCAGACTCGAACTTAAGACATACAAAAAAGAACGTTACGCGATAAGCCGTTCAGTAAAACAGGCAATGGTGACCTCGGACAGAGCAGCAGTCTAAGATTCTTGACGCCATTAACCAAGTTCAAAATGTGAGAGAAATCTAGTTCTAAATGCACAATGCTAAGCATACGGATGATCTCTGGGAATATCCGAGACATCGACAATTAAATTTTCAATTAAATTTATAGATATTTTGACATTTAATATTATATTTCTGGAAGTATAAATATTTTTTAAATACCTAGTATGTATATAATAAGTGTGGGGAAAAATAATTAAAAAAATAAATATAAAAATAATTAATCAACGGCTTCCAGACTCGAACTTAAGACAACCAAAAAGGAACGTTACGCGATAAGCCGTTCAGTACGCCAGGCCACGCTGAACTCGGACAGAGCAGCAGTCTAAGATTCTTGACACCAATAACCAAGTTCAAAATGTGAGAGAAATCTAGTTCTAAATGCACACTGCTAAGCATACGGATGATCTCTGCGCATGTCCGAGACATCGACACTTAAAATTTCAATTAAATGTATAGATATTTTGACATTTAATATTATATTTCTGGAAGTACAAATATTTTTCAAAATCCAATTATCTATAGACTAAGTGTGGAGAAAAATAATTAAAAAAATAAATAAAAAATAATTAATCAACGGCTTCCAGACACGAACTTAAGACAACCAAAAAGGAACGTTACGCGATAAGCCGTTCTGTACGCCAGGCCACGCTGACCTCGGACAGAGCAGCTGTCTAAGATTCTTGACGACAATAACCAAGTTCAAAATGTGAGAGAAATATAAATGCACAATGCTAAGCATACGGATGATCTCTGCGCATGTCCGAGACATCGATGCTTAAAATTTCAATTAATTTTATAGATATTTTGACATTTAATATTATATTTCTGGAAGTATAAATATTTTTCAAATACCTAGTATCTATAGAATAAGTGTGGAGAAAAATAATTAAAAAAATAAATATAAAAATAATTAATCAACGGCTTCCAGACTCGAACTTAAGACAACCAAAAAGGAAAGTTACGCGATAAGCCGTTCAGTACACCAGGCCACGCTCACCTCAGACAGAGCAGCAGTCTATGATTCTTGACACCAATAACCAAGTTGAAAATGTGAGGGAAATCTAGTTCTAAATGCACAATGCTAAGCATACAGATGATCTCTGCGCATGTCCAAGACATCTACGCTGAAATTTTCAATTAAATTTATAGATATTTTGACATTTCATATTATTTTTCTGGAAGTACAAATATTTTTCAAATTCCAAGCATCTATAGAATAAGTGTGGAGAAAAATAATTTAAAAAAATAAATATAAAAATAATTAATCAACGACTTCCAGACTCGAACTTAAGACAACCAAAAAGGAATGTTACGCGATAAGCCATTCAGTAAACCAGGCCACGCTCATCTCGGACAGAGCAGCAGTCTAAGATTCTTGACACCAATAACCAAGTTCAAAATGTGAGAGAAATCTAGTTCTAAATGCACAATGCTAAGCATACAGATGATCTCTGCGCATGTCCGAGACATCGACGCTTAAAATTTCAATTAAATTTTTAGATATTTTGACATTTAATATTATATTTCTGGAAGTACAAATATTTTTCAAATTCCAAGCATCTATAGAGTAAGTGTGGAGAAAAATAATTTAAAAAAAATAAATATAAAAATAATTAATCAACGACTTCCAGACTCGAACATAAGACAACCAAAAAGGAATGTTACGCGATAAGCCGTTCAGTACACCATGCCACGCAGACATCGGACAGAGCAGCAGTCTAAGAATCTTGACACCAGTAACGAAGTTTAAAATGTGAGGGAAATCTGGTTCTAAATACACAATGCTAAGCATACAGATGATCTCTGCGCATGTGTGAGACATCGATGCTTAAAATTTCAATTAATTTTATAGAGATTTTGACATTTAATATTATATTTCTGGAAGTACAAATATTTTTCAAATTCCAAGTATCTATAGAATAAGTGTGGAGAAAAATAATTAAAAAAATAAATATAAAAATAATTAATCAACGGCTTCCAGACTCGAACTTAAGAGAACCATAAAGATAACTGATACGGCGTTCAGTAAACCAGGCCACGCTCACCTCGGACAGAGCAGCAGTCTAAGAATCTTGACACCAATAACCAAGTTGAAAATGTGAGGGAAATCTAGTTCTAAATGCACAATGCTAAGCATACAGATGATCTCTGCGCATGTCCAAGACATCTACTCTTAAATTTTCAATTAAATTTATAGATATTTTGACATTTAATATTATATTTCTGGAATATCCATATTTTTCAAATAACTAGTATCTATAGAATAAGTGTGGAGAAAAATAATTAAAAAAATAAATATAAAAATAATTAATCAACGGCTTCCAGACTCGAACTTAAGAGAACCAAAAAGGAACGTTACGCGATAAGCCGTTCACTACACCAGGCCACGCTCACCTCGGACAGAGCAGCAGTCTAAGATTCTTGACACCAATAACCAAGTTCAAAATGTGAGAGAAATCTAGTTCTAAATGCACACTGCTAAGCATACGGATGATCTCTGCGCATGTCCGAGACATCGACACTTAAAATTTCAATTAAATGTATAGATATTTTGACATTTAATATTATATTTCTGGATGTACAAATATTTTTCAAATTCCAAGTATCTATAGAATAAGTGTGGAGAAAAATAATTAAAAAAATAAATATAAAAATTATTAATTAACGGCTTACAGACTCGAACTTAAGACAACCAAAAATGAATGTTACGCGATAAACCGTTCAGTACACCAGGCCACGCTCACCTCGGACAGAGCAGCAGTCTTAGATTCTTGACACCAATAACCAAGTTCAAAATGTGAGGCAAATCTAGTTCTAAATGCACAATGCTAAGCATACGGATGATCTCTACGCATCTCCGAGACATCGACGCTAAAAATTTCAATTAAATTTATAGATATTTTTACATTTAATATTATATTTCTGGAAGTCCAAATATTTTTCAAATTACAAGTATCTATAGAGTAAGTGTAGAAAAAAATAATTAAAAAAAATAAATATAAAAATAATTAATCAACGGCTTCCAGACTCGAACTTAACTCAATCAAAAAGGAATGTTACGCGATAAACCGTTCACTACACCAAGCCACGCTCACCACGGACAGAGTAGCAGTCTAAGAATCTTGACGCCAATAACCAAGTTCAAAATGTGAGGGAAATCTGGTTCTAAATAAATAATTCTAAGCATACGAATGATCTCTGCGCATGTGTGAGACATCGACGATTAAAATTTCAATTAAATTTATAGATATTTTGACATTTAATATTATATTTCTGGAAGTATATATATTTTTCAAATAAATATAAAAATAATTAATCAACGGCTTCCAGACTCGAACTTAAGACAACCAAAAAGGAAAGTTACGCGATAAGCCGTTCAGTACGCCAGGCCACGCTGACCTCGGACAGAGCAGCAGTCTAAAATACTTGACACCAATAACCAAGTTCAAAATGTGAGAGAAATCTAGTTCTAAATGCACAATGCTAAGCATACGGATGATCTCTGCGCATTTGTGAGACATCGACGATTAAAATTTCAATTAAATTTATAGATATTTTGACATTTAATATTATATTTCTTGAAGTATAAATATTTTTCAAATAACTAGTATCTATAGAATAAGTGTGGAGAAAAATAATTAAAAAAATAAATATAAAAATAATTAATCAACGGCGTCCAGACTCGAACTTAAGACAACCAAAAAAGAACGTTACGCGATAAGCCGTTCAGTACACCAGGCAATGGTGACCTCGGACAGAGCAGCAGTCTAAGATTCTTGACACCATTAACCAAGTTCAAAATGTGAGAGAAATCTAGTTCTAAATGCACAATGCTAAGCATACGGATGATCTCTGGGCATATCCGAGACATCGACGCTTAAATTTTCAATTAAATTTATAGATATTTTGACATTTAATATTATATTTCTGGAAGTATAAATATTTTTTAAATACCCAGTATCTATATAATAAGTGTGGGGAAAAATAATTAAAAAAAATAAATATAAAAATAATTAATCAACGACTTCCAGACTCGAACTTAAGACAACCAAAAATGAATGTTACGCGATAAGCCGTTCAGTACACCAGGCCACGCTCACCTCGGACAGAGTAGCAGTCTAAGAATCTTGACACCAGTAACCAAGTTTAAAATGTTAGGGAAATCTGGTTCTAAATACAAAATTCTAAGCATACGGATGATCTCTGCGCATATCCGAGACATCGACGCTTAAAATTTCAAATAAATGTATAGATATTTTGACATTTAATATTATATTTCTGGAAGTACAAATATTTTTCAAATTCCATGTATCTATGGAGTAAGTGTAGAAAAAAATAATTAAAAAAAATAAATATAAAAATAATTAATCAACGGCTTCCAGACTCGAACTCAAGAGAACGAAAAAGGAATGTTACGCGATACGCCGTTCAGTAAACCAGGCCACGCTGACCTCGGACAGAGCAGCAGTCTAAGATTCTTGACACCAATAACCAAGTTCAAAATGTGAGAGAAATCTAGTTCTAAATGCACACTGCTAAGCATACGGATGATCTCTGCGCATGTCCGAGACATCGACACTTAAAATTTCAATTAAATGTATAGATATTTTGACATTTAATATTATATTTCTGGAAGTACAAATATTTTTCAAAATCCAATTATCTATAGACTAAGTGTGGAGAAAAATAATTAAAAAAATAAATAAAAAATAATTAATCAACGGCTTCCAGACTCGAACTTAAGACAACCAAAAAGGAACGTTACGCGATAAGCCGTTCTGTACGCCAGGCCACGCTGACCTCGGACAGAGCAGCTGTCTAAGATTCTTGACGACAATCACCAAGTTCAAAATGTGAGAGAAATCTAAATGCACAATGCTAAGCATACGGATGATCTCTGCGCATGTCCGAGTCATCGATGCTTAAAATTTCAATTAATTTTATAGATATTTTGACATTTAATATTATATTTCTGAAAGTATAAATATTTTTCAAATTCCAAGTATCAATGGAGTAAGTGTGGAGAAAAATAATTTAAAAAATATAAATATAAAAATAATTAATCAACGACTTCCAGACTCGAACTTAAGACAACGAAAATGAATGTTACGCGATAAGCCGTTCAGTACACCAGGCCACGCTCACCTCGGACAGAGCAGCAGTCTAAGATCCTTGACACCAATAACCAAGTTCAAAATGTGAGAGAAATCTAGTTCTAAATGCACAATGCTAAGCATACGGATGATCTCTGCGCATGTCCACGACACCGACGCTTAAAATTTCAATTAAATTTATAGATATTTTGACTTTTAATATTATATTTCTGGAAGTCCAAATATTTTTCAAATTCCAAGCATCTATAGAGTAAGTGTGGAGAAAAATAATTTAAAAAAATAAATATAAAAATAATTAATCAACGACTTCCAGACTCGAACTTAAGACAACCAAAAAGGAATGTTACGCGATAATCCATTCAGTACACCAGGCCACACTCATCTCGGACAGAGCAGCAGTCTAAGATTCTTGACACCAATAATCAAGTTCAAAATGTGAGGGAAATCTTGTTCTAAATACACAATGCTAAGCATACGAATGATATCTGCGCATGTGTGAGACATCGATGCTTAAAATTTCAATTAATTTTATAGAGATTTTGACATTTAATATTATATTTCTGGAAGTACAAATATTTTTCAAATTCCAAGTATCTATAGAATAAGTGTGGAGAAAAATAATTAAATAAATAAATATAAAAATAATTAATCAACGGCTTCCAGACTCGAACTTAAGAGAACCAAAAAGATAACTGATACGGCGTTCAGTAAACCAGGCCACGCTCACCTCGGACAGAGCAGCAGTCTAAGATTCTTGACACCAATAACCAAGTTTAAGATGTGAGGGAAATCTAGTTCTAAATGCACAACGCTAAGCATACGGATGATCTCTGCGCATGTCCGAGTCATCGACACTTAAAATTTCAATTAAATGTATAGATATTTTGACATTTAATATTATATTTCTGGAAGTACAAATATTTTTCAAATTCCAAGTATCTATAGACTAAGTGTGGAGAAAAATAATTTAAAAAATAAATATAAAAATAATTAATCAACGGCTTCCAGACTCGAAATTAAGAGAACCAAAAAGATATCTGATACGGCGTTCAGTAAACCAGGCCACGCTCACCTCGGACAGAGCAGCAGTCTAAGATTCTTGACACCAATAACCAAGTTGAAAATGTGAGGGAAATCTAGTTCTAAATGCACAATGCTAAGCATACAGATGATCTCTGCGCATGTCCAAGACATCTACTCTTAAATTTTCAATTAAATTTATAGATATTTTGACATTTAATATTATATTTCTGGAATATCCATATTTTTCAAATAACTAGTATCTATAGAATAAGTGTGGAGAAAAATAATTAAAAAAATAAATATAAAAATAATTAATCAACGGCTTCCAGACTCGAACTTAAGAGAACCAAAAAGGAACGTTACGCGATAAGCCGTTCACTACACCAGGCCACGCTCACCACGGACAGAGTAGCAGTCTAAGAATCTTGACGCCAATAACCAAGTTCAAAATGTGAGGGAAATCTGGTTCTAAATAAATAATTCTAAGCATACGAATGATCTCTGCGCATGTGTGAGACATCGACGATTAAAATTTCAATTAAATTTATAGATATTTTGACATTTAATATTATATTTCTGGAAGTATATATATTTTTCAAATAAATATAAAAATAATTAATCAACGGCTTCCAGACTCGAACTTAAGACAACCAAAAAGGAAAGTTACGCGATAAGCCGTTCAGTACGCCAGGCCACGCTGACCTCGGACAGAGCAGCAGTCTAAAATACTTGACACCAATAACCAAGTTCAAAATGTGAGAGAAATCTAGTTCTAAATGCACAATGCTAAGCATACGGATGATCTCTGCGCATTTGTGAGACATCGACGATTAAAATTTCAATTAAATTTATAGATATTTTGACATTTAATATTATATTTCTTGAAGTATAAATATTTTTCAAATAACTAGTATCTATAGAATAAGTGTGGAGAAAAATAATTAAAAAAATAAATATAAAAATAATTAATCAACGGCGTCCAGACTCGAACTTAAGACAACCAAAAAAGAACGTTACGCGATAAGCCGTTCAGTACACCAGGCAATGGTGACCTCGGACAGAGCAGCAGTCTAAGATTCTTGACACCATTAACCAAGTTCAAAATGTGAGAGAAATCTAGTTCTAAATGCACAATGCTAAGCATACGGATGATCTCTGGGCATATCCGAGACATCGACGCTTAAATTTTCAATTAAATTTATAGATATTTTGACATTTAATATTATATTTCTGGAAGTATAAATATTTTTTAAATACCCAGTATCTATATAATAAGTGTGGGGAAAAATAATTAAAAAAAATAAATATAAAAATAATTAATCAACGACTTCCAGACTCGAACTTAAGACAACCAAAAATGAATGTTACGCGATAAGCCGTTCAGTACACCAGGCCACGCTCACCTCGGACAGAGTAGCAGTCTAAGAATCTTGACACCAGTAACCAAGTTTAAAATGTTAGGGAAATCTGGTTCTAAATACAAAATTCTAAGCATACGGATGATCTCTGCGCATATCCGAGACATCGACGCTTAAAATTTCAAATAAATGTATAGATATTTTGACATTTAATATTATATTTCTGGAAGTACAAATATTTTTCAAATTCCATGTATCTATGGAGTAAGTGTAGAAAAAAATAATTAAAAAAAATAAATATAAAAATAATTAATCAACGGCTTCCAGACTCGAACTCAAGAGAACGAAAAAGGAATGTTACGCGATACGCCGTTCAGTAAACCAGGCCACGCTGACCTCGGACAGAGCAGCAGTCTAAGATTCTTGACACCAATAACCAAGTTCAAAATGTGAGAGAAATCTAGTTCTAAATGCACACTGCTAAGCATACGGATGATCTCTGCGCATGTCCGAGACATCGACACTTAAAATTTCAATTAAATGTATAGATATTTTGACATTTAATATTATATTTCTGGAAGTACAAATATTTTTCAAAATCCAATTATCTATAGACTAAGTGTGGAGAAAAATAATTAAAAAAATAAATAAAAAATAATTAATCAACGGCTTCCAGACTCGAACTTAAGACAACCAAAAAGGAACGTTACGCGATAAGCCGTTCTGTACGCCAGGCCACGCTGACCTCGGACAGAGCAGCTGTCTAAGATTCTTGACGACAATCACCAAGTTCAAAATGTGAGAGAAATCTAAATGCACAATGCTAAGCATACGGATGATCTCTGCGCATGTCCGAGTCATCGATGCTTAAAATTTCAATTAATTTTATAGATATTTTGACATTTAATATTATATTTCTGAAAGTATAAATATTTTTCAAATTCCAAGTATCAATGGAGTAAGTGTGGAGAAAAATAATTTAAAAAATATAAATATAAAAATAATTAATCAACGACTTCCAGACTCGAACTTAAGACAACGAAAATGAATGTTACGCGATAAGCCGTTCAGTACACCAGGCCACGCTCACCTCGGACAGAGCAGCAGTCTAAGATCCTTGACACCAATAACCAAGTTCAAAATGTGAGAGAAATCTAGTTCTAAATGCACAATGCTAAGCATACGGATGATCTCTGCGCATGTCCACGACACCGACGCTTAAAATTTCAATTAAATTTATAGATATTTTGACTTTTAATATTATATTTCTGGAAGTCCAAATATTTTTCAAATTCCAAGCATCTATAGAGTAAGTGTGGAGAAAAATAATTTAAAAAAATAAATATAAAAATAATTAATCAACGACTTCCAGACTCGAACTTAAGACAACCAAAAAGGAATGTTACGCGATAATCCATTCAGTACACCAGGCCACACTCATCTCGGACAGAGCAGCAGTCTAAGATTCTTGACACCAATAATCAAGTTCAAAATGTGAGGGAAATCTTGTTCTAAATACACAATGCTAAGCATACGAATGATATCTGCGCATGTGTGAGACATCGATGCTTAAAATTTCAATTAATTTTATAGAGATTTTGACATTTAATATTATATTTCTGGAAGTACAAATATTTTTCAAATTCCAAGTATCTATAGAATAAGTGTGGAGAAAAATAATTAAATAAATAAATATAAAAATAATTAATCAACGGCTTCCAGACTCGAACTTAAGAGAACCAAAAAGATAACTGATACGGCGTTCAGTAAACCAGGCCACGCTCACCTCGGACAGAGCAGCAGTCTAAGATTCTTGACACCAATAACCAAGTTTAAGATGTGAGGGAAATCTAGTTCTAAATGCACAACGCTAAGCATACGGATGATCTCTGCGCATGTCCGAGTCATCGACACTTAAAATTTCAATTAAATGTATAGATATTTTGACATTTAATATTATATTTCTGGAAGTACAAATATTTTTCAAATTCCAAGTATCTATAGACTAAGTGTGGAGAAAAATAATTTAAAAAATAAATATAAAAATAATTAATCAACGGCTTCCAGACTCGAAATTAAGAGAACCAAAAAGATATCTGATACGGCGTTCAGTAAACCAGGCCACGCTCACCTCGGACAGAGCAGCAGTCTAAGATTCTTGACACCAATAACCAAGTTGAAAATGTGAGGGAAATCTAGTTCTAAATGCACAATGCTAAGCATACAGATGATCTCTGCGCATGTCCAAGACATCTACTCTTAAATTTTCAATTAAATTTATAGATATTTTGACATTTAATATTATATTTCTGGAATATCCATATTTTTCAAATAACTAGTATCTATAGAATAAGTGTGGAGAAAAATAATTAAAAAAATAAATATAAAAATAATTAATCAACGGCTTCCAGACTCGAACTTAAGAGAACCAAAAAGGAACGTTACGCGATAAGCCGTTCACTACACCAGGCCACGCTCACCACGGACAGAGTAGCAGTCTAAGAATCTTGACGCCAATAACCAAGTTCAAAATGTGAGGGAAATCTGGTTCTAAATAAATAATTCTAAGCATACGAATGATCTCTGCGCATGTGTGAGACATCGACGATTAAAATTTCAATTAAATTTATAGATATTTTGACATTTAATATTATATTTCTGGAAGTATATATATTTTTCAAATAAATATAAAAATAATTAATCAACGGCTTCCAGACTCGAACTTAAGACAACCAAAAAGGAAAGTTACGCGATGAGCCGTTCAGTACGCCAGGCCACGCTGACCTCGGACAGAGCAGCAGTCTAAGATACTTGACACCAATAACCAAGTTCAAAATGTGAGAGAAATCTAGTTCTAAATGCACAATGCTAAGCATACGGATGATCTCTGCGCATTTGTGAGACATCGACGATTAAAATTTCAATTAAATTTATAGATATTTTGACATTTAATATTATATTTCTTGAAGTATAAATATTTTTCAAATAACTAGTATCTATAGAATAAGTGTGGAGAAAAATAATTAAAAAAATAAATATAAAAATAATTAATCAACGGCGTCCAGACTCGAACTTAAGACAACCAAAAAAGAACGTTACGCGATAAGCCGTTCAGTACACCAGGCAATGGTGACCTCGGACAGAGCAGCAGTCTAAGATTCTTGACACCATTAACCAAGTTCAAAATGTGAGAGAAATCTAGTTCTAAATGCACAATGCTAAGCATACGGATGATCTCTGGGCATATCCGAGACATCGACGCTTAAATTTTCAATTAAATTTATAGATATTTTGACATTTAATATTATATTTCTGGAAGTATAAATATTTTTTAAATACCTAGTATCTATATAATAAGTGTGGGGAAAAATAATTAAAAAAAATAAATATAAAAATAATTAATCAACGACTTCCAGACTCGAACTTAAGACAACCAAAAATGAATGTTACGCGATAAGCCGTTCAGTACACCAGGCCACGCTCACCTCGGACAGAGTAGCAGTCTAAGAATCTTGACACCAGTAACCAAGTTTAAAATGTTAGGGAAATCTGGTTCTAAATACACAATTCTAAGCATACGGATGATCTCTGCGCATATCCGAGACATCGACGCTTAAAATTTCAAATAAATGTATAGATATTTTGACATTTAATATTATATTTCTGGAAGTACAAATATTTTTCAAATTCCATGTATCTATGGAGTAAGTGTAGAAAAAAATAATTAAAAAAAATAAATATAAAAATAATTAATCAACGGCTTCCAGACTCGAACTCAAGAGAACGAAAAAGGAATGTTACGCGATACGCCGTTCAGTAAACCAGGCCACGCTGACCTCGGACAGAGCAGCAGTCTAAGATTCTTGACACCAATAACCAAGTTCAAAATGTGAGAGAAATCTAGTTCTAAATGCACACTGCTAAGCATACGGATGATCTCTGCGCATGTCCGAGACATCGACACTTAAAATTTCAATTAAATGTATAGATATTTTGACATTTAATATTATATTTCTGGAAGTACAAATATTTTTCAAAATCCAATTATCTATAGACTAAGTGTGGAGAAAAATAATTAAAAAAATAAATAAAAAATAATTAATCAACGGCTTCCAGACTCGAACTTAAGACAACCAAAAAGGAACGTTACGCGATAAGCCGTTCTGTACGCCAGGCCACGCTGACCTCGGACAGAGCAGCTGTCTAAGATTCTTGACGACAATCACCAAGTTCAAAATGTGAGAGAAATCTAAATGCACAATGCTAAGCATACGGATGATCTCTGCGCATGTCCGAGTCATCGATGCTTAAAATTTCAATTAATTTTATAGATATTTTGACATTTAATATTATATTTCTGAAAGTATAAATATTTTTCAAATTCCAAGTATCAATGGAGTAAGTGTGGAGAAAAATAATTTAAAAAATATAAATATAAAAATAATTAATCAACGACTTCCAGACTCGAACTTAAGACAACGAAAATGAATGTTACGCGATAAGCCGTTCAGTACACCAGGCCACGCTCACCTCGGACAGAGCAGCAGTCTAAGATCCTTGACACCAATAACCAAGTTCAAAATGTGAGAGAAATCTAGTTCTAAATGCACAATGCTAAGCATACGGATGATCTCTGCGCATGTCCACGACACCGACGCTTAAAATTTCAATTAAATTTATAGATATTTTGACTTTTAATATTATATTTCTGGAAGTCCAAATATTTTTCAAATTCCAAGCATCTATAGAGTAAGTGTGGAGAAAAATAATTTAAAAAAATAAATATAAAAATAATTAATCAACGACTTCCAGACTCGAACTTAAGACAACCAAAAAGGAATGTTACGCGATAATCCATTCAGTACACCAGGCCACGCTCATCTCGGACAGAGCAGCAGTCTAAGATTCTTGACACCAATAACCAAGTTCAAAATGTGAGGGAAATCTGGTTCTAAATACACAATGCTAAGCATACGAATGATATCTGCGCATGTGTGAGACATCGAAGCTTAAAATTTCAATTAATTTTATAGAGATTTTGACATTTAATATTATATTTCTGGAAGTACAAATATTTTTCAAATTCCAAGTATCTATAGAATAAGTGTGGAGAAAAATAATTAAAAAAATAAATATAAAAATAATTAATCAACGGCTTCCAGACTCGAACTTAAGAGAACCAAAAAGATAACTGATACGGCGTTCAGTAAACCAGGCCACGCTCACCTCGGACAGAGCAGCAGTCTAAGATTCTTGACACCAATAACCAAGTTTAAGATGTGAGGGAAATCTAGTTCTAAATGCAGAACGCTAAGCATACGGATGATCTCTGCGCATGTCCGAGTCATCGACACTTAAAATTTCAATTAAATGTATAGATATTTTGACATTTAATATTATATTTCTGGAAGTACAAATATTTTTCAAATTCCAAGTATCTATAGACTAAGTGTGGAGAAAAATAATTTAAAAAATAAATATAAAAATAATTAATCAACGGCTTCCAGACTCGAAATTAAGAGAACCAAAAAGATATCTGATACGGCGTTCAGTAAACCAGGCCACGCTCACCTCGGACAGAGCAGCAGTCTAAGATTCTTGACACCAATAACCAAGTTGAAAATGTGAGGGAAATCTAGTTCTAAATGCACAATGCTAAGCATACAGATGATCTCTGCGCATGTCCAAGACATCTACTCTTAAATTTTCAATTAAATTTATAGATATTTTGACATTTAATATTATATTTCTGGAATATCCATATTTTTCAAATAACTAGTATCTATAGAATAAGTGTGGAGAAAAATAATTATAAAAATAAATATAAAAATAATTAATCAACGGCTTCCAGACTCGAACTTAAGAGAACCAAAAAGGAACGTTACGCGATAAGCCGTTCACTACACCAGGCCACGCTCACCTCGGACAGAGCAGCAGTCTAAGATTCTTGACACCAATAACCAAGTTCAAAATGTGAGAGAAATCTAGTTCTAAATGCACACTGCTAAGCATACGGATGATCTCTGCGCATGTCCGAGACATTGACACTTAACATTTCAATTAAATGTATAGATATTTTGACATTTAATATTATATTTCTGGAAGTACAAATATTTTTCAAATTCCAAGTATCTATAGAATAAGTGTGGAGAAAAATAATTAAAAAAATAAATATAAAAATTATTAATCAACGGCTTACAGACTCGAACTTAAGACAACCAAAAAGGAACGTTACGCGATAAGCCGTTCAGTACACCAGGCCACGCTGACCTCGGACAGAGCAGCAGTCTAAGATTCTTGACACCGATAACCAAGTTCAAAATGTGAGAGAAATCTAGTTCTAAATGCACAATGCTAAGCATACGGATGATCTCTGCGCATGTCCGAGACATCGACGCTTAAAATTTCAATTAAATGTATAGATTTTTTGACATTTAATATTATATTTCTGGAAGTACAAATATTTTTCAAATTCCAAGTATCTATAGAATAAGTGTGGAGAAAAATAATTAAAAAAAATAGATATAAAAATAATTAATCAACGGCTTCCAGACTCGAACTTAAGACAACCAAAAAGGAACGTTACGCGATAAGCCGTTCTGTACGCCAGGCCACGCTGACCTCGGACAGAGCAGCAGTCTAAAATTCTTGACACCAATAACCAAGTTCAAAATGTGAGAGAAATCTATTTCTAACTGCACAATGCTAGGCATACAGATGATGTCTGCGCATGTGTGAGACATCGACACTTAAAATTTCAATTAAATTTATAGATATTTTGACATTTAATATTATATTTCTGGAAGTATAAATATTTTTCAAATACCTAGTATCTATAGAATAAGTGTGCAGAAAAATAATTAAAAAAATAAAAATATAAAAAAAATATAAAAATAATTAATCAACGGCTTCCAGACTCGAACTTAAGACAACTGAAAAGGAATGTTACGCGATAAGCCGTTCAGTACACCAGAACACGCTGAACTCGGACAGAGCAGCAGTCTAAGATTCTTCACACCAATAACCAAGTTCAAAATGTGAGAGAAATCTATTTCTAACTGCACAATGCTAGGCATACAGATGATGTATGCGCATGTGTGAGACATCGACACTTAAAATTTCAATTAAATTTATAGATTTTTTGACATTTAATATTATATTTATGGAAGTATAAATATTTTTCAAACACCTAGTATCTATAGAATAAGTGTGCAGAAAAATAATTAAAAAAATAAAAATATAAAAAAATATAAAAATAATTAATCAACGGCTTCCAGACTCGAACTTAAGACAACTAAAAAGGAATGTTACGCGATAAGCCGTTCAGTACACCAGGACACGCTGACTTAGGACTGAGCAGCAGTCTAATATTCTTGACACCAATAACCAAGTTCAAAATGTGAGAGAAATCTAGTTCTAAATGCACAATGCTAAGCATACGGATGATCTCTGCGCATGTCCACGACACCGACGCTTAAAATTTCAATTAAATTTATAGATATTTTGACTTTTAATATTATATTTCTGGAAGTCCAAATATTTTTCAAATTCCAAGCATCTATAGAGTAAGTGTGGAGAAAAATAATTTAAAAAAATAAATATAAAAATAATTAATCAACGACTTCCAGACTCGAACTTAAGACAACCAAAAAGGAATGTTACGCGATAAGCCGTTCACTACACCAGGCCACGCTCACCTCGGACAGAGCAGCAGTCTAAGATTCTTGACACCAATAACCAAGTTCAAAATGTGAGGGAAATCTGGTTCTAAATACACAATGCTAAGCATACGAATGATATCTGCGCATGTGTGAGACATCGATGCTTAAAAGTTCAATTAATTTTATAGAGATTTTGACATTTAATATTATATTTCTGGAAGTACAAATATTTTTCAAATTCCAAGTATCTATAGAATAAGTGTGGAGAAAAATAATTAAAAAAATAAATATAAAAATAATTAATCAACGGCTTCCAGACTCGAACTTAAGAGAACCAAAAAGATAACTGATACGGCGTTCAGTAAACCAGGCCACGCTCACCTCGGACAGAGCAGCAGTCTAAGATTCTTGACACCAATAACCAAGTTTAAGATGTGAGGGAAATCTAGTTCTAAATGCACAACGCTAAGCATACGGATGATCTCTGCGCATGTCCGAGTCATCGACACTTAAAATTTCAATTAAATGTATAGATATTTTGACATTTAATATTATATTTCTGGAAGTACAAATATTTTTCAAATTCCAAGTATCTATAGACTAAGTGTGGAGAAAAATAATTTAAAAAATAAATATAAAAATAATTAATCAACGGCTTCCAGACTCGAAATTAAGAGAACCAAAAAGATATCTGATACGGCGTTCAGTAAACCAGGCCACGCTCACCTCGGACAGAGCAGCAGTCTAAGATTCTTGACACCAATAACCAAGTTGAAAATGTGAGGGAAATCTAGTTCTAAATGCACAATGCTAAGCATACAGATGATCTCTGCGCATGTCGAAGACATCTACTCTTAAATTTTCAATTAAATTTATAGATATTTTGACATTTAATATTATATTTCTGGAATATCCATATTTTTCAAATAACTAGTATCTATAGAATAAGTGTGGAGAAAAATAATTAAAAAAATAAATATAAAAATAATTAATCAACGGCTTCCAGACTCGAACTTAAGAGAACCAAAAAGGAACGTTACGCGATAAGCCGTTCACTACACCAGGCCACGCTCACCTCGGACAGAGCAGCAGTCTAAGATTCTTGACACCAATAACCAAGTTCAAAATGTGAGAGAAATCTAGTTCTAAATGCACACTGCTAAGCATACGGATGATCTCTGCGCATGTCCGAGACATTGACACTTAACATTTCAATTAAATGTATAGATATTTTGACATTTAATATTATATTTCTGGAAGTACAAATATTTTTCAAATTCCAAGTATCTATAGAATAAGTGTGGAGAAAAATAATTAAAAAAATAAATATAAAAATTATTAATCAACGGCTTACAGACTCGAACTTAAGACAACCAAAAAGGAACGTTACGCGATAAGCCGTTCAGTACACCAGGCCACGCTGACCTCGGACAGAGCAGCAGTCTAAGATTCTTGACACCGATAACCAAGTTCAAAATGTGAGAGAAATCTAGTTCTAAATGCACAATGCTAAGCATACGGATGATCTCTGCGCATGTCCGAGACATCGACGCTTAAAATTTCAATTAAATGTATAGATTTTTTGACATTTAATATTATATTTCTGGAAGTACAAATATTTTTCAAATTCCAAGTATCTATAGAATAAGTGTGGAGAAAAATAATTAAAAAAAATAGATATAAAAATAATTAATCAACGGCTTCCAGACTCGAACTTAAGACAACCAAAAAGGAACGTTACGCGATAAGCCGTTCTGTACGCCAGGCCACGCTGACCTCGGACAGAGCAGCAGTCTAAAATTCTTGACACCAATAACCAAGTTCAAAATGTGAGAGAAATCTATTTCTAACTGCACAATGCTAGGCATACAGATGATGTCTGCGCATGTGTGAGACATCGACACTTAAAATTTCAATTAAATTTATAGATATTTTGACATTTAATATTATATTTCTGGAAGTATAAATATTTTTCAAATACCTAGTATCTATAGAATAAGTGTGCAGAAAAATAATTAAAAAAATAAAAATATAAAAAAATATAAAAATAATTAATCAACGGCTTCCAGACTCGAACTTAAGACAACTGAAAAGGAATGTTACGCGATAAGCCGTTCAGTACACCAGAACACGCTGAACTCGGACAGAGCAGCAGTCTAATATTCTTGACACCAATAACCAAGTTTAAAATGTGAGGGAAATCTGGTTCTAAATACACAATGCTACGCATACGAATGATGTCTGCGCATGTGTGAGACGTAGATGCTAAAATTTCAATTAGATTTATAGATATTTTGGCCTTTAATATTATATTTCCGGAAGTACAAATATTTTTCAAATTCCAAGTATCTATAGAGTAAGTGTGGAGAAAAATAATTAAAAAAAATAAATATTAATATAGTTTATATACGACTTCCAGACACGAACCTAAGGAAACCAAAAAGGAATGTTATACGATAAGCCGTTCAGTACACCAGGCCACGCTGACCTCGGACAGAGCAGCAGTCTAAGATTCTTGACACCAATAACCAAGTTCAAAATGTGAGAGAAATCTATTTCTAAATGCACAATGCTTAGCATACGGATGATCTCTGCGCATGTCCGAGACATCGACGATTAAAATTTCAATTAAATTTATAGATATTTTGACATTTAATATTATTTTTCTGGAAGTACAAATATTTTTCAAATTCCAAGTATCTATAGAGTAAGTGTGGAGAAAAATAATTAAAAAAAATAAATATAAAAATAATTATTAAGCGACTTCCAGACTCGAACTTAAGAGAACCAAAAATGAATGTTACGCGATAAGCCGTTCAGTACACCAGGCCACGCTGACTTCGGACTGAGCAGCAGTCTAATATTCTTGACACCAATAACCAAGTTCAAAATGTGACAGAAATCTAGTTCTAAATGCACAATGCTAAGCATACGGATGATCTCTGCGCATATCCGAGAAATCGACGTTTAAAATTTCAATTAAATGTATATATATTTTGACATTTAATATTATATTTCTGGAAGTATAAATATTTTTCAAATACCTAGTATCTATAGAATAAGTGTGGAGAAAAATAATTAAAAAAATAAATATAAAAATAATTATGAAACGACTTCCAGACTCGAACTTAAGACAACCAAAAATGAATGTTACGCGATAAGCCGTTCAGTACACCAGGCCACGCTCACCTCGGACAGAGCAGCAGGCAAAGATTCTTGACACCAATAACCAAGTTTAAAATGTGAGGGAAATCTGGTTCTAAATACACAATGCTACGCATACGAATGATCTCTGCGCATGTGTGAGACGTAGATGCTAAAATTTCAATTAAATTTATAGATATTTT